>NC_046619.1:2427724-3665224 GCF_900324465.2 Anabas testudineus | reverse complement strand
GCAATTACTCTATTGCTGACATATCTGGCACAGATGGCGAAGGAAGTGTCACTGCCGCGTGAGTCGGTGTGCATACGTACAGGCTGTGAGTAATAAGAATCCAAGTGCCAACTGAGAAGGATGACGCACGGAGGGTGGCAGAGTGCAACTTCAACCTAAAGGAATATATATATTCTAATGATATAACAATACTGCTTGGTAACCAACCTTTTGATTAGCATTGGAAGGAGATGTATGTTCACAGAACTTACAATTTAGTGTATACACAATGTGGCTGCTGTAGAAGAGGATACAGTGAGGTGCTGATGTAAGCATTTACGTTTAACCTATTATAAATCTGTGTTCTCAAAAACAAGTAGTAAAATCTTAAAAAAATGAACATTACAGTAGGCCTTGGTTTGTTTTTGTCTTTATGAAGCTGACCTAACAAATTCTGACTATAAATTAGCATTTTGCTCCACAACAGCTTTTCTTTTGCCAAAATCAATTTAATCTCTCTTGTATCCCCCTTTCTCACAGCGCTCATGAATATAGCAACAAGCCCTTAAAGTAGTGTGCTTTTTTGTTTTTGCATATGCTAGTTTGTGATTGTCTTTTATTAAACTAGTGGCAAATTATGCTGAAGTTAAACACAAAGGAACTCTTGGTGTTGGCCTCTTGGAGTTCCTATGGCCAACAGTCATAGTGAACCTGCGGAAACATAGCTCAGTTTAAATCAGGCTAATATTATAACAACAACCCATAAATTCCCCGGGTGCTGTATGTGGTTGCCCACTGCCGGGATGGGTTGAATACAGACAAATTTCATAGTAACATTTAAATGTGACAAATAAAGGGTTCTTTTCCTTCCTAATATAAATTCAGTAGCAGAGCAGCAGTGTTTTTCCCTGCCGTATGCTCTAATAACAATTCTAGGTGCTCTACATCATGGACACATCAAACAGATCCACTGGGATGCATCGTCAGTGATGTTTCTAGGTTCACTCTTTGTTTCAGGACTTACAACATAAGATATCCTCACCCAGGTGACTTGGATGCAAGTGTTTCCCTGGATCACCTCTATTTATATCCTAAGTCATCTGGAGGCTCCCTCTACAGCCTTTGCAGCAGATTTGATGGCCCATAACTTAGTAGAAGATACTCCAATGACACTGTTTTATCAAGAACAGTTTTGTAGTATCTGACAGAAGAACTATCTAGTTGCTGTGCTATGCATTATGTGCAAAGAACTTGACCTGCTTGCCCAGGTTGACCATCAGCTGCTAGTCGTGTGCCTGTCATCCCCTTTAAATGCTCTCTTGTATTTGTAAGTCAGGGTCTGATGTTGTACTGTAGGTGCTGGATCTTGGCAGCTCTGCAACTCACGATGCTTGAAGTGTTTAAAGTGAAATCTCGCCAGAGCATACCTACAGATTACTGACATTGACCCTAATCTCCCTTAGCAGTAGCTGCAATAATTTCAGACCCAGTCCTTCCAGATCTGTAGCCACTCGCTCTGCTTACTAGCTGAGGATGTGATACAACAAGTCAACGGTCATGTGTTGGGTAATGATGCTATTGGTGAGCATCTGTTGGGCTACTTTTTGTGGTGTGTTCCACACTTTAGACTAATGGGGATAATTAGACTGATCCCCAGAGTGAGAATCTCAAACAGTTTGTAGTTACTGTTTAATTGAATTGAGTCAGGAATCCTAGCACTTGGTGCTTTAAATTTTTAAATGATGAATACAGGCTACTATGACACCGCTGGTATGGATGGTATAGTCCATACCAGCAAGCTAGAGTAGAATGTATAGTACATGCTTGTTCGCTTTGCTGTGTGTTCTAATGCCACTTTTGGCCCAGGAAAAGTCGAGGTGAGGCAACGTAACAGTCTGCCTTCATCACTGCTAGTTGAATGTTGACTGATCTGCTAGGCTAGGAGTAGGAGCTTCTGGGCTCCCTTGGGTGGCTCAGAGATGGGCTCCTTCTCTATCTTCTATTTAACTATGCCTATGAAATTTTCATTGAAATTAACTGGTGGCATGATTGCACTGGTGAAAAATGATCCTTGCATCTATAAAAATTTGATATTATTATTTAAATATTTTGATCCACATGCGTCTAATTTAAATTTAAGTGTTTTTTGCATAATTGAACATCTGAATAACTGTGGTTCAACCCCTTAACTCATCCAATTAGACCATTTCGGCATCCAGACAAGCTCTGTCTCTAAAATATATTTGTTTTAACAAACGCTAGTCTGCCTCCTGTTACTGCATATGTTTCTATCTGCTTCCGTCCTCACCTCTCGCTGTGGTTTGCCCTTTCTTTCTCTCTCTGCTTCATTTCGTATATTTAACAGGCAAATGGGAAACTTGCTGGCGGACAAACACAGAGGTAGATTCAACTGTCAACAGGAAAAAGAGAAGGAAAAAAGCAGACAAAAGGAGGAGGAGAGAGTTAACAGAGGGGGAACGAGGAATGGGGGGAGAATAAGATGGTACAGAGGGGATGGAGGAGTAGAGGAGACAAGAAGAGAGATGAAGAGCTTACAAAGTGCCTCTTAAACTCCTTGAAATTGGTCATTAGTGTAATCAGGGGGAAAAGCATTGCAGAAGCCCGCTCCATTAGGGGGAATGTGACTCTCTGCATCACTTCTCTCTTTTCCCTTTTTCTGTCACTTTGTCTCCTCCTTTCTCCCATACTCTCTCTTATACGATTGGTCTAAGATCCATCCATCTTTTGTTGTCCTGCTCCCAACCTCTTCTCAACCATGTGTGCATACCAGCACATGGACAGCTTTCACATATACCTTTGAATCATTTCAAAAGGGATGTGACAGTCTGTGCAAAGTTGTTATTGCTCTGTTGTAAAATGAATTAAACCTAAAGCAAGTTCATGCATTCATGCAATGTTTGGAAAGACTTTAGTAGAGCAGAGCAAATTTAAAACAATATCATACTAAAAGGATTAGAAGTGGATTTCAGCAGCAACTTTGTTTCTTTGCATGAGTATTGTAACGATAAAGTTGCACACACATATGTGACCTTTTGTAACATTAAGAAGTTATTTTACCAAACCTAACCTTCAGTACCCAAACACACTGCTATGCTTGCAGAGTTATGACCCAGCATTTTTCACCACTGAATATGACAAATTGTGTGAAGCCAGCTGGCATTGAGGTGCCTGGTGTCAACAGGGTGCAATTGTCGACGCCTGCTGTCATGGGCTCCTTCAACAGCCACTTCTGTAGGTTATACAAGAGGGTGTATAATCGATGTTCCATAAAAACTAAAGATTTTTGTGTTTGTTAGTTGTGATACAGCAGGTTAGAGGTTTTAAATGCTTGTCAAAAGCATTTGAAAAGGAAAAAATGTAGAAAATACAGAATTTAAAAGAAAAAGAGGTATTTTAAAGTACTACTACAATGTATTTCATGTTAATCATTTGCGTAGAAAAAAATGATGTCTTTATTGTGACTTTAAATGCCTGTCTCTTCAAATTGCCATGCTCTTCTATCTTTTCTATTAATTCCTGGCCAGTCCAGTCTACTCTTGCCATCCTCAGCCTCCTCCTTTTCTTCCCTGTATTTTCTCCTCTTTTAAAAGTCACTCATCTTTTCAATCCAGTTTGACTTGAGGTCCGTTCTCAACTCTTTCCAAATCTGCTCTTCCTCTTTCTGTCTTCTAAAGCATGGCCATCCCTCTTTCTCCCTCTTTCTCTTTCTGTTGTCTAACCCTGCTCTTCCCAGTAGACTCGAGCCAAACGAAGCAAATCCTTCCAGAAAAGGGTTTGATGATGAAACAAATAAGGAGGCCACTAGAGAAATGCCTTGCAGCCTCAGCTTGGAGTGATTAGCAGCTGAAAGGGCTTTTTTTTGCCTACTTCTCACCCTTAAACTGTATCTAGTTTGGCAACTTTCCAGAGAAGATGAATTCAATCTGGGGCTCCTTGTTCTCTAGAATGAAAGAAGCCAGAGGATGGGAATTGGATCGGAGCCCAGTGTCTTCAAAAGCCAACAGTTCATAAAGGGAGCAACAAAGAAGGGTGATTTTAACTTCTTGAGTAGGTAAACTCAGGACAGATAGTGAAGATATGTTACTTCAGTTTTCAGCTGTGTGAGCCATTTTCCCCCAAAACTTTAGTGGTGATTCGAGTGAATTTACCTGAAAGAGTTATTTAAAATGATTTTAGTTATGTTTAGTTATTTAGAAATGGCACAATAAACTTGTCCTTTTCATACACATACTTTCGGTCCTATTGATTTTAAACATGTTTTTTAATGTTTTGTTATGATTTGTTGATTCATCACATTTTAAAAGTAAAAACATTGTTAAATGTAATAAAACTGTGACCAAGTAATGCTCTCATCTACAAATCTGTTATTCCAGAAACAAGTTATTTAACTGAAAGAGACTTTCCTTTTAGTTAACCAGAAGCAAGGCAAATAATGTTGCAACTGTAGTACTTACAAACAGTAGGAATTACCTACTAAACAATGTAATGGTGCTAACCCTGAAATGAAGACACTTGATGCCATACCTTGATGGCATAGATGTTTTGGTCAAGTCAGGTGTTTTATTGTTAAGTGCCTGGCCTTCACAATAAACAGGTTTTAATTCATATGTTTACATAGACAATTACATTACAATTACAATTGTATTGATTTTAGAAACCAAAATGCATAGCTTATTCTAATAATTAATAATTATCACAATAATTATCTTTAGAAAAGGATGTGAACATGGATTGCATCACCATCACTACAACAACAACAGCTGGAAATAAAAAAACAGAAAGGAGGAGTCATTGTTCGTGAAAGGGCTTGGAAGACTGCAGTAGGCTTCACACACTAGTTCACATTAGCATGTCTGGACTTACACATCATTTAATAAGCATGTTACTGTGATATTGAATGAGAGTTCCTGAGAAAACTTTGAGCTGCTCTATCTACGGACTTGTGTCCATCCAATCTTTCATCAGTTTAGTTGATGGATGAATGAATGGAGGTTGCTGAGAAGCTGATCCCAGTTGTGATTAGGTGACACGCTGTCCAGGGTGTACCCTGTCTGTCATACTCACAGGCAATTTAGAGTAACAAATTAACCTAACCTTAACCTAACCTACCTGCAGGTCTTTGCACTGTGGAAGAAAACTAGAGTACCCATACAAAACCTACAGGCAAAATAGACTAATTGCACAAGAAGATTAGTTTCATTGTTTACAGTAGAATGGGTCTCCTTTTACTCTGTTGTATCTGTGTCCAGCAATGGATCTGAATGGCCCCGAAAGCACGCATTGTCAACTGCTGATGATGTGGTTTGTCACTATAGCTGCTGCAGAAAATACAGTGAAAGTGAGGTAAAGAGCATGGAAAAGACTATTTAAGATTGAGAGGTTTTTTATGTATAAAACAATTTGAAAGAAAATGCTTTCTGTTTGCTCGTGTTTGAGTCTGTTTGGATTGACTGCACATTGGATTGTATCTAATTATATTTAGATCTATTTGGGTCAAGTTTCACTGTGCTTGGGTCCTTGTCAGGTTATTGTCAGGTCTTATTTTTAAAAATGACCTTATTCACATAGGGTTTAGATGGGCTTTTCCTCAAATTGCTGGAGTTGGATTAAAAGTTTTGGACCTGCAAAGACCTCTAGTGCCTACCTCTATATTTTCCTACCTGTCAGTTATCAGTTGCAGACTTATCAGTAAATCAGCTAACCAGTTCAGCTCTACTGTATGTTGCCACATTTATTAATCATGTGTTTGTATCCCCCTCTTTCTGTAGTGCCAAAATGCAACACAAGAGATTTTCTCTCAGAGCCTCAGCTCTTAACCAGACTGGCTTGGTCGAGTGAATCTGCAGAAGAATACACATATGCATTTTTTACCACACTGCTGACATGAAATTGTCATATCATTGGAGTTATGATATATAATAAATAAATAATAACATTGAAATGATAAATAAATGACAAACTGATCATCGTTGAACAGCTATTTGTTTACAAACAATAAATCCATCAAATCAAAATCTAGATTCTGTCCTGATGTGTGTTATGTGCTCCGGTTGTGAGTCATGTTTCCAAATCCAGCTCAGATCTGCTTTATGAACTCCAGCCTCTAGTGTCTGCTCACAGTATCGGACGTCAGCTGCAGTAGGGGGTGTGGAGTTCAGTGAGGTTGAACTGATCAGTTACAGCAGCTCCACACAGAATGTCTCATTTACTAAAACACACACTTGGAGACCAAACTTAAACAGCATTTTGGTTTTGCATCACCCTACTTCTACAGAGTTTCAGCTGATGTACAGACATTCTCACATTATGCTGAAGAATGTTATGTTATACTTGGCAATTCATCACCCCCCAATGTTTTACCTACTGTAGACTCATGAACAAGTACATTGATGAGTGCTGTGCTCTTAGGGTCATTTTGAATAGCCACAATCCCATAGTGTCTCAACTTGTAGATTGCTTTTCTAACTGTAGACTGGTGAATTTCTATAATCTTTGACTTCACTTTGTATTGCCTTTCCAGCTTTATGTAAAACAACAATTCTTGATCATAGATACTCTGAAAGTTTTTTTTTTTTTTGGTGAGGCATGACTCACATAAGCATATTCTTCTTGAGCAGAGCAAATTCAAAAAGTTTCAGTGGTTTTGTGTCAAAGTACATTGGAACCAAGTACCGTGGGTAGACGAGCCACTGAGCTGCATCTTGCACGATGCCATGTAGTGGGATCAGATAAAGGCTGCATTAATTTACAGCCACAAACAAAATACTCCATTTGTTCTTGACCCTGGTCTATTAGTTTTTTGGAAGCCATTATTCCACAGGTTCACATACTTTTTCCACTACCACTATTAGGTTTCTATGGTTGGCTCAATAAAGACATGAAAGATCAGATTTTTTTTTTATGTTAATATTTTTTATGTTTAATATTTTTATTAGTTAATACTCTTGACTTAGATGAAGATACGATCACGTTTTATGACAAATTAATGAAGAAAACCAGAAAATTCACATACTTTTTCCTGCCACTGTATAAAGGTTATACTGTCTTAACAATTTGAATAAAAGTGGTCTACTTTTGCTGCAACCTATGTGGTGTACATGACATATGCAGCAGACACCAACCTGTCTCCATGGACAGTTTACACTTGGGTTTAAGTGATCGGATCACAATGTGCGTTGGTGGTCGTTTCCTTGTGTAAATAACACTGTCCTCTTGTGATCCTATTGCCTGAGAAGCTTTTTAAAACCAAGTGATGCTGAGATTCACCAGTTTTCTTGCCTGAAATAACCTTAGTACTATTCCAAAGTGTTTTTATGTATGGGTGTTTTCTGTATGTGTGAAACTAACTGTTCCTGTTACTTCTCAGGCTGATACAGTCTGGTGAGTGTCATCAGACGCCTAGGTTCTGGATGAAACAGAGAGAAGACAATCACACACCTTCTGTAGTTCTTTATCACATTCTCAGACACATTATATCACTGTCCGTCAGAGTTAGACAAGTATATCACTGAGAAGTGTTAAATTATATTGTGTTGTGTTCTTTGCTAGTGTACATAACTTATACTATTTTTACTGAAATTGTTCAGCTTGTGATACTATGAAGACTTTTGGTTGTCCCTTATGTCATAGAGAAAGATAGTAACATGGGAAAGAAGAAAACAATGATAAACCGATTTGCATGGCAGGTTTGCTAAGATGATGTAATGTCCACAGGTGAGTGTGCTATTTCCCTACTAGCTGTCTACCTACTGTATGTACAATAACAACAATACAATTAGTGCAACAGTCTAATTGGACATTTTCCTCAAAAACTGTTTAGTCCAGGCGTGCTGTTTATTGAAATCTAAATGGTGTAGAGACATTAGTTCTGTTAGTTACATCTGTGCTTTGTCTGATATGACTCCCTGCCAAAGAATGTATTACATTATCTATGTTTTTCACATCCAAATAAGATAATGTTCTATGAATATGGCTTTTTAAGTTATAAAATGTCACCTGTCATTTTCCTGAACGAAACATGTTCCTTTATTGTGGGTGCAGTCTCAAATGGATCTCACTTTACTTCTCTAAGCATTTAGCCTTGAGACAGGCTCAAAGCATACGCACATAGAATTGTGCCTCCAGTGTCTAAAATCAGATCTATTCTGGTGCTAAAATGCCATGCTGTACAAGACTATGGCTCATTTCATTGTAGTTTTAATGAGAGTTTCTATTTAATTGGCTGCAATTAAACAAAACATTGAAAATTACAAGACTGCAGTATACACTATAATGTAAATGCAGGAACAAGAAGAAGACAAAAAAGGACGTTTTGACATTGTATTACAACTCACAGCACCCTGGAAACAAGTTGAACCTTTAGTATGATTATTAAAGTTGGAGGGAATGAAAGTAGTTACACAGAACCATCAGTGGACTCTATCACCTGAATTAATGTCCTCACATCAGTAACATTGTGTTAATGTGTCTCCATTAAGAGTCCAATACCAGCTCCCATTGCGTCTGTCAGCTCTAGTGTCTGGCGACTGGAGAGAGGGAGAGAACAGAGGACAGAGAAAGTGACAAAAGAAAGACTGACACAACCAAAGAGGGCGAAAGTACGAAGAGGGAGTGAGACAGAATGAGGTGGGAGGATGTCTAGACAGATAGATAGAAGAAGACACAAGAAACCCAGAGGCATACAGCAGGAAACAAACAGAAAATGGACACGAAAGGACAATGTAGAAACAGAGAGTAGGGAACTCTGAAAATGACTGAGGCACAGATAAAGACTAGGAGAGCAACCAGTGTTGAGAGAAGGGGATGGAGAAACAATCACATCAAGCAACTTGGAGAATTAAAGAGCAACACAGGAATCACAGTGAGGGACTAATTTATTTAACAGGGTTGCCATGGCGAACAGCAACTGTGATGAATGTGTGGGTTGATTATACAACCAATTGACTATAATTCACTCAGCTGACAGAATATCATGACCAATGATCCACAGAAAAGGCAGACGTTACTGAAAAGGAAATGTAGGCTGGACATTGTGGCAAACATCCATGTGCTGGCAAAAGACTGATGGTCACTGATCAATAAATATCAGATACTGTGTAATCAGAAAAACACAACAGCAGGATAGACACCCTACTAAAGAATTAGATAAAGTGCTAAATATTTGTTTTTAGTATAGGATTATTAAGAATAAAGAATAAGAAGCTCTTGAAAGTGGAATTAGATGCCCAAATATCAAAAGCCTCGTTTCTAGTCCAATTTAGACCTTGGTCTCGGTGCAGTTTCTTTGGAGTGGTAGCTGAAATGAGTTGGACATTGAAGAAAACAAACCACAGTCCATTTCAGCTGTACTGAACAACACCCTAAAAGGACCGGAAACAGGTGGTTGGGTCTTACAGCTGTGAAAAGTCAAAACAATGTCCTGGAACAAGAAGTCCAGGAGCTGACTAAATAGATGCGTAATGGACAAAAGGCCATGAAGGAAAATCCAAACTATTAAGTAAGACCTGAAAAACTTCAAGCACAACTGCAAGGTGATGAGGCAAGAAAAAGTGCTTCCATGAGCTGACAAAATGAGGTGCTGCAAATGTGAGAACAAGGCAAGACTTTTCAATAAAATGTTTATACACTGCCCATCCAAAATCATGTCACCACCTTAATTTAACTAAGCAAATAGGTAAGAGCTTTACATTAAATAATTACTGCATGGATTTTTTTTTTTTTAGCTGTTAATAAATTATTTAACCCAAACTGATGCTGTGCGTAGCTCCTCATTTCTTAAACAACCATGTCAGAAAAGTTAATCTGTTTCAGAAGGGTCAAATTATTAGATATGCATCAAACAAAGAAAACATCTAAGGAGATTAATGAAACCACTAAAACTGGGTTAAGAACTGTTCAATAGAAGAAGGTCATGTGGTCTGATGACTCCAGATTTACTCTGTTCCAGAGTGATGGGAGCATCAGAGTAAGAAGAGAGGCAGGTGATGCACCCATCATGTCTAGTGCCTTCTGTACAAGCCTGTGGAGGCAGTGCTATGATCTGGGGTTGCTGCAGTTGGTCTAGGTTCAACAATGTTATGTGGTCAAAGAATGAGGTCAGCTGACGACCTGAATATACTGAATGACCAGGTTATTACTTCAGTGGATTTTTTCTTCCCTGATGACACTTGCGTATTCCAAGATGACAATGCCAGGATTCATTGGGCTTAAATTGTGAAAGAGTGGTTCAGGGAGCATGACACATAATTTTCACATATGGATTGGTCACCACAGAGTCCAGACCTTAACTCCATTGAGAATCTTTGCACAGCAGTCCAACTCTCCCATCATCAATACAAGATCCTGGTAAAAAAATAATGCAAAGCTTGATTTAAGGTTAGGGTTAAGATTAGGGTTAGCTGCAAAGGTTGTACAATTTTTTCACACTAATAATTTCTCAAAATGGCTGTTTTCTTACTCCTGTGGGTGTAGGTACAAAATTAGGAATACATTTATTTCACTGTGATTTACTCTTTTAATTTTACCACCACAAGAAGAGAATGTATTAAAGAAAAACTCTGTATGCGTTTTACATTTTAATTCCCCCACATAGTGTAGCCTGTAAAGGGCTAAATTAACCCAAATCTAAATCCTGCTCACACTGGGCTCAATGACAATGCATTATCAGCTTTACCTTATGAGTGCAATCCAGTGGTTTTAAAACACCGCCACAAGGCCATTCTCACGTTCACCGATCAGCCCCAACATCAATACTACCTGGTGGTTTTAATGTTGGACAGGGCTCAGCATGCACACTGGGATGCACTTGTGTGTTCTGACACCTGTCGATCGTGGCCAACAATACAGTTTTCCCATGCACGAGCCCTGTCCACCACAAAATTATAACCACCAGGTATGTTGAGGCTGATCAGTGTATGTTGCTTTAGGTTTTCCCTATTACAATACATTGAAGTAGAGAAGATTCACCCTAATGTTTCAAATTGTGCCCACACTCACCGGTTTCACTGAAGGCAGTTTGCAGGATGAACCTGGTTCTTCTGACTTCAGCCCCAGATGCTCAAATACCTGCATTATGTATGGTTTTATGAGACTGGCCTGCAGTCACTGACCTAACCCTTCTTCAGCTCAGAAATAATGATGGAGATCTTTCTGAGATTTGGGGGTTTCTGAGGCCTCCAGGTAAAACTCCATCAAGCCCTGCAGCTTTTTCTGACACGCTACTGCTGATAATTCTTCATCTTCATTGATGGAGATGGTGGCTCTGAAAACCTGTGCAATTTATGGACTTTGGGGTGTTCTTAAAGGGAGGTGAAAGGATTTGCATTCCTTTCATTCACTTAAGATTTAAAACTAAAAATTCTGTCCCACAGTTGTAGGTCAGAGAGTCTTATCTGTGATGTGGAGCTAAAATAAAAAGAATAAAAGATTCTGTATGCTCCCGGATAATGAGATAGTGGATAGTATGCATGTTATTATGAATGCTCAGAGCCTGGATTGGTCCCTGATCAAACTCCAAAGTAAAATAGGTGGCCTTTTTATAAAACATAACCCATCTATTTACTGTGGGCCATATTGCATTCAGCATACAGGATTTACTTATTTAACTCCCAGCAGCAGATATCCATAGGTGGTCCTCTCTACAATACTACTGTCTCTAGTTTTAACATTAATGTGAGCACTTCCCCAGAACCTTGCTTGTATAAGTGCATGAGAGTGTAGCAGGTCGTTGTTGAAAAGAAAAAAATAATAATGCAAACCGATGTAAGGTCACTGTCAATGATAAAAAATGCTTGATGCTATGGCAACCAGATATGATTTTGGAGCATCATAATTCATGTTATACTGTAAACCATTACAAGTAGAAACATATTAGCAATTAATTATCTGTCATTTGTTTAATAATCATGTTTCTTACTCTAAAGCAAAGACATTCACCACCTAACCAGAAAATAAGTATTTATTCTCCTTGAATGTTAATGAAATGACTCACTATTTTTGAAGTATGCAAATAAATATTACATAAAAAACCATATTAATGTGAATGGAGGCCTTAGAACATTTTTTTTTTTTGTATAAATAATCAGGCCACATCATTGTCTCCTGTTGTATCTGTTTAAGACTGATTCGCATATTTTGCATGATGATGCTGCACATACATGTGAAAAATAATCCAGTGAATTTTGGGTTGGGTTTGAGACTGATGTGCGAGATGAAAAATGAACTTCTGTTTTTATTTTGAAAATATTCCTTAAAACCACCTTTCTGAGTTATTGTTAGCAACACAAGTTAAGCTTGATCTAATGAGAAGCAGAAGAAGTTTTTAATTTGTGTGCAAAATAGATTGGTACAGACATAAATGCCCAGAGGATGAAACTAAATTTATCTTGTGATTTTCTGACTTTTAACTAACCAATATTTCATATTTCACTGTAAACACTCAGTTCGCCAGTTTTCTTAATACATTTGTTCAAATTTATTCACATTCACTTCTGCATCAGTGTTTAACATTAGTATACCATGAAACTACTTAAAGCTGTGACTTTGACTTCTGTGAAGTTACAGGAGGCTGTGGTTCTAAAGGTTTCTTAGCGAGTCTCACCCTTCTAACCAAACAGAGAGGCACATGGTCTGAACTGTTTGTACTGGCAGTAAAGCATTTGTCATTATGTGTCACTTTCCCTTTCCTGTCTAACCTCCTGCTAGTTTGCTGAACAGTGACTGTTCCATTGTCACAGAAAGTCTAACATAGCTGTGGACTGTTTTCAACATTACAGTCTCTGATTTAAATGTACCTAATGGGTCATTAAACATGCTTAGTTGGAAATAAAGTCACTCGTTACACATCATTCCAAAAAATGCACACCCAAAGCATTTTGCTTTGTTAATAGTGTCAGCTAAATTCCCATAATATAAACCAAAGTGACCCCGCAGAATCAAAAAGCAGATTAAGCCATTAATCACCAAAAAAACAAAAAGCTTAGTTATGAAAAATACAAAACAAAGCAACACAATGATAAAAGCATAAAGGATAAAGGGTGAGAACATGAGTAAGTACATAATCACCATATTGGAGCAAAGCCCTTTTTCATGTCCATTCATTTGAAATTCAAGGCTCCATAAGTTTTCAATATACATTTTGTCTTGCCAGATTAATCTGTTATTGTTGGTCAGCAGTTCCTAATCTATCATGGATCTCTCTTTCATGCTACACACTGTTTGCAGCAGCCATTATTCTAATTAAAATATAATGTAATGGGTAAACAAAGACTTTTTTTTTTTCTAAAAATGAACTACAGCCCTGATGGTACAATCCTGACAGCGATGCAAACACAACAGTTTGTGTGAGTGAGGGAAAGTAGGAAAAATGTCCTAAAGGCAAAAGCCTGTGGAGAATAGATTTACACCATCTAATTTATATAGAGTATCCACTGATAACAACTGACTTCTATACATTTAGTGCAAGACCCTCTGGCAAAGAACAGCAGGGTGTCCTGTTCTCCTAGTCTGTCTAAGACAGCAGTATTTCAGTTTGACATACTGAGCAAATTCATGGTATCTCGTTTAAATGGGTTGTGTTTGAGCTGCAAGTCATGATTTGAGGCTACGAAATAGGTATATTTTTAACCAGTGCCTCATCTCCTGCAGCCCCTCTTTAGCTACTCATTTAAAACCTTTACTATGGAAGCGGGCCACCTTTTACCAGCTGTGTCTCCCTCAAGCAGACAACTTTCTCATCAAAATGTCAGTTTTAATGAAGCTGTAGTCTTTATCGCAGTTGCAACTATTTTAGTCTCAAATAGCTGGTGGAAATGCAACAACCAAAATATTCCACCTTCCATAAATCCCTTCCATCAATCCCTACCTTCCCCCCTTTCTCTGTTTACCTCAACCCCTGAGGAAAGTACGGCTCACAGAGCAAAAATAAAACCGCATCACTGAAATATAGTTAAAATACACAGAGAAAATGATCCCCACCAGCACTGTGGTAATGATTTGTAAAATACCACCACTGCAGAGGTGTCAGTGGGAGAAGTGGTCATTTTTCTCCATTTGTGAAAAGTTTCTTTAGATAAAAGAGGATTTTGCAGGGCACTGGCGAGTTCTTTTTGCTTCCCTGTAGTCAGTTCCTGCATCGCCGGTCATCTGTCTCTCTATCTGCCCACCTATCTACTTTTAACTCCATGTCTCACGGTAGCGGCGCTTTGCTGAAAACTATCATTGATGCTCAGTCAAAGCACCTTTGCCAAACAAAACCAAACTTCTCTCCAAACCCCTTTTTCTCGTTCCTTTGATCCCCACAAAGACTGAAAGACAGATGAGTGAACACAAATAAAAGCACAGGAGCACCGCTCTAGACAAAACCCAGTCTCATCGACACAAATGCTGAAACTTGTAACTCTGAATCCTGCATCTCCCAAACTACCAGCAGATTCTTTTGGTCTCTGTAAAGCAAAAGTTACTGCTGTCCTCTTTGCCTTGTATCTGTCACAATGAGGTCAGAGGTGATGATCAAAACAGTGGCTCTGGAGCTTGAGAGGTACTTAGTCAAGCTGGATGCCTTTAATATTATGCTATACTAGTCTAAAAGGAAAAGAAATAACCTAGGCCAGGTGAAAAAATTGGACACGGAGGGCACTGATGAGCAGCTGCAGATACAAACTGTAACCCAATTTTTTAAAGAGAGAAATTCTAACAGACTTTAGGTGACTAGTGGAGGTATGTAGTTAATGATAGAAAGGTGTGTGTCTACATGAACACTGTCTAAATACAAAGAGATATTTTTCTCTCATATAGAAATGTACATAGAAATTTCACTGGTACAGTGAGCGATCACAGATGCACGTGTGTGTTTTTAATTTTTTGTCTCCTGTAAAGACAATAGAAGAACATGTTAAGCAAAATGAAGGAGCAATAACAAGCCTGGCTCCTTTTTGATAAAACTACTGGACATGATGAATGAAAGTGGAAACTTCTGTTTTTGATTTAATTAAATTAATACAATTGGTTTAATATATTTATACTACTAGAATACCAAATCATAATACTACTAATTGCTATAAGCCGTACTAAAAAAGTGATTTTATTGAGTAACACCAATACATCAGTAAAATCACTCAGCGGCTCAATTGCTTGTGGTGTATCTATGGTGTCCACAGTAGAAAGACGTGGCAGGTCATTTGCTAATTGTGCATCAACAAGGGGAAGTGATTAAAAGCAAAATAAATTTGAGAATGCCCAAGAAACCTTCCATCTACTTCACCTCATGCCAAAACACAGTTTTTAGCTGCAAGGAAATACCCACTACTACCACTACCACTCATTTCTAGCTTTCTTGCATCGGAGGACCATCAGTTATGTTGAGTAGAGGTAGAGTCAGCAGACAACAAATAGCCCTGTTTCATTACTATGGTAATCCTATAGCATGGAATGGATCAACTCTGTCAAGCAAAGTGTCTGTCATTAATTTAAGAAATAAAGTTGATCCAGAAAATAAAAAAAGAGCTGTCAAAAAAAGCTTTGAGAGTTTCTTCAAGTACAGTTGCAAAAACCATCAAATACCATGATGAAACAGGCTCTGGCAAAGGGCGCCCCAGGAAAAGAAGACCAAAAGTTTCCTCTGGTGCAGAGAATAAGTTCATTAGAATAAGATTAGAGCACACATCAACGCTTCTTCCAAGTTCAAGTAGCAGACGCATCTCAACATCAAGTGTTTGAAGGTGCCTGCGTGAACCAGGCCTTCATGGTCGAATGGCTGAAAGGAAACTACTACAGAGGGAAACCAAAAAGAAGATAATTGCTTGGGGCTGCCTGTGCAGACAGCTGGATTTATTAGAATAGGAGCGAATCTGTTCCTTCAGACACGCGTGAGACAGACAAATCAAAAGCACAGCTGAAAACACCTTTCGGGTAGAAAGGCCATAAGTACTGAAGACAAAAGCAGTTATTATACCTCGGCAGAAGGGCTTAACAAGATAACTTTCAAACTCTTCATTACCAGCAGTCAATGATGGTTTGTTTTATCCATGATGCCATCGATTCCTAACCTTAAACACTTACTTATTAACAGATATTTGGCCATTCGAGGGAAAGACAACAAGCTCTAAAGACAATGCGATGGCCGTATTGAGAACTGGATTTGATTACTGACATATAGACACTTTATTAATCCATTAGGGGAAACTCTAGTGGACAGATTGGTATTTAAAGTGCTAGGAGTTGGGTGGTAAGTGCCTTGTCAAAGGATACTTCAATCAGAGTTCATGAGTGGTGCATTTTGAACAGAGCGCAGAGCTGTTTTTTTCTAAAGGGAGAGAGCATCGCTCCATGTCCTGCTGCAACTCTGATACAGCCCAAGCTTGACCCAGAGTGCTCTTTTTAGTCAAATATTGAGTGCTGCAAGTTGTTTGGAAGTAACTATGTAACAGTTTAAATTACGCTCAGCAATAATGAGAAGAGCAGCCTGGTGTGGCTTGGAGCAGGGTAGGTTTGAAAGGCCTGTGAGTGAAGAGTGTAAATTCTCACTGCTTCGCTCTGCTCACGTCCTCTAACTTCAACATGTGGCTATGAGGAACAGGAAGTCAAACCACTGACCCTGCAGTTCATGGACGACTGATTAAATAACAGCCCAGTACAACATGGTCCCATTGTTTCAGATTCCAGACTTTATGGATTACTGGCCCCTAATGGCTCTGTAAGAATTTCTTAATGATACTGAAGTCAATGGATCAAAGGTCCATAATAAAAAGAGTCAGTTTACAGAGTTTGTGATGTTCAGAAAAATGCATTCACTGCTAATTAACAATTACTGGCATTTTCTAGAGAAAAAAAAAAGTTTTTTGGGCTAGTGTGCATAACATGATCAGTGGATTATGAGAAATGAACGGGCCTGGGGTCTGGCTTAGGACTCTAAGAGGTGCAACATTAAACATCAATCAGTCATTTCATCCACTCTAAATATAAACCTTATAAACATAATGATTTCTATTCTATGTAGAACTTTTTCCCAGGCCTTCTTCTCAAAACCAATTCTATCTTAAAGTGTTCTCTTCAAAACTCAACTTTAAAAGTGGATTTTTACAATGGAGCCACTATAAAAATCTAATTAGAGCTGTCTATCTTAAGCATCACTAGTTCTCTCACTGACACCAACTAAAGGATTTTTTGTACAGTGCACAATACAGGTTTGGTGTTATTTAAATCCTTGGTGCAGAAGTAAAAGTGAGTCTGTTGTCTGAATAATCCCTTTTTATTTTGTAACGCCTTGTTTAAAAATGAATAGGGTTTTGACAGATAACATTACTCAGCATCATTTAATCATGGGCCAACAGCTAATGTGGAACACAGACACACAGGGATCCATACAAACAAGTATATGTCAACATTAACATGAACCCTAATTACTCAATTAATCATTTAATCCAACTTAACATAAAGCCAACCTTAAGCTTTAGTCTTAGGTAATGTTAAAATCTGCAGTTTTTACTGGGAGGACTGGGAAATGTGTCCTCATAAGAGTACTGTACTTGAGTTTATGTACACAGTATCATGTATCATGTCACATGTAGCAGGGCCTAATTCTATCAGTATTTAAAACTAAAACCTTTCATGGCTAAGTCAATTCAGTCCAATGGAATTTTTGCAGTCATTCAGTTTATTAGGAATAAAGTAAATGAATGCAGATAATTCATCTTGAGTTCAACTTTGGTAAAATCTGAAATATAAATTTAACCAACAGCCAGCTGTTCTGATAGTGATGACATGGATCCTATGAGAATCATGGGCTGGAGAGGCCAAAAAAAGAAACTGTTGTAGTTCATTATACTACTAAAATTGCTTTGCATTTTTAATGAGACGGAAGTCATTGGTAATATGAGGGTTTTTAACCATGGACCCAAGAAGAGCCTAGACACTGGCAGGTAAGCTTCATGAAATGTGTTTGCTGGGAGAGGTAGAGGTTTCAAGTGACTTCACAGGACATGAGTGTTGTCAAACAAGTACAGAAATCAGGATTATCAGAAGCAGAGAGCAAATAGCCCAATCAGGGCTAGTCAGATATTAGGGTCTAAGTTCCAGTTCCGATCAAGGTTACTGGGTCTGATAACAAGATGAGCTCAAAGCTGGAGTGCGGCTTCACATGAAGGTAGCACAACCTGACAGAGGCCAGAGGACTGTAGAGCCACTTATAAAGGGAAGTGGCAGACAGGTGCAACAGATAATGTTTAATTGGGAGAGTGAGACCAGAGTAAGGGAGACACAGACAGACAGCAGAGTCAATTAAACCAATTAGGGTCAGACAGGAAGAGCCAGGCTGGACAGCAGAGTAGCTGCAACTGGGTGTGGGTGATTATGTAAACAGAATCAGAGCAGCAGAGGTGTGGCCTGGTGAGAATTAGTGAGGCTCAATGTAAACAGGAACTGAGAAAGAAAATAACAGGGGCAGGACCAGGCAGGGATCATGACAGGCACAAATTCATCTTTTGGACACAATGTGTGAAGTAATTGTTTTTTTTAAGATTGCAAGATTTCCACATTACCCTTAAAGGCGAATGCCTGCTCTGGGCATCGCTGACCATTAGCCTGCATGATATCCCCTTTAGTCCTTCGTCATGAGCTTCAGTTGTTGGTTTCTTACTGGCTAAACTCTTCCCTTGCATCAGGAATTCTACCATGATGCACTGGGCATAATTGACACAGCAGAAAACCTCAAACAAACCAAAAACATCAATACTGTCAGCAACTTATTTATATTATTGCACCTGTGCTAATGCATCCCAGGACATGTGTGCAGTGCTGCGCTTTAGTGCATGTATGAGAGTTTGTGGGTGAATAGCTGGAGTTGACATAATCCGACGCTGCGGTGCAGATTTAATGAGGCGATCGGCAAAGAGCTGCTAACTTTTTGTGATGTGTCACCGATATGGATGTGTCCCTGATGTGGAATCCATAGAAACTGTCTATTTTTACTTAATCCTAAATATATACTACTTTCTCTGTACTCTGCATTTGTGACGCCCCAACAAGCATATTTACATAAATTAATATATTATAATAATATTTTTCTTCCTAAATAAACACAACTGTGTTATACAGAATGTGTCAAAAGGACACTCTGTATTGTTTTATATATATTCTCTTCCAACAGGGACTGTTTTCATTACAGCAATAATTCCAACATTTATCTGTTGATGATCATTAGGATTTACCACATTTAGGGCTCCTACCTATATATTTTTATATTTAAGCTGTTTAAAAAAATAACTACTTTGAAGCAATATAATATTGTTGTTTGGACATTTTCTCCTTTTCCTCTCTGGGATCATTATTTCTTCTGAATAAAACTGGAAGCACATAATGTCATGAGACTACCTTGTTAGCTGGTAATTCCTCCAAAATGTTTTTTGTTTTGTTATTTTATTTTCTCTTGAGTAAGAGGCAATCGGTAATGCTTCTGAAAACACATTTAGACAGTCTGAGTCGATTTTACATGGTATAGAACCCTTAATTAACACGCAGGATCCCCTGAGAACCAAAATAACATTTTGTGTGTGTTGAAAATTGATGTAACTATTTCTTATTATTAGCATTGTTTGTGTTTGAATGTCTTGGGTCTGAGGGTGGGTTCAACAACAGAAAGGCCAGATTAGACTCAGATACACATAAAAAAGCCTGACTAGTTTAGGTATAAGATTATTCGGACTGATGATACCAAGACTAACTTGTACCAGATTGATTGGAGGAGAAAAAGTATGGAGTAAGAAAGGAACAGCTCGTGATCCAGAGCACAACACATCATCTGTCAAACATGGTGGTGGCGGTGTTATGGCATAGTCATGTATGGTTGCCAGTGGAACCACTGGTGTTTACTTATGACCTGACTGCTAATAAAAGTTGCAGGATGAATTCTGAATTATATAAAGCTATATTATATGCTCACATTAAGCCAAATGCTGCTGACAGGATGCCACTTCATAATGCAGATGGCTAATGAACCAAAACATACAGCACTTTTTGCTTTTAAGGGCAAATAAATTGAAAAATCTTTACTGGCCAAGTCAGTCACTTGGACTGACAAGTCAAGACTGAGGGCCCAGCAAAGCACCTTGAGAGAAGAAACGTAGCATTTGGTGACTGCTGTGCCTTTTTCCATCTAGCTGCAACTGGTTTAAAGACTTCCTGACCAACCACCCTCATATGGTTAGGTTAGGCTCCTATACCTTCTTTGAAGGTCAGCTCACTTCCTCTTTTATTTTGAAGTTCTCCTGACTCTTTTGACAGATCTTTCCAGCCTTGTGTTGGATTCTGCCAGATCTGACCTCTGGTTCAGAGTCTGCCTAGGATGTCTCATTCTGTTTATTCCCCTGCTCTGGCACTGAACCACTGACTCTGAACCTCTGTTTCTGCCTCTGGCCCTCCCGTCTGACTGTCTCTCTGACTGGTTCTGAATCTCTTCCCTGTGTTTGTACTGTCCCTTCTGGACTCTGGATTTGGAACTGGATACATCTCTGTGTGTGAGACTATTTTCATAAAGAGGATTGTGTTTTCTGGACATTTGATTTTAGAATTGTGAATATCTGTGGATTCTTCTGCCCAGTCTGAGTTTTGTACTAGCGCTACTATTCAAGCTAATTTCATACATGCTTCCTTGGAAAACAACAAAATATCAAAGTGATCCAAAACTCAAATCTGAAGCTAAGCGTAGACATTCAGTGTTACCTGTCAGTCACATAATCCAAAACCTTTTGCTCACATGAAAAATTGATGGGTTAAGACAATAGGTTCCATTTAACCCTAACTTTTTCTTGCACACGCCTCTTCACCTCTTTTCCACACCCTCCATCACTAGGGCCAACAAAAAGGGCCCAATCCTTAATTTAGACCCACCTTCTCCTTGAACTCCTCCACAGCCCCTCTCTGCATCCTGTTAAACGTTTTCTCTATATGTACAAAGACCCAATGTAACCCCCTTTGCCCATCTCTGTACTTAAGCATTCGCAGAGCAAATAGTGCATCTGCTGTACTCTTTCTAGGCATGAAACAATATTGCTGCTCACAAATGCTCACCTCTGCCCTTAGCCTAGCTACCGCTTCTTTTTCTCACGACTTCATTGTGTGGCTCATCAGCTTTATTCCTCTGTAGCTTCCACAACTCTGCACATTGGTACGAGTACACTTATCCTCCAAGATCTTGTTAAACCAACTAGTCAGAAACTCTACTGCCACCTCTCCTAGACACTTCAGTACCTTCACAGGTATGTCATCAGGACCAACTGTCTTTCCACTCTTCATCCTCTTCAATATCCTCCTCTTTTCACTCTCTTCTCCTCTCTTCACTCTTACTAATCATTACTACTTCCTGCTCCCCAAACACCTTCACCTCTTCTACTCTTTGTTCTCTTTCATTTTCCTCAATTATCAACTCTTCATAGTACTTCTTCCATCTTCCCATCACACTCCTGGCACCTGTCAATACATTTCCATCACTGTCTTTAATCACCCCGACCTTCAAACCTGCCCATCACAATCTCATGACCTCTGTTCCCTTCACCAACATGTCCTTTGAAATCTGGGAAGGCTCTGCATCACATCATCTAACTCACTCCAGAATTTCTTCTTTTCTTTTAACTTTAACAACATTGAGCATCACACCTTTAATTTCCAGTTTCAGTTATCACCCTCTCTGATACTCTTTTCACCTCCATACATTCCTGACAAACTCATCTTTCCTCCTCTCCTTCTTTGACCAACAGCATCCCAGTTTCCACCAGCACCCTGTGGCTCAACAGCACCCATTGTTAACCCAGGCTGCGTCATGTTGATCACTGGCACGTTTGATTTGGCGGATCACATTTTATAGCAAATTAATGCAGAAAACCTTTTTCTTGCCATTGTAGATAGAGATATAATTGACAGAGGTGATATATAGAGGCATGGATTATTATGTGCAGAAACACATACAAAGGTTCTATGCATCCCAGCATAGTTGAGTGTATTAAAATCTACCACTACTTTTCAAATCAACAATATACAGTTATACTGGCATTGGACTTCATTAATGTTAGAATAAATACAATTATGTGAATGACTCATTGTCAGAAAATCATACTTTAAAGTAGATCCAATGTGGAGTGTGCTCATTGTTAGAAAACATTTGTTCTTTTAGTTCATATGACTTGTCAAGACAGTCAGACCAGGTTTTTAAAAGTATCCAAAATGACAAATAAATGATGCCATCACTCTGTTGGTGTAAAGGGTTCTGTTGTACAGCAAGACAGTAGGGTTGTATAAAAAAGTACATTTGGTCATTTGGCAAATGGAGGTCTTGCCTAAGGACTCTTACTGGACGTAGGGTACAGCTGGATTTCAAATCCCGATCTTCGTGACAGAGGGTGGCGACGTTACCAATACACTATCCAGAAGCTGTTGTTTGTCTTTCAGAAGGTATTTACCTTGATGTGCAAAATAAATTTAATAAAATAGAAAGAAATGTCATTTCGTCACCTATCAATCTGCACACAATGGAAACTGGAAGGACAAAGTAAAATCGTATTATTTTTAAAAACAATTTTACATTTACAAAAGTATTCAGACCCCCAAAGCATACTCTTACTGTCCTTGAGTTGCCCAACCAAACTCCACATTTAAACAGCATAGAACATCTGTGGACCTGAAGATAACAGCTCAGACATTCCGGATCAAATTTGACAACGCTTGAGAGCTATTTCAGCTATCAGCTGAAGAGAGGCAGGACACACACTGGACAGGTCACCAGTCTATCACTGGGGCCAACATATACAGACAGACAACCATTCACACCTATGGGTAATTTACAGTCATCACTTAACCATAACCGCCTAACCCAGCAGTGTTTGGAGTAACCAGGAGTACCCAGGAGAACATGCAAACTCCACACTGTTGCTGTGAGGCAACAGTGCTAAACACTACACCAGCGTGCTGCTCTTGTCTACATTCATTTGTCAAAAAAGGACTAGCATAATGAAAATGCATAGGCATGTTCAGTCAATTTCACTCACGTATTTGAATGCTGTTACGTTGGAGCCGTGAAGCTGTTGAGCAACCAGCACACACGACAAGGGCTCAGACTATTGTTGAGTCGTTACAGCCAAAAAGTGTGGCTGTAGCCGCTCAACAATGACAGCAATGGAATTATTCTCTCTTACAAAGGCCATGTGCTTCATCCCTCAAAGGACATTTTGAAGCCTTTCAGAAATGGTTCTACCATGACTACAGTTCATCTGTTTATATCCAAAATGACTGAAGAGAAGACTGGGAAGGACAACAGGCACTGTAGTTTTTGATGAACACAGTCTTTCTTTGGAATTTGCTGCTGAAAGTGCCAGGTCTGACAGAAACCTACCGTTCTTTTACTGTCTGCATGTATCTCAAGTGCCTGGAGAAGTGATTTTAAATGATTGTGCACCACTGAACACAGTCCCTGGGGTTCATGAAGTCTGCTAAGCAGCTCTCTTTCAGGAAAGGTCAAGTAGTATCACTCCTAATATCTAGTATCTTGCATCATGGCAACTTGCGCTGCCTTGAGCTATAATGACCTAAGAGGAGCTTCCACCCTTTAAGTAATGGCATCATTTTGCTTTGACAACTACATCAAAAGCATTTGATGCATTACAGATTACTGCATGTTCTGAGAGTCAGCCATGTCGTTTTGGATCCAAATAATTCTGCTCACCCTGGAGTACTCTAAAAGCATAATTCTACATTTCATGTATGATACTCAGATAGCTCTTTAGCCTGAGAGTTAGAAAAGTACTCAGGGAAAAGTGGACTGAGTTTGATGATGCATTATAAACTTCAAAGTGTTGGATACATCACAATATCAAACTTTTTAGTACTGCCTGCTCATTTTGCTGTTTCGGGGTATTTTTAAGGATGATACAGTACATAAAACAAATCACTTCTATAAGATATCACCTGCTTGGCTTTTCATGGCCAATAAAATTGCAACATGTAAACATCACCCTCTTGCTATAGAGATTACTGCATGTTCCTCTTGCTATAGGTATAGTAATAATAGATACTGCATTTGTTTTAAATACAGGAAATAGTTTTAAAGGAATAGTTTGTCAATTTACAGACCAGAACAATGTCTGGTAAATATGATGCTACAGTGAGCAGCTGGTTAGTTTATCTAAGAATGAAAACTGCAAACATCCTTTGTCAAATATTAACAAATATAACCTACCTTCACACAATACTGCTTTTCAGTATACATGTGCATTTGAGCAATTAGTTAGAGTTGTGATCACAGAGTAGCATTAGGATACAATATGGTATACTATATTAAACACTGATGAATGTTCTGCAGCCCTAATCCACAGCTACCACAAGTGCTTATTTGTTAAGTTATTGCTGCCAAAGGAGGTTCAACAAGGTATTTCATGCAACCACACTTTGAGTGTCTAACAGGTGAATGCAATAAGTACATGAAAGATTAGTTGTGTGTGTTGAGATATTATAACCCCTTAATGCAGGAGCCCAATTCATTCCAAAGGCTTCTTGTCACTTTTCTTGCCAAACAAGAAAAAAAGAAAAAAACAACTTTTCTATTTATAATTCACTAATTTCTTTCAGCCTGAAGCTCATCCAACAAAGTATAATCTGGCACATACAGTATATAGCTACACCCTTTATCCCTCAGGGAAATCAAAGCAAGGGAACTCCGTACTGCAGTTATTGTATGTTTGTGCGCCTGCAACAGAGAGAGGGAATAAAGAGGACGAGGGGGCAAGAGATTAAAAATAACATGATGAATGGTGAATGGAAATAGAGTGGGGGAATGAAGGCAGATATGAGATGAAGGAAGTGAAATAGGTCAGATGACCTAACAAACAAATAGATGGGCAGAGGATGACAGCGAAAAGGGTTTGGCGAGACACCTTGCAAGTAAAACGTGGATGACCTAGCAACTGCAGTATGTTCAGGTGATGCGAGTTTATTTTCCATTATCTGCTCCTTTGCTGCATCAGTAGAAACAGGTCCCAAGGATTTTCATTATATGGTATAGATATATACATAGTGCTCTATATTGTGCTTTCCTGAAGACGCTGCTGTAAAGCTTTCACATCTCAAACAGGAACTTAGAAGCACTGTTGGCAGTTGGGCTCGTTTTGTGCCTTTCGCAAGGATCAAGAATTATTCTTTTAACACAAACACTAAAATACAAGGTTCTTTATTCTTCTGAAACTCACATTTTATTCATTATTACACCTTTTACACTGTCAAAATATTTCAAGATTATATTTGATCTTATAAAATTCAAATTGCTGCAGTATTCTGTTGAGAGTGTGCCTATCTCGCACAAGGGGCAAAGCACGTCATCTTATTTTCAACTTATTGATTTCTTAACCCTATTACTGCACAATCTCTCTCTCTCTCTATTTCTTCGATCAATAAAAACATTCACTGTTGAAATACAATTGACATTCACCTTTTGGCAATAGTGCAAGAGTGCACTTTTTTTCCCCACTGATGGTTGTAATGATAAAACAGATGGCAAAATTAAGAAGCTGAACCATCCATCTTGTATCCATCTAAAGCGCTTATCCTGTTAAGGGTCATGGGGGTGCCGGAGCTAATCCCAGCTGTGACTGGGCGAGAGGCTGGGTTTGGACAGATCGCCATTCTGTGATAGAGAAGTTGGATCAGGGGCTTGTGAGGTCTGCACCAAAATAACCACCCCATCCTGCATGGATGACATATTTTCCTGTAACATCCTTGTCTGAGACTAGACACGGACACACGGTGTCCACAAAACACATGTTCAAATGTGTCCCACACCACCTTGGCAAGTGGTTTCGGTGATTAGTCTTGGTGAGTGGTCTATTGCTTCTATGGTGATTCAACCAACCAAGATGAAAAATACAAACATGCTTAAATCCAGAATATGCTTCCTGTTAATTAAGGCACACAAAGCTTCTCTGAGGGTGTGTGCCTTCTACAGCAATCATAGGGTTCATACCCTGCTTTTGTCCATGTTATTGCTCTCCAACACTGCACTGCTGCAAACGACTCCACAGCACCCACTACACAGTATGGCTTCACTGTGGTCCGGTTTAGGCTTTCTCCAAAACAATGAGCCAAGAGTAAGAAGTCTGACAGCCACGTGCTGGATCTATGCAGGACTCCACTGCTGCACTGATACAACAAGTGGGAATCAGCCAAACACATTAAAGATATTAGAAAAGAAGAAAACAAGATGCTATCAACGGCTTTTGTACAAGAAAACAGAAATTGTCGTTTGACCTTTCGTTAAATTAACTACATTGTGCGCGCTCCACTGGCTGTCTCCACTATTTTAACAAGACAACTGAGGAGGCTACTCCAAGGCAGGTTGATTTGGTGGGCTGTCAAACATGTTGGAGGTGCGGAGGAGCTAAAATACAGTGTTTAATTTAGATACACAAACTATTGTGTGTGCAGTTTAAAAAAGACATCTATAATTACTGTCAGCAAAATGATACCATATTCAAGAAAATTAGTACTCTGCATCCTATGCCACTATTACTGTTGGTGCTTAGAACACATTTTCAATACATCTTGTTTGCCCGCCATGCCTGTTGCTTCCAAGACCTCCGAATCTCTCATTTCAGGTAGAAGGAAGAAATTCATCACAAATTACCAATCCTAAATCCACCTCGCTGGAAACAATAGAACATTCATATGGAGACATGAGAAGCTGCCGGCACTCTCATTGACATTCTTGCACGTTTCAGTGATTACACTCCTATGTGGGTCTCAAAATAAAGGTGGTATTGAATTATTGATGCTTAAATCCTGCCCATAACAACATTAGCATCAGCTCATTTATGTAAGTGTTTAGTTTTTTTTTTTTTTTTTAAACTGCACCTGTGGGTCAGCAACATGCACATGTTTTTTTCCTCCTCATATCGATTTGAGATTGAATCCTCAGTGCTTGCAAGCTAATTAACCATAACTGCAACAATTACAGTAAGCCCTGAGCTGAAGGGCTATTGAGCTGCTAGTACGGTAACAGGCCTGTGCAAATGTAATCCAATATTTTTTATGTGAATATTGAAGCATATCCAGGTCACAATGGGCCTGGGTGGTGCTGCAAAGAACCCAAATCTAGGTTTATAATTGAGTGTGTGTTCAATTCACACACATACACTTAAATGTGGGCTAAAGCATACAATTGGACAAGCTGAATGTTTTAATATGTTACACACGATACAAAAATTGGGTTCTGCTGCAGTGGCTGTGCAATACATGGCCTTGTCTTTCTTTCTCTGCTTCTGTCTTGTTTAAACACACATGAGCACATACACACACACACACACCTTAGTTCAGCTAGGATGTAAGGCAGCTTGTTGCTAAGGTAATAACATAACCAGGCCATGCAGTGTGGCTTTCTAGAGCAAGGACAAATATTACTTGCGTATACAATGTGTGTGTGTGTGTGTGTTGTGAAACAGAAAGGGCTCATCCCCATGAGTGGCTGTTAACGTGTTTGTCTGCTTGTCCGTTTCTGTGTTTCTCTGGATAATATTCTACACTTTCCATGCAAATCCCAAAGAAAATGCCAAGGATAGCCTGAGTGACTCGCTCGCAGTAAAATGCTGGATTTCATTTACTAAGCTGTCAACATGTCACTCATACCGGGAGGATTTCTTGGACTTAACTCAGCGACAGGTCACTTAATAAGTCACTCACTCACTTAGACAGACAGGAAGCATGCATTTTGTTTTCAATAATGCTGCTTTTCGCATGCCGCCATGGGTTTTCCAAAATGTAAGCTTTTGAACAGGCTGAAAACTAAGCTTGTGTTTTGCCAATTGATTTTTCGCCCTTACCCTTTCAAATTTTAAGTGAGTTTTATAATGAGTCTGAGGATTACAGGACTTACTCAGCACATTGAAGGCTATGTAAACTTTGCATTAGTGGGAGAAAATGGGAAAAAATAAGAGCTTTGCATGCACCTTCATTAATATATTCATACATTGTGGCTCTGAGCCAACTGTTACTGCCGCTTTACACTCAACTGCAAAACGTGGCACAGCTTTGTTAATAATCTCTGAGCACTTGGCAATGCAATTGGAAACAGCATGGCTTTGCTATAATCTTTACGAGGCACTTGAGTCCAGCTTGTCAACAGAACAAAGCAGTGAAGTACAGCGTAGGACTTAATATTAAAATAGAGTAAATGGTCATGCTGAAAGCTGCTGTTTCTACACCCACTGACGAAGGGCAGTGTTGACATCTACACTGAAACCCAGAAAACTGGGATGAAGATTCATGGGTTCTAGAAAGTTTTTTAGTTCTTACAAAGTGAACTATAGTATTCTTACTTTATTGTAGGCGTTGGTGAATCTAAACAATAGAATGCATCATATACAGTATCAATGCCTTAGCAAGTTACCTATTAACAATGTCATTATATTAGTTTTTTTTTGTTTTGTTTTGTTTTATTCATTTTCAGACATGAAAGACTGCTCAGTAAAGGTTAAGGGTGGCAATGAAACCAACTTCTAAGGGTAGGAGGGGAGGAATATGATTACACAGTTAAGCCCTTTATCCCTAAAGGTGCATTGAAATAAAAAATAAAGCAAATTTTTACTTTGCCTCATTTAACTGAATTAGACTGACAAACCATAGGTGTTCACGTCAGCACAAACAACCACGTACAGCATTAGAGACTTAAAAAGTGTAGTTTGTTCTGTTATTTCCCTCCAGTCACTCGCCTTTTCCTTCTTTCTCTAAACATTGATGAAACAGATGCATGAAACCTGGACATAAAAACAAATCAAGATGACGTTTTTTCAACTCGCACAGATGTATCTTTGGTTCTGTTTAACCACCCTGGGCAATGAATGAATAATCCTGCCCATTCATGTCTTTACACTATCTCTAAAAGTTGCCTAGTCGTAAGCTGGAACATATTTAAGAGGTTTAGTGGCTCTTACAACATCAAACTGCCACCACCACTTCTGATATTTTTAGATGTGTAAGCCTTTTTTTTTTTTAAGTTTCTTCATGTATTTTTCTCTCTGGATCATTTGGTGTTGGTTCAGCAAAGCCAGAAAAAGCAAGGATGTCTTGTGTCACACATCTAATATGGTCTAATGATTACATTGTGTTTGATAAGGGATTTGACAACTGACTAACTCATTGTGCAAAGCTTACTTTACTTTTGATAGAGTCAAACTCAGTCAAGTACCAAATCCTCTTCACTTAAAGTGACATTGGCTTTTGTTTTAATGGTAGATTAGTGTATGTTAGGTTCCATCAACAACAACAACAACAACTTCTCTGTTTTATTACACAGTCTGGTATAATGCTTATTGCCCAGACAATTTATGGTTCATTGGGGTGATAAAAGGGAGTTGTCTTGTCTTTGAAGGAGTTTCTTCAAGTTTGGCACACGTCAATTCGAAGTCAACAATGAACTGATTAGATTTTGATTTATATCAGTGTGACTCTCACCCCAGGCCTGTCCCATTTAGCCCTTTCATTCTGTGAATGTAATATTACAGCAATGCCATGGGGACATTTTTTATTTATAGAAAATGTTATTTTATTTTACGAGCATCCCCCTCGTAAATCTCTGTAAATGTTGGGAGACCAGTTGTTGGAGTTTTGGAAGAGGAACGTTGAACCATTCTTGCCTGACAAAGGCAATAATGTAGATTTGACAGCGTCCAAACATTTTGGGAACTGGGGTTGTATTGAATTTTGGAGGTCAAATGTCAAAGGTCATGGTCTTTTTGGAATATTTCTTTTCTATTTCTTATTGAGCACTTAACTTTCCTGCCAACGCTGAGGATATTGCATAATTAATTCAATAATCAAGTAACCAGATATTGCTAATAGAAACCCTTACATACAACCTTCACTGGGCTAACATGAAGTTTTTTAACCATGCTCCTTTGTCTCTACTGTGAGCTCCGTATTAATAAGTTGTTTATTTTTTATAAAGCTTTTCTGCAGCATCCTTGCATCGCTACACAAAATACCTATAACCTATTGTGCTACGGACCACAGAGAACCAATGCCACAGGTAGAATCAAAGCAAGTTAGATTCTTAGGCAGAGGAAATCCCAGTTGAGAGTGTATGGCAAATACAAAAGAAACAGACTAATACTTGATTTTTCGTGGTGTGAAATCTGAATATATAGTCTTTCTGTAATTTTGTCATAACCATTTTCATTTATTTTTCATGTATTTGTGTGATGTTTGGTGTTTTTTTAGTTCTGGGACTAGAAATTGTTTCCTGACCTGGCAGCCATACACCCACTTGGTATTTGAACGCGCAGGCCCATTACTGGCTGCCAACACAAGACATCTGTGACAATATATGAGTTTAGACAGCTAATCACACAAGATAGTGCAGGTGTTGTAAGTGACCTATCACTTACTTAAGAGTAGAGACAACAGCCACTCTGCTGTTCCCTCCTCAGCCTCACAACAGGACTCGTGAGAAGAATATTTCCTCAAGCAGGTGACCTTCTGGTTGCTGCTGCTCACTGCTATCACAGCTCTGCATGTGGGCACACACAGCAGTATTTTAACATCAGGGACCACACTATTCACACAAAGTGATGGTCCTGTGTACAAATGATATGTTATATGTCTTCCTTTTATTTTTTTAGTTATTTAAGTCTTTAAAACTGTTTTATGAGTTATCATGTGTTTAGTTCAGGCTATATTGAACAGAACACACTGCTGGAAATGTGGAATTTATCTTCTTCCAAGCAAATGCACAAAGTCTTTCTGCAAACCCCATATATACCAGTGTATACCCTAGAATCACATCTACACAACCTGGCTGTTACTTGTTGAATAAAAATACACCTAAATAAACATAACAGACAATAATATTCAATCTCCGATGCAGTGAAGGAACAGTATATTCCATGAAAGCTTAGAGGAGACCTTAACATTATTCAGCGGCACCTCTTTATTTCTCTCTTTCGTAATCTTCATCCCGAGAGGCCTGCTCCAAAACCAGATAAGACAAGGAGGGCGGAAAGAACCTGGGCTTACATTTTCACAGACAGTGGGGTGCAGTCAAAAAAAGTGCATATACTGTTTACTAAAAATGAAGCCTAAGACTGCACATGTGTTGTACCTCAGGAATATTTACTGCTAGTTAGAGTTGTGCATGTCAACACTCGCTTTCAGGAAACACTGCTGGTTAAAAAACAATTGCGACAAATGTGGACAGCACGTTCATTAATTAAGACACATAGCAATGATATTTTATACTGTGAGTGTCTATGTACAACCCATTAGCTAACAGTTGTTTGGTTATAAACCAAAAAAAGTTATATTATATTAATTATTAGTTAGCTACATTAAGGCATAAAGAAAACTAGGTATAGAAACAAAACCTACATGGTTAGGTTTAGTAAAAACTGAATTTGGTTTGCTTGTTGTAAACTACATCCCTGTTGATTCTATAGGACATTAGAGGAAGAGGCTGTCATATAGTCTATCTAGGAACTAAGAGGCAGTGATGAAAAGGAGCTGACATGAAGTCTAACAAAGAGAGGGGAAGGAATGAGCTGATGCAGTGAAGATGTTTAGACTACAATGATCTGTCAAAAGCACTTGCTTACTTACACTTCAAACTAATTTTCTCATTCTCTGCCTTCTACTCCCTTCCCTTCGTGTGTCTCTCCCGTCGGTACGTATCTCTTATTTATCGTTTTCTTCTGTCTGCACCTCTGGCGCTTCATATTCCAGCTCTCACCATGAATTCTCAACAGAGACGAGCTAAGCAGCCAGTCACAGCAGAGACAGCATTCAATTTAATCTTGGCCCGAGAAAAGCTCTGAACAACAATAACTTAGTTTCTTTGTTACTTTTTACAAACTTTGTCACGTCATCAATCTTAGATGAATTTAATCTGGACAATATGAAAACTCACAGTAAGAAATAATGTTTATCGTAATGTCTCTCATGAAGAACTGACTTTGATTTTATAGTTTGCATTTGTCATTGCGGTTTATTAATGCCAGAAATATGATAATGCAAATGTCCCGCTGGAATCAAAGGTGGGCAGATTCAGGTACAATAAAACAGTCTTTGCAACAATAAACTTTACAACATTAAATTTATATAAAAACTTTACAAAAGAGTTTCATGTTTGTTGAATTTTAACCAAATGCAGTTTCAAACTCTAAATATTGTATTATAAAGTAATATCAATAAATAGCAGCAATTAGTATTTCAATGTAGTGTGTAGCCACTGTTTTTCAGCTACTTTTAGTGAAGTTGTTATCAGTGTCCCTGTGTTTTTTCGAGCCTGTGTTATTGTTTTGTTTCTGTTTAGTTACCTTGAGTAATTTTCTTGTTTTTTGGTGTTTGGTGTGTCTTTGCTGTCATTTCATGCGTCTATCTTAGCATTCACTTCTCTCTAACCTTGTCTCCTACAAATGATGTTGCTATACCGCTGAACCTCGATCACAAATAAGTCTTTGTAGAGAACGTTACCTGCAACTAAATTATGTTTTCTAGTACTGTAATGAGGATATGTTGACAGTTCATGTAAATAAAAAGTTGCAAATATTGATGAAAACATTTTCCAGACTTTTTTTCTATTAGATATCCAAGATATCCAATCTTGAGGTCCAACATTCAGTTTTATATTATTAAACTAGATTTATATTACTAATAAATGGTTACATTTGGGCACAGCCACGTCACTCGCAATGTGTTTTTTTAAAAACCACAAAACCACAATCTTTTTTTTTTCTAACCTTAACCAAAGTGGATCTAGGTAATTAAACAAACCACACACACAGGATTATGAAGTTTCAGTAAGTTGTGTGTATTATTATATGCATCCCATCGACCCCAACCACCTGCAACCAGTAGGCTATAACTCTTACCTTTTGATAGAGGAAATCCCAGCCTGGCTGACCTTGGTCATAATTTGTCATTATAGAGAAATGTGGATCAGCGTATTTAGGGTGCTCACCCAGAGTTCTGCTAACTGGATTTGACTTTGAGCTCAGTATTCGCTATTTACATTGTGATAAACTGTGCAGCCATATATTGACCAGAACTGGCTCACATTTGGTCCTCTGGTGTCAGATCAGGCTCTAGTTACATATGACACCCCAACAGACGAGGCGACTATGGACAGGAGGGATGGAAGAGAGCAGTGAGTTGTGAGACTTGACTCTGGAACAGGTTTTTCTATTAACACAGTTTCTATTGTTCTATGATAGGGGTCAATAGAGGTCATAGATTAATAATACTCCTTTAAATCCTGCCCATCACTGCAATGTCCTTGGTGCTACAGTCAGTATGCAGCAGCTCTAATCAGACAGACAGCAGCTCATTGGTGCTGCTGCTAGAGGTCAGAACACAGTTAATCTCTGTCTTAGTCGCTTTCCTTCCCTCTCTCCCTTACCCTTTCTGCTTTTCCTCTTATTTATGTCTTGATTTTCCCTTCTCCTTCTCTCTATATCCTTCATTCCTTATCCTCTTTCTTCTCCATATCCCCCCCACCCCCCACCCCCCAGTTCATCCTCTGCATTTTTCTCACTGTCTCCTCTGCTTCACATTAGATTTCACTCCATTTCTTTGTCTTTCTAATCCCCAGTTGACTCTACTCACAGTAAGTGACCTTGCTGGTGTAAAAACAACAGCACTCGTCATTTGTTAAAACATTTAAAATAGCCTATTTTTAGGTCTCTGCAACAGTCAATTTCTTGTGGCTGTGAGAATTATATTTATTTGCTTCTACGGTGTGAGCATTTTGATGCATATATGAGTGAAGCCTGTAATGGCAATACAAACAGATAGATCTGTTCTCTCACTTTCTTATTAACAAAGGGCAGTGTAAGGAACACTCACATTTCAAGCTCTCACCAGTCATTTCGGCTGTCTGTGTGCTCTGTGCAAGCTACATGTCACACTGATAGCACGAGAAGAACCTCCACTCTGTACCATGAGGTTAGAATTACAAGTTGACTGGTGGAGCTGGTGGAAATGGAGAAACACTCCCCTCTCTAGTGGTTCACCTCATGTTGATTTTAGAAATCACTGTTTATTTTCCTTTATATTAATCATTCAAAATGATCAACTTTAAAATCCTGAAGAATTGGGAACAAGAACATTGTCCATAAACCTGAGAAAATCAGAGCAATGCATCACTGTACACTGTCTATTAAGGTATTACAGTTGCTGAAAGGAACATTCCCTAGACATACCAGAACTCAAATGTTATAAATAGGTCATAGTCTGTATTTTATCAACACTTCAGCACTGCAGCAGGCTTACTTCACTTTCCTTTCTTCGCTGAGCTCGGAGACGAGGGCCCTGTTGTTTACCCAACCCCTCCTTACTCAGACATCACCCCTGCTGCAGTTAGAAGCAAGAGCAGCCACGTCCTGTAGCTTCCAGCTGCTAGTGGTAGCAGTGGTTCAAAATGAGGTTGAGAGGTGCAGTTGCAGGTCAGAGTGGGAGCGCAGCGGTTTGAGTGAGCTTATATCATGCCACAGCAGACCTGATCGAAAATGCAGTCAACCCCAACAGACCCTAGCAGAGAGAGAAGAAACAGAGGCACTAGCAGGAGTTTGATACACTATAATAAGTGGACAATAATAATGTCACAAGAACAAATGTAAAAACATCTTATGCTTTTATTTCTACCTCTTGCACCCAAATAAAAACATTCTGTAATATACTGGGCATTGGACACACATGCAGTCATAATTTGTTTAGTATCTGAGAATGTAAAATTATCATTATGTAATAGCGCAACATCTTGGAAGCTGCTTATTTCCTTAAAATTAGCTTCAGTTACCTTTTCAGAAAAAATATCTGGTAAAGCTGGGGCACTCGTAAACCATCCAAACATCCAAGTTATTTACCTTGGAGATTACACAGACACTGTGATAGAGCCTCATTAGGTTTATGTAAAGACATTATTTATCGATATATTTTATTTATCCTCATTACACAATAGTGTATAATAGTTTAAATTACCCTGCCCCCCCTTCAAAAAAAAAAAAAAACATATTTGTGACTGCAGATGAGTTGTAGTCATCAGACAATGCTGCCTAATGACTTTCTAAGACTCTAAAAGACTGCACTGTTCACACCAATAGGTTGTTTCATTTCCAGTCTTTGACAGACAGTAAGGTGTCGTCAGCTTGGTGTCTAACGACTGTAGTTAAACAGGAACGACTGAAGTTAGGATTTAGAAAACCTAATTCCAAATAAAACATGGTAGTCATAGCGTACACAGGCTTTAAAGCCTACAGCAGGATTTGGAGGTGGATCACCTCTGTAAAACAGGGGTTAGGGTTAGGGTTAACTAACTTCAGGTAAAGCTGCACTGTCTCTGTAGATCCCTCTCACCTGTGACATCTCCAGTCACAGATGTCAGGTAGGTAATACTAAAAATGTTTAAACAAATTTGTATGAGAACAACTGGATCTTAAGACTAAAAACTATAATTTCTCCACAACAACACACTTAACTATTCTGATTCGGTCCAACCAAAACCCATTTATAGTATAATTAAGTGTTGGTGTACACAACCTTTTTGACCTTTGATCAACTTGTTACCTGTGGTTTCCAGGTTGTTCCCTAAACTTGCACCCAAGCTTGTTCTGATAAGCTGTTGAAGACAGTGGATGAACTTTTTTGGTATTTTTTGCAGCACTCATTTAGTCATGTCTTCCTGAGCCGTTATGTGTGTGCATATGACTTCCTGTCTGTATTTATAGGACTGCGAATGACGTCTTCATTGGAAAATGTCAATGCCCCCTGGACAGGCCAGCCCACAGCTAAAGCAGGGAACATCAGTCAGTCAGTTGTCAAGTTGAGTCATATTGAGTTGGCTGCTTATATGGGAATCAGGCCAGAGATGGATCACTGTCAAATCACAAATCCTCATCATATATTTTCATCTAAAAAAAAGGGTTTTCTATTACCCTGAGTCACTTATACCCAAATAACATAAATAAGATGTGCAGCACATAAAATCCTGGCTTATCTGTCTTCTCCACCTCCACCATCACCTCCCTCATCGATCCATCACACTGAATATCATGCTCCTCTCCCTGCCCTTCCACTTACCTTCTACGTCTCCTATTAAACTGGATGTCATGTTGTCCTACACGTGTCACTCTGTGGCATCCCTTCCTCTCTCAGCCCCTGTCCTCCTTCACCCATCCCTTCATCACTCGGCTTCCATGATTACTCTCTTCCCGCCGCGAACGTCAATGGGACATCACTGTCACGCTGTGCTGTGATGCATCCACTCATTCGGAAGAACACACACTCCACTTTTGGTGGCATTGCACGCACACACACATCTTATGTGACTTCTCTCTCTCTCTCCTCATCCTTCAGTCTTGTTAGTCAGATTTTGAGGGTTTTGGAGTCTCCTCTCAGGGGGGACGGGGGGCCAATTAAATATTTATGGATCAACATCCATTCAAATGTTTGGCAATGGAGAAAGCCTGTGACGGAAAACTGACATGACTTGTTTGTGCACAACGTGCAGCAGGGGACATGCAGAGCTTGTCCTCAGCATGTGTCAGTGTGTGTGTGTTTTGTTGTGGCTGTGCTGACAGATGGTGTAGTTGCGATAGACTTTTTTTTTTTTTTTAGACAGCGGGGTTTTCTACTATAATATTCACTTTATCTTACTGACCAACCAAGAGATATTCTGCTTGTAGCCAGTGTGCAAACAAACACACAGCAGCAAAAACACTAGGGGTTAAAGCAGACAATGTAAATAGAACGTTGAATGTGCAGTATTGCCTTGCTTTGCAAGTCAATGGACTATTTTGCAAAAAAACTCAAATCTCTTTTTGTCTCCTAAATCTGTGGCACATCTGAAACAGCCTAAATGTTCAGACACTTTCAATTTACCGTGTCTGACCCTTGCAGATAACCCAGCCTGAGCAGCCTCGAGAGGTTGCTGTAATTGATTAGCATGCATTTACATTTTTAGTCTGCATGTCCCTTTCACATCCTTGGAGGAATTCAAGTCCACTTTGCACAGCCAGTAGCTGTGGCTATAGGTGATCGATTAATCCCAAAGTACAGTATAGGCATATACAGACACATAAACATGAAAAACTCCAAAAGCGTAACACTTTAAAGGCAAAATTGGTAAATTGGACATTTACATTTTAAAGAGAGGTTAGAAGAGCAAAATTTAGCTCAACCCAATTACATTTGCCAAGGTCAGAAGTATATTGAGTTTAAACTTTAGATCTGTGGTACAGTGTTGTAGAATTTACACCTCTAGTATAACTAACAGGCACTCCTAAGATTATGGTTACATAATCACACTCAAAAACTAGTTTTAGAGCATATTTCTACCAAAACTTTAACTTTTTTGTGGGTGTCAGAAAACCTCATCCCCCCAACAATGCTTTTCCAAAAAAATAAAATAAAAAAATTGTACATTGTATTTCTCTCTCTGACTCACAGATCCATACTTATATACCTTTCATCTTTCATAGCCGATATCTGCTTTCATGAGTGGTTTGAATCTTATGAGAAGAGGGCCTATATGGGGACCCTGCAACAAATGCAGCCCCCTCTTTATTGCAAAGTTGTTCACCTCACTGTCATAATCAAGACAGGTTGAACATCCAAAGCCAGTGATATACACATGTAAAAGCAGGTTGGACGAAAAGCCATCTGTGTGAGTGTAGAGCTTCGTATCTGGTGCCAAATGTTTATTTGCAAGTGCACAATAGTCCTTAGGGACTACATTGGCCCAAATTATCAAAGATAGTAGAATGCAATTACTCTGCTCTTGTTTTCTTCCACACTAACTAATTCTCCCTCTCATTTTACTCAAAAGCATCCCAGCATCCTGACATCAGCTTCCTGAATACTGCACATCAATGCTTTTCAAACACGTCCCATCAAGTCCTGAGAGTCTGTTGGTTTTCATTCCAGCCAAGCAGCTGGTTCCATGACTAACATAACCTCAACAAAAGTAGAGGAGATAAATAATGAAATGAGCTGCTGCAGTGTTTGAGTGGAGTCACAATCTGCAGAAACAACTGAGCAAAGTCCGGTGGCTTTGGTAATGGTGATATGAGTTTAATTCAGTGTTTCAGACAGAAACTATTTGACATTTTTCAATCTTTACCTTTTTGTTACTTTTTGTTTTAGTTACATGAAGTATACATTTCCATAAGGTGAGTAAAAAAGAGTGGGGTGGCCGATGTAAAAGTGAAGAGAAAAGTAGTGTAGTGAGAGCCAAGTGGGTGAACAGGCATTTCTGGGTTAAATTATCAATCTGTGTAATCAATACTGTACACTACAGACTTCTGTAAATCATTAGATACTATCATTCACACACACTGTATACACAGGCATTTCCACTGATCACATAGTCAAAAGCTGTTAAAGCAGTGCAGCAGTGCAGGGTGCTTGTATCCAACTCTGTCCATTAACAAGTGCATCGTAGAGTGATTCCACAGTAATAGCCCAAGAATACTGCTGTATCAGCTGCTTCTTTTTCCTCTGAGGTCAATTCAGTCAGTTCCACAGTCTAATAACACTCGCAACCCACAAACAAATAAAACCTTATAAAAAGCTGAAACATCTTGTAGACATTAGAAGCACTGATGTGCTGATGTCAGTGACAACTTGAACCTGATGTATATGTTACCTCCTTAATTCCGACTTGATGTACTACACTACAGAGAAGAAAGCATTGTTAATTGAACATTTTGAGAGGATCCTATTAAACTATTAGATACCAGTAATAACGGAAGAATGTGTTTATTGTTATACTAATTAAATAAATGATGATGAAGTCCAGGGTTGGTAGATTCGGGAGGCCAAGGAGTGTGATGTTGGTGAGTATGTGCAGAGTGAAGGCTTCTGGGAGATGCAGTTCCACATGGCCAGAAGCCAGAAGCTTGGAGGGTGATGGGAACTAGAGTCTCAGTTAGTAAGACTACTTAAAGAAGGCAAAAACTCACTGAGGGAAGAATAGAGGTGCAAAGGTCAAAGGCGAGGTCCAAATTCGTCCAGTCCCAGTCCAAAATCCAGGTTATAGGGAGGTCCGAGATGATTCCAAAGGTCTGAGCCTAGAGGGGCAAGCACAGATCTAAAAAACACATAAGGAAATCTCTAACAGTCTTTCTAAAGGGCGAGGGGAGCTTAAATGGGAGCAGAGAGGACCAGGTGGGGATTATTAGGGATAATTAAATAAAACTAAAAAGAGGAGAGACAAGAGAGAAACAGGAAGTAGAACAAAAAGTCTTTAAAACTGATCCAACAATGTGTTGTTTTTTTTTTTTTTTTATTGTAGCTGTAATGCACTTTGCCTCTACAATTGCCGGAATTAAGTGTTTTCCAACCTCGTTACCGTAACGTATAACAACATCACTGGCTGTTGTCGAAGTGGCGGCAGCGAAGCAGCGGCGTTTGACTTCGAGGGAGACAAGCAAAGAATTGGATTTGCTAATTTTGGTATTGAGATTCAGACTGCACACAGTGTTGACTGCTGAAGTCGAACACTTAATACTAGAAGATCCCATATAGCCTAGCCCTTTAGAGCCGACAAGAGGTGTTTCGCAGGGGGACAAAAACCTCTTCACAACTTTTCCAGCAACGTTTTGTAGTTCTTTTGTTACTGTAATCGACGTGTTTTTTGCCGGCTCTGAAGCAGCGCAAAATCAGTAAGTAGCAATTGACATTTCTCAGGCGATGACCTGACTTTTTTTTTTAAGATGCTATCACTAAATCTAGCATGAATGCAAATGACAGATTATGACTCATTGTTCTGAAATCTGTTAAGAAAGTGAAAGAACAGCTGACAGATGAACGCTGGGGCGCAGATTAAATGGATAACTACTGCTAAAGCTGCTTTTCAACACACGTCGCTGGGTTGTCCTTCTTTTGCTGTTCCTGTGAAATGATCGAGGAACCCGCTGAAACAAAACAGCATGATTTATTGATTACGAGTAATACTGAAAAGCTGCTCCAGCAAACAGACCTTTTTGATGTTACTCAGCAAAATGGATTGCTTGTGTCTGACTGTGTGTGTGTGTGTGTGTGTGTGTGTGTGTGTGAGTGCTAGCACTGTGCCTTTGAGATGTTGGCAAAAAACCCGCTAAATAGGGCAACCCAAATGACCCAAAAATACTCACTTGCTCTCTCCATTTTCTGTCTGTTTCCCTTCATCCTTCCCTCCCTGTCTCTCTCTCTATCTCAAATGGGAACATTGTATGTGGCCTATCTACAGCCCAACAACCTCCTCTGGGCATTATGGCACACAGGCGCACATACACACGCGTCACCCGATGCTCTAGGCATACAGCATACCGGCAGCAACTTTCAAACTGGCTTAACGCGGCTTACTACGGCTTAGAAAGGCAGATTGGTTACAGAGTGTGTCCCTGAACCAGAAAGGCACTTATCCAGTCCCCAATATGGTCAACATTTCTATCAACAGCTGATAAGCCAGCTATGCAAATAACATTAAACACATACATACACGCTGTCCTTCCCACTTTGAGCTGACACACTCGAGGTTTTGAGCACGCTGCATTTTCATCCCTCCACCGAGTCTGAGTACGTTTAAGCCGACTCTCACCACGGGACCTCGACTCATCCAAACAACACCCCTTCTCTGTTCTCTTGAGGATTCTCCAGCGCTTGGCCTGTGACCTAGTTAGCCCGGCCTTGCTGTGGCCTGGCTGGTGTTCAGATGTTATCTCCAGAGTTTGTCCCGAGGCTGGCTGAGCTGATGATGGTCCAGGCACATTTCCTACAAAGCCAGATTTGGATAAAGCTATTAACAGATTTCCATATGAAGCATGGATTCTGTAACCTTTTCAACTGGAAGACCACAACAGTTATTCTGGTAGTTATGGCAGGTGTGGTACAGATTAAACATGCTATTAACCCATGTTGGATACTCAGTGTTGTTGAAGTTGTGATGAACAATGGTAAAAGTTTCATCTTTAGCTTGTGTGACTATGACTGTTGTGACCTTAATCCTCAGTTTCTGCCAAAAATCGGCTTTTTGGCTTCAGGGCATTAATCATTTGCAGTTGGCATGTTGTTTACTGTAGGTGTGGTTAACTCTTATCAAGCTGTGGCAACTGCAAGGCTAGCAGCCACAACACAAAGGGCTTACAGCAACAGCAATTTAAAAAAAAAAAAGTAGGTATGAAAAAGACACAGACACAGTCAGTCCAGAAATATTTTGCACATCAGTGTTGATTTTTGTCATTTCAGACTGACTGACCGTCTGTTTCTTTAAAGCACACTGAGGCTTTCCAGATGGGGGTTACCTCAGCTTTAGGCCACACTCTGTTTTAGTTTGGACAGTTCATCAAAATGAGTGACAGGCAGCACTGAGACCAGCTGAGCTTCACAATGCACTCCACTGACAGAAGATAGAAAAGTAGAATTCTGTCACCTTTAACAAAAATAGGAAATATAATGCCACATCTATTGGCCATTCGCCTTATCGCAGTGGTATTACTTTGGACCAAAATTAACTCAATTACCATCCTGCTTTTATGGCTCCATCAATTAGTCAGGTTGGAGTTGACGTGCAGGCTTAATCTCATTCTTATTGTAATCAGTTCATCCGGGAATCTAATTGAACATTGAGACCGATGGAATACAACTTCCTACAATGTTCTGGTTCTGGGTGACATGGTGATGTAGTGATTAGCAATGTCACCTCACAACAAGCCGGACCTGGGTTTGAATCCATAGGTCAGTGGAAGATTAAAGGCCAGTGCTCACAAAAAGCATTATTGACATTTGTCACTCGCTCAAATTGTGGAACAGACATTTTACACTTCATCAAACAGAACTAACCGCACTAACTCCAAGATAGATGAGTGAGTCACTCATCACCTCACGACCCCCTGCAGTATTTGACACAAGTCTATTTAGTTTTTCTCTGGGGGACGATAAAGATTGATCAATTCTCCTGTTATTGCTATGAGCGTAGAGGTTTGACTAAAGACAGATTATTGCTTATAGATTCTATAGACAGCAACACAATCAATGAACTAACTGAATATGCAGCTGTTGTCTGTGGTTCTGCTCTTGCTTTCCTCTTTGTTTCTTTTTGCTTTGTCTTTTCCCTGCTTTGGAGACAAGTTCCAGGAGTTATATTTTGGCACCACTAAAGATGTAATTCCAGGTGGCCTGGGCCCACACCCCACCCATGAAAAACACAAAAAGACCAAACATGCACAAACCTGCAGGCTGCATCACTAAAACTGTACCCGACCCAATTACACTTTGGACTGACTTGGGACCTGGGATCTCTGCTATCTTGAGCTGAGTGAACTCAGCTCTGATTCCAGAACCTTGCAATGGGAGAGGAAGCGGGTGTTTACATGAAATGTATTGACCATGATTGATCAAACCTAAGTGTCGCAGCGCCATAGTGGTAACAACCATGTCTGTTACACACTGTATTTGTGTGTGCATGTGTGTGCGATGAGATTGAAGATCAATGGAGAGCACATTTGAACACACACAAAACTGATGCTAGCCTATTGTAACCTTTTTAATGGGACTGCATTTATCATAAATTATATTTATTTATTATAACAATCTGCTACTGACAGAATGAGTCTGCAGCCGCTGTTTTACATGCTGTATGTAGAACTGCAGGATGCATTAATGAATCTATTGCAATTGTGATTTGGAGAAAACAGTAAGCTCTGCATGGCACACAACAATGAATCTGGGATCTTCTCCTCTTTCATAGTGTTCCTCACTTGTCCTTTTCTCTCACCTTTCATCACTGGTGTCTCCTTTGTGGTTCTGTCACATTGTCTTGACAAAGAAGTCTCTGTCTTTTCGCCCTTTCTTCTTGAATTTCTCTTTCCTCTGTTGCGTCAGCCATCATCGTCTGACCCACATTGATTTTTTCCTCCTCTCTCCTGCCCTCTTTGCGCTTGACTTCCTACACTCAATTTCTCATGTTGCATATTCCTCTGCTATCAGTTCATCCTGCTTCCCCATCGCCCCCTTTTTGTTCATTCAGATTGGATTTTGTGACACCCTACCACCACCATCGCCCTCTTTTCGATTTCCCCTCATTTTGCAGATTGCTCCAACATTTTTCCCTCCATCTCATCCTCTCGCTTGTTCTCCTTTAAACAAACAGCTACATTATTCAGCACTGGAACGAGAGAGTTGGAGCAAGCAGCAGGCCTCGTAGGCTAATCCATCCCTTTTATCTACCAATCACAGTACTGCCCTGTCCTTATCTCTGTTTTCTGTTTGGTCAGAGGAGCTGTCCATCAAGCCATATTGCTGTGCGGATGGTTGTGCATGCAGACGAGCAGCCGTGTAACACTCTCTCCATCTCAATCACTACAGGCTTGGCAAGTGAACACACACACACACACACACACACACACACACACACACACACACACACCAAGAAGCATGCACATAACACTCACTGTAGCTTTTTCTGACTTATGCACACACTCACACACGCTCTGAAAGGGAGCTAACAAGCATGTGACATTGAGAAGGGTGAACTAGAGAACGCACACACTACATCTGTATGCATAAATCAATAGGCGTTCTATTGCTGCATTTACTAAGGTCAAATGGGGCTTGAGCTTACGGGAAATAAGAGGACAGTGTGTGTGTGTCTGTGTATGGCTGGCTGGGTGGTACAACGGATAGACAGAGAGAATAATGAAAGCATCTGTAGAAGGAAAGGTTGGGAGGGGGAGGAGGAGGAGGTGAGAAGAACATGAAAAAGAGCTCTAAAAAGAGACGAAGGTGTAAGAGAAGGAGACGGCAGGCGTGGAAGAAGATGTGGGGTTACAGGAAGGCTGCAGTGTGTGGAGGTCAAGAGGGGAGATGATGGAGAGATGAGTAGAAGGAGGGAAGGAAGGACAAGCGAGGGCAAGGAAGCGGTCGTGAACCCATTTGCTGAGCTCAGGTGTTTTGGTGCCACTGTCATGTCTGTGAAACAACAGACTATTTGATTTCTCAACTGCTTTGAGAGGCCGGACGGGGTCAGAGAGCGTGACTGGCATTCAGTTTTTCTGCTTCTGCACCGTTCTCCTGGCAACGAGAGACGGAGAGATGGATGCAGTCTGTCCACTCATCTCAGCCTCAGGTTGGGCTGGAGGACTTTTCAAGGAAAGGTTTAGTTATATACAACCAGAGGGGGCTCTGAAAGTTTTTTTTAATGGGTTGGGCCCGACTGGGGCACACACCCAAAGAAGGGTGGTTCATAAGGATAATGAGTTAAAAGGGGTAACACTCACATTGGTATCTACTGTATAAATGTTTTGAGATGTTTAAAAATCTGTGTTTAAAGTGTTTGCTTAGTAAGAAATGCCAAGTATGTGACTGCATGTGTATGTATTCTGAAATAATTAAGACCCCAACTACTGGACAAAGGGTTTAAGTCCAAAAATCAACCTTTACATGGATAATCTGTCTGCTTGCAACTGCTACAAATTTCTGGTGTGACCAAAAAATATGAATACACAAATTTAAAAAATAATCAAATGTTGTGTGTAAAATATTCATAAAGGAGCAGAAGGATGTTATGAATGTTAACATTCATCATTATGATTTCAGTTTCAAAGTGAATTTCTAAAACTTTTTTGCTATAAGTCAGGATGATAATTATAGTTGTCAGCCTTGCAAGCAGTATGTTCAGTATGATTGAACATTTGTGTTTACTATACTGCCGTGGCACTTGGCAAATGAACTGTTTTCTCCAACCATACCCAAGGATCAGCAGGGTGGCAGACAGCAAACTGTGTCTTTCATTTATTCATACTCTTTTTTTTTTAATCTTTGAATTATGTTCTTGATGTTCATGAAAGACAACTCTGTTTTGGGGGAACAGTAGGTGGGGAAATGTGCAAGAGTGGATAGAAAATAGAATGTTGGGTGTTTATGTAACCAAAACGGCACAGTGGTGGACACCTACAGTAGCCACTGGAGCACAAAAACAATTTATTCTTTTAGAATTTAGTCAGAAAATCTGAAAGAGCAGAAAGAAGAATTTTACATGGCTAGATCAAAATGTTTCATGGTTATAGTCCTATAATGTGTCTCCTAAAATAAGAGGAAAATGAAACATGCTAATGTCCTACCTGGAATAATTAAATGTTCGATGTGCCTAGCTGAAAGTACCACTGGAAAGATTTATACTAGCTCTCGAATATATCTGGAACATGTCACTGAACTGTTTTTGAAAGTAATGCATTCCATACCATGTTACAATAATGTCTAACATATTACAGTTTGAAACTAATTATTTTAATAAGACTGTGTCAGATCCAGACAACTCTACCTCCTACAAATGACATTTGCATGCAACCAAGATTTTGTAAGTATTTGTGACCAGATTACATTTTCTAATACCATAATGAGGATACATTGATAAAATGACAAGTCACAAATGCAGTAACAAGTCAAGTCAAGTCAAGTCAAGAAGCTTTATTTTCATTCCAACCACATATAGCTGAAGCAGTACATAGTGAAATGAGACAACGTTTCTCCAGAACCATGGTGCTACATAAAACGGCAACAAGACAAACATGGAGCTGAGGACTGCTAAGTTGTCCTAGCCACATAAAGTGCATCCTGTGCAACCTAGTGCAAACAGTGCAAGAACACAAAGAAAATGTGCAGACAGACATCTGAAGACAACAAGAACACAAAAACACAAAACAGCAGCGACCAATAGCGGAAATGAATACAATTTACATCTGAAAGATGGAAACATGACAAATCTAGAGAGTGTGTGTGTGTGTGCTTGGTTCAGTTTGTTGTGTGTGTTGAGGAGCCTGATGGCTTGGGGGAAGAAACTGTTCAACATTCTGGTTGTGAGGGCCCGAATGCTCCGGAACCTCTTCCCTGATGGCAGAAGTGTGAAGATTGGGTGTGAGGGGTGGGTGGGGTCGTCCACAACGCAGGTAGCCTTGCGGATGCAGCGTGTGGTGTAAATGTCCATGATGGAGGGGAGAGAGACCCCAATGATCTTTTCAGCTGTCCTCACTATCCGTTGTAGGGCCTTGTGATCTGAAACGGTGCAGTTCCCAAACCAGGCAGTGATGCAGCCGCTCAGGATGCTCTCAATGGTCCCCCTGTAAAATGTAGTCAGGTTGGGGGGGCGGCAGATGGGCTTTCCTCAGCTTCCTCAGGAAGTAGAGACGCTGCTGGGCCTTTTTGCTGATGGAGCGGGTGTTGAGTGACCAGGTGAGGTTCTCCTCCAGATGGACACCAAGAAATTTGGTGGTCTTCGATCTCCACTGACGCTCCATCGATGTTCAGTGGAGAGTGGTCACTCTTTGCTCTTCTAAAGTCAACAACCATCTCTTTTGTTTTCCCAACGTTCAGAGAGAGGTTGTTGGCCTTGCACCAGGCTGAGAGCTGATGTACCTCCTCTCTGTACGCTGACTCGTCGTTCTTGCTGATGAGACCCACCACAGTCGTGTCATCAGCGAACTTGATGATCTGATTCAAGCTGTGCATCGCTACACAGTCGTGAGTCAGCAGAGTGAACAGCAGTGGACTGAGCACACAGCCCTGAGGGGCCCCAGTGCTCAGCATGGTGGTGCTGGAGATGCTGTTCCTGATCTGGACTGACTGGGGTCTCCCAGTCAGGAAGTCCAGGATCCAGTTGCAGAGGGAGGTGTTCAGACCCAGTCGGCTCAGCTTCCCAATCAGCTGCTGTGGAATGATGGTGTTGAATGCTGAGCTGAAGTCTATGAACAGCATTCGAACATATGTGTCTTTGTTGTCCAGATGGCTGAGAGCCAGGTGGAGAGTAGTGGTGATGGCATCGTCCGTGGAACGGTTTGGACGATATGCAAACTGCAGAGGGTCCAGTGAGGGTGGAAGCTGGGACTTGATGTGCCTCATGACCAGCCTCTCGAAGCACTTCATGATAATGGGTGTGAGTGCAACAGGGCGGTAGTCGTTGAGGCAGGAGACAGTAGACGTCTTTGGCACCGGCACGATGGTCGTTGACTTGAGGCATGTAGGAACAACGGCGCTGCTCAGGGAGATGTTAAAGATGTCAGTGAAGACATCCACGAGCTCATCTGCGCATTCCCTGAGGACCCTGCCAGGAACGTTGTCTGGACCAGCAGCCTTCCGTGGGTTGATTCTGCTTAGAGTCTTCCTCACGTCGGCTGTGGAGAGACAGAGCACCTGATCATTTGAGGGAGGGGTGGATTTCTTAGCTACCGTGTTATTCTTTACCTGTACCTCAAATCGGGCGTAGAAGTCGTTCAGCACATCTGGGAGGGAGGCGTCGCTATCACAGACGGGTGGAGTTGTCTTGTAGTTAGTGATCGCCTGGATGCCCTACCACATGCGTCGGCTGTCTCCGCTGTCCTCAAAGTGGCCGTGGCGTGCGCGCTTCGCCTCTCTGATGGCTCGGGACAGTTCAGCGCTTGCTGTTCTTAAGGCCGTCATGTCTCCTGCTCTGAAGGCGGAGTCTTAACACTGAACCTCGATCCGCATTTAGATTGTGTGACAACAGTGTTATTAAACTTAATTATGGTTACCATAGGATCAGGCACTCACAGCACATGGTTAGGGAAGCTTGTGGTGGAATTTTATTTTCAATTTTTTACCAGAAATATCGGATTTTCAGAACATTGTAACGTTAACATTATACATATTTATAATTGAATTGGACACTTGCAGCATTTGGTTAAGGTTAGGAAAAGATTGTGGACTAGCTTAACAGAGAAAAATCTATCAGTCTAGTCACATACATCTTTAGTAAAATTAAAAAAAATAAGTCTTTCTCTAACACTAAGCCTGCTTTCTTGCCTAAGCCACAACTTCACATGGAACTTTGGACTTGAACTGTAGTTTGTCAATCTTGCACATTAGGAGATGTCTCCCTACTTTATGTAAGTGTAATAGATGGAGCATCCCTTTTATAAAATGTGTAGATGGTGGACCATTGATCATGCTGAACCAATCACTGTGTATTTAGTTTTGTAGAAAAGCAACTATAATTTAACTTAATTAAATGTGTTGCTAGGAGCCCACTGGCATACAACAATTATACCTGATGGTAGTTCTACATAATAGAGCTGCTGTCACTTTACAATATCACCATATTATATTAACGTGCTGGCCAGAGTGAAGTTCAGCATGAAGCAAGCTGTCATTTAAAAAATCAAGTTTCTAAGGCAACAGCAGACTTCAGTTTTATCCTTTTGGTGCCTGGTAACTGACAGGAAGCAGAGGAAAAGCTGAATGCGGCACTGATAATCAAAACACGTCAGCTCTGACACAGTCGAATAAAAAAAGAGTTCTGTTCACGGAGGACAATGAAAACAATAGTGGCAGCACTGGAAAGGAAACTGTCAACCATTACAAACAGATTTGGTGTGATTATAAATGTCAAAAATTCAAATGAAACAGTCTCACAGCATGGAAAGCACAACACAAGGAGCTCTCTAACTCAGTATCAGGGCACCTACACATCAGTGCTGTAAAATCTAAATCTCTTTGGCCCACTTTCAGAGTTATAATTTTAGATGCAGCGCTGCAGTGAGGTGCTAAAGCCAAAGGCCTCTTCAAGTGCCAGTGAGAGGCAGATGAAAGAGCTGCACCAAGCAGAAAATAAAGATCAGCTTGCAATTGGAGATACTTCCACTTAAATGTGATTTGTAATGACACTGATTAGTTGGGTTTTGTTGAGTTTTTTACATGGTTCTGGTTAACTTGCATTCACCTTTTATTACTTACTACAAATTATATGTTGAATATAGGGTGATATTCTTCCATGTTATGTTATGCTGTTGGACATCCTGAATGAACAACATACTGTGGGGTAGGACACATGCATATCTGCATATTTGTCATAAAATAAACTATTAAGAGTATTAACAAACATGATGTGCCTAAAATAATAACACAAAAGAGTTCTGTGTTTTCATGTCTTTATTGAGAACAACCACAAAAGCCTCATAGTACTAGTGGAAAAAGTTTGTGAACCATTAGAAATATGACATCAAAAAAGCTAGTTGTGGACTAGAGCTACTTTGACTGACAAAAGCCACTCAAACATTTTGAGTGTGCTCTGCACAAGGAGAATATGCTCATGTGAGCCATACCTCAACAAAAGATGCTTTCAGAGGATCTACATCAAGAATTGTTGGAAAGTGGTTTCAAAGACTTTAGAAACACACCAGTCTAAACTTAGGCAAACAATCTACAAATGGAGACACTTTGGGACTGTGGCTACACTATCAAGAAGTGGGTGTCGAGTCAAAATGACCCCAAGAGCACAACATACACTCATTAATGTTGCTGCTTACTAAAAAGGAACATTCATGCATGCCTGAAGTTTGCACATTAGCACATTGACATTCCACAGCAGTGGTTGTTAATACTCTTGACTTAGATGAAGATCAGATAATGTTTTATAAAAAATTAATGCAGAGACCACAAAAATGTTCACTTTTTCTTGCCACTGTATATGCATGACAAATCAATATGCACTGATGTTTTGGAAACATCACAATATTAGACTCCAAATAAATTTGAATTTAAATATAAGTTTTAGTCCAGTTATAATTTGGAAAATTGTGCAGACTTTCCAAGCCGACCAGCAGAGGGACTGCAGTGGTGCTGTCAAAGACAAGTTCTGGAGCTTTTGCCCAAGCTGTGAATACAGAAATGACTGCTTGAACACTGACTGCACCCACGGTGAGTTTATTGGCACATAAGGAAATTCTGTAATTCTGAATTCTGTGGAGTTCATAATTCATTTGGATCAAATAAACAAACATACTAGGAGCCAACAGGAATCTGCTGCCAATTCACTGCAATGGCCCAATGGACAACACCAAAAAAAACAAAAAAAAAGAAAGAAAACAGAAAGAAAAATCCAATCAGCACACCTGTATGTGTAGGGGTTTATTTTGAAGTTTTAACATGTTCTCTAGGTTTTGTAAAAGCTAAACTGTCATCTTTCTGATGCTGACATTAACACAAACCTACTAAGATTTTAAAAATTGTTTTAATCCCAGAGGGAAATTGTTTTGCTTTGTTACAGTTACTCTCAACTCAGACAATAAGAAAGGGAACCACAACCAGAAAAGATCAACACAAGTAGAGGATAACATCAATACAGAAATGATTAATTATTAATAATTAATTAATTAATTCAGGGTGAAATGACAACAGATATGTGACTATAAATTGTCAGCGCCCCCTCCCCTTACAGAGGGTGGAGGAATTGTAAAGACTGATGGTCATAGGTAGAAAGGACCTCCTGTAGCGCACTGTGGAACAGTTGATGTTAATCAGTCTCTGGTTGAACGTGCTCCTCTGTCCAGCAGCACACTGTGTAGTGGGTGGGAGGGATTGTCCGGGATTGAGAGGAGTTTGAACAGCATTCTCCTCTCAGCTACAACAGGGTCTAGCTCGACCCCCAGAACAGAGCCAGTCCTGATCAGTTTGTTCAACATGTTAGTGTCTGCTACCTCCACTGCCCCCAGCAGACCACAGCATAGCAGTTCTTAGTCTAGTCCAGTTTGTTGTCCAAAAACACTCCCATGTATTTGTACTTGAATACAACCTGCACTTCCTCCCCCTGTACAGAGAACTGGATGCCAGAACCTCTGGATTTCCTGAAGTCCATCACCAGTTCCTTTGTTTTACTGATGTTGAGTTGAACACCAGTCCAAAAAACTGTCCACCAGTCCCTGGTACTCAGTGACGTCTCCACCCTGGATATTCTACCACTGCAGAGTCATCAGAGAACTTCTGAAGATGGCAGCACTCTGAGTTGTGGGATGGTCACTGAGGTACTCCATGATCCACAAAATAAGGAGAATGTGAACGTGCATGTTTTGTATTTCTCTTCCAGGAGTGCAGGCCGGATGGTGTTGAACGCACTTGAGAAATCACAATCATAATCCTCACTAAGGATTTATAAAATTTCAACTGTTGACTGTGGTACTAAGTGGGTAAGGAAACACATCCATAGACCAATCCCAGGTCTAGTAAACTTCAAAAGCCTTGTCAATGATTCCGGTTTACTGGTACTATCGTATATGACAATAACTAACCTTCCCAAACATAAGCATGTGTTAAATGTAAAAGAGTTTTTGAGCAGCCATGATTTTGTATAATCGTCACCATAGTTCAGGGAACCATAAGAGTGTTGCACACAGATGGTTTGAGGGTTCTGAAGCAAATTAATTTGGAGTGATCAGTCATTATTGCACCCATAGTCATGCTAGGGAACCTACTACTCTACTGACATACTTATTGTCAGTGAGACTTATAGAAAATTAGCAGCACCTAGCAGCCATAGTAAATATCATCTTCATTTAATGGTGTATTTATAGAAAAAGGTCTTAAGGTGCTTTCACACCTAAATGCTTTAGTTAGTTTAAATCAAAGTCAAGTTTGATTACTCTCTTGGTGGGGTTCGTTTTGTCTGGTGTTAACACTGTAATCGCACTCGAGTGCGCACCAAATAAACCGGACCGAGACCCCAAAAAGAGGTGGTCTTGATCCGCATCATCTAGCGAAGTCTGGTGCGGTCCTCCTTGTAAGAAACCGTACTAAAACAAAACAGAACCAAAGCTATGAATCCACTGAATCCACACATCCGGACCAAAACAAACACTACTCACGCGTCCTGTATTTTTTCCCACACCACAACCTGTTCCCCTAAGTCTTATCTTGTTTTTGTGCCTAAACCTAACCACAAGTGGATTTTTTTTGCTGAGACCAAACAATATAGTGGCATGATAATGACCTACTAAGGCTGCTAGCATGTGGAGCGAGCACCTACTGGGTCATCTGTGGTGGTGATAACAAGAAATGACAGCCATTGGATGGTGTGTGCTGTAAGAAAACAAAAATGAAAACAAAATTTGTTGAGTTACTGTTACAGAACATTTTTTTTTTTTTTTATTTTATAACACAAAACACAGTTAAATACAATCATGAAAGTGTTTACTGATAAGGAAAGATACTCTAGCAGGTCTAAATGATATAATTTTTCCTCTGTGGCCCATGAATGTTTGTAACAGATTTCACAACAATCCACAAAATAGTGGGGGAAATGAAAAAAAAAAAAAAAACTAAAAACCAAAAAAAAAAAAAAAAAACAATGGCAAGCTGCTGTTGGTAATAGAGGAAAAGTCAGGGAATAAACAAAGTAAATAGATATCTTCATGTAACAAGGAACATACAGTATGTACAGTATTTTGCACGACTCCATCAAATGGTTTAGTTTATGTTTCACTGAATTTGTAAAAGTTTTCACCTGCTGGGGACTTTAGAGAAAAAGGAAAAAGAACATCACACCTATTAGAACTTATCCTCAGGTGACCTTAAATAAATGAAAACTGAAAATATCATGGCCACCCACCTTTCAGTGATGATATTTCCCTCTGAAGCACAAAAGTCAACCTCATGGTGGAAATAAAGAAAAAGTCAGGGGATCAACAAGGTCGGTTGGATTCATCCTCTGGGGATCATAAATTATCTCTGTCTATCCTCATTTTATCATGTTTTCACAGAAGCTTAAGAGAACACTGTGAGGCATGTCATGGTTCTATTGATTGGATTGGATTTAACATTGTGGTATCTGAAGTTTTCAAGGTTCTTTTCTGATCACATATGTAGCATTTCATTTTGTTTGCAGAGTTATCCTGCTGCCTGTTTCAAGCTAACACATATAAAAGCCAACAGTTGCCTTTAAACTCGACGACATAAGCCTAATTATTCCTGAAATTCATAGGACACTGAGGTCACAGCAAACCGCCCCCACAAACACCAATACACCGCTGAGAGAGGTCATAGTCATTTCCATAGAATGGAGAATGTTTATACAGGCTAACATGCATCACAATGACTCAGTATAGGCTGACTTTCAGGCTCAGTGCAGAACATTAATTTATATGGAAATTTGTCATTTAGATTGCTCTCCATACTGTATCATGCTCATGAATGCTAACGATTATTTTGCGATGTGTATCGGTGCTGTAATCAATGCTCCCATATTTACTCCTCTTTCTCGCACACACACATTTCTCCTGCTGATATGATTCATGTTCATTTGCATCGATAAACTGATTAATTCCTTTAAAACAGTTTTATTAAAAGTTTTAATCACATTAGTCGTGTAATTTAGGCCTTTTTCTTTTTCTACACACATGCACTGGCGCAATCACATACAACACATTTGTGGTGGCTGGCATGGTTGACTCACAGTTATGGCTCTGTAAATATGTATTCATTCCCTTTCTCATGAAAATGACTTCTCTCACAAATGCGCACATGCACACGCACACACACAAACACACACCACTCTAGGGATAAAAGCACAGGTATTAGAGGGCGAAAAACAAACATGAATACACTAGCATGCATGTTTCTGCATATAGACTTATGCATATACACTGTAAAGCAAACACACACCAGCAGGATTGGCTAATGTCATGTCCTTGTTGCTGTTGTCACATCCTCAGCATATTTAAGGGATTAAACAAAATGCACCAACTATGATTGAAATATCCAATTCCTTTCCTTGTTATTTAAAAGGCTAAAGGGGCAGCAGTGGAATAGATGTAGAGGGATTAAACATTTGATCTGTCTGTGAAGTGTGTTCCTATAAAGTTGTGGAGTTTGTGCACAAATACATCAGATCATTGTAATAAAACTGTATTTTTATGTTTGAATGCATCTGTTCATGTACATAATATGGGCATATGTTGAAAAAGCTGCACTTCAAGTGCTCAATCCTGCTGTTTCCATTTTAAGGTCTAGTATAAGGTCTTATGTATGCAGAATTTCAAATGGTATAGGGAAGGATAAGATTTGGTATGAAATTATTTATTTATTTACTGAAAACAGTGTATTTTAGTGAAGTACTTGTGTTCCTGTCTAGTTCTACCTCTGACAGTGTGTTTTTTTCACTTGTTCAGTTACTAGTTGACATTTGAGCCTAATCATGATGTGGTCTTTAATATTAAGTTGTTTCTGGGATGAAATCCCAGAAGTTCTGCAAATGTTGTGCAGGATGGTATTCCATTTAGAGTAAGTTGAAGTTATTGTGTTTGAAAGACTTTAGAAAATGTCACCTACAAAAAGTAGAGGTGAAGTAAAGCTGCAGGCCTTACAATCTAAAACAATCAGCTAAAAAACTCTACAACACCTTGTAGTCTTTAAAGAAACTGTGGAGACTGGGTGATAATCCTCTGTCTCCTAAACTACAAGTAAACTGCAACAGCTCTGTGCGCTGCATGCCCACCATCCACCCCAAAGCTTTCCATAAAATGAGCAACCAGATGACATCATTTAAAGTGGAGAAACTCCTCTAGACAGTATCATCTAGAGGTTACAGCGTAGTAGAGTTTAGTATAATTCATATACACGTATGCTCTAAAATCAAAATATACTGTAGGAAGCACGTTGAAAACCGGTAAAATTGACCTTTAATATAAAACTATTAATTAAAGCAGCTTTAAGCTATAATTTGTAATAATTTGAATGTATGATTTATGTAAATTGGCATTTCCATGCTGTCTCTTTCCTTTCCTACCTCGCAAAAAGGAGTCTAATTCTAATCCTCCCAAGCGGGGATAAGGTCGGACAATATATGCAATCAATGGAAAAGTCTTGCAATTACAGAGATACACGTTTTTTATGAATGCAGATAGATATCCAGTATCAAAGGCAGATAGCAGGAAGATAATACCTTGCAGGATATGTTGTAATTCCCTGTGTTTCTATTGCAGCATGTCGTATAAAGACAACAGATTAATGATCACACCAGAGGACGACCTACAACTAAAATGGGAGCGAGAGAAAGAGAATGAGGAATGATTGAGGCTGGAGGATGGAAGGGAAGACCAAAAAAAGAAAGCAAAATGGGAGCATTGGAGGACAGAAGTGAAAGAGAAGAAACAGCAATGTGAACTGCCTCTGTAAAACAGAGACAAACACTCTCCATTCACACTAGAGACCCCGTTCACATGCGCACGGCTCTTCATATGAGGATGTACGCATACACACACAAGCAAATAAAACATTACACACACACCACACACACACACACACAGAAAGAGAGCATTTGGATGCTTGTATAATTCTCTCTGTGGGTGTCAATTAAATCTCTCAGCTCTGTCAACAGCACACACACACACACACACACACATACACACACACACACACAGTCGTTCCCTTTCAACAGCTAGTGCATCGTCAACACCGGCTGGCTTGGCAAGCGACAGAGAGGGGTGTGGGGAGTGAGAAGAGATGCCGGAGAGAGAGAAAGAGAGATAAGAGATAGAGAAGTGGTCATATTAAAGCTTGAAAGCACTGGAGGTAACGCTGTGGTCACACACGCACACGTCGGTGGCATTTCATGTGTGGATGCGGCGCCAGCTACAGATGCTATGTGCTGCAAAGGCAACCACTCATGCACATACCAGATCTGTTTAGCAGCAAACGCCATTGCTATATGTTGTCAGTTGTAAGTGTACTTATTCTATACATACAGTAGATACAGTATATACTGTATATCATCTAGAACTAGTTTGGCTGTGCTGACAGTGCTGCTTCCTGCTGTTATGAAAGCCGCTCTCAGTGTCAGTGTACAGTATGTCACTCAGCTAAACAAACCCTTATTTAAAAAAATAAAATAAAAAAAAAACACACAGAAATACTGTGGGATAGTTCTAATCCTGAAACAAGCATTTTTGGTGCAACTTGCATTTCTCTGAGTCATGGATGTGTAGGCGTTGACCAATTTCTTCCTCAGGATAATTGATTGAATTCCTGATTTATGATGACTTATACAGCACACAGTCCTAAAGGTCTTTACCAGTTTTCAGCTTGTTTCTAGTTTTAGGAGTATATGTACAATGTACTAATGTTTTACTAAACACCCCTCTGCCTTCACTAGATTAAAATATTTCACTACAATTCTACAGTTCTGGACTAGTGTTAGTGCTGGTTGCTTTTCCATGAGCTAAAGAAACACCATGGAAACACTTCATTACGTCAAAGTATGTCTCTGCTGTCACAGCTACGCTAACGTCAAGCACAACAACACTAAACACTAAATGTTGGTGCTGGTATCAGCAGTTAGACAGATCTAATAAATGATACACTGATTTTTATCTTCACAACAAATCTTTCGCTGATCTTGAAACAAGCGGTTTTTGGTTGTAGACCAGCAAAGAACGTGAAGAGCTGAACAATCTCCATAATCTCTGCAACATAATCTAAACTGAAAATAGGCAAGGTCGTCAGAAGTATGGTTTCTGCTGATTTCCTTGATTGAAAAGCTGTTTGTGCAGCACGGACTCTAACACAGGGCCTTGTGAGACCTTGTCATTTGAGTTTAAGTTATCAGACATATCCTCAATGACACCTTCAGTGATAGTATTAGGAATGCTGAAAGTATTTCAAAATCAAAATCAACCCATAACAATATTTATAATACATTCTTTGGAGATACAAATGTAAACCAATTTCTTTAGATAATTAGTGAACCCTGCTGACTTTACTGTTCCACAGGTGCCGATCAGATGTTCGGAAATTCATGCAGAATAATCTGTTACCTCAGAAAACCAACACACATTTGACTACAATTATGGTTGCACTGTTGGATCAGTCTTGTATGAGGTTTCTTTCCTACATGTTCAGACCACCACCCTTGGGATTATTAATGCAACATTCAGAATGTGATAAATGAACAACAGTGGAACCGACAGGGCTGATTAAAAAAAAAAAAAGGTGTTAATGAGTATAAGTATTTTTTCACACACACTTGTTTTTGCATGACTGGACATCACAGCAGATGCTGATAGAACACATAGAAGTGAACGATGAATGCATAGAGGACCACAGCGGTACAACATAACGCTACCTGCCAATAGGCCATTAAGCGTGGCAGTTTATGATTTAACATAAAACATTTGCACAGGAAGTAGGTTGGGGTGAACAGGTGAAAGACAAAACGCAGCACTTTCCAATGAGAAAACACCAGTTTACTCCTATTAGTCGATGTTGCTCCATGACAACTGATGCTGGTGCTGATAGTGCTGATCGATGACCATTGGACGACTTGAGGATAGGGTGGTCCACTAACTACTTTTTTAGTTGCTAACTTTGTCTGCTGAGCAGGTATAGTACGATGGATTTATCAAAGTTTTTCTCTTTTTGCTTATAACAGCTGCCTTTTGCAGAGACACGAAATACTGCCCTCAGAACCAAAACAATGTGCTGAAAGACTGTAAGAATCTCTGCAGAGCTCAATGGAGCTGCAGCGTTGGGCTCGTGTTCTGTCAGGTCATCACTGTAGCCAACACCTTCCACATTATACAGTCATTTTATACACATGAGAAATATTAATTAGTGCAACTTATACATACACAGTGCATCAACCAGTGATGAATGAAAATTTAGAATGAAAATAAAACCTATATTTACATGACTGTCTCCCAAACAAGTTATATGTAACACATTGTTGAGACACTGCTGAGTTAACACCTGTGAAGGAAAGTTATTTTCTATATAATTATGAAAAAATTAAGACCGTCATTTCCCTACAGCATTTCATTATGAGACAATATGCGTAAAGCGATTAGAAATGCAATTGGTAGCTATTTAAAAATTAAAGCCCGACAAACCCCTCTGCTAAAGCCAAATCCAAATAAACACTGTAAGCGCTAAATCTGTGGTGTCAGGAGTCTTTGAGCTGCCTTCAGCAGAGTCCACATTATTACCAAAGCTGACCTGCTACATGTCCTTGAGGGGCCAATTCATTAGTTAGCTGGAAAGCCCCAATCAATCACAATGTATCATGAACGACTACAGATCATAATTCAGCTCAGGTACAGCAAAGATGGGGGGAAAAAACAGGCAAATGAGGAGATGGATGGATGGGAAGAAAGGCAAACAAGATGAATTGGCAGGCTGGAGGTAAGGAAGAAGGATGACTGCGGCTCTAACTGCGGACAGTTTAAGGTGGGATCTCAAGAGTTGCTTGGTGTTGCAGTCATTACAGAACACCTATCAATCATAAAGCAGCACACTACACTTTCATTTCCTTTTTAGACTTGATGCGTATCTCTTCTTTTCTAGACATGGAGCAGGTTTTCCAACAAAATAGCCACAAGGAATTGTCTCAGTAATCGAAACTCTCAAATGCAAGCAGCAACAACACACACACAAACACTACAGCATAGGGTTTTTATATAATCATATTTTTGGCTTGTTTTATTATTCTGAACATTACTTAGCTGTATTTCAGTTTGATGACACAGTATAAGCTATTGATAACTTACAGGAAGAGCATAAGGAAAGTGTCTGATATGTTCCCCTTGGGGCGCAGTCCCAAAAGTCCAAGCATGTCTCATCCACTTGTGCTGGAATTGTTCCCTTGCCTTTCATTGATCTGTCATAGATCAATGTAATAAAATAGAAACAGGTGTAGGTGTGCACCCAGAGGAAACAGCCGCACATTAATCACCGCCTGTGCTCAGACACACACGCAGCTGCTCCTGAGCTAACGTGAATTGGTTTAATAATGATTTTTTTTTAAGGCTCGTCTGTCAAATTATACAGATTTAAATGACTTTCAAGGCCCTTGGATGCCTAAAAGTGATGATTCTAAATGACTGTAATTCAGAGCTTTACAAATGTAAAGTAGCTGTGCGCAATTAGTCAGACACTTTACCTAAGTATTTCTATCTTGTGATGCTTGTAACTTTTTTGTCTACTACATTTTTCTAAATGCATTTTGCTGAAGTTTTTGATACAAAACAACTTGTTAGAAAGACTAAACTTAATATTCAGTTGTTAAATCACCTTGAATATTTTTACATTTCATTTGTTATTTCACATTTCATTGTGTGACCCGCTCTCAAACATAAGCCTAAGCATCCTTCTCTCTGTAACGGGAAAAGAGTAACTCGGTAAACACATATTATTGTTGTGCATATTAGACACAGCCAGCTAAAGGTCAGTCACAGTCCATACTAACAGGTCAAAAAAGTGTGAAAAGGAATTCAAACTGTGTTGTAATGCAATGCACAAATAGAAAGAAAAATCTCACAGCTGCAACAAAATGGAGATGATTTGTGAATTGTGTTAAAACAGATCTGAGAATCAAACATTGCTGGAAATAAATGTGGTACTCATTTGTGACTTTACAAAATGAAAGTTTGCTGATATTGTACATAAAGTTCTCAAGTGGCTGACATGTTGGCATGTTGCAGCAGCAGCCAACATGTCAGTCTGGAGATGCTTTATTCCCGGTGCTGTTTGACCATCATTCTTTGCAGCTATAAACATGATAATGTAAACCAACTCTATCTATACTGACTGGTTTACGTGGTTTGCGTGCATTTCAGTGCATTTACATCATATTGTTTGAACCACAATTACAGCCAAGTGAGGAAAACCATTCATGTCTTCCAGTTACATTGAATTAATAAAAGCAGCTTTAGTTTTAAGGTCTCTGCGCATCCCCAACATTTGCTGATTAGACCACTAGTGAGGTGGACGCTGGGTGGTGGGTGTAATGCGATGTGTGTTGCAAAATGTAACGCCCCAATAAAACACAATAAGTTTCCATAACAAGAGAGTAAGGGTGATGTCAATCAAGTTTAGTTTGTACACGCCCACACAGTCTAGATAAGAGGTCTGATCAGGCAACATCACTGAAAACACGAGTGGGCGGACTGTGGGTGTGAGGCAGCTTCAAGGTTAAAGTTGATGCTATAGGAAGTCAGATCCAACATTCTCAGACATCTAGACACGGTATAGAGCTAAAACACTGGCACTGGGAGCCGTAGCTGATCAAATGTGGCACGCAAGGTGTTCAAGATTAAAGCGTAATCTCGAGCTTAACCTAAAATTTAACATTATGAGGTCAAAACCCCCAAATCGCTAAGAGTATTTGCCAACATTTTTATTCAATAAATACCCATTTCTGATCCAAGCTGATTTAGCCCAGTTTTACAACGATGACCTATTAACACACGCAAGCATTAAAAGTGGACACACCATATACTGACATTAATTCAACAACATGTTTGACTTAATGTTTTACATGGAAAATATGTGTGTAAATATGTAACTATGCTGAATGGAACGTTATGTTGATCATCGAATGGTACAAAACATGATTTTGAGAATAAAAGAGCATTAAATTATAGATCAAGCCAACAGACAAAATATAATTGTATGCTTCAGCCTTAGAGACAGGTCATTATCATCAGTGAACAGAGGCTCTTACTTTAGTCCACTCAATTATTTTGTGAGAGCACACGTCAGTATTATTTTTGAAGGTAGAAATCTCATTTTGGTCAGGAACTCATTATCCTTTTTAGACCAAATTGGTGCAAAAAAAAGTATTCAAAGGGCATAAGCTGAATGGGAAATGAAATTAATTTTATGGTGTGAACATGGAGGCCAAATAGGATCTAGGGGAACTCTGAATTTCCACTGGAATGCTGTTGTTTAATACACGTCTGTATTCAATAAACTCATGACACCTTGCTGCTGTTTTAAAAAGACGCTATATCAAATTAAACTTTACTTTAAACTCTTGAAAGGTTGACACTACAAGGCTACAATAGCCTAAAGAGGCACGTGTCCGAAGACTCCCTGAGATCTGCTCTTATGAACGTCACTGAATGGTGTGAAAACCAAACCAAGTGGCTACAGCAGAACAGCGCTGGTGGATTTGTTCATGTTTAATGAGGCAGCTGGTGGGGCGGCAAGGCATTGTTTTCATCTCATTGGGGATGCACTGAGTAATTTGCAGTTACCGGGGAGATGCCATCCCCTTTCATCCCTCCTCAAATGGCCGCCTGACCACGGCCGATGCCAAAAATGCTGCTGTACCATTACTGAGCACATTGTTGGCATTCAGCAGGCATGGGAGACCACTGCTACAAATGTGTGCCCGCAGCTTAATAAGTTGTCAAAGAAAAAAAAAAAAAAACAGTGTAATTAAAGTAAATAGCACATGAAGCAAAAGTCCAGAATGGGTTTGTCATGAAGCATACCTAATGTTTTAAACATTAAAGTATGATGCTCATGATGTATGCCAGTGACAAAATTACTTTTTGTTTGTCTTTTTAACCCTGTTGGAGCCACCACTGGGTCCACTATTACTGCACAAATGTAATTAATAATAATAATAATAACATACTTTATTGATCCCCTTGGGGAAATTGTGGTTAGACAGCTGCTAGACAGTACATATCAGTGCTACTACGAGGTTTCGGTGTCTTGTCCAAGGACACCCCGACAAGTGGCCAGGGCGAACTGGGAATTGAACCACCGACCCTGGGGTTAATAGATAACTGGTCTACTGGGATATTTCATGCAGCTATTGCAGCCCCACAAACATTTATTTTTAAGAATCATACCAGCCTTTTGTCCCAGTACTGGTTCGGATTTAGCATCTCATAGTGCACACGTTTAGAATTCTTCTTTCTGTTCCATGTTTGCATTGTGGCTTTAATTCACTTATAGATAAAGATGTATCAGCAGACTGCTGATTTTTGCAGACTTTGAAAATTTCATGATTTCAAGATGAATTGTTGAATCTGAAGAGGACATTAATAGATATGTTGTCTTTTATCCTTTGATGTAGGTTAAGGCCCAAATACTTATGTTCACTATGAAATTCCACACATTTCAGCAGACTGCTAATTGATCATACTAGAGATAAATGGAAATCACCAGCTGAGAAATTAATTTTAAGTGGAAATGACATTTCCACTTAAAATTAATTTCTCACCACTTTTGAGGTAAAGGTTTTATCAACTGAAGGCAAACTGAAAATGTACATTTCAAAAGACCAAATTATATGATAATAATAACAACAATAATATTAATTTTAAAAAGCACTATTTCCAAATTGGAAACACTAATTGTTATGCTATAGATGCAAATTGATTATGAACTTGACAAGATATATAAAACCATGTGAATTAGATACAGTAGACATTTATTCAATACACACAGGACCTACTGTTTATAAGTTTTAATCACCTCTATTTTGAAATAACCTTTCAATGCATTACTCTGGTGGTATTGTATTATTTAAAAAAAAAAAGAAAAGAAAAGAAAGAAAAACTCATGGCACAGGGAAGACGTGAGATGAAAAGAACGAAGAAGAAAGCTGAGATAATATCCAAGATGAAGAGGAGGGGAACTCCCTGTGAGAACAAATGATGTGCACTAAAATAAAATGGAAAGAGATGTAGAAGCAGAGATGAAAAGACAGAGGTAAATGAAACTGCATATTACATTCATAGATAACATTTGTACCCAACCCAAGAATGCGTTTCCATAAAATAACTTTCACAGACATTAACCTTTTGCAAGACTGTCATTCTTTTGTTATCACCAAAGCACCAGAATCCTTGAGGATTTGGATTTCCAGTTTTAAAAATGAGCAAGAGTGATCTTAGTGGTACGACATTTCCATTTTTAATACAAATTTGCTCTGCTCAAGTGCTGCGACAGTTTGATCTTCAAGACATGGGATATTAAAGTAGGACGAGCTTTAGATGTTACTATGACATTCAGTGACCATTATCTATTGTTATCAGGACCATAGCTATAGGTTCCTATGCTGCAGGAAAATATGTTGCAACTTTTTAAAATAGAATTTGAAGAAAACGGACATAGTATAAAGAAAGCACCACCATATATGAGTGCAAAAATGTGTATACATGTGATATACACTGATTTATACATGTAGCACTCAGGCTTTCAAATCTAACACAAAATGAATTACTGTCTGCCTCAGATCTTTTCACGTGAAGTATTAATTTAAAAATCAATACAATGTTTTTAAGAATCAACACAGTCTCGCAAAACATAATATTGTAATTCTGAAGTGTAAACAGCTGCGTCCATTCAGAGTGGTTCAGATAATGGATTGACGGATGGATTGTTAGGTCAGGTTTAGACACTAACATAACTTTTGATAGGTTGGGATTTAGGGACAGATCTGGACGTCGACAGTTGGTCATGAACATTGTGAATTCTAATCTTTTTGGCAATTTGAATTCTTTTTACTTTGATTGGTCTGTGAATAATTTCCAACCTTGACCCAGTGTTTGCAGTTACTCTACTCATCCCTGGGAAGAAGAGCAGCGATCATCATCAAAAGCATGTTTTGTAACCTCTAAGATGTGCCTTGTCTTTACATTTCCATAAAAGGAAGCAAAGTTAAGGCAATACTACAAACAGAATTAATGAAATATATTTCTCATTCCATCTTTTTTTTCTTTTTTATCCAAGCCTTGGATTAGGAGTAATTCTCCTGCAGCCCAGTCACACGATTCCACACTCTCTGTTGTGCTCTTAGTCCGCAGTGCCCCTTGTGGCCAATTCCATTAAAGCATGCTCTCCTCATTTTCCAGCAGGACTTTTCTGGACCGTTCCCCCTTAGATTCCACCTCCCAAAAAAAGACATGCATTTCAGCAAAGAGTCCCATCAGATAAGAATACACTCTGAGGCACAGCAGAGATGGTTTTTACAGTTAGGATTCAGTACAGAATTGCATAACTGTCTCTACAGCAGGTGGGATGAAAACAGCACAGAGGAAAGAGAGAGATGGACAAAAAGACCATCAGGCTCTTTGTGCATTTAGTTCTAATTATACAAACGCCTAGTGAGTTGAAGCACAGTCGAAATGGACTTTTTCTCAGTTTTTAGGGATGCCGTAGTAGCCCCTCAAGGACCCCTGGAGCTTCCAGGAACAGAACCCTGCACAGGAGCCAAGTCACTGCAGTAAAAGGCTGGACTGAAAAGACACTTTTCCAGCCAATGTTAGTGTTTCTTTTTAAATATCCAAATGCTATTTCTGCTCTATTACAGGGAGGCACGACTTAATGATGGAGAAAAGAAAGGGACAGTTTGGAGGGGGTGGACATACACTATCAGATTCATACCTCCCCACATCCCTTTTTTAGTTCATAACTGCCAAGTGTATTAATAATTAATGAGGGCAATTCTCTGGCGTCTGCATGAGTCATACTTTCTGCTACTTGGTTTCCCAAAAGCCTCATAGGTTAGATTAACACAGAAACAGGGAATCTGAATTTTTAACCCTAAAATGGAAAATGCATGAATATTTGATAGCTGGCTAAAAACAGATGGAACAATGATACCTGCTAGACAGTAAGGTCAACGCCAAATTAAAAACAAAAAGCTTAACGAAGGATGAAGGCAAAGAGAAAGATTAGTGGGTGTGTTTGAATTTGAATGAAGTAATGAACTGATACCACATTATGACAGGTCAAATTTGGTCATATTACATGTTTGGAATCCAGATTTTTGACAGTCAAGGAGTACAAGGTGATCTGACCCTCAAAACTGCACAAAACCACTTTTTGAATCATGAGGGTTTCGAGCTTCAGATAGTTTGGGATTTAAAATTTGCTTAAAAAAGGCAGGACTGCAAAAAATAAAAAATAAAACCAGTGGTGGATTTTGTAAAGCAATAGTTTCCAGTGGAAAACAAGTACAAATTGTTTTATGGCCTTAAGTGGAACAAGCAGCAGTTTTGCAGCTTCCACTGCCAGTTCCTTTGAAACTAAACAGACTAAGCACACATATATTATGCTTGAAGGGCAGCCAGTGTTTGCACATGAACAAAACAAGTTCACCACGCTGTCATTTGTGCTGTCCAACACCGAGCTGTCAGACAATCCAACTTGTTCAACAAAAAACCTCAAAGAAAAGTGTAAAAGTGTTGGCAGTTTGAGTGCAAGAATCCTTTTGTCTTAAAGCAGCCTAGAGAAGCAGAGAGGATGTGAACTAAAAAAGAAAAATAGGGGGACACAGTGCAAATAGGTGCTGATTTTAATACCTTGATTAAAACATGATTATACAAGAGAAAATTAACCAATATACAGGAGATTTATGACCGATAGAAAATTGTATTTATTATACTTTCCAAGATACATTCTATTCATTTGTAATGTCAATAAACACTCAAAATTTTAACTTAACAATACTTTTTAAATAAGGACCGGATAAAGTTAAGTTGATAAAATCATTTTGAAATAGAACCTGTCCTGACAATATAACCTCAAACTAAATAAATTAAACAAAATAATTTGAAGCCATCATGACTGAGCAGATTTACTAATATTGCACATGATGTTTTTTTGTTTTTTTTTTTTATTATTTTTAGTTTTTTATTTTGATATGATTCAGTTCAAATGTGACAATTTAGAGCCTTAATTGGTCGCCATTCTCGCCCTTGCAAAATGTCTCCGTTCCCGTCCCCAACAATTCCAGAACCATATCAAGTTTAATGCACATTTATTTTGGTTGCATAATGTTAATAAGAAACCTTTTACAATATACTGTGGGAGATAGAAGAATAACAAAACTGTTGAAAACGTCACAGACTCTTATCAGGCCTCAGCTCGCTGTGCGACACGACCAGAAACAAACAAAAAAAAAATATATAGACCAAAAAAAACAAAAAACAAAAGGAAACATCACAGATCATGTTTCACAACCCTCGTCCAGCGGGTCTAGTTCCTCAGTATATTGGGAGAAACCGAAACCCTTGAATCGACTCATCAGCCACCTCTGGTGACCCGAATTAGCTCTGGTGCATTGCTCCATCCAGTTCACTCCTCCACTCTTTGCGTATTATTCTTTTTTAAATAATACCAATAACTCTTTAAATAATCCTGCATAGAAAAATAAATTACTTATGTTGTTAAATTTTTTTTTTTTACTATGAATTGAGAGCTGACAAGGGGAGGTGGATCACCGATTGAATTATATTAGTGGTCTGTTTGACGATTCTGGCTTGTAGTCTCTTGTTGATGACGCTCCGTCAGTAGACAGTAGGCTATGTGTGTGTGCGTATGTATGATGCTTGTCTTTCCTTGTAATTTACAAACCAGTCCCACAGATACAAATAATGTAAGACTTACAAAATAAATTCCAGGTTACGCTTACATGGCAAGCAGCTTTGTAATTTTTTTATCCTTGGGTTTGTCATTTTTCAGAAACAGTGTCCTCTGACAGTGTATGTGCCATTAGATTTCACCCAAAACATACAGTTACTGTAAAGTAGCAATTTTGGAAAGAGAAACACAACTCCATTCAGAAGACACTATATTTAACATGGCTCTTTACATAAAGAAAACAAGTCATGAAACCATTCCCCAATAGAGTTCTGCACATGCCTCCAATCCCCATGAATGGAAAACAGGGACCATTTAGCCTTCTGGCAAAGAGCAGGTGTACTGCTACTGGTTTGTAATCCACACAAGATGGCAGAGAGTCTGCAGCTGACTCCAGAGAGAGCTTCCCCAAGATCACATGGATGTCCCCGCAAATTATAATAAAATAATATAAAAAAAGAAAGCAAAGTAGCATCCATTGAGTCACCGATTTTGTTAATCTCATCCCAGAAGTAGTGATTTTGGATACTTTCCAGAGCAACTGAACAACAACCAACGCTCCCTCCTTTTTTCTCGCTTTTTTTTTTTTTGTTTTAAAAGAGGGTTGAAGACGGCGAGGTATATTCTCGAGCACTGTTTTCAACACCCTTTGATTTGGTTGGAAAAAGAAAAGAGGGGAGAAAAAAAGAACAACAAAAAAGAGATAAGTACCCATTTTAATAGCAGCAAAAAATACTATGACTGTCTGGTTGCTTTTTAAGGGTGTCCTGTGGTGTTTATGTGGGATTCATACATGTAGTGGCATGGATAATCCAAAAAGTCTTTTACTGAGGAATACATCCATGCTGATTCTAATAGCTTTGTAGTGTGGAGCCATTTTGTCCATCTCTGCATTGGTCATTAAGGATTTCCAGAAGGCACTTTTTTTGCTGTAAGTGTGTGGGTGTGTGTGTTCTGAGAGACAGAAAGAGAGATGAGGACAGAAAGCGAGAAATCTGAGGGTGGGTTGGGGTGAACGAATGTGGCTAAAGGGGGAGAACGAAGCCGAAAAAAGGCAGATGGGTTTGGCTGTCTTTCTGCCTGTTTGTGTATGTATGTGTGATCAATGCACTAAATCAAACCCAACAATCCCTACATTTTACTCAGTGCAGTCTGCTCCTCGAGCACCTGCAGGTAATCAGGCGTTCCTTGAAGCTTGGCTTTCAGCTCATAATACTCACTTTTTCTCTGCTCCACCACGATCTTACTGTGGTTCCCACCTATCAGCGATGACTTCTTCATCTTTTTATCCAGCGTTTTCTCTGGGTAGCGTATTTCGTACCCGCCCATCCCTATACTGTTGAAATCTCTTTTGCTGTCCAGGAAGTTCTGGATGAACATGCTGGGCTCTCGGTTGGGAAGGAATTCCTCGAGTTCGTCGATGGTGCTGAGACGTTTGTTGCGCTCCAGAGTGGAAAGCGAGTCTTTATCCTTGTCGGCGCTGTTCCGGAGGATGATTTTCTGCCTCTGCGAGTCTGCAAACTTGAAGCCGGCATCCATGTCTGAGGAACGTCCGATCCCGCAGGTGTGGCTCTTGCCAATGTGCTCAATGGTCTGGGGAATAAACGCCTCACCTCCAAGGTCATCTCCTGGGATGGAGCCTTTTTTTCCTGACTTGTGGCTGTGCCGGCGGAGTTGCAGCGACATAGAGCCACACTCCTGGTTTCCCAGACCCTCCTGTCTGCCCACTGGTTTTTTATTCCGCCTCAGGACAAAGACTAGAAGGCAGAAGGCCACAAACACAGTAAGGATAAGCACTACGAGGATGCTGAGGATCATAATTGAGAGAGGCACAGGCCCTCCCGGCGGGGCTTTGCCAACTCCAGCAGGCGACACTGAAGTCAAAACAGGAGTGGCACTAGTGAAAATAAACGGAGGCTTTGCAACAAGTTTAGGACACAGGATCTCATTTTTCAAGAGGCGCAGCTCAATGTTGGCGAACTGCACAGGGGAGGCACATTTCACCTCTTTGGCAGACACTCCATCACTTAGCTTCTCTAGCCAGAGTTTGAGGGCGACCAGATCGCAGGAACACTCCCACGGGTTCCCTTCCAGGTCTATCTGGGTCAATGACCGCAGCTGGTCCAAGACACCGCTCACTGGCAGGGTCATGAAGTGGTTGTTTTTCAGATTCAGTCTGGCTAAAGAGACACCAGCAAACACATAGGCGGGGAGACTCCGCAGAACATTGTTGTTGAGATACAGGAGTTGTAGATTGGGCATGGAGTCAAATGTGCCGGCTAAGATTTCTTTTATGGCATTGTATTCCAAATATAGGTACTGCAGGTTTGTGAGGCCCAAAAACATCTCAGGGTGCAACTGTTCGAGCTGGTTTCCATTTAAGTACAGTCTCCTCAGGTTAGTGAGGTTAGCAAACACACCTTTCTGGACTGTGACAATTTGATTGCTGCCAAGATGTAGCAAATCTAAACCCTCGAACCCTTGGAAATCAGTTGGGCTTATGTCACGAATGTAATTCCCACTCAGGTGAAGTTTCTTGGCATTTGGGGGTTTAGGAATGAGATCAGCTAGATTTTTAATATTCCTCTCCTGACAGCTCACACTAATGCCAAAGTCCGAGGGGTGGGCTTTACAGCTGCAGGGCTGCGGACACAGCAATGGAGGGGTCCGTGTCTGAAAGGAAACGATTTGGCTATTTCTTCCAAATGGGGGCAAACCAGCAACAATGCCGTTACCATAAATCTTAGATGAGTCAGTGGATTTTGGCGCTTTTGTGGCTAATGGAGCCACAGTGGTTGGGGACATTTTGGAGGGCAACTGTCCATTATCAGGCAATGCAGGCGGCATGAAGTCGCCTCCTGTTCCCATAGGACACAGTTCCTGTCTGTTGGTTTCTTTCAGTAGCCTCCCGTACAAGTCACTTGGTGTTTCACATATGGCCTCGCCAATAAAAATATTATAGGGCATGTTTTCAAGCCATGCTTTGAGAGGTGCTAAATCACAGGTGCAGTTCCAGGGGTTATCATCCAGCTGCAGCTCTACAATGCGCCCTATATGCTCCAGAACCCCCAGATAAGGTAGCTTCTGGATCCTGTTTCCCCTTATATCCAGATGTGTAAGTGAGGCAAAGCGAAATATGTTGTCAGGAAGTGCCTGTATGAGATTATCATTCAGAATGAGCACTTTTAGCTTGTGCAGTTTGTTGAACGCACCCTTTTCAATGTACTTTATCAAATTGTAATCAGCCTGAAGGTATTCCAAGTTTTCTATCCCTTGAAAGGTGTCTGCACGGAGCACCTTTAATTCATTATTGTTCAGGTGCAGCTGTTTCAATGCGCTCATCCCCATAAATGCTCCACCTTCGATGTTCTGCAGTTTATTGTTCCCCAGCTGCAGTGACACAGCATGGGTAAAGTTGAGGAACGAGTTTGGGTAAAGTATGATTAAGAAGTTGTTCTGGAAGTTCAGGTGGTACAGGGACGAAGCCGGTGGGATGAGCTGCGTGGGTCGGTAGACTGTGACCTTCTCGCAGTTGACATACAGCACGTTTTCCACCGACATGCAGGAGCAGGCGCTGCAGGTCTCGGCCATCAAATCTGATGCGGACGGGTCTGCCATCGGTGGTCCGTCCGACACCGAGGGGGAGGAGAGGGAGGAGGAGAAGGAGCCGGAGATGGAAGAAGAAAAGGCTGCCAGCAGGAATACGAGCAGCATCTCGCCGGTTAGAAATCCTCCCCCAGAAAACCATTTAGTAACCTTTGGAAAAAGAAAAACACACACACACACACACACGTGCATGTAAAGCATTCACATACACACACACAGGTGTGCAAACAAGCCCAGAGACACATGCGTGCACACCCACAAACAAACACACACAGAAAGCAAACCATCAAAATACATATTTCATAGTGGTTATGCTGTATGTCCAATGTTCAATCTATTTGATGCTACAAAAATTCTTTACACTTCTACACTGTAGACAAACTATATGTGCATTCCTATGTTAACAAGGCACAATGTTTACTGCACTTTTTAATCAAATCATCAGTGAGTGGAAGCAGTGATTCACCCTAATTACAGGACAAGCCAAATGTTTGATGCAGAGTAGAGGAAAACTACCATATGCTGTAGAAATTACTCAAACCCATGAGCTGCTGCACAACTCTGCATCTTCTTCTGGCACCCAGTGCATTTCAGCATAGTCTTAAAAATGTTTAGGACAGCAACAGCACAACTACACTGTATTCTTCTCTTCAGGCATTCAACATAATCAAAGTCAAACGGCTGCAGTTCTTTTTTTTTTTTTTTCATTTGAAGCCAGCAGCAGCACCGCCTTCAAGCAGCACATTCGGGTTATTAAGGAAAGCAACTGTGAGAGCAAAGGAGGGGGGGGGGGAGGAAGAATTGGGACTGTGCCCATTACTGACATATTGAGAGGGTTTGAGCGGCACCCATTTATCACGCAGGGGTTTTCACATGTAACATCAAATGAAAAAAAAAGATTCTAGAAATATAATAATTTTATAGAGATATTCAAACTAAATCGAAATAAATGAGACTTACCCAAAGCTGAGTTGGTAATGAATGCGGCTCCCTCTGGAGACACGGGGCAGCATTGGTGAGACATGGATGGAGACGTGCGCAAACAGTCCTCCCAGCTGAAGTAGAACGCAGACAGTTACAGGGCGCAACAAGGCTTCTCCAGCCCCTATTTCCCCATGAAGGCTACTGTATATCAGCCGGAGCCGAGCACACTTGGAGGGGGGTGCAGTGGAGACAGTGGGGACAGAGAGGACTGGGGTGGAGGTGGGGAGGGGGGGGGGTGCGAATCCGATTTTACCCGATGCGTCTCTTGCTGACGGGCTCCTCTTGCTTGGAAAAATCTCCCCTCTGGTCGTTCGGTCCCCAAGGTGATTGTCCTACCTCCATGGGAGAGGATTCATTTGGTTGCAGGAGGCACAGAGAGATAGAGAGAGAGAGCGAGAGAGACTGGGTGGAAAGAGAGAGGGAGGAGAGAGAGAGAGAGAGAGAGAGATGTAAAACAGAAAGGCAGAGAGAGCGAGAGAGGAAGGGAGAGGTAGACAGCTTTTACAGATCTTGACGGCGCGTCCGGCGACTCCAAGGCGTGAAAAAAGACGCGAGGCGGTCGGTGATGCGGTGAAATAAGTCCGTCATTCTTGGAGTGTGTGTGTTTTTCTTTTTTTTTTTCTTACGGGGAAACTGGAGGAGGAGAAGAGGGGCAGGGGAGAAAAATGGGGGTGGGTGGGGGAGAAGAGGATGGCCCACACTGTGCGTCTGGCTTCAGCTCGGCTCAGCAACCCCCAACGATCCAATGAATAAACGCGGGTTTGTTTCGAGCGAAGTTGCGCACCGGGATAATGTTTCTGAGGGCAAAGGCAGCCAAAACGCTCCCATCAGGTTTTTGCGTGTCAGTATATAATTTTCCACGAGCACAGCATAAATCCAGTCTTTTTTCCCCCCCCTCAGACCCCGTGGAAAATAGTTATTTTCTCTTGACAGATCGGTTTATTTGCAGGTAGTGACAGATGCTTATTTCAGTCTCCATCCAGCGGAAGAGAGAAGGGCTATGGTGGAATTGAAGCTCCTCTCCTGGAGAAAAAAAAAAGCGGAAAAGCGTCGAGAGAAACAAGAGAGACAAGTCGGGACAACAGAAACCGGTGCGTAAAAATGAATAATGCAGTTATTCAGGTGCAAGTGAGGAGCTGGAAACTCTCGCGCTTTCCTCCCGCTCCCGTCGCTCCAGAGGAAAAATGGAACCAAATGAAACCCGAACAGGAACGTGGAGAAAGAGAGAAACAAAAAAGGGAAAAGATCCAGCTCGAGGAAACGGTGGGGAGTTAAAGGAGAGGAGAGCGAGCTTGTGTTTCCCCCCCTCCTGTAAGAGCAGAGCAGTATCCGTGTCAGGCGCATAAGTATGCTGGCTCCTTGTGCAGCCGCATTCACGGAGCAGAGCTTCCCACACGACTAAAAGAGGAGAATGCAGAGATGTAGTTAGGCAGGAGGAGGGAGGGAGGGAGGAGGGAGAGAGAGAGAGAGAGAGAGAGAGAAGGGAAGAAAGGTGGTGGTGGGGGCTCTCACACAGACCGACAATGAAGAGGAGAGAAAAAAAAAAAAACTTCAGACCTTGAAACAGATCAGATGTTCTCCGAGCGCACATTCATTTCTGTTTAGTTTGATCTAATAATGATCATCTCCTCATATATATATAGGTGCATGTTTTACAAAGAGGCGTGCACCTGTCTTATTATTATTATTATTATTTATTTATTTTATCTTCACCTATGTAACCTCCAAGGAGAAGCAAGATCAAAGCTGATGAAACGCGAGGAGGGGAGTGTGTGTGTGTGTGTGTGTGTGTGTGTGTGTGTGTGTGTGTGTGTGTGTGTGTGTGTGTGTGTTCGCCCAGTGCCAAACCGTCGCATTGGGCTTGACTTGCGCGACACAGCTTGGATTGGAGAGAGAGAGAGAGAGAGCTTTAAACCGGGCACGGGAGCGCGCCTGTGAGCGGCATTTTAAGTAGAAGAGAGAGAGAGATAGAGAGAGAAGGAGGAGGACGAGGAGGAGGAGGAGGAGGAGAGGGGGTTATTATTCAAGAGTGCTGCAGTCAGACGGGCTGCGAGAGGAGAAAAAAGGAGAAGGATGTGGGAAATCAGTCAATCAGAGCCTGATGCGCTTCACGCTTTCCCTCTTGTTTTGTGTGTTTCTGCAGGAGCGAAGAGGAGCGGAGAGAGGATGGATGGAGAGGAGGGGAGCAGAGGGGAGGAGATGCGCCCTAAGGTATGGCTACACCCCCTCCTCTATCTATCTATCTATCTATCTATCTATCTATCTATCTATCTATCTATCTATCTATCTATCTATCTGTCTTTATTTATTCATGTGAGACGGGTCCACGGCTCAGCGCAGTGGCAGCGTGGCGCACTGCCCGCGCTCTCGTTCGCATGCAGCTGACTCCCCATGGGAGAAAGGGGGGAGGGAGGGGGGTGGGTGAGTGTGTGGGGGTGGAGTCGGACCTGAAACCTGACAGTGTGTTCGGCCTCACCGGAAGCCTCACCTCTGGTTTCCTCTTGCAACAGGTGGAGGAGCCAAGTGACACGCGGCGAAATAAATAAATAAATAAACCAACAAAAGCAGGGGGAAAGAGAAGATGGCAGAGAGGAGGAGAGGAGGAGAGGAGAGGAGAGCAGAGGAGAGAGGGGAGAGGAGAGGAGGAGAGAGATGAGAGCAAGAGAGGAGAGCGAGAGCAGAGGAGAGGAGAGCGAGGAGAGCAGAGCAGAGAGAGGAGAGAGGAGAGGAGGAGAGAGCAGAGGAGAGGAGAGGAGGAGAGGAGAGCAGAGAGGAGAGCAGAGGAGAGGAGAGGAGAAGGAGAGGAGAGCAGAGGAGAGGAGAGCAGAGGAGAGGAGAGGAGAGGAGAGAGAGGAGATGAGAGCAGAGCAGAGGAGAGCAAGGGGGAGGAGAGGAGGAGGAGAGCGAGGAAGGAGGAGAGGAGAGGAGAGAGAGGAGAGAGAGCAGGGAGAGCAGAGAGAGGAGGACAGGACAGGAGAGAGAGCAGAGGAGAGGAGAGAGAGAGGAGAGGAGAGGAGAGGAGAGGAGAGGAGAGGAGGAGAGCAGAGGAGAGGAGAGGAGAGGAGAGGAGAGGAGGAGAGCAGAGGAGAGGAGAGGAGAGGAGGAGAGCAGAGCAGTGTGGATTTCAGCAGCACAAACCGCCAGAGTAACCTCTGTAACATGTCAGCGGTTGTGACGCAGACGTTGCGGTTGTGTTGTCTATTATCAGTGAATGCGGAGGGAAGCTGCAGGTGGGACTGTCCCTCAGATAACAGGGTGCAGGTACTGGACGCTGGTCGGAGCATGCGCACTGAAGAGTGCTTAAAAAAAACACTTAGTGACTTATATTAAGGTTTTTAGTCAGAACTCATCTGTACAGCATCTTTATTAAAGGCCTCATACCAGGAAGTGGCACCTGTTTTGTTTGTCAGTGTCTTTTGAATCACACACACACACACACACACACACACACACACACACACACACACACACACGTGTTATTTTAAGTTTATATATACATATTTTGTCCTGTTCTGTTTTTTTTTTTTCTGCCACTTTCTGCACATGTTGCTTCTTTAAACTGAGCTCTGTGACTTTCAAACAACATATTAACACATTTCATACGGAGACTCTGTTCCTCTCCTCTTTACTAACTCATCATGAATGGCCTCTGATTGTGATGTCAACCATCACATCTGCTGTTGTCTCTCGTTCGTTGTCTCCAGCCGTGATCCATTTCACTCGAGCAATACGTCTCCTCGTGACCTTTTGCGTTAACAGATGGAATTTATATTTTCTAAAGACCATAACTGGCATAATGTTGCATTGTTTACTGAAACTGGATTCAACATTCGTGCTTGACAGACAAACGATCACAGACAATGAACCATTGTGCAAAAGAACACGCGCTTAAGTGGGAGTGGGACGTCTGAGGAGCGAACTGTAAATGCGTTTCTGACGCTTTTGCAGTTCCTTTGATACGATTCCCTTCACTCCACAGAGCCAGTCGGAAATGAACGCCTGTCTGTTGCACTGATAGAACATTCTGCCTCAATTATTTCACATTCAGATAAATCCAGCAGCTTTTAATTCATCAGTACTCAAAAAAAAAAAAGAAAAAAAAAATCCCCCCTCATTCTATTGATTGATTCATGTATCCAAACTGAGGTGTGGCTGACTGCTCACAAGCAGCGTCAGCAGCAGCCACCTGCATGAAAACAGCAAATCAGGCATTTCTCCTTGTGTGTGTGTGTGTGTGTGTGTGTGTGCATGAGCGCGCTGATATTTGACAGCCTTGGACATGTTCCTACACTGGCTGTGAGTGGCCTGAGGGAAGCAGGCCTTACTAAAGAATGAGCCAGACAGTTGGCAGGGCCTCTTCTTCCGTCTCAGCTGTCGTTGGTAGTCTGGCCATGTGGCTTAGACGCTGCTTCCTGTGTCCAAACACTGGAAAAAAAAAAAGAAATCTCATGTGCTCTAATCCTGTTTGTTGGATTAAAATAAAGGATTGGAACACGCGCTCAGAGGTATTCACGTTGTCACCCGTTTTATTTTATTTATTTATTTATTTGTTGGCCGTGTCCCCTTTCACAGCCACTTTGAGTGCTGGGACTGTTTGCTGTGCTGAGAATTTAGGGGTTTGATGTGTCGCCCTCATCTGGACGGAAAGGCAACTGCACTCCTTGTCATAAGACAGGTGGGTAATACAGCTCAGGTGGGGCCTGCTCTCTGTGTTTGCTCCTTTGTGCTGCTGTGTGGCTCACTGCCACACTCGCTGATCGCTGACTTGGGCCCGTTCGACACCTGTTGTCCTGCTGCAGCTGTGGGCCACCAGCAACAGCACTGACGCTAAACTAATGCTGATGCAAACCTAATACAGCCAAAAAAAAAAAAAGATAATTTATTCATGATTTAAAGAACAAATAAAAGCAAAGCAATTAGTCTTTTATTTTAATAAATTATTAAGGCACATTAGAAGCTTCTTTTCCTGTTGTCAGAGACAATCTGGTGCTTTTAAACACGGATGACAGCTGTCATAAAATAATTTTTATATTATTATCTATTATTCTACTGTGACACAACACAGGTCACACGAGCGGCCAGTCAAAACAGACCTGGAGAGTGTCACTCTGTGGCCTGCGCTACACTTTATGACGGTCCTATGTGAGCAGTCCAGATAGGCCAAATGTGATGCCTGGAGCTGTAGCACCAACATTAGTATGTTATTGTTAGTTTTCATTATACATATCATATTTTTGCTTTTCATATTTCTATTTAAATACAGTTATAGTTACAGTGTTTGCCTTTTTTATGAGTAGAAAATCAAATACAGCATGTGAGTGAGTGCTAAATCTATTGTTTCTCTCATATCCCTTGATTACATACTCTATCTACTCCATGAAGTTCTTATGAAGCTACACAAGTCATAAAAGAAAGTGTCACTGCTTCACGCATATTGAATTGATCTGACTACTGTTACTTAAATGTTTCTCTGTCGCCTCTTCCTAAGAAACTGTTTCCTCTGAAAGCCTCTGACGTGGTTCAGAATAAACAATCCAAGAAAGTCAAATCACCCTTTGGTTCAACAGCTCACAACTCAGCCTCATGAAATATGCAATAAGGGGCTGAAAGTTGATAGTGCTTCTTGTCAAGTGGTCATATGCTAACAAGGTCTCATTAGCAAGATGGAATAATGTTAGATGCTTTTTTTTTTTTTTTATGCCTCTGTGCCAGAAGGCATTCTGTGCCCCACCGTCAGTCCTGTTTTTCTGAACACAATATCTAAAAAAGGCCTCGAGAGAATTCGGCACAAATGTTCACGTCTAGTGGGAGCTGGATAGTGAAGTGGTAAGATCACCAAGCAAAGTCGCTTTGGATAAAAGCGTCTGCCAAATGTAAAGTTAATGTAAATGTAGTTGTCAAGGTGACAGTAACGTCAGGTCCATTCTGTCCCATTCTTATAGGAATTTCTTCAAATTTGGCAAAAGCATCCACTTAGACGTAAACCTCTGATGCATCCAACCACAATACAGTAGTTCCAGTTTTTGTTGTCGTACGCTCCCTAAAAAGCAGACCAGTGTCATAAATGACAAAAAAAGCTGCTTTCATCTGCACTCTGATCACAGCTGTAGGGTCAGCATTGGGCTTAAAATAGGAGTGGAAATGCTCAATACACTAAAGAGATATTTTGGTTGTTTTAGTATTAGGTGACTAAAATTAGACATTTCTCACTATTTGCTGCTGTAAAGTAAAATTAGCCTTAACAAGGAGTCTCTGAGTGTAAGGAATACTTATCATATCATTCATCACCATTATATTCAGTCCAAAATAATTCGAGTATCAGTTCTGGGTGAGCCAAAGGAAGTGTGACACTTATTTTGGGTGCAGTAATCTAGTCAGAAATACTGCATGCCATCAGCACTACAGGACAGCTTTAACCCTGATTGTGACACTCTGTTCAGAGCCAAGTGTTCAGCCCATTACTCTCTCTACAGTCCACAGAACCAATATAAATGCTTACGGTGCCAGCTAGTTGTACATAAATCGGATGTTTGATAGCTCATTATTTATTTAGCAGCATGAAGTGCTCCTATATTTATTACAAACAGCTGAGGTGTACAGGGCATTCAACATAGAGTCACAGAGAAGCATACACAGACTGTTTAGAGTCCTAGAGAGAGACGGGAGATGAGCTGCTGGGACTGTACTAAACACACAACCAGTGCTAAATAAAAGCTCCTCTTTCAACGATATATATCATGCTGCTTGTCCTTTCAGGGTTCTGTACTCACCGTGTGAGTCTGTCATGGTTCAGTCCAGGGCTCATCTCCTGCGTCCACCAGGGCACACAAAGATATAGACAGAGGTTAATTGGACTCAGATGCACCTCTTCGTCCCGATGGGTTCGGCCTGCTGCTCCGCCAAGCCTCAGTCAAAGCCCCAGTTTCCACACAAAGACACGAACGGCTTTGTGCACATGTGCGCTGTGCTCTGACACTGGCTCGCAGTTTGGCTAATGCTTGTTTTAGGACAGACTGTACACATGCATAAATCCAAGATACTGTTTTGTGGGTCGGATATTTGCCAGTGTCAGTACATCAAGGTGATAGAGTCATCAACCAGTGTCACTTTTTCTCATGTGTCTGTAGTTTAGCATCATTTCGTTTTTGTAATAAAAAAGCAGTAAAGTGCAGAATATACATGTCTACTGTATTTGCCATGACACTCAAAATTGAGCTCTGGTGAATCCTGTTTCCATTGATCATTTTTGAGGTGTTTCTACAACATATTTGGACTTCACCTGTGGAAAAATCATTTGATTAGAGTTAATTTGGAAAGACATACACTTGTCTAGATAAGGTCCCACAGTTAACAATGCATGTCAGAGCACAAACCAAGACATGAAATTCAAGGAGTTGTCTGTAGACCTCAGAGACAGAATTGTATTGAGGCACAGATCTGTGGAATGATACAAAAATCTTTCTGCAGCATTGAAGGTCCCAATGAGCACAGTGGCCTCCATCAACTACAAACGGAAGGATTTACTAGAGAGGGCCGGCCGGCCAAACTGAGCAATCGGGAGAGAAGGACCTTAGAACTAAGGACTCGATGGTCGCTCTGAAAGAGCTCCAGCGTTTCTCTGGGGAGAGAGGAGAACGTTCCAGAAGAACAATCATCTCTGTAGCACTCACCAATCAGGCCTGTATAGTAGAGTGGCCAGATGTAAAACATTACTCAGTAAAGGTTTATCAGAATGCAGCTGAAGGCCTCTCAAGCCATGAGAAACAAGATTCACTGGTCTAATCACACAAAGATTGAACTCTTTGGCCTGAATGCCAAGCATCATGTCTGGAGGAAACCAGGAACTGCTCAGCACCTGACCAATACCTACAGTGAAACATGGTGGTGGAGTATCAAGGGGAAGACGAATGCATCAATGTACAGAGACGTCCTTGGCAACAACCTGTTCAACAGTGCTCTGGACCTCAGGCTGGGGCAACATTTCATCTTTCAACACGACAACCATCCTAAACACACAGCCAAGATAAGAAAAGGGTGGCTATGGGACAACTCTGTGAATGTCCTTGAGTGGCCCAGCCAGAGCCCAGACTTGAACCAGATTGAACATCTCTGGAGAGATCTGAAAATGGCTGTGCACCAATGTTCCACATCCAACCTGATGGAGCTTGAGGGGGACTGCAAAGAAGAATGAGAGAAACCGCCAAAAAAACAGGTGTGCACAGCTTGTAGCATCATACTAAAAAAGACTTGAGGCTGTAATTGTTGTTATAAGTGGTTTTACAAGTATTGAGCAAAGGCAGTGAACATTGTAGATGTACATGTGATTTGTTTCGTTCTTTATTATTAATACATTTGCAAATAATTCAAAAACATTGATTTCACTTTGACATTATGGGGTATTTGCTGTAGAAGTCTGAGGAAAATAATAATTTAATCTGTTTTGGAATAAGGCTGTAACATAACAACATGTGGAAAAAGTGATGCACTGTATGTTGTTTCTGTTGGTGGACCATTAAATGCAGCATTTCTCTGTATGTGGGTTTCTCCAAATTACAGTAAAGACAATGTTCAGTTTATAAAATATGATGTAAATCTCATAAAGATCATGTCTTCATGGCATTGATTTGACGGTTCAGTGGACAGTTATCAGTCATTACCATGCCCACAGTCATGGTTCAGTGTGGGGCCTACCACCTACCAGTAAGCCAGTAGGCTTATCATCATCGCAAGCAAAAGTGGCAGTTAGTGACGCAACATAAAAGCGGCAAGTGTAGAGTGAGATCGTGGTCAGTCAGAGGCTCATAAATCAGGACTGACTGATCAGCACCAGTGTTTCCAACAAGCGGTCAATGTTGTCACTGTAGTAAGTGTCGTTACTTCATTCGAACCGTAACCAAGTTTTTGGTTTCTTAACCTTGGAGTTTCTCTGTTTGAAAGTAGTAGCTTCGCTTTTGGTACTGTAACCATGACATCGAAGGTCTGGCCAGGCCTACTGGCAAGTAGAGCAGGGACCAAATAAGATGCACATGTAGGCTGAGAAGAACAGGCTACTGTTGACATCCACAGATAATATTTTTCATGCACTGTTGTAGGGTTTGATGAGTGCAGCAGCAACAAAGTGACTACAAGAAAAATACAAGATTTGTTTAACACCTATTACTACTAATTAAGTAGTAATAGTAATTACTAGTAATAGTAATTACTATTACTACTACTATTAATACTATGATAAATATTGAAATCAGCCCATAAAGCTTTAAATAGGGGCTTCAAACTCTGAGTTGCGGTTCTCGGTTGTGATTTGCTCTGTTATATCGACGCAAACATTGTGAGTGACAGTGCCACAGACACCTGAGGTGAGTTCACAAACTCTGACTCTTCGTCTTCTCTGTCTTCCGTACATCTTTTGTCTCTCGCTCACTCTCATTCTGCTTCTCTTTCCCAGCATCAGTATCTTTGATATGCTAAGCAGCACCCTATTTATAAATCATTGCAAGGGAAAACATGGTAGGTTAGGGGACAAATAACAAATGCCCCATGTCTGCTGAGACAGAGGGAGAGAGAGAGAGAGATAAAAAGAAGAAGCGAGAAGAGAGGTGGATTGTCTGCTTGGTGGCTCCCTATGAGGCATGGAACCCAGGTTGAATAGCTGTACATATCATTATCTATCCCCAGTACACAGAGATAATGATATAAGACGGAGTAAGGGAAAAGAAAGGAGCCATTGTGCAGTGAAGCTGCGAGCCAATAAGTGTGGCTTGTAGGCTCAGAGCCAATTCTCTGATTCTGTAGTGTACACAGGCAAGCCGGTTCCCAGCTGCTGTAGCATATGGCAACCATAATATTCACTTTCTTCAATGACAACACTATTTTAAACATTTGTGTTACAGTGAAGTGAAGTGTTACATGAATCAACTGCACCCGTTTCCTAAAGGATTGGGAGAGGAGCAAGTTGCACCACCTGGACTCTTTTACTACTGAGCCTGAGTGTTTTTGTGATACATGCAGAATGTGGTTTGCCGTTGTCTTGCTGAAAGAAGCGAGGCCTTCCTTGCTTATTGATGTCATCTGGATGGTAGGAATATAATTGCTATAAAACCTGTATGTAAGCTTCAGCATCAGTGGAGCCTTAACAGATGCGCAAGTTACCCATGCTGTGTGCACTAATACACCCACACGCCATCACAGATGCTGATAACAAGCCTCTTTAGTCAGAATGATGTGATGTCCTTGATGTACTGTGTGGCATTACATACATGCAGCCTCCCGTCACTCCAGGACCTGTACAACTTCAGGATTCGGAGACGTGCAGTCAGGATTGCAGCAGACCCTTCTATCCCCAGACAAGTGCTCTTCCAGTCCCTCCCTTCTGGCAAAAGTGGAGCCTTTTTTTAAAAGGCTTATAATAAAATATTATTTCTACCTACCATGTAAACTCACTTTTTCTGTACATAACCTTTGTTATTTTTAGTTTAATTTATTCTATCTTGTCTGCTCTTTAAATATTTCATATTTATATATAGCATGTTCATCTTGCACCACAGTCTCTTGTTTTTACCTTGTTGTTGTGTCACATTTTTGTTTTCTTCATCTCTGTATCCCCCTTGACGTCATATCTTTGATTCTGTATCTGCACCTGACATCAAGACAAATTCCTAATGCTGTAAAGTGTCCTTTACTGCACCTGGCAATAAAAACCCTGTTTCTAATTCTGATTACCCAGAAGTTAAAAATAATTATTTGCTTTATGTTTATAAGTAATTATATAAATATTTCTTTCTTGTTACGCAGAAAAAAAAAAAAAGATTTACTTTTGTTTAACTTAACAGGATGCCAGGATGAAAGTCAACAATCGTGTGTGTGTTTGAACATCTTTTTACGCATTTATTTTTATACCAATTAAGCCAAACAAAACACAATAGCATTTATAGTATTCATTTGTGATTTTCCATTTTTAAAATACACATCTGTTTATCAGACCATGTGAACTCTTAAACATTAAGCCAACAATGCTGTTAACTCTCTAAACCCAACACACAGTTGTGTTAAAGCAGTAGCGTGTTGCCAGCTTGCTAGCATACTATCCTGTTACAGGTCATCACCTGGCCATGCAAATAGCCACCTCATAAGCTTCATGTAGGTTCTCAGATGTATTTCAGTGCGTTCTTACTGGAGAGTGTTACTTAATTCATAAACGTCAGCACATACTGCATGGTTGTGTATGAATTGATTCTAGATTGATTCTTTTTTTATGTATATTTTGCATACACATCAGTATCTGCAGACTTCCACAGTTTGTGAAGCACTCACTCTTCCATTAACCTTTACAGGGACGTGGGATGTGAACATGTGCATGTTAGCAGTCTGTGTTGACAATAAAGTCAACGTAGCATATATGTATGATGAAAAACCTTTGTTCTGTCTCAAATGCATACGTGTATATTAATATAGCTATATTTTAAGTTTGTTGGTCATGGATACTGATAAAGTTAAATGGTGACGAAGAATCAAACACGGTTTCTATAGGATACAACATGGCCTAAGTTACTAAGTTCAGACAGGTGTCTGATGTTATTTTTAGAAAAACACTGAAAAATGATATGGTTTTGCAAATATGAGGTGAAGAGGTGAATGCTGTGTGTTGGAGGGAAGTGACAACATATTTGGTAATTTCAGTCAGACACGAGGTACATATAGGGCACAATGTATATTTTCCATTCCAAATCAATAAGTGCAAGCCAATGTAAATGTAGAAATACCCGCAGTAAAAAATGATCAGACAAACAATCAATAATAACTCACAGGTCTTGTGTATTCAGAGTGTAATATACAGATCTACCAAAATACTCAAGTATGAAAGTAGATTTTCACTCTGGGAAAAGTTATAGGAAAACAATTTCACTGCAGTAAAAGCAAGTCAAGCATTGTGATTGTTAGCTCGGTTGCCCTCCAGGATACAGCAAAGTGATGTGAAATGGCAATAGTGGAAAAACGAAAGAGGGCAGGGCATTGTGTGGAGGCTCGGTAATCATGGGAGAATGAAAAGGTTCGTTTCTTTTCTATCATCAAGACAAGCAATCCAAAAAGAAGTCGGATTAGGCTACATGAAAGGCTAGTGTGTGATTGGGATTTTCTACTAGATACTAAGTACAATATTTGACTGCCTGAAACAGGAAGCGATCTTTCAGATGTTAGAAGGCTACACTCTGATAGGTCACACTCCTTGAATACATATTGTAGGTAATTGAAATTTCTCGAGACAGATACATTTCACATCACTCATTTCAACCCTTCAGACTTCTTAGTTTTTCATAGCAGACAAAGTATATTGCTAATGCCAAGGCCGTTAGACTGATCCATTTTGAGAGACTATTAACCTATTACCCTATTAGCCTACAGTGTTTGCATCTTTATCTTTCATTGCAGGGACATCAAATGTTTTGGCAGCGCCACACAGCCTGTAGGTTCAAACTAAATTAGACTTCTTCTGGTTAAAACCCATCAACTGTTTCTCCAAAATGATTTAGGGATTCAGTTTAATCTTCCCACAGCCCACTCGCTGGATCCCAGCCCAGCTTGTGTCTGATAAGCACCGCTTTCGATTGGCACATTCCAGATATTCTCATGGTTTAAGACCCTGAAAAGATGTTCTTTTTAACAGGGACCTCCACAGAGTCACATCATTTTGTTCCCATAATATTTTGTAATGCTTTCTTTTGTTCTTATATTACAGACACAATGCATAGTCAAAATGTTAAATAAATGCGCGTACAGTATTACAGCAGAGACATCATCAACATACTTGAAACAGTTGGAAGACTTCCAACTTTACCTGACCTGCAGGCCATCTCATCTATTTTTCTCAGGCTCAGGACACACTATAAGATTATCAGGCCATTTTATATCCTGACATTTGGAAGGGAAAGCCTGATCTAAGGCTCAGCTGGGGTTGATGATCTGAAAAGATTATGTGGTGCCGATGTGTGACAGGGTTACTGATTCTGTCTGCACAGACTGAGCTGAGCCGCACTAATAATAAAAAGAACATGTACGTGGTGACATCCTCAGAGTTTTGAACAACTGGTGCAACAACAATAAATCAGAGCCATTTTGGTGAGGTCAATCTGTTTACATTTCTCTTTAGAGGAATGTCATGTGGATAATACATACTGTGGTGTGTTTCTGTGGGGACAATAAAATGAAAAATGTTTCATATGTAGATGCTATCAAATGTACTGAGATGCACTGAAATAAAATTACTCCATCCAACAAATTGAAATGCAATTTGATTTCAAAAATGAAAATAAGATTACTTTACAATGAAACAGTTTCTGTCTCTGGCTTCACAAATCGGAAGATTTTTAGCTTTCCTTTGACATACATGATAATGACATGTCAAAGGAATAGGGCTATTTTCAGATGTGCAGTGGTGTATGAGTACCTAAAAGTGTCCTCCTTCCGGGCAACATAAGTATCCACAAAAAACACAGCACAAAGTGTGAGAAGAAGTGCTATCTGAAGTACAGACTCAGGAAACAAAACATATACACTATACAGTAGGTGCAAGCCACAGTGGCCCAATCTATGAAGACACTAAAACACCCATTGCTATTTTTTTTACCTTAAACAATCAGCAGGGAGTGACATGTTTTCTCATGTTACAGTACTATAATCTTTTAATTAAGAGTTGTTATTTCTGTAGAAAAAGTTGTACAGTTACATAAATCTAAAATACTAATCCTGCTGTGCTGTGTTAGCACATATTAACAAATATAATTCACCAACACATACTATAGTTGATGGAGTTCAATCTCCCAGTTCACCACTTAAAAATAATGACATGCTTTATTGATCTCCTTGGGGTAAATTGTTGTTGGACAGCTGCCAGACAGTACATATCAGTGCACTTATGGGGTTTCTTGGATGTGTGTCTTGTCCAATGACACCTTGGCATGTAGACAGGAGGAACTAGGAATCAAACCAAGTACCCTAGGGTACATTCATGTAAATGATTACTCTACAACTTGAGTTATTTTCATACCAACTTACTTATCTCCACCCCCATCATACACTGTTCTTCTAATCCATAGCCAGTACCTGGAACAAGCTGCTCTATCAGCCATGTTTTTCATTACCTGCTCTGGGCGTCACCCTTTTATACCCAACTCAAAAAAAAAAAAACTGTATTACCGACAAACCTCTACAGCCACATCCACAGGGCAGACCTTAGATTTTAAGCCATTCCCTTATGGTTATGCCATCAACACTGTATATCTAAGCTTTTCTTCCCATAGGCCATTTCAACATCATCCTCCCATGAAACTCCACTATTCATCATGTGGGGGAAACAGCCATCAACAGGAAATTACATATTTGAATACTTTGAACAACTCAGATATGTGGGCTATAATTCAGAGATATGGAGCCAAGCTAACATGACATGTGACCAAAGATGATAAAACACGGGGAAAGCTGTAATATAGTGGTAAAAACCACAGTCTGTATTCCACATGTTGTGCACTTGTATATAATTGTGGTCTCAGAGCAAAGAGCTCAAGCTTTTCCCTCCAGGTGAGCACTTAATCAAGGCTTAATCAAATAGAGTGAAGTTAGCAGTTATCTCGTCGTGCTGCAAATGCGCTTCATTCTGACACTTAAATGCATCACCTAGCTCCCTTCCCTTGCAGTTTATTGCATCTAACTGTATATTAGTGCACCTAATTTGCCATAAATGCTGCTGTATGCCATTCATGTATTTAGTTTGGTTAAGGATTGGTTTGCTGCTTGGTGAGTTTCCCGCTGGGGTGAAGTCTTAAACTAGAAGTCTCAGCTCAATTTGAAAGCCGTTACATGCCTCTCAGTCTGTCAAGGAATTTGGAATAAAATATGTTTAATTATACCAGGGAAAAGAAAATTACCCTAAATGTCTCAGTTAAGCACATTGGACTCCCTCACCTCTCTACGTCTGGCTCTGCCTCACTTATCAGCAGCCAACAATGTCCCGAATACCTCAGTGAAGTGCTTATAACCTACATTTCTGAGTCAAGTATATCTGTCACACTCTTAATTACCCTATCAGTCTCTCTCTCTTCCTCCTGTCAGCTTTATTCAGCCCTGTTGTATTAAAATCAAATTTACATTATCACTAAGAATCCCACTGCTATAACTGTCTTATTTAAGTGCACTGACACTCTTCTTAATCATGCACTGCTACTCTCCATCCTCTCCCTTTAAGTGTTCATATTACCCCTGAATCAGATTTATATAATCCTCATAATGTCTTACTTAACTGCATGTGTCACCTTCCTAATTAGCCCCTTACACTCCGCTTAATTTAAACAACAGCCAAGTGCCTACTTTAGCAGAAACAATGACGCCATCGGTTTTATTTGCAAAAACTAGTGCATCACATCAAACATTAACAACATGCCCGCTGGAGTTGCTTTGTAGTTGCGACTCGACAATGCGCGAAAGGAAATTGAGTTGGAAGGGCCGGTGTTTTCTGTTTGAAAGGGGGGCTTGTAATCAGTGTCTGGGTTCATTAGGGTGAGATGAGCTGGTGATGAATCACCAATCACAAAGAGGTGTGGGGTTGGGTAGGGATGTTTAGCATTTTGACTACATCATCGTGCCCACATTCAAGTCCTACATCTAAGGCAGCTAAGATTCAAACAAGGATAGAAGAGAAATTGTGAAGAGTGAAGATTATGAAAGGATACTGTCTAAAATCAACAGACTTTAAGGATAGACTTATTAGGACTACACAAAGTTCATTATAATTTATTCTTTATTCTCATCAATCTTGTGGCAACTTTAATCAGACTCTGGAGCTGTTTGATCTGAATGGTTTCATTTTTTTTCCAGTTACATATAACAATCAAAAATTAGCCGAAAAAAGACCAGTGTCGCTTGGAGCTGCTGCGCCTGATTGCACTTAAAAGTCTTTTGGCTTGACATCGTTAACCTTTCTTGCTAGATTGAAAAGGAAAGTTTAGAGCAACAATGGTGTGACCAGAAAGATGGACTGTAGGGTGAGCACTGAATCAGCTCAGTAGAGTGAGTCCATAAGTGATGAAAAAATCTTACAAAAGGAGACATCCACAGCACTGCAGTAATGCTGCTTTACCAGGTAATGACAATATGGCGAGGGCGAAACAGATGAAAATATGTGCACTGCGGAAAATTTCAATTGCGCTGTAACTTATGTGTTTGATTACATTTCCATTTTATTGCGTTAAGGAAGATATGATGGAAATATTTGATGAAAACTGCAGACACACACACACCAGTTTTATTAAATTTGGCTTAGGAATAGCAAAGAGACAAGGTGGGTGTGCATATTTTACACGCCTTACATTCAGGAGTAGATTACAGGTGTTGGCATAGCATGCTTTACCACGTTTGTCTATCTCAGGCTATAGAATAGTATCCAACATGCTTTGAGAAACACAGACACATTTAGTAGAGAGAGGGGTTTTTGGCATACTTGAGCTCAGGATTTTGACTGGGACACTGTGACAGAAGTGTGTGTAAGCCAAGGCTTTAAACTTTATTGGTCTTAAGAGCAGTCAGACTATTAAGTGGCATGAATCCAACAAAGTACTGAAAGCATTTCTTAGCTTAATTGAGTGCCACTGAAATGCTGTTCAAAGTTTTTTGACTATACCTTCCTGTTATATTTTCTGTTTTTTCTGTACTATAATCTGAACTGGTATAAATAATAACTGTTTTTAAAGAGTCACAAGCTTCAAAGGTCAGATCTCAGACTGGCCTGAGAAATGGAACAGTGCAGGTGATTAGTATACACTGATATTATATATTTCTGTAACCACTGTTAAAAGTTGCACGACTTGGAACAGAGAACATTGTGGAACAAATGATGTTGATCTGTGATGGACTTCAAAAAAGTTGGATGTGTCAATAATAATGAGTGATTTCACATATGCACCCTGGACTGTCTCTGGGGGATCAGGTCCAGGGGACACACACTCCCACTGATTTCAAGAAGGAACAACTCCACACAAAAAGTACACAGTGGAAATCAATTGTGTTTTGTTTACAGCGCATCTGTAGAGCAAATCACATAAATAGAATGTCGCCTTAGATGCAGGATAAAGTCCAACTTTAACTAACTATTGCCCCCCCCCGCAGCTTGTTTCTGCTCCCTGCCTGTCTCCCTGACAGCAGGTGATTAGACAAGTAATTATACCTGAGCGAGTGACTATTTAAGAGACCTGTCTGCCCTGTCTCCCTTGGCAGATTGTTGCCAACCGGTGGTGGGAACGCTCCAGCCGGCCTCTGCTTGCTTCTTGCCAGTTTTTCCCTCTGTCCACCAGAGTTACCTGTTGCAGCCCGTTTACCCTCACTCTGCTCAACAGTTTGTCAGTTTCCAATCTTGCTTTCCGTGTGTACAACTCAGAACCAGATCAGCTCTTATACAGCTAAACTCCAGAGTCTCCATTTCCATTCTACTCATCGGCCCTGTGAGTCCTCTGTCTGCACTTAACCTGGACTAACCATTTTTGACCACCTCTGAGTTTTATGGTCTGCCCCTGCTGTCTACTCATCTGACCATAGTTCTGTGTTCTAGTCTGGAGAAGCAGTCATGCTCTGGGTGTTCTTGCCTTTGAGTGCAAAACCTTTGAACTCTTGACAGTCTGTGGCGTGACAGTCATTTTACATTTTTAAATGCACGCAATTCACCCCAACCACCCACACCAGAAATTACAAGAAAAGGTTGTATCAAGACATAATCTAGGGAGTATTCCAGCAAAATCAGGTTCAGGTGCAGGTTTAATTGCACAGAACTGTCATAGGTGACAAATATTAGAAGTAACTAATAATAGGCCCCTAGAATTGGCGTTGGGCAGTAAAGCAATTTCAGTGTAGTGACCAGCTGTGGTATTGCAACTTCTGCATTCATAATGTCAGCCACATAAATGATGTCGTTTAATGTGCCTCTGAGCAACTTTCTTGACACTGACATCTGTTATCCAGTTGTTTTAATTCATCCATAGGTCGTACCTGCTTCCTGCATGATGTAATTGTGAGTGTTTGCAAGAAGCATGAAGCTTAGTGTTGTGACAGGATGTGACACATATTGCAAAGCAATGAAACATCAGTTCGAAGTCCTTAAAAGTGGTCCTGGATATTGCTCTAAATGAAGGTTTGGAATTTCTAGTTTGCTTTAACCCTTTAACTAGTTGAAGTTCTTTGAATCCTGAAGTCTTTGAAATTCCTGCACTTTTTTTTTTTTTTTTACATCATAGCCCTCAGAGTGATGGAAAAAAAAAATATAAAAAATGCAAACACACAGGCAGACATCAAGCCATTCACTCATATTCAAAGAAAATCAACCGTGTCTACTTAAATCATAGTGGCTCACCTACTCTTCAAATCATGCATGAACAAACACAAGCTTCAATACATAAAATTTACACATATACCAAACCCTGTAATAAAACATTTATGCAAATGCAAAACTCATGCGCACACACACACACTCTACCCCCATCTCCCACAGATCTACAGCAGCTGACACTGTGATTTGATACTAAGACATAAAGTGTATGTGGAACTATGAAGTGATAATTTGTTCATTATTTACACTTTCTCCTGAGAACCACATGTCAATTAAAATGGAAATGGAAAATGGACGGGAGGAGAGATTCATCTGGAGAGACGTCCACAGAAAGATAAGACATGAGAGGCAAGGTTACAGACATGAATAGGACAGTGAAATAAGAGAGCGCTGGTACTGCAGATTAAATGCAACTGCTTTTAAAGTAAAGAAAAAATAACCTGCAAAGACTAGCAAGTTAAAATAAACAGTGCAATGGGGACTTGGCTTAAATCACTTTTTGCACATCGGATTGTGTTGGAATACCCAGAAGAAGCCCACACAGGCATGGGGAGAGCAGCTGGGAGGTAGAAACAGATTACCCTCTATCTAAGCTTATACACTATCCAAAACCAACTGGCTCTCTGTGAAAAGGTTGCCTGATCTGCCAAACCTCATTGTAAATTAGGTTCAGATGTATTAAACGTACAAAATACATTTTCAGCAATGAGAAGTTGGGCATAAAATCAACAAGTAGCACTCAGAGGGACATTTCAGATGAGATGAAAAAGAAAGTAATTGAAACACTTCAATCTGTGAGGAGCTAGAATCCCATTCTAATGCTCTGACATACCAAAAAACCTCACTGAGAACTGTAATATCCAAATTAAGAACACTCTGCAAAAAGGTCTACTAGTGAGCAGAGGTGAGCCAGCCTTTTAAAATTACCCTGCGAACACGATGACCCGTCTAGAGAGTCACACAAAAAGCCCAGGAAAACATCCAATGACCTGCATGCCTCTCTCAGCTCTATCAGAGTCCATGTTTATTACTTTAATATGAGAAAGATACCAGTCAAAGATGGCAGTGATGGGAAAGGTAATGCATTAACCACTGCTAATCCAGAACAATATGAAAGCTTGTTTCAGTTACCCAAAGCTTTTGCAACATGGTTGCAGTTAATGCTGCTACAGGGGTACAAGGGGGTACAACTACTGTAGCTATTAGGTTAACAAGGGAAATTACTTTTTCATGTGGGTCATATCTGTATTGCATAACTTCTTAGTTTCATCAAATTATAACTGTATTGATTAAAGTAACTGTCTTTGAAGATTCAAAACCATTTACCATTCAATACTGAAGAAGTAAATATATAATATGTAGTTTGTCATGTATCTGCATTTCACATCTTTACATTCCCACCGTTGATTGATTGCTTTTATCTAACTTCTGTGTGTAAGTGCAAGAGATCGCACCACACACACACACACACAAAACGCACGCACAGACAAAGAAGCTACATGAATAAAAGGTTGGCTCTGCGCTCTAATAGCTTTGACTTGCTGACATTTTCAGTTGGGCCCTGGAGAAAATAGAGGGATTAGAGCGCACACACGCACACACACACACACACACACACACACACACACACACACACACACACAAACTCAACTTACACATCTTTTTAAATGCTTAGATATTCAGCATTTCCACAAACAGGCATATGGAGCCAACCCAGTAATGCACACACACCAAGAGTCACACACACTTGCATTCCGTTGTGAATGTTTCAGAATTGTTTTTTATTTCTAAACTAGATAAGGGGAGCCAGATTAAACAAAATAAATTAAAGTAAAAGGATATAATAATATAAATATTTGTGGGGTAAATTAGAGTCAGGTGTTTCAGTCAATGGGATGACAATCAGGTGTCAGTCTGGCAGGTCCTGGCTTATTTAAAGTAGAGATCTAGGTCTTCACAGCTTCACTGATTAAAGTTTGTTCCTGACAACGCTGGTAAAAGTGTATTGTGTGTCATTGCTCTACCAAAGGAGCCTAGAAATGAATGCTCCCCTGGACTGGAAAGTTTTTTCCAAAAAAAAAAAAAAAACTCAGACAGATCACGTACAAATTATTCTTCAATACCATTGTTACCCTCCAGTAGTTGACCAACAAGGATCCCAAAAGAGCCAGAGGCCTCTCTTGTAGTGGAGAAACTCAATGGGCCTCATTTGACAATATCTTCCTATGTTTTTTTTAATTTCTTTTTTTATTTGTTATTCAGACAGTCCACACAGGGATCTTACAAATCAATCAAAACGGAAAGTTAAAGACGGCTGAGCACTCGACTACAAACGGAAGAAAAAATGTCTGAAGCAGAGAGGCTGAGGCACTGCTGCAGGAAGTGAACAGCAAACAAGCTTCATATTTAGTAGTGTCCGTAGTGCATAGAAAATACTACACAACTGATAAAGTAAAAAAAAGTTTTCCCAGACTTTCTGTATGTAAGTTTATGTGGGTCTGTTGTTCAGTGCCAGGAGTGGGAATAAGGCTGTGATGGTGGCTGAGGGGGGATTATCAATGGTGTTCATAGAGGAAGTCACAGTTCTGCAAAAGACCATGGATGCCCATCTACAGTTTCCTCAAGGCATCATGGTCAGACACTGCCATGCTGCCTCTAGACCGCAATGGCTTGCCATCACTGATGGAGCTTGTAAATTCTGAGATTTACAAGTGAATTCTACAGGGTAATATCCAGGTATCCCTCCATAAGCTAAAACTCAACAGAAAGTTACTAATGTAACAACTCTAAACACGAAACTTTTCACCACAAAATCGTTAAACATAAGAAGTGCATTATTTTGAAATGGCCAATCAAAGTCCTCACCATAATCCTATAGCAAGCATGGAATTCATAAAAGCAAGTCAACCAATATTCACAAGATGATGCAGAAGATAAATTCCATCAAAACAGATGTGAAGGACTTAAACACGAAGGGATGTTTACCTGAAGCAAAAGGGGGGTTGTACTAGTTACTGAAGGCAGGGCTTCACATATTTTGCCACACACAAATATTTAAGATTATATATAATAATTTGCAATAAATGAGTTTTTTGTCTCATTGTTTTAATTTCACAAATTTTCTTTGTGTAGTTTTAAAAACGTCTAACATCATGTTTTGGCTACATTTGTACAGAAATAGAGAACATTCTGAACGGTTGACACATGTCACTGTAAACATGTTCAGGCAATAGATACATTCATTTAAGTTGGATCTAAGCATCAACTAGCCTGCAGATAATTATCTGCTCCACTGCTGAGACTGAACAAACTGTGACTCATTCAAAGAGTTCTTTCAAGGATGGAGAAACTATAGCAACAATGCAGCGGGCATGTAAAGTGTCTCTAATGTGTTTCACAAGTTTCACAATTTAATTATTTGCTGTATTAAAATATGATGCTTCAGAAAACCAGTGACAATGATGGAGAGGCAGAGAGAAAGCCAACTCAGTGTTTCCCCTCGCTCTCCCATCACTCTGACTCCTCCGATGTATCACAGTAACTGAAATGTCAAATCAAGCATCTGTGTTAAATACTGAAGTGCCTGTGAGCTGCTCTCTGTCGTCTTCTGCTTCTCAAGTGTGACTTATCATTCTGCCATAAAGGGAGACATCTCGAGAGTTCCACATACTCATGGGAAATAATGAGAAATGGGAGTAAGAGGAACATCATTAGGGCTAGTGCTTGTCATACTAATCATTTTCTTTTTCATTAATTCCACTTTTATTTAAAGTGGAACACAGATGAGCATATATTAAAATGAGACAAAGGGCTATTTTATGCAATCTAACTGTGATAACAAAGCGTTTTCTACATATAAATTGAACAAAGAACAGTTGTCTTAATTTGGTAGTATCGATATTGAATTAAATCATGAATAGTTCAATGTGTTGATTTAGGCTGACAATTTGTAAAGATTACACTTTCCCAATAAAATCCAAATTGAACTGCATCAAGAGAAAAGCAGGCCACTCAAAGCCAGAGAAGACTCCCCAGCCAGAAAGTCACTACTACCATTTTTATCTATGAACTTCAGACAATTTTGGAGAATCTGGACAGGAGATTGTGTCAGATGCATTCTCACTTGGGGAAATATGCATTTGATTTGTTTAATTGCACATACAGGCTACTAGGAAAGAAGCAGTTCACACGGAAGATCAACATTGTTGAGTGTGGCTTCTAATGGCCACACTGGTGTGAAACATTGAATTTAAATATTTTGAGAGATGAGATGCAACATCATGAAAACACAGGGATACCAGCATACATTTCATTTTCAGAATCCCCAGGAAGGGATCCGTAGTGTTGCATTCAGCTGTGATTAAACTTCATGACATCGTGCCATTTGCTAAATCATTTTTTAGCCAGTTCTTTTAAAATCTATCATGACTCTCTAACCTTTATGAATGTGGAATACCAAATTACTACAGTGCCCCTAAGTGCCAATGTCTGACATAGATATTGCCAAGTGTTACAATAGTATCACAAGTGCATTCTTCAAAGATTTTCACCTGATCTTTACCAACTGACAACGTGTTTCCCTTTAAGGCACATCGAGATATTACAAACTGTAGGTAGTGATACATTATATTAATAAATAAATCTTCAACCTCTCACTTTGAAGTAATGAGAAACTGAGTCCATGTGATTACTACAACAGAAGACAAAACATCAATCTGTTTCCTTACTCCCAAATCTTCCCGCTTTTCATTTGATGTACTCACCAGGGTCCCATTGTCGAGTAGGAGGATTCACTACTGTGCCATCACTTCTTTCCTCCTTCTGTCAAACTCTTCCTTATTCTGTCTCTCATTCCTCTTTCTTGATCCCCAGTGTGTTGTCAACAGGTCCCAGCATTGAGTGGGTGTTTCCACAACCTGTCATTTAACTGGAACACCACTTATTTCTCCCATGTGACAACTATGTCTTGCCGTCATACTTCCCCCAAAACCCTACTGTATCTTTTTTTTTTTTTTTTTTATTTCCTTCCACCATCTAGGATTTTACTGTGACTGGGTGCTGTCATACCAATGGGCTGCAAAGAAGCATAAGTTTAAGTTCTCTCTCCTGCTGTACACTGTAACAGTCAGTTTGCTCCACAGCCACAGATCAGCCAGTGCCCATGTTGATCCCAATGTTCATGCCAAAAATGCCATGTCATAGTGACTGTGCTATCTATTATGAATTTAATGGGTTTAATCACAGCTTGTATATGAGTATAACACAGTACTGACATTGGCCTAATGCGCCAAAGGTTTATTAGAATCAACAGAATCCAGTTAGCTAAGTAACCAGGGTTCTCTGAGTGAGAGACTCTCAATCTCTTTACTCAGATAAATATTCCATATGTAGTAGGAAGCCTTTAAGACACTGCGAGGAGACAGTCACTGTTCACTTTTTGTTTTGCGCACTGTGGTAACATCAACAAACCCAACACTAAGACATGTATACATATGTATAGGTCAACACGAGGGCAAGCTGCTGGCTGCACACCATCCCACAAGAACTGGTCTGGCGCGTCTGCGATGCATGGAGCCCGCAAGACACAGCAACTATGCGTCCACCTTGAGGGATAGCCACTGCAGACAGGCCTTCCCCAGAGGCTTAAGAGGGGCATGATGAAGGGCCCTCAGTACCACCATACCACCAGGACTTCACCATAGCCACCATCAGGTGGAGGCATGGACCACAGGGGCATAGAGCTGAAATGATGCAGAAACACCAGAAAAGCTGGCTGCCTTTCCGATGTCAGGGTAACGGTGACTATCCTGGTGTCCAGAGTCATGGCCAGTAAGATAGCAATCTGGGCAAGCTGGACCCCACTTCTAGCAGGGTTGGCCTGACGACCCACAAGCTGGATATTGTCCAGCAACAGGATGACATGGTGATACAGGTCTTGAGAGGTTGCCCCCCCTGATATATCCCTGATTTCTCATCTTTTGGAATAATTTACATAGAATTGAATACACCATATGTCCATGTTTAGCTCAAGATAAATTGTGCTATAGAAACTATTAAGATCTCCTCTAACCTTTTACTTAGGGCAAACATTATGTCAAGATTTCAGTTGGTTTATGGCCACAAAACTCAAGTATGCAAAGATAAACCATCATTCTCAGTACTAATTAGCAAGTGTTAGCATGCTATCAGGCTAAACTATGAAAGGTGTTGAACATAGTAAATATATTTGCCAAGCTCTAGGATGTTTACCTTGCCATTGTGACCATTTTCTCTTGTTTTTCAGGATGTTCCTCAGGCATGTCCTTGAGGAACATGACATGAACTGAAAGTTAATGTTTTGTAACAGAAGATCTGGGGATCTATTTAAAAGTGTGCATTATTATTATTATTATTATTAGAAGTATTTGTACAAAATGACCTCTATATAATGATGTGCAAAAGTGTCCTCCCCACTAAACAGTAATAGACCACGCTCACTTCGTCCGATGCATACTGTAAACTGTAATGATACCAATTTCTTGAGTCAGCTAATCCAGACTGTACTACCCCAGATATGGTTGGTTTGTTTTTATATGCAGATGCAACCCTCTCCTTGTTTATGCATTCACAGCTCCTGTACCTGCATCAGTTTATTCTGCCAGGAGTAGTAAATTGCTTTGCAAGCATTTCTCAACTGATAATAAAAAAGTTTAACTCTGCAAAAAGGGTAATATTCAGAAAGGCTCTTATGGATGATACATTGTATGATATGTTTCTAAGGAATTAAGTTGGTCTTGAGTCTTCTTCAAGTTTAACTTTTAATTGCATCACATCTCTCTGGAAATCTGACATTCTTTCCATGTTTAATGCAGACCAACAGTCCAATAAGCTGAGGAAAGTCAGATGGGGCTGTGGCTCCCATTTGTGCTATTTATTTTTGGATGTTTCTTTATAACTGTCAGTTCTGTCATTATTATTGGTATTATTTTAGTATATATATGCTGATATTAAATTGGAGTGAGTAGTCTATTCTCTATGAAGCTGAGGTACAGGGGAAGATTTGAAGAATAGAATTTGTTAAAACATGGCAACTTCAAAGACCACAGCCCTGAGAGGGTAGTAAAACAAAAAGGACAGAAAGTCTAGACACTAGTGGTGCTGCAGAGACAGGGGGTACATGGTGGCACCTCTCTGTCATTGCAAAAGCTGTAATAATGTTTTAACACTCACAATTAGGTAAGACATCTCTACCATCACTGCCTTTATCTTCCAGACTGTCCTCTTTTAAATTTGAAAAAAGTCTCACAGAGGCAGCAGAAAGTCATCATAGACATATTATTCCAAAGATATGCTTTAGGTTTTCCCTGTTTTATGAGATAATTGGCTACAACACAGTATGTGTTGACAGTGCGAACTACATGGTCTACTGGAGACAACTCTGGGAGTGATGAGGGCAAAAATGCCTCCTTTGCCTTTTTTGTCCCAACTAGTGCTCAGATTCAGTATATCTGAGCTCAGAGTCTCGGTTCCTTATCTTTGGGACCTTCCTTATCCCAAGTCAATGACTGCTTAAACTATATAAATTCAGCAAGTCGAGATTTCTAGAAAATTTGAAGACAATTAGCTGCTGATTACCCCAACAGAAAGAATGTCTAGTTATCTCTCTGCTGAGGCCACATGTGCATTTCAAATGAAGCTTACTGAACTTTTGCCACTCACTTTCTGCTGGAATTCCCTACTAAATCTATTCCGTCACTTCCACTTGCCCACGCTGTCAAAATTTATTTCTTTCAATTCGTCATTACCATCTCTAACCAATAGCAATTCTTGCCCCTTTTTCAAGCCAATCAGCTCATTAGGTTTATTCTTTAAAAGTTAATGGTATCTACGCTCAAGCAAACCTTCTCCACCCCATCACTGCCTTATCCAGAAGGGAATTCCAGGCACCCAAACAATTCCATCTTCCTCTCTCGGCTGACTCTGCCACCAACACCAGCATTTAAAGCTTGGGCGTATCTTCCTATTTCCTCGCTGACCTAGGAGTTGTAAAGCTGCTTTTCTAACTGGGGTCTGTCCACCAACCATCTACTTGAGTTCATGCAATTCTTTTATATACTCTTCTGATCTCTCTTTATTAAATGTGAGTTTAGGGTCTCAAATTAGTTTCATCAGGCCATCTTTAGTATACTGCACAATATCACAACTTACAGCTCAATAGGAGTGGTACTGAGCACATGATCGTAACAAACTATTCAGCACAGTATTCCTGGTATGAATTTAATAATGGCAGGCAATATCTTGTGAGAACATTAATTACACTAGGATTACTGCCTTGTGGCTGTCTGCCTACATCAACCAGTCTAATTGCAGTTTACATACATGTCTGTCACAGGTATGCTTTGAGAGTATTTCTGGATGATTGCACATTCCAGGTAACATTCTGGCCCTGGATCACCACACCAAACATGCTAAATACCTTTGCAAAGCAATACTATAAAGAGTCTTTCAGCTGAGAAGGGCAAAAGCAAACTGTCCTGCAGTTCTTCTCCCTGCAGCTTTCAAACAACCTCTGGCTGCAGATTGGGACTGGACCTAAAAGATAATTAACCACAGAGGAGTGTTTAATGCTGCAGATATGCCACCACAGACAGCTATAGAGAGCACAGCATTCAACTATGAAACTAACAACTTGAATTCTTTGAGCAGATGAAGTACTTGATCACCCATGGCCTTAAAAATTATATTCTGCATTTTAAGACATAGCTTAAGAAGGAATGTTGAAGGCGAACATATTACTATACTGACAGTGTTAACAAAAACAGATTGAAGTACTGCACATTCTGTCCTTGCACATTTTGACTGGACGTTGACACTCCCAGTTTCTTCCAAACTGCAGTTCGAAAACAACTGGAAGAAACTTTTGATGAAAAGCTAGGCATAAACAATTAAATAGATCACGCTGCCATAACTGAAGGTCATGGGTTCTGTCTCCACTGCTTCCACTAACCTCAAACGTGCCTTTGTGGATCTTCTAACTGTGGGTAGTCCTACACTAAATAAAGAATGAATTACAAGTGTTGTGCGTGCCCTCAGCTGATCGACACCTGCTGCCAGTCTCAGCTGACTGCTCTGTTTCTCCTCCTGACCCTCATTGCTGTGCAGACCGCACCATTCCAACCTCCTATTGCTGCTGACGGTATACACTATTAAATTCAATTCAATTTTATTTGTATAGCACCAAATCACAACAGAAGTCATCTCAAGGCACTTTACAGTTTAAGGTTTAAGACCTTACAGAGAATAACTATACAAAAAATTATATAGAAAACCCAACAATCCCATTTGAGCAAGCTTTAGGCAACAGTGGAAAAGATGTGTATCATCTGCATAGCAAGGGTTGTTCTTATTTGCCTCTATTAATGAGAAATAATATATGGTTCTAGCTTTCCAGGCTAGGCAGGATTAATCTAAATTAGTGGAACTTCTTAACAAAAAACTGCTTTAATCTACGGATTTGTGAATTGTACCATGGACCTAGCTTCCTCTAGATTTACTACCATCTTTTTCAGAGGGGCAACAGTAGAGTATTGTTCAGAGTAAGGGTGCAATATTATCACCAAGATAATCAACTTGTATTGGAGTAAAGTTGAGTTTACTGGCCTCCTCTGTGTCAGTACATGGCTCTGAAATAAAAGATGGAATCAGTTCCTTAAATTTGTCAACAGCGTTTTTAGATAAACATCTACTGTAATTTTTTTCTCAGGTAAAGTAAAGTTTAGTACAGTCAATTAAAATGTTAATAAAAAATGGTCAGATAAAAGGTTTTGGGTAAATACTATTGAATGATCAATTTCAACACCGTATGTCAGAAAAAGATCTGGGGTTGATTAATAAACTTGAGTTGAAGATTGTTGCTACTCCTCCACCCTGTCATGTGCTTATTATGACTTGGGGGGGTTGACTCATTCAGAGGGACATATCCATCCTCCTGCAGTCAGGTTTCAGTAAGTCTATTTGATCATATTTCTGAATTAAATACAGTGGCAAGAAAAAGTATGTGAACATTTCAGTGCAGTTTCATAATTTTCTGCATTAATTTATATTTGTTAATACTCTAGACTTAGATGAAGATCTGATCCCATTTTATGACAATGTGCCCAAAGAAAATTCAGATTTTTCATGTCTTTATTGAGAACAACCATAAAAACCTCATAGTGCTAGTGGAAAAAGTATGACCTCAAAAAAGCTAATTCAAGTGAGGTGTTACCGTAGGTTATTTTTTAAAAATTTAGTCTGGAGGTGTGGACTAGAGCTACTACGACTGACAAAAAACACTCCACACAAGAAGAATACACTTATGTGAGCCATGCCCGGCCAATCTACGATCAAGAATTGTTAATTTACATGAAGCTGGAAAGAGTAACAAAGTGATGTCAAGAATTTGAGAAATTCACCAGTCTACATTAACGAGGTAAAGAAGCAAATCTGATTGACAGCCAAAGATTTTAAGGCATCATTAGAACTGGCTAACATCTGTGTTCATGAGTCTACAGTAGGTAAAATAAGTAACAAGCAGGGGTCCATGGCAGGACATCATGAAGGGAGCTGCTGCTTACAAAAAAGAACATTGCTGCATGCTTAAAATTTGTGAAAGAGCACATTAACACAGCAGTATTGATAAAATGTTTTGTGGACTGATGAAACTGTAATGAACAATTTGGTCACTGCATATCATCATGAAAACATCATCACAGTCATGAAATATGGTGAAAGAAACATCTTGATTTTGGTTCCTTTGCTGCATCAGAGCCTGGCCAGCCTACAGCATAATGTGAGAATGTCTGTACGTCAGCTGAAACTCTGTAGAAGTTGGGTGATGCAACAGGACAATGACCCAAAACACACAACAGAATTGCTTCAGAAAAACAGAAAAACAACTTGGTGTGGCCAAGTCGGAGCCCAGACCTCAACCTAATTGAGATGCTACTTGAAGAGACCTTGGGCAGTTTCGCCTGAAAGACTGGGCTAAAATTTGTCCGTGCAGGTCTGAGTGAAAGGGGTACTACATGGCATATGGCTGGCAATAATTCAGGATGATTTGAGTGTACATTTCCATGATTTACAGTGGCTGAGATTCTTCTACAGTCATAAATTCAACTCGAAAACTCCAGGCTCCACAGCTCCTGATGAATTACTCTTGGGCTTAACTTTTTGAGTGTGCATGTTAAAGATGCCTAAAATGACTTTAAGACATTTCATATTTTTAGTCTAGATGATTTTGTCTTTGATTACTTCTTGGTCTAATTCTGCTTGGAAACGTAACTTAACTAATTTAAAGATTGCAGTGTATCTTTTTTCTTGAGAATGGAAATTGACAGGACAGACATCAGAAAGGCACTAGTAACACGCCTGGCTACCATGCTAACTGCTGAGCGTATTAGGCAGTAAGATTTCTTTTAAACCTCTTTGTCATAGAGGAAAGTCTTGAGAGTGGATGTTTTTATTACTGACATCCTCGCAAGGCCACTGGGCTTATTTAAATGTAATAAACAGCAATTCACTGTGTATCCAAGCACCAAAACACAATTTTCGACCAAACTATATTTAAAAGAACAATTTCGGTCAATTTATGTTGTTATTGAACAATTTATCCTTGGTGTTCTCAGACCTGGTCTCAGTGCTTATATAGAGGCTTTCATTTCCAGGCATGCCTTGTGGTCATGGCACCGCACAACCACAACAATAATCAATAACTCAGCAATAAAAGGCGAAATAAAAACATGTGAGAATATGTTTTTCATGAAATTATTTATACAGTCTGAAGGAAGATACCCTCTGGTAGACATTATGTCTTTATGACCGCCATTGACGTCAAGGATGTGTGGTGATAATATTATGTGTGTTGTGTTGTAAACAGAATCAAGTTTTCTAAGAATTTCTTACAAAACTATAACCTACTTATAATTACAGGTAAAAGAGGCATTCGTTTCTTTCTCAGACCTCCCAAGAAAAGGACAAAAAGAAAACCAAGACTGACTAATCAACAATGAACAACAATGATCTAATGAACAATATAATAGATGTTTTTATACAGAAAAAAACGAAACATAGAGAATATACAAATAATGGACATGCATGAAGACACAGCTGTGAATCTAGAAAACAAGGTATTTAATGTGTAATTAACAGATATTTGTATAAGACAATCCAACTTCTTATAAACCACATTTATATGTTACAAAATGACTATCCTAGTTGCATTTGGTGACAAAATGTTAGGTCTACTCGCAACAAGAAAAAAAGAAATACCCTATTTCCAAAATATTGTAAATCATGAGCTTTAACATGGAAACAAGAGACAATACAATTCACCCAGATAGAGGTTGTTACATCCAGATTTTATTAAGAATCAAGGTTTTTGATTAAATTAGCATGGTGAGTGATGTTAGTGTAGTTATAGACACATAGCCTGTTCTGGTGACAGTAAAACTCGTTGTTCTGAATAATACACACAACTGCACAAACACCCACACAATTTGTCATCCAAATATTCAGGCAAGTGCAATTACACAAAATTGCAATTGTTTTCAACTGCTTCTGCAATTTTAATGCAATCAAAACATGCAATGCAATTGTTGCAAAATCACAACAATAGGCAGATGCAACTACATGAAGGGAACATGATTGAAAGTAAAAAAATAAAAAAATAAAAAAGAAAGAAAAATGAGCAGGTCAGGCGAAAAAATGGGTAAAGATAAGAATGACATCATCCCTGTGTGGAATCAAACAGAATGACAGATTATAGGGAAAGACAGGGACACTGGAAAGAGAATGGGTAATAAGCAATGATAGGAAAGATGAGCTACAGTTTAAAATGCAGACCAGATTAAAATAACAAGGAATTAAGTGCACTGGCAAGGGAGTGAAAGGAGAGAAAAGGTTGGTTGGGAGGGTCAACACTAAGAATTTGCCACCAATAATGAGTCACAACCTCTGCAACGTTACTAGGTCTTCACTGGAAACCAAATCAGCAGCAGGCAGAATTGGACGCACATGGGCCAGTAGCCATGAAAAGCAATTCAATCACATAAGAAATCATTAGAGCAGATTGTTCCTGGAGCATGGCACTATCTTTCTGTGTGTATGTGTGTGTGTGTGTGTGTGTGTGTGTGTGTGTGTGTGTGTGTGTGTGTGTGTGCATACATGTGTGTGCACTGCGCTAAATATTAGCACACGTGGCTAGGCTTTAGACACTACGTATACACACTGTTATGAAGAGCATTACATCAGTTTAATTTATAACATTAAGAAAGTTATAGGCAGTTAGGAGAGAGGAAATGAAAATGTCAGCCCAAGTGCTTTATGGGTAAATAAACAAGCATGACATTCAAATGAGAGGGTGAGTTCAGCACTGCGTGTGCAACCTATTAGATTCATAATAAGGAAACAATTGTGAGTTAGAGGCTTTTTATTGGTGATTGCTGATGCTTGTAACACTCAACCCATGGCCCTTATTCATATAAATTATATTATTTGCTCACTCCATTGCACAAGGATGAATATAATTAAATTTGACTTTCATTAAACATACATCTCAAACTAAAACTGGCTCGGTTCAAAGGGGCAAGAAGCCACACAACCCAAAGTTTTTTCATACCCTGCTCTAACTTGGCTGACCTAGAGATCTAACATTTTTTTGTGCACTGCTTTGTTTGTATTTGCAAGGGTAAAGAACCATTAACAATTATGATAATCTTGTCTGCAAAACATATCCATGTCCAAAAAAGAGGCACACTCCAGGGATTTAGCTATGAGGGGTTTGAAGATGTGTGAGCCACTGGTAAGTGAACTTTCAAAATCATTGTAATTTTCTTTCCTTTTTTTTGCAATGTGTACGTTAATGTCTAGTAAGAACACAGCTAGCTCGACTAGGGGACAGGTTTGTGGTCTGTGGGCTGATGTAGCTTATTATATGTTCATTTGCTGTGAAAATGTTGACACTATATACAAACTGGGCAGCCAGACATGTAATTTAAGCTGGGTGTCTTTAAAAAAACTACATAATTAGCAGACATTTATCACCTCTGTTTACAGAATGCTAATGACATGAATCATATTTATTTTCATTGCTTACCATACAACACCAAACTAACACTAATCAACATCTGATAATTAAACCTGACTTCACAGTTGCCTCGCTGGATAAACGAGAAAACAAATCAACATGTCAATCAATAGTAGTTTAGTAGTAGTGTACCTCTTGAGCAAGGACTTTTCATGGACTGCTGGATAAATAAATATCAATTTTTGGTGAGAAATCACAACTGAAATGTAGAATTTTATTTATGTGGCTGCTGATTGTTTTCTAAATTTCCCTAAGACATTTGGCAGTTGTGTTATCAAACTATGATTTGTTTGACTTCATATGACACCAAATAAATTGTTTTTTATTGACAAGTTTGTATTGTCACATTCATGTACAGTAGCACAACAGAAAAAGATAACATATGTATGCATGTTTCCAACTACCTTAATTTAATTGTGGAAAATGGTTCATTGAGTTAAACAGTTAGTGGCACTATCAGGCTCAGGTAGATTTCTCCATCTGGTAATACTGCCATCAAGAAATCTGTATGACTCATTTTTTTAAAAGAGAGGAACAGGACAGGACAGAGAGACCAAACCATTAGGTAGGGTTGTGGAACGGAGGACGTTCTGGATGTCTAGGTAATAATAACATCTTAAGACTGGGGTTGAAGCTAAAAGCACTTGAGAACTACAATATTAAATGAGAGTGGTATCACATAAAGGACAGTAACGTTAATGCATACTATCTATTGACAATGTACACTGTGTAGTGAAGGAAGAGAAAAAAGCTGATATCACTACATATCCTTGAAGAGAAATATGTATTAGGGGAATCTTGTCATCCAGCTTGTGTAGTTTCCAATCACTGGTAACGATGATGAATCAGAAAAAATTCCTGTTAAATTGACTATGCTTAATGTGCGTTCAATGTCAAACGCCTTCGTGCGTCTTCTAGTCATTAAGAGGTATTTATTGTTTAAACAACCAATCTCACAGGACACCCTCCTTATAGATTAACTGTGTAATTCGTCTTCTGATTTTTAAGGTACTAGACGTGTTTGTCATAGGCATAGATTACTTGAAACTGATTTTCAAATGCTATTCACTGGCACTGGCTGTCCATTAATTACATTTTACCGTAGACCCCGCCATTAAATGCTAAAGCCTTCAGCTAACTTCAGCAAGAAAAACTCTCTGGCGCCACGTACGGCACTCTTCCTCTGAACCACTCTGTTCTCACTTTCATATGATTGGACCTGCTTGCACAAAGTGTGGCTCCCACACAGATTTTGTATCTGTCTGGCCACAGAGACACAAATTGAGTCAGTTTATCAAAGGAAGACCAGATAAGCTGCTCCTCTCCCTCATGACAATTGAAAATCAATGTACCATTTTCTACACTACTGTGCCTGAAAGCTTACTTTAACATGAGGACTGACATTTGCAGTAAATCCATCCTGAAAACATTTGTGTTGTGGCATTCAAGAGGAGCGCACCGAACATGACTAATTGAATTCTGTACCTCTGGACTCTCAAACTGGTGGGCCTAGGATAAGTCTTCACTTTTATACCTCAAGCTCAGACAGGTGCTAAAAATTGTCTGCAACGATTCAGTGTCATTAATATAATGTTTTTGTTTTATTCATCTTGCTGTATTTCTGAGTCATCATTTTCATGATACTACAATTGTGTAGCCTGTCCTATAAGTACTGTAACACAAGCTGCATGTGGAGTTTATCTTGGTAAATAAGTTAAGAGATTGGAATTTGGTTCAGTATTTGTTGATGCATCTCATAATGCATCTTTCTATTACAAAAGGAATCCTCAGCTACACCTTGACCTTTTAACTCTTGGAGCCATAACACAGCCTCAAGTCAAGGGTTTTGATGGTAAACAAGTTGCATCAGGGCTCCTTAAAACCATTACATGGTCAGCTACTTCAGTGTGTTCTCATAAACCACTTTCCTACAAGAAAACATTAATGTTCCATCATCTGTTTTATTCCTTTTTCAAGATGCTCTGTGATAGAGAGCAAGGCTAGGTGAAGGTTTGTTGAGTTGGGTGAAATGTGATTTTTTTTTTTTTTTCAAAGGATGTTTTGTGGTTGTGTTCTTAGACTCGGGAGCTTTTGTTATCTTAAAATAAAAATATAAACAGGCTTCATGTTAAGGTCACTGGTCAATCTGTGTTGAAAAGAAGATGAATGTAGAAACAAATATTTCACCAAAGTGCAATAAAGAGTCTTTAAAAAGTTCTGATGAATAAAAGTAGAAAAACTACTCAATAAGAACAGCTAGTGATTGGTGTTTTCAATGATTCTTAAAGTTAACTAGCATCAAAACTGATTTTTCAGATGATCTCAATCTGACAGATCGGTGGTTGTTCTTTGATGATCATGGAGAATCTGAGTAGACTTCCTCAGATATTCAGAGAAATACTCACCACGCTGTACAGAGATCTGTTACCTCTCGAAGTACAGTATGCATATATGTAGAAGGACTGCTGCTTCTAAGCGGCCGAATACGGACCATATGAAAAGAATAAATTAAACATATTCACGATACTCATGTATTCATATCAAGGTACTACTTCATTACATTTCTGCAAGGCTAAGGAGCTCGCTGTAAGCTGTTACCCTCTTCACACCATAGACCTAAGGTACAACTTAAATGAGATTGTGATGTGTACAGCGTACCATACTGACAATTCTGTATGTTGCTTTTTTTTTTTTTTTAATCAATCATGTATGACTGCTTTATCACCCCCCCAAAGTGCAAATACTATTCCCCAAAAATATGAATAAGCAGAATAAATATAAAATATTCTCTGACTTCTCCAGCATTGATGTATCAAGACAGCTAAATATGGTGCCCTTCATCTCATTCTTCCTTGTGGCCACTAGCAGTACTGCAGTTTCTCCATTGACATTAATGTTAACATCTCCAGTTTGCTTTTTCGTTAATGTGCTTTAATCCATGGTGGTTCTTTATTTGTGAATATTATTTATTATCTATTATCTCTATCTCTTTATCTTTTCTTAAAATACGAACATATGCAAAACAAACTGGGTATCTCAATGTATACCTAGAGTAAGGTGTAATTACCATATTTTCTCATAATTTTCGAATGCGGTCATTGTATTGCTTTTTTAGGATTTTCTGCATTTCGCAGTATTACAACACAACACACAGTAGCAATGTACCTAAATAAATTATCCTTTTTTTATGTATATTAGCTCTGCAAAAGGTGCATGTTAGCGTTCTGAATGTGATGGTCATGAGTATCATAGATGTTGCAAAGAAACTGTCATAAACTGCTTCTATTTACATTCATAGAACAAATTGGGTAGATTGAAAGATGGACTGGGTAGTGACAGGTAGCACAATGTGGAACCAAAGAAGCCAGAATACTCCAATGCTATGTTAATGTCTGGTATCCAGCTCTTATAATAAATCCATGAGGGTGTACTTTACCTCTTGCCCAGTGTTAGCTGGGATTGATTCTAGTCCCCCAGTGTCTTTGTACAAGATCAGCATTAAAGTTAATGGATTGATAGACACTGCTGATGTACAGTATGTAAAATTAGGTAGATACGTATACTGAACAATGAGTGCCATCCTCTAACAGTGTCTATGTTAGGAGGCAACAATTAGCAACAGAAAACCTTAAGACTTTGTTTTTCTCTCTGTTTCACTGGAGTTAAATGAGGCTCAAGTCATTAAGCTCGTGTCTGCGAGGACTGGCAGTAAATGGCTTTTTTTGCTGATGTCTCACAGTGTCTCATCAACAGTGTGAAAAACTAAACTTAACTTAAATGAAGAAAATGTGAATGTCGGAATTCTACAATGGCGTTTAAGTTTGTAAGTCTGTTGTCTGAATTGTGTGAAACATCTATTGTGATTGTGATCCTATATGTCTTTCACTTTGTGTCGGTTGTAGATTTGTGTCATGTACTGGTGAGATTCCGCCCTAGCGCTTAGTTTATCTCTTCAACCTTTTCCTCTTCTTCCAATGTGCACAAACTCCTTTCATGTGACAGCTCAACAATGGCTGCAATAGAAGATGCAGGATAGCTCTGTCTCTAGGCATTATCCCAGTGCACAGGTACCTCTGAATTTTTAATAGAGCTCTTCTTTGTGCATGTGTCTTTCTCTCTCTTTTACTGCCACAGCAATAACAATAATTGATTTCTGCTTTAAGATCATTGAATGCTTTTGTTCTTTTACTGAAAGTCCACACGTTTCAATTAGCTTGGCAGAGGGTAGTCTTTACCTTGTAGAAATGCATAATAGCACCTAACAAGTTGCGGGTGTGTGTAACAGTGAAAGAGAGAGAGAGATTTGGCCGTTAATTAGACAATTACCCAGTATGGACACTGCAAGGGGAATGCAGAAGTGTAGTGGTTCTTTTAGTGAGATGGGCTATAAAAAAAAAATAGCTGTATCCCAGTGGAACTGTAAAATTAAAGTTTTGACTTTAGGCTCAGCCATTGCATCATTTGAGGGGATAAAGCTGTAATCCTTCAGCTCTTGCTTTTGTCTTTTCTGGAGTGCAATGCATTTGTGCTTTTGCTTTGTCATCTCCATGGCAATTTTCCCAGAATTGAGGGTGTCGCTCTAAACTTTGTGCCAGGCAACAGTCAATATTAAGTGTTTGATATTTTCTCTGTCCATGTTCACAGGTTTTTAGGACCTTGTAAGAAGGTTATGAATAGGAGAGGCAACATCAGGCATATAGGAATCATGAGGGTATTCTGTGTATTAGTACTATGGAACAATTATAGCCATTAAGAACAAATTCTTAAAATATATTGTCCATTTGTGTAAGAAATAAGTGTCCTGAACTGCTCTGAATGGCCACACTCAGTGGGTAAGGAGAAAACAAGTAGTCGTGGTAGAACTATCTAGAGAAGGAAAACTAAATAGGAAGAACTACATTTAGACATTAGAAGTTCTATCCCAGTGTCCCTTATCCACACAGCTGAAAAGTGAAGGAGTGACAGCAATTTGAACGTTTAACTGTTTTCAGATGCAGACCACCTAGACAGACAGATGATAGACAGATAGAGGGGAGGGGATTCCCAAAGCTACGCAGCCATCTTGCAAGCAGTTTTGCTGCAAGCATGCAGGCTTAAGCATGCTTCATGTGGATGGATCTACTGTCTTATGATGATATTCTAACTGGTGGGAACCCTGACGCAATCCTGCCTTGTTGATGTCGGTGAAGTCATCTGGAAATTGAGTCATGACAACTGGACTTTCTTGTTAGGTTGAAACATCTCTCTGCTCATCCATAGCTCCTTCAGACTAAGGAAAGTGAATATGAGTAGTACAACCTGCAGACTGAAAATAGGTCATTAGCCGTGGCCTCCTTGGTGTGAACAATGTGACAATCCAGGAGTAGCAGTGTCTGATGCAATGGTTAGGGTTAAGTCAACAGATAAAATACATGCAGTATCATAACAGAAATACTTTTATACCTTACCATGCACAATGTATCACATTAGACTAGAATGTGGCTGCATATTTCTGATGCATTCAACAAACCCATCCTCTCCCCGTACGCTTTTTGATTTATTATCACACATCATTGGTCTAGGCTTCAAATATTGATGTGGAGTGGTTAATACTGTAACTGAGTGACATCCCCATGTGTCAAACAGGGTGTCTGTAGCATCAGTATGACACACCATAGGACTTAAAAATCGTCACAATATTAACTGTTGCGAGAATGAGAAGGAGATAGAAAAGCTCAAAGTAGTGGAGCAACCTGAGACCAAAAATTACAAAATCGTGCAAAATCTAATTTTAATCTTTGGATGTTCTTGTTATCTACAATGATATTATAAATACAACTTACTGACCACAGAAAAATATGAATTCAATCCAACGATTGGATGATTACAACTCACGATTTGAAGTTAGAAGGAGAAACTCTTGCTAGTGAAAGAAGTAAGTTGCACTACAAGCATGAAGTACTAGTGGCAGCATTCCAGTTAAATTCTGACATAAGTGAATTAATGTCTTTATGCAAAATGTGTCCACAAGCTGCTTCAGGTGAATGTATATTGTGGAATTATTAAAAGTCTCATTGCAGGTAAGTGACAATATATTGTACTTAATTCGGTCCTTGAGTTTCTGTCTTACTGGCATCGCCCAACTGTTGGCATCAAAATGGTGCAGTCTACTTCATGAAACTCTATAATTGAGTATTAATGATGTGGGCTAGTACAAAATGTGCTATTATCTCTCAGTCCAGCTCATAAAAGCATAAATCTGTCAAGATGCTTTGTATCTTCTAAGCAATAGTGCTATTCCACCTACTCATATGAATTTTATGTTGCTTATTATGACAGTTGGAGTGGGGAGACAGGGAAATGAGCAGAAAGAAAGTTGCAACAGCAAGTCTTCATCCAAATTTCAGTCACAAGAGGTGCCTTGAGAAAAGCATGTGGGCATTAGCAGATTGAGCAACAAAAATACCTAATGAAAAGCCAGTCGTGACTACTTGGTCACACTTCAAAGTGATAGCTTTCTGGAAGTTAGCTATGAAGTCATCTCAAAGTCATGTCTGGAAATCTGCTGCACAAATATTTTAGGCAAATGGCAGCTGAAACTTGGATGAACAGAGAGGACAGCTGTCTTAATGTTCTTTACAAACATGGCCAAAGGTTACAGCAGTGAATTTGTGTCTTTGCCACCATGTTCATTTCCCCACAGAGTTTAAATAAAACAAGTCCGGTCAATGCACACACATTTAAGATAGTCAACAAAGGATGACCTGTGCAATCCAGGAGTCCCTTAAATGATGTCCTTATTGAACAATTATGTATTTTATATTTTACATTTACCACAAATCCAACTGAAGTGCAAAAGTGCGCCCTGTATGACGAAAGGGGAGCAGTAAGAGTATTGTTGTCACATTGGTGGACAGGTGAGCATGAAGCCTGTTTCGTTTAAGCAGGAGATTAGACTCCACTTCCCATCTATAATCGTTCACTCTTTGCATTCATAATCCAAATGTTTCAGTTGACTGAAGGCAAGCATTATGAATATGATTCATTTGTGACAGCTGGTCGGACACAGGAGGGCCAGGTCTGTTCCAGTCGACAGAGAAAAGTTTGTCTCTTACAAAAGATTCTACTCTTCTCTAATCAGAAGCTGGGAGCTAAGATATGGATGTATGTGAATGACCCGGTCCAGGATATCATCAGTAGGTGGGGGAAGGATTATTGCAAAAAAAAAAGCAGGGCAGCGGCATTCGAGGACCAATTTTGCCCTCAACCAGAGAGTCCTGAATAATGTATTACCGTAGCAACAAAGGCTGTAACACACCTTGTTTTGCTGATCCTTTCTTGTACTGCATCTGCTGCACTATAAAATTAAAAAGTCTTAGAACTTAAAAAAGAAAAAGGGCAAAAATTGGGCCGACTTTTCCTGTTCTCACAGGTGAGGTGACACAAAGACACTGGTTGTGCTTAGGCAGATGTTCTCAGCTGGGAGTGTATGTGTGTAAAAAGATTTGTCCTTAATAATAAAATAAAATAAAAAATTACACCTCTATGGAAAAATGCATACATGTACACATACAGTAGTGTATGGACGTAGGATACAGCCATGATCAAAGACATTATACATAACACAAACCCTCGGGGTGGACCACCCTCGCATACGTTTCATGCTTGTTAAGTGATGCAGGACTTCTAACTACCAGGCATCCACCCACACACACCTTCATCTACACATTTGTCACGAACCTGAATCAAGTCCCTCACGGGTCCAAAATCCGGGGCTCACCCCCCTTTGTGTAAAGCATCAGTACTTCAGTAAGACCTCATAATAGTGTGTGTGTGTGTGTGTGTGTGTGTGCATGTGTAGATGTCTTTCATGATCTCTGCACATGTGAGCGCATGTGCGTGTTGAGCAGGCGGGACGAGAGAGACCAAGTGTGTGTGTGTGTGTGTGTGTGTGCGTGTGAGTAATGACGTGGAGATAACAGTCTTTTAAGATCCTTCCCTCCGTGTGAACTCCCATGCATCTTGTTAACTGAAGGAAAGCTCTGAAGATGAGCCTTTTTAACTTAACACTGCAACATGGAAATCACACCGGTGCGCACGCGTAGGGGCACACACACGCTTTTGAATGCGTGAGATGGAATCAAAAGGACGCCAGAAAGCAAGAAGGCGAGTGGAAAAGCTAAATTGAACCTTCGTTCGAAAGACATTTAGGATGAGAGCGACAAACACAATCACTAAAGTGTGCAAATAAAGGAAAAGTAAAAGTAAAAAGTACATGAATGGTATTTCTTTACAAAGTGTGAACTACAGTAGCATGGAGAAAAGAACTGATGTGCGTGGCTGGAGAGCCAGAGCAACAGGATACCTGCTTTCCATTTGGGCAGAGGAAACTGTCCAAATGAAACTTGATTATTGCTATTGTGACCAGCCATTTCTAAGAATGTAGCTAAATATCTATATCTATATGTCCAGCTATAATATATATATAAGTGTTACAGTGGACACCTTGGAGACACATGTACAGGTTTAAACAATATTGTGTGTGAGTTGTCAACTTAGGATTGCTGATGATGCATTTTAATACCAGCTTTAAACAGCGCCCTCTCTTAGAGGAATAGAAGTAAAAGCTAAATAGAGAAGCTGAGAAAAAAGCTCCATGTGCCAAAACCTGTTTGTTCTAATTTGTGTTTTCACACATCACCTTACTGCTTATACAAACTGAAAATTCACATTACTGCCTTTTCGTGTGCTCTGGACCTGACATTAAACACTCATATTACTGACCAGTGTGTAATGGCGATACTAATTACTACTGAAACTGTGTGAGGAATCAGACCTCTCAGTGATTTTAGAGTTCCACAAATAAATCACAGTTAGAAAAAAAAAAAAGTAGTGCACGTCTTGTCCTACTTTAAGATGGACCCATTTAGAAAATAAAATTGATGTCTAAGCTGGTTTATTGAAGCGGACAGCTAAGACATGTGTTCTACACGTCTAAGCTGTCCAGTTAAAAAACAATGCATTTCTAAGTGACGTGTAGACAGCTTTTATTATTCCAGTGATCCACCATTGTTGATGGATTGATTAAAGACTGGCATCATTATACAATTTCACATACTTTATCGTCACCTATACACAAATTGCCTCATAACTTTTCCCTTCTTGTTCATCCACATGAACACACACACACACACACACACACACACACACACACACACACACACACACACACACACACACACACACACACACACTCCATCTTCAAAATAGCAGATTCTTCTTCTTCTTATCCTTCATGTGTCCAAAGCTTTTCACTTCTCCTCTTACTCACTTAGTCTACTTGAGGTGCATTTACTGTCATCAAACACACACACACACACACACACACACACATGCATGTGTACACACACATGGTTGCACACACACAGTTGTGGCTGCCTGCACTTTATTAGCCTGTCTCTTTAGGTCACTTCAATCAAATGTGGGCGAAACATTTACTTCATCGTCAGCACTGAAACATGATCGCACAGGAGCGGAAACCCATAAACACACACACACACACACACACACACACACAACAACATGCAGAGACAGCCTCTCTCTATCTATTGCTCTTTGTCTGTGGCTTTCTTATCCTACATATATCCATCATCATCAACACGGACACATTGTACATGAGGATTAAGAAGGCCTTAAAGGTTTAACCCCCAATTAGATTAATCATGCTTCCCCGTGCTCTGTTCACCACCTCACCGCTCTCACACATCCCCCACCCCCACCAGCTGATGTGGCGAGTGAGCAGCAATTTGTCGTTGCTGATGTTTTCAGGTTGATGAAAAGTCAGCGGGGACGTGAAGGCAGCAGAGGGTGAGGGGCGCCTTTAATTTCACCCCTTTGCTCGTCCCAGGCGCCAAGGGTGCAGCCGGGGCTTAATTAGAATACGTTTTAAATATTGATGGGGCTGGTTGTCCCTACTGTAAAGGCTGCGCTAGGAAACTGGAGCGCAGGAAAGGAAACTTGATGAGAGCGAAGCGCACACTCTGACAGCTCAGAACTGACTGGCTGATCCATTAATTAAAGCAAGATGGATGAATGACACGAGGTTTGAACCTCTACTAAATACAAAGATAGACTGATAGAGTATTTGTACTTACTCAAGATTTTGTAGTAGGATTTTTACTTGTAGTAGATTTTCACTTGCACTTTTATTTAACTTATTTTTGACTCAGACTGATCGGCGCAGTTTTTAGATGCAGTACTACAATAGTGGGTATTACTACTTGTTTTTACTCATGTTGTTTAATGCCAGATATTTTTGGAAGATCTCATTCTGTTTCTGACCCATCTGAAAATGAGCCTACAATAATATCCTACTCAATCTGAACACCTTATTATGTTATTTGTTGATCCACAGTGACTCATCATCACTACTGACGGATCTTGTTTTGCAGCGATTATCAAGGTTGATTTTGTTGCTGCAATTACAGGTTGTTGAAAGTGTTGAAACCAAAGCAGTCGGTGCAGTTGTTTGTCTGGTGGAGACAGTGTCTCCTTCTGGATAGAGTCTGGATATAAACACAACAAGGGAACACACAGACTGTTTGGCCAATGTCATCCAGGAGGAGAATTTGCAGGAAGTAAAAGTAGGGCTGCTGCAGGCTTTGAAACCTTCCAGACTACTCACTGTCACAACTGTTATAGAAATAAAGCTTTACTTTAATGTGCCAGGACATGTTTCAGAGCAAAAGAAGAAGAAAAGAGGAATAACATATACATACAGATACAGAGGAAAAGGAAAAGAGCAAAGTAAAGACTAAGACTGGGGTTGATTTAAACTAGCTGAATAAATAATAGTACAATTTACTAAGTAAAATGATAAAAAATGTGACAATTAATAATAATTAACAATTTATAATAATATTTCATATTTTATTAAGGTCTGTTTTATTTTATGTATTGTTTTAAATTTGTTAAAAATTAAATTACATAGAGAAAGTCAATGGATGGACTTTTCAACGTTTAAAATTCATTTCTTTAATAGTTAGTAGTAGTTAGCTAGTACTTTTCTGGAAAGATACTTCGCTACAACTAGAAGTATCCTTTCATTTTTCTATTTGAATAAAAGCACTAAAGTACAACCTCTAAGAAAAGTACTCCACTGAGAAAAGCGTATTTTAAACGGTGTAGAAGTCGATGCTGTTGAAAAAATTAATGTTAGAGGTTTAGTTTAGATTAGTTTGACAAATCTTTGAAGATAACGGCTCTAACTAAAACATGTTGTTACATACAGAAGGTGGACCAAAAAACTGCAGTCAGTAAAGGTGGAGCTGATTTTAAACCACCTTAAATAGTGACAGGAGGTTAGTCCATAAATGATGCATCAGCATTTTATTAATATGTGATTTTTATATTAATCTAATTATAGCCGGCACTTTTATCCAAAGCAACTTACAAGGTACAAGGCAAAGGAGGGTAAGAGTAAGGAGGTCTTAAGGGTCCTAAGGACCCCTACTGGAGATAAGACACACCTGGGATTTGAACTGGGGTTAAAATTAATGTAACGGAACAAAAGTAAGGTAAAATAGAACTAACCCAGTATGGTACAAGTAACTTTTATAAATTATATTAAGTACAGTACATCAGTAAATGTACTTTGTTACTTACCACCTCTAGTATTCTGTGTACTTGAACTCAGCACTAGAAAGCCTATTGGTGTGGGTCTTTGCATTTGACTGATTTAGTCTGTAACTAGACTTTGTATCCATAGGCAGAACCCTGGCTGGGCTTTTGGTGCTTGAGCCATGAATCACATTTAGCATATTAAATAGGTTCTTTGCTCAGTGCCCGTCAGTGGAGAACCAGCAGAGAGAGTTTCCAGTGACTAGCTTTTATGCCCTGACTCTCAGGTCAATCAAAAGATGCAAGGTAAACACAGCACAACGAATGGTCAGAACAAAGTTAAAAATGTTGAGTTAACAGCTTTTTATAAAACATAATAAAATGTCTTGAAGTTTGTACAAACACACAGTTGTACTGCCCAGTCTGAACCTGCAGTCCTCATGACTCACCCGCTCACCTGGAACTCAAACCACAACCGGAGTGTTGCCCTGTGCCTAATATATGTTATCCATGTTCAACATGGAGCGGCAGCTGATAATCTCCTTACACTATTCATGTTGTGCTGCCAACCTTTCTGCTACCTGAACCTATTCCTGTACCTAAAAGTCCCGTCCTTTACATTCATAGAATCATCTCACATCCAAGACAGCCAACTTTTTCTGCAGCTTTCACCAAACCTGCAACCTCCCAGAATACTTCTCTGTCAGATAGCCTTAGCCTGCAGCTAAATACCAGGAGTGCTCGCTCCCAGTCTGCCCCCTGGAAGGTTAGCAATGGGCCTGCATTTACAATATATTTATTCCTGGTGTCGAGGCTCCCAGGAGATGCCCAGAACTGGATCGCCCAGACAGATCATCAGTTCGTTTGCCCTTGCACTCCTGCAAGTCCAGCTGCTGTCCACCTGCACAGCCTCTACATCCCTGGTTCACAAACCGGTCTCCTTCCAGTGTAACCAGTCTATCTTCCCAGCAAAGAGGCAAACTCCTCTTTTTCTTCTATGTGTCCTGCCATAACCCCTGATCCTCCCTGTCTCACTGTTTATTCATGGTATTGTAACCAAGATTTTAGTGAAATCTGTTTTATAAAAGTACATGACTTCTTACTGTGGTGGGTATTAAATAATGGCATAAAACAAAAAAAAACTAATTGAAAAGTTTGGAATAAGGCCAGGACAGAGGGGAAGCAGGGAGAAAAACATTACAGAAGCAAGTGAGAAAAGAAGTTTTGACAAGAGACAGGAAGAGAAAGACAACAGAGGAGACCCGAAGAGGAGGGAAATGAAAGAAAGGACAGAGGATAAAAATCTAAAACAGAAAAAGAGAATTAAACTGACAAGATAAGACAGTCAAGGCCAGAGAGGAAAAAAGTGCCAATTCTGTTTCACAGAGTTATTTTTTTATGTGACAGAGAAGAACAGTTTGTTTTAACGTGGTGTGTTGTGACATACTTAAGTGACTGTCCAAAGTGGAAATTCTCCATTTCCCCTGTTCAGGGTCAGTCAGGTTATAGCATTGCAGGAAAAGACAGAATCTAAAGAAACAAGCTCCCCCCAAAAATCAACAAAAAGACTTGCATCGTCTGTAGTTGTCACTTTGTCACACACAGTCAGGGCTTCACTCGAGTTCACGGGAACAACAAATACAAGACGTGACAGTAACAGTTAATGATTAATGATTCCTGTAGGGGAAAAGGAGTAGCACAGAAAACTGGACAAATGTGACAATGATGTTGCACTTATTACAACCTGTGTCTGATAGTCATAGTTTTGGTTATTTTCCCATCAACAATCAAAAAATACACTCAGAAAATCCAATCAGGGCAAGAAACACGAGCAGTGAGACAGCGAATTAAACTTCAGGTAAGATTGAGGCTGAAGGGTAAAACACATTAGGACTTGAACTCAGCAGTCTGTAATTCTAAATGAGCTCCCTAATAATTTCCTATTAGTTTTCTTGAACTCAGGCTGTAATTTTAATTTGTCACTAATTACAGGTAAAATGCTGTAGAGACAGTAATTAACCGGTATACATTAAGTGAATACATTTCAATTGAATGCTTTAACCTTGAGAGCCTTCTAATCTGTGCAAAGCAGGCTGGTTGAACAGGCAACAGCTTCAAGTGTGTCTCTGGGCACTGGGCAGGCATAACCTTCAACATATGTGAAGTAGAGATTCCCATGAATCAATATTTAATGATGATCACATGATGTTGTCTGCTTTTGCATTTTGTTTCCTATAATTATCCTTCGTACAATCACAAGGCATCTTGAGTTACATACACACCCTGTCTGTTGCCTGGTGAGTGGAGGATCTAGAGGAAATGTTTGATCTTAATTGTAAGTATTAATTATTCTGTCTCAGCAGCTCTCACTCCAGAGCCTATAATAGAAAGACAGTGTTGCGTCACCACAAAGAAGCCAGACAGATACAGGAGGCTCAAACTCATTTTCAGGTACAGGTGCAATAAAAATGAATAATTTGTCAGACTCATCGTGTCAGATGTGTCTCTAAAGCTAATAATTCCTTTAGCAGTAACTTTGTTTGCACCTCAAGCGAGCTACTAAAACTTTTTCTTGCAGCACTGAGGAAACTTCACGAAGATGTGATATATCATCATTTGCATAAAAGCGATTGGATGGCAGCCCGGTTATTCTAACAGCCCCTGGTAGTGTGGAGTTTATAGATTTATGTTAGCAAAGCTGTTGTCAAATCATTTAAATGTCAAGGTGCATGATGCAAAGGCAGGCAAAGTGGCAGAGATGCATGAAATAAATGGAAGGCACACAGTGGGAAAGCTGTGTATATACAGAGTCCAAATGAGTTTTACAGAGGGGAGCTGAAGTAATCGTTACTGAGGCATGTCTGTAATTTCCCAATGTTCCATCACACAACTCTGTACCAGTCACTTTTTTTATCTCAATGTTTAAGCAATTACTTTATGTGTATTGTCCTGCAAAACTAATCTTTCATTTTTTTTACACAGAAAACAACAACAACAAAATGAATAGGAACTAAAGAAGATGGCAGTTTGTGGCGGGACAAAAAGGAACGCAGACAGGAGGGACACAAATACACAGTGGAATAATATGACATGTTGACCCTTAAGGCAGTTTAGAGTCATCCAGAGGAGGTTAATGGAGACAGAGGAAAAGAAAACTTTAGCAGATAAAGAAGTAACAAAAAGAATTTCTTAAGAAAATGTAAAAAAAAAAGAAAAAGAGAAACTTTCAAATGAGGGCAAAACAAAAGAAGGAACACTTTCAAGGTGAATGCCGTGGCCTTGACTAATCGTCCATAGGGCTCAGTGGCAGTAGAACCACGGGGAGCAGCTCCCTTTGTGTGTGTGTGTGTGTGTGTGTGTGTGTGTGTATTAGACAGAGAGAGGGGAAGAGATGAATATGCATTGTTTTCTGTCAAACGTCAGGCTGCCAGCAGGTTGCCAGCTTGGCCCATTATAGCCAGGGAAGACAGCTAACATGGATCATGCACACTTGCACACACACAAAGGCAGATGTAAAAAGTGCACACACGCACAGCAGCAGCACTGAAGTGCACGTTCATAGTACGGTCATTGGCCAAAAGGTTTGGCAGCGACGCAACTTTCGAGCAGACGACTGGATCACAATCGGTCAGGATTTGGCCCAGAAGCTGTTTTGTTTCACCAGCACATACACCTGTTTCCCTTTTTTTTGCACCCCTCTCCTTCCTGTCTCACCTACCCTATGATTTTTAACAAAACTCTAAACCCCTGGTTCTTCTTTTAGGGTGCACCAGTAATTGAATGGTTACTGCATGTGACAGTTAACCCCAGTGTCTACAGTTTGAGTCTGGCGGTCCGTGTGTCCCGTCCACATCTCTGCTGTTTGCTAGCAAATGAAGCAAAAGCTGAAAAAAGCTGAAAAAAAGTGAGCCACGTCCTTATGATGGACATTAATTAACGCTACAGTGGCAGATATGTTTAAAATGTGTTCACTGAAGCAGCCTGTAGCAGCACTATGAAAAAAAGTGACTTAATTGATATCATTCTCCAACTCAGCACTGTTTTGCAGCACTGCTGCTCTCTCTTAATTACCAGATGCCAAATATCCTGCGAGCTTTATGACTCTTTCCAAACCAGTCCTGTCACATCTGAATATACATTTAGTTATTTGGCAGACGCGTTTATCCAAAGTGGCAGACAAGCTACAAAGGCAGACAAGGTAAGTGTTAGGAGGACTTGACTGAAGACCCCTACTGGAGGTAGGCCACAGCTGTGATTTAAACCCTGGTCTTACCACTACAGTAATAATAAATATAAATACAGAAGACAGAGATAACTTTTCTTCTTCCCTTCACAGATTCACACAGCCTGCAAAAGCAACTTAGGAGACTCAGTCTGTGGAATTTCTCACTCATCCAGGTCGTGTTTATCCTAAAGGTTCTACTTTTGAGTAACTGGACTTGCTTGACATTCTTGAAGACCCTCTACCTTTCTTTCTTTAGTTGTGACTGACTGGTTGGGAGACCCAGGTGCTTAACTTCAGTGTATAACAGAGTCTGTAGCACCTTCAGGGTCTTTTTTGGATCACTGCCGCACCTGGAAATCAAGTGTCATTAAGATCAAATGTCAAAGCGTGTTAAAAAAAAGCTGTTAAACTGCCAGGAAAGGACTGCTAGGACGACATTGTAAGTGGATGATGAGTGGTGTCACAGAGCCTCCCTCCGTTTAGTGATTGTTGCCCCATTTAACATAAATGGCCTCCATTTCCCCCATTTTGGAAATCACCTGTCTTCTCTGACCAGAATGTGGATATTGCTGTGTCCAGAGAAGTCCCAGTGAATGCTGAGCGCTGAGTCAATTACAACTAAGGCTACCTTTCAGATAATAGGTGAAATTTCATCAAGAAGCTTCAGCAAGTCCAATTGATTGTGGTTGAGTAGAACCCTTTGAATATCACATTATTCCTCCCTGTTAGTAAGTTGAAGAGCAGAGTTCTGTTATGTTATCTGGGCCGTGTCCTCGTTTGGGGACTAATGCAACTAAAGCAACATGACAGTTGGTCTGAACACCCTTTTTCCCTTTTGACTTTGAGTGTGTCCTAGCATATCTACTGGTGAGGGACACAACTGTGGAATCTTAATTAAATCATAGGAATGACTGCGTCTATCTGATCTACAACAATGTGCAGTGTGTTTAATTCTTAATACAGTCATCAGTCATTGCCAGTAGCAGAACTTGCAAATGTCATCCCAACATTTCTTCATAACTACAGCAGGCAAGGTGTAGAAATGCTCAGTTTCACAAGATGGGACTGATAGCCGTCACCTTAGGCAGTGCTTCTACGTGGACAGTATCTTTGTGTTAAAATTACAGCAAAGCATAAGGCCACTAGCTGGAAGATGTAGATTAGACAAAATAACATAGATTAGACAAAATAACCAATAACCAAACAAATTGTTTTAGTCTAATAGCTTGTCGTGTAACCAAGTAGTTACATTAGTAAGAACCACCCAGGTTATTTCAAAAGCATGATTAAAGGGCTTTTTGAAATCAAAATCAATTAACTAGGAGTTAGAATTACATAGTTTCTATATCCACTACTTAGTGGCCACCTTTTGACTTGCTAATGAGAAGAGGTGACTTGTGTGGATGCATAAGGTTCAAGATGGGAAAGATGTTTGTTGAAGGCAATTATAAAACGAGACAATAAATTACCATGTTAAACTAGGTATACAATATAAATTGGGCCACAGAGTTAAGAGCAAATGACCTGTTCCATGGCTGGATTTAAGTAGAGTAAAGAGTAAGGACTGTAAGTGTAAGTGCAAATAGTTTCAATCCAAAATTTAGTGCAAAAAATCAGAGCTTCTCAAAAAGGGGCAAAAATACATTAATGCACTAATCTCACCAGCTGTTTTACTTTTTACTTATAAATTCATATGAAACACACAAGAATTATCTAAGTTCAACCTACTCTGAACACACATGGCACTATGTGGCATTTAGCTTTTATTGACACATTTTGCAATATTCTAAGAAATATGTAGATGGGTATAGTTTAGAGGCTCTAAACAGACATTAGCAAAAAACTTAAAAGAAAAATAAAGTTTCATATGCTCACTAGATACTTATGAGCTAGTATCTGGTGAGCAAAGAATTCTTCAAAGAATTATTAAACATCCGATCCCTTTTACCATTTTCTATACCACTCCAAGGCCTGTATGGTGGTTTGACACCAAAATAAGTAGCTGTGCTCACTCATGGCGCTTTAACAGGAGTTGCACGCTCACATGTACGGCATTCAGTTTCTGGTGGATAGTCACTTTTTGAAACAACACCTAAACAATCTATAAGACTTAAAAAATAGCTTTAGATATCGTTTAGATACAACATACTATTCACCTAATGCAATGTATTCTTGTGGACTGGAATTTTCTGCAGGAAACCCATACAGGTAGAGGCAAAACATGTAAACTATACTAAAGAAAGTCTCCAACCAGCCAGCAGGTTCAGATCCATGACCCTTCTTGCTGTGAGGCAATAATAATAATGACTGCACCACTGTGCCTTACTTTGCCCTCATCCATTTCTTATTCCACACAAATGTGTACCTCGACTTAGAATACACTATTACATTTTGCTGGCAATAATAATCAAGACAGACAAATAATAAATATTATAAAATTATTATTTAGACGTTTCAGTGAGTGAAATATAGTCTGAAAATGTTTAAAAGCTGAATGCACATATGCAAACTTAGGGGAAAACTATATATTTCAGTTCTGAATTTGTGCCTTTATGGTGGTTAGCAGTCGCCTCAAAGCTAAATTGACCCAGGTTCAAATCCACAGGTCGGCCTGGTGCCTTGGGGTCTGTAGTTTGCATGTCCTCCAAGTGTCGGTGTGGGTTTACCAGGTACTCTGACTTATTTCCATCATGCACACATGTGTACTTAGGTTAATTGGTCATTCTAAATTGCTCATACTGTAGGTGTGAATGATTGTCTGTCTCTGTGTCAGCACTGTGATAGAGTGGTGACCTGTCCAGGGTGTACCCCGCCTCTCTCGCCCAGTGACAGCTGGGAGTGGCTCCAGCACTCCCGCAACCTCTTAAGATGACAAGCGGTTTGGATAATGGATGGATGAAATGACGGGAGCCTCTACTCTTCTGCATACGTCGTTCAAAGAGGGACAGCCACGGCAAAATTCATCTTCCTCTTCTGTGTATATCGTGTCATGATCTTGCCAGAAAACAGAAACTAGAGGATTATGATGGGCATGAGTGACAGGGATGTTTTTGGTGAAGACAGGAGATTGAAAACAAAATGTGTGCCTTGTCATGTCGAACTATTGTCCTCTTTTCCAGCAGGTTCTCAGGGGATAATGTATCTGATCAGTTCCCACAGATCAGAATGTTCATCACAATCTCCTGATGTGAGTTTACAATCTGATAGGCAGGGTGTGCGTGAAGCCTTTTATGATGGTATCCCTGGTATCTCATACAACCATGCAGTCTTTCATGCTATTTACAGGAGCAAATCTGAAATCCATATCATATAACACCTGCTGACTAAGCTTGGTTTATTTATCAGCATTCAGCAAGAAAGAAAACTTTACTTTCTGACAAACATTGTACGACGATATTCTTAAGACTGCTAAATGTGTAGCTAGTAGCAAGAGACAAAAGGAAAAGCTTAGCATAAAGCAGCTAGACCAGCTCTGTTCAGAGTTCAAAAGTCCACAAACTAACACATCTGAAGTTCGCTAACAAGTCATCTATTTTTGTCTATGGCTTCATCTATAATATTAATATTAGATGTTGGATAGTTGTTTGTAACTAAACTATTGTTATACTTTAGATCCTCCTTCCGGACTGCATGAAGGCAATTCTTATCTACCTTAATTAGCAAATTTTAAAACATACACTACACTAATAGTGACCCCTAAAGGATGACAGATTCTATTTTATTTAAATCATCATGACACGTTTCTATATTTTAATTTTTATTCAGGGGAGAAAAACTTGACATTCATTAATTTTATTAATTAAAATGTAGCTCAGTATTTGCATTCAACTGACATAATTCAATTTTGTGTAACATAATATCCTGACTTTAATTAATTTTATTAATTAAAGTTTCATTTTTTTCAGTGTTGTACTGCCTAAAAAAAGTCTTCCTAACCCTACTCTATATGGCTTTACTGGTATGAAGGTGTGCTTTATTTTAATTATTCCCACATAAAACTAAAGCTTTTCAACCTGTATTCCTACTCTACCTGATTACCCAGTAAGAGACCACTACAGCCCACAGGTGGGGTCCACCCCATAAATTAAGAGAAGAGTTAAGTTTAACCACAATTAATCAAACGTTTAATCATGTTACTATACTTGGGCTAAAACTGCATCACTCTACGTTCAATACAAATGAATAGTGTTGTTATATATACTGTATATTCTTGTGATAATAAACAAGTTGGCACTTTATATCTTAACCCATACTTGAACCCAGATCTGCACTATGTAATTGCACTTGTAACTTTTTTCCACAAAAGACAAACATTTTAGCAAATAATCTGAGTATTGTCACAATGAGATTAGAGCGAAGAGAATGAAAATTCTAAGAGGGTTTAATTCAGATTTACTATAACAATACTTTCTTTTCAACTTCTGTTAAAAGATTGAAGAAATGGCTCATGGGGAGAGGAGACACATGCAACTAAAGTGCTTGATTTTAACCCACAGAACTGCAACAACCACACTACACATTCTTGTCTGAGTGAGCCACCAGGGCGTCTCTACATAATACGATTTGACTGCTGAAATCCATATGAAGGGAAGGGATATGAAGAGGGTGAACGGGGGATTGTGGAAGGCAGTTTTTGTGAGAAGAAAATGGATAATCTATAGGCATGGATTTACATTCATCTCTTCTTCTGTGGAGCTGACTTGGCACAGAAACAGCAAGACTTATGAAGACACCAGCTATGTGGCTTTCAGTCAAACTGTATACAGAAAAATCTTAGAATGTGTGTTATAGAAAGAAGAAAACATTTAGCATTTAGAAACCCATCAGTCATTATTTGCAATGCAGCTATCCATTCGCCACAAGGTGCAACACAATACACTCTGTTTTTATGTAATTATGCAGTACTGTATGTATATGTGCTTAAATGCAGCCTACGGTATACTGAATATGAAATCATACATTTTAAAAGTTTACTTTAACAGTGTAGAATTCACATATATTACATATGAATGTCATTATGTGTTTGAAAATGGCAGTAAGGCTGAGCTTTGCATACTGATGACAGTGCTCCGGCTTCAACAGAACACTTTATGTGCTAACTTAGCTGCACACCAAGAAAGCTTATTTTACTCTTAAAGATTAAAGCAATAATTTGCATCTTAATCCTCCCATAACATGTAGTCAAAGGCACATAAGCAGTGGAACAGTGAGTGGTCTGACGTCTTCAAGTGCAACAAAAGTGCCTACGTGGCTTGTGCGACTATTAATTGCTCTTTCTGAAAGTTTGATAAGAAGCGTTGCCGCGTTGAAAAATTCTTTGTTTTCTCAGGCTCTCAACCATAGCGGGATCCCATTATTACTGGGCATGCTATACCATTTGAAAACAAGATCAAAAGCATCAAACGCCAGCTTAGGCTCACTGGCCGTTTAGCTAAAGGGAATGTGAGTTTCCAGCTGACAACACTAGTTTGCAGAAAATTCATCCCAGAAACGCTTTTGTCGAGAATTTCAAATGATTACACTAATAATTATTCAGTAGTTTGAGAAAGAACGTTCCGCATACTGTGTCGGAATCAAAGCGGCGTCCTAAAAATTCAACTACGATGACAATCAAACACAAAGGATGAACGGAAGAGAAGCAGCAGACTTAAATAATTTAAACGCAATACAGCAAAGCACATGGCCACTAGATGGAAGATGTGGATTGACTTTTGGTAATTAGACAAAATAACCAAACACAGGTGTGTTTCTAGAATAAAAAGTCAAAAAAGAAACAACTTGTTTTGACCTAAGAGCTTGTAGTTAGTTGTGTAATCAACAGAAAAAGAACCTCCTAATTGCTTGGTAAGAACCACACAGGTTTTTGTGTTAATGCCAGACACCATTTTAGGGCTTAAGCATGCCGTTTCAACAGGCATGGGTGCTCTTTCGAGAAACGCTTGGATTGTATCACCCCGTGAAGACAAACAATATATTTGCTTGTTGAGGTCTGAAGAGTTGTTGCAGTGCAACAGTGTGGCCGGAGCTCGGTGGCACTGAGGAATAAGATACAATATCCTGTTGTTTTGTGCACTATACATATCCAAGTTACATGCTTTGCATCATGACTGCCTCAGCAGTTTAATGTTTATTTTGTTCATGTATTTTATGATGTATTTATATCATACACTGTATATAGCTGATGCAAAAGTGCTTTTTGTGTACAGGTAATTGCCAGTGTGCAATGAGAACAATCTGATCTAATATGATCATTATGGGATTTAATGTCAAGATGAAATATCACCAGCCATTTTAAGGCAAATTGCTGTTTGTTATGTGTGACAATAGAAGAAATAAAGGAGACAATATAAAACAGCTAAACTATCAGTCACTAAAAGAAGTCTTTCCAAAGTCCAAAGCAGCAGGAATTAAGAGTAATATTTACATTAAATAATATTTACATGCTAACAAATTAACAGACTTTGACAGGAAAAAGCACAGCTTAGACAGAGTCTTTCTCCCTCTTCCTTTAAGGTTATGCCATTGCTGTTACCACAGCTGATCACGTTCCGCCCATTTTTACACCAGATTCCCCCCCAGCTGCAACCCTCTGCCAGATTTCACCAAGCATGGGACTGGTACCCAGAACCAGAGCGGCACAGGCCACTGCGACCTCAGTGGCTGCTTTTTTCTTCTTTTTATTTTTTTATTTGCTGGACAGCGTGGTGTCCAAAAAGTGTCATGTTCAGGGAGAATTCAAAATATGGACAAGTAATGTTGAACCTAAAATAGCTGACCCTAGAGTCTGACCCCACGGGTTGTGACCGCCCCTGTCTGTGGTCTGTCATTGTAGAAAAAACCCTGCTTCACTTACTGTATTGAATCTATTTAAAGAGACCATGTCATCTAAATCTGTAGCAAGGAACCACAGTTGAAATCAGATTAATTAAAGCTCACCAATCATATTAACACACTGTTGGACTGAATATAATCTGGACTTTAGTCTTGATGCTTCTTTTTTTGGACATGTAAGTTTGTAATAAGTTAGTGATGTTAACCTTTTAATTTCCCTACATAAAGAAGTGCTTTTTACAGAACTCAGTGAGCTAGACTGTTAATCCATGACTCTCTGCCCTTACGGGTTCGACTACTACCTTTTTAGTCTAGATAATTGCTCCTAATTACCCTAAATGGATTACTGATGTTCCATCTAATTAAACTGCTAGTTATCGAAAGGTAAATTACAGAAAACAGATAATGTCTCATACACACACAAACAAACACACACACACACCGCCCCACTGTATGGAAACTACGTCACAATAGTCTCTTCCGCTCTCTCTTTTTTTTATACATCTTTCTTTTCTATCACACTCTAAACTTGCTGTCTGTTGTTTTTAGTTGTGATTCCTTCTTGCTAAATTAAATGATATTGGCTAAAACAGAGAACAAAGACAAAAATTTGTTGATTTTTTTCCCCCCAAGTCTAGTAGATGTTAATATACACTGCTTGTCCAAAAGAAAAAAAAGTCACCACTTTGTTTTAACTAAGCAAATAGGTAAGAACCTCCCACTGGATAATTACTGCGTGGATGATTATGTTTCAGCTGGCAACAAGTTATTTAACCCTTACTCATGCAGTGAATAGCTTCTCATTTATTAAACAACCATGTCTGAAGACACATCCTGTGGTCGTAAAAAAGATGTTAATCTTTTTCAGAAGGGTCAAATTATTGGTATGAATCAAGCAAAGAAAACATCAAAGGACATTGTTGAAACTACTAAAACTGGATTAAGAACTGTCCAATGGACGAAGGTCGTGTGGTCTGATGAGTCCAGATTTACCCTGTTCCAGAGTGATGGGAGCATCAGAGTAAGTCGAGAGGAGGGTGAAGTGATGCACCCATCGTGTCTAGTACCTACTGTACAAGTCTGTGGGGGCAATGCTATGATCTGGGGTTGCTGCAGTGGGTCAGGTCTAGGTTCAGAAAAGTTATGTGTCCAAAGAATGAGGTCAGCGGACTATCTGAATATACTGAATAACCAGGTTATTCTATCAATAGATTTTTTCTTTCCTGATGATGCAGGCATATTCCAAGATGAAAATGCCAGGACTCATCGGGCTCAAATTTTGAAAGAGTAGTTCAGCGAGCATGACACATTATTTTCACACATGGATTGGCCACCAGAGAGTCCAGACCCAATTTACCAAAAGCAAGAAAGCCATCATAGAGTCACACCATGTGCAGTATATGCATTCTTCTCTGCAACAAGCACAAAAACAGGCACTACAATGTCCCTGACTTTTCAAGCCTACACTGGTATTCAAAACGACTGGTCCGTTGCATTTGCACTGTTTTTTGTTATTGCTATGGAAGGTTTGTACGTTTGATTCTTCTAGCGTTAGCCTTTGTAAACTTTAATTGTCTACCTAGAATCAACTACACTGTCACACTGTAGTTAAACAAATCTGATACCAATTGCACGTCTGTGCATGTAGGGTGGAGCTAGAGTCATGCATGGTTTAAAGAGAAAATGCTCTAATAGCTTTAAAATAGCTATCTCTAACATACACTTCCAGACAAGTCGAACATTAATTCAAGAGCTGTATCTTTGACCTGGAAAACCTCAGTTTTTTGGCATTTTCCCTAAAGCTTACTATATGCCTCCACTCTTCTCTGACCTCTTCTGCCATGTCTTTTTCTTATGTGTGTCCAGTCCTTCTTTTTTAGATTCTTCTATGTTCTTCTCTATTCCTTGCCATGCTTTCTAGCTGGCAGTCGACTGAAATGATTGATAAAGTTTAATTGACCCTCATTTGTCTCTCTGCTCTCTGACCACTGCATTTACTGTATAAAAGCACCTCCAGATCTGGCAGTTTTGCAAAGTGTGAGCATTTGTGTATGCTAATCTCTATATTGCATCAATAAGGTGCTGAAAGCATCGATTTGTCAAACAATGAATACAGCTGCCTGTAACTTTGAGTAGCTCATCTATCAGACACGCTATCTGTATGCATGTGTTTACTGTTGACATGTCTCATTTATCCAGCCTTGCATTTTAAGTGTGTTTACATGTACCGTGTCATGATGTCTTTCATACTGTACAACCCTTCTCACATTTGCCCCGGGTACGTGTGAGGAAAAACAAAGGGTTTCAAATGGAGTAAATTATATATGTGTAAGTGTCAGGGGTCTTCATGTATTATGTATCACCATTAGACTGCTGTATACATCGGCTCACAGTAAAATATTCATTGGCCCTCATTATGTTACAGATAGTGTTGGTGTTCCAAACTTACTCTGACCAATGCAGCTCTCTCATTCGTGACAGGAATATCAGTGCACATACTGACACTGAGTGGAAAAGTCAGTTTGTTACAGTTGGCTGGGCAGAAATTCATACAAAAGTCTAAACAAATTAGTCATTGGCTGCATCTTATGCAATTTCAAACCTTTGAAACATTCAGTATGTGCGATACCTGCAGCACAAATGATGCAATACACTACTTACTATTGGTGTTGACACAGCCCTAGGGTGCTACCTACTTCAGTAACTACTGTAATACAGATATTCATTCGCCATAACTTACAACATACAACCATTTGGACTAGATTTGTTTCTCAACGAGTCCCCCCACCCTCTACATGACTCATGACTGAAACATCACAGTTTGTCTATGTTGAGTAATAAAATCAGTGTGGCTACTTTTAGGTGCAAAACTAATAGTGTTTGGATTTTGTAGATACATTGTGACTTGGCAATAAACAACTACTTCTTTAATTAAAATGTCTTTATTATTGTTCCTTTATTTCACAGAACAGCAACATATTGGCCTACTTGAGAAATAATGTGATGACCTTCCTGGATAGAAAGACCACATCAAATCATGTAGCTGTGGTGCGGTTGTGTTAAATGTTTTTGGTCCCTTTTTAACAGTTGTCCCCATTTTGTTGACATATCATTTACTCTGTGCCTTTTGTCTCCCTGCAGTTCTACCCCTTCACTACCTAAGGCCCCCTCTCCACCTTCCCCTGTGTGTCTTTTCCTTTTCCCTCTTGGCTCCGCTCATCAGCTGATCTGGTTATCACAGCTGTTTCACATCATCATCATTATAATGGTGTCTCCACTTCACCAGTGATCATATTTGAGGACTATGTCTAACCATATCTATTTTGTAGTGTGTCATCAGTACCTCATGTCCCTGTTCATTTCCACTTGTCCCTTCCCTGACGACCAGCTTGACAACCCTGTGAGTTTAATTTGATAACCCTGTGAGTTTATGAGTAATATTGATAGTTTGCTACCTGGTTGTTTGCTTTTTGAGACCTTGCCCTACCTTCAGTGGTATCTCAGTTAGTCAGATTTTTTTTTATTCTTTTCCTACTTCTGACTCTTCCCCTCCTCGAGTGATTTTGTGTTCTCATTATTTTGTTTTTCTTGCTTAATTTTTCCACGTGCAGCGATTTTGTTTTTGTTTATTAGATTAGATTATTCAGTCATTATTCACTCGTTTAAAGCATTTTTATTTTTTACTTTCTGTAACACTTTCGCACATGTGGGCTGAGCTTTTGATATGTTAGATTGAAGATTTGTTAAATAAATCTCCTCACATGCACTCTGCAAGTGTTGTTTTCTTTGCTCTTGGGGACCTAAAACTAAAATAAAATGTTTCTAAAATACTATTCCTTACATTAAAATTCTAAACTCTAAATTGCACTGGAATGAAAAATTACAAACAGTAAGAAAGTGGAGTTACCAATCTCTGCTCACCACTATGAACCACTTGGTGTTCAGTGCCTTGTTCACAGACAATTTCACATGACCTGGAACCAAACCACTAATCCTGGCATTGGTGGATGTACCAACTGTTAGATTGCAACTAAGAAAAGTGCCCCATCAGACAATCAAACCCAAGTGTTATGCATGACAGACAGAGATAATGACCACTATACTAATGAGAACTTCACTACTGCTTGAATGAAAAAAAAAAAAAATAGCCTAATCATGTATCTGAATCTCCAGAATGAAATTAGTCTTTGAGACCAGACAGACATAATATCAGCATACACTTGCAGCTATCAGGGTTGATACAAAAACACTGTTTGAGTTTCTGAAGCATAGCAATTCACTGCTGTAACGTGATTACCTCATTACTTTGTTGCATGCATGAATAACTTAACAGTCATGACGAACATAGCACTTTTAGCCTCAGCAAAGTTTTCATGAACATTTGCAGTCTATTGGTTCAGATGTAGGCATTTGGTATGTTAAATATAGCTGCTAGCAGTGCAGTGCAGTGTACTTTATGATCACGTGTTGACTATATCATTTAAAGAGTAGGAAAATGCCAGAAGTTGTCAGGGCTCTAGGGTCAGATAAGAGTTCATATTCTTTCCATGGACAATGTCAAGCTTCAAAATCGTTCATACCTTACATATGAGATGCTGAACTTCAGCCTTTGGGACCTGAAGAAAAAAATAATGTCACTGTCTCTTAACAAAATTTGCCTCACGTCACACACCAGCTTGACATTTGAAGCCCCGAAGAGTCCTGGCATCATTCATGCAGACCTCAAAGCTGACAGTATTATCTTTGACAAACACAAGGATCAGGGTAAAGCTAATCTTGTCCTGGCCCTTCTAGTGTCCAAACCGAAGGTCTCGGCATACAACCATGTGCATCCATAGATGGCCTTGAACCTTCTAATATCTGAGATATTGATATGTAAGAACTGAATTGTGTCATGGTTTTCATGATCTTTGATGATGTGAAAACTGGTATGACTACCTGGCAGTATTTCAGTATATTAAAGGGCCCCTTCAATTCAGGGTGCAGGTTCAACATGCCAGATGCTAGGAGACAACCAGTGTCAAGTTCCATGGTCGGAGATATGGACACTGCAATGAAGACATCTAAAGATTTGTTTAAAAGATGCTTCATCCAGATGTTGAACAAGAAGCTCCCAGTGTTACGGCACAAGTCTGTTACAATACCTCGCCAGTCCAATAAAATGTACAATGTAGTGCAGATGCTGCTCCTGGGTTTAAGACTGTTGGATTCTGTCACCTGCAGTGATAATGACATAAGGGTCAGGAGGTTCAGACAACACTTCCTCATATGAAAAATGCATAAAGAGTACTGGATCCAGGTATAACAAAGTCAGAGATTACAGCTCTCCTGCCTAGTTCCTGTATTTATGGACCTCGAGTATCACTGCATTGTTTGAGGGAAGGTCACTAATACCCTACTCATTTCTTCATATTGCCCAAAATGAATGCAACCAAATGCAGATGAATAGTTGAACTGACTTTTCTGAGAATTCGGACATCGCTAATAGCTTGTTCTCTGTGCATGATCATTTTCACTCACACAAGATTAACCTTTTGATATTTTGCAATACCTGTCTTTCAAATCAATCAAATTTTATTTTCTGTTTTGATCGACCCACTATGACATAAAAATGTTAAAGAAATAAGCAGGTAAATTTCCTCACTTATGCTGCATATGAAGTTTTCAATGTAGCTTTTAGAAAGGAGCTCCTTTACCCCAGTGAGTCATTGTGTGCTGGGTTGTTTAACAGAGGTGGTGAGTGCAAGATTAGAAAAATCAACAGAGAACCAATGGTCACATTAATGGGATATATGCTAGGTTAAAATAAATAGAAATCTACATTTAAAGAAGTCAGAAGTTCAGTGAAAACCCCTTCGTTGGGGTACAGAGCTTTTAAACTGTCAGCTATTTCATGCTCCATTGTTTAATGCTGCTTTTAGGTCATCCTCATTAACCCATAAAAATCCAAAACATCATGTGGATGGATGCCTGTCACAGGCTTTGAGTCTTTCCAGGGTACACTTCTCACCCAACAGCAGCTGGGATCAGCTCCAAGAACCCTGTAACCTTCTAAAACCCATATACGATAGATAATGGACAGATGGATGGATGGCTACTGAGACACTACAGACGACCTTATTATAAGAGTGACACCTTTATTTTCTTGAATTCTTTTGTTGGCTTTAACTTTAAGATTCTACCTAAGAGACCATTTGTGTCAATCCTGTGAGTGAACCTCATTATGTGTTTTTATGTTTCTTGCATTCTGTCAGATGCCCTTTGGTATCTAAGTAACTACTAAGTGAGGTAATTCACAGAATTGAACAGGTGCTTAATGAATTCACAATTTTCTGGTTCCAGAATTACATGTTTTATTGTTATTTTATCCTCGGGCCATGTAACTGTGAATCAACAGACTAATACTAAACAAGCCTGTAACTATAACATCCATGGGATTTTCTTTCTATATGTCTTACTTTGACTCTTTAGAAGCTTTTCAATTAGAGAATATGTTCAGTAAAATTAAAAGCTGGTGTTGTTTGAGTTCCAACCAAATCTCATTTTGTCTACATCAGGTTCATTCAAGGTACAATCAGTAAGTAGTCAAGTGCAAGGACATTAAGCAGAGAGGACAATTGGACCTGCTGTAATCTCTGTATTCAGGAGATAGACAGTGGTAAGGAGAGGAGGGGATTACTGATTAGTCTGTGTGTGTGTGTGTGTGTGTGTGTGTGTGTGTGTGTGTGTGTGTGTGTGTGTGTGTGTGTGTGTGTGTGTGTGTGTGTGTGTGCATATTCAGGAAAGGTAGTGGGATGAATACAATTTAATCTTGTCCCTTGATTATAGCACCACCTACAGTGTAATACCATGCCAAAGTGTCAGTAAAATTATCACTGTAGTCATTGAGATGAAAGCCTGTGAGTAGGCAAGAGTTAAATACCTCCTCTTTATGAAAATGTAACCAGTAACAGGTTTCAAATAAATATAGCTGAGGCAGAAGTTCAATAGTTCACTCCCATATTTTGTGCACTGTAAGTACAACATATAAAATGTAAATAGGTAAAGTACACATCAAAATCGTGGTAGAGGAAATATATTTTTATTTACATTCCACAGAGTAAACATAGAAGTATTAATACTACAACATGCATGAATACAAGAAGAAGCATATTTGATTGAGTAAAAACACTATTTGTACTTATTTGTATACTAAAATGGTAGTTTTTCATTCATTGCCTCAGGGAAACATTGTGCAGTCCCCCCACCTTTGTTTAAACAGTGACATACTCATGGATAGAGATGTGCAAGGACGCATGATTATCACCACAATCATTTTTTTTTTGGTGTACTGTTACTCACAGGAAATGGATGCACAAGCATTTTATGGTTGTAAGGAACATGATTGAGCAGTTGGGCTAATTTCTTTCTGATAGTGTGAACAGTGAATCAGGTTTCATTGCACTTTACCACAACAAAATCAGGTTGAATTCATGGCACATAGGGTTAGGATCGGATTCTGTTTAACCTCTGTGGTTTGCAGGTTACCAGAGAAATTTGAAAGGTATACATTCATTGTTTCTTGTTATTAGGACATATTGTTATTAAGAATACACTTTGTTTACTATACCATCATTGCTGTCAAAAGACCTATAGTAGAAAAAAACTTTCATGTTGATTGCCTGTTTTCCAGTAGGACTGACTCCCATTGATTATCAAGTATGAACAAGTGCTTCAAAAATCTATAAATGATTTAAACATCTAGTGCATTGTGCATTACTTCTACTTTCTTTGGAGCTGAAAATCTGGTAAAATGTTATGAAAACTGGGTCCACATACTAGCACATGGCAATACTCTTCCTTTTTACCCATGTCATTGTGTTATTTTATACAAGGACACTCACTGTGTCTGCTTATTAGTGTTACATTTTTAATTGTTATGAATTTTTAAACAGCCACACCTTTATGTAAATTGTGTCTATTAAAGGTTTTACTCCAAATTATAGTGTCAGTTTGGTTGCTGACTTATCTGCATAAGTTATTAAGTGGAAAATGAGGTTGAGTGGCTCGGTTGATCTCTGGCATTTAAAATGAAGACACACAGATAAAAAAAAAAATCATTCACACACACTGTCATGCACTAAAACCGGTGAGCAAACCAGGACACGGGAAGCCATTACTGGATTACATATGCTTCTTCTTCTTCATATTATTATTATAATTTTTATTATTATATTATTGTTGTATTGTACTGTACACAAATCTAACATTCATGTCTATGTTTATGAAAGGTAACAATATCTAGTTAACTATCACTATTTTAGAGTTAGTCTAAGTGATTCTGAGCCAAACTTACAGAGGCACATAGTTGATAAAATTCTCTTATTCCTAAATTATACTCTGCTGTTGGATGGATATGTATGTCTAATCAACTTAGAAACACAGCTGCAGGGGTGGACAAATACTTTTCACAGTTTTGGGAAGAAAGCATTTACACTGAGCTTTCAGGTCAATTCAGACAGTCAAGTGGTCTGAGTCCAGATTTACCCTGATCCCGAGTGATGGGAGCATCAGGGTAAGAAGAGGTGGATGAAGTGATGCACCCATCACGTCTAGTGCCTACTGTACAACTGTGGGGGCAGTGCTATGATCTGGGGTTGCTGCAGCTGGTCAGGTCTAGGTTCAGCAACGTTATAGAATGAGGTCAGCTGACTACCTGAATATACTGAATGACCAGGTTATTCTATCAATGGATTTTTTCTTCCCTTATGGCACGGACATATCCCAAGGTGAAAATGCCAGGATTCTTTGCCCTTAAATTGTGAAAGAGTGGTTCAGAGAGCGTGATGCATCATTTTCATAGATAAAATGACCTCCACAGATTCCAGACTTTAACCCCATTGAGAATCTTTGGGATGTGTTGGAGAAGATTTTGCGCAGCGGTCCAACTCTCCCATCATCAATACAAGACCTTGACAAAAAATGAACGCAGCTCTGGATGGGAATAGATGTTGAGACATTGCAGAAGCTTATCAAAACGATGGCATGATGAATGTGTTCTGTAATCAAAGCAAAAGACGGTCCAGTGAAATTGTATGTAATAATACGTTTGCTATGAAAGATTTGTTAGTAAAAAATGAAATTAATCATGTTCTTCAAATAACCAAATAAGTTATACATTTATTAGTGAATTAGCAGACACCAAAGCTTAAGTTCAGGTGGTGGAAACCATTTAACATTCTGATTAAAATTTGAACTAGCTAACTGTTTGTCAACAAGTCCTCCAAAGCAATTATAGAATAATAATTATAGGTGCTGGTTGCTTTTGGTTTCATTATATTTTCTGTCATTATCTTTCTTTCACCCATTACTTGGCTGCATTTAGTACATTTGTTACAGATGTGTACACACACTGTGGTACTAGTTAATTGGGCCCCAGAACCTTTGTTAAGTAATCCAGGTATTTTCACCCAGGTGACTTAAGAGTGTGACACGTTCCCTGTGCTGTGTTTTGGGCCAGACAGCCTGTGCTATGTTTGTTAGTGAATGGCTAATTTAATGTAGTGTTGATATGTTTCAGTTATGTGTGCTAACGAATTGCAAAGTGAGTGCTTTGTTAACAACAAAACTTTTACCCATACTTGCGCCACGATTTCACAGATTACCCAACCCATGCAGGACTATGCAATACATGTCATTTGTCCCTTATGCTCTTTTAGATCCAAAAATACTGGATCACAACTGTGCAAAAATACTGCCATATAGGTTAGGTTCAGGCACTAAATAAACATGGTTACAGTTAATAAAAAGATGTTAGGGTTAGAGTTACATGAAGTTTAGTTTTGTTCAAAAAAATTGCACCCTTAATGTTACATGACTCAACATGAACATACACTTTTATGTGTGTGTCATATGCCATTAGATGTCTGTGGTCTACATTGATTGTTAGTGTGTCATAGTGGCCTGAAAGCTGTTTTAGAATACTTCTAAGTTTGAATGGGCCACAGACAGCTTCAGCACAAAAGTATCACCCACTGGCACTGTCCTTTGCTAAAATGCACATCAGTCAAACCTTTCTTTGTTAGATGAGTGCAGCCCAGGGAGTAATAACTTCAATAAGGTCTGTGCCACAGTCAAAACAGGATCTAAGCCAATTTCCCGAACTGTCATTGTACCAATTCAAGCATGGCAACAGTATAATTCTACACCACACAATGGTTTTGTATAATCCCAGCTCTGAAGTAAAGGTGACTGAGCTCTGGTTACACACTACTTGTGTATGGCCATGTGTGTATGTGTCACATGTGCTATGTGATCTCTGCTTGCTAAGCAGGGATCAGTGGGATCAATAGACATGCTACAAAGATAATAGAGCAAGAGTGACACACAAACACACACACACACATACAAGGTAGGTGTTGAGGGAAGAGAGAGAGACCATGTAGGTTGTATCAGTTTTCAGTGCACTTGAGCCTGAAGGTATATGTAGAATGAGGACATGTGTGTTAAAGACCTATACAATGTCAACGGGGTTAAGCTTCACTGTAACAGAATGCACACACACAATGGTGGTTTATGAGCTGCCTAACAGAACGCAAAATCATGCCGTTTCTTCCTGTGCTTTACATGTATTCATTTATGTACATACAGCATGTGTGTGTGTGTGTGTGTGTGTGTGTGCGTGTGTGCGTATATGACCGCACATGAACTTGGAGTGGCTGGCAGGAATTAGCATGGATTACCTGCTCAGTCACCTGTGGATATATCCTGGTGTCTCTTACACTGACAAAGTAATGCTTTGGATAAACAGACACATTTCGAACATCTGCTGCACAGTTGCACCAGCTACCGCAGATGTACACAGCAATCATAATTATGTATCACAGGTAGCTCAAGGGAATATACAATATAAAATTAGTAGCAAAATGAGTAATAGTAATACTTTACAATATGGTGCAGAAAATGTGACTAGTTCCAAAGGAATCAATTAGGAATAACTTGATATTTTCGAGTATATCAGAATCAAGAACTGCATAGTAGATAATTATGACTTTCTGCAGGGTACACTGCTCAAATAGATGAAGGAAACACTGTACACCATCACAGTACAACACCAAGTCAGTAATTGTCTGCCCATTTAGGAAGCACAAATGAACATGAATCAGTTTTACCTAGCTACTTTGGTTAAGTGTTTCTGACCTGACTATCAGAAACAGTATCCACTAAGGTGTCATGAGTGCCTGACATCCTCTAGTATGACCTGTGCTCCCATCCAAGCATCTACCACTGGTGCCTACTTATCTTCACGGATAAGAGCAGGATCAAACTGAGCTCATATGACAGGCGTGAAGGAGTCTGGAGACTCCGTGGTGAACGTTGTGCTGCTTGTTACATTGCGATGACTCATTCGGTGGTGGGTAAGTGATGGTCTGGGGAGGGGGCACAGGCCTCTGTGTCATAGACAACAGTATTCTGACTGCCATGTGTCCCCTGAGCACTTGTCAGATCTTAAGCTTCCTCCTGGTGCAGGACAATGCCCAACTTCATGTGGCCAGAGTGTGTAGGCGGTTACTGGATGACATTCATTCAAGTCATTGAAGCTACTGACATCATACATACACATACACGCACATACTTCTGAGTCACATTATGAGTTTCCATGACTAAATTCAGGCGACTTGTATGATTTGGTTACTTCAATATTTCACTTACAACCTCCACAAGCTTATCAATTAGTCGTTTTGTTCTGAATAAATTATACAATGTGCATTAATAAATATTTTTTTCAACGTGAATAATTAATAGTAGTAGTAAGATCTGATGTGTGATTTAAGTGTTAACTTTTTGAGCACAGAATTTTCTGCCTGTTAAAGTGTGGAACCTTTGCTTCTCATAGTTCTCTCATTTCACTGATGGCCCTGTCCACGGAGGTTACAGAGTTGAGAAGTAACCTGTGATCAACTGAATAGCTCATCCAGGCGTTCTCTTCCTACACCAGTGTGAGGTCTCCTCCTCTTATAGCTGGAACCTGATAACATACTTTAGTCCACTCTGTGTAAAAATCACAGTCACGTCTTTACCGCAATCTTCTGTGCCACGACTAATGCAAAACTTAGTCAATTGGTTGGGCCAGCTTCATCCAATGACATGTCAATTCTTGGTTTGTATTAGATTGGCTCTCAGGAGACAAGACAGCTCCAGTCAAATATGAACAAAATCATTATTTACTATTTGTTTTACGTTTTATGATAACTAAAGCAATTTCATGGCTGTCACATCGCTCAACACAGACCGCACATTGCATCATCTGCCACTATTCATCATGTTTTCAGTGATGGATTGGCTCTTACTTCACATACATTCTTCATGTATGTGATGATTTTATTCACTTCAACTGCACTTTGCCTGAGGAAGAAACGTTTAATGTGTAACGTGTCAAAAAGCGTACAGTGTATATTTAACTTGAATTTTCACTTTATGCTATTTTTCTTATTTTATTCATGAGGTAATATTGAATGAAAGAAAGAAAAAAACACCACCACTGTTGCCTATCTCATTATTTCCCTGCTCATAACTAAAACAAATTTGTAAGTCAGTCTTCTATCTAATGTTGACTCCTGATCAAAACACTGACCTGACAAAAGGGGCAGTGCTACCTTGATAAGACTCATGTTTCATGGCCAACGAACAAAAGTAACAGTTGACACTTCAGCAAATGAGGTCTCATGTAACTCAAAACACATGTCAGATTTACTGATGGACTGTTCTTCAGCAAGGAACAGGAATACATCTTACTAGGTGGTAATTGCACACGCAACTATGTAACTGTCATACACCGTCAGTCCTTTTATGAAAAGCTTTGTCATTCAGTTTGACGTACAGTGAAAACTAATAGTCCTCTGTCAAAAGAAGTGACAATCAATCAAAATATAAAGTAAGAGTGGGCAATGTGTCCAAAATGGGTTATTTATATGTATAATGAAGGCTAGTGAAAACCTCCACATAAAAGCTGACAATCTCTTCCTTCACTCCATGTTTCATGTTTATTTTTCTTCAGCTTATACCAAGCATCCTATAGTTCAAATTGTGAGACAATTCACTATTAAATTCCTTTACCACTGTACACTGTACACTGTAATTTTACACATACTCTTGCATTGTCATTATCCAAAGGTTTTAACCGTGATAACAGTTCATCTTGTGAATGCGAATGTAAATATCATGTGACTTTTACTGCTGTGACGTACCAACAAAGAGCCTTCCATTAGGAACTATATATGTAACTTGACATATAATCAAAGCAAAGGAAGCAGTTTGCCATGCTTGGTGAGGTGTGGTAATGAGAGTTTTTTTGCTTTACATACTGTTTTGCACATGACTTTATGTCCTATTGCCTCTACTGAGTAACAGCTAATGGCTATTTCCTGGAGGTGTTACATACCAGTGTAAAATCAATTGTTATTGAACTTGCTAAAATACAAGTAGGACATACTAATTCATTCATTTTGGACCACAACTATCCTGGTGACAATACATGCTACAATAAATGTAACTTGTACTCTGTATTAGTAGAAAATACACATGTGTTGATGCTGGGCCAGCAGTACTGAAATATCAGATTACCAGTTTTAAATGATCAGACTAAAAACCAAAAGGGTATGACAAGTATTTGGATTAAATTGTGTCTTACTGTGTCCACTATCAATTATATTTCCTCCCCTTTCCTCTGACACCTGAGCCAACCTGCTTATTACAGTATGTACTCTGAATAACTATCTAATATTGTCTATGTTTTCCTCAGCAGTTCACTATTTCTCAAGAGTGTGTTGGTATCACTAAAGGAAATATACTGCACTAAACACTTAGACCACACTGATTACCTGCTGAACTTTCTAGTTAGAAAGAGTTGTTATGTGGCACACAATAAGAAACTTTCTATCTTCACTTTAAACCATATCTCTTCTTTGTATTTTCTCATTAATAATCATGAATAATGGTAATAATGTGTTTAAGGGCTTTTTTGAGTATATAATTAGTAGATATACACTATACAAAATACCAGGGTTTACCACTACTGCATTTACCAACTCAGTCCAGACATAAACCCCAGTGAGAATGTTTGCAATGTGCTCATGTATAAGATCTTAGACCGCATTTGTAGATTAATGGTTTGTGTGCATGCCAAAAAACAGTACGGCCCCCTACTCGAGTCCAGCTGAAGACTTTTGTTTATGCCACACTCACTCTGTTTACCCATGTTTCCTGTCAGCCTCTTTACCACATAACTGTCAAATAAAAAGTACAAATGCCAAATAACAAAACACAAGGTCTTGGCAGAAATTATTTCAACTCTGGACAGAAATAAATTGCAGAATAATATTGCATAAGCTTATGAAAATTAGAGAGTGTGAGAGTGTGTGACTGCTTGGAATTTACCAGAAATGAATTTTAAGTTATACATTAAGGGGTGGTTCTCACTACTTCTCTTAGACTTAGATCTGTTTTAAGGCCTTTCTACCCCTTAGCAACATTTAGCATCTAGCTAATTAACTTATTCATGAAATTCAGTCTTGAATTGTAATTCTAAATATCTTAATATTACAGTTAATGGATAATTCAACAGATTTTAAGATTATTAAGATTGTGTTTCAGTGGTAACAGTTTGCTGTTTGCATGACTTTTCCTTGCATTTCGGTGTTTCCTACAGACAGTTTCATTTAATCCGGTAACCAGTTCAGATGACACAGTTTTCTGTGGATGGGAGGGATGTGAACTCACCAGCAGATGCATTAAATTCCCCTGAGGATTAGGAACCAATATACCATCATCATATCCAATATCCTGCCTGGATGCTCACACTCAACAGATATGTCAGGCTCTCTCTCTCTTTCTCTCTCTCTCTCTCTCTCACACACACACACACACACACAGACACACACACACACACATACACACACACAGATCTATTATATCTCCTGCAAACATTTTTAGTAACATACTGTTATAGTACATTTAGCTCAAAGCTTTTGAGAATCTTTAAGTGAGTTTGACAAAACAAACATAATTATAATGCAATAATAGTAATATGACAATAATTTGACATAATAAACATGGGGCATTTTTAATGTTAGCTTTGTGTGGACACTCCTGCATATACAACATGCCACAAAGATGTGATTGCTTTATGGACACTCACACTAATTCACAAACCTGTATCCTGAAACATTGAACAATAACAAAAACCTACTACTGACTGTACCAATGACTACTCATTGGTACAAATATAAAAAAACAAGATCCTGATTCAGCAGTCAGTGATTTGAAATTGCAGCAACGACAAGCCGTATACATCATTTGTCCCGACCTTCTCATAAGAGAGTTTGTTGAGCTCTCAGTAATAATAATAATGACAATAATACATACACCAATTAGCCACAGCATTAAAACTACATGGTTGTTCAATGTTGTTGGTGGACAGGGCTCAGCATGCACACTCACTACACAGCAAACTGATGCACTGTGTGTTCTGACACCTGTCGATCATTGCCAGTATTACAGTGTTTCCTGGCTGTGCCCTGTCCATCACAACATTACAACCACCAGGTAGTTTTAACTTTGTTGCTTATTGGTGTAGGTATTGGTAATTTTTGACTGATGGTACAAACAAGCTATACAGTATAGTGGTATTTCACAGAAGCACAGTCCCTGGAATGACAAAATTCATAGAAAATATAAGGAAGAGAAATGCCTTAAAAGAATTAAGCATCATCATTCAAAATGCAGGAGGAAAAAAACAGAACAAGACTTACTGTAAGTGATAGCAGTGAAGAGTTGTTCATTCTGTTGCAGGATGAACTAAGAAAGAATGCAGATAGAGGGATGAACAAAAGGGAGATCATATTTTGGGTGGTTGAACTCTCTATCACCAAAAATGGATTTAAATGACGATCCCCGATGGATGGAGGGAAAAGGAAAGATGCACAGAGAGAGAGAGAGGCTAACCACAGAGATGGACAGGGGTTAAATGAATGATGGTGGTGAAAGAAAAAGTCAGGGAGTGAGATTTGGGTTGAAGGTAGCAGAGAGGTACAGGATGACTTGTTCTGCATGTAAATGAATCTGCTGTCATATGTGTGCTATGAAAGGATATGAGTAGTGTAGCAGTGTAGCAGAGGGCATACAAAAATCTTAGGTTAGCCTCTTTCTCTGGGGCCTAATTCAGCAGTGATTGGTAAACATCTGCCAATGATTTAACCTTTAATCTGTATTTACCATTGGGCTACATACAAAAACAGATTTGTCCTTAAGTGCTGTTTAAGCGCTACTGATATTGAGAGGGGTTTTAGTACAGGGGTGGGCAATTCTGATTGAGGGCCAGTAGGACTCTCTCTTCTGGCTGAGGGGTCAGCAGCAGTGACAATACAATACTGAGAGAACACACTGAAAGACCTCCAGAGGTCCCAGACCATCATCTGAAAAAGCCCTGGGTTATTCTTAAAGTTTTATCTCTGAGTCTCTCTCCAGGGATGAAGTCTGTAGTGGCATCAGTTAAACCATCAAAGAGACACCTTCCACAGACAGACGCTAGATTTTTATTGCATTAGAGCTTTATTAAGGCTGTAAATCAGCCTCACTGAAGCTGATAGATACAGGCTACAACTCTGTCTCCTCCATCGTTAGACAGAGTGTAATATTTATTTTATTGCAGGTTTACTGGAGTTATAAATCCAGCTCAGTGAAGTGAGATGAAATACAAGGCAGGGTGAGGAGGAGGAGGATATTGCCCCCTTATAAATCCTCATTTTGGAGAACACAAGCATGTAAAAACGATGCAACACCTGCGTGTGTGTGTGTGTGTGTGTGTGTGTGTGGGTACGCATGCACGAGTTTGTGTTGTTTCAGAAGCTCTCTGTTTAATTTTATATCCAATGTTAAAATCAGAAACTCTTAAAAGGTAGGCGAAAATAAACTGCACACATTATATATCAATTTTTTTACAAGTGGCAGCCAAAGAAGGAAATATAAAATTTAAATATAGTCAGTTTTTCAGAACATAGGATTTAGGACTTATGCGAAATTATGGTTTGTCCATTTTATTTCATGATAATTTCACATTAAACCTGTTTTATAGCAACTTATTGATAGCTACTTGACAGAGAACATTAGCTACGTCACCAACAAGCTCCAACACAGTCCAACTTTATGTCATTTATATTAATGACAGGTAAAGGTGGAGGATGAACATAAGAAAGCACTGCATGTATTAAAGAGAACTGGATGGGGGGTTACAAACATGGTGCCTTTTGTGTTTAGTTGTTTATCCTTCCTTCTTCCAGCCATAAAAAAAAATCACCCAAACTTCAACTCATTTCATCTGCTTCTGCATTTTTAGGCTCATAGATCATGTGCACTAGTGACCTTTTCGAGTTGAGCCTCTTTGCTTCCCACACACATGAATAGGGAATAATCAAGAATAATCAACTGGCTATTTTAAACTTTCCAAATGTCATTGGACCAAACTGATCAAATTTTGATAATAAAACAAAAAAATCAATTTGCACATAATTGGCAAATTGAGAGCTCCTCCTGTAATGATTTTGTACATTCACTGTAGATCAAGAGATGAATGCAGAGTTGCAGAAAAATTATCCAGTGCTGACTGGGTGCTTGGTACCCACACCTAAACCCTTATTTTAATGGCATATTCATTTGGAGTGTTGGTTTTGCACGTCCTCAGAAATAAATACACATGGTATCATTCATTTCATGACCAGTGGAAGAATCAACTGCAACTATCACAAATCTAACTGATGTCTCAGCAGGAGCAGTTCACAGTGAAAAATGAGTATGGTAGTCTTTCAGAGCTGTCCATACAGCTGCTCACACCTTGTAAACTACATGGCCGACAGTTGCAAAACCCAATTTCAAGCTTGCCGGAAGCTTGTAACTGCTGGCAGAAAGAAGAGGTGCTCAAGTGAACAACAATGCTGGTGTACACCACCATTGTCTGTATGAAGTCACAGGTAAAAAAGCATTTGCATCGGAACCTTGGAGGCAACATCACAGAGTCCTGCTGCACACGCTGCAGTAGGGATAGACACCCCCTGCAAAGACACAGTGGGGTGTTAGGCTACCCTTTAACTCACTACGACGGAGCATTTTCATGCCGGTTTCAGTTTCACCGGTGATTCCTAGAAGAGATTCAGATAAATACAGGCCCTGGACTGTTTTGAGATGAATTTGAAGCTGAAAGCAGGATATCCTCTCTTTTTACTCTACCCACTCTACCCCTTATCCCTCATTGTACCTGCTGTACTCCCCTAAAGCTCAGAGGTAAACTTTGGAAAATAAATATCTCAGCGAGCAGCATGCATCTCTCTAAAGACAAACTCCAACACGGCTTAGTTCAGCAGCATCACCATCATGTTTTTCTCTCTCTCTTTCTTTGCCATTTCCTTCCCTGCGTTCTCATCGCTGCTGATCTATATTCTCCATCTTCCCTCTCACTCACTCACTCTCCCTCCCTTTCTTTTTTCCGTTCTGCCCTGAGGTGGGGAAGTGAAGCCTTTGAAAACAAATATCCCAGAGCCGCACTTACTTCTCTCCTTAAAGGAAAAAATAACAATGTCAAATCATCGACTGCTTGGGGAATGAGGTGAACTAACAAGTGAGAAAGAGAGTGCAATAGAGAAATGATGAAAAGAAAAGAGGATGGAATTGATTGAGAAAGTAAAAGAAGGAGGCAGGAAAACAGGAAACACTGTTGGCCTTCTTAACCATCTGTTTTATGAAGCAAACGTACCTACACATGTTCCCTAAAGGAATGGTCTATCACTGTATGTGTGCACACTAGCAAAAAGCTACCAGCTGTGTGTGGGTGTGTGCATCCAGTCTTTGTGTCACACCAGTGAGTTCTCCATCCCTGCTTCCAGCTGTAATCAAGCAGATATTCCTTTATGGACTACTGCAACGTAGCAGCATTAATCCTCAAAGTGAAATCCAAAGCCTCGCCAGGCATTGTTGGTATGTAAAACACACCTAGCTGTTCCACCTGGTTGCAACAGAGAAGATTCAAGAATAAAATCTCAACCCTGAGAGCTGGGACACACCCATAATTCCTTCTGATATGTAAAAGTAACTCTTACTTAGGTATTTTATTACCTGTTTTGTATTAATATTATCTGATATTGTTGTAACTTTCTGTTCTTATCCTTATGTTAGCTCCAGCATGTTGGCTCAACATTTTTCTCTAGGATGAATACAGCCGTGCACCTGAACCACCAGTATGTGACCTGCAGTGTTGACAGGTGTTGCTGTGCTGGAATCGCTGCACTGAACAGTGTTATGTCTTGGTGGCTGCTGGCCAAGAAAGAACAAGAATCTGTGTTAATCAGGTGTTAAACCTAGGGGGTGGGGTCACCCGTTGAGATTAATGTGATGACGCCTACAGCGGCTGATCAGAAGTGTTAACACAGATCACGACTTGAAGCCAAACAGTGTAGTATCAACTCTTTGGGTGTTAGGATAGTAGGTCTCACAGCTTCTACACTAAAAGGAGATGCTGCGAGAAAGCTCTGAAGGTAGAGTGGGTTGTTGAGGGTTCAGTTCTGGTTGCTCCTGTCCATGTCTAGTGTTGCTGATCCCTGCCCAATGACATCACCATTACCCCAGTGTGTGAATGAGTGGAAGAGGGGCAAATAGAAAAGACCTTTATCTGTTAATGTAGAAAAGAGCTGATTTATTGATTTGTCTGTACGCTTCAATTAAACCAATATAGTGGGAAGAGACATCAAATTATTTTATTAAGAATATACTACAGTGGCAGCTTATGTTTGAGAAAACTACAAGCTATTAGGTTGTCGTCTTTCTCAAATGTCACATTCAACACGCATCATTTGCTTTGTGCACATCTGATTTGCATATTAGACAGGAACAACTGACCTTGTCACATTCAGTAGAACATTGCAAACAGAGGACTGTTAGGGGAACACAAAAACGTCTTGGTTAACACTCAACAACAACAAAAAGATATAAGATTAACACTTTAAAGCACGTATCAATCAGATTTAATTGGCCCCTTGGGTACTCAACTTTGCTGTCAGATTAGTTGATAAACTAATACAATAATCATCAGTTGACCTGTGAAATCAATTATCAATGAAAACGTACGATTCCTACAAAATGTGACAATTTGCTCCTTTTTTACAGTTTTTGTTATTAGAAATTAGACATCTTTGGGGTTTGGACTGCTGCTTAGATAAAACAGCATTACCTGAATACATTCACTTAGACTGGAAACCAGTGACAGGCTGTAACCCATATTTTCTAATGTCATTTCTCAGAAGTGAGATTATTTCTGATGTTTACATCAAGGGATTTATTTTACTAAACCACTAAATGATGGTTTAAATAGAAACAGATGAATGATGTTAGATACATGTCATCTTATTTAGGTTATATGACTCTTGTTAGTAAATGGTTTCTTATTTTACATGTCCTGTGGTCACAAAAGAACATTTAACAAGAGTTGCCTTTTTTTACACTTAGGCCCAATATCCAACCACATTTTGTCTGTGTTTTAGTTTTCACCAACCCTCAAAGGACATCCCTTACCCTTTAGCTGTCAAGTGCAACTTAGAAAGCGTATGCTCTTCACTCACAGACCTGTCCGCTCGTTCCACTTGTACATCTCCAGGCCAAACTACTCGGCTTGTTAACGCGCAGGGTTCCAATCAAATCACACACATTTGCACTGTACATTCACAGTCAGCCAGCAGCTTCTCATGTTTTAGCTATTTCTAACCAGATCTCAAATATTTTGGGCAGTAGGTTGTTGCATGATCATTAATACCATGACATGACTGTTCGCTAGGTACAGCAACACAAAGTTACACATACAGAAATTGGTGTGGGCAGGCAAAAAACACTCGCAAAGGCGGAGAACCCAAGTCCACATTGAGACAAAGTCCAACAAACATGGGTTAATTTCCACATTTTAACAAGGTTCCAACAAGAAACAAGTTCAAGGCAACAAACTGACAAGTTAACGGCTGGAGAGCAGTACAAAAACGAGATGAAGGAGTGTTTATAAAGGGAGACTGGTGCCTAGTAAAACAGATGTAATCAAGGTGAGTGGGCAGAGCAAACGGGTGGAGCTGATCATGGTGATTGGTATGGGGAGACAGATTGAGAGAGCAAGGACGGGAAAACAAACCAAGAGGGGCAGGATCATAACACAGAGATGTAGCGTGCCATAGCTGGAATTGTTTCCACCTCCACTAAATTAATTTCCCCTTAAATGGCTTCAAAGTTAAGTACACAGCCTAATCTGCGTCACTGTCACGCTCTTATTTTTGGATCTGTGGATTCCAATGCCTCTTTTGAGCCTTGGCTTGTCTACACTGAGAGATAGATACAAACCCGAGGCACCGTTTTGCTATGGCAGAGGCAGGTTCAGGTTCAGTATTTTATCATGTACATACTGCTCTTTGCTGCCATGATGATTTAAATAAAGAGTAGAGAGTAGATGTTTAAAGCAATACATGGCTCTATATACACTTGTCCAAAAAGCATTACTGGACACATTCATCACTTCTTTCTGAAGTAACTGTGAAAGAGCCTCTTCTTAGCTGGGTACAGTGTGAGAGATCAGGAAACATGGTGTTCTGACCTTAGCTCAGTTTGAATATATTAACTCATCCATTTAAAGATTTAGAACTCTTCATAAAATTTTATGTTAATGTCACTGAGAAACAGTCACATGTATCTTAAATCAATGCTACAAACATGCTAAAGATGTGCATCATTGTGTTCGTCTCAGAGAAAGAAAAGTCATCCGCACTCTCAAAGCTGGTTTCCCAAACCAAAAATATTTAAGCTAAGGAGAAACTTAAAAGAAAGGTACTCTATGGAGATCTGTTTCCGCTTCAGAAGGTTGTGTGCAGAGAAGGTTGCAGAATAGTTTGGTTCTCAGCCGGTTTTGGGAGTGAGGTTGCTGAGCGTGCAGAGGTGAGTAGGTCGTTTGACCATCGTGGAACCACAGAGCTGAAAAGTTTAACCTGGGATCTTTTGAGTTGAGGAGACCACTAGACATTGTTTGTTAGCAGAGCACAGTGGATGGGAGGGGTTGTAGAACCAGATCAGTGAGTTCAGGTAGGAAACGGTCATAACTGAAGAGTGGTGTGAGGTGTGTCCTTTTTGGCTGATCAAAAATGTGACATGCTGCTGCATTTTGGATCATCTGGAGGGGTTTGATGGTGCATGCTGGTAACCTCGTAATGGTCAAGCATTCAATAAAATAAGGTCCCCTGTTGTTTTAACAAGACTAGCCTTTCTCTTCTTAAGTGTTTACTCCTACTTTGTTTCAGTAGTTGGGTCAGTTGCTACTCCTTTAATTGACTTTAGTTTTTTTTTTTTTAGGGCCATAGTCCTGAAACAGTTTTTGGGTTTAGTTTTCTCTCTAGTTTGTATCTAAAGTCTTTAAGAATTGTATTACTTTCAATTAAGTTATAAATAAATTATGATTTCTTACTTTCTCACTGGGTCTCCTAGCTCCTAACTTTGTGGTCCCTGACAAAGACAAATAGTATGAGGATTGCAGAGGACTGAGTGCTTTATTGGATCTTCTAGGCCCCTAAAGACGTGAGGTAGGAATAAACTGTAAATCATTTATATAATGGCAACATGTAACACATGTAAAAGGAATATTCTTTGTGCAGTGAAATATATAACATGTAAGTATTGCTTTCTTGTGAGTTTCAAACAGCCATGACAAACATAACACCTAACAGTATGTTTGCGTTAATAAAAAACACAAGTGAGTTTTAATTGAATAGAAACAAACAATAAACTACAAGTTAGACCATTAGTCAGCAGTGTCTTTTTTTTTTATTTCTATTGATCACAGAACTAAAGGATACAGCATGACTCATTTATAAATGCTGGAAACCAATTCTGCCAGATTAATTTGGGCAATTATTTTTTGTCACTGTCAAGCTTTTGTCTGTTCCCAGTCCAGCTTTAGTGGAACAAGCTCAGTGTCTTAGTGAAAGATGGACTCTGCACACTGAGGATCATTAAAACACAAAAACTAGATGCCACACCATAAGCATGTGTCTGCAGACAACCACAAAACGTCCTCCGGAGGCTTCAGCTGAGCAAATTATGAATATGTTGTGAGCATAAAGGCATATTGTGAATACTTCGTCTCAAATTAAGTCATTTTAACAAATCCATTGTTGTGACAAGAGCCGCATTGTGAAAATTGCTGAAGAGATAAGTCATCATTGACCTGTTATTGTCTAAAGATATGAGCTTTTTTACAAGGATATTAAAAGGATCACATTGCAATCTCAGAATAAAACAGAAGCCGCAGTCTGTATATTTTATGTGTTTTTCTATGATAATTTTATGGCAGTATTTATTTAGCCAGCCAACAGAAATAGTCTATCAGAGCACAACAAGACATACAAAGTCACTTACATCCATTTTGTTTAGGTCTGGGGAATTTTATTGGATAGATTAATAAAGTGCTGGTCTGTTGTTTTATTAGATTATTAGCTTTTCATTGTGTCGGTATTTATTCTCTAAAGGGCCACAAAACAATATGAGTTAGGACATGGCCTCTGGCTGTGGTTGTGTGTGTCTGTGTGTGTGTGTGTATGTGTGTCTTTACCCCATAAAGCTTTACCAGTGTGTATGATTGACAGTACAACAAGCTCAACAGTGTTAAATCAGCAGACTTTGTGTCGGTCCCTCGATTTATCAATTTTCCTGTTGTGGCCATGTGGTTTGCATCACATACACATAATCTTCCATATTTAAAGCTAGAGTAGTAATAAAATATGGGTTCTGATTGTATCACTCTTTTGATTGATTCTGATTGATTGGTGATATTATTATTAACCACCCAGCCAAATAAAAAAAAAAATCCGGAACTATATAACATTCGATTTGATTTCAAAATCTGCTCTGAAACTGTAGGAGTGTGTCTGGTGAAGGTGCTGACATTAAAACCAGTTGCAGCCAAAGTTACTTCGCATGTGTGGTAGCTTCCATTCCATTAGCATTACCAACTCCACGTAACTCCTCATTATATATTAATGTCATCATTTTTTGTGCAAATACTAGGATACATATTGATCTACAGACCTCTACTGAAATAAATAGTGGTTAAACAGCATCATAATCAGTTCTATTTCAAAACCCTTACAGCAAGTAAGGTTTTTGGCTGCTCCACAAGAGTTTTAGTTTTTCTAAATATTAGAGATGTTAAAAATCTCCATGGAATTTTGAATGGAGTTCAAGGTTCAAGGTATTGGAGGAGGTATCATCCAGTATATGACCAAACTTCCTTTCTGTCCCACCCAAAAAAATAATAATATTTTCTGCTTGTATCATCAGTGATTTTCATCAATACATTTAGATTGTTTAGACACAAATCATTGATAATTGTAATTTGTCACAATAAGTAAACTTTGAACCATGGACACATAACGGAGCTAAACCCATCACTTAACCATATTTTACATTAAATACCGAAAAGAGATGTAGTAAAAAAAGGTAAAATAAGTATGACTTGTAGAAAAACTACCTTTAAATTCACTCAAAACTAAGGGAGATCAAATTCAAGTCCTGTGTGGCTGCAATCAGAAGCAAAACTCTGGCCCTCATCCATGAACACTGTCCAAGCCAGCAGCTCAGCTGAGATGACTGAGGCTCAACACAACTGCGCAGGCATCATTTTGGCTTGAGGACATAAATATATTCACTTGATAGATTCTCCTGCTGCCCAGCTCCTCTGTTTTGTTTGTTTGTTTTTGTCTAGTCTGGTATTTTCTGATTTACTTTTTCAATTTATCTGTCTTCTTGTGTTCTCAGTCACATCATCTGCAATTCTGTCACAAAGTGATATAGAGTTTAGCTGTAACTACGCACTCCTGCACAAATTAAGCATCCAACTGATAAAAACACACATTGTCTGCAGTTTTAAAGGGATAACAGCTAATAATATTAGCATTATAGTACTAATGGTAATAGCTTTCATACTACATACAGTAATGGATTAAATGACAGAAGACATACCTGAAAATCTGCAGGAAATGGTGCCCTGTGCTACTCAGCTTTGCAAAGCTTTATCAATTATAATGTCATAGTGAGCTGCTCAGTGTTTGTCAGTAAACCAACAAGTCTTTCAAACTATCCACTATTTTATTGTCCCTGCACCTTCGATAGGATCATCTCATGCTGGACGTTTCTTCCATTAAAGGGAGTTTTCCTTCTCCACTGCCAGCTAGTGCTGCTCTAGACGGATTTGTTGGGTTTTCCTTATAATTGTATATAATTTTTATGTTTCAAGCATAATCGTGGAAGGTCTTACACTTTACAATGTAAAGTGCCTCCAAGTGACTTTTGTTGTGATAGTTGTTTTTCATTATGAAAACAATCATACATGGTTACAAATTCCTCCTTCCCTTTCCTTTCAATCTCCTTTCAATTGCTATTTATTTATTTGCACAGAAGCAAATATTATTTTTGGAACCATCAATCAAACCAGTGTTTGATTACACCAAGGGACCAAGATGACTTGGTTAGGGTAAGGTTTAGTAAAAATGTTAAATGGAGTCTTAAATAAGTAGCCTACTTAACAGTATTTAACATAAGAGTATGTTTTGGCTTGTCACTGTGCCAGGCATATTGGTAATCTTTGTGATATAATATGTTTACTGTAGCATAATCTGCAAGTAGTAGGTGCCCTCAACCATCCATCTAGGCACGCATGCAAGACTGAATGAATCTACAGTACAAATAGAACAGCAAAATTATTTGTGAACTATTTCATTATTTCACAATAACTTCCGAAGATGTTGTGTAAATGTGATATGAAATAAAATGTTTTTGTTTTATTAATTTATTTTTAGGTACATAGGTACAATGAGCTGACCCAAGGAGCTGTGAAGTGAACATGATTGCAAGAAAAGACTGGTTTTGCAGTGGTATGGAGAGAAAACCAGATACCCACCCTTCAGGAGCCTGCAGTTTTGATTGCACCGATGTTGGAAGAGCTCCAGCGGCAGAACAAGTTCCATCTAAAGAACACCTGGAATGTTAAAGAGATAGTACTGTAGCTGTTACAGTGCAGGCACCCAGCAGAGTTATGGCAAAGAATGGAAAGAAACAGTTAAGCTTCATAACATCTAGAGAAAGAGTTGAGCATTGCTCACCATGGCCCCTACAGTTAATGCACAGGAGAACACAATTGTATGTATGATTGGACAGCAGGCTGCATTGGGATCATGTGGTGGCTTAAGACCATAGCATCTTCTGCTGCTCAGCAGGCTCTACATGCCTATAGGACATCCCAGGCTTTGTATTGAAGTATTTAAAGCCATTATACACCCACTGTCACTGTAGAACCCAGGATATCTGCACTGAAGGGGAGGTATTTTAGATGTTTTTTCTTTTTTTTTTACAGGAATAGTAACATGCCAAAATAATCTCTTTATAATCTAGTCATCTTGTGTCTGATAAAAGGTTTGTGATTAACACAAGATCAAGAGCTTTTTACATTTTATTCTAAGACATACATTACATCAAGAAATACCACAGGTGTGATATCATTGTAAGGTTTTAACTAAGGCTAAAAGGCTAAATGAGAACCCTTCGTAACAATGAGCCTCACTGGATTTATACTCACACTTGGAAACAATGCTTGTTTTTAGTGGTGGTGACAGATCAAGTATGTGACATAATATATAATTTTAATTTTTTTTAATGCCAGTGTGAATGTGTTAGTGAAAGTTAAAACATGCATGTAATATAAAAAATGTCCTATGATAAACATTTGTTTTTCACAGTGCATTAAACGCAGTGGAAAAATCCCATTTACTCATTGTCAAGGGAACCATCCATCCATTTTCTTAACCATTTGTCCACTCAAGGGTCACGGGAGTGCTGGAGCCTATCCCAGCTATCATCGGGCAAGAGGTGGGGTATACCCTTGACAGGTCATGTCCATCGCAGGGCAGAGACAGACAACCTTCCACACTATGGGTGTAAAGTCACCAATTAACCCAATAACTCTGGAGGTGGGAGGAAGCCGAAGTACCCAGGGAGAACCCACGCAGACACGGTAAGAACATGCAAACTCCACACAGAAAGGCACCCAGCCGACCAGTGGATTGGAACCACTGTGCCACCTTATCTGTACACAAGTGTTTTTCTGAGTCCAGCACATAAATAATAAATAAATAATTACCATCATCTTTGAAAACCATTCACATCACCCTCAATGTTTAATTATTTGTTTATGTTTTAAATTTGTTTGGAAAATTACCTTGGATATACAGTGCAATCAATGAAGACCTTCAGCAACAAGGATGGAGAAATAAATGGTTAGGGTAGTCTGAATTGCTAAAAGCAAGAAAAACATGTGATCTTATCTCGTGTTGTCTTGTTGATCATGCAACAAGTGCTTCTTTGAACCAATCTATGAAACATGATAAAGAAAACTATTTACTAAATAGATTTTGTGGAGAGTGATAGAACTCTAAAGTTGTATGTGTTTTGACACACTATTTTACTTTGTCATAAGTGTACCTACTGTACAACACTGCTAATGTTTATCCACACTTAATAAATAAATCAATAAAAAATGCTAATTGACTGCTTTGTTTGCAAGGGAAAAGGTCTTCTTATGTTTACTATAATAGATCAACACACAAGCAAAAGAAATAGCAATGATGAAGGTGAGAAGATATACTTATTCAATGTTGATGTGTGAATATTGCATATTTAAATGGTCTACAATATGTCATGTAGTCTAGGCCAACAGAATATTAGGCCATGTTTACCCCTTTTGTTTCAGGTGATTAAAGGAAGAATGCTTTTTTGGGCCAATACATCATCAACATGGATGTTTTTGTACTGTGGTTCAACCACTATGGCAAAATGGCTTCATTGGCCAGCCCTGTAACTGGGTACTTTGACTTGGTCCAGAGACTAATCTGTATTGTACAGTAACACAACTAAAACTAAAACTAAACACAATAATTTAAGGATCCCACTAGTTTACAACAGCAGTTTGATTAAATTAATCATGGAAGGCATTACAGTGGAGTTTGACAGTTTTTTTTCTCAATTAATAAGACATATAATATGATCAAATTTAATATTTAATATATAATATAATAATAATAATAATAATAATAATAATAATAATAATAATATATATTATATTTTACATGAAATGAGTTAAAATTCTAATCACACACACTCATTATGTCTGTTTTCTAATGAAACTATAAATGTCAAACATAATTTAGTTAATAAGAATCTGCATTAGATTTTTTTTTTTTTTTTTTTTTTTAGCTGTGCAGATGTGATTTTAGTAATCTGAAAAATCAGTTGCGCAATACAGACCGTAGTATCGGCTGCTGTTAGCACACATGCTTATGTTTTGGCTACTGCAGCCGTGCACAGCAGTACGAAGAAAACATCAACATCAACAACAACAGTTAATGATGAAAACAAGAGAAAACCAATAGTGTGGAGACTCTAATGCTAATTAAATGCTAATTAAAGTCTGACTGAGAAGTAGAGTGCAAACTGTGTCAAAGGCACATTGCTGCAATAACAGGTACTACCATTTAACCTTTTTGCCATCTGTAGCTTTATCATTCTTTAGAGCAGGAAAACCAAGTGTTCCATAAAATAACCAGTGTGATACAAGTGCAGCAACAACAACCGATCTGATAGTTTTCACTTTTTAGCACCATACCTTAAAACAAAAAAAACTAAGAAACATCACACATGTAACATTTTAACTGTAAAAGACATAATTCCAACAAGCATAGTCAAAAATAACCAATTTAATAACCAACAAGTGCCTCCACATGTCATTTAGGAGTAAGAAGTAAGCTTTAACCTCGACAGACATAGTATTTTAACTTGCATCGAGATACAGTAAATAGTGATATCTACTGATATGAAAATATTTATCATGATAGAATTTTTTTTCATTATCACCCAGCTCTAGTTCAGGCTGAAAAGGGTTACAAAAGATCAAAGATTAAAAGATTGTTTGCTCAAAGTCATTTGGATAAGCCAGAAGGTTATTGGAAGAACAGATGAGACCAAGTAACTTTTGAGCTTGAATGAGAAGAATTATGCTAGAATGAAGTGCTTGGATACCTAAAAGCATAAGAACCCAACCATTCAGTGACCACATCAAGATATGAATCTGCGATACAGGGCAACTTGCCATTGTTAATGGAATTATTAATTCTGAGTTGTACAAGCAGTTTCTACAAGAATGGTAGAAAGAAGCTGAAGTAACACTCAACAGAAAGTGGATCATGCTCATCCTAAAGCAGAAGAAATTTAAGGTTTAGGATTGGCCAAGTCAAAGTACTGACCTCTAGAAATATTGAGGAAGGATCTGGGGCAGATATAAGATCTGAGACTTCATACCAGAAAGCCGACATCCCTGAGATGAAGCTGTTCTGTCAGGAGGAATGGGCTACAAGCCATTCAAGGTGATCTGCAGGGCTGATAATGGAACTTTTTAGTTACTGCTACTGTACAAATGCATGTTCTTACCAGTTATAGAACGCATGGCTTAATAATCTTTTTTATTATTTAGAACTTGTATGAAAATCTGTTCATTTCTGGATAAATATGACATCAAATGTGGAGAAAATTCCAAAGAATGCACAAACTGTCAAGCGCCACTATGCCTTACAGAAGCAACTTTGAGAATCCAGTGCAGTGATTACACAGTGCTTGGGAGGAAAGCCAGAACAAGAACATACATAAACTATGCAGTTGCTAGCATATGCTTTTTAAATACAGCCAGAGCCCTTTCCCCACTTAATGCATCTGCACATTAAAATTGTATTTAAACAAGGGATCTAATGTAGCCTTTATAATTTATTACATTGGGTACAATTGTTTCACATGCAGTTTTTCTCATTTATAAGGTTCGTGTTTAATTCTCAGTCTGCAAACAAAAGAAGATGGTTATGTTGTTCAATGGCCTTTATGTTTTATTCCCATGTTTTATTTTATTGCTAAGATGATTTTTTAATGTCATTTCTGTTGAAAGTAGAGTTTCTTTTAGATGTATGCTTTACTGTAGGCTAAATGCATCTCTCTTCGGTCAGATTAGTGTGGACTGCAGTTTTGATAAACATCCTTTCAGATCTGTAGATGGTATTTGACTTGAACTCCACCAGTTGTTTCATGTAAGTTTCCCATGACACATTAAATATCAAAAAAACAGAAAGCAGTTGAAAAAAGTTATATTTCAAAAATGTGATAGGTTAGGTAAGGTTAGTTACATTTTCTATAAAGTTAGGTAATTTGTAGGAGGCGGTGGCCAAGTAGTAACAGAGACTCAGATTTCCTGACTTTTTGTCACTGTTGTTTGTGGCAGTGATTATGCATTCACTTCATGTCAGCTGAATGGAAAGGCTGGTAGTAGCCCAGACAACCCACAGACTGTGTGTTAGCCTACTTCTACACCTTATTAAGCTAATAAGGTATGTTGGTCAGCTATCACTGTGTTTTTCTCCCACAAGTGAATATGGTAACAACCAAAACAATTAGGTTAATTGATAATGGAACAGAAATAAGGTTTTTGGAATTTGTCCTCTGTACCCTACCGCCTGAATTTAATGAAAGACTCTAAATGCGAGTGAAGTCAAGACATTCAGCTTTAATTAGGGGGTCTGCAAAAACTGGGACATTATACATTCAGGCTATTAGAGGCATGGTCATACACACCACATATTTTTGGAGGCTGGTTAATAATGGAGCACACTAACATAAATACAAAAATAAACATCTGTTCTGTTAATACTCTATTCTTTGAAGTCAGTGACTGCCTGAAGTCCAGAACCCATTCACATAACCAAACATTTTCTTTCAGTAAGTGATATAAGAAATCAAGTGACTGACCAGTGACGAGTATCCCATGTACTGGACACATGCATTTTTTACTTCTACACTAGACTACTGTAATTGACTACTAGGATGTCCCATCCTGTCCCATTCATCAGTGGCTTAAAAAGCCTCCAATTCGGACTGGAATTAACAAGAGAGATCATATTTCTCCTACGTTAGTTAAAAGTTCTTCTTCTTACATGGAAAGTCTTAAACTTAACAGTACTAGTTAGTTTTAGAGTGTCTTGGTGGTTACAAACTGCCCCATCCTTAGTCTACATACGGTTGGGGTGACCACTGTCACCCATCTCTTTCTTCTATTGTCACCCATCATCCCTCTGTAAGTACATCAAAAATGTCAAAAGAAAAGTAGAGACAGGCTTTTGGTTTTACCTTTACCTCTGGAGGACTTTGCACACATCAGCAATAAAGCTTTGTGTTTAAGGTCAATTATCAGGTTGTGCTGATGAGAGTGACACCGCCAAGGGACCAGAGATGCCCGTTTACTCAGGATGTGTGTAGGTTTTAATCGAGAAGCACAGAGCTGATGCACAGTGCAGGCTTATCCACAGAGCTGCCACTAAAAGATAAGCAGCATGCTTTGATGTAAAACTTATTGAGAAAAGAAAAACTGTTTACTGTTGGGACAGAGAGCAGAGCATACGTTTCTATAGTTTGGAAAGTTGCAGGGCTGGTATGGAGGGAAGAGAAAGAGGAGATTCAGAAAACACGGAAGAGTGAGCAAGACAGAAACCAAGGAAAAGTGGCACGGAAGTACAAAGAAATGAGAGCTAGGAACAAGAAACATAAGGGAGATACAGTAGGTGTGGGCAAGAAAAAATGAGATAATATAAGAGAAAGAAAGTGAGAAGATTTTTTATGTTCATTTTTCAGCTTTGGTTAAGTTTTGACTTGATGCGTAAGAAATGCAGAAACATCAATGCTGCATCAACTGCTTCCTGCGGTTAAAGTACATTTGTATTCACTGCTCAGTCGAATCAGACAACGTATACAGCTTTCATGTATAGTTGTTCAGTCTGTAGCTAGAGTCAGATGCTGGCTAGTTCGGCAATGGCATAAAGAGTGAAAACAGAAACAAAGATCACAGACTGCTGACAAGCCTGCGACCCTGCGATGGCTCTCTGCCGTAGTGATGGTATAAGATACGTCCACAGTGAATTTATTTATTGTAATAACTAATTTCAAGCACAGTTTAAGGGATGATGACGTAGGGATTGGAACGCTGCAGCGTTCTCTGCTCCCGTACTTTCCAAAGTTATACTCATGAACCATTTTGCCTTTCACGTGTTCACTTATCATCTTATTTGTGCTGATAAACTACATAATACAGTATTACTGGGCCCACAGAGTACACCGTGCCCTGCTGTATTTTGCTGTGATGTTTGGTTTTAGGGTGCATTAGTAAATGTTCCTCCCTGGTGCTAATATTCACACAGCTACAGCTACTTTTCATATGATGTTTTGTTTTTTTTATTCTTTCTGTGGTGTTTTCACAGCCCTAGTTTTATAATTAAATATTAACATATTTTAAGGACTTTATGTTAACGCATCAATTTGTTTTATCAGACATTTATCACCAGTTATTCAGGTTTTTTTATGACTGGGGTCAGGGATCACCTCTGCCACATCTTCTACAGCACCAGAGTCCTGGCACGGTCACACATTTAAATGAAACATCACAGTTTCAAACACTGTCTCACTCCGACCAAACAACTGTAGAGAATGTTGCTGCTTTTCTTGACCTTTACTAAAGAGCTGCTGTCACCATTCAGCAACAGGATCCATAGGTCTGCAAATTCAGAGAGAGAAGGTGTGCATATTCTGCAAGTGGCAGAGCAGTGTAACAATGATGTTCTTACCTAAAGTTGCACATAGGTACACAAAACAATGCAAAACAGAGGCTCATTAGCCAGATATCCTGATCAGCACTGTTATATTATATTGACAGCAGCTAGAGTCAGACGGACCAGAGCAGAGCTGCACACACACACACACACACACACAAAACAAAACTGATGACAGGGTATCAGATTATAATGAATGATTGAATAATGGATGCTTTTATCTTCTTCTATCATCTAGCTACTGTACATCTGACCCAGACATAAAGTGGCAAGAAAAACTTTGCGAACCTTTTGGAATTTCATGGTTTTGTTTCCTGAAAGAAGGGTCAACCAGTTATTAAGACCAAAGGTTCACATACTTTACAGAACATGTTTACATGTTATGTTCAATAAAAACATGAAAACATATAATGTTTGTGTACTATTATTTTAAGCAGACTGTGTTTTTCTATTGTTGTGAGTTAGATGAAGATCAGAGCACATTTTATGACATGACACTTTGTTACTGCATACATGACTTGATTTACTGTCTAATCTGATGCATATGTTAAATATCACGTACATGTTGTTGCTCTCTCAATCACAATAATAGAAATACAGCAATAATCTGAGCTAATAAAATATTTATGTACACATCTCTGTGACTGTGACCATCATAGCCAAATACACAGGTTAGAGTTAAACATTTCCTCTGGCTTCAGGTACAGCAGCAAATAGTAAGTTCACTACTTTGACTTAAAGCACAGTTTAAACCCTGGACATGAACTTCTAATGTACCTGTAATATTCTTCCCAACATCTTACGTACTGTGTAAAGGAGACATTAAATCCCTCCAGGCAGAAACAAGGATGGCACTGGCAGAACTCACTGCTCACATTCCTGTGAAACATTTCCCCTCTTTATTTATACTTGATTTTATTTTTTTCCCCTAAATGATGTGGGTGGGAGTCCTTTTTTTTTCCTGTTCCACATCAACCCATGGTTCAGTCTCAGTTTTTAGTTGTTGTGATGTTTGCACTGTTACTAATTTATGACTGAAGCCTCAATTGTACATACTTGTCTTGTTGGTGTATGTGTTTTGAGTGTATTCATACATTTACATATATTTTTTATTATATTTTAGCCAGCCTGGCTTTGGTGACGCTGTTTGCTCACTGAGTTTTCAAAGGAAAGATTTCAGTTCCACTTCATTAAACTGTGGTTTAAGGCCTCGCTAAAGGATAATTCAGCAGCAGTTGTTTTAAGAAACGTACCAAAACAGTCTTTCTCAGCTTCTTCTAGATGTTCCCAGCATTTAAACCAGTGATGCTTTAGGCATAAGCTCTATTCTGTAACCCCCAGACTTCTGTTGCTCTCATTTCTCTAACCCTGAAAACATCTTCAGCCATCCTGCGTCTCCGCTGCAGAACACTTACTGTGATTTTGTTTATACAGCTCACACTGGCAGAGATGGGTCCAAATGTACGTAATTAGAAGCTGCCAACTGTTACTGCAGAATGGTCTCAGGAGGCTCCCAATTAATCAAAAATCTTTATGTTTTCAAACACTTCTGCTAAAGCTTGTATCTGGGCAGTCTATTGGAGGAAATGTACACACTGGAATTTACTTTCATTTAAAAGTAAAGTCACCTTTTTTTTTTTTTTTTATTAAATACGGTGAGCATCTGCAACATATTTTTTTCATATTATTTATATTATTATTATGTATTCTTATATGCTTTTGAATAACTTTAATTCTAAATGTATACCAGATCCAAATTCTACATATTTTTCCATGTTAGTATTATCTATAAAACATAAATGTATGTTAAATAGACCAGTTTGTTACAACTCTTTTCTGTTGTCCAGCTGAAATGTGCATCATTCTGCAGCTTTTTTATTTCAGTTTTCAAAAGCTTCAAAAACTTTTTTTTCTGGCCTTCTGCGTAGGTGTTTCTCATGCAACAAGTTGGCACACACAATCTCCCTGCAAAGCAATTTTAGTATAATGGCCAACACGTTACAGTTTCTGCAAACATCACATGATGCACACAGGCTCAAAACATTATTTTAACTACTACAGAATCATTTTGAACGAAGCAAAACTTAATTTTTACTTTTTCTTTTTCATCATCACAGTTGCAGTTCACTCTGGCACACTGGATATCAGCCCCTGTGTTAAATCCTGACTAATGGCAATCCATATCTGGCATATCAGTTCTCAAAGTTGATCACAACTTGTGAGCTTTAGATTAAAATTTGTGTCACTGCGAAAACTTTTGGCTGAGACAGTAGGATAATATAAATAATTTAAAAAGCACTACAATATAAGCTACTACAAATATATATAAATAAAACTGAATTGAACTGAATTGAATTAAAGGCCACTACAAACCCATATATTTGAATAAAAAAAAAACCTTTAGATTGTTATTAAAAAAACTACCATATGCTAAGAAAACAATCACACATCATACTGTTGATAAATGGTGCATTGCAAGCTTGATTAGCAATATATTGATAGTAAGCGTTTGAAATGCAACCCAGAAGTTACTCTTTCTCTTTGCCACAGTAGTCTTGAGCCACTATGTTAAAGTAGATGTCATATTTGGGCTGGTAAATTTCTAATTCCACACCCCTAGTTGTTTTCATCTTCATTAGGCTCCAACCAACATTGACTCAAATGGCAATGCTTGGTAATTTTCCATAAATTCCTTTATACTTGTATACTTTTTTCAAATATGCCTTAGTGTTACTTAAAAACTTAAAACCAGATTTCTCAAAATCATTCATGTAACTTGCCTGAGCAAGCTTGAGCTCTTAAGGGAACAAAAACAGCAACTTTTCACATAACTTTAACCTAAGGCACTCACATATTAAAACATGGGACCTCTGCAATGCTTACAGTGCCCACATTCTGCATCCATGGCCTTCCCTTCTCAACATGATTATCTGTTTATTTCCCCCTTCCCATACTTTCTAAAATTCTGTTACCTCTTTCTCCCTCCATTTAAATCAACAGAGGGCCAGAGAGGGTTAGCTGAATACCACTTTAATCTCTCTCTTTCTCCTTCTAGCCAGTCTTATGCTATAAGCCTCTATTGGTAGGCAGCCAATGACTGCTGAGTCTTGTTAGCCGTATCCCTCTTGAGACTGTTTAATGTGTTGCATTGCTATTCAGTAGAGGGGAGGGAGAGAGAGAGTTAGAGTGGGGAACGAGGGGTTATCATTGAGGGAAGTATGGGAAAGGAGAAATACAGCGTGTATAGGACGTTGTGCCCCCTGAAGCCTTGTGCAGCATTGAGAAATGGTGATGGTTATTTTGTCCTCCCTTATCCACTTTTGTGAATAATCCACTATACTGTTTGCCTTCTCTAGTCAAAATGGGAAATCCCTCATTGAGAAGAAAGTTTTAAATCCAGAACCTCTCCTCTTGTTAGGGGCTATAAAGCTCAGGTTGCTTATTATCTAGTTTAGCTGGCATTGTAGGTAAAGTGTACAATGTATTGCTAGTTTATCTTATCTGATGGGCAGTTCAAGTTGTTGGCTTGCTGATATTTGGATGGCTTTTTGTGCCATTTTGGTTGTTTCCAACACCTTTGTTCCAATGATTCAGTTCCTCCTTCTCTCCATTTTGCTTAGCTCTATAGGGTGCTAAATAAGATATAACTTGACATAATACAGTAACTTACATGATTCTGTGTGCACAGTTTGATCTGCATATTTAGTTTATGGCTTTGGTAGAAGTAATTTTCTTTTACTATAATTTGATTGTATTGGCCTCAATATAGTATTATAGCAAATGTAGCAAATTGCAGATGTTGCTGCCAAGGATGTCACAAGCAGTATTAGGTTTAAAGGGCCATTATTTATTCACATTTACATTTAGTCATTTGGCAGATGCTTTTATCCAAAGCAACTTGCAAGTGAGGTATGTTTAAGGAGGTCTTGGCCAAGGACCCCTACCTCCAGTAGGAGGCTGGTGGTCTTACCACTACACTTTAGCCACCTAGGGACAGGTAGGACCAATTCTTCCCCTTAGTAAATAAAATCACTGTTTAAAAACTGCATTTTGTATTTACTCTGGTTATCTTTGTGTAATATTTACAATTTGTGTGACAAAGCAATCAACTGCATCTTAAATAAGCACATGTAAACTTGACGTTCCTCTCTATTTTTCAGTTTTTGACTGTACAGCCTACTTTAACATTTTAAATGGCAACAACAGCAAAGAAACTATTGTGAAAGCTACACAGGTAGCATACAGCAGTTTTCCACTGGGTACCTGACAAGTGGGGCCAGATCTAGCGTTGGCAACGACAAACACGCATACACTTAAAAGCAAGTAGGAGGCAGGAAGTTGCACACAAAAGCTCTTAAATGTTTGCATTTCCATCGTAACATAAGGGGGGAAGGATGTCACATGAGTGAATATAAAGTGCTCAGATGTCACGTGGTGAAACGTGAGAGTGACAGTGTGAAGTACAGCAGTAAAAAGTCGATGTGAGCTCGAGGCGTATGCCATCCATCACTTCGCTCTGGTAGTCCAAAGCACCACCAGAGCAACATGTTGTATACAACTAAGTAGTAAAATATTGAGAGGTTATTAAGCTATAGTATAGAAATGGTCACTAGCAGATAGCATCAGCATATATTTGCATTATTCTTGTTTGTAAAAGAAATCCACCACAAATCTGAAGGCTGAATATTAAACAGCTCAATTTGAATTGACACAAACACATGTTGACAGACAAACCCAGAAACACACACACACAATATATGAACGGTAGGGTTGGTAAGCAGTGATGATGTAACTGCTGGACAAACACATACTGCGCAAAACAATTTTCTTTGAACACAAGAAATGTCCAATTAAGAAAATATACATTTTGATTTGAGTTTGACTCCTCAGGCTCACAAGACAAGCCGTCTAAATCCTGTACAAAGATTTTTGCCAACATATATCCACACTGCTGCTCCTCTTCACATATATTCTACAAAATGCTGCAAGGCAGTCTGAAGAGAGAAGGCGAGGCATAGACGTGGCGTGTTTTCTGTCGAAGAAGAGTCTATGTGCTCAAAAAAAAACAAAACAAAACAAAAAATGGACAGAATTTAATTTTTGTCTTTCTTTATAAATGCACTGGTTATCTTATTATCTTTGTGTTTTGGAAAGAGGCAGAAGAAGAAGTACTTTGACCCCATGCAGCTCCTTTTTGATGATTGGCTTAATTGTAAGAGGGAAACCTGACTAGTGTGTCACAAACCAGGAAACTTTAGATTTAGAGAACCGTGCTAGTTCACATTGGGCAGTTGTGTTGAGGTATGCATTATTTTAAGGCACTTTATTGTTTTGCAGTTAAGCAACAAGACTCACCATATCTTTGATGTAATATGCCATTAATTGTTATTTTCCAACCAGTGCCCACTGAAAGATCCAGGAAAGATTTTAAACACTGCTGCTCTGGTACTTTACTCTGAGGGTTAACTCTTAGTTTACCTCTACAAACAGATTGTTTCCCAAAACTCAAAAAAAACAAAAGTTTTGTGTATGAGAGGACATGTGTTTGTCTACGGTGTATGCACGTCTACGTGCTTCTGTATTAGTGTGTTAATTTGGTGTTAAGACTTGAACACTTCCTGCATTTTGTCCTTGATGTGAATGGGCTTCCCCACTTTATCACCATCTCAAGAGCAGCCTTCCTTTATTAGCTTAACGAAATCTCCAGAACTGAGTTATCTGAGATAGCTGCATGATTTGAAAATTGATTGATAAAAGAAATTATATTATCTTCTATAATAAAACAAATCCTTGGTTGGAAGAATGATAAGATTGACACACTAGATACAGTAAATGATTTCTATTCAACTTAAATCAATACACATAATAAGCTAAATAACATTTTGACGTAGAATGTGCATCAATAAAGAAGAAAGAAAACAGTTTTTCCACTAAGGTTTGTAGTGTTCTAGAAGAAAACTAGAAGAAAACTTTTTTAAAAAAGCAGTCAAGTCAGTCACTGTAGAAACTTGAATGCCATTAAACTCATGTTTTAAGACACAGTCATATTACATCATATGTTCCTTTTGCTATTAATAAACTTGGTGCAGCTTTCAAATCAAAGGTTCCTGTTCTTTAAGACAAATATTAAAGGAACGCTAGATGAATCACACGGGAAAGAGGCAGCATCATATTTTTGAACTCTCAACACTTTGCCAGAGGCATGTACCGGCTTCTTCCACAAATCAGACGAGTTGTGATGTCAAACCTGGATTCACACAGTGGCTTCGAAATTAAAGCAACTGATTTAGTGTTGTTTTGTTTCAGGCAGGACATTCTAAAGATAGCCTGTATATTTCTGCTTTGTGGTGAGACTGGCTGCAGACAGCATCGTGTATCTGTTAATTTTCACTTTTTGATCCTTCTTCTTAAACATAAAGATGTACTATATAATTTACATTTACTACAGTATGTAACAAAACAATCTAAGCAATTAAAGTGTCTCTAAGAGCATTCAAAGACCACCCCTGAACTGAGGCAGAGGTTAAGATATCACCCGCCCCCAAACACTGTACAACCACTCATTAAAACATTACTCAAGTTCAACATTTTATGTAGTTGATTACTAAGTAGCTCCATGTAGCTCAGATTATTACTGTTCCCAAAGGTCAGAGACAGGGTGTGGATGAAGACATTCTAGACATACTAGACATTCAAGATATAATCACCTATCCTGAGATGTGTGATAATATCTTTTTCTTTGTTGTGTTTCTTTTTTTTTTCTACGTCCTAACAAAGTTGATTTGTTGAAATCACTCTACATATATGGTGAATTCACTGGACTTGACATGTGAAGCCCTATGTTGCTAGTTTGAACTCAGCCTCTTTGCGAGAAAGCTGAAGCATTTTCCTCCTTACAGTTAACCAGCCATGCATCACATGTCTGGCAACTGGTGTGTCAAGTATAAAATAATGACATAGCATGGATTTATACATAGACACATACAAATAGACCAAGGAAAACACCACTCAAAGCATGCAGCAGCAATAGTAGTGATAGCAGTACAGAGTTTATAGCTCAGGGGTATTTTGTGCGGTATGGCAGGACCACAAAGCTCTTACTAAACCAAGACATTCATGCCTTGAAGGATCTAAATGTGCATCTGAAGGAAAGCAGTGTTCTTGTAATGGATGGTCAATGTCCTGCTGGTCTATTGCATTTTGCCTTGTAGGTGATAGCTACAATGATGAGGTCAAATAAGATGGGAATAGTCAGTCCAATTGTGCCTGCGAGGTAGAGAGTGTGAGTGTTTGTGGATGCGAAGCTAGAAACTGACCTCTACAGCTCATCAGGTTCTCTTTTGGCCATGAGGATGTTTTCTGTGTGTCTTTGCAAGTATGTGCTGTGTTGAACACTGGCAAGATGTAGCAAATACAACCATAAAAGATGCAGTGGAATACAAATATCAATACAAACTCAACAAACAAAAGCAAGGGAAAACAAAGATGCTGGCAAATGGCAGAGTAAGCAAGAAATTAAAAGTGCTGTGGGTCTTTTCTGGACCACGTGATCCCCCGTAAATGTCCCTATAACACCATTCATCACCTGAGTTCGATAGCCACGAAGCACGTAACTGAAATGAAGGTACCTGGAAAGCATTTTGACAAGCCTGTCAAAAGTTTAGAGTTTTTAAGTAATCCCAGCCCTCAAGGTCCAATCAGATTTCTGTGCATCTGTGTTTCCCCCCTGCTGGGTCTACGCCCTCAGTCTGACAAGGGAAAAAAAAGATAAGAGGCTGATTAGAGCATTTCAAAGCCCAGCTGTTCTTTTATCTAAAAGACAAGAGCAACCCACTTGTAAAAATACGAATTCGTAGAACAGGAAAGTTTGTGTGCATTACATTGTTGTTTGGGGGACCACTTTAGGGCAAACAAACTAAAGCTGGAAACAAAACTTTTCAAATTTTTAAAAAGGTTGTTATTGCAAAAGTGTGAGTAGACAATTACTAATCTAGCTACACCTTTCCCACTAAATGATCCATTTTTGTATCCACTGCTTATATGAAAAACATGAATACAGCTTTAAAACAACAAAAAAAAATGCTGTTGACAAGCAAAAATCTACTGTAGGTCAAATGCAGACCAAGAAGGAAAAGCAGAAGCCTTCACGAACTTATGGTAGATAGATGTGTAATCATATCACCTTTATTTTTCCAAATGTTGAGATAAGTGAAACTTAAGACATTGTGACAAGTTCTTTATTTTCTTCTATTGTTGGCTCCATGACAACTGCTGAAGTCAGTAGCAGACACCAACTGCAGAGGCATGACCCACATCGAGCAACTCTTCCCAGTAAGGCAGATCATAGCTTCTGTCAAAACAGCAGTGAAGCTGCAAATCCGGCTGAGAGTGTGAGCTTGCCCCGTCTGAACAGCACAGGACAGGCAGCTCAAGGTCGACCTTGAAGGAGGACCCAAACAACGGCCCCTTATAGACTTATTGTGCTGATGGAAAGAAGTTGCCCAGGAAGGTGCTCCTGCCGGCTTTTGGTGTTCACCGAGACCTCGTGTTGGACAAAACAAGGGAGGAAGACAAAAACCACCTCCATGTTTTTAAACGTTAGGGATAAAGAGCATGAAATATTTAGCATTTCATTGTTTGTTCTGGCAATATGTGTTAACATGCAAACACTTGCTGCGTGGTATGGTGACGGAGCAAGGCCAGCAGTAAGTCCCAATAGAAAACAGGCCGGGTTTGATTTCCTCCCTTCTAATACAATCCACCTTCTAAACAACTAATCTTTATATGTGTACTGCTGTGGGGCTGAGATGGGGCCATGCACCTTCACGTGAGCTACTTTGTGTCAGTGAATGTGCAGATTGCTTTTTTTTTTTTTTTTTACGTATGCGTTATCTGATGAAAGCCGCAGGAAAGTACTGAGCTGCAGACTGCACCGTGGCATTTACCGTGTTCATCTCACATGGTTTTATCACAGACCTCTAACAATGCAAAGATCCGGACAATCACTATTAAAATAATCTCCTTGCCAGGAAGTGTAACTTTAGTGAAATAGAACAGTGAAATGTTAACCAGAACTAACATTTGAAAACTGTAGGAGTGTGTATTTGTTCATATTTTTAAAAATAGGTCAAGTTATCAATATTTACTGTGTAATATACTAATAATAATATGTAACCTTATAACCACATTAAACATGTTAAAAGTATATTGCTGAAAACATGTAGAACGTCGGTAAACTATGTAGTACTGAATTATACCATTAAACGGTTCTTTTCATCATTTCTGTGGTCAGAATTCTTAGTGAAGGGAAGCTTGATGACGCACTGGAGCCAGTGAACTGAAGTGAACCCAGAACTTGCAAAAAAAAAAAAAAAAACCCATTCAAATTCCCACTGAGACTTCAACATCACTAGAAACTGCATTTCCAGCCTTGGAACACAGCTTCTTTTCTACAGTGTGTTGTATAACTTGCCTGATGTGTTAAGATAAGTGTGATAGTTTTCTGTCTAATATTGTAGTTTATACAGCTGCTCTCTTAACGAACACAATTTCGCCATAACCTCTAGGTATGCACGGGCTCGACAGCATGGCTTGACACAAAAGGCGGATCCTTGTGTAAGTCGAGAGGCAGAGAGATCCAACGAGTGGAGTAACAGCAGGACAGAGAGGACTCTCTGTCATCTGAATGCTTTTCAGATGACAGTGATTACCGCTAGAGCATTTAAATAACCGGAGAACTGGTGAGTTCAACAAATGTGGACGAAACCATGTCACTACTTTAAATACTATTTTAATCGGGGCAGAGAGTACTGCTTATTTTATCACTTTGAAACCTAGTTTTATACACTTACTGATTTTTTTTTTAATTTAAATTTGCCTGAGGGGTTAATTAAGGCTTTTCCTGTGGTGCGATAAACTCACTTTAAATACAGCTTGAGAAACTCCCATGATGAGATCCTGTACGGTGAAGATGCATCACTCAGCTCACGAGCGCTGTTACATAGTGGAGCATCTCACAAACAATGTGTCGACAGAGACTTGTTGATGTATATTAGTGATCTTAACCAATTATTAATTGGCCATTTTTGGCAAATTGAGCAATAATCAAATATTTAAATATTCAAATAACCAAATTCTTTGCAAGTTCTAAAATAACTGCTTCTGACTTTGCAGTCAGAGTCATCTACAAGCAAGACACAAGTGTTTTTTGTTTCAGCAGATGAATAAAAACTTGCAGCGACTCTAAATGTGACACCTAGCACAAGCCTTAAGAGCATTTCATGAGAACATTCGATGTTTCATCATCACCGTCTCTCTCTATGTGATACTCTTTCACAAGAGTAAGTCGTTGCAGAGAGCTGCTTAATGTGGCGAGGGGTTAAAAGGTTGAGTGTAGAGCAATCCGCCCTAATTGTATTTTTTCCTTTATTAAAGATGCAGAATGCTGACGTGCTGTTCGTCGTCAGCTTTGGCACATCTACAAATCTAAATTAGCATGACATGAAATAGACAGTGTTCAGGGGTATTAATGCTGCTAAAGAAAAGTGTCAGGCTAGAACTGTACAGCTGCTGTTTACCTTGTATGATGTCCAGCTCATCTTTGTGAATCTTTAACTGAAACACTGAAAGTGTCTATTATCATAGCTTTGGATACTATTACATTCTATGAAACACATTGTGAATTATGTGTTTGACTTTACAACAAAGCAAAAGCCACATGGGCCTTTTAAGAAAAGTCAACTGAGAATTGCAGGTTTTCCAGCCCCAGACTTTCATCTCCCTCCGTGAATGGAGCTTAAGAGGAGAATTCCACCTCTTAATCACTGCTGTGCTATTGGTACCATTAGACTGGGATGGAATGCCTGGAGGGAGGGAGTCGAGGAGGTGAAAACTCAAGAATATCCCTCAGATTAGCGGCACATTTGTGGGGAAATCTAGGTTTATTCCCCAGATCTTCGCTAGCAGATGGTGTGCAGATAAAATATGTAAGCGTTTTGTATTTGAAGCCCTCATGCCTCGTCAGGCGGGGTAGGAGTGGACGTAAATAGCAGTGTTTCTGTCATAGATTGGAGCCGTGTTAGAGACTGGCAAACTGTCCAGAGCTACGCAAGCTTTCAACATGCATTCATCTAGCAACTGTCATAACGTTTAGATGTGACGCAGCCTCCAGGAGAAGCAGCAAGTATATCAAACTCAAGCCATGATTAGAAATGAGAAGGTCTCCTGATCTTCATTAACTGACAGCAGACTCGCTTTGTGTTAGTGTGAGCCATTGTGTTATTTTAGAGAGAGAACACCCAGTGCTACCCCAGGCTCTGGACACCACTCAGTCTCTATGAGTTATGAGTTGACAGCTGTCTATAACATAACCTGCACTGACCTGACAAAAAGGACAATAAAGGTATATAAATATATGAAATAACATTGATATATTCACTATATCAACTTTCGTTTTGGAGGGTGTAATTTGTGGTGCTTTAAAAAACATTTCCCATGACCCCTAGGGCAGGGCACGGGCGAAACGTCCTAGCTTGAAAAAAAAGGTAACTCTTACACATAAATACACTTGCATTCAAGTGTTTATAATATTTTGTCCACTGTTTTAACAAAACTTGTTAGTTTCACTTTTCTTTATTTTGTTTGTTTAAAAAAAAAAAAACTTTTAATGGTGAAAATGTTGCTACAATTTAAATTGTGTAATATTACAGAGCTGTTGAAATAAATAAAACCCAATAATTGAATAATTTGCGATTTATCTGAGGCCCTCTGTTAGCTAATTAGCCAAAACTGAGGCAGCATAGGTGCAGAATTTACTACTAACAAAACCCATCAGTAGTCAAGCTACAGTACTGGTGAACGGTAAATGCAGTCATTTTGTGCTGTTCTACTTTATTAGTACTCAAAGCACTCATTTACCCATTCACACACACACACACACACACACACACACACACACACACACACACACACACACACAAGATTCAGTATTTTGTCCAAGGACACTGTCTAATGGACAGTATTTAATGTGCCATTTAATGGGTCCCAACATATTTGCATCATATCAATGCAGGATCAGTTTTTTCAACTAGACATAATATATTTATATATTAATATATTATCTGTCACTAACAATCACATTTCTCATGTTTAGGAGCCCTTACATACAATATACATACATACATACACTACATGCATTTTGTCTCTTAGGGATAATTGCAACACTGAAACCCAAAAAAAAAAAAAAGAAAGCTGAAACAGAAAGTGTAATTTTATGAATAGTTCCTCTCGGGACAGAGCGATAATGCAGTATAATTAACCAGCGAGCCATCTCATCATGGAGTCGTGGTAGATGTCCCACTTTTTGACTGCACGCCGGTGAACTAATGCTGGTTAATTATGACTGCGCTGTTGCTCCCTCCCAAGAGGAATTATTTGGAAAATTCACAAGGAATTGTCTAGTAAGGAAGTACAGTAATTAAGGTGAAGGTGAAGGACGAGGAAACGAAGCAGATTTATAAAGGAAATGCAAAGACTGAGGATAGGTGAGAGGAGAACAGCCAGATGGATGACCACAAGAGCTGCATGACAGGAGGAAGAAGCATTTTCTCTGCATGACTTCTACTGTGAAACATGTGTGTGTATTTCACTATGAGCCATGCAATTTTAATCTGTCCAATAAAACAGCTCCCCAGTGCAGAAGCAGATCACTTACAAGGATGTAAAAGTTTGATGTGGCTCTTGTCAGGTTGGATTTAGCATCCTGGGCTCTGTAAATCGGCTAAGATGGCAGACTGTAAAGCCAAGTGCAGAGTGCCGGTTCTCAATCCTGATTTATTTATCACTGTCTTATGGTTACCAGGGCAGGCACTGCAGCGTGGCCTATTTCGGTTTCTGAAGAATACTGGCAAGTACCCGGTCCCGAGACACTTTATTGATGGCTTGGTGTACAGACGTTTTATTGTCACCAGCAGGACTACATTTATGAGCATCAACACACCTCAACTGTCAAAATAGCCATGAACCATTAGTAGTTGAAGTAGAGTAGAAGAGAAAAATGACATCTTGCCCAACGCTGTAGTTTTCACCAAGCATATATTCTACAGTAGTATGTTTTAGCTCTTTCAGCTTGACGGTTTCCTGTTTTTGAGTAACTGGACAATAGAGACTTGTTAGCCTTTAGCTGAGCTCAGTGCAGACTCATTACAGGGTGATAAATACTTTACATGTTTGCTTTAATTCCAAAATCTATTAAAGCTTTAGGCAAGATATCTAACACAAATTCCTTAAGCATGAACAGTGACCTAACAACAACTTATGACCCAGACGTTCATGTCAGATTTCACCAAACAAGTCAAAGCTTCAATGCCCTTCATGGAGAGAACTTTACATTGTTATACAACCTACTCAAAAAGCAACATCACAGTGGACCTTTTAAATATGAACGCACAACCAGTTCTTTCATAGAAATAAAAGGGACTAAAAGCTTGATGGATGACTCACTCACAATTCACAGAAACAGGCCTAAAGACCAAGACGTTAGGGGTGGTCTCTGCATGTACTGCAACAGTAGTTAAGATTCAGACCCAGTTCATCACAAATGTTAGCCAAATTTACAAAAGTAAAAAAAAAAAACAGAATGCAAATGAAAATGGATGCTCTTCTGTGAGGATTTGAGTGCAATATGGTAAACTGCCAGGTGGCTGTTGAACCAGGCAATGGGTTAAGGCTCAAGACTTTATGAAGGCATTGGTTCAAATACACACTGGTCTTTACACACTCTTTCCAGCTTTACTCCTTGATTTACATTATTTTTGATCTCTTTGTTTAGAGGCTACTCCTTTGTCTTTGTACAGAATAGTTTTACCAAACTTAACTTTGAGTAATGGATGAACTGTTTGATGAACTTTTGACAGTTAAACATCAAGGTCACTCTTTGAGGAAACAATCTGACATACATGTTCACTTGAACACAATGATGAACTGATTAGATGTTATTGTCGAAGGTCACTATGACCTTGTCTGGTCTATTCTCATCAAAGCTATATCTCTGAAATGTCGGTAGGGGATTTCATTAGATCTGGCACAAACATTCACTTGCATCAACTGATTAGTCTGGACAGACATGAATGTAAATTGCAACATGAGTTATTGCCGCAAGCATAAACCTGTGATGCCATAATGTTATTTGGTCATTGTCTTAGTGCTGCCTTTATTTTATCAGGAATCATCCTCTTGACACAGTGAAACCGGAAACTCTAATAGCATTCTGGCTGTGAGACAAATGAATGGACAGACAAACCCACTAGCCGACATTAAGACGCAAAACATGCAGCAAGGTAATGGGGAAGCCCAATTTTATTAAGAAAGAGATGAATAACAATTCGCTGATGTAGGTTACAAGCAGTTGCTCATGGTACTAACAAGGCACAGTTAACCAGACCTAAACTTTAACTACACAGAACAGTCTCAGCACCACAGGCTGTAACTATACAGCTACACTTCTAACAAGTGGTTTGTCTGGTGTGTTTGAGTGTGAAAAAAAGTAGACAGACAACAGTTGTAAAATACTTTTTGCATATAGATGTGATTACGTCATGTCTATGAGGAGAAGGCAAAACTACACACAGAAGTGTATTCTGAAGTTGGAACTCTGAAGAGTTACAGGTATTCATATGTTTGTGTGTCCATCATTTACGCATTTCTACATGTGTGCATGTGCACTAGCTGTTATTTTCATGGAGGTTTGTGTTTCCGAGTCAACATTTTCTGTACCTTTAAGCAAGTGTGTGGGTGTAAAGTGTTGTTTATCTCTGATATAACCCTCTGTCTCTCTCTAGCCTGTTCCAGTTGAAACAGCTGCAGGTAGGATGATACATTATGCTACTGCGATCCTGTATTGTTTCCTCTCGTTCTGTCTGTCTTTCTGTTGAAAAATAAAAGTAGATACTGGGCATTTATATATTGACTCTTATACTGTTCTAAACTTTTATTGTACATGCCAGTATTAAAACTTCATATAGGTTCACGCACCAAAGTGGAAGTCTGCTCTAAAATGACTGTCCTGTTGTGTGCACCAACAATCTGAAGTTTACACAATGGAATGGCCAATAATAAGATGGAGAGCATGTGAGAATTTCTGTTCCTCACTGACTGAGCCACACAATGTCGCTGCACTTGTTATCGCTTAGCACTCAACTCAGCTTGCATCCTGCACCCGCTCACTCCGATTGAATCATTTTAAACTCATAGAGGACTAAATCAATTGAGAGCGATCTTTATTTGACTGCAGTGCCAGTTAAGACGTCCAAGACCAAAACTAAGTGAACACAAATAATAGTGCCATTAATGAATCAGTATGTTCTACTAGTATTTTTACAGTTTTACCCTGGCACATAATTTGTGACACTCTAAAGTAAGACAAATAAATAAGACGAGCAGCAGAATCCTAATGGCAGAAACTAAAACCTAATGGCATGTTTTTCAGGCACCATAGAGAATAAAGAGCAGGTCCAAATTTTGATTTGTTCTGAAGTCAGAGGTTGTAGACTACACCACAGCAATCATGCAGTTAACTGTTTTTTCCTCCTGGAAAGTCACTCCTTGGTGACTAATGGGAACCAAAGTGATAGACTCAACATTGTTGTTTCCAGCTATCAAAGAACACTAAAATGTTGAGCAAATTGTAGCATTAAAAACACCAATACACTCTGGTAGGTAGTTGCTTCATATGCACCAACCAGCCACAATATTAAATCCATCAGCATAGAGATCATTTGTCAAAGTGGCAACAAAGACAACAGACCACAATACAGTATAATGGCCAATCAATCAATCACTCCTCCTTTATGTCTCTTTCTTTCTAATAAAGCCCTGGTGTAATTTCTCTCCTCAGCCTCGCCTCTGGTTAATGTGCTCAGTATTTAGCCTGCCACCATAAAGCTGATGGTGTCTGATGTTGAATGAACAGCTTCATTAGAGCGTTAATGACGAAGACTTAAGCTGTGGTGTCAGAAGTCATCAGCTTCATGTTGCTGCAGATAAACAGTGAAAGGGGACATCTCTATGCAATTTTCAACAATTCACTAAATAATTAGCTGCCATCATGGAAACCTGGTGTAAAAAAAAAGAGAAACTATTTCATATTTTCCAGCAGAGTTAAGGATTGTTTCATTACTAAGGCGAAAGCATCATAACAGCAAAACTAAATAAAGCCTTTTTTTGACCAGTTTATGACTCTGAAGTTAAAAAAAAAAAAACAAAAAAAAAAAACATTCCCAACAGTGTACAGTACCTAGGAAACATGACACACCTCAATCAAATATATGATTTATTGAAAATTTGCCAGAACCTTACCCAACCAGGTTTATTTATTTATGTATAATGTATAATGTATGACATTCAACAGCTAATCACTTCCTTTGTCTGAGTGCAATTTGGAGCATACAATAACTATATTTAAGCTTTTTAGCCTTTTTTTGACCTGCCTGCTCCTGCAGTAAATTACAACAATGTAAACCTAAACAGTAAAGCTACAGGCAAGAAAACCAATACAATGTGCTAAAAGATGCTACCGTGCCCAGTACGTACAGTAAGCAGTCCGTGGCACCAGGCTTCATAGAAATAAGATAGTAGCATAGCAGATGATAACATTTAATATTAGTGTACATAAGTGTATGTGCAAACAGGAACTCATTAACCGTCGTCTGGCTTTGGCACCCTTTATTTGCCACTAGCTACCTGTTTTAACCTGAGTCAGAACTAAATGTTGACGCTTCATTTATTTCTATGACATAAATACAAGTTTTAAGTAGGAGATTCTGACACCAGTGGGAGGTCAGGTAGTGATTTAACTGTGTGACAGAGTGATACACGATGCTTCATGTTGTAGTAGTAAAATAGGTTAGTGGTGTTTCGAGTGTGCCTTGGATTAATTGTGCTTTTATACATTTTATAGATTTACTGCACCTTTATTTGAATCATAATGAAATGTGTCAGGCTGAGGTTAAAATATTAGCCTATCTTATACTGTACCAAGTACTCAATGTACTTTGAAAAGTTTTCTCACCTGACAGTATTACGTTCCCAGTGGATGGATGGGTACATGATCAGGGTATCTCAATCCATCATATATTGTTCATGTGTCTGTGGCTGACCCATTGCACCTCCAGATGGATAATTAGTTTTCATCCATACTCACTCTTGTCTTGTTATGTCGCATCCATGATTGATTTAAGCGCATCAGTCTCATTTACTGATCACACTACGGTGCCAGATTGTCTTCTCAAGTGCTGTTAAACAATAAGTGATGAATGCCTATAAAAGGAAATGATTTAAATTATTATTATTATTATATATTTTTTTAACATAATGTTTACAGTATTTGTAGCCTGACGAATTTGTTTGGTATCACAGCGTGTTCCTCTGTGTTGATGGGAACAGATTGCTTTTCGGAGCTGGGGAGCACTGGAGCAACTAACTGTGCCTCTAAAAGCTTTCCACCATCTCTGTGAAAGCAGCTAATTAACACGATAAGAAACAGCGTGCAGTGAAGAGAGGTTGCTTCACAGAGGGATAACATTATACAGGTTAAAGCATGGATTTATAGGATTGATTTGAAGGCAGAGTCATTAATTACACATCCCGGGCTTTCATGAGCGCTAGCTTGAATATAGATTATTGTTTATGGGTGCAGGTCTATACCCACACATATGCAAATGATATGTTTACAACAGCAACATTTCTAAACCAGTAAATTTCAGCTCAGTAGCACACATCTGACTGGCAAAAGATTAATTGTTTTATGGAGGATAAATAAAGTAACATTTTTATCACTGAATCCAAACAGCTGGACTGAGAATAATGAATCACCACTCAACTTGTGACTAAAACAGTAACATTATTGAGACTCAAAATGCAAATATTAGCTTAGTCCATCATTCTAAATAGAAACCTACTGTAAAACTGAAACATTCATAAGGTAATAACCTGCTGCACAGAGGTTGTTGCAGACCTCCTAACCTTGTAAACAGTGCCTATAAAAGGATAGTTGTATAATGGACATCTATGACTGTCAAGTCATTTTATTCATAGTTTATCGTTCTCAGGAGTGCACAGGCTAGGCTAGCACAAAATTGCAATGCTCGCTGTTGATTGGATATTATCATGCATTTCAATGGGATTTATTAGTTGTGCAGTTATAAGGGTGTGTATCACTAAGAATATGGCCAAAAGCATAGGTTTGTATGTGCCTACCAATAGGCACATACAATAGGCATATAGCATAATGATTTTGTAGGTGGCTGTTGAACTTTTGTACTTTGACACAAGTGCACATAAACTGCAACGGCATAGTGCCCCAATGGCCTAGAGACATGTGGAGGGTGAGATGAATTGTTCTACTTTGTACATTTGGGGGTATGCCTTACTCCTATTTGGTGATTGAGCTTGGGTTTCCCCAAAAAAGTGTCCAAAGTTAACTTCACATGTACACATATATACACAAATACAAAGCCATCTCTGTCAAAGGTTTTCTCTAACTAATGAGTGCGTTTTGTCTCTGGGAACTCTAATTAATGGCCAGTATTTCAGTAAAACCTAATATATTTACCTAATTCTTCCATTGCAACAATTGCCATTCAGTATTACTTCATATCCATTGTGCTAATGGAAATGAAATAGGTGGAGAAACAAAAACATGGCAATCAACAGCTGATTAGTGGTAAAAAAACATTTATATTGTTTTGTCCTTTACTTCTCAGATTATAATTGGAAAAGGTTTTTCAGGCACCCTAGAGCCTTTGTGCTTAGGTAATGCCCAGAAAATAAATATACAGAGTTTGAGAGATAAAGCTTTATAAAGGATGATTTTATTTAACACCAGCTGCCTGCATTTGTGTTGGTAATCTTTTATTTACCTTTAAATCCACCTAAATTAAAAAGAAAATAAAAGCGAGCATACATATTATATCAGGTGGATGATACTGTTCTATAATATCTGGTATTTTGGAGTGGAAGGACAGTGTTGTCTGAGAAAACTGTCAAAGTAGTCTAAAGTTAACACTTAGGAAAATGCAATATGCCACTTTATGAAAGCACCTGTCATCACTTCAGACATGCCTGATGCTGCCTTGGCAAACTTTAAGAAATCATCAACACCTTATTACACCTAATCTTTCCCTTAAACAAGACAGATGGAAGACAAAAAAACACAATTTATTGCTGCTATTATTACATTTATAGTGTAGTCTAAGTTTTTCTCTTGCTCAAAGTGACAATTATGGAATTATTAACAGAGCGAAGTTACCTCTATCTTTTGTGATAGCTTCCACTTTTGTTTGGATTTGAAACAGTGATGTACTGATGGCACATACATACATTAACTTCATCAATCAACAAGGATATTACCTAGTTTATACATTTCAAGGCATTTTTTTTGTTGCATGCATGATGTCATTTTTATGTGTTAATGTTAAATCTAAATACATGCATCTGATACTTGTCTAAAAAGGATCAGCTCTGGTAGAGGCATACAAAATGACCTTCAGCAGGCCACTGGTGTGAATGTTTCTGACCAAACAATCAGTAATGGACTTCATGAGAGTGGTCAAGAGCAGGTGTACCTTGAACACATACAACAGCCATGAAAGGATCTGGAGAAGCCATGAAGGATGTTATGCTGTCTGCAACATCATTTAGCAGGACCAGTTTGGTGGTGGGTCAATGATGGTCTGGGAAGGCATAACCATGGAATGATGCACAGACCGCTACAGGTTAGACACCGAGTGCCATTAGATATCGGAATGAAATGCTTGGACCCATTGACAGACTTTACATTGGTGCAGTGGATCCTCCACCAGGTTGCAGCTCAGACTGTCTGAGAGCTCAGTGATGCCTTGGTCCAGATCTGGAAGGATGCCATCTCTTGCCCTGATATCAGGCATGCGTATACTGTAAGCATGTGGGGGTCATACAAACTATTGCTCACTTCTATTAAGCTGCTTGCTTACTGTCTGGAGCCCTAAATTAAAAACATGTAGCAGAATTCAATAATATGTGACACAATATAAGCTGACACAATGCAACACGGAATAATCACACCAGATTTCTGTTGTTGGATGTTCTATCAAGCTGCTTGTGGTGTCCACTGTGGGTGAAAAGCAACATGAGACACTACATTGTTTCAGCTTGTCTTAAACGTCCTTCACTTGCAAGATCACATAAAGAGGCCCAGTACTTAAAAATATCCAGTTAGTTCTCAAGACAGGAGAAACAGGGAAACAAAGGTCAAACAAAGAGTGCAACACTAAAGTCTGCCACCTACAGAGCCCTTACCACTAATCTACAGTATGGACATTACCAAGTCTGCCAAATTATAATCACAAGCAATCTGCATTTACAGCCACATTACAAGACAATAGGAAATGTAATGCAACCTAAAATCCTGGCAAGAGAGACTATCATGAGGTCTTTATTAAGCAATGTTGACAAAGGCATGTTCAAAATTACTTTTATTTGCAGTTAGGTGTATTGGTACCAAACAAAACCAAACACATCTATGTAAATGTAAAACATGATGTTTTGACAACAATAAAAGCCAAGTTTTCTCTGCTCTGTTAACTTAAATTTGCAAAATTACACGTTTTTGCTCTCCAGAATTTTTAAGTGTAGGCAGAGGAACAATTGCAGACTTTCAATCACCTTTATTGCACAGTGACAGGCAAAAGGATGTTTAATCATTCTTAATGTTAAGAGTGACAGTCTGAAGTATGTTTAATCACCTATAGTCTGAAATCTAGACTGAGGGACAAGATAAAGGGAAAGCTCTTCTGCCTCATACAGCATCACGTCTAAACAAATGCACTTTCAAGGATCCTACATCACCTGCACAAGGTGCAAATACTAAGTAGCAATGTTACAGCATTTGTATGAGCGAAATTAAATGTCATGGAGTGACTAAGTTCTAAAGAGTACTGTAAGTTGGGGTGGATAGATCCAAAAAGCCAAATGTTAGACTGCTCTTTTCCTGTTTCCTTCAATCCTACTTCAAATATGCAAAATGGCAAAATGCACCTATCTACGCACTTAGTTATATCACATAGCACCTACAGGTAGCCAGCATTGTTTTGGCATGTTGTTTATGCAGTCCCGCTTAAAGCCAGTGGGGCAGTATGTATCAACTCAGCAACAGTTTTGAATCACCACAAAAATAGCAGTATGTGGAATTTTATTTTATAAAAAAAATGTTTTAACAGAGCTACCTGCCTCTACATACATGCCTGTCCCACCAAAAAAACTCCCATTGGATAATTACTGCATGGATGAATTTCTTTTTTTTACAAGTCATTTGACCCTAACTGATGCAGTAAGTAGCTTCTCATTTCTTAAACAAACATCTAGGAAAAGATGTGAATCTGTTTCAGTAGGGTCAAATTATTGACATGAATCAAACAAAGAAACCATCTAAGGAGACTGATGAAACTACTAATACCGGGGTAAGAACTGTCCAGCAATATATAAACTTAAAGGATAGTGGGGAACCATCATCTTCGAGGAAGAAATGTGGTGAAAAAGATATTTTAAATAATTTGGATTGACGATCACTTAAAAGTCAAAAACATTCGAGCTCACTGCTATGTTAAATAGTGAAAGTAAGAGCATTTCTACATGCACAATGCAAAGGAAACTCAAGGGATTGGGACTAAACAGCTGTGTAGCAAGTGAGGTTAATCGGAAAAAAAAAAGCTTTGGTAGGGAGCATAAAGATTGCACTCTGGAGCAATAGAAGAAGGTCATATGTCCTTATAAGTCCAGATTTACTCCAGGATAATGGGCACATCAGGGTAAGAAGAGAGAGCTAATTTGTTCTAAACATGTACAAGAAGCACAGGGAAATGAGGTAAAAGTCCTGAAGAGCAAACATTTGTCAAAGAGCATGAGAGATGTCCACAGGCTGATAAGTGTGGGCAGACGTCCTGTCAGAGCAGTAGTTTCATGAAGCTGTTTGGTCACAACTAAACAGTGTCCCATGATCGACTGCAGTAAAGATGAGACACAGCAACAGCTCCTGATGGACTGTTACAGAGCTCAGGAGGTGTGGACAGTCCTGAAAGGTCTCGGTCTGGACTCAATTACAGCTCCATCATGTACGGACTACTGAGTGACCAAACAGGTGGAGATGTTCCAACTCATAATCTTCATAGTCACAATAAGATTATGGAAAACGAGATGTATGATGGTCATAAATCAAACTGCAGTAGACAGTAACACAGTCTGCAAACAAGTCCTCTGTGAAGTAAGAAGAAGAAGAACTCTGGACAAAGAACAACAGCCCACTTATCGGACATTTGACTGCTCACCCTGAAGTTTTAGCCCATTTTATTATTATTCCGATAATATCCTTGTTGACTCTATGGACCACAACAATGGAACAGTCCTTGATGCTTTAACTCATGCTTTGCTTACAATAATCAATAAAACACAGAAAAGTGGTTAGGGAATTCAGTATTTAGCTAATATGCACAGTGGGGCCTGGAGCTTCTGTCAAGACATTTTGACTTTGACTATTGACTATTTTTGCAGAAGGCAACAGCCACTGTTTTACACCCAGTGTGGCTGTATACTAGCATACATTATACTGTTACACCTGTGTAATAATAAATACTCTTCCTAAATCTCATACCTGGAGATGAACTGACAGCAGATGTAGAACTTGAAGTGTCCAACAAGCTTTTTATTAAAGGAAATATCTGAATCACTCTCGCGCCACTGTCAGATGAACCCTTAAGAGACCAGGAGCTCTCACTAACTGGAAACTGGTTCTTCACCGGGCTCTGAAGCACCTGACAGAGCTAGGAATTCAGCTGCAGTTGTTTTCTTCCTTGCTGGTATTTTCATTCCTCTTAGCAACTGCCTTTTTATAACACGCAACATCAAGAGCGGGGTAATCACTGACAAATTGTAGCTCAAAGCTCAAAATGATTTCAATGACAGTCACAACAACAGTCACTCACCACTGGACTTATGTGTTTAAGGAAGCACAGAAGGCAGTAAGGCTATTTCAGGTTCACTTGTTTAATGTGATCTGTGTCAAAAAAGCTTATTTTTCCAGATGGCAAAATATTATAAAAAAATATGTATGACATTACTAAACAACAATTCCTCTGGTGTTGAGGGTGGAAGTGAGTCAGAGGCTCAGATATCATTTGAATAGACACAGTTTTCCCACCAGTGACAAAGACATAGCCAAAAAAATATTTTGACAGGGTGAGTATACAGTGGAATAAACCGAGCAGCAGAGAATGTGGCTCCGCTTTGCGACTAAGGCTAAAAATACGAGTGTACTGCTCGGTGAAACTCAAAGCAAAAGCACTATAGTTTGTTTAATGTCTCTACTTTTACTTTGGGTTTTTTAGACAAACTTTATTTTTCAGATTGTCCCTGTGGAAATAACACCACCAGAGTACAAGCACCCCGGGGAACATACCAGCAGTACAACACTTTGTAGATTTTACACTATGCAGCGTGGAGGGTGCTACATTGGCCTTCGCTGCTGCTATAGTGTGAGGTTGTCAAAGGGGCCCCGACGGCGCTGTCTTGGGCAGCCTTGTACGTTACAACTGATTTCACACATACACACACACTCTCTGCCTCTCTCTGTGTTGCCTCCTCTCACAGTTTTTACACACACCGAGCTGATTAAAGTGCAGCGATGTCAGGATATGGTCCTGAGCCTGTCAGCAGTGCACACTGCTCGTCTCGCTCGTCAAAACACCAACCACACACATTGTTAATGTACAGACAGGTGCACAGACTTTGATGCGGGAAGAGACTGAAGGTAGAAATGGAAGAAATAAAATCGGAAATCTTGTATCACGTTGTGGGATCAGAGTACACCTATTTCTGGTGTCAGCTCAGAAGTACATTTGCACCTCACCTGTTCTCCATTCAATTTGAGCTGACTTTCAGTCAGCACAGCCAAATGTCAAAAGAAACTACATTCACATAATAATGACGGGACCTCTGCTCTCAGGCACACTCTGTACTTTTAAAGATTTGGTGGAAGCTTAAAAAAAAACCTTTTGAATCTGATAAATTCACTGAGTGGACTGAACTGAGCAAAACTCGACAAGAACACGTTTAAAATTAAGTCACCAGTGTTGTTCTGCAGTGGGTAAAATTATTATTGAGAGTCAGACTTTGCCCACTGCATTAGAGCACTCTAAAGCAGGCCGGTGTCAATGCCAGGTGCACACAAATGTTATAGAATGAATCTCATCCTGGCTGCCGAGTACTAGGAAGAAAACTAACTTCTGCCATTTAGCAGGTTAGTTAATAGTTCTGTGTGCTGAAAAGGCTCCAGCTACTTTTCCTTCTGTTGGTTCTGCAAGACGGTGAGAAAACTGATTCATTCTAATTTAATTTCAGTGCTACAGATTTTTAAGCTGAAGCGATCACAGGGACAGATCCTGTTAGGGATAATTTCCACGCAGCTTTGGATGGTGGATTGTGTATCCCTGCATCAAGCATAAAATAAACAAGTAAATACAGTGGCAAAAAAAAAAAAAAAAAAAATTGGAAATTCATGGTTTTCTGCATTGATTTGTCATAAAATGTGATCTGATCTTCATTTAAATCTAAATCAAGAGTTTTAACAAATATGATGTGCCTAAAATAATAACATACAAAAATAAAAATCTGATCTGTCATGTCTGTATTGAGAACAACCACAAAAACCTCATATTGATAGTGGAAAAAAGTATGTGAACGTGTGGAATTAATAACTGGCTAATTGGATGGAAACAGTGACAGAGTAGCATTTGACCAGTGCCATGGTGTTGCATACATGTTAATTAGTGATGCTCTAGTTGCTGAGAAGGAAGACAGAGGAGAGAGGAAATTCATGTGAGTAAAGGAGTGTGAGGGAAAAGTATAGAACACTATCTCATGCAAAAAAAACAATACCTCAGAAATACCTCAATACAAACACACTTAACAGGCATTTTAATATGCACCATGACAGTAATGGCGGTTTAGATTATTTTTATATTTTCCTGTCCATTTAGCAAAATAGCAAATGTACTAAAACAGAGAACCTGATCAACAAAAGATGTGTAATAATTACCAATGAGTCAATAAAATGGTAATAGTTACATCTGGCAAGGCTTTCCAATAAAAGTGTGTTTTAAGAAGGGATTTAAAAGAGGGTACTGAGTCTGCATATCCTCAGGCAGGTCACTGCAAATTTAGCAAAAACTCTATCACCTCTAGTTTTAAGTCACACCTCAGAAACACACAGAAGACCTCTATGAGAGGAGGAAAAAGATGATTACATGAACGTGATTATTGATGGAGTCGCAAAACTGTTGTTTCAGCCCAGACTTTCAATCTGTCCGATAAAAAAAATCAAAAGCAGCACAGAGATCTAGGAGAACAAGGACTGGGCACATTCCAGCATCAGAAAGCATTACCATAGTATTGTAAAAGACTAATACTACTTTCATAGCCACATACTAAGCCACTAACCAAAGAGCTAAGCTAAGTATGTCACGCTCTAGTAAACAGATGTACACAATTCAAATTCAGAATCCGTCTGACCTCCAGGGATGCAGAGAGCAGAGAAAGTTATGTCCTGTCCGGCAGCGTACAATGCAACATAGACTACTAGATGCAGGACTACTCAATACAGTGTTTGACTACTGTGCCAAGACACAGAGAATTAACGCTATTTACACAATGTTACAGCCTAATGCTAAAGTTCTCAATCCAGCATCCCTTTCTTAAAGGTTTAAACATACCTATGACTAAACTGGGCTACTTTACATATTAAAAAGCCACCTGTATGTTGACTGTGCCGTTTTATGGTTGTGCAAATTTTTCTCATGAGGATCAATAAGTTGATTTTTAAAGTATTAAACCTGTCTTGTTTGGCGGTTTTATTCAATATGTAACACGGGTTAATACGTCAAAATGAATTCACACGAAATTCACATGAAAGCACTAGAGACAGGCTTAGCTCACTACCTACATCATGTTGTGCTGTATATTATTTATTAAGTAATAAGCAGCAGTGAACCTGCATATTTATATGTTGTGCCACAACAGTAGCCCTAATAAAATACTATTGGAGACAGTTATTCAATACTCAATACTCTACATACTGTACAGTATATACACTGCATGTCCAAAAAGTCACCAAGTTATTTAACTCTAACTGATGCAGTGAGTAGCTTCTCATTTCTTAAACATCAATGTCTGAAGACACATCCTGTGATCGGTGATCACTTAAACATTTGGTGAACAGAAGAACTCACGACTATGTTCAATAGTGAAAGTGCATGTTTCCACATGCATAATGCGAAGGGAACTCAAGAGATTGGGACTAAACAGCTATGTAGCCTTAAGAAAACCACTTGTCAGTGAAGCTAATCAGAAAAACAGGCTTTAATTTGATAGGGAGCAGAAAGATTGGATTCTGGAAACAATGAGGTCAGCTGACTACCTGAATATACTGACTGACCAGGTTATTATATCAATAGATTTTTTTCTTTCCCGATGTCACGGCCATATTCCAAGATGACAATACCAGGATTCATCAGGCTCAAGTTGTTCAGGGCGCATGACACATCATTTTCACACATGGATTGGCCACCACTGAGTCTAGACCTTAACCCCATTGAGAGTCTTTGGGATGTGCTGGAGAAGACTTTGCGCAGTGGTTCGACTCTCCCATCATCAATACAAGATCTTGGCAAAGGATTGATGCAACTCTGGATGGGAATAAATGTTGGGGCATTGCAGAGGCTTATTAAAATGATGTCACAGTGAATGAGTCCTGTAATCAAAGCTAAAGGTGGTCCAACTAAATATTAGAGTGTGTCACCTTTTTGGTCAGTGTATGGGGAATGTTGCCAAACGGTTGCTTACATTGTACCTACACAGTAGGGAGACAACAACAGCCTTTATTTGTTTGTTTTTTGTTTGTTTCTTTTTCTTTTATGTCCACTTCGCCTCTTTAAAATCTCTTTACCAGCTACATGAAGGCAGAGTCCTGAAAATGTCCAATTTTGCAACCCACACCCACAGTATCACCACCAGTATCAATCCATTGACCCACTTATAACGTACGTTTTATGGTTCCTTGAATTTCCTGTGGGTAAGGCAGGAATCTTGGCTGACATACATCATATACAGAGGGAATGAGAAATTTAGCTGGATTAAAGCTTATGGCTACATATAATCGGAAGCATTAGCCACCTAGTGCATAGTAATCATAATGACAATAATAACAACATTAAAGTTTTTTCTCCCCCCATTTAGAGTCAAATAATCCTAAATGTCAGTGGAGCAGAATGTTGATTATGTGCCTCTGGGTTTTAACTGTTTCCTCTTGACTGGAGAAGGACTAAATCTGTGCTTGGGCTGGTTTACATTTAAGAAAGGATAAGACCATGACTCAGTAGGACAAATCGAATCCAGCTTTCACCTATCATCGATACATCTATAGCATGTATAACAGTATTTTGACAGTTTTTATCCAAACTTCATCGTTGAAGAGGCAGAAAAACAGAAAAAACATCCTGATCCAGGATTCTGTTTTCCAGTAAATTTTGGAAATTTTCGTAAAATGCAGCCATCTGATGTGTGAAAGCTCTAACAAATGCCACAGGTGGGACCATCTTAATACATAGAGATTAAAGATCACAATTTAAAATTGAATGAATGGAAAAGGAGTAGACACCTGTCCCAGACTACACTCTGTTCAACTCACTCTTTGACCCTATGAGGCAGGCCAGTCCCCTCAATATCACGCCAGCTTGACCACACACTGCATCTCCACATCAACCCATCTGCTTTGCAAGGACACCTGTCCTTCACTACTGCTAACCACCTGGAAAAAAAATAACTCTGGAACTTGCCAGCACTACAGATATGTGCAATTTAACTTTAAGAGCCAGACTGATTGACAGCTGATTAGAAAAAAAAAACATGCATAAAAGTAGAAGAGGTTTGTGAATGAATGTACCAAAACAATAGCTGTGGGCAAAAAGTAAAGAAAGTAACTGTAGTTAAACGCATTTCTGTTCATCATATCATCAAATTGACATTGGCTGCTACAGAAACAGAAGACAGTATTTTCCTTCAAAATAATTACTTGTCTTTAAACTGTGAATTCCCAGTTTCCCTCTGTTAAAGGCTATTTGCTGTGTGTGTTAGTGTGTGTGTATGTGTGTGTGTGTGTGTGTGTCCTGCTGTGAGAAACTGGAATCCAATGAGTGATTCAAGCCTGTTCAAAGATTTCCTGCTGAGATCCAATTTAGCATCTTTACACATAATGCCCCACACAGAAACACACAGAAACCTTGGGGTATATACTATACTATATGTGAGTATGAGTTCAGTTCCATCTTCCAAATGAGTGCTGGCTCTTAAATAAAGCCAAAAGGCAATAAAAGCAAAATCATAATGATGCTGCATTTGCTCTCTCCATGTTTCTGTTTCAGAAGCTGGATCCTGCACATGTACGGCTGTAGTAGAATTTCTCACAAAAGCCCTGGGTCCTGTAGAGCGTGTAGGAGGCATGATGTGACAGACAAAGTACACTGTTCAGTTTATGGCACACTGAAGCAACACAAGTTGCATAATTTGATGTGCTATGTACAGTGGCAAGAAAAAGTATGTCTGATCTTCATCTAAGAACGGCGTGTTAACAAGTATAATGTGTCTAAAATGATGCCAAAAAAATGATCGTTCTTGTCTTTATTGAGAACAACCATGAAAACCTCACAGTGCTACCGAAAAAAGTATGTTAACCCGTGGAATTAATTACTGGTTGATCCCCCCTTTGCAGCAATAACCTCACCCAGGCACTTCCTGTAGCTAAAGATCAGACCTGCACATCAATCGGGAGGAATTTTAGCACATTCTGTCTGCAATACCATATTCTCAATGCAATGTCATATTCTTTGTTGTCTCATGTGTGTGACTCTCTTCAAGTTGTTCCATGGCATCTCTATATTGTTAAGGTCCAGGCTCTGTCTTGGCCACTCCAAAAGGTTTTTTTGGGTCTTTGTCCTGTTGCATCGCCAAACTTCCAGAGAGTTTCAGCTGACGTACAGACATTCTCACATTATCCTGAAGAATTTTTTGATACACTTGGGAATTCACCTTCACCCCCAATCACTGCAAGCTGCCCAGACGCCGATGCAGCAAAGCAGGCCCAATTCATGATGTTTCCTCCACCATACTTTACAGTTCAGATGATGTTTCCATAAGATATGCAGTGACTTTTTTTCACCAGATGTAGTGCTGTGTGTTTTTTCCACAATAGTTCAATCTTGGTTTCATCAGTCTAAAAAACATTTTACAAATACTGATGTGCTCTTTGGCAAACTTTAGGCATGCATGTTCTTTTTAGTAAGCAGCAGCTTCCTTTGTGGTGCCCTGCCATGAAGACCCTTTCCTAACTTATTCTAACACCTGACTCCAATTTGCTTTTTTGAGGTCATTAATTCAAAGGGTTCACATATTTTTTCATGGGCTTTTTCATTAGGGTTGTTCTTAATAAAGACATGAAAGATCAGGATTTGTATGTGTTATTATTTAAGCCTCATTATATTTGTTAATACGCTTAACAAATTAATGCAGAAAAACACAAAATTCAAAAAGGTTCATATAATTTTCCTTGTCACTGTATATAACACTGGTTTAATGAAGTAGAGAAGTGCAACACTCCAGAAAATATTTCCCATACATCCTGGTCTTGTGCTGAGCGGATGGAGTGAAATGGAACACTAACTTGCTCGCTGTGAAATCTCCAGACTATTACCTGCAGTGTTCACACATGGGCTGAATCGGACTGTGTACTATGGAGCTAGTTGGGTAATGTCTGTTTAATGTCGTTGCTGACTGACTCTGAATGGTTTCCTATAAACAGCTACTCCAAGTAATGTCTCAAAAGGTTAACGGTCCTAGTGTATGTTTGAAAATGACATATACAATGTGTTTTCTGCCAAAATATCTCATACACATCATACACCAACATCACATTTACTTCCCTGTCTGAATATCAGGTTTTGCAGTACAACATTCAGTTTTGACTCTGAAGTTGAACTTTGGCCTGTGGTTTATCAGTCATGGACATTACACACCCTCCATCCACCCCATCTTTGTCACTCGCTCTTTTAATAAACATAGGCCCAAGTGAATTCATTGCATGAAAACATAATAGGATTACATTCCCTACAACAATACAATGGCATTTGTAGTTTACCTTGAACATAATTTTAAAGAAAGAAAGAAAAAATAATTCAAGAGACAGGTGTGTCACGAGGCTTGGATCAGACTCTCTTACCAGAGACCACTCGGATACAAGAATGAATTTAAAATGTTTATTACAATGAACTGTACAAATGATAATGTGACGAGTTCCTGTCGGATACCAGCTGGAAGGAGGTGATGTCGGGTTAGTATGGAGGTCTAAGAGAGGAGACAGAGTTAGGCCGGGTTCAAACTGCGTAGTAAAATAGTAGCAACTATGTTGGATACTCACTGGATAGTGGTGGTAGAAGCAAGTAGTTGACCTGGGTGAGAGCGGCCGTAAGTTACAGCCAAGATGGCGGGAACAAACCGGAGAGCAAGTCGGGCTGAAGGGGGCAGGTGGAGACTGAATGTACTGGGATACGTGACTCAAACCTGTGGACAGGTTCCAGGAAAGTGAAAAGGTAATACAGAAGCACAATGAATAGTGAGCCCAATCCAATCACCGATGTAGGCAATTCCAAAATCCATTTAACCAGAGTCATACACAGGTGAGTAGTTCCAAAAGGCGACAGACAAAACAGGTCCAATAGGCTTAATCAGAGAATGGGAGATGGTCCGAGGTCATACACAGTGAGGTCCAATACAGAGAGGAAGGCAAAGGCGAGGAAGGGAACCAATCAGATTAGGGGAATACACTCATGGCACCGGAGGTTCACTCAGAGGCAGGTCAGAACGGAAAGCAGGTCCGATAAGGGGGAGTCAGGTGAAGACAGGTTTCAGGTCAGGCAGGATTCGTATCAGATGAGCAGTTCGCGGATAAATGCTGGATAGTACTGCTCTCAGGTAGATGTGAGACTATCTGGCAACGTAGGAGACAAACAGACCTGCTTATAAACGGAGGGGAAGACAGAGGGGCACGCAATGGGTAATCAACAGGTCACGTGACAGGAGGGAGAAAAAAACAGGAAACAGGCCAAATGAGGGAATCAGGAGCAGAAAAGCAGGAGGAGCTGGAACCGTGTCACAGGTGTACGAGTTAATAACATTCAGCAATAGAAAACATGAGGACACAAAAACAACAAACTTAACACCTCATCATCACCAATCATCAAGAAAGCACCTGCTCCTCTTTTGTCACATTTTAGTTCAATAAATTCTGTATGTCCCCAGAAGTGGCAATTTAGCCAGTCAGTTTCTTTGAAGATCTGATGCCTGCTTCCTTCACTCATAAATGATTTTCATCTTTTTATCTAATGAAGAGAAATCACTGACTAAAGTACATCTGGCGTAAATGGACACATACTTTTTACTGATGGAAATTTCCTCCACAGCTGGTGTTTGCCACTGCAGAGTGCCTTTCTCCCACAGTGCCCTTCCCTCCTGCTCTTCGCTCATCCTCTGCGTCTTCTGCAGAATGACAAATGAAGGATTTTTAGAGGATTTCTTACTCTGTAACCTCAAAGAAGAAACAAAACAAACATTGACAGACAAAATGCAAGTGACCTAGAAATAATTCTGTCATACAGGCCACAGTTGACTTGTCTGGTCTTGTCTCAGGCAGATAAGACCTTCCAAGTACTTTCTGTCTCCGTTTGTGGAAATGAGTTTCCCAGGTCACGGCTAGACAAAATTTGGTTTTCGTCCTTCAGAGGTGAGTTGTAAACAAAAGAAAAGTCAGGTCATGATATGTTACTTTCCTCCTCTTGAGGCTAACTTTCTCCATTGCTTCCTTTACCACCTTCTTTTTTTCTTATCTCGCATCTCCCTTTCCTCACAAATCTGCATCTCATCTCTCCTACAGTCTTATCCTCCATCTTTCTCCGCTCCCTTCCACTGTGTGAACAGCTGTATATGTGTGAGGGTGTCAAAGTGTGCATTTCGGGGTTATTTCCTGTGGAAATTCTCAGTAAATAAGGAGATAGAAGAGTAAAAGCACAATTGGCTGGAGCTTAACTTGCTTTACATAATTGTTGCCTATAAATGCATTCCAAGCGTCAGGGATTTAAGCGCCTGATGTGCTTAACAGACAGAGAAGGAGGGCTGAGGCTGTTGCAAGCCAACTTAATGATGGAGACAGAGAGCGAGAGAAATAGGCAGAGGCAGGGGTTATATGGGGAGACAGAAGAACTGAAGAAAGGAAAACAAAAGTCAGCAATCTACCAAGCAGGCAAGATTGGACCGTTCACCAGCACGTTTCGGCTGTTACTTTCACTAAGCTTTCATTAAGATTTTACAGGACAAATGACCTGCACCTCACAACAGTGTGTACTTCCTAATTCTATTGTTCACATGCTGATACATGCCACCCTTTGTAACAAAGGGATTGCACACACGCACTGCACAAACTGAAGTGCAAACCAGTGTGAACTTCGAGGCAGGTCCATTAAAATAAACTCCAGACCCAGCAAAATCCTTCCCATGTATAACAAATGTTTTCAGCCATGCTGCCTCGATCGAGGTGGTGTCAGAGGTAAATCTGCACCATGTGAATAACCTTAACTTCATTATGAATTCATTCATAACTTCTTTGCATAACCCATACATTAAAGTTTGCTGATCACGGTCTCGGAGAAGGCCTGCAGCCTTGTGGGGGTACTGCGATAGCAGGTCAGGGCCAGAGCTGTCATCCAGTCCTTGTATAACTGGAGTGAGAGCTGTGTGAGAATTCTCTGCGTGAGGAAGATGCTCCCTGTAGGTGTTGACCTCAGCCAGAATTGTCCCATGTCACCAATACTGTTTGTGGTTTTGATGGACAGGATTTCAAGGTAAAGCTGGCAGGAGAGATCTATTGATATGATTTATTGCCAAAAATGAATTCTTTCATGTAGAATAGAGAAGGCTGGACTTGGATAGTTACAAATGTGACAATACTTGCCTCAAGGACTTTGTTCAATTTGTTTCTTTTATTTGTTTGGTAGACTTACTCAAGATAATGCACTTTGGTAAGAGTGCTCTTAATAATAGAAAAAAAAAAAACCTTAGAATCGTGCTTTCAATATTATGTTTAAACAAGCATGAATAAGGTGAATACATTAATTTCTAATCTTATATCTGTCTTTTTTCAAAGTTTTATTTTTGTGCCTACTATGTTTGGCCTGAAGGTGAATCTAAGCAAAACACAATCTGTAAAATGATTGGATGAAAACTGCTATTCTCCGTCCTCTGTACCATTTGTTTATGTTTTGATTGTTGGATTGTTCAAAATGCTGTTTCGTCAGCTTGTCTTGCACCGTGATTGTGGCACGTGACATTTATTCAAAACAAGCAGGCTGATGATGACATATTAGTAAGCTGGTGTTTTGAAGGGTACAACGCCCATTTGCACGCTTGTTACGAAGTGCTTACAGATAGGAAAGAGAAAACCTAAGTGGTGCTCCGTCAGTTCTTATCCGCCTTGCTAAATCATTGTTGGATCGTGCAGTGCAAATTGTGTTCTCTTTTTCACCAAGACTGCCTAAGCATTCCAGGACTAACTATGTTATTATTGTAACCATGATGAAGTTAATCGAACTCACATATAATTAGCCACTAGAAACAAAACTAAGATGTAGTTCCAAAACCGAGAGGCAGATCTTAGGTTGGGTCGTTTCATGTCTATACTTAGTCACATAAAAATGTCGGATCAGACAAAAATGATTCATTAGCAAGAAATGCCTTTTTCCCCCTGTTCATAAAATGCCTACTTTGTTTGCATGCCTGACATCGTCTGACATATTTAACCTGTATGTTACAAAAAACTGTGGTTGCTATGTGAGAAATGATGTGATGTGATGTCATTTGCTTTCTGCTAGAGGTAACATACTACAATTATTCATTGGCGTACCACAAGGGAATCATTTGCTTAAATTGTTCTGAAGGCAAAATGCCAAAATAAAAAAATAAATAACAAACAGTTTTTATTATTACCTCTTCACTAGATGTTTCTGCATTAATGTCTCTGCTTTAATTACCTCATTGCCTGCTCTCTATTGTAGAAAATATGGCATTAGTGTTTGTGTCAATTATAGACCAGCGATGTCTGTGCCAAGTTCTTGTCAATGCCTCTTCCTTCCCTTGCTGGCTGATAGAAGTTGATTAAAGTCAGAGATTGCTTAATGTTTCTTTAAGCAAAAATTGAATTACTGACATCAAAGAGCACTCCATTACAGTAAGGAGAGTAAATGTATTTCCATCCTCGGGTAATGCCAGCAAGGACATCCTCTGACAGTAGCACTGCTTTTTGCTGCCAGTGCCATCAGCAGAGCCATAACCCCTCCTGTCACTCTCCACCTCCCGCTGCTGCACCTCCACACAGGGGACACATTGATCAAGTGTCAGCAGTGGAAGGGGGCCCAGCGGATCAAGAGCTGCTGGAGGAGGCCATAAAGTTGGAGCCCATCCACCTTCCTGTCTTTAAATCCTCTAGGCTGTTGGCGGCCGCTGGGTGTATCCTCTCCCATCCTGTGCTGGGTGCTTTGTCCGCCAACCGTAAGCCCAATCATCTGCAAGAGTCCACTTCCTCCTCTGGCTGCAGTCCTGGTCAAAATCCCGGACACTGCCTTGCTCCTGGCCTCAGTGCGGCCCAGATAAGAGGATTTCCCCCGACAGCATTTTTCTAGCTCAGACGCCAGCTGCTGACAGTGCTGAGGTGAGGCTGTCAAATGTAGTTTCACAGCAATGTCATGTCTTGTCAGGGGGTGTAATTTCTCTCATGCAGTTTCGCCATTTCTCCTACTGCTGCCGCTTGCATGCTTGTTGCACAGTGCAACATAAGGAGGAATCCATCCAGGAATCCTGAACTTTAGGATAACCACTAGAAATGCTGAAGACATTACTACCTGATAGCACCCTTACCTATGTGTGAACCCCTGGCCAGGATATTACCTTTGTTTTATTTCTTGTGAACTACAGACAATATTTCTCCTAAATTCTAAATAAAACGTTATTTAGAACATACATTTAAAGGAAATGAACACACAAAATAACTTGACTAATTTTTTTCAGAATTTACTGAATAAGTCAAAGAAAACTCTATACTAAGAACTAAAAAGAAATGTATTCACTTCAGAAATCACTTTTTAATTGAATAACCCCAATTTGCAATCACTGCTTTCTGCACGTTGGCATGCTCTCCACCAGTTTTTCACATATAACCATGTAGCACAGACACTTTCATATAGATGCTATTTTATAAAAAATCAATTGCAGTGGTCGGATTCTTTCAGTGCTCTCTCAAACAGTTTTCTCTGTCTGTCTGGCCTACACGTAGACAGTAACACATACAATATTGTCCTCAAATGAGTGTCCTTTGTCCCCTGAAAGACAAAGTTCACCGCTGGACACAACACAGTTGAAAGCCTTAGACACATTTCCACTCCCATTTCTCATTATTTCCCTTTCATCCATCTCTTTGAATATTAGGAGCCTGTTTGGCCACAACTAAAGATCCACTGAGGGGTATACGGCCTTGTAGGGCTTGGAGTCACGCTCCCTAGAGCCCAAAAACCTGGGATCAACTCACACCCTTGAGCCAGTAAAGAAATGTGCTGAAATTAATTAATTAAAGAAATCAAAACATTTCAAAGTAAATTAGAGAAGAAAAGTTAGAAAACTATAAAACATCCTGATCGAACAAACACCTGAACAAACCGATCTTAGATCAGGGGAGAGCTCATCAGCTGAGCAATGTGCGTTGTTTTGTTTGGCCTGCTACAATAAAGCAATATAATTCTAGCTGCAAATGTCATTTAAATGTGAACTGAGATAGTAGGAAGTGAGAATCGTGTGTGTGACTATTTTCTCAGTCCTGTCTAGGCTTTGTCTCTGATATGGGAATAAAAATCACAGTGTGCTGGAGGGACTTCCACCTCAAATCTGAACTGAGGCTTCGGGTTGCAGGTATGTACTTGGGGGTCGACCACTAGAGAATATTGATTAACGTGGCAGCATACCCATCCTATCTGATGTGAGATGTGTGACAGATTTCCTAATCCTACACATATCTATATCATCACTAACATATAATCAATACAGCTAAGGGGCAATGTGTCCAGGAACTGGGTTTTCTCACTAACACACAGATCAACAGAGAGAGGAATGGAAAAATGACTCACAGTATTTTCAAGTGGTGGAACATAATGATTCTATTGGCAGCATATGTTTGTGTTCGCAGTTGGATTTCAGTGCCCAGAAAAAGTCACCGGAAAAGACTTGGTATGGTACCTGCTCACGCAGCCGCTGAGTGTCTCAAATGTTATTTGCCATTTGAAGGGTCATGGAGTTTTCAGATTGGTCTGTCTTGTCTTATCTGACCATTTCTATCAGACGTTTTCTTATAGACACTGAGATATTTCTAAATATGTGTGCACATTGAATGGTATTCACTAAGCTGGTATGGATTTTAAAAGAGAGACACTCTCTACCGAGCAGAAACATAATTTCCCATAAACTCATGTTGTTCTTTCTCTGGGTGTTGAAAGTCTCTCACAACTTGATCAGCAACACCAGGGGTCAGGTCCAAACTGTCCTCACATGTTCTGTGAGTCTGTCCAAGATAAGAAAAGACTCGATTGATCCCCGTGGGTTAAATGTGTGAAGAGGTGGCTGGCCAACACAAAAACACTCCCAGCTTGCCGTGGCCCATCGCTGCCAGACAGTGTTTTGTAAGAAGTGCAACTTTTGTTGCACCTTCTAAAACTCTCCCCTACTCCGTTCTTTTTTAAAGGTCAGCTGTATTATCTCCACTTCTGGTTCATTTCGGGTTATCAAACTCAGTTTGCTTCACAGCCCGCTTCGCTGATGTGCTGAAACACAAACACTGCTAATTACTCCTGTCTCTGTCACTAACCACTAATCAAGGCTGATGCTGATAACAATCATACACACATTCACAGTTATTCAGCCAAAGCTAAAGGCATGCAGTGCTTTTGGAGAAAAACAAAATCCCACACACAGACACATCTAATGAGTTTAAATGGATGTGTTTTGAATAGGCTGCGTAAATAAATGTAATTAGTAATATAAGACAAGGAACGGGTGGCTCTCGACCACTTTCATTTTGTTGAGGCAGCTCTGTGGGGGGTGGGGGGTGGGGGGGTTTAGTAACCCATGCTTTAAATTATTAACTATGTGGGGATGCACTACCACCTTCATCCATCTGTGGGTGTTCAACCTCAAGGACCCTGACTCCTATATATTATCCTTCTCTATATGTTTTCATTTAAAATCTTTCATACTGCTTTTATGTACTTATGTAGATCAGGTCAAACATTGTGTGCACAACAAATCAGGACAACAAAATACAACATCTAACCACTAATAGTAAAAGTGAATATAGACGTATAGATGTATGGGGATTAACTGTGTTAATAGAGGAACAAGTCAACGATGGGCATCGATTTTCAATGTGACTGACTCTAATCTTTATTAGATGCTGAAAAAACAGTTGAGCTCTATGAGGATAATTATTCAGTGCTCTCTTAATGCTCTTACACATCACATCTTGGCAATTTCCATTTCCTAGTTTTATTTAAATCAAAATTTCCTTTAGGTGGCATAAACGTAACCTTGCCTTTAAAAGCATGTCATCAAATATGGGGGCTGTAAGTCTCCAGGCAATAGAAGTCATCACCAGGCGCCACATTCGCTTTGAACATGCAGCCAACCTAACATGCCTGCTGAGCCCTCTTGATGTATAGATACAAATATTCAGACCAGAACAGAGCATAAAGGAACATTTTGATCTGTAAAGGCTGCTATCCAAGATGTTCAAAGGTTGGTAAGAAAATTTAGGAAACTGAAAGACTAATGATACTTGTTGGTGTAGAATTTGCAAATGTGTGAAAAAAAAGTCAGCTTTAACTGCAGGCTACCTGAAGTGGTATCTTTCTGACACAGACAGGTCACAGCCCCTCACAACAGAGGCCATGACAGGGCACGAATTACTGTGATTATGCTTAATGGTTCGGAGACAGACAATGGCAGGCTGACAGTACTGTTAGTGTGGTATTAAAATGGTTCTAACACATTGTTGTGCTTGAAAATAACACTATGTTTGAGAAAAATATTTTAAAAAATGTTAATCTAGGCCATTAGTGGAAATCTACTGTGTTTGTACTATTCAAATGAACAGCTAAATGCTCACAGATGACTGTTGACTGTAAAATTATATTATTTAAATTGACAGTAATGTGATTTCAGTAGTGCTCACACATAACCAACTAATAAAACTGTGAAGTTAATAAAGTGCTTATTTATGAAGGTGTGCTGAGAGTACAATTGCATGCAGTTTTATTTGCAAAGACATGCATGTAAAACATACACTGCCTGTCCAAGAAAAAAAAAAGTCACACATTCTAAAATTTGTTGGACTGCTATTAGCTTTAATTACAGCACACATTCGCTGTGGCGTTGTTTCAATAAACTTCTGCAGTGTCACAATATTTATTCCTGTCCAGAGAGAGTTGCATTATTTATTTTATTTTTTTTTGTTTTTCTTGTTTTGATGATGGGAGAGTTGGACCACTGCATATCCTAAAGATTCACAATGCAGTTAAGGTCTGGACTCTGTGGTGGTCACTAAATATGATACACAGATGTGTCATGCGCCCTGAACCACTCTTTCACAATTTGAGCTTAATGAAGTCTTGGCATTTTCATCTTGGAATATGCCCGTACCATCAGGGAAGAAAAAAATCCATTGATATAATAACCTGGTCATTCAGTATATTCAGGTAGTCAGCTGACCTCATTCTTTGGACTCATAACGTTGCTGAACCTAGACCTGACCAACTGCAGCAACCCCAGATCATAGCACTGCCCCCACACGCTTGTACAGTAGGCACTAGGCATGATGAGGGTAGTGTATATTACTGCAAATAATAATAGTATTTTGTCACTGATCCAGCGGCAGAGGTCAGCACCCAGTCAGCAATGTGTTGTGAAAATGTTGTAGTCATAAGCACTGTCAATGGTTACTATTTCCTACATGGCAGAAGACATAATATTCTTAGCCACACTTATATTTTTACAATAGTTCAAATGTCAGCTCCTAATCCTGCTAAATCAAATAATCTTCAAAGCCTCTCTCTGAATCTCAGCATTGAATTCTCTTGTCTGAGATACACACTCCTACAGTTACCAAGTCTACATGTTTTATGATTTCTTTTTCCCCACTGTCAAAGACTAACCAAGAAAAAAATGTCTTCAGATGCCAAGAAAAACAAATTGCATATGGAACAGAGGGTTTCTGCTGAAGCTGGAGTTCATCTTTAGTGTTCAGTTGTGACTGGATCAAACATCACCTTTTACTTCACTTCACGAGCCAAAGGTTATGATGTTATTTTAATAACCCACCCTTACAGGTTGTGTATAATTCCATGTTTTCTATTCACTTCACCTTGCTAGCTTTCGCCAAGGTTTAACAAGGTGCAGCTCTTCTATTGGCTTCAGCTATACTGTGAAATGGTACAGTGTGTTTTCCTTAGAGAGGCACACTGTATCTTTCATTGCAGCTAACTCCCACTCTACATATTAAGGTCACAGAGTCCAACAGGTCACTCCAATAATTGGAGTGAACTGTAATTCACATGCTTAGCTGATAACAAAGTCAATGAGGGAGCTATCTATCCTGTCATGCAAACTGTGTAATTTTCGAGCATTAACATCAACTTTGGGCTCCCATCACAGATTGTCAACAGAACTGAGATCACTCGATCATCTTCAGGACCTTGATTTTGGTATCCCAAAGTTTTGGACCAACGTAGATGTATGTGTTCAACATTGTCTTGCTGACAAGACCCAGCTGCGACCTGAATTTTGACTGCCTACAGATTTTTCTTACATAATCCTTCAAATATCTACATAATCTTCTTTCTTCATGACCCCATGGAAAGCAACATTAAAAAACAGAGAGTTGTCTGTGCAAGTTTGCTAAAATAATGTTGGACTTCATAGTTTTCTCAGGACCTCTTCCCAATCTGACCAGTGACGACATGTTTAGCCGCATGTTGTCATTTAACTGCTGGCTGTCTAAGTGGTGTCCCGCAAACAACGTGGGCTACATAGACAACTGGAAGAGAGAGAAAACCTGGGCGGATTGGAAAAGACGGCATCCATCCCACTTTAGATGGTGCAGCTCTACTCTCTAGAAATATGGCAGAGTTTATCAGGAGACCTAAACCCTGATATGTCAGAGTGGAGCCCAGGACGCAGAGACTCAGTCTTACACACCTCTCTGCAGAGACAGTGTCTGCTCCCCAACTACCTAAATTATTTATTTATTTATTCAAAATAAAAAGAAAACAATCCAATATCAGATCTCTCTCTTCTAAATCCCTGTGAGCAACTGATTTAAGTGGCTATCAAATAGATTTATGGTCTTACTGGAACCTGGCTGCAGCAGGAAGAATATGCCCATGGTTTAAATCATTTCCACCAGATAGATTCCAGTATGTGCATGTTACTGATAAGTCTTCCATGCACACAGGTATCCTCGGCCTTGGAGTTGTATATCTCCAAAGTGGTCCTATCGACCTGCCCAATGTTTTTGCTGCTTGCTGTTGTTGTTGATTTTTGTTGCCTGTTGTTCTTTTTTCTCTCTTCTTTTTCCATTCACCCCAACCGGTCGAGGCAGATGGCCGCTCACCCTGACCCTGGTTCTGCTGGAGGTTTCTTCCTCCATAGTCAAACGGCCACTCTGCTGTTTGCATGCTACTTGACCAGCACCAGTGTTTGACTGCTGTGTCTGGAAATGACAGTAATGAGAACAGTCAACAATGAAACTAGCTGTTGAACATATAAAAAATCACATACACCGTTTTAACACTTTTCTGCAGCAATACTGTAACCGGGTACCCAAGACAAATCCAAACCTTCTTGCCCTGACTGGAGGTTGGCAAGTTAGTGGTCTCGCCCATCCTGTCCCTGTGCCATCCATTCCTCTTCCTTCCTTCCATCCTCTTCAATCCACCCAGTCTCTCAGTGTGTGAGTCATGTATTTCATAGCAATGGGGAGCCATGGGGAGTCTGGCAGCATGTCTGCCACATCATCACTGACCTTCCTCCTTTTTCCATCCTCCTCCTCCCACACTGTCTTTTTCCCATCCTCCTCTTTTCTTCATTTGCATGCTGTGTCCTGCCGACTTCTCCATCTCCTGACTCTCCCACTCTTTCTCACTGACCTTTTCTTTCCTCTTCTCTTTTCTATTTTTTTATCACTGACCTCTTGCTTTGCCTGATGCTGTTCCTCCAGTTTCCCATGCCTCTCCCTTTCTGCCTCACTCTGTACGCATGTTGATGAATGTGGCACACTGGCCGGCGCAATTAGTCAGACTTGTTCATTTTCATATAAAGTGTCCTTCTGCAGCCAAAGTGCAGCGAAGGAGGGACGGAACATATTCTCCAGAGTTTTATTAGTAGATATTAGAGAGATGGCGGGACCTCACTGCAGAGGGGGAGAAGAAAGTAGCAGGGAGAGAAAGCGAGACCACCACAAAAAAAAAGAAAACTGCTATATGGAGAGGAGGCCAAAAGACAAGGAGCATGTGCAGTTTCAACAACACGCTCCAGAAATGACTGGAAATATGCTGCACTGAGTGAAAAATAACGAATAAATATCACTGGATACATTTTTCTTACTTTGTCTTGTAACAGTTTGTGTTCAGTTGATTTGTTAAATAATGCAATTCAGTCACTTAAGTTGGCATTCACAAAAAGTTTTCCCATTGTCCTTCACTGCCCTGCAAATAGTGCTTCATCATTTTTAACTATTCTTTATTTAAACTAATAACTCCTGTTGGCCACAAGCTAACGAACCTGCTTGGTGCCAGCACTGCTCAGTGGTTTTAAGTCAGAATGCTGTCAATGCCAAGACAAAAAGAGAAACTTGAACTTCTAATGAAAATCTGTTTTCACAGTTTGCAAAGTTTATCATTTGTGTTCTAATTTTAGTCCTCAAATAAATATGATGTTCATGTAAATTTATTTCCCAGTCACATTTAAAGTGAATGATGGTGGATTTTAATACCACCAATGACTGCAGTTTACATGTCTGTCCAGACAATTCAAATAACTGAACATTTGTGCCAGATGCAATGAAATTCCATCCAGATATTTGTAAGATATAATATTGACTGTAATGGGAAACACATGAGGTCACAGTGACCTTGACCTTGAACAAAGGCGTGCCTATGAAATCGCATTCACAAGACTGGGATGAATGAATGAATTAAAAAACAGAAGACATAATGCCTCTGGCCACAACTTTCCCTGGCACACAAAGAAAAAACAAAAAGCAAAACAAACAAACAAACAAACAAACAAAACAAAACTCCATGTATAATCACATTTTGACCCCTATAAGCAGATTGGTCTGAAACTCTGCAATTCATTCTGTTTACCTGTGTAGTTGAAATCAGTATAGTGCAGACTTATTCCATCACTGCATTACCACTAAATGTAGTTCTGTTTCTGCACTACCATACAGGAAATGGAAGTAATTTACTTAGATTTTTGCAGGTAGTGTTTAAGGGGAATAATCCCCCCACCCTCTCTTTACTGGAAATAATTTAAGGCATTAGTTGATTAAAAATAAAAAGTTTCAACTTATGTTTCCCTATTTCTTACTGGAATATAGACTGTATAAACATTATGTCCTTTTTATGTCCTGTGAGAATTGCATTACGTCATATATTCATAGATGAAGGCTCGCAGCATATTGGAATTTTTCTGTCATGCACCGGCACATTGAGATGTTTTAAAAGATGCTGTCAGAGTGAATCAAAAGAACTGGTCTGCAGCTACACAGCTCCATACGCAGCAAGCTGTGAAACACAAGTTGATGAAGTCGGTAGTGATGAACCCACAACAAAATGTCTTTAGACAGTGACTAAGAACTAAACTATTTTGTCATGGGTTTCATTGATGAAATTAAAGCTGCAGGTCCAACATGGGCTGACTGCCCTGGTGTCCACATTCTAGACTTGTCTTCTCTATGAAATCAATTGTCTCTCTGTGTCAAATTATAATTGATAAGTGTGAGACATGTGGCCCCTTGACGCGGCTATTGTGTCCCTTAGCTGTGTCACCCCTTCTCCCTGTCAAACGCTGCACGCTCGCTTCTGACTCACTTCCAGCGTGAATCACAAAGGAAGTGCTGAGTGTCTAACTAGGGTTTGTTTGTGCTCCTCATGCCCCTAGCTATGATTAATGACTTGCTATTATTTGAAGAGCATTTATCAGAGACAGAGTCGACAGATCAATAACATCTCCCTGAAAATAAATGATGTATTACTTTACTGGACACACATTTGGCCTAATGTAATGTTTCGAACAGAAGAAGGGGTGACGTGAATATGCAGAGGCTTCACTTTTGTTGTTGCTCTGCCTCCATCATTATTTTTTAATGTATATTTCCATCCAACAGTCTTGTTTACTGTCATTTAGCAGCTCAGCAGACACCACTACCTGCAGGAAGGTAATGAAAACACTTCACCGTAAATCTGTTTTTATGGCGGCACTTTAATTTTTAGAGTTTGCATCAATTTTACTAATATCTTTGTAATCACAGCATGAGATGATAATATGCAATTATTCCCTATTTCCACTTTACCATGGTTTCCAAGGTTTCTTAATATGAACTCATTATTTAGAATGTAGCAAACTGTGATCTCAAAGCAGAGAACAATGCCTTTGTTCTCTTTGAAATTATATATGCATTTTTAAGCTTTCACAGAAATACAAACCATTAAGAATTTAAAAAACAGCACGCTGCCATTTAAAAGCTTTGTCATAATGTAATATTGCTTTTCTATTTTTCAAAAACAAAGTTGCACTTAATTAAACACGTGAAAATCTACAGCCACACCAGAGCAACTGAGCTCAGCGGTGCTAAATAATCTCAGCATGGCAAATGCTCACACTGACACAGTTCACATGCTGATGCTTTTATTCATTTACTTTTTAGATTCAGATCAGATGTAGATCAGATTTATTGACTTTTAAGACATCTTTAGCACTTTAGCCTTGATTTTATTTTATTTTTTAAGCCTGTTACGTTTTGGCAACATGTACAGTACTATATTTATTTTCATTATATTATTATATTATAATAGTTATACACCTCTAGTGGCCCTAACATTTATGCCATGAGCAAAGGATGAATATAACAGTAAAGAGACCTTCTGAACACAAAGCATTCCTTGACAGGAGCCCTGAAGGGATTCCTTATATAGGACTCACTCACAGCTAATGGAAATCTAAATCTGCCTGCTGCCACAGACTGTGTTAGTTGATTAGGCTATGGGGAGAGAGGACGTACTACTCTTTATTGACACAGTAGTGAATGCCAATGACTGAACTGAAATAACAATAAAAATGTAAAGACTTCATTTGGGTGAAAGGTACTGTATGTAGAGAACAGCAAAGGCAGCACGAGTTCTGGCAAAAGAAATAAATCAGAACAACCTAGTTAAAAGTTAATGCAAGTACACCTCAATCTTAATACGAGTATGTCCACACCACTATAACCAAATCAGATGGTGCTGAGTCTTGCACAGCATGTGGGTGGATGATAGCTTATGTTTGATTGGCAGGGGCTCTGGCAGCGCTGTGCTCTATTTTGGATATCCTTGGCACTGAAAGATATCCTCTGGTATAAAGAAGTTTTGGTTTTAATTCTGTTTGCTTTAATGTGTGTTGTATATGTCATTATTTCTTTTTAAAATCTTAATCACAAACATGAAGCGTGTGTGGTCAGGGTTAGGGTTAACCCTAAACCCCTTTTGAGCAAGACTTATTTGACAAAGGTTGTTTGTTTAGGAGAAATCATTTTACTAATAAACTGTAAAATAGAGATAAAATTAGCCTTTTTGTAGTCAGGAGTAAAAAAAATGTCTTTAGCTCTAAGGGGCCATGCCTCCCACAGGGGCAGGACAACTTATCATAAATCATCCCAGATTAAGATGCTTTTGAAGAACTCCAAGATTTATATCCTAGAAATCTGACCTCGTAGAAAGCTATAGGACAATAAAAAGCATGTGAGAGAAAAATAGAAGCATTGCTGCAGTTTATTGTTCTTCTACTGTTTGTGTGATATTTTAAGTTCTTCAGGCATGTTTCAAACTTTGCAGTCAAATTAAAATATAATGTGAGACAAACATGTAATGGTATAATATTTGTTAATTAGGATAATAATAACAGTCTATATCAAGAGGTCAGAATGAACAATTACCTAGGTTCACTCATTTAGAGGTACTGTATGTGCTATGCATCAACCTTAATCATTGCTTTGATATGAACAAAACAAAGACAGCAAACCTCTTTGAAACGAATCAGCTGAAATGGTTTGTGCCTTAACAGTAATGTTTGGTCCTTGGAGCAACTATAACAACAATAAGGTAGTTTGTGAGTTCAAACTTTTCAGCCCATGTTCTGGCTTACTAAAGTGAAGTGAATGGTGTAAAAGATGTGCTAGAGATGTGCTTAACAATGACCACTACTACCCCTTTTCCTAAGTTATCTTCCACAGTGTATGCGCATCATATCAGTCGCCTCATGTCCTAAGCATTTAAGATTATCTCCCTGCCCTTTTAGTAGACAACAAGTGGCCCAGAGCCCAATGGAATGTGGCTAAAGAAAAAACTGACTTGTTAAACATGCCCCTACAGAAACCATCAGCTCTCTGCACATCTATATCTTTTCCTCTTCACAGGCTATATTTATATCCTCCCATGTCAAAGTCGTTTCCACTACATACACAACTGTTTGTGTGCTTCTGACCACAGCACAATATCTGGTTTTAGATTAGTAGTCGATATCTCCTGAGCTGTCTCCATTCAAATTTCCTCTCTGCCTCTAGCTGTTGTAAGTTTACCTCTAACGGCTCACTCTCAATAACTTAAGTGCTTGATGATGGCTTCACACTGAGAAAATATGTCAAAGTGAATCTGTTCCCGAACACAAAGGATTTGTACAGATTGGGTCCTTGCCTCCCTATCTACTAACATGTGTCTAATCTCACCTGCTTCCATGTCCCACACTTGCCTCCAGCTGAGTTTCTTCACTTCTACACTTCCTCATCTACCACCTTTTAATCTTCTCCTAACCATCTGCCTTTACACACTTACCAGCTTTTTCTTTTCTGAATTTCCTCATCAACCAGTTGATTTCTGTCAACTACTGTTGCTTTGTAGGCTTTGATAAGCTTCAATCAAACCCACCCGGTCTATGCTGTATGTCACCTACAGATTTCCTTTGCAGTGCCTGAGCCTGCTTCTACTTCCTACATGCTGAGACGGCGGCACTATACTTCACACTCCTAGATTCTGACAGCGTAATCTCCAATCTAATTCTTGTACATTGAAACCCCTGTTAATCTATAGGTGGCTCCAGAAATTTACTTTTCCACTCAGGGATCCACTGATGAGGCAGTGTGAAGTTCCGGGCTACTTTCTCATTTAGGTGCTAAACATTGTGTCTAGATTTTCAACCTTTAAAGGTTAAATGCCAGAGTTGCATATCAATCAAAACTGAGACATTAAATAAAACAACACAATGATGGAAAATTACTTTATGTACCCTTACTACCAGCTCTAGTGGCCTTATTGCTATGAAAAGCACAATACCAAATATAATTCTAATATATGTTCTAAGGTAAATGCAACATAAGCACCACATCTTTAAAAACAAGCCTATGCCGTTGCTGCAGAGAGCATGAAAAGAGAATTGAATGATGTTATTTCTGGTATAGATCTGGAAAATGTTTCCTTTTGTAATTTCCTGAGTTTGGACTAAATCCTCTCAGTTACAGTTATTTTTTTCTTTTCAAAAAGAAAACTAACGTCAATAGCAGCAAGTTGTTCTTTTCAGAGCTAACAATAACCCTCAGTCAAGCAAAATGAAAAAGCCATATGTGTAATCAATAAGTCTGCCAAACTGTATTTCATGGAATTCAGCAGTTTAGACTCACAGCACTGAGGGTGGCTGTATGTTTGTGTGTGCAGATGCTGAAAGTCCAAAGTTTGTACTGGATGTATATGGCAGTACACGCGTGCCTGTGCGTGTGAGTGTGTGTGTGTATGTGTGTGTGTGAGAGAGAGATTTTAGCAGCTTGGTAATCTCCCCATGGATTGCAGAGAAGTTATCTTTTCTTAGAGAAAGACCCAACTGAGGAAGGAGGTGTTTCAATTCTGAATGCTCAATGGTTTGTCGATAACGCCGCTGCCAATTTCACAAGCCATACTGCTCACTTTCCCATCGATTAGGTAAACCCAGCATAGGCCATATTATTGCGCTCTCTTCCTACCTCATATATAAACTCAACCATTCTTTAGTTTCTTCCTTTTCTCACTCATGATAAGGAAAGTAGGGGATATTGGGGTTCCTTCATGCAGAGTGTACACAATAGTCAGTTTGTTCCTAGCAGTGGACAATGAACTATAAAAATGATGCTCTTCAACATAATGTCCTCTTTGACATATTGCGATGAGAATGCATGTTAGTGGCCTATTTGGAATTGGTGTTAACATTTGTTTCTGGATAACAATCAGAACATTACTGCTGTAGATGTGAAAGTCACTGCTCACTCTGTGAGTCTGAGTTAATGTGCATTCATCTCAGACAGTGTGCTCAGTTAGAACATTTGCAAATGCAAAGACCTATTACCAGATGTCATTATTGAGATAATATATCCTGATATTTTAAAAGCAGGTGTAAGTGGGGACTTTCGGTTCATTCATGTAAACCTTGTGCTCAGAAACCAAGAAAAAGAGCTCAAGATATAACCTGTGAAATAATACATCTGTGCAAGAACTCAGTGACTTGAAACCTTTTGAACCATCGTTGTTAAAAGAAAGCACAAAAGCTCTCAGAGGAAAAAATGGTTGGGATTCTTTTTTTTTTTTTGCTTTTGTTTGCGCCTGTAGGAGTGCAGTGATGAGCCACCCACCCTGGTACACAAGTCATACAGAGCTTTTTAGTCCGAATGTGGTGTGACGGAAATAAAAGGTTATGGACCAGGTCACCATTGACTTTAAGCTGCACTTTAGTTTTAAATGAATGTGGGAGATAAGTTAAATTTCAAAAGGTTTAAAAGTCTTACTTTCATTATGTAGGAATCATTAAATCTGTGGAATTGTACTTTTCTAAATGGCAGGTGGGTGAGTGTGGATGCGGGGGCACGTTTTTTGGACAATGAACTAAGACTTAAAAGCTCAATTTAAAGCATCAGCATGTACCTGAAACTAAGTACATGTTCAACCCTGACTTTCTGTAAGGTTTGAACCGCAACCAGGCTCAAGAAGGACATGACAGGTTACAACTGGTAAAAACTTTATTTTAAGAAGCTCGAGTGTTAGTTATTCATCACCAAACTCTGGGAGTCGTCACCATAATAATTTTTCTTACAGTGTGAAAAAAATGAGAAATAAAGTCATCAAACGGAATTGAAAAGTCTCTAAATCCACATCACATTAACAGCATTGTCTTCCTGTCTGGAGATGATCTACCCCCAGTGACCATACCCAACAGCAGAATTGAATCAACACACACGGACACATACACACACACATGTCGGGTACACTCAAACTGGTGATGGCAGGTCATTCTCTCCTTGGACAAAACCTTTTCCCATGATACAAAAGATCCATTATCACCTGCGTGTCCCTGGTGGCAAACAGTGAGTAGGGAGACAACACAAGAAGGACATTCACACAGAGACAACCACGCAACGTTGCATACACTCACTGTCAGACGCTTACAGTAGTGTACGGTATCGGCATGCACACCTTGTATGTAAATCACAAGCACACACACTCTGTGTTAACCTCCTAAAAGCCTGTATCTGGTTTAAAAGTACATCCATCTCTTAAATGTTCAACTGCTTCAAAGCTTTAGCTTTAAAGCCTGTGTTCTATCTAATGTGCACAGAGGGGGAATTCCAGGTCATCCTTCACTTTGAAAGCGTTTTCTTTTTATAATCTTTTCGAACAACTCTGTGGACAGTTATCTTCAAATATCAGTTTGAAGATCTTCATGGTATGAATTCAGCGCTGCCATCCAGGCAGATATAACCTGGGAAAAGGTATTCCTTGTGGATTGTGTTTGGTCAGACCTCTATGAAAGATAAAGTTCATTTTATTGTACATTGTGTTTTGTTTCATGACAAGCCTCTTACCTTCTTTATCTGCAGAAGGAAAACTGTCTGTAACTCTGACAGTGCTTTGCACCATCAAGCCTACACAGTCTAAACTGAAAAAAAAAACATCTATGCCATTGTCTGCCAAACCATTTTTGTGACCTTTACAGAGACATGTTGTTTTTATCTATGCCAGCAACTATGGCTGGATGGCCCATCACTTTGGTCTAGACTGAAATATCTCAAGTGCTAATTGATAAACTTCCATGCAATTTTGTGACATTTATGGCTCCGTAAGTACAAATCTCACTGTGTTTCAGTTGAGCTTCAGCCATGAGCTAAAGTAATGTTATACTCTTACTGTGTTTATGTGCAGAAACATTGAGCTGGTATCAGACTTAAAGCATTTACAAAATGCAGGCAGCCTATGTTTAGAATCATCACTTATTGATAAAGATAAAGGGCTACCTTTGTTTTGCGTACATTAGGATTTGTTAGTTGTTTTCTCTGGTTCTGCTCTGTCGGGCCCATACTGCAGCTACAAAACAAGACTATAAAACCAAAACATATACGAGCTAAAAAAGGCTGCAATATAGACTTTGCAGAGCATCACCAGAGATTACAGTCAGCAACTGGTGATGTCTATGCAACTCCTTTGCATTCAGTGACTCAAGTACAACTTTAATTTACTGTTATGGTCCTTTTCTAGGAGGAGTAATTTTGTGTTAAACTTTTCTTTTGGGACAAGTTTCTTTTCTCTATGAAATGCTTTGCCCTGGTCTGAGTTTGGGTCCTGCCTTTTTAAAAAAGAACCTTGACATTTATATGTACATAAAATAACATATTTTCACTGCAATCAAAATTATTCAATCCCTATTTCAAATTAGGTATATTGGCAATGAATACAGCTGTTTGCCATGAACATATCAAACAAGAACAATTGAAATAGCTCAACACCAGTGGTAAATAGTGGAAATTCAACATATCACTATGGTATCAATGCAGCAATCATTGGCCAGTCTATCTGCCTCCAGACATGACAACCTATTAACACATCATTACTGAGCTCCTATTAACACCTGTTCACATCACAGTGACTGTGACAGTGGAAAACAATGGAGTGGCTTCACAGGGATGTTTTGCTCATTTTAAAACTCGTTTTAACCAGATATGTTTCTAGGCAATGTTAAAATACTTGTCCTTGAGAACAACGCACTCCACCAGTGCTGCAACAGTACACACTGACATTGACCTAACAAAATAAGAGATTTTCCAGCACAGTAATTTCCCCTTCTCAACTCGTACACACACACACACACACACACACACACACACACACATTCTGATGTGATGTGCCCTGTTGGGTTATTAAAAGTGCTTTTGTGTTTGTGTGCTTTTTTTTTTCTTTGGTGATAATGGAACTCACACTGGAAAACAGAATGTCATTTCCCATGCTAAATATATTTTACACTCCACTTGCTCTCAATTTCATTCACTGGGTTCATAGTTTGTAATACATTCAGCCTGCATCATTAAAAGAAACTGAATAGGGTGATCACAAACACAAATATGGGGAAAAAGTTCAGATACAGAAATTTTCTATTACATTTAGTGATTCAGTAAGTACTTAAAATATCTTCCTGCTTGTGTTAGTCCTTTCCTGTTAGACATTTTATTTCTCTACAAATCTCATCTCCAAAACACTGGGAAAAACCTATCCGTCTAAAGTACAAAGAAAACAGTTTTAGCATTTTCACTAACTTACTAGTGAAAATAAAATTTGTATTTTGGAAATATAAGTAATGCCGGCAACACTTATGCCCCTAATAGGTCTTTAAAAAATGGTCCCTGAAGTCACCAACATGTGCCTGTACACTGTCGTGCTGAAAAAACTAAGTGAGCGGCAAGTTTGACACAGAACCTCTCAAAAACGACGAGGTTCTGAGGTGCCTCCTTCTGAAGTTCGAAAAAAAACAAACACAAATAACGCGCCATGAGTCCCAAAAACACATCAGCAGGATCACAGAGATTCTGTGGTAGCAGCAAGTTAGAATGGTGTCAGATAAAGATGCTACTTAACCACATGCAATCCACTGCTATAAAGGCAGTTTTACAGCATCTCTAGGACATACCATCTCTGGCTGTCAAAGTGTGTAATTAGCGATTAGAGATTACTTCTTCACTCGTTGAACATTCATTCATTTATGAGAAATTATCTCCTCAGATCAAGTGGTGGATATCTTGGATGGATCTTAAAGACACAGTGGTTTACCGAGGCACACCTACTAGAGAGTCTATAAAGCATCATTAGAGGTGTGTGATCAGTTAGTTACTTAGTTTGGAACCCGTCTCTGAGTGGCGTCTGAGCTGGTCTCTTCATGGCAAATGGATCTACTGGCCGTCTGAGCAGGTAGACACAATCAGTCTGCGGCAGCCAAGACTGAGCCAGCCACAGATGGGCATCTGAAGCATCGGCCTCTCTAGACGGCAAGAGATGCCGGAGGTACAGATAGTGTTGGTACTATCTAGGTGAGTGAAGATGTTCCAGCTGCGTGTGGGGGCTAAGAGGGCACAGGGGTGTCCGAAAGCCACCTGCTCTGCAGTAAGTTGGTGACATATGTAGGAACAGAGGAGAGAAAATGATTCGCATCAACATCCCTAAAGTCCAGCAGCAGGGGCACACACACCGACTGCTGGCACACTGCATCAGGTTTGTGAAACCAAGAGGGGACAGCAGGCAAAGATGCAGGGACAGGGAACTCCAGGGCCCTTGTCTCCTGGCTAGGTCCGAGAATGCAGAGTCCCAGGAGAGGATGCTGCCACCTTGTAGCAGCCCGATAGGTCACTCAGTGGCTCCATCAAAGAAGGTGAAGCATAAATCATTTGAATAAACGTCCTACATGGAACCTGTCCACCCAGCACCACAGCAGAGGCAGGGACCTAAGTTGGGTGTCTGAAAAGCTTTCGGGGGAGCGGAAGGTGAGGCACTCCTATGCTTAAGATACCTCTTTGGCTCTTAAGGTCCAGCCTTGGCCATGGGAGCACCGTATCAACACCAACACTCTTATTTCTCTCACATACACTAGCAAGGCGACTTTTCACTCAACAACAGTAGGAAAGCAGACACGTGACCTAGTGCTAGCATGTCTCTACCCCGAGACATACCAAGTCCACCTGCTGCAGCTACTTTCCCCTCTTTCTATCTCATGCGAAAAATGTATGTGGAAGCTCAAATGACACACAAAACCCCACAAACCACATGAAAAAGTTTGTTTGGATCATAATAGCATAGAAAAAAGAAGAGCGATTTCTGTGTTCATCCATGCATACGTACACATAAGTGAGCACTGTCTGTGATTTGCACTTTGATGCTGTTTTGCGTTATGCTATAGGTGCTACTGCTGTTTGGACTGAGCAGAGCTTGAGACTCGACAATATGTCATTTCCAGCGCACATTTTGAATGGACCAAATTACTGATTTCTACAAAACCAGAAAATGTAAAAAAAAAAAAAAAAGTAGGTAGTGTCCTTTTAACAGTACCTTGTTTCTACATGAGTGAAATCACCTTAGAGTCATATGTGTGCAAAAGGTGACCAAAAAGTGGATTTCAAGTAATGCACTTTAAAAAATGTGTCCTCTCTTGAGCATAGCCTTTGGTGGATGCTGTTTACATAGCCAATCATGATACCCTCACCCTAAAAAGCTGTCAAATATTATTGAATGTGTTTCACCACCAAATTATTTTGCTCATATAAAACATACAGTTAAGATGGTTAAAAATAGACAGTTAAAATACTCACAGTTATGTTGTTTGTATTTCTCTAAGATTAAATACAAGTTTAAGGTAACTGACAAATCCGATTTGAGATTTTATTGCATTTTATAAGTAATTACTTGAATGTCAGAATGCACAGTGTGACATTATAACTTTGTGTAGATAAAGACTTTTTTAGGTCACTGTACTGAATTATGTATAGTTTAGTGAGTGAAAACGTAAAAGGTGTCAAATGTACGTCATGTAAAACATGTAAATATTTTGGCAAGTGCATAAAGTGTCTATTTGAGTGTGTACTAGTGTGTATTAGCATTGGCTAAAAGACCTAATAATGTGACACACTGAGAGATGAGCAGCAAGAAGAAGAGAATTCACAGAACCAAATTTGCACATGAACATGAATACAAACTATCACACGCTTACATATCGAGGTCTGTAAACCCATGTGTAGAGATAGAATGTTGTGCACAAACAACACAGGGTGACTGTCGGCATAAACACACAAACAGGAGTGAGCTTGTGGAGGCAGAGACCACGTGTCTCGCTAGGTGATGGATGAGTTTTTTACTGACTGACACAGTAACAGCTCAGCTAGTGATAAATAGCTAACTTGTATGTGTGTGTACAGTATGTGTGGGTGTAAATGACTAAAACAGTGACAGATGCATCATGGATAATGGCAATAGTATATGAATAAGAAAGTGTGTATGTACGTGAAGTAAATAGAAGATTAGTGTGTCTGTATTATTCTCAGGCTTTAGGGAAAGACAAAAGACAACAGTAGGGTTTCAATTATACACAGCTAATTACACATGAGCTAATGGCATAATGAAAAGCTACCTGGAAGATCAAGTACAGCCCAGTTATTGTATTAGCCACTGGCAGAAACATGCCAATCATACAAACAAAAAGCAAAAAAAAAAAAGCTCTTAAAACACATTAAGAGCAAATAGACATGTGCTGCCTTTATTTATAGTCAAAAGTGGGAAGTTGCCAAAAGGCAAAAACATAGTTACCAAAGTGCGGATCATATGGATGCTGGCATCACAAGCTTTTCCTCCAACAAGTTTGACTAATTTAAATAGTTTTGGAGAGAAGCGTTGACTGATTTAAAACTAATTCTTGCTAAAAATCAAACTTTAAAACTACACAATGGAAAACAAATGTAACTACTAACTACTTAGTCAAGCACCTAGTAAGATAAAATGTTTTCATCTAGTTTCTCACGAGTGATTTGAATTTGCTTTCATAATGTGGTCTAAAACATTACTTTAAATAATAACTCCTTATTATGAACTTTCTTAAGCCAGTGATCACTATATTAGACAAAACTGTCACAAAGTTTGACTTGAGTAAGAGGCTTTAAAGCAAGAACTAAGTTAAAGAACAGATAACCAACCAAAAAAACTAAATAAAACAAACAAACAAACAAACAAAAAACTCTAAGGGCAGTAGAATAATAGATAGAAATAAAAAGGGGAAAAAAAGACCAAAACTTAAGGTTAAGGCTGAGAATAGTCAGTCAAAGTTCTTTATACAATAGCAAAGTGAACATGGCAGCAACGAACACAAGCCTAAAACAAGATAGACTGAATCGTGTCAAGTGCCTGCTACCTATCCATTTTTCTAACAATGAAAAACAGACGAAGTAAACAAGTAAAAAACACAAACTGAGTCAGTCCACTGATCAACTTAAAACAATGCAGAAGTTCCAAAGAAATCCAAGGAGCATAAAACAGAATAAAGGAATAAATTATAATTTGGTGAGGCTATGCTGGTCTTCAAATTCAAGTTTGCACTTCATGAGTTTAAATGCTCATCTATCAAATTCAAATTTGAAAACCTTAGAACCCAAAACCCGTAATGGTTAACATTAATGTTAGTTTACTGCAGTATAAATTTATTTCTACAATGCAGGTGACCTAAACTATGTGATGAACCCAAGCGCCTCCTGTATAGACACACATGTGGAAACAAACCTGCTGCTAATGCTCTGCTGACATGCTGACCACCCTACATTTCCTGCATACACATGGTGTAAGAGTCTCGAGCAGCACTGAAAATTTAAATTACAACAATCCACCCCAACAGTAAAACCAGCATGGCCCAAACCAGAGCATATGGGCTACGCTTTGCTCCTGCAAAGTACATCCAACAACTGAACACCCATCAATGAGCCCTGAATTGACATAACACCATTACCGGTTCATTGATTGTCGTCTAGCCATAGCCTCATTTACACATACCTTTGTCTACTGTATTTACACTGTAATTTAAAACGCGTTGCACATTGTAGAAATGATTTTTTTGACTCAAAACACATTTGATACATGCCAGGTACAACATGAACATAAACTATTATGATCACAAATTCAGTTTCTTGCAGCAACATGTTGGTGATGAGAAGCTATGCGATGTGCAGATGTGCAGCAGGAAGGACTTACTGGATAAAGTTCAAGTTAAGACTGGGGTCTAGTTGATCCTAATAATACATGACTGGTTGGACTGTGCGACCAAATAACTGACCATGTGTTTCTGTCTTTATCCAACCACTTGCATATTGTAGTGTTGCTTTAAGTCTCCCCAGTAAAATAACCTCACTGAGAGGTATCTGCTGGCTTGGTACATTTTTCCTAAGCACAGCAAGCAGTGAGACTGATATAAATGCAATTTCTAGTTACTGTGGTTCAGCAGCTAGAGTGAGCCAAATCTGTGATCTATTAATCACAGAGTTGGCAGTTTGATCCCAAGCCCCATGTGTGAAAGTGTCCACGGACAAGACTGAATCACTAAATGCTTTGCATGACACCTCGACAGGGTGTTATAAGGTGAATAACATTGTAAATTGGGTAACACACATTATAAAGCATTTTGTCTGTTATGGTAGAAAGGTGCAGTTTATAGACCATTTACTGCTGCTGGTTTATAATAAAAGCATTCAACTGGTTAAACATTGGGTTTTTGTTGTGAAGCGGTCACACCATCAATCACTTTATGTGCATAAAATACAGAAGGTTTTATTTTCCCTGTAAAAGCAATGCCTTTCTGAGACCAAATTCTGTTTTTATTCTATTTTCCTTAGTGCAAGTCGATCTAGTTTCTGCCTCCACGCTACCAACAGCTGTAGCCAGAGGCATTTCTGCAGTTATGTGAATGCAAACGCCCCATTCATTCATTGATATCCCAGTAATAATATATTCTGCCTGTCTTAATCACTGGGCCTGGCTGTACCCTCAATGCCGGTACTGCAATTACAAATAATGTAGCTGGACACATTGGACATGTCTATAACGCTACACATGCATTTGGACTGTGCACTTTCACATTTTGTACTGAACACCTGAAGCACAATGGCTTTTCAAACATGGACTATATTAGAACTGATCACTTTTGCTACACATGTTGCCAAAACAACCAGAATTAAATTTTTAAGAACTCTGACCGTCTGAAAGATTTGTAAACTTGTCTCGTTGCCATCTACACTCACCAATATTGGCACCTTACCTGGAAACAAACAGAAACATTTGGGGATTGTTTTTCTTTTCACATAGAAACATCTCTCAGTTGCAGCTTGTATGTCTGAAGTATTGCCATCCTCTGTTGTCTCTTTTTAATTTGTGAAACAGCTTTTTTTTTTTAATATTACAAACAAAAAGGCACTGCAAACCTTGTTGAGTTTGCACATCAAAGGAGGAGAATGAAACAGTAATCACATTTTATTAGCTATGTTTAGGAATAGTAGGATTGCTGTAGCCAATCCAAGCTGTCATTGGGTGAGAGGTGGGGTAAGCCCTCGACAGGTTACCAGTCCATCACAGGGCTGGTGACCTGTCTTTAATTCAAACCTATGGGCAATTTAGATTAACCCAGAGGAGCATGCAAACTCCACACAGAAAGGCACCAGGTCAAACGGTGTTTTTGAGTTATAAATGGCATTTAAACTTGACTATCCTTTAATCTGCTGTGCAGATGTATTGTGTATTCAGAGTGGTGATTGTTTTCATTTTGAGTCTAAATGAAAAAAACAAGAACAAATCATAGGTCTGAGACCTGCTCATTAAATTCATTGTCATACTATAGAAATGTCCAGTCACGGTTAATTACATATGTAGAGACACTGATCTACAGCAGATTGTGTTGATGTAAAACAAACTTCAGGGCATGCAGTGTGTGACACATGCAGACCAACATTTTAACTTCGAAAGAGATATGTACATATTAGTAATATGTTCCTACACTCATGTTTGCAAATTATATTTAAGAAAACAGGTATTTAACAGAGGTATCATGGAGGACCATATGAAAAGCCCTGGAAGAAAATCAGCTGACAATAGTGTTCTAGGGTTAATATTTATGTTGTATGTGAACTTTTCTTTTTTTAAGCCGCATTCAAATCTATCCTTAACGTTAACCAAACAGTGCGAGTGACCGTAAAACAGCTTAATACAGCTGTAGTCACACAACATTGTGCTTTTCCACCACATTTTACAATCTTGTAGCGCAACATCCTGTCACAGAAAGTTTTGTTAATACTTTCAGTATAAACGAATTTGCATGTTGTTGTTAATAGACACCATAATGTGGTTGATGTCGCACTGTAATCCCTTCAAAATGAAATGTTTAAGTGATGGGATCAATATCTGCTAACCAGTAAAAATCCTGGTTAGTTGTCAGAAAGGACTAAAAATAAAAATTCAACCAATGCTTCATATTAGTGTTTGCTAAAAAGAAACAACTAGGTTAGGTAGGTACAGTATTTTGCCAACAGCAAACTGAATTCAAAATAGAACCACCTGGAACAACTGGAGACCAGCCCTATATACTGCATGTACTGCCACAGTCTGCATCTAAGTCTGAAACACTAATGGAAGTGGCAAGCGTGGTAACCATGTGATAACCACTGTCTCCTGTGTTTGTTGGGATGCAGTACGAAGAAGAAGACATGCTCTGAAATATCAACCTAATGTAAATTAAAGTATTTTACAGTTTCGTGATTGCTATCAGATTTTATTAGGCTATATTATGATATGTGCAGAATATGATATTTCCAGATCTATTTCAAGCCAATTTTAGTTTGATTTATTATTTATTTAGTGTCTTGATAAGACATGTAATCTGTAAGCGAATAGGAGCACGCATTGAAACGGAATCATTTAATTAAGCATGGGGAAAAAAAAGAAGCAAATGAACCATCCTGCTACATGCTCCAGAAGAACTGATCGTAACACGCACACTCAATCCAGTACTCCATCATAGACAGATGTTTGAAAATGTCATCCATGTGGCACCACGAGTACTTTATCGTCACGCTTTTGTACTTAAGTGGCAGCTTCATCAGCGTGTGACTACTGGAGTTTAACAGAAGGTTAGTCTTCTGTTTATCTCCAGTAAACAACACCTATTCAAAGATGGTTCCCTTGAGAAAGATGCACAACTCTGAAGAGCAATAGAGAAAGCACGTTATAAATAATGGAAGCGAGAGTGGTGCATTTTTTTTCCTCAGGGGACGTTAAGCACGCCAGCATGTGCAGAAAGACGTATTTCCTAAAGGAGAAAGCAATCGTAAAGAGTGGAGGCGTGAGACAATTTAAACCTTTGAACAAATTATCAAACAGAATTTCTTTTGGAAAGAGCTATCTTCTTTGGAAACCCAGCCAGTGTTGAGTGTAGTTTCTGTGCTGAATGGTGGATGGATGGTGCTGAAAAGGGATGTTGCTTCTTTCTTAGACCGAGAATGTGAGGAATATATGAACAAGTGAAATTATATTGCCTTGCTTCTGCTACAGAACACATATTTTCTCTTTAAATCAGGGATCCTTGAGGTCTAACAAACATGTTGAACGTGCTCTTGGAGACTTGATGTGATAACGTCAATGGTGTCATTTGTAAGGACACGTGTCAAGTCTAGAGATGAAATGGTTGGTTTCACCAAAAAACTACTTAAAGATCCAGGCTGAGCGCCAGGAACACAAACAAATCAGCTGCTGATTCCTAATACCTAAAACTGTAACCTAATAAGCAGCACTAGTGGAGCATTTTAGCTGTTGAGAGAGCATCTCCACACCAGAAGCTCACTTTTCCCAACCCACATCTTACCATTCACTTGGGGGATTAAAACTAGTCATGTCTAACCAGCAAGCCTGCTGCTTGAACCTCAATAGGCGCCTGGCAGTAAAATGAATTCCGGATTTTGTGTGCAAATCCTACAGAGAGGAATAACATTGCACCCACTTGTCAAATGTGTGGCACTGACCTTTTGCTTGAGCATTGGTGAGAGAGAGCCGTGGCCTCTTATTATTCCAGCTCCGCTGTTAAACCGTGAACAGCTTCAGTGCCACACACGCTGATTGTTGTTTGGCCTTGAATCATATTGATTTTCAGGCTTATTTCATAACTGCCTGCAGAGCCAAGACTTTGTCTTTGTCAGAGAAGATGAAACAATCTTTAGTCTCATTCTACCAAACAACAAAACAAAAAACTCAAAACCATAGCAGCAGCCCCCGAGAGGCTGCAATGTTTTGTTTTGCTCTTTTTAATCACATTTGACAAACAGGTAGAAAGCTGGGTAATTTAGCTATTTGTATGTCTTTACCAGCAATCAGACTTAAAGTGTGACAGAGCAAAAATCGAGGACGAGTCGCGAGTCCTTTTAAGAGCATAAATGTGCAAACAAACAGTCAGTGATTTTGCAGTTGATTCATTTTTGTCTATGTAAAACTATTTGGTAAATTCAGTACATGCAGTACAAAGCAAGCAAATGCTTCACTTTTTATATTCTGAATATCCGAGTGCTAGCTCAGCCTGGTTATGTTCAATACAAATGGCAACTGTGTCAGCAGTCAGTTATTTTCAAGATCACATCATAATTGTTTGTGGAGCTTTCACAGCCGTTCATTCAATATTAAACATTTATCCTTACACGTGTTGAACACGTCTAGCAGTGAAAGCATCAGTGCCTACTGTACACTGAATCAATTCAATTCACCAATAACACTACGGTGGAGGTACTTTCACAAGCTTCACAGCCTTGACAAGACTAAAAAAAAAAAGCAGCTAGCAGCTCCAAGAGGCTGAACTTGAAGTATATGCTAGAGTCAGGAAGCGAACATGTTTGGGCTGTAACATGTTTTTGATGCATTCTGTATTTCTACGATGCCTTCTCCTTTCTGTGGGCGCAAGCATCTGCCATTCAAACATGAAATAAAGACGCAATCACAGCCACTGCAATCGCTTTCAGATTTGATAAATCACATTGCAAGACAAACTCACATCTTCAAACACTAAATCTAAGAAATATACTGTGTACAAAAGAGCGTTTTCATATGGTATGGTAATGCACATTCCTTATTCTTGTGGATAACTGACCGGACGATGTTCAGGTCAGTTGCACAGAATCAAAAAAGCAAGAACATTCTTTGTAGAATTGCTGCTTTGACCACAGTTATCTTCTGAATGGGATGCAGAAATGTACTGTAGCATTTCTTAAGAAGATCATGCAGGAGGAAAAGCAAGTACAACAAAAATCCAATTACAACACACGTTGTATCACAGTGCCTCCTATACTGAACTTTATAAATTCAGAATATCTAAAGGCAGAAACTTCCTCCAACAACCCATTTTCTGTTTAATTTAGCTGTTGCAAAATGAATGCCCTCTTGAACTGTGTACTGTGAAGTCTTTTTGCTTTCCTTCGTGTCATCATTCCATCCTCTTGCTGTATCGGTCACTCTGCCCTAGTCCTCATCTGGGCATTATATCCCACTGTCAATTAGAGCGGTTGAAGAGATGGTCTCACCATCTTCCTCTGACTTTTCCTTTGATGCTGCAATCCTTTCATCATCATATTATTTCTTCTGAGTGTCTAATTAGGGTATTTGGAATTCATTTTGCTTAGTCATATGCCCTTTTGTCTATGAGAAGGGAAAAGAGAGGATAATTTGTCAAATAATTTGCAAAGGCAGTGAAAGTTTTTTCTTCTTAAATTAAAATGACTGTTTCACGATAAGAAGTGGGTTAAAGTGAAACAAAATAATTTCCACCTGTGTGAACACAGCACAGGTCATCTTCAGAGGTCTTGAAGAGACCACAGCTTAATGGGCTGGAGATTTTTTGCCCACTAAAGGAGGAACAGTATATTGGGCAGGAATGGTCAAAATGTCATATTTGGGGCCGTTTGGCTGATATTGAACAGTGACAGAACTGCCTCATTAAAGGCCAAGTCATGCCTTCCACATTTGCGTCTGGTACGATATCCATAACACAAATCTAAAAAAAACTATCTTAATATTTCTTCAACTTTTTGGCAGTCCAGGTAGGTTGCAGTTCTGAAATATGACAGCACTGAAGGATAATGGGTTCCTTGTAACTTCACGTTTGATTCTTCTCTTTGGCAGAGGTTTCTTGTGACCTTGTTGACTCTTTGCAACCAAACGTTTCATGGTTTTTGATCCACCCCAATATCTTTGCAATTACGAAAGCGCTTAGCAAGTCTTCTCCAGCACATCCAAAAGATTCTCAGTAGGGCTAAGGTTTGGACTCTGTGGTGGCCAATCCATGGGTGAAATGATGTGTCCTACTCCCTGAACCAGTCTTTCACAATTTCAGCCTGATGAATTCTGGCATTGTCATCTTGGAATATGCCCATTTCATCAGGAAAGAAAAAATCCATTGATGGAATATCCTGGTCATTCACTATATTCAGGTAGTCAGCTGACCTCATTATTTGGACACATAATGTTGCTGAACCGAGACCAACTGCAGCAGCCCCAGATCATAGCACTGCCCCCACAGACTCATCAGACCACATGACCTTTTTCCATTGGCCAGTTCTTAACCCAGTTTTAGTAGTTTCATCAATCTCTTTAGATGTTTTCTTTGCTTGATTCATGCCAAAAATTTGACCCTTCTGAAACAGATTAACAACTTGTCTACGATCACAGGATGTGTCTTCAGACATGGTTGTTTAAGAAATGAGAAGCTACTTACTGTATCAGTTCAGGTTAAATATCTTGTTGCCAGCTGAAAAATAATCATCCATGCAGTAATTATCCAGTGGGAAGCTCTTACCTATTTGCTTAGTTAAATCCAGATGGTGACTTTTTTTTTGGATGGGCAGTGTATAACTGTGCCCATGGTGTGTGTTTATTATGCATTTAACAAAGACACCTTTGGTCATTAACACTGCATTTGGAATAATTGGATAAGTAATTGGGGATATATTATTTGTCTATCTGAGTGGATGTTAAATGTGAAGTGAGAATGTACAAATACATTCCTGCACAGATAGCTGCATATGCTGCTTATTTTAAATTATTTTAAATAACTAATATAAATACCTTGTTGCAGCATTTCAAAGCACTTTTTCATATAGGTGGTTCATGTTTTCGGTTTTATCTGCAGATTATCATGTATTTGCTGATGTCCTTGTCTGTTCAAAGGTAAGGGCATTTCACTTTATATTTCACATTTCATAATACAAAATAGAAAGTTAATTTACTGTTCCACATTATTTGCAAGGTCATCGTAAAGTGCAATAGGGTTACACCTCTTCAGCTCTACAGAGGCTGCATTTGTTGTATTATCATATTTTGTACAAGCTGTGTGGCAGCTATTGAAGGAATAGTTTTACAGTTTAAGGAAACATAGTAGCTGTTTAGTCTTCAGGTTCAACTAGTCTAATTACTGTGGGAATTGGGAGAATTATGTTTTTGGGTCGGGAATTATATTTTTAGGTTGACCATAGGTGCATCCATACCATTGTCATGAATGAGACCCACCCACTTGAACTCAAGGATCAGCTTTTGGTCCAAGGTGAAGGTCACTGTAACTTCACATCTTGTCTTTCTCATGCTTTGATGGCATTTCTAAACATATCTCTTGGACTGATACTGTAAACCGAGCTTTGAAAACCAAATTTGAAGTACATCATGACATTGGGTTTGTCTCACTCTTTTCGAGTAATGCGTCAGGAATATCTGGAGAAATTTTCATTACATCTGGCACAAATATCCACATGTATTCATGGATGATCTGATTAGAATATGAGTCTTCACAGATATGCTTGCAAATTGCAACTTAACTGGTCGGTGGAGACATACAATCACAAGGCATTAATTCCAGTTTTCTCTGAGAAGGACAACATTATTCAAATTTACCAGAAATGGTAAATTTGTCTGACAACACAATTGTGTACAGTACTGGATGGTAGAGAGTCAAAACTATAGGTTCATCTGAATAAAATATTACCTTCTTTATTTCTGTAATCTACATAATCTCATTTCCTTAATCTCACTAATAACTTTCTTTCCAAGACACAATGCTATGCACCTACACAAATACAAACGCACACACATCCCAACATCAATTTGAGACACACTAATATTTTTAGTATAATAACCCACAATTTCTGCCCCACATATTTGCACCCATGACATACTCAAGTTCTTGCACACATCTATGCCAGTAAAAAGACAGTAACACACACACACACACACACACAAACACACAGACCTCCACATTTCTACAACTGTCCTAGAATGAAGCTACTGCTTGCTCCACAGTCTGTCACTAAAACCAAATGAAGTACTTCATTACAGCAGGATGAAGATGAAGGTCAACACAATAAAATGATTTTACTACAATGGGAAAAGAGTATATATGAGTGCTTTGCAAATGGCTGTTGAAACTAATACAGTTGCCGGTTAAATCAAGTGGGGTGCTTTGGAGTGCTGCTATTCAAAAATGTGTCATGAAATAAGTGTAATTCAAAAGGGACAAAATAGAAAAAAATATAAAGCTTTATATGATGACTAAGGGATCAAAAGAAAATATAACTTACACATACTGTTACTACATCAGTGCATCATCTTTACTTTTATAGGTGGTGATGGAACAAGAAGCTACAGTTAGAAGTTATTGGCTCTTACTGTGGTTTGTGAATTAAGCACCTCACCAAATCAAGACAAACAACTTATAACAGACCATTTTACACTGCCTCTTCAAGGCAGCTTTAATGCTCTAATGCTGCACCTATCTGTGCTGTATAAGATGTACCCAAGTGGTGGGGGGTATCCGTAAAGACCCTTCTTTAAACTGCCTTCATTGGGTAGTGCCAGAGGTGAGGTGAGGTTGTCCCTCTTTAAAAGCATGAAGGAGCCATTGGGTAGTTGGGGTTAGGGGTGTGACATTTGTATTTTAGGTTTTATTGTGAGATCTGCTACTGAGGCAGTTTAATTCCTTCCTGCTTCGCCTAATAGTGATCTGAGAAGCGTTTCTCCTCCAGCTTCTCATCACCCACTTGTTGCTGCAGGAAACTAAATCTGTGACAATATTAGTTTATGATCATGTTGTCCAGAGGATTTATTAAATGTGCAAAATTAGCAAAATAATATACCAGTTCATTCACCAGCACTGAAATGTATATTTGACATGCTTGTTATACATTTACATTTAGTCATTTAGCAGACGCTTTTATCCAATGCGACTTACAAGGCGAGCAAACAAAGTCTAAGTCAAGGAGAAAAAACATCACATCACATTAAATATCACACTACTATAGCTGGGGTGTCGCCACCTATAGTGGCATTTTAAAGTGCAGTGTAAATAGGCAAACATGTCTTAAAGAGGGACACATCACCCTAAACAGTCGAGGCAGATGGCCGCTCACCATGAGCCTGGTTCTGCTGGAGGTTTCTTCCTCTAAAGGGAGTTTTTCTCCACTGTTGCCTAAAGCTTGCTCAAATGGGATTGTTGGGTTTTCTCTATATTTTTTTTATACAATTATGTAAGGTCTTAAACCTTAAACACTGTTACTGACTTCTGCTGTGATTTTGTGTTACACAAATAGAATTGAATAGAATTGAATCTTCTCACCAACATAGTGGTGTTTCTGTGTAAAAGGGATTACAAAACAGAATGTTGGGACCTGTGGTTTTGTATTGGCATCAACCATTCCTGTGGCACAATTGGGGACAATTTTCGAGTGTAAAGAATACATTATCATATATTACAGGTGAGCGTGTTAGAGTCTGTGACATTTAGAGCCAATCACATTCACTACTTTCATCCCCTTTAAATACGCTACTCATGATGCCCTGACAGTAGACGAGTCCTGTGGGGAGTTTTTCTCAGCTGAAAACCCATTGCTGTCTGTGATATATAGAGTTTCAAAGTATGAATACAGAAGCTCAAGTATGCTGCCGGTGGCACATCGTGTTTCTTTTATGTGGAATTCGCTTTTTCATTCACTTTGGTCATGCTATAGATCTGCCATTCAATACCGATTAGTGGTATTGCTCTGGTTACCCAGTACTTTAAATAAAAACACCAAAGAAAGAAAAAAGAATGGACAGGTCAAATAGAGTTATTAGCAGAGAGTTCAAGACTGTGAGAACTGTTTTCAGTATACAATACGGCTGCTGACATCCTTGATCAAATGACAAGTTCAATGTTCACAGGAGAATGGTAGTCTACTGCTGATGATATAGTATGTGTGATTATGGTATTATAGAGCACAACATCATTCCTGTTTGAAATGCAGAGACCAGCAGCCTTGAGATGGCTGAAATGAGAGTAAAGGAAATGCCTTCAGTGTGAAAACATTAGAGAAGCTGACTTGTGATCATAAGGTCATAGGTTAGATCTCTGAGCAGGTGGGATGCTAATAGCATTAAACACATCTTGGCACCAGCTGAAGAAATAACTTTGGCGCTCCACATTTAAATACCAGCTCACTAGTGCATCACAGCATTCATCGCTGTGTTCTTCTGTACTGAACGATGCCAGCAGCGGTGGTCAGTGTATCTGACTGGGACGTCTCCTTGGGGAGTCATTCCAGGTACGTCTGTCAGTGAGGACAATCCAGCAGTGATTCAATAGTACCATGGACTCCCAGGAGAAGCTGGTAGACACAGCTGGGAAAAATAATATTTGTATTACTTTACTTATGCTGTGTCTACTACTACTTTGATCTAATAAAATGAATGGATGGTTTGAAATCATGCCAAACACTTTGTCTTCTAAGTAAGTCTACAATAAAATAGCAATCCTGAGAATAGTGCAGGTAGGTGCTAATGTTTTAAGCCTACGTGAGAGCAGGATGTACATCCTTAAGGTGTTACAAAATTGCACGCATCAGTTTTCAAACTTTAAAGGACTCCCCAGGGTGGCATGGGAGGGTTGCACAGGGGCCGCAGAGGGAGCGATATGAAGTGAGATGCTGATGTTGAAGTTCTTGTACAGTTAGTTTTGCCCAGTTATTGCTCAGCAGGGTCAATATTTGGAGAAGCAGCTGTGACTGTGACACACAGCTCATGGCGAGAGTTAAGGTACATGTACTGCACAACAGAGTTCCTATTTCTACAAGATGAGAAGTTGGGGAGATGCAGTCGACTCATCTGAATGCTAAGTGCATGATTTTAACAGACTGATCCATGTGCCTGACTGCTTTTTACAGATTCTGTGCAACACATGTTCAGGTTTCAAAACAGATACAAAATATGATAATCATACATATATACACTGCATTTATTCACTTACCATAGAACCCCTCATTTCAATTCAGGGTCAACATGAGTCTGGAGCCCGTTTCGGTTTGAGTTGGCCAAAGAGCATGGAAAAAATAATTTAGACTTGTCATGAATGAATACACTGCTGAATGCTAACATGACTCACAGCGTGGATTAAAGCCGTACCTGAGTGTGAGTCACTGGGCATGAGTGATGGATTTCCTGTATTCACTACAAGGTTATACATGTGACTGGTTGTGGCTAATATTTCATTTAAGTTTCTTTTATGGTTGTATATATATAAAAATTGTAGCTGTGCCTGAAATTAGCTCCTATACAGCAGTGAATTGATTGCCACTGACAACCATATACTCTCAAAATATATTAAAAATATATTCAATGTTCTGGCATTTTTTTGTTTTGGTCACTCATCCAGTGGCATATATTTGGGTTCAGAAGATGAGTTTGCCAAAAGAGACAAAACACATCACAACGGTCAATAGGATATATTTTCCTGTACCAGAACATAGGTAGAAATACAAATATAAACTCTAAAGGTGCATATATGTGTGTATCTAACATTTGGTGGTGATTGATGCATACATTCTATAAGAAATGACTCAATTGGGTATAATGAAGCAATCGTATCCAGAACCTGAATAATTGGCAGACATGTCTGTACCAGTTTGCGTCAAACACTTCCATCTATTTTTAAGCAGAAAGTCGTGTTTAGTGTTTAGCTGGCTTCAAAATGACACGACATGCCTGTCAGTATAAACTTGACAAAACTATATGTATAGCTGAACAGACAGCAGCCTGGCCCACACCAGCGTGTTGGACGAATGCCAGAGCTGCTGTCACTGTCACAGACGGTGGTAAGGCACAGGGACCGAAAACATGGACAAGTGTGCATCCTATTGCACTCAACATAATGCTCAACAGACCGGAGCAATTCGTGTTTACGTGGGGGAATGCTTACTATATTGGGAGTTACAAGCTGACACACCTGATCAGCTCCATAGCCATACATCAGTTCTGTGCAGAAAAGTAGCTGTAGTGCTGTGGGCTCATGTCAGGTGGACCGAAATGCAGTGGAAACGTGTTCTGTGGTCAGATGAGTCCAAATTCAGGTTGTTTTGGGGAAAAAAACAGCTGTGACTGTTACCTGTGAAAGGTGTTAAAGCCAGCAGTTTGTATGGGTGACTTGCATTTGTGTGAAGAGGGGTATGTTGGCAATGTCGGTTTCCAAGAAGTCAGCACATATTTCAACAAGGCCTGCTGGTCCTCATTCTGCACGTGCTTCTTGTCATATCCCTCCTCATATTCATAACTGTCTCCTATTAAAAATGTATGGCACATCACGAACAGGAGAGTCAGACTGTTGATCAGCTTAAGTCTTGAATCCAGCAAGAATGGACAAATATTCAACTTATAAAACTACAACAATTAATATCATCAGCTCCTAAATTATTAAAAAGTGTAATTGAACATTGGGGTGATGTAATACAGTGGTAAACAAGAGTTGGTTGCAGACGCTAAACTGTAAATGTACTTACATTTGAATTTGCTATCAGGGCTCTATTACTATGGAATGATCTACCAGCCAATGTTTGATTTGCAAAATACTAATGATGAAAAGTATAGTAACTTCAAATTAGTATTTACTCTACTGAATAGGACTTAGTCCTCATCATGGGGTAAAACAACATGAGGAGGACAATTAAAGGCACGCTGCTTGTGGAGTCTTGTGTTTCTGCTGAATATTGTGACAGGAATAAATAACAGCTGTCAAATGTTTATGATGGAAGAAAAAAGAAGATCTGCATATTAAAACTGCGGTTGCTATCATTGACGTACTCGCAGATTTGAATATAAAAAAGCAAACAATCAGCATTGTGTATGGTGAAAATGCCTGCTGATGAGTATGCAGCGTGTGTCCGCACATTGTTTCTAATCAGACAGCAGACAATACAGATGAGTTTGAATCCCTCGCAGAACAAGATAATGACAGATAACAGACTGAATCAGACTGTACTGACACCAATAATGATGAGCCTGTACTGTTGCCTCCTTGTGTCTCTTTCGCTATCATTTTCTCCCTTTTCTATCCTCTCTCCACTCATTTGTAACATATCTTTCACTCTTCCACTATCTCCCCGTCGACACTCTCTCTATTAGAACAAGGCTGATAAGAGGTAAACAAATTCTCCATGGGACTCAAACAACACTTTACAATAATGTCATGCACCAGGCACCAGAAAACATTCATTATTGTTTTCACAGTGTTTATCTCCCATGACCAAAATTATAATTTTGTACCAGTGACAAAAAAGAGGCAGTTATGTCTCAGTCACTCACCTGAGATGAGTTAAACTGAAGCCCAAATGTAAGATATTCATTTTGGAAAAAGCTTTCCAGGATGAGGAGACAGAGAACGAAAAGAAATGAACTGCTCTACATAATTTGCCTGTTAACCCACTTCATAACAATGCACCTGCATTACATAAAAGTAAGGCCGTAGGAGTTGAGCAACTGATTACCCTCTGCCAAAAGACAAATGTCATGGCTTTAAATTAGATGGGCCTGAGTAAAACTATTTGGCCATTAGTTAGTGAAATACTGTGAGATTCAAAAGGCATCAACTATTGTTATTAAATATATTAAACATGAAATATAACTCAGCACTCCCTCAATTCTTAATACATGAAAATCCTATGTTGTTTAATGTATCGATGTGTAAATACCTTAAATTAAACGTTTTGTTTTTGCAACTATTGACCAGAAAGTATCTAGGCTTTGATTAGTTTGATTATTTGAATTTATACTAAATAATGAGCTACAGAATTAACCAGTTAAACAGAAATGATTGGTCTCCTTTGACTGGATGTACAACCTACACTCAAAACCCTTTAGAAGGGAATATATCTGCACTGCTAACAGACAGTGTGTGAGTCACAGAGGTCTTTGACAGTGCCCCTCCACTTAACAAAATGTTTTAGAGCATATTTCTACTAAATCAGTGATTGGTCGTCCAGGATTTAGAGCTTATTCACACTTCTTTCAGGCTGTCAATTGGTCAACTGATAGTGCTGCTGCCCTTCGATTTTATAGAGCACAAATTAACTGTTTTGGTTCACTCTCACTGTTTTTATCAAGCTGCTTACAGCAGCAGCAGCAGGCAGCTGTTATTAGCACAGATAAATCCACAGTACACAACCTGCAGCACCAGACAGCAGACAGGCTATTAACAACTAGCAGGTGAACATATTGGAACATTTAGCAGCTTTGGAAAAATAAATATTGGGCTTAAATTTGTCAGGTGTCCACACACCAAGACACTACTCCAAGTAAATGTTAGATATACAGTATACTGTATATCCAGAATTCACAACTAGATACTGTATAGCTTACTGAACTGCCAATGAGTGGCCTAATAAATTATTAAATGAATTAATAAATGTTTTATACACATAATTATATCATCCCTGCTGCTGAACCTTGGTGTGTGTCACTTCCCTTCCAGTAGGCTAAAAGCAAAAGATCATTTTAATCTCTTTTTTTTTTTTAATGCTGATGCTCTCTGGACTATATACAGTAAAAAAAAAAACCACTGAGAACCACACCAAAAACTGAAAAGCTGTGTCTCAGTCTCTTCACCAGCTGGTGCACATAGGACCTATTCAAAGTAATTTGAGAACAATCTGTTCAACTTAACTCACTTGAATTAGCCTATACAGCTCAAATACCACAGCCTTACCCACTGACTCATCTGTTGATCATGAGATCCACTTTTAACCATCATAAAGAGTTTGTTTCTTCCATCATTATATATGAGGGATGGAGTCCACTTATAACTTCAACTGATTGTATCCAATTATTTCTTCCTGAACCACCTGTTGACTTGAAAATAAGGTTTGCCAGTGAATTGTCACATATCCTTACCAGCCTGTGGTAAAAACTATGTACTTGTACTTGTACCATGTACTTTCTTGCTTGTGAACACAGAGTAAATTTGTTAAGACCATAAGTAAAATAGCTGGTTATACTTTAGTGTGTTTCAGTGCATTCAAAATCCCTGTTTGTTAATGGTAGTGTAACAAATGATTCTATTCAATAAAATATCTTCTGTATATTATTAACCTAACCATAATTTTATTGCATTGCTCTACGAAGAGTTCCTTGAACTTCTTGGTTTCTGTGAAGATCTAAAGTATTGTTAATGGGACTTCATGCACACATACTATACTATATGTGTACCAATCAGTCCAATTTGCCACAGGTGACCTCAGCCGAGCTCTATGCACATCTCAAGCAAAATTCAAGCACACAAGCTGCACCTGACCATAATTTAGCCATAAATGTGTCACATCAGAGTGTCTGAATTTTAAGGATTGGAGATTGCAATGCTTTACAGAGTTTTCATAAACTTGCAAACAATCCAAAACACATTAAACTGCATAAAGTGAAAGGAACTAAAGCATATGTGTTTGTAATAGGATCTGTTTCTTTCAACAATAGAGCAGATGTGGCCTAGAGAACAAGGCAGAGATCGAGTTTGTTCTCATCTTCTCATTCTGTATAGCGTGATAAGTTATTCTTCCTAGAGGCATACTCCAGATTCCCTGATTCTGAAACAGCTGGAGCATTTTGAAACCGTGTGGAGTATTCTCACAATAGAGGCGATTTTACAAACACACCACATAGTTTCCTTTACTGCCTTTCCCCTACAGTAGTGCCAGGAAGTGTTTGGAATATGAGGGTGAATGGAATGTGGCATAGACTAATTTGCTGATTACTGGGGTGTTGTGTTTGTTTACCCTTTATAAATGCTCTTCAATCAGTGTGTTATTTTCATACCAGCAGGGAACTAATGGAACTTCTTAAGACTGCAAGATTTCAAATGAATGAGAAAATTAACCTGGAAGAATCTATTTTAATTGATTAGTAGTTACAATCCCCTTATAAATCGGACCATTCACTGTTTATGATATTACTGTCATCAAAAGGAGGATATAAGTATGTACTATAACTTCATGGCCTGTCCACAATAGCCCTCAGTGATTCAGCTGTTTGACTAGTAGTCTATACACAGACATACACTGTAAGAAATGTTTGTAGAAATTACGGTAAAAAAGTGCTAAATAGCAGCAGTATATTGCCGTTAAATGCAAAACAATATATCACCGTAATAGATGTACTTTATTACTGTTAATCAAGAAACAGTACATAACTTTACTTTTTACTGTGATAGTATGTAGACACACAAAACACACAGTTTTACTGTTAAAAGATCAAATTTAGCTAAAATTTATGGGAAAATACCGTAAGACCACAAGCAAGTAAATACTGTAAAATTAATTGTATTATTTGGTTTGAATTACAGATTTTGTTGACGTATACATTGAAATTTACGGTTTAAAACCTTTTATTATTCAACAAAAACATTTCCTTTTTTCTACAGAAAGGAGATGTTAAAAATATGGTATTTATGTAGATTTTGAAATAAAATATATATTTACATATACTGTTATTATCTGTCATTTTATGTTATGCACTTGTAAGGCTTTAATGTGTGATGGAAAACTAAAACATGAATAATACATTTCTTGAAGAAATTAAAGTCATTGGTGTTGAAAAATATCTCATGTATCAAGTTTCTGGAAAAGTTTGTCTTAATTATGTTGTTATTGGTTTTGTTGTTGACCTCTGACCTCTAATGTAGCTACAGCACAAACTGGAAATATAATAAATAGGATTTGAAATGCGGCCCATACTGGGATCAGCCTCCATACTGGTGATGACCAGGTCCATTTATATCACCGTAATACTTAGAGTTATGTTAATTCACCGTAAATCACTGAAAACATGGTGAGTTACGGTAACATATGGTTTACTGGTTGTAAATGTATTGTATTTTATTTTATTTTCTCAAACTAACTGTGAACCACCGTCATTTAAAGACTAACAGACGGAGCACTGACGTATTCAGAGAGCGGGAAACTGTGGTCCGAGCAGCACCGCTGAATACAGCGTCTCCTAAATGTTAGCCTGGAGGAGCAATGTGTGGAGGTAAGTTTGAGCTTTAAAATAACGCTTCGGTAATTTTTCTTCTTAAAAGTTACGGTTATTGTAATTGACATTAAAGTTGAGGTTGACGACGTGTTCCCAAAACGTTATGTAGTTAACGTTTTTAACGGTAGCGGCTAGCTAACCTTAATGCTAATCTTACAAGTTAACTTGCTAGCTAACATTTGTCTTACATCTAACTGTCTTAGATGTATTTGTGTTAAACATTAATGTGTTTAGCTAGCTCGCTAAGTGTACAACAAAATGTGTAGTTATCATTTCATTTGTGATTTCTGCTGACAACATTGAAGTGCTAAGTCCTTCACGGCAGACTTCATCATAATGAACCACATTGTTTATTCAAGTGTTGAGCTGGTTGTGACCAGACATTTTGTAGATATGGAGCGTTTGTAGCTCATATTTAGTGGAGGCACAAGGTATCTGCTGGTGTTAATGTTAGTGTTACTGTTGGGAGGCAATAGCGCAGTACCAGTGTGAAAATGAGCAGTGAACTGTCCAGTAACAGGATGTACTAATGTTTTCAAGGTCAGATCTTCAGTTAATGGCCCCATGTCACGAGAACATAGAGATTTCTCTAGCTTTTAAGGTAAGTAACTTGCATTTATATTTAATATATATTTTTTAAATAAATAATATAAAAAATTATATTATTTGTTTAGTTGAGTCTTAGTTATCTGTCTTCAGTACCTTGTCTAACAAGTTGTTTTCTGGCTGCAGAGGGGATCGTGACAGTCCAGAACGTAAACATGATGGGCAACTTGAGTCTTAAAGCCAAACTGGTGCCAACATCTGCTCACTGTTCCAGTTTCAGAACACCCTTCCATGTCTCTTTTCCATCATGTCAACCCCAGTGATGTCAAGGCAAATTAGAGGTAAGCTGTGGCATAGTTTAGCAAACAATATGTAGATGCAAGCACAATTTCAATTTCACACAGTTTATGTTCCTCAAGAAAACAGCCTCATCTTACACAGAAGAAATAGCAGTCTGAAATGTGACTGTGGATTTTCTGACTGCTTCAGTGAATGTATCATTGTATTAAGGCTGCTGTTGATGTCTTAGTGACAAATATGTTAGTGTCTGTGTTTCACACTGATACTGTTGATAAACATTTGACCTGCAAAACTATATATCAGATATCTGTGTTTAGGTGTTATGCTTAAACGCTGCATCAATGTAACATTTGCTTCTGTTTTCTGGCTGGAGAGAGGATCATGCCAGTCCACGTCATACTTGACGAACACGAATGATGACAACACCTGTTCAAAGTTCCAGTTCCTGAACATCATTCCACATCTGTAGAGGAATTCAGACTTCATTCAAGTGTGAACCTTATGAGTTAAACACCGCTGATGTTTAGACAAATTAGAGGTAAGCTGTATTATTGCCCCCCTCATTCATGTTAGTGTAATAAACAATAGAAAGATGCAATCAAAATTTAAACTTGACTCAACTTGATCTTTCTCAAGGCAACAGCTTCATTATACACAGAAGAAACCAGAACTCTAAAGTATAGTTGTGAATTGTCTGACTGCCTAAGTGGAGACATCTGAGTATTTAGGCTGGTAATGCTGTTGATTGCTTGGTGATTAATATGTCACTTTCTATATTTTGCCCATATACTCATAACATGCTCTACAAAACTATACTTCAACTTTCTATCACATAAAATTCATTGGAACTATGTATGTAAGGCTGTATATATGTGTGTGGGTAAAATGTTTATCACTGCATCAATTTAATTTTGCTTTGTTTCTGTTTTCTGGCTGAAGAGAAAAACCTGCCAGTCCACAGTGTGCACCTTATGGACATCTTGGGAATCTTCTAGAAGAAATGATGACAACATACATCTTAGGTTCTAGTTTATGGAATATCAAGTTCATGAGAGACTCTAAACCATGTTGAGCACCATCTTCAGTCATGTCTGACCTATTACTCATCCTGGGCAAGTGGCCACATTTTCTTATGATGTTTATATTGTTAATTCCACTGTACATTGACCTAAAAATACATGCTGTTTTTCAAGCTCTTAAAACTACTTTGTGAGTTAAATGGGGTTTATTGGATCTGATCAACACAAAATGCTTTGAATCTTTGCAGTAATGTGTCATACATTTTCACCCTATTTTTTGGGGTGAAATTCTGGCAACCCCAGCTGCCGGTATTTTACCGTTAATTACACAGATTTTTATTTACAGTGTATGGTGTAATAAAGGAGGAGTAGTCACAGAGCATTTCTCCTAGATGAACAGTAAATGTCCTTGTTGGATTTTATTCCACTATGTTACTCCTGAAATAACTGTTACTAGACTATAATGTGCAGTTCTGGAGCAGCTTTGCTTTCTGTTTTCTTGTCGGGAAACACTGCTATAGGCACCAACTATCATTTCTTGAATTAAAAATGGGGAACATTAATGTAGACACTAGTGTGCGTATGCAAAAGCTCTGAGGAGTTCTGAGGAAATCAGATGTCAAACAGCTTTTAGAAAACATCTGCCAGTGTTGTAAGCTTAGAATCCCATTATATCCTATGATTATTAAAAACCATTTTTATTTAATGTGGCAATATTCCAAAAAAAGTAGCACTTTCCAAATCATATGCGAGCGAGAACATAACTACTGTACATAGTGCACCAGCATACACCAGCTGTGTGAATGACTCACTGACTAGGTTATTCAATATTTATTTGGAAGCTACTTTTTCTCCTGCACTAACTCACATTGGATCCAATTCAAATTCAGCTTTAAGAAAAAAAAAAAAACTCTCCCTCCATCAGTTCCCTCTGCGATGAAAACAAATGTCACATACATCAGGATTCCCTTCTGCTGCACATGAAGCTAACAGAAGAATAGCACTAGTTGTTTTCCCAACAAATGTCACACATATTAAGAATTCCAGTCTGCAGATCAGAGTTGCACAGGGGCATTTGTAGCATAATGTGAATACTAATAGGGTATTAAATAAATCTTATGCACCCTGTATAAGAGTGACATGTCTCAGTGATGACGCTTGTTGGCGGCAGACGACAGGAGGATATGAGTGTGTCGGGCACCTTGCTTTCTGGCAAATGCTGGCAGGTATGTGTGGGAGTGTTTATGTGTGAAACAGGGTGAGAGTATATGTCATGGACAGTGTGTAAAAGAGCGTTCTCCAGTCTGCATGCTTCTGTGTCAGGTTATGTCACTGTTGGCGAGCGGTCAGTGAATTTGTGTAGGTGTAGGTTTACGACTGTGTGTGTGTGTGTGTGTGTGTGACACAGGCAGGAAAATCAAAAATGATCAGTTTCTGAAATTGAACATGGTCTGTACAGAAGGCCAGTAGTTCAATCTCCTTTTGTCCCAATAATTATTTATACATTACAAATATAAAACATTGGGATGTGCAAGAACATGTCAAGATCATTTTTCTAACTGTATAAACAGCATTTTATCAAATTGAAATGATGTTTTTCACGAGATTCAGCATTGATAAATTAATGCAGAAAACTATTACATTACTTTTACATACGTTATACCACCGTATACGTTAGTACAGCACATACACCAATTAGTCATAACATTAAAACCACCTGTCTAAAACTGACCCATTAAAGCATGGACTCATGTATCTGGCACCAGCTTATCAGCAGCTTATCCTTCATGTTCTATAAATTGCTACGTGGCAGCTCTGATACCTGATACATGTTGCTCATGGCCAGCATTACATTTTTCAGCAATTTTTGCTACAGTAGCTCTTCTATTAGATGAGACCAGATGGACTACCCTTGGCTCATCACATGCATTAATGAGCCTTGGACGCCCATGGCCCTGTCACCAATTCAGCAGACATCCTTCCTTGTGATAGCTACTCACTGTTGCATTCTGGGAATACCCCAAGACCTGTCGTATTGAAGATGCTCTGACCCAATCATCTCACATCACAATTTGGCCCTTGTCACAGTCCCTCATATTCTAACACTCGCCCATTTTTCCTGCTTCCAACACATCAACTGCCCAGTACATCCTAACAATGTCTGGTGCCACTGTGGATAATCAATGCCATTCACTTCACATGTCAGTGTTCTCAAAGTAGATACTGGGAGTAATTTCCAATCGATGCATAAATGCATTGACTTGAAAGCTATCTGCCAGTGCTCTATTCTATTGTGAATTTGCATCGATACACTTCTGGATGATGAGCAGAATATACTTTTATTTATCAAATCAACACACATTCAGGTCCAAGACAAAATAATCTCAGATGCTTCCTAAGGGACATTGTCATCAAGGTAACAGTCAGAATGCCTTTAGGTCATAACATATCCGCTTGAGACAGAACAACACAAAGATTGATCCAGTGCAAGGACAAGTGTCCTCAAATGCATTTTGCATGATTTTCAATCTGTTCTTGATGTCAGATTGTCAAGTAAATAATCAGTTTCCAGCTTACAAAATACAATATAACAATAAGACCCGTGGGCATTAAGAAATAACAACAGCAGCCTCACATACTACCATCTTAACAATTTATTAACAGACTCAGATAACATGCAGCTAGCGAGTCTTCACCTCACTAAATGCATGTTCAAGTTAATTCCACCCTGGGGTTTTGTTCCTCATCAGTATACAAGAGACACTGGATAACTTGCTGCAACAAAATAAGCAGTAATATTTTTACTTGTTTATAAATTTAAATTTTGCCCACTCAAACATGTCTCTGTGAGAGATTGGCTATGTGGACTTAAGGATTGGAGATTTCAGGAAAAAGAGTGAAATGATTAAATAAGAATAAAGTGGATATCGGTTTAAAGTGATGAAGTGGGCGAGAGAGTGAGACCTGGGAAAGGGCAATCAGATAATGTCTGTATAACTGACAAAAGGCTAATGTGGTTGTGATGAGATGATGTGCGGAGAGGGAGGAAACAGGAAGTGGATAAAGGTCAGGACTGATGGGAACTGTAGTCGGGGCAGAGTATAGGAAGATGTAAACCCGGAGAGCGAACAGAATCTGGAGATAGCCAGAGTAACACAAAGTTCAGAGGGGAAGACAGAGACAGAGTCCAGAGTCATACACCAGAGAATCAGATTCAAACTCACTGCAGGGGTCAGAGGCAGAGAGACGGGTTCAAAGCAGAATTAGACTCAGGTCCAGGTCCAGGTTACAGGGTTCAGAGAGGCAGTCAATCTAGCGCTAATGTTGCAGTAGAGGTAAGGCTTATAAAGGGAGTGGATGACGGGTGTAACAATTAGAGTTGATTACTAGCTGAAGGGAATAAAGAAGGGTCAGGACAGGAAGTGAAGTGTATAATTGAAAGCAGGGAACCAGAAGTCAAGCTGCGAGTCATGATGGTCTCTGCAGTTAACACTTGACTGGAATAAGGATAAATAAGTCACCACCTTTTATCTCTTATTTTGGTAATTTGAAACTTTATTATTGTATAACTAGAAATAATGGTGTCTTTCATATTCTATTTTATTCTAATATAAACTGTTGTGTGTGATAAACTCTATCATATGTAGACTTCAGTGACCTGATAACAAATGTGTTGCATGATCTAACTTTTCCAATATACATGCACAACTATTTTTATGCAGGTATGTCTATAATTCGTGAGTAAGTAGTGTCTCTGTTCTCCCCAAACTACAAATGGACTAGTCCATTATACCATCTTAGGAAGTGATTCAGGTGTAAAACAGACAATGATGATTTATTCTGGTTTTTGGACTGTCCCCTTGGAAACATTGACCCCATCTGTAAAAGCAACTTAGTACAACTCTTTTTCATTTTAATGTAGTGTTTTATTGAGTTATGTTTGTACCTAAAAACTCACATCACAGCTGTGAGTTTTTTGGGATTTTTATTTTTTAACTGTGTTTTTTATAGTTCACTTTTTGTTCAGTACTGTCATTTGCTTTGTGTTGTGCACGTCTGTATTGTGTAGAGTAGACCTCTGTTATCTAAGTAGTCTCAGATCACAGCTCCCACTGGGCGAGAAGCGGGGAACACTGGACAACTCGCCAATCTCAGGGCTATTTTCTTAAGCAGTAGGTCCTGTCCTCGAACGCCACCAGTCAGAATAAAAACTGATGAGCAATTTAATTTGTCCCATTTCTTAATATTTTTAAATGGAGACATTTTATCTCTTATTCTTAATAAAAAAAAGGAAACTTGCTCCTCTGTTGGGATATTATACAAACCGTTGTTGTAGTTTGTTACTGGTTAAATCTACCTCAGGGTCTTATAAGGACAAAATTATTTTTCTCTCTAAAGAAAAACACACTGGTTTCTTTCCATTTTTCTTTTCTCCCCCTCCCTCAGTTAAATACCATAACACAAACCTCATTTGACCTAAATCATTAAAAACAACAGACAATTTGTATTTATTTATTTTGATTTTTTTTTTTATTTTGATTTTTTTTATTTTGATTTTTTTTTATTTTGATTTTTTTTATTATTGTTTTTGTTTTAGGAAAAATTGAAATTGAATTGAAAGTAATTAAAAAAAATGATTATCCTGCCAATTACCAATTACAAATTTAGAATCTGTACCACAGCATGCTCTGTCCTTAGACCCTCACATAGGAACAGGAAAAACTCCCACTTGGTGGAAGAGACCTTAGGAAGAGCAACAGAGGAGGGATCCCTCTTCCTGGACGGACAGACGCGCCTGATGTTAGAAGTAAATGCTGTGTGTACAGAAAGAGAAGCCAATTAGAATGAATTGGAATTCCATTTTGGTGTTAATCTGATTCGTAACACCAAAATGGATCAGCATATGGCAGAATTTGCTTATATTTTCTTGTCGCGTTCTCAAGGTCGGTTGTGAGAGTCTCCTGTTGTTGACGCAACTTGTCGTTTTCTGCCTGTATGCTGTCAAAACTGAGTGTAAGGTTTTTGAGTTCTTCCTGAAGTTTACCGACTTTCTGCTCCTGATCTCGTAGGAGCTCGCTGTTACGGTTTATGGTGTCTTGTTGGTCACTGAGTTTCGTGTTGGCCTCCTCTAGTTCCCTTCTGAGCGTGTTGCTTTTTTCACTCAGTTCCTTACAGCTGATTTGTGACTTTGTGGCTGTTTGTCGTACACTTATGATCACCTGTTCCTTTTGCTTTAGGACCTCTGTGATACGCCTCACGGCCTCCTGTAGCTCACACACTTGTTTTCTGGACTTCTCTAGTTCCCCTGTGAGTGCCTCCTTTTGTTCACAGATATATTTATTTTCCTGAGTCAGGATGTCCAAGTTGTGTTGAAAGTTTGTGATTTTTCCGTCTTTCTCTCGTAGCACCTCTGTGTTACGTGTCACGGTCTCCTGTAGCTTACAGAGTTGTTTACTGGACTCCTCTAGTTTCCCTCTGAGCGCCTTGTTTTGTTGACCAATGGATGTGTTTTCCTGATTCATGATGTCCATAGTGTGTTGAAGGTTTTTGATGTTCTCGTCTTTCTCCAATAGCACCACTGTATTACGTTCCACAGTCTCCTGTAGCTCACAGAGTTGTTTCCTGGACTCCTTTAGTTCTCTTCTGAGCGCCTTGTTTTGTTCACAGATATACTTATTTTCCTGATTCACGATGTCCAAGTTGTGTTGAAAGTGTGTGATTGTCCCGTCTTTCTCTTGTAGCACCTCTGTGTTACGTGTCACGTTCTCCTGTAGCTCACAGAGTTGTTTCCTGGACTCCTCTAGTTCCCCTCTGAGCTCCTTGTTTTGTTGACCAATAGATGTGTTTTCCTGATTCACGATGTCCAAGTTGTGTTGAAGGTGTGTGATTGTCCCGTCTTTCTCTTGTAGCACCTCTGTGTTACGCATCACAGTCTCCTGTAGCTCACAGAGTTGTTTTCTGGACTCCTCTAGTTCTCTTCTGAGCGCCTCCTTTTGTTCACAGTTAGATTTATTTTCTTGATTCACGATGTCCAAGTTTGATTGAAAGTCTTCACGTTCTTCTTGAAGTTGTGTAATTTTCAGGTCTTTCTCTTGTAGGACCTCTGTGTTACGCATCACAGTGTCTTGTAGGTCACAGAGTTGTTGTTTGGTCTCCTCCAGGTCTCTTGTGACGACCTCCATCTGTTCACTCAGAGAGCGGTTGTCGTGTTTCAGAACATCACAGTCATGTTGACTTTTTACGAGTTCTTGAACACTATTTTTGAGCTCCTCGTCCTTTTCCTCCAAAAGCTCCTTGTTTCTTCTTAAATCTTCCTCGACCTTGTAAAGTTGTTGTTCCAGATTCTCATTGCGCTTCTTTAAAGAGTCATTCTCCTGCTGAATGGTGTGATTCTTGACTTTATGGTCCTCCAAGATATTAGCAGTTTCCTGACAATGTTTTTCCATGGCCTGATTGTCATGTTCCATGCCTTCACTTACATTTTGATTTCTTACTTCCAGGTAAGAAATGGTGTGTTGCATGTCAAGGACTTGTTGTCGCAAATATTCATTATGTTCCTTCAGTAAGTCACGTTGGGATTGAAGGACTCTAGTATATAGCTGTTCTGTACTGTGCTCCTGGTGCTCTTTGTGTAGATCAGAGTACCTTCGTTCCCTGGTCTGTTTTTCTGTCTTGTATTTCTTTGTCAGATCCTGTATCTTTTGATTTAAAGTCTCCCTCTCAGTGTCCATGTACTTTAAATGAATCTGCATCGCTTTCTTCAGGGCCTCATTCTCAAGTTGTAAGTTGTCGACTCCTTTGAGAAGAGTCTTTTTGTCCTTGTTCTTCCTACGAAGTCTCTCAACGTTTTTGGTGAGGTTGTTGTTCTGTCTGGAGAGATCCCCATTTTCTCTTCTTAGTTGCTCGTTGTCTCTGCACAGACCTGTATTTACATCCATCAGATGTCCGACATTAAACAGCTGCTCCCACTGACTCATGTCTGTGTGTTTTCAGTTCCACAAAGTGTGTATTCTACGCTAAAGTGTGCCAAACAGCACTAGTATCTACCTATCCCCTTACCTGCTTCTGAACTTATCAGAATATGACAGATCCTTAGGTTCCACCTAGGTATAAAGTGATGAAGTGATGATGTCATTTCCTGTTGGAATCTGAACCTCAAAGCCATAAAACAGATCAAAGCCATTTTGAATAAAAACAATTTTTAAAAATTGAATGATGACAAAATACAATCCACTGGGTAGTTCTGGTTTGTACTGGGTGAGGTTACACCTATTGTTTTTTTTTAAAGGCAGTAATTTAGTTTTGTCTGTGGAGAACATGTGTCTCTGTAGAAGAAGCTTACAATAGAGTTTTAAAAAGGGGCCTCTTCCTCGACAGGGTAAGGGAGCTAAAACCTAAACATCAGATTGTATCATGTAAATAAATGTCAATGGAAAAGTCATTCTACCGAGGTGTAATTAATTTTGCATCCACAGTAACAGTATTTTTTGACACTTATCCAATCAGACAACCAGCAAAAGCTGCAATTATCAGTTTATTTTACCTCTGTGGACTGTATCACGTTTTGATAAATAATGTTGATTGTGTATGTTCTGTTACTCATTCTTTGAAGGTCTTTAGAAATTATTGTGTTTTTCCTTTGTATTTCATAGCCATTAACCGATGATATGTACGTAGACTCCTTAAGCACCCATTTCACTGAGGTTAAACCATCACTGGGAATGGGCTGACCTGCTGTGAATGGCTTAATAGATTCTAAACTGTTTCACTTTCTCAAATTAAGGCTAGATGACAAAAGGCTAATGTGGTTGTGATGAGATGATGTGCGGAGAGGGAGGAAACAGGAAGTGGATAAAGGTCAGGACTGATGGGAACTGTAGTCGGGGCAGAGTATAGGAAGATGTAAACCCGGAGAGCGAACAGAATCTGGAGATAGCCAGAGTAACACAAAGTTCAGAGGGGAAGACAGAGACAGAGTCCAGAGTCATACACCAGAGAATCAGATTCAAACTCACTGCAGGGGTCAGAGGCAGAGAGACGGGTTCAAAGCAGAATTAGACTCAGGTCCAGGTCCAGGTTACAGGCTTCAGAGAGGCAGTCAATCTAGCGCTAATGTTGCAGTAGAGGTAAGGCTTATAAAGGGAGTGGATGACGGGTGTAACAATTAGAGTTGATTACTAGCTGAAGGGAATAAAGAAGGGTCAGGACAGGAAGTGAAGTGTATAATTGAAAGCAGGGAACCAGAAGTCAAGCTGCGAGTCATGATGGTCTCTGCAGTTAACACTTGACTGGAATAAGGATAAATAAGTCACCACCTTTTATCTCTTATTTTGGTAATTTGAAACTTTATTATTGTATAACTAGAAATAATGGTGTCTTTCATATTCTATTTTATTCTAATATAAACTGTTGTGTGTGATAAACTCTATCATATGTAGACTTCAGTGACCTGATAACAAATGTGTTGCATGATCTAACTTTTCCAATATACATGCACAACTATTTTTATGCAGGTATGTCTATAATTCGTGAGTAAGTAGTGTCTCTGTTCTCCCCAAACTACAAATGGACTAGTCCATTATACCATCTTAGGAAGTGATTCAGGTGTAAAACAGACAATGATGATTTATTCTGGTTTTTGGACTGTCCCCTTGGAAACATTGACCCCATCTGTAAAAGCAACTTAGTACAACTCTTTTTCATTTTAATGTAGTGTTTTATTGAGTTATGTTTGTACCTAAAAACTCACATCACAGCTGTGAGTTTTTTGGGATTTTTATTTTTTAACTGTGTTTTTTATAGTTCACTTTTTGTTCAGTACTGTCATTTGCTTTGTGTTGTGCACGTCTGTATTGTGTAGAGTAGACCTCTGTTATCTAAGTAGTCTCAGATCACAGCTCCCACTGGGCGAGAAGCGGGGAACACTGGACAACTCGCCAATCTCAGGGCTATTTTCTTAAGCAGTAGGTCCTGTCCTCGAACGCCACCAGTCAGAATAAAAACTGATGAGCAATTTAATTTGTCCCATTTCTTAATATTTTTAAATGGAGACATTTTATCTCTTATTCTTAATAAAAAAAAGGAAACTTGCTCCTCTGTTGGGATATTATACAAACCGTTGTTGTAGTTTGTTACTGGTTAAATCTACCTCAGGGTCTTATAAGGACAAAATTATTTTTCTCTCTAAAGAAAAACACACTGGTTTCTTTCCATTTTTCTTTTCTCCCCCTCCCTCAGTTAAATACCATAACACAAACCTCATTTGACCTAAATCATTAAAAACAACAGACAATTTGTATTTATTTATTTTGATTTTTTTTTTATTTTGATTTTTTTTATTTTGATTTTTTTTTATTTTGATTTTTTTATTATTGTTTTTGTTTTAGGAAAAATTGAAATTGAATTGAAAGTAATTAAAAAAATGATTATCCTGCCAATTACCAATTACAAATTTAGAATCTGTACCACAGCATGCTCTGTCCTTAGACCCTCACATAGGAACAGGAAAAACTCCCACTTGGTGGAAGAGACCTTAGGAAGAGCAACAGAGGAGGGATCCCTCTTCCTGGACGGACAGACGCGCCTGATGTTAGAAGTAAATGCTGTGTGTACAGAAAGAGAAGCCAATTAGAATGAATTGGAATTCCATTTTGGTGTTAATCTGATTCGTAACACCAAAATGGATCAGCATATGGCAGAATTTGCTTATATTTTCTTGTCGCGTTCTCAAGGTCGGTTGTGAGAGTCTCCTGTTGTTGACGCAACTTGTCGTTTTCTGCCTGTATGCTGTCAAAACTGAGTGTAAGGTTTTTGAGTTCTTCCTGAAGTTTACCGACTTTCTGCTCCTGATCTCGTAGGAGCTCGCTGTTACGGTTTATGGTGTCTTGTTGGTCACTGAGTTTCGTGTTGGCCTCCTCTAGTTCCCTTCTGAGCGTGTTGCTTTTTTCACTCAGTTCCTTACAGCTGATTTGTGACTTTGTGGCTGTTTGTCGTACACTTATGATCACCTGTTCCTTTTGCTTTAGGACCTCTGTGATACGCCTCACGGCCTCCTGTAGCTCACACACTTGTTTTCTGGACTTCTCTAGTTCCCCTGTGAGTGCCTCCTTTTGTTCACAGATATATTTATTTTCCTGAGTCAGGATGTCCAAGTTGTGTTGAAAGTTTGTGATTTTTCCGTCTTTCTCTCGTAGCACCTCTGTGTTACGTGTCACGGTCTCCTGTAGCTTACAGAGTTGTTTACTGGACTCCTCTAGTTTCCCTCTGAGCGCCTTGTTTTGTTGACCAATGGATGTGTTTTCCTGATTCATGATGTCCATAGTGTGTTGAAGGTTTTTGATGTTCTCGTCTTTCTCCAATAGCACCACTGTATTACGTTCCACAGTCTCCTGTAGCTCACAGAGTTGTTTCCTGGACTCCTTTAGTTCTCTTCTGAGCGCCTTGTTTTGTTCACAGATATACTTATTTTCCTGATTCACGATGTCCAAGTTGTGTTGAAAGTGTGTGATTGTCCCGTCTTTCTCTTGTAGCACCTCTGTGTTACGTGTCACGTTCTCCTGTAGCTCACAGAGTTGTTTCCTGGACTCCTCTAGTTCCCCTCTGAGCTCCTTGTTTTGTTGACCAATAGATGTGTTTTCCTGATTCACGATGTCCAAGTTGTGTTGAAGGTGTGTGATTGTCCCGTCTTTCTCTTGTAGCACCTCTGTGTTACGCATCACAGTCTCCTGTAGCTCACAGAGTTGTTTTCTGGACTCCTCTAGTTCTCTTCTGAGCGCCTCCTTTTGTTCACAGTTAGATTTATTTTCTTGATTCACGATGTCCAAGTTTGATTGAAAGTCTTCACGTTCTTCTTGAAGTTGTGTAATTTTCAGGTCTTTCTCTTGTAGGACCTCTGTGTTACGCATCACAGTGTCTTGTAGGTCACAGAGTTGTTGTTTGGTCTCCTCCAGGTCTCTTGTGACGACCTCCATCTGTTCACTCAGAGAGCGGTTGTCGTGTTTCAGAACATCACAGTCATGTTGACTTTTTACGAGTTCTTGAACACTATTTTTGAGCTCCTCGTCCTTTTCCTCCAAAAGCTCCTTGTTTCTTCTTAAATCTTCCTCGACCTTGTAAAGTTGTTGTTCCAGATTCTCATTGCGCTTCTTTAAAGAGTCATTCTCCTGCTGAATGGTGTGATTCTTGACTTTATGGTCCTCCAAGATATTAGCAGTTTCCTGACAATGTTTTTCCATGGCCTGATTGTCATGTTCCATGCCTTCACTTACATTTTGATTTCTTACTTCCAGGTAAGAAATGGTGTGTTGCATGTCAAGGACTTGTTGTCGCAAATATTCATTATGTTCCTTCAGTAAGTCACGTTGGGATTGAAGGACTCTAGTATATAGCTGTTCTGTACTGTGCTCCTGGTGCTCTTTGTGTAGATCAGAGTACCTTCGTTCCCTGGTCTGTTTTTCTGTCTTGTATTTCTTTGTCAGATCCTGTATCTTTTGATTTAAAGTCTCCCTCTCAGTGTCCATGTACTTTAAATGAATCTGCATCGCTTTCTTCAGGGCCTCATTCTCAAGTTGTAAGTTGTCGACTCCTTTGAGAAGAGTCTTTTTGTCCTTGTTCTTCCTACGAAGTCTCTCAACGTTTTTGGTGAGGTTGTTGTTCTGTCTGGAGAGATCCCCATTTTCTCTTCTTAGTTGCTCGTTGTCTCTGCACAGACCTGTATTTACATCCATCAGATGTCCGACATTAAACAGCTGCTCCCACTGACTCATGTCTGTGTGTTTTCAGTTCCACAAAGTGTGTATTCTACGCTAAAGTGTGCCAAACAGCACTAGTATCTACCTATCCCCTTACCTGCTTCTGAACTTATCAGAATATGACAGATCCTTAGGTTCCACCTAGGTATAAAGTGATGAAGTGATGATGTCATTTCCTGTTGGAATCTGAACCTCAAAGCCATAAAACAGATCAAAGCCATTTTGAATAAAAACAATTTTTAAAAATTGAATGATGACAAAATACAATCCACTGGGTAGTTCTGGTTTGTACTGGGTGAGGTTACACCTATTGTTTTTTTTTAAAGGCAGTAATTTAGTTTTGTCTGTGGAGAACATGTGTCTCTGTAGAAGAAGCTTACAATAGAGTTTTAAAAAGGGGCCTCTTCCTCGACAGGGTAAGGGAGCTAAAACCTAAACATCAGATTGTATCATGTAAATAAATGTCAATGGAAAAGTCATTCTACCGAGGTGTAATTAATTTTGCATCCACAGTAACAGTATTTTTTGACACTTATCCAATCAGACAACCAGCAAAAGCTGCAATTATCAGTTTATTTTACCTCTGTGGACTGTATCACGTTTTGATAAATAATGTTGATTGTGTATGTTCTGTTACTCATTCTTTGAAGGTCTTTAGAAATTATTGTGTTTTTCCTTTGTATTTCATAGCCATTAACCGATGATATGTACGTAGACTCCTTAAGCACCCATTTCACTGAGGTTAAACCATCACTGGGAATGGGCTGACCTGCTGTGAATGGCTTAATAGATTCTAAACTGTTTCACTTTCTCAAATTAAGGCTAGATGCAATGTGAGTGTATGACCCTTGCAGCATGGCAAGCTGAGCTGAGCAGGTAAGAGCAATGGTGTGCTGGCCATCTGTGAGGCAAGTGTATCAGTCTCGCAATGATGTGTTAGTCCTCCATTAGAGAGATCTTTCACTTCATTACCTCTGAGTGCTCAGACCCCATAGGGTGCAGTGGGGGCACTGGTGGCCAGCGGACCACTGCTCCTTTACTGAATTTCATTTGTCTCTTCACATTTTCCCATTGCTTAACTTTACCTTGAATTCTTTGTCTGCACCATCACAGCAGTTACCTCTCACAGCTACTTGTTACTTCAACAGGTTATTAAGGTCAAAATTAATTTCAGCAATTTCCCCCAAGAAAAATTGTGACTTTGCTTGACCAAATGTCAAAATCAGAATAAGATTTAAAATTTCAAGGTGGACAGATAGAATATTAAAAAGATAATGGAGCATTTAGCAGCTAAAGAACCAGATATTTCATTCAGGAGCAGAAAGATGCTAAAAGGAAAGCTATGGACATAGAATGAATTGAATGAGTTGGACATACCATTCTCGTAATATAGTGCGTAATATAGTGATGCTTTGTTAAGTGCGTGGGCATGTTATTCTGACGCTCATGATAGCCCTTCACATGTGTAGGAGACACATGGGGGGTTAATTGACTACAGTATTATCTGTGCTGCATCAATATTTGATGCCTAGAGCAATGCTGTAGTATATTGAGCTAAACCTCCACATACGCACGTTTGGCTTCACATAACACAGTGCAGTTGGATGGGTTAATAAAATGCAAGATTTTCCCAAAGGAGACACATTTTTAGGTCTTGTGTGAGACACAAATGTAGTTATGTCTTGTTTTCAATGTATGTAGTGTCAAATAATGTCACTCCTGATCGACCTGGCGTCAGTGAAACACCAAAGGACTAAGAAAGCATAATTCCCATATCTAATAATATGGGAAATGTCATTATCCGAAACTGTGGGATGAGAACTTGCTTTACGTGTTCAATAAAAACAAACATCTTTTGCATAGATAGGAAAACATAAATCTACCAACATTAGCTTGGCCTTACACAGCTTGCTTTAATTAAGTGTTGCAGCAAAGACATAGGTTTAACATCTTTTCCCAAGCTACATATCCACGTACTCAGGCGTAGATTATGGACACACTCTACCTGTGACACAGATTTTTATTTTATTCATCATGGAGTCTAGTTTCCTCTCACAGCTTCCCTGCATGAGCCTATCAAATTACAGTGAAGAGTGACAGGAAAGACTGTGGAAAGTCAATTACATCTGATAAGGCACCCAGCTGCACTAACACTGCACACTGCCACAAGTTAGCTTTCTTATGCATGAATTAAATATGTTATATATATTTTTATTTTTTTAAATGATATTGTGAAAATAAATTCAATAAAATTACTTTTCTAAATACATGTTTTAGACGTCATGAACATGTTTCAATTTCTTTAAGTCAAATAATCCCAGAAATTAACTGCATTTCCTCATTTATGTCGTCTGTCACACAGTGGATTTGTCCACCCATGAGTGACGTGAGAACTCAGCGAGTCAATGCCTCCATGTAACATACTGTCCTAAAACAACAAAACAAGGACATGATACCCCCTCAGTCACATTACAGTGAGTCAGAGAAGACGGGCATGTGTCTGCTTTAATACATTTCCAAATTACGACATCTAACATCTTGGAGCGAAGGTAATTGCAGATAAAAAAAAAAAAAAAAAAGATACAACAGCGTGTACAGAAACACAGTGGCCAGACATGTTGTCCCAGCTTTTCCTTGAGGCTTTTTTTGAGACTAAATTCGGCAAAGCACAGCATAGTAAAAATACTAAACCCCTTAAACGTGCTGCCATCTCTGGGCTCTTTTGCTTCAGGCTCCAGCTGAGAAAATGATTTGCTGTCTGAAGAGTGGAACCTTGACTTAAAGTCCTGAGGCAAACTGTATCCTTGCCTGAAAGCCAGTAGTTCTAACAGCCTCCTGAGCTGACAGGCTTTGCTGGTAGCTCCAGCACGTACAGCTTTATTCTTCATACCCGGCGAGCATTTAAAAAAGAGTGGCCAGCAGGGTGACCGATAGTTTAAATAATCATTTTGGAAATGTTTAAAGATGTAATGTGAAGGTACCGTAAAGTTGAAGGTGAATTCAGTGACACTCTGGATGTATTGTATTGTACTGTATGATGTATATTCAAAAAAACGGAATATGATGTAAACTATTATGGGCTTTATGAACCAAACACAAAGGTATGTTGACACTTGACACTAAACCAATATTTTCAGAGTCCCTGAGATTTAGTTTTTTGAAACATGTGCACATTGAAATTCCATGAATTTTGAAGGGGTCGAGGTCAAGGCTAAGGGTTTTTCATCCAACAGAGAACTGGTTCAGTTCCTGTTCTGAGCGTTTTGTTCAAAAATAGCTGATGTTGTTCTACTTTGTGTTGTATAATGATTTGTTATGTGGCCTTTATGGAGCAGATTTAGACGTTACTGCATTTGACTTTCTCTTTAAAAACCATGGGCACCACATCTTCCGGACTAAAGAGCAGAATGACCTTCCAGCGCGTTATCAGCACTCAGTTCAGTGCATCGCTGATGGAATGGGGGGGTCTTAATGTCTATGGAATGGGCAGTTTGCACCTCTTTAAAGTCACCATCAATACTGAAAGATATATCCAGGTTATACAGCAGCAAACGCTCCCATATGACATCTACTTCAAAAAAGATTGACTGCATCTATGACAACAGCGTGGCTTTGTAGTAGTCCAGGTGCTAAGCTGGTCTTCCTACAGTCCAGACCCCTAACCAACTGAAAATATTTGGCTCATCTTGAAACATGAATTGCGACAAAGAAGAACCAGTTGAGCAGTTTGAATCCTTTATCGGGCAGAAATGGGACAACACTCATCTCCATGACCGTGCAAACAGAGCGTTAGTTGTGGAACATCGTTTTGTTTTACAACACATCAGCCTCAAATTCATCCCATGCTTTTGAATAAAGCGTTGTACTCTGTCTTCCTCCCTCATTCTCTGTTGTTGGACACACACATGCTGCACTCTGCATCCTCTTTCTTCTGAGCTCTATGACGGATTGGTCCAGACTGCCTCATGTGCACTCTCTGTATTTACGCGCATGTCACGGTGATATATTGCTTCACACACTTAACGTAACCTCTAATCCGTCTTATTTGTCAGCATCCTGATTAGCAGGCATGATCGCAGCAAGTTTTGTGTGGCGATGCTGTGAAGCCTCCTCAGCTCTCTCCATGTTCTCGGAGACATATTGCTGCGGTGAAGCCTAATTTTTCACAATAAACATCTATCTTTACTCATTTGTTATGTGTGTTTGTCCTAATGCCCTCGCGTGACTTCAGAATAGTGTGTTAGTCGGTGCTGGTGTGAGGAGATTGAGTGAGCAGGCAGTCATGTTCTGTGTCTGGGCGTGATGTGTCGATTTACTATGACTAACAAACTGTGACTTCGTGAGCAAAATAAGCAGTGCAGGAAGTACTGCAACAAGCTGTGACTGTTGGGATTCCCTGGACATGAATATTGAGGGGTGGGATGTATGTTTCATTTGGGTGTCAGCAGGTGGTCAAATGGAGAAAAAAACTGTTTTTTGCAGGCAACATGCATGCGAATATGATGTAATTTGGTCATTTCTAGATTGATTAAACTTGGAATTATGCTCCTGTGAAGATCTACAAACCCTAATTGCAGAAAAATGAAAGAAAAATTTGGTGAATGGAAGTCCCCCTGATTCCTGGTTATGTATCAAAGGGTCCCTGGAAATTACACTGAAACCTGAACCTGTGGCACTTGTAATGTGGCTGCCTGTCCACAAGATTTCCCATGAGAAGATTAATACAGTATTACTTTTCATCATTGACACTCTGTGGTCCCCCTTGTTTGATTGACCTATTTTGCGCTTATAATGGTAGTAAGTGTTTTTCTCAGGCTGAGATGTGGACTCGTCTGCCCACAGAACACGTTACTACTGGACTGCTTTCGGTTCAACTGACGTGAGCTCGGGCCCAAAGAACACTGCAGTGTTTCTGCACAGAATTAATATGCGGCTTCCTTCCTGCTCTGAGGGAAAACTGAGGGAAACATCAACAGGAAATGTTTTTTGCTCAGAATGCTCAGATATCTGTCATGATTATCATTCTTCACAAGCTTCATAAAAGTGACTGGAAGAGCAAGGTGCCAAAAGTGAACCACATTTGAAGCAATACACAACAAATATCACTTGCTGTATGACAGTGCAGTGACCTCTCTGCAGACATTCCTACTGCTCTTTCTAATAGCTGTTATCATCGCTGTTCCAATCCTCAAGACCTCACAGTCGACATTTACAGTGTGTCTAGATGTGACTTCCATATAAAAGTCAAAACTGTATACTGTATGTGACAGTAGTGTTTGGAAATTAATCCCATTTGGAAGATTAAACTGAATATTAAGCAGTTTAAATACATTAGAGAAAACATTTTACACACCCAGACCATGAATAACTGTGATTTCACATTTCTCTTTGCAGTTTGTGTTAATGTTGGAGATGACACTGCTCAACTTTGATAGTGTAACACAGTGAAAATATATAAAGTTCACACAATAGGTATATGATCCTCTGTTGAGGACCCAACAGATCTGCCCATCATCAGATCTGCATCATTCTCATACACTATCTTATCTCTTAGTAGATGTTTTGTGTCTCTTTGGTCATTATGTGTTTTCTTTTTCAGTCCTATCTAGTTATTTTTGTACCAGAACGAAAAACACAAATATATGCAAAGCAAAACCATACACTGTTTTGTTCAGCAGTTTTAAAAGATCATGTGGAATTCTTATGTAGACCGAGCAAGAGTAATATTATTCTGTCTGCTCAGTTAGTTTCTGTTAATGCAAACATAACACTTCCTGTTGCCGCTGTCATCTGCCATCTGTTTCAAGACTGTTACTGCTTCACAGTAACAGCTTACTGTAGCCTTAGGCTGCATTCAGACAAACTTCCACTCTGCATGAAAAACCACTGCACTTCTCTTACATTTCAACGAGGTATACACATTTAAGCAGCGCCTGGGTCAACGTAACATCATCAACATCATCGAGCAAGTCACTGTGCCTGCCAGTAACGTGCAGGAAAGGTTGATTTAGCTAGTGGATTACTTTGTAACATGAACTGTGTGTTTCTGCAGTTTGCATCACTTGCATTCTAATGACACCACAACATTAAAACCACCAGGTAGTTGTGACTGATTGATGTATGTTGGCATGTTGGCCCCTGCATGTCTGTAGGGATAGCTTACTGAGTGTGTATATATATATATATATATATATATATATATATATATATATATATATATATATATATACAGTCTTTTTGGAGCACAAAGCCTGTACCTGGCCAGTCATTATAAGAGTGCTGTGAGTTTACTATTTGAACCCTCACAAGTACAAATGTGCACTTTATGCATAGCTCATGTCCTTTCAGCCATGCTCATATAACTGAATCTGCTTCCTCTGCTTCTCTAAATGATACTGTATAAGTTCCTGGTGAGATGTATTCATACAAAATGAGCTGTGATGAAACTGAAAACCGATGTTTACTCCAGCAGTGACAAGTGCAGTGCATTACTGCCCGGCTGCACCAAGTGTTTGCTTAGAAATTCAACACTCCAAAGCCCATGTACTCATGCAAACCAGAGATGTATTGTTATCCCTCGTACTTGAAGTTTTAAAGAAAAAAAAGTAGGTTGCATAGCGTTGTCCTACAACACTCCTTGCCTTTGGAAGAACTTTTGTAGCGTTGCCAGAAAATCACTGTCACAGTCTCTAACGTTTATCTGCTTAGAAAAAAGCAAAACACATGAACACCAGCTGGTGTCTCTCATGCACAGTTCAGACTGGAACTCCTATAGTCATAAGTACATCACCACACAAAGTCATTTAACAACTGAATACCCTGTTAACATGCCACTCTATAAGAAAGTCTCTGGTGAGGGCCACTTGTGAAGTACTTCTCCATAACCATTACGTCATTTGATACAGATGGAGATCTCTGAACCTTTGACAGTGGCTTCTCCTAAAATCTGAAGTGTGGTTGCATTTGGTGGTTGATTAACGTGCTAAAGCTGTGAAAGTGCCAGACTAGTCTACCAGTGCTAGAAAAAAAAAAAATACATCGATCTAAACAATAAATCATCCATTCAAACACCATCAAACGTTATGAACACTCTTGTAAAGCTCTGATCATAACCATCTAACTAAAGTCAAGTTGGCACAGGCTGTGAGCTGTCCTCACAATTCCCCCCTGAAGATAACAGGATTCAGGAAGAGAATAAGTCATTTAGTGATGATGCTGAGCTGAAATCAAATTCAGTCTTTATGGAATAAGATTCATTATTAGTGTTTGATGTAAGCCAGAATCCGCACAGCACCATTTCTATTTTTACAGCAGAGCCATGATGGTTAATGTGCTACACACTAACTAATGGAGGAGAGGAGTGGACTTGTCGTATGTTGAGGAGAAGTCACATGCCGCTCAGGTGTCATATTTTATTTATTACCTGTGATGTCCGTCCCCTAACAACAATACTGAATATCAGATTGGTGCACCCTACTGATAAACAAAATCATTTTTATATTGTCTGCTGTCTAATCACCACCCACATTCATTACAAGTAGGAAAAGAAAAATAGACATAGAAGTGACATCAAACAAGCATCAGTTCGTCGTGGTTGTGCAGGTTGTTGCAAGAAGAGTTTAAAAGCATATTGCTTTCATTGTCTTGAACGAATTAACTTAACAGCTCTTAGCAACTGCTCCTGCAGCAGTCAGCGGACAGAAAATAACGTCTGTGGGAAGGTTAAGCCACTCCCTTCTGAACAGCAAGAGCAAAACGAGTAACAACTGCAGACGAACAGTTATTGGCTTAAATGAACACGTCGGGTGAAATGAAGTGAAATGGAAGTTGTTGTTTCTTTTAGTTGCATAATATCCGTTATGGCTTTGCTTTAAGTCTTGTGTGAGATTATTTTATTGGGCCACAAAAATTGGCTGGCTCCTCTCACTGAGCTTCGTTTTGTTTAACCAGATTATTTCGGCCTAAAGAATAACTTTGCCTCCCAGAAATGTTTGTACAACTCAAACTCCAATCTGCATTCACGCCAATGAGCCCAGCGCCACGGCCACAGTAAGACATGAGCCTCAATGGGGCGTGAGCTGCAGCCACCCATCTAGAAGGAGAACTCTGTTCAGATCACTAAACTATTCGAACACACATGAAAACAGGCGTGGGATTCCTCCCAGTGCCTTCACCGAGAAGGAGATATGGGTCCTGACCTGTACTTTTCAGTGGAAATTGTCCAGGCACAATTGCTCTGTAGTGGATGTGAGCAGTGGACTGGTCGCGTAAATGTCTGAAAGGCCTGGCTTACAGGCTTCACAGCCATCTTTTCATTGCCAAGTCAGCGCTGCATGGTGAAGTCGAAGAGGTGAAAGCCCCTTTTTGGCAGCCGCTGCAGTAATATGACATAAAGAGCTGCAGTGAAGAATTACTGAAGCACAAACATCAAAGGAGGTTTTCTTAAATTCTGTCAGCCTGGGACACCAATGAGAAATATAGCATTACCCAAGAACCAAGGCACAGGAGGTATCTCTCTCTCCCTCTCTCACTCTCACTCTCACTCTCTGGGAGCATTATTCATGCTGTGATCGTGTATAAAGCTGAACTAACTGTGCGTATGCAGCATGAACCAACGTGGTGTGCTTGTGCTGGCTTAATAACAACTAAATATAAAAGAACAGCAGCCATCACGACTACTGACGAGACAATGCTCCACGTATGCTCCCAGAGGGATGTTCTACTTTTAACCTTGTGTCTGTCTAACTTGGGTAACCATGGCGACTGTGGAAGCATTACATCGCATTAGGCGTGTCATGGCAACAGCAGAGCCCACGCATGTCTCCATGCCCACGCTATATGCATGTGGGGATATCCTTTCTCCTGTTGCAATTGGATGACACGAACACCCGAGAGGGTGAGATGATGATGGGTCAGTGTCATCAAAGCAGGTATCCAAAAGGGGTCCCACAGGAGACAGGCTTTCATATCCTCACAGCTCCACACATGCGTAAGAGTCATACTCTCACTGGAATTTATTTTTATGTTTCTAAATACAGAATATGACTTGCATGGAACTGTCTTCACTCTCCTCTAGTGATTATATCCTTACACTAAATCCTAATTTGTGCCAGATACATATGAAGATATTTGATTTTAAACATAATCAAAGTCTATTCACTGGCTTTGAGAGAGTACTGCTGCATAAATGATTTTAAATGCATTAAAATGTGGGTCTGTGGAGTTAATAGGAAGCAACCGTAACAGAGTTCTGTTGCACGCTTCTCACTTCTTCTTGAGCGTACCCACTGTACGATAGCACTTATATTGCTGCATTGTGGGCAATGTAGGGGGGCAAGTCCCGACGAGGAGGAAGAATGGCTGCACAGCTGGAGCTATTTTCCTCTCTATTTCAAACACACTGCCAATCTCTGGTAGGTCTCAGAAAGAACTGCCTCTGCTTGTTTGAGTCAGTGGCTGACACACTGAGACAGATTTTGAAATGAAACTTCTCACTAAAACGTTATGTGCACAACAAAATGACTAGTAATGTTCCATTCTGTTTGGGAGATAGCATCTTTAAAAAACTAACTTTTTTTTTTCTCTCCTGGTTGAAACTATTAGAGATATGATTTGAACATTTGTAAGTCTAGCACCACCTAGTGGTATTTATCAAATTAGACACTATAACACAGTGTAATGCACAAATCTATCATCCGCCCCCCCACCCACTCCCATGGATTCAGACTGCGGATATTGGTACAAATGGGTTGAAAGCAACACATATACAATCAAGCCATTTGTACTCCATCCATTAGTCATGAAGGTCAGTTGCTATGGTTCTGCAGACGTGTGTAGGAATGCCTTAAGAATGAGGTCTGGGTTGAAAGGGTTTGTCTGAGTCAGTGGCTTCAGCTGACATCAATGACGTTTTTGTGCTTGAGTACCTGCCGAAATGTTGCTTCTTTCCTTTTAGAGGATATAAAAAAAACAAAAAACGGAACAACATTGATAATGACCAGCATTCAGCTCTGCCAAAGCAAATCTGAAATGCAGTGATTTAGTGATTTGCAAGGAACCATATCAAGTTTGAATCTCTTATTATTATTCCATTAGAGGATCGCTGTGTTGGAGCTGAACTTCCATACGTATGATGACACTTGGTGGAGAATCTTCACAGTGTTTCATCAGAAAATCTGAATAACTTTGTTTCATTAAAGCCTGAGCACAGAGCTGCTGGGAACTGTAATGATCTATATTGAAACATTTACAACAGCAGACCTGACAGGAGACTGAAAGACACATCAAGCTAGTCATTTATTCTGATCAAGCATTTTACAGCTGTATTAGAGAAGTTTATAACAAAATGTATTTTTTAAAAACTTACTCCTATTTTATTAGACAATGCATTTTGTATATTATCGTATTGTAAATATTTCTTGTGATATTTTCCTATAGAAACAAAAAATGTAAATGCCATTTCCCTAAAAGCTTTTTAAATGCAATAAAATGAAATCTTTGACTTAAATCTGTAAATTCTCTTGAAGCTTAATTTATCTAATACAATTACAAAAAAAGTGGCTTTTTATTGACCAACTTAATTGTATCATGTAAATACAGTATAAACAAAGTTCGATGCCTGAAAACACAGTCAGGAAACACTGGGGAAGAGGCATGTTTTACGCTGTGTTGCATCACCTTTCTAACAGTCTGGGGTCAGCTCTTCAAGACACATTTTCAAATAAAGACAGATCTGGACTGCTGGCAGGTCAGTCAAGCACATGCACTCTGTGTCTATGTAGCCACACTGTTGTAGCATATGCAGAATGAAGCCTTTTTCTGTCACGCTAAAATATCCACTAACCTGCTGGGGAAAGATGTTGCCTTGATGCATATGGCTCTCTAAAATCACAATTTAATATGTCGACTGTACCTTCATACATATGCAAGTCATCCATGCTGTGGACAGTGATGCACCCCCATAACATTTCACCAATGATACCCAGTGATTATGTTTCTTGAAATCAAATTCGCCTGACATGAGCTCGGGCACAGAGAATGAAGAGGTGTTCATTTGTGATTTTTGTTCATTTGAGCTCATTTGAGATTTAAGTATTTACAATTAGAAGAGATAATGCATGACTAACACCTTGAGGATTACTCATCTGGGCTCAACACCTACTTCACAGCAGCCCATTTAGTAGCTGTGAATATCTGTCAACCTGTTGGTGGAGCTGGAGTAAAAGTCAGAGAATTCCGGCGCAGTAACCTTCATCCATTGGAAACCAATAGAAATCAGTGAAATGTATTTAAACTTTGTGGCATTTAGACCAATAGTTGTTGAGATACTTCATCCTGGATCAAAGTGGTGGACCAACAGATGCACTGTCCATAGAACTGTGGTGCCCCAATGGATAAAAGCTGCTCTGTCTCTGAATATGCTGTTAGACCAGCCAAGCATTTCTCATGTTGGACTTAAAGAGCTAAAGCTGCAAACCTCTAACCATTACGCCATATGTTTACCCCTAGGGAAACATTCAGATCTAAGTAAACTTTATTTCATGCTCACAAAGTTCTCTTGTTTAGTAATGATTGGGGCATTGTGGGGAAAAACTAAAGCAGCACATTTGTGGCAGTTGCATGATTGATGATGTGAAAATGTGACTTGATAAGAATAAAAATAGTGCCACTCCTTCGCCGCAGAAAATAAATCCGCTTTAGTGGCTGCATAAAATATAACATCTTAGCGTGATTGTGCATGCTGACGTACATTCTGAAGTGAGTGGGCTCTTGAGATCTGCACTGCGGGCTGAAAACAAATAAACTTAATAGAGTAAATATGATAATATAGATAGGAGGTTCAACAGTGCAGGTCATGGGAGTGGAATAACATTAGATGAGGAAATACTGTGAGGGGAATGGAGATCACTGGACGAATGCATTTGGCATGTTAAGTGTAGGGAGGAGATATTTTAGATTTGAGTTTTACGTGTGCACATTGTTTTTGTTTCTGGAATTAATGATACTGTACTGATGTACCCTGCATGTAGCTTTGGAAATCAACCTTGAATTAAATATAGCAGACAGGGTTGAGATAATCAAGCCATACATCAGTGGCTGGGACATCACCAGGGCACTCTGGGGATCATGTAATTGTGTGAGAAAGACCCAACTGTCAACATTCCCTGATATGGTGACACTGTGCAGCCATTCGTTGTATTGCACAGACAACAAACATCTGCTGAATGGCTCCTCAGCAGAGCCAGAAAGAAAGCGAGAGAGAGAGAGAGAGAGAGAGATGAAAAGCAGCGAGGCAGACAGAGAGGGAGAAAGTGATGAGATGGGAGGGGATCGTCTCTCTTCAGCAAACACCGAGCTGGGCCTGATCATAGCGAATGCGTCCTGAAGGCTGAACAATGCAGGGAGCGTCACATCACTTTTGTTATGGAAGCCTACAGAGCAAAGCGCTCTGCTGGAGTTTTGTGTCGTTGCTGCTACTTGAGTTGTGATGAACAGAATGGTGACAATCTGCTGTCAGTCACTAAATAGTCTAAAGGCATGCTAACATTAGTTTTAAAGAAGAAATATTCAATTATGATGCAAAGGTTGTCAGAAATTTGGGGGCACCATAGTGGGCTCAGTGTAAATACTGGTCAATGAATTTGGGTCTTTCACCATCTATAGTACATATTATTGTTGAAAGGTGCAGGGAGTATCAGGGCACTGAAACCATCACATGACATGTATTTGATATAGCCACATACTTTTTTACATACTTTTTGTAACTTAACACAATCTGCTACTGCATCTTGAAATGCAACCTGTAACCCTTAGCGAGGAGGAAGCCAAACATAACTTTGTGCAGAAATGGCACCAAGTTCTCAACAGTGGAAACATGTTCTGTTGAGTCCAAAGTGAGTGGAGATTTCAGAAGGACAATACTAGGCTTCTCTCTGCAGGTAGCACAACAGCGTGCCCTTAGTGTGTGTGCTTGACTGGCCAATCTGCAGTCCAGGTCTACAGTATCTCCTATTGAAAATGTTTGGTGCATCATCAAGAGGAGAATCAGACAACAGAGACAACACAGACTGAAGAGGAAGTCTTCTATCCACCATAAATGTCTTCAGTTCCCAAACAATTAAAAGGTGTCCTTAAAGGGAAAGATGGTGTAACAGTAGTTATCATATAAATAAAAGTTTAGGTGAATTAACTTATTTTTAGTTTGTGCTGCAATTCAGAAAAAGTCCCCACCTTTCTGGGGTGCATTTTGTGTTATACTGTGTTATAATAAAAAATGAAAAGTATTGAAGTATTGAGTACTGAAAAAATACTGAAAAGTTTAGTTTTTGAGCCTAAGAATCTGTCATATTACAAAGCTATTTTCCATGATTCACTGGATAAAATAAGCATAAATGCAAATGCCATAACGGACATGGGGAAGGAAAACAACATTAACATTTAAATAAATTATAGATTCTCTGTGGAAACATTGCTATTGTTGTCTGTGTTGTCTCGCAGAAAAGTTCCCAACTGCAGTATAGAAGCACTTTATATCTATCAATCTACCACCTACAGTGTTACTGAGTTTATCCCATTGATCTTAATTCGGGCTCTTTGAGATTTCGGGTGTTAACCAACTGATTTAATTACTTCTTCTCTCTCCATTACACTGACGTCCATTCAGCTGCTAACCATAATGAATGGATTTGCTGGTGAGAAGCATAAGCCTTACCGTCAATACATAACATCTCCTCCATTAGTAAAAGTCGATACATGACTCGTGTGACAGTATGTCCCCACAAGCCCTGGCCTTTCCATGCTGTTCCAGTGACAGTGAAAAGCCTAGAGCTTGTTCTCCTCACCGAACAAGCTTCATGACAGAAGGGCAAATGAGACCCAGGAAATTATATCCTCTTTCTGTTCTATGTCAATGTCAAAATACTATCACATTTTACATTCCTGGAGCACTCATGTCAAAGACAGCATTCTCATTCATCGCTGGTCAATAATGAGACCAAAAATACTCACAAAGCCTTTTTTTTATGAAGCTTTTTTTTTTTTTTTCTGAAAATTAGACAGGATTCTTTCACTTTACATAGCCTTGCCTCCAACAAGGTAATCATTACCATTATTTTTCCCCATTTCTACAGCTCCTTCTTTTTTAGTGTTTTTCCCTATTCACACTTCTCTTGCATCAATCATTCCTCCTGTGTCCAGCTGTTGATCGGCGCTGGATCGGGAGATCTGCAAATGCATCATTCAGACTCCTCTGGCAATGAAGCATCAAAATCTAGACAGGTATGTACGAGTGTTGATGACAGTATCATCTGTGCACCACTAGCAATAATAGATTTTCTAGCTATAATATCCAGCAAGGGATAATATGCAACTAGGCAGATTATCCTATCCATTATGTAGTGGCTTGGAGACTCAACGAACAGTTCTCATGAATCTCCAAAGACCTTTGTGACAATTATTTTTGGCACAAACTTTAGCACTTAAATGAGTTAAGTAAGTTAAACTCAATTCAGATACATTTATTTAACTTATTAGTTAGATCAACTTGAATATTTTCAGTTGACCTAACTAGTAACTTGGATAAACTTAACTAAATGAAGTCCTGCTTACTTAACTCCTTTAAGTGTTACCTGATATTTTTCTTCAGTGTAGAACTTTTCCCCTACAGAATTACAATGTGGCAAGTCCAAATGTGACCTTGATATCTTTTTTAAATTATCACTTTCAGGTGGACACAAGAACAAATGCCCTCTCGTTGGCCCTGGACCTTTCACCATATGGTTTGTCAGGCGGGTTAAAGTGAGTGCCCCCAGAGAACCACAAAAGCATTTAACAACAATGTGACCCTGCTCTGTTGGCCATAAGGTTTTCAAAGCAGCTAGAGTTGTCACCTGTCTGGGGATGGTTCACCCGCTACGCCAGCATCTGTCCCTCTAACACACACACTTAGCCCCATGCTGTTCCCACTCCACTCTCTCCCACATGGCCATTGTTTCTCGTCGCTGTGTTGCAAAAAGTACAGTATGTTTGATGTATGAGCTTCATTTTCATATTATAATGCCATATTATATGGTGATAACAGTGGTGGTGCTTTCATTTTAAACTAAGGGTTCAACGTAGGATACCACAAATCCCCAACTTGTAGAAAAGCAGTAAAGAACTTTTTTTGAATAAAGACTTCAACAAGGTTAATCCTGAAAGGTAGGTAGTATGCTTTCTGGCAATGAAGTGGTGTGTATATGTTTTCAGGGGTCAATCTACCAAGATAGTTCTGAAAACCATATTGGTGAATGCAGCCTGGTACAAATCGTATCCACAGTGCGTCCATTACATTGATGGACTTTGTCTTTACTGACTGTAAGTCTTCAGCTTAACGTTTTACCAAACTATGACATATCAGTCAATCAAAACATTTACCATTTAAACTGCTTACTCACCATCCTGGTGGTCCTAGTGGGATTCTACCATGTACTTTATAGTATGCTGTCTCATAATGAAAAAAAGTCTAAACATCACTTAATAAACCCACAGGGATTTAGTGTAGTTAGAATAAGATCATATTTTAATTAAAAGAGTCTAAAAGAGTCTATGAGCATTCAGGAAATACCTTCTGAATCTAGGTGAGTTCTGTAAAATGACTATGGAGTTCGAAGTTTATGTGTATGTACCATGTACTGGTTTTATCAGATTTAGCTTTTAGTGCAGATAAAGTCATTATAGTGAGTGACATTAACATCCATGTAGATGTTGATGATAACTGCCTCAACATTTGAATTTATTGTAATGAACTTTAAAAAATTCTATACAGTAGATATTTATCTGAAAATGCTGTTGACAAATTTAAGGAACCGATTCCATCTTTTATTTCAGAGACAGTCAACTCTCCCCTCACCCTCACTCAATACTGTTGCCCCTCTGAAAAAGAAGATAGTGAATCAGAGGAAGCTAGCTCCATGGTAAAGTTCACAAATCTGTAGCTTAAAGCAAGCATCACGTAAGCTAGAAAGGAGGTGGTGTTACTCTAATTTAGATCAATCTTGCCTAGCCTGGAAACACAGTTTAATAATATATAAAAAAGCCCACCCTGAGCCTGGTTCTGGAGGTTTCTTCCTCTAAAGGGAGGGTTTACTCTCCATTCTAGTGCTGCGCAGTGGGGTTGTTGGGTTTCCTATATAATTCTGTATACAGTTATAATTTGTAAGGTCTTAAACCTGTAAAACCACTGTAAAGTGCCTTGAAATGACTTCTGTTGTGATTTGCCCTTTAAGACTGTGCAAGATTGTACATGTCTGACTGATCCATCAAACCATATTAACATAGACTAAGTGGGAGAAAGTGAATTAATTTGTTATGTGGGACTTTAAATATTGAAGTCACAAAAATAATGGTAGGAATGATTTGCTCCCATTTGACCAGCATGACTGCGTACTTCGGCAGTCCATTAAATCTATTGGCATAACTGCCCCACAGCTGCAGAACAAATGAAATAAACTACAAGTTTAAAAGCACCTCCTGTTTTAACTTTATAAAGTGGTTTAGAGAACAAAGATCTCTTAACTCTGTAGAGTGTTTTAGAATTGTTGTCTAATGTCACAGGTCTCTGAAAACAGGTTACTGTGATAATCTCTGTCTCAGCATGTGACATGTGAAAAGGGACAAAGTCTGTGTACGGGAAGTGATGTAGCAGTGGTTGGTAATATTTTTCTTTCTCCAACACACACACAGGCACACCTTCCCCAGCTGCCATTCAGCAGATGTCTGCTGACTCCGTCTGATGCGAGAAAGTGCAGCCGACAGTCTCTGCATCCGCTTGAGTTGACATTGAAGTCATTTTCACATTATTATGCTTCTAATACAGAGAGTGTGTCCTTACACGTGCACGTGTGTGTGTGTGTGTGTGTGTGTAGGAGTGGGCTGCTGCACCTGCTGTGGATGGCACTGTTTGTGCCTGCGCCTTTAACTGTCATTTATCGTCGAGTGCTGTTGAAGTGAGTGGTGCCAGTCTCTGCTAAAGTGGATATGATCAGCAGCTCCTTACATCTGGACTAGAAGGGGAAAAAAAGAAACAAAGGCAGTATTTTGACTCATTCTGCACAGTATCATGCTGAAAAGCAGACAACTAATTAGTCATTGTCTAACTTTATTCACTCAACCAGCCCCTTTGATTACTTTACAGGCAAAACACAACTCAAATACCATTCCATTCCAATCCAATAGTTATGACTTGAGTGTATTCAAAGAGCCCCACAAAAGTCTAAAATAAATAAATACAAACAAGGTCACATGGATTTAAATTAGTATATTGGCTTCAGTAAGCTGCAGTCGATATAAACCATACATACAAATACATTAACCTTTGGTGTAACCTCACTAGTCCATATGAGCTCCTCTGCCCTCAACGTGCCCTCCATGAGGTCACAGATCAATTCAATCAATAAGCCCAGTTGCATGTAGGGCTTTTGCTAATTATGTAAAGCAGGGGTGTCAAACGTACGGCCCGCGGGCCGGAACCCCGCCAAGGGGTTCAGTCTGGCCCGCGGGATAAATCTGAAAGTGAAAAAATGCAATGAGACATGAAGTAGGATTTCTGAAAAATAAACTATTCCTAAATTGTTCGCTATCGGCACTAGGGTGTTTTAGACATGGAGTAGCTGAAAGAAGAAGAAGAAAAAGACGAAACAATTCTGAGATAGACACAGCTAATGTTCAGTGATTACTACGATACATCTACTTACTACATCTACTTACTTTTGTACTCGCCTTCACACCCTCATTAGCCAAAATGTCTTTCTCAAAAAGGAGAAAACTTCACTACAAAAGCCCTCAGTCATAAAGTTTATGTATGTATATATATTTACAGGCCAGGTGATTAATTTCTATCTTATACATTTAAAATGGCCACCACTTAAGTTTGTAAGATGTGGGGGGTCAATTTAAGTTTTGAGAATTATTACACATGTAGAGTAAAAATAATTCCTACATGTTAAGTTAATCTAATGTTGAAGTGCAATAGGCTACCATATTTTTCAAATCTAAATACCTGTGACTTTTGTGTTTTCTGCCTTTTGTGCAATCACTGTGATCAGTTGTAATGCACACATGTAAATGATAAACTGAAGCAAACTGCACGTTTGACTTTCTGACTTTCTTCCTAATGTGTTTTGTAATAGGATAGTTCATTAAATAAAAAAAATATCCTAATGTAATTGTACTTCTTTCCACTAAAACAAAGGGGTACACATGAATTTATTGTTATTTATAGCTATGATGAGCTTTACCTCGATTTTAATGGTCTGGCCCACTTGACATCAAATTATACCGTATGTGGCCCCTGAACTAAAATGAGTTTGACACCCCTGGTGTAAAGCAATATGCAGCATGGACTATGACTCCATGGGAAAGGCAAGTTAAGGAAATTCTATTAAAGCCTCAGGTCAAAGGGGGTATTTCATGTAAGATGAATGGATGGTAACTTTTAACAATAACAAATACAGTAAAATAAGCACTTGTTGTCTAAGCCTAACCACACGTGAGCAACTGATTGAAAGAGTTATGAGTTATGAGTTATGAGTAACATAATCCAGTGTGTTGCCTCCTCTCTTTTTTCAACCTGGCAGCTGTTTATAAAGAGGAGGAGAGATAGGTGCAACTGGTCGTGGTGATTCGTGAAGGAATAACCAGGAGAAAGAGAGAGAGAGCAGCATGGGTGTTGCTAGTTGAGGAAGAGTGTGGTTCAATGTCAATGGGAGCAGACAGTGAAAATGAATAGGAGCAGAACCAGGCAGGGCCCGTGATAGATTTAATGGCTTACAGTGCAAAGACCTGTAGCTATCACACAGCAGCAGAAACTTTATGTGCATATCTAAATTCTAAATAGGCATTTTTATGCCTTCAGTACATTAAAAGAGCCCTCAATAATTGTTTTTAATTATTAATAATCCTATCATGGCAACAATTTCAGTCAGGATCTAACAGTAAATTACTTTCTATACTTTCTCTTAGCAAACAGAAAAGCATTAACACACTGACTTAGTATGATAGATAGCCATTGAATTTTTACTCCAATGTTGAACCACAGCTTAAAATTAATGTCCAATTTTAATGAGTTAGGTTTTAGTACACTTTTATTTATTTATATTTATTATTACCTTTGTCATTTTCACACATCTTTCTTTAACAGAAGAGTACCAAAAATTTTTTCAATGCCTGTACAATATATTAAATTGCTAAAGCCCCAAAAAGTCTTTCCCTGTGTAATGAAACTATTGTTTGCTGTGTCCTCCCCCCATTTACGTATGGCATGCTATATTAAGTACAATCAATTCAAATCTCCATTATGTTTCCTAGAGCCAAGATCTTGACTTTTTCATATTGGAAGCTTCTATAAAACAGGTAATAAAAGTAGACAGGCATTAAATTCTTTAACACAGAGTAGCTGTTCATTTACTTAGCAGTCTTACAAGATAGTAAACACACATTATAAGTAATTATTATGTAAAGTGATTATAAGCATTGATCCTAACAAGTTTAATCCATCAGTGTGAATAAGACTTTAGGTTATTCAGTCATTTAGAGTAAAGCAGACATTCTCAGGATAAGCAGTAAGAAAAACACACCAAATACAGGTTTAACTTTACCAACGCAGGTTTGAAGGTTTTCCCTTCAGTTAGTCCAACTATAGCTGGAACAATAAATGGCTTCTTTGCTTTCTTTGAATTTACACCTTGATACATTTTAAAACAATTTAAAATCAATAAAACCCAATATTGCAATAATTACATCATCTGTGGCATGGCCTCTGCTTTTCTGCCCATGAAATCGTCAAATGGTAGATTGCGATAGCTTCACCACTTCTCTGTGGAGGCTGTTGGTCATGTCAGTCACTCTTTTAGTACCTCTTCACAGTTCACCCTTCTCATAACCCTTCTGTCCGCTGATATTGATTGTTGTCCATTGTTTATCCACGTCAACACAAATACAAATAACATTAATACAGAAAACTCAGTATATACACGTTATATGTCAAGATGGATGAAATGGGTCAATAGTAATAGATTAGAGTGTAATAATATTATAATTATGATGCTAATCAGTCCCCCACCGCCCCCCCTTACAGGGTGGGGAGAAGTTGTACAGTTTCATGGCCACAGGTAGAAAGGATCTCCTGTGGTTCTCTGTGGAGCTCTTGATGTCTCTAATCAGCTGAACGTGTTCCTCTGTCCAGTCAGCATTGTCTGTTTGTCACTTCGAACACTAGTGGTTTCTCTCTTTTTCAAGACATTTCAAATTGTTGTATTGGCTTTTTCCAACCTTTGTGCACTTTCCTGCTTTTTGCTGATTCAATTTCTCCCTTAGAAAGCTTACTTGTTTTCATATTGATTTATCTTGATTTAATGTTGTTTTCCCCTTTTTTAACAAGTCCACTCTTTAAAGCTAAAACCTTCGGCACCGGCTGAGCCTTTAAACCATAAGGCTTAAACCAAGTGTAGTCATTCAAATTCACCTCACCAAAAATTTGGGTCATCTGATACAAAGGGTGCTATGTTCTACACATAAAACCATAAAGTGACTATACATAGTGATATGTAACATAGTGAGATGTACATTGCAATCCATCTTTTGATCTTAAATCCAAATGAACAGAAAAAACAAACAGCACAACTTGTACCTTGCTGTTCCATTGTTTTCAGACGAACTGTACTGTATCTGCAGTGAATACTAACACTGTCAATGCATAAGTCTGGAAGATTTGGTGTAGCTATAAGAGATAGATAAAGAGAGTTCAGCAAGTGAATATAATAAGAGTAGAGAGAGATGAATGAATGGAAATGATGAGTGTTAAGGCAGGCTGAAAGAGAAATGTACAAAGAGAGAACAAATGATGTTGGAAGTTAAAAGGTCAGCTACAAGTCTTTAAATAAATAACTTGTATAACAGAAAGTTATACCCGCAGTGGGGGAATCGAAGCAAGGTCTACAAGGTTAAAACAGGCAATTAATCTCTAAGCCACCAGTATCTGGTGTAGAAGGACTGAATAGGTTTAACTGGTTACTTCCATCAAAATCGGGTGGACAAATCCAAAATCAAAGTTCTTCAGGTCATTCATAATCTCCAGTTATTAACCTGCAGCTGCTAAAAGGCAAATAAGAAACAACCATTTACTGGGGGACCAACTTCTGCTGTCTCACCATTTGGGGCTAAATTTAACATGTAACACAACAGTAGTCAAACTCTTTTTGTAAGGTTGGGAAGTGTTCCATTTTATTGTATTGTATTTTGGCCTTGTGGCATGAGGGAGAAATAAAATTTATCTCAATGATTTTTTTGATGCTTGTTTGAAAAGTGCTATGTTGATTAATGGAAAGTAAGTCAGAAGGCTTGACCTTGTCATTTAAGTTGATTTGTCATTTAAATTAATTAGAGTTTAAATGACTGAATGTAGAAAACTGTAGGGAGGGTGGGGTTGTTGGCAAAGTTTTTTCTATAAAATATTTATTTGAAGTATAAGATCCTCCATAACTTAGCATGTTTTCCCTCTGTCTTTGTGGGATCTCTCAGGGTTCTCTGGCTTCCTCCCACCTCCAAAGACATGCATGTTAGGTTAATTGGTGATTCTAAATTTACAATAGGTGTGAATGATTGTCTGTCACTGTACGTCAGCCCCATGATGGACTGGCGACCTGTTCAGGGTGTATTCTGCCTCTCGCCAAACGACAGCTGGAATAGGCTCCGGGCACTCCCACAACCCTTCAGAGGACAAGCGGTTAGGATAATGGATGGATGGCTGGATGATCCGCCATGGGTTTAAACAGTAAGAGTATAAAAAAGCTGTGTGCACTAGTAGATAACATTATAATGAAGCCTTTTTTTTCCATTATATGAGCCAGTATTGCTTTAAATACAGGCCAGGTTTCTACACAAATAAACATTACCCTGAGTCATTTTTATTGAATAATTAGAACAAAATTCCCTCTGTAAACTCACAGTCTTTGAGCTGATATTTTGGATTTTAGAGCATCACTTGTCTTTAGGACTGAATAATAAAAAACAACTGTCAAACTCTGGGTACATTTCAGTTTAGCCGACGATGTTTCATGTGACTTTGCAGAAAATTCACAGTAACACAAGTTCTTAAAATGAGCAGTGTTGTCACCTAATAGGATAGAAAATGTAAAAAAAAAAAAAAAAAAAAGAAAGAAAGAAACAGCCACGGTTTTCCTGTCCTCTTTATTCGTGGAGCTTTGTTTGCAGGATTTAGCTTGAATATGGAAGTGGAGAGAGAGCTGAGTCTGGAGTACTGTTTTTTTAATGAAAAGAAAAGAATTTGCTTTCATCTGTGCCCCCCACCCCACCAACACACACACACACACACACACACACACACACACACACACTGTATGCACACAGTATTGTAGAGCGGAGTACATGACATAACCACCCACCACCATAGTGTTCAGTGAAACTGCAAGAATAACACACCTGTCATATTAATATTCTGCTCCCCTTTCTTGTCACCAAAATGTAAGTAACAACATAAACTTCTGATCTCAGAGCTCTTTGAAGCCCACTGTAACCTCACTGAGAAAACATTTATTCTTTAGAAGTATTTGAATATAAGAGGTTTTTTTTTTTTTATTATTCAAACTCTGAGTTTTCAATTCTAACAGGTTTAGTCATGATGGATTGGGCAGCCATATATCAAATATAATCGTCTTAGTGTGTTTTTCCCCCCCTTCTTTGGAGAAGGAAAGTCATGTGATGTGAAAAAAGCACACCTGAAAGTATTCCTTACAAAACCTGACTTGCGTGAATGAGGCATTTGCAGCCTTTGCGAAGCCACGTCTTGCTTTTATATAGTTGACGATTGAGCCATTTGGCTTTCCTTTGAAAGTACAGAAATCTTTTACAGCACACCGCCAAATGATGTTCGTGAGGCAGGAGTGAGAATAAAAGGTCCCTGCAGAGTTTTCACGAAAGACACAGGGAGCTGGTATGTCTGTCAGGAGTGTTAATGATTGTTAAAAGCTTATCCGTGTTTTTGTGCATTGAATTACACTGTGTGTCAAAGCCAGGGATGAACTGATTTAGGTTCTTCTGTGCTACTTTGAATGTCCGGGGTGATATACGGTTCAAAAGAGACTACTGTATTTCAAAACTTTAACCATAATAATGAAAGCAAAGGGCGAGTGTGCATTTCAATGTGACATACAGGGCAACAGAATGTTCTCAAGAGGAACTAAAACCAGACACAATAATAAATTGGTGTTTGTTCTTGATTTTAGTTTTAGTCCACGGTTATTTTTTCACCCCACAGTCTTTAATATAATAGTGAACATCCTTATGTAAGGATGCAGGCTGGATGATAATAAGGTCCAGACCTTTTCTTTTTCTACTCCTCTAACAAACTTAAAATGAAGGTGAAATTCTGGCAAAACAGCATTAAAATGTTTAAATGTGGTGTTCAAGCTGTGGAGACTCCTCACAGCTTGGGGGAGAAACTTCTGTACAGCTCGGCGAAGGGGGTTTTACTTACTTTTTCTAACTTCAGCTGGATGATAACAGAGAGAGGATGGTGTGGAGGAATCTGTCTAGCACGACAATCATTTCACAACCGACCTGCTGGAGCTTTCCACTCCTACTAAAGACTCACTGTTATCTTGGTGGCCTTGACACAGTTTCTGAGGACAACATGCAGATTTACCCACGTGCCATATTCCTTCCATTTCTAGGTAATGCTTTTCAAAACCTTCACTGAGTTTCTTGTGTAGTTTTTGGCAAGGATACTGATCCACATGGAACTAGACCGTACAGATCCAGCACTATTTATACTACAATCCTTGAATCCCTATTCATCAATACTGTAACTACCAATGATTAGCAGCAGCAGGAAACAAAATCATGCTTTCTCCAACTTAAAGCAGTAGGCGTCACAGCCAGACATGACAGTGAAATACAACAAGATCCAGTAAACCAGCTGGGTCGCAGGTAAGTCCTGATCAGACAAGTTAAAAGAAACCTTGAATCCAACAACTCCATCATTATCACATCACATTAACTTTACCATTCTCTTAAATTTCCAGTCATTGCACAAGACAAAGGTCCCTTGAGGAAACAGAAACAGTGTTTATATTAAATATATTAAAAGTATATCAGTGATGTCTTCATTTCCATTATTGTCCGTTTCTAGCTCAGCTCTCAGCACCAAGTGGTGCACAAATTAACCCTGAGGCCAATGAAGCATGCTCGCTGTGATGTAAGGAAATTGGCTGCTCCAAACATATTCATTGATTTGGAGCAATCACACAAACACATTCTGCAGCTGGGAGAGCTCTCCATCTCAAATGTCACACTAGAGTAATCAGTTTTCAATGCTTTCTGATTATGTTCGCTGAGAGCATGTTTCCCAGCAAAAGTACATGAATCTGTAAATAAAGCAGAAGAACACACAGAAACATTTCTAGCCATTTTTAGCTCTACCCAGAGAGATTTGCAAACCAGCCCCCAGCAAAGAAGAGGCTTTTTATGCCCACTCGTGGATCTTTATTCCACTCATGTAAAATGGCTCTTTCCCGACATCTGTTTCACAGGTGCTGATGATATTTGGTTTTTAAATGTACTTTTTCGTCTTTAAATTTAATAAATAACCTAAGGTTAGGTGTTGTCTAGACTTAATTAAAACGTGAATGAAATAAAACTCTGTTTACAGATGTATTTAAGTGGGTTTTGTAAATATAAGCAAGTTTAGAGTTCAATGCTGCAAAACACTCAATGAAAGTTGAGATGGGGCTTATTGAGACTGAAAAGTTTACAACATTTCAGATATATAGCTCGATCAAGAAAGGTTCTTACATAAGGTAACAACATTGGTGAACAGTCTCTCCCGGACTTTCATAATACATGGTGTGAGAATGACTGGTCTGTAGTCATTGAGGGCAGCTGGAACCTTCTCCTGGGTTTGAATGTAATGAAAAGTCAAGCTTGAACAAATTCAACATGTAACATAGTATAGTGATGCACGTAACATGGAACCCATATAGCGAATAGATGGAATTACAGAGTGTAGCCAAACATGTGGTCAGCAACACAACAAGGTTGACTTTGATAACATAGAACGTATTGAACAATGCTTTTAGAGGAGGTTTAATTCCACTCAAGCTGGAAGATATTTGCTCTACACGGAAATTTATAGCAACAACAAATGTAGTATGTGTTGATGCTTTATGAAAACTGGGATTCAAAAAATGTATAATTCAGTGAACTGATTTCTTATATTGTGAGTGTGATTCTGAACATTTTCTTAGACACATTTCTATTACACATTAAGCATTGAAGGCATTAAGCCATGTTGGTCTACTGTGATCATTATCATCATCAGTGATTATGCATGAATTATTGCTGCATCACTGGTCTATAAAGTATGAGGCTAATGGAATGGAGGCTAAAAGATGTCTTGCTTTTGGCATATCTGTATTTTAGCTTTAATTGAAATACAGAAACATGAGCTTCCTGGTAACTGACTAAAAGTTACCAAATGCCCCAAAACACTAAACCAGAAATGTTCAGCACATTCTTTGACTTCCAATATAAACTTCAGTTCAGTAGAGTAGAGTTCAGTCTACGTTCAAGTCATCAACAGCCAAAATTGCCTACAGCATGGGATATGGCTTTTAGAGCTCCCCTCTTTGAAATGTATTTAATTTAATAAGCACAATAGGATGAAATATACTCAGAGAGCATTGCCCATGCATGGAATTAAGATCAGTTGTAGTAGAATCGCACGGTACACTGTGCTTTCTATTTAAGTTTCATGTTTTACAGCAGATTTGCGAGAGACGGAAGCAGATAAATGAAATGTGTGTGTGACTTGTGCTATTCAGAAATCCGATGTGACTCAACAATTTTAAAGCCCAAATTACACGGGTATCCTAAAAATAAGACTTGGGGCCACATTAACAAAAAATCTGATTGCATGCAAACTTGTCTCGTCTAGCCACGTGTGTAATCCTCACATGGCCTGTGGCGACTTGCGACTACCTCCCACCAACAATCTTCCTGCAGAAGAAAGCAGAAAAACCGGGAGAAGAAGAAAGGTTTAATCAAGCGGAATAAAGGCCTCTGCAATGCAATTTATTCATGCTAGCATACGTGCCTTGGAAGAGCTGTTTGAGCTTTAAAGGCTCTCCTCAGATACGGACGCTAGTTCTTTTCCAAAGCTCTTCTCAGAGTTTTGGAAGGCGTAGCGTCAGTGACTGCTCCAACAGCGACTGATTCCATGATCTGGTTTGTTAAACTGTCTGAGCCCAAAAAAGGATTCTGCCAGACTATACCCCTTCACCACTGAGCAGGTACTCCCCAACCAAGACCCATAACACCCCCAAGTGCATTTATACGATCATTTTATATTCAGCTTAGGTCAGTCTCATAAAAGTCAACACAGTATAAATTGTGTATGCACAAAAGCAGAGATGAGCAAACCCAATCTTTACATCAGGTTTATCACACCCAGTATGCTCATTATTCCAGGTTATGGATCCTAGTCAGCATGAAATTGAGCACCTTTTCACGAGCCAAATGCTCACTCGCATAATTAGCCATAAATGGATGTCAACACAGCCCTGTTTAATTTGGTTCAACCACAAATGTCAAACACATGCCACAGGTTCAAGAAAACCAAATGTGTTTATTTTATTCCTCCTAGGCGGGCCAATGGAGCAGCTGAATAAAACATGCACAGTCAGACAACAGGTAAACGACTGGGGTGGCTCAATAGACAATCTGGCAGGGAGCAGGTGCAATTGGACATGTTTTTAAATAATAAAATGACTGCAGAGCAGTGGTGAGACTAGACCCATTGGGGAGTCTCATGTGAAACTAATCTCACAAAGCTAAATGGAGTTGGTATCTTTCGTTCAAGGAAACACAAAGAATGACATTTGGCTTTCTCTAATTTAACTTCTCAGATTTACCATTTTTTTGCTGATTAATAATGGTCTGGACCTTGACACGGGAGGAAGTGAAGTGACCAGACTTCCAGGATTTTTAGTTAAATACCCCGGCTTTAGATGATATTGCCATATCTAGTATGGTATTGTTGTTACTTATTTACCTGTAAAGTTTGACATATGGTATATATTCTTACAGCTTCTTCTTTTCTAGCTTGGCATGTCTTATGAAGTGGTATCCAGTGGTTTCCTTCCTCTCAGTAACATGCTTGATGCCACTGAATATTTGATACCCCTGGAACTGTTGGCCCTGCATGCTAAGGAACCGCTGGCACCTTTTGATCAAAAATCAAGGCCTAGAAGCTTCAGACAGAACTATTTGTTTCAAGTTCTACAATACATTATAAATGATTTGGCTCAGTCCCAGGACCATACTGAAAATCATCAGTTTTGTGAATTCTGCCCCAGTCCATCATCTTCTTCCACCCCCTGGAATGCACTGATTGATTACTGTAATTCAATGAAATGTATTGCAGGTACTCAGGAACTTTTTACAAATTCTTCCTCCTGCTCTCAGACACACTTACAAACATGACCTACAAACCAAGTCAGTGGTGCTTCGCATTGATCTGTCAACCAATCTCCCGGATGACTACGAAAGAAATAAACTGTTTACTAAAACCTAGACTAAAGCTAACATTACTAGATTTACTAAACTATAAGATAAACTATTGATAATATTGAAAAGATTTTCTAAAAAGTGCTATAACTAATAGGGACTTCTGATTTCAGACCTAACACTAAGCGTTGTTGTTGTCAACTGCTGCACTGAGCCTGTGTATAGGGAATAATAACAGTATGGGATAATAGTGCTCTTGTTCACTGATTACCATTTTTGATATCAGTATGTGAAATCATCTAAACTACGAAATCAAACTTGTCCTGGCTTCATTCTCTCTGTGAGCTCCTACTATTGCAATCCATCACAACAGAAAGCAAAAGCTGTTTCAATTTCTATGATGCAATTGGCACTGGGCGACCTTACCACACATTGCCTCCTCATTAAGTAATTTCTACTATTCAGTTGAAATATGTTTTGCTAGAAAAATACAGTGATATAAATTATTATTATTTTCTATATACATTTATATAAATGTACTGTACATATCTAAAAAACATATATATAAAAATACAGTATAAAAACAATAATACTTGTTATTGTTGCTTTTTTCCTTGGTGTGGATGTTAAAGGGTTTAACTAGAATTGCGGTTTTATGCCTCCTCCAACCAGTGAAGTTGCAGTTTCCATAAATATCTGTCCAGACTCTAATATTGTAATAAGTTTATGCATGAGCCCCAGTGGAGGTATGTGCCAGAAGTAATGGAACTTCCTCCAGGCATTTCTTGACCTTTGACCAGCAAAATTTCATCCTTGACTCTAGTTGAGGTTTGTGCCAAATTAGACGAAATGTCCTCCTGTGGTACTGTGCACAACAATTCAGATACTTGAGGTTATAGTAACTTTGACCTTTGACTTTTCATGACCAGCATTTAATCAGAGGATCATTAAGTCCAAGTGAAAAATTGTACCAATGAGATTCCTCCAAGGCATTTCCGTGATGTAGCATTCACACGAATGGTATGAACATGTCATTTTGGTTTTGACCACTAAAATCTAATCAGTTCATCTTCGAGTAGACATTTGTGCCAGATTGGCCATTCCCTCAGGGTGTTGCTGAGATATCATGTTCAAAAGACTGGGGTGTGTCATTTCTGTGTTACTGTTATTTTTTACATTTAATTATATCTTTCTATTTAAATTCTTTTGTCATTCATTTTCATCACAATTTCAGATGATAATTTTCTAGCATGCCTTACCCATACATAGTAAAAATAAACATGGTATTAGGCCCATGATAGAAATACACAAAACACAGCCACAGCATCACTGATGTAGGTGAGACATAACACTATGGAGTGTCTGCCATTATGATCGCCATTATGGTAGTGACCACCATGAACCAAAACAAGGACACATGTCAAACGCACAGAGTGGGTAAAACGAGATGATAGTGTCATAGGTCATAAGATTACTTAAATATACATTTTACTGTTTCAAAAACATACTAATCCTAAAATACTTAATACAAAAATAAAATAAAAAGTCGACTCCATCACAAAAATGTGGAACTGTGCATTACCCATGAAATGAAAATAAGGCAGTCCTGCAATCGTTAAACTAGTAAGTTTAACAAGTTCATGAGAACTTCCTGAACAGTTCTGAACTTCCTGTGTTTTAGGGAACAGAAAACAAAGTATGTTTGTGGACATATCGTGGACAAACTCATCAAAGTGCAGTTTGTACTGTAACACTGCTCAGTCACAAAGAGGACATAAGGTATGCCAAGACATCTACACATACATGTACATACAGCATGTATTTTTTTCTGTCCTTCAAAGAACTGATTACAATACATGGGAAAAGAGCTGGAGATTTAAATGGTGGTTCACTTTTGTAGACTGACTTACTTAATACAGTGAGAGATATTTCCTGAATTAGTGTGACATTTTGTATTAGGGGTGTAACGGAGACATGCCACCTGTCTCACAGTGGAGTCTTCTGAATATTAATACTCGCTCTTCTACATGTTATCTTGGAAATTTGGTCCTTCTTGTTGTAAGAGGAGTCATAGCCTATCTTTGTGCTTGCCATTATGTGAACAAAGTAACAGTACAAGGTAAAGTTAATCTGTGTTGTGAGGCATTCAGGGACAGTAAAGAATGTGAAGAAAAAAAGAAAGTGAAGCTGCCGCTCTACCTCATGTAAACTAAGTGATACAGTATATTTTTATTTATTTGGAGTATTATATATACTGTACATTTAACCGCAAATGAAAGCCAAGACTTGATCAAGACAATCCTACTATTAAATAAACTTTAAGATTGATATAGATGTGAAGGGGGAAAAAAGAATTGACCTGATGATGACCCAGAGGTGAATGAAAAGGAAATTACAATTCATCTTGTGTGAAACATGACTAGCAAACACACCAAGTTTAGTGAGAAATTTAAATTGCAAGGTGACCTTACTGCTCATCAGACCAAGATGGATAACCCTGCAGGTGATCATTACATCCGGAGTTCAACCACATGCCACTCGGTCTGTCTTCCCCGTCATCCTTATCTTTGTTCCGTCTAATGAAGCAGAAACGCCATAAAAATAATGTTTGAGAAAACTAAAGCGGTTTGACTTTATTTGTGATTTAAATGTGTGTGTTATAAAAGCCACTCTGGGATATGAGCCTGCATCCTTGAACCAAAGACCATCACAGAGATGAGAAATGACTTCAGGCAAATGGGCTGTTGAGACAGTTACACACTGGATGCGACCTGGCGCTCACACAAACACACAAATCTTCCACACACGTAAACAATGATGCCCCACAATAGTCTGAGACACGCCCGGAGTGTCAGCACATAAATCGTGAATTCACTCGGACACACACTTGGCCTTTTGTCTGTGCTCACATAAGCACAACGCACATAAAGAAACAGACACACTAAGTCAATTTGAGGCTCTATAAGGGGTGAAAGAGAATGTAATGGCACTCCTTGTGAAGTTGCCCTGAGTAGAAAATGACCAAAACTTTTGTTCTGAGTTCAAATGAAGGGCACTGTCGGCTTGAGAGTGTACAGAGGTGGATTTGTGACTGAAATATCAATTTTGAATATTTTTAATATTCCAAAATGGGAAAGAATGTCATCTGCCTCATTGTATTTAGTATTACAAGCAGGATGAGAGTCTCCAGCCATACTGTTTTTTTCTATGAGGATGTACTTGAGCAAACATCAGCATGCTAACATGCATAAATGATAAGGTCTTCGACACATCAGGCATTAAAACAGCAAAGTTTTGGCAGCAAAATCTGTTTATTACAATAGAATAAAACCGGCTCAAGGAGCCAAAATTAGTGTGCATGAATGTTCATCTGCATGTTGAGTTCAGGTTTGATGAACTTTAACATGCAAATGTATTCAGGTGACCAAGCATGCTGTGTTGACAGTTCTGACCTTTTAGGGACGAGAGAGCTGGTGAAACAGCGTAAAGAAAACAGCTGCTGTCCACATCAGCCGAGCACCTGAAGCAGCGTTTCAAATCCTTGTTAAATGGTCAAATGTTATAAATGAAAACCAACACCAACCAACATGTCCGCTGCGATCACAGTACAGTACATGCTATGGTCATTTGTATCATATAAATGAAAGTAAGAAAACAGGAAAACTGTCTTTGTTTCTTTAAAATAGACGAGAAATAGTAATGTTACATTTGCTCGAACAGCTCCAAAACGAAGGGGTCCAAGGCTCAAGGGCCATTTGTTTTAATGTTGTGTCTCCCCAAATCCACCCCTCTCCTCTTTATTAAACAGTGAGAGGAAGCCTGTCACAAGAAAGATTTGCTGGTACGATTTGTCCGTTGCTGCTAGTGAACGCACCATTGACTCCTCCTCCCTGGCTCAATAATAGAGCGATGGCCAAGTGAGCTACACAGTGAATGAAGAAAAGGAGCAACATTAGCCATAACAAAGAAATAAATCAGAAATAAACTGTTGTTTTTTGATTGTTTGACAGTGGTTATGTTCTACAGCTTAAATAAATACGACCACAGCTCTGCACAAACCTGCAGAGAGGATTTTGTGTGAATACAACTGATGCACAGGCTTCACCCTACTGCTCTGTGCCGGTGTGTTTGTTACCCACATTTAAAGACACAGACCTGAAACTGGATACATGAAATGTTTATAATGCAGATCACTGACAAATCACAGAAAATATGAGTAATCAAGGGCAGCTATTCTATTCTAATCAAGTAACCTCCACCAATAATAAAAACATAAACAACATAAAAGAACAAGACAATGTGTTCTTTTGAAGGCTTTAGGAGATGAACAAATGACCAAGAACTGGGTCTGTTCAAGACAACTGAAAAAGAAAAAAAAAAAAAACTGGTGGTCATGATTTGGAATAATTAGCTTCAAATCATTGTGGTGGAAATATTTGGTCTTCAAACCTTTCAGCACTGTTACAAGTCATAATTCTATCAACTGTAACAAACTACTGTGAGTAATAAACCTGTCAATAACGCATCAAAGGAGGCACCATATGTGGTATCATGCCACTTGTGTGATGAAACATCTTGCAAATATTCAGCCACAAGTGGTTGAGCCCAGGAGAAAGAGAAGAAAGGTAAACCATGATGGGTGGACCAGTTCTGATGACATGTCTGGTACAACCACCTGGACTGTTAACAGCGTATAACAATATAATTCTGTGGTTATATACTAGTGATTTTTTTTAAGACCAGGACAGATCAGATGAGAAGCAACACAGTATCCTGGTCTCACAGAGTGAGGGGCTCTCAGGAAAGTGTCACTGTTGTGTTAGCTGCTAACTCAACATGTGACTGCCCAACTTGCAGAATTATTATGAGATATTTTTTTCGTTCAATCACTAATGAGAACAGTGGTTTACACTGGTATATATAATATACTTACATCACAAATAGATATTCATTTAATGCTTCTTCTTCTTTGGAGTCTCCAATTCTCTGTCCCCACCAGAGTTATGCTTCACATTTCATTAACACAGCTACACAGGCTGAGTCATGGATCATATTTTACCCATACCGAATGCACTTTAAGCTGATCTGCTGATTGATTCTATAATCTAACCACCTTACTGCTGCCCTAACATACATGTATCCAATGCTTCAACCAGTATTCAGGAAAAATTAAAAACACTAAGTTTTGGAGTTTTAAAGTTTTAGCAACAGCAATTAATTGCTGAGTCATCTTCCACTTGACTGAATAATAGATCACAATACAGGCCTGCATTGGTCTTCCACCCAGCCTTGATCAATTACTCATCATGTAAACAGCTCCTCTACTATAAATCAATCTCGTTCCAAAATGCACAGACACTAAGGCATCAAAACCCAGAAATGTTTTATGCACTGCAGTCTGCCAAACTTTTCAATTTGTAAAAAAAAACAGACGGGAAAACATTCCCGTAAAGTATGATGGATGTCTTATCTGTCTACGTCTATTCATCCACCAACCTGTATATTTAATGTACAGCAGTAGGTGAACCACGAGCGGGACACTGAGCCTGGGAGTTGGAGGATACCTCCAAAGCAATAAAATATTGAGCTTTATTCATGAAGTGTAAAGGCTAACACACGTATATCTGCAAGTTTTTGCATATACATTTATGAATGTGGTGTGTGTGAATCATCAAGTTCCCAAGAGCACCAAGTGAAAGGACATAAAAGAAAGTCCACCATCCTGCCTCCACACTGAGACGAAAAACAAAAGAAGCAACAGAAAGAGAAAGAGAAGCAGCTCTCCCTCCACACCACTGGGAGTGTCTGGCAGATGCTGACAGCTCATTTCCATGAACGCTCTGACTGTGTATATACTGTATATGATGAAGCGAGTGAAAGGAGGTAGGAGAACTGTGAAGATAAAGCAGAGTCGAAGATAAATAGGAGGAAGATGATGGCGAATTTAAAACAGGAGGGAGAACATAAACGGATAGCTCTATCGTAGGGGGAGGACAAAGAGAGACAGAGGAGACAGACAGAAAATACAAAAAAGGAGAGTACCCAGATGTAAAGTAAAGGAGTCTCTCAACCCATAGAGGACATACAGTACAACAAAAAGATGTACGTATGACACCCCTGCTCTTTTAATTAGATACTCCTGTGCTGGAGATATTGGATTACTCAAATAATGACTATTCTAAGACTTAACCTGAATATCAAATATCAGATACCAATACAGAAGGGAAAAGGAGATAAGTCCAGTCAACAGGGACTGATACAAAAAAACACATATTTTATCGAAGCATTTATTTACTTATTGTTTATTGAGATAAGGCTACACATTTCTTATTTACCTTGCGTACTGTTGCCACAGTCCTTTTGTGTTCATAAAAACAAAAAAACGTAATAAAAAAACAACTTGTGAAATTGTTAGCACAGCTTTAAATAGAACAAAGCTCCGACCTTCACAAAGAAAAAGGGAAATCAACAGAAAAGGTGAATAATGGGGCTAAATGAGCTGAAGTGCTAGTTTAAGACCCTGTTGCGTCGGACATCCTGAGTTCAAATCGCACACACATGTGACAATGTATCATGTATGTCCTCCAGTGTTTTTTTCTAAAATCTGCATTGTGGTAATTTCAGTAACAGTAACTGCTGTCCAACATCTACTAATTCCTACCCCAACATGAGCCACTTCAATCGCTGTTGTTTCAAGTTCAATGAATAAGCTCAACTTAGTACCACAGAAACCACACCACTAAATAATAACAAGATAAAGGCACAGATTCAACACAAATGCATAAATCAAGATATTAGTTAGTTAGATGTTAGATAACTGTCTTCAATGATGAAGCTACAATACTATATATTACAATACTACAATACTATGTACGTTCCAGCATATACTGTAACCTCTAGCCTTTCAAATTTTTAACCAGTCGCTAACATATTTTTATTGTTTATAGGAACATATGAATTCTTTATTCTAACATTAGACATTTTTCCCAGTGCTGTGGCTGCAGTCATCTGTCATCCACTAATATCTGAATGTCATTTAACAATATTCTCTATTAGTGGTTTCTTCTTTACACAGAAATAATTATTAGGTGATCCACACATGTGCAAAGCTGAAGGATTGAAACACAGAGCGGAGCAGCCAAGAGGTTGATGATCTGAAACCATCCTCTGCTAATTGAAGGTTTCTGTCAACCGGCGAGGCTTCATGCTGCCTTTAGCCCCTTTCAGACATCCAACCATTTCCATTAATCTGACGGCATATGAATGTGTCAGCTTCATGGCTGAATGAGCAACCTGGTACCTTCTACATTAAAGTTGCAACTAGGTCAGGTCAGGTCAGACCCAGCAACATTAACATGTCGGTTTTAACAAGGCACAAGTGTGAACAGGATACGATCATATTAAAAGATAGGCACCACAGTCTATTTCCAACCATAGTCGTTTCAAGTAATGTGCATACAGTGGCTCTCTCCATCACACAGTTGAGTATCTGAATGAAGCCTTGATGAAAACTAATCTTATTAATCTCCTGTCAGAGAAAGGCTTTAGAGCCAATTTTTGCTTTTTGTTGAAGGTGGTTGGCAAAAACATTTCTGCCAATCTTTTTTAAACTCTGCATTCAGCTAGCATGTGCCTACTTTTTGGTGGTTGACTTGTTGGTCAGAGGAAACTTTGAACCAACCCCTGTCTTTCCTGTTTCCTTCCAACAAACTCCACTTCCACTCACACCTTCTTCTAGAGCAACCTCCTGAATACTGGAGGTTCACAGCGTTAACTTTAGTGTCAGCATGTAACTGCAAACAAGAGCAGGGCCAGCATGAGTATGAACAAATGAATGAATTGATTGTTGTGGACTTTATTATTATGACAGCTTTTTTGGATTGATTTTTGGTTTGATTTAGGACCCTGGGGCGCTCCTTCCAATGCATTGTGCAACCGCGTTTTGCTGATTCTGATCGGCTGACACTGCTGTCAGTCTAACTTTGGTGACTAGAGCTTCATTCTTTTGGCTCTAAGGATTAAAATGAGGTGTCATGTCTACCAGAATAGACCAATCTGTGGCAGATATATATCCATAATTTGGATGTATTTACCACCAATTGTGAAATAAAAATTAAATAAAACGTCATTTTGTTCTGCTTCACTTTATCAGAATGAAACTTTGTAGAGATTATCTTCATGTATTGTGCAGTGATATGATGAAGTTTTAGAGCTACAGCTGCAACATATTAAAGGGATTCTCACCATGAAGTGATTTATATTTTCACTTCATGGTGAAAACTGGTCAAACTCACACTTTTTCATTTGTGCTGTTTGCCATCTTCACTTACTCTTCACCAGTAACACATAGCTTCACATTTACACATCCTAACATATTTCACACGTTTTCCTTTTACCGTGGCACTAAAAGTTTTCAAATAGACCTTGTGGTTGCAGAGATATGCTGATTTTATTATGAGTATGTGATTTTTGAGCAGAGGCCTAAAAATAGGCATGGATGTTTGGACATTTTTGGAAACAGGAATTACAGTAACTGCCGCATATTTCTAACAGTAGATGTTTTTCTCCAATGCTGTGGCTGCTTTACAGTACTAACATGCAGGGCAGCATCCTTTAGTAAGATCCTAGATGTCTCCTACCAACATACTCCTTTACAGGCTCTCAGTGTGACATTATCATGTTTGTTTCTCTTGCTTTCTGTTTCTGCTGTTATGTTTTACAATCAGGATTAGAAGAATAAAGTTTGACAATTTATTTCCTAGCATAATTGAAAATTGGCCCTCAACCTAGGAGACCCCTCCCAGGCTGTAATTATATCACCTGAGCAAACACAAAGGGCCTTCATGAGGCTGTCTTTAATTGTTTCTTGAAACTCTGTTTCGAATCTTGGGCACAATCCTCTGTAGGATGTGTTTCTTAACTTCCAGAATCAGCTGGTGCTTCCTGTAGCTTTACTTGTAAATAAATATATAATCTACAGATGTGCTGGGCCCATAACCCAGAGGTCAAATAGATCCACTGCATCCACTGTCTTTATCCTGTATTTTTTTCACTCTTAATTTGTTGCAATAAATGTCTTGAATTGCAAAATAAATAAGATTGCTTCTAGAGTTTATACCTCAACTAGTTCAAAGGTGGACAGAACAACACTAAGATAGGTTAAAGGATTTATTTTAAGAGGCTCAGTGCTGAAGTAGAGCATCCAATTGCTTTCAAAAACGATAGTCCACTAGGACGCATTAGCTTTACTTCTGGGTTTGGAACACCTTGAAATATATCTTGAAACATCTAATGTGCCTGTAATTGTTTACACAGATTATAATCTCTTGTTTTTCTAGCTTAGAGCGAAAAATAGATCAGACGTTTGATGAACTGGAGTTTGCGATTCCAAGCTATCAGTGTGGAAATCAGGCATATCCGTTAATAATGATAATAATGGTGATAATGTCCTGGTGGATGCCTTGTCATGTGTTCCTGACCAGTGTAACCTCCAAAATTTTAGTTGACAGGATTGTATTTTGTAGGTGTTTTTTTTTCTTTTTGGTTTATTATAAATTTATAAATAATAATATATAATATATTTATAAATTTTAATTATTTTATTCCGAAACTTTCAGTTTTTATGTATGAATGTGAGGTGTTCAAAGAAAAGGGAATCCATCTTAAATAATGCCTGTCTTACTTGTCTGGATGTACCTTCAAAGTATCTTGGCAGGGACAAATTTCTAACTCACTGCCTCGCCGCTAGCGTGCCACAGGGCTCAGTTCTTGGTCCTCTATTTTGTTAAATCCCTAGGTTCCATTATCAATCGCATCGTCATTGCTATACTTATGACACAAAGCTCTTCTTGTCCTTTCCACCAGATGACTCTCATGACACATCTCTGCCTGTCTCTATGACATTTCTGCTTGGATGAGAGACAGGCATGTTCAGTTCAATCTTTCCAAGACAGACGTTCTTGTCTTCCCAGTACTTGTCTTCATAACAACAGAACATCTGCATCCACATAGGATCTTCAGTATTTGTCCCCACTACGTCAGCCAGAAACCTGAGAGTTGTTATTGCTGACCAGCTGAGCCTACCGACCACATCTCCCCTGTCTCAAGGGACGTTCTAAGTTAGATAATCTGCTTACTATGTATCTAACTTGTAAGTTGCTTTGAATAATATGTCTAAATGTAATGTAAACAAAAAATAAATTAAAAATTACTTAACAACGTCTGGCAGCTTTTGTAAACCGATTTTGTTCTTTGCATGTGAAACATTTGGCTACTTCTTGAGTGGTTATAGGTCAGGTATTTCTCATTTCCCATAAACAAGCAACAGTGAAGATTCTCCGTACAGTAGAGATCTAGGATATGCAGGAGGCAACCATAATCACGCACAAATTTATCTGATTATCTGAAGACTTGTGTTGGTGTGGGGATGGGGGGTACTAAGGGTCCTTATCACAAAAGAGCCACTAGCTGCTGGTTCTACATTAGCAAGGACTAGATACAGAATGCCTACAGCAGAGCAGAAGAGGAACACAATCACTGAAATCCAAACCACAAAGTAAACAATCACTGGGGAAAATATAGAGAAGCTGAAGAAACATGGAAGACACTGCTTAAAGTATCTGTCAGCCTCCAGCAGGACGCCGATCAGCTTGCTGAAGAAGAGGCTGAAGGAAAGGCTGATACCTTGATGACGCAGCTGACTTACCTACAAGGTTCTCTGATTGTAGCAAAAATTTCTCACTGTAAAGATACTCGATGCCAATGCATCAATATATTCTAAATAAAGGCTCAGACTTTTCTGTTAAACAAGCAAAGCCTGCACATACAATAATTATGATTATGATTTTTCAATGCACCCTTTATCATTTCAGTGATTTCACATTCACATTTTGAGAAACACAAAAAGCTCATAGCTGCAAAGTTCTAACCTCAGATGAGTTCTCCCAGTGCTGTGGCTGCAGTACTACAATGCCATTCAATATGATCGACTCATATGTTAATGTTGACTATCACCTGTCATTGATGGCTCTGAATATAAAGCTAGCCTGTCTGTTTTCCTTCCTTGCTTTCTAATCGCAGAGGTGCTAGGAGCACACTTACAGTAACTGTGGTGTGGCTGAGTGGTCTAAGGAGCTGGACTAAGACTTCAGTCTTTCAAGAGACATGGGTTTACATCCCGCAGCTACTAACTGACAATTGGAGATGTTAAGTAAAGTTGATGTACTTTGAAGCACACAATAAAGACAATAAACAAATAATTACACTAGAATAAACATTCCAGGTGCCACAGAGGCAACAAAAAAATAGAACTAAAGAAAACAAATTTAAAAAGTCTAATCTAATCTTAATGACAACTAAACCAAGAAAAGCTAGAGGTCAGGGAACAGGAGTGAGACAAGCAAAGAGACGAACTAGGACAGGGAAGCATGAAAGACACGCTAACTGCTAAGAGATGAACAGAAACCAGTAAATACACATGATGATATGTGGCTATGTGGTCTCTGGTGCCAGATTAAGTTTTTGATTTCTAAACAGGCACAGCAAAATCCCAGCACTCGTATGCTGTTTGTAAAATAATTACAATGTAATTCACAGATGTGCGAGTCACAATTATTTCCATCACTGATTAATGTCCAATCGATTTTTTTTATGCTTCGAGAAGCTTATGAATAAATATGAAAAATAGGAAGCATGAGAAATGTAGAGGTTATAACGCAAACACTGAATCTGATTCAGCCACAAAGCCAAAGCTCATAGTCACTGCTCAAACAGAGCTACAGAGCTTTTTATGATAACTGGCGGTTATAAATTGTTTTCTTTGTAGCTCATACAGGCTGCAGGGATTACCTAGGGGGTATTCTCTCTCTCTCTCTCTCTCTCTCTCTCTCTCTCTCTCACACACACACACACACACACAGAAGTAGATATATACATGTACATAAAGACATACAATTAACATATATACTTAACCAATTAAACCAAACATTCACAAATGAAATACACACAATCAAAGAAGAAAAGCAAATAAGTAAACACATAATTGTTAGATTTTAATGTCCCTGTTTGCCCACGTCACCATAGTAATAATGCTCCCTTCACAGGCGGACACACGTGAACACGCAAAACAAGACCCAATCACAAATGTACACACATGCAGACACAAAATAAACAAACATGCGTAAATAAATGCACACTCACACAGCTACCGCTGGACAGAAATGTGACTCAATCTCATGCGTGTTCGGTGGCATCACATGCCCTCGTTTGCTCCCTCAAAGACACACGCACACTTGCTGATTGGCCTGACCTTCGCTAATGTCACGTCTAGCCTCTCCGAGGTCCTCGTCTGATTGGCTAATATCGCAGTTGCGCTCCGGCAGGCTGAAATTTTAAAGTTAATCTGGAGGTTGGAGTTGAGTAGAGAGCAGGAAAGAGGCGAGGTGGCTAATTGATACAGGGATGGTTCAATAAAAAGAAGGTGGAAAACGGTTTGACACACGAGTGCACGCACCCTCAAGGTGTTTCTGCACATTATACAAATAACCACCCTACGCATAAGAAGGATTGGTTTGTTTTTGTGTTTGTGCACACAGTAATATACTATAGTTTGCTTGAGCAGAAGGCTGAATGTATCAAGTGTCCTGATTTGTTTCAAAGTGCCTCTGATGATTGGTTAAAAGGTTACATTTCCAACTGACATTTAGTGGGGTCATTTGGAATATGAGGATATCAGAATCACAATGATACAGGAAATGTTGCCTGAACCATGCCGCATGTCTCTGTCTTCAGAAGCAGGACTGAAAAGCACTAACCTATACAGCACTACCACTCCTCTCCAATTTATTATGGATCTATCCCTAGTACAGCCATAACCCATTCACACCTCCACTAGTGAGGACACATTTAGGGCCAGGGATATACTCTTATCTTCACATATACATTGGCAGTGTTGGCGGTGTCATTGTTTACACACTTTTACACACCTTGAGTACTTCGTGTTCGTCTGGAAGATATAAAAGTTCAACTGAATTTCTTCTTTGAGAATATTACAAAAGTCAGTCGGTACAAAAGAAAGCTTGTCAATACAAAAAGTGACATACATGTCAGATATGTACATACCTGACATTGTAAGTTATGTGTAGTCTTCCCTCTTTCCCTGTATTTAAAATGCTAAATCAAAGTATTTTTAAGCCATTACATGGGACTATGGATACTATACGAATCCTCTTCTGTTTTGGTGTCTGTCCCACTGGTTCCGGACGCTGCCTCGTTGAAGGCCCACTACTGACCTTAAGTTGTTTGCCTTCTTCATAGCTTCTGTTGAGGTGGAGATGTTTTCACACCGTGTGCTTTAGAATCCTCATGGCTTTCTGTTTGTATTGCAGTGGGTGGTGGGAGTCAAACAGCAGCTACAATTCAGCGTGGCTGGGTTTCCTTCAAACATCGAATTCGAGGCCGCCATTAGTTACCATGATGACTGCACAGTCCAGGAAAGTCCAGTTGTCTTTGGTGTCTTCTCTCCGCTGTGAAGGCCTGTTCTTCCTAGATGTTAATCATAATAATAATGAATACTTTATTGATTCCCTTGGAGAAATAGTGGGTGGACAGCTGCTAGACGGTATGTCAGCGCTACTCTACGGGGTTTCGGTTTCTTCGAGTCCAAGGACACCTCAGCAAGTAGCCAGGAGGAACCAGGAATCTAACCACTCACGCTGGGGTTCGTACAGTAGGTGACTGCTCTACCCTGAGCTCCTGCCGCCCCTTAAAATCTTGTTGATCTTCACCCAGGTATTGTCCACGTACCTGAACCAATGGGTCGGTATTCTTCCTCCTTTGTGCAGGCACTTAGAGGACATATTTGCTGTAGTTTTATGTGAAAGTGTAAAGTGCAGTTAGTGCATCTTGGCATTGATGCATGTGACATATGTGCATCAACGTCAACACTATGACCTACTTGATGATTATCTCACCTATCAATCTTGTACGGTCACGATTTATCTCTCTCTTTCGCTCTCTCTCACTCACACACACACACACACACACCCCGACGTCCTAAGTGCATCTCTCCGCGTTTCCTCTATGAAGCCTTCAGCACTCATTCAAGCTCAGTTCATGCCTCATGAACAAACAAACACTGCAAATGGCAAACAGTCAGAATGAAAAATGTGAAGAATATGAGTGGGAGCGCTGATCCACTGGAGAGTTGAGAGGAATTTAAAATATTTGTGGAGGTAATTATTTGTTGACCAATAATATTATTGTGCAATAAATGAGAAAAATTTGCTTCTTATCCAAACTTAATTCCAAGAAAAGTTGGTACTTTTTCTAAAGTCCAATAAAAGCTCAAATCTGTGATTTGTTCATGCATTTAAAGCCTTATCTGACAAACAGATACTATACTTTCTTATTTTTGTTGGACAATCCTGATCACAGTCCCAATCTGAAAGCACTGACTGTTGTTTTCTTTTTAAAACAATCAAAATCCTCTGCTATCGAGTCCAGATTCCTCTACCAACTTGGATTCAGGCAAGGACAGTACTTTGCTTAGGGTTAGAGAAAGATTACATTCTGGGTTCGGTTTTAGTACAGATGGTGTGTGTGATGTGACTCTTAAATTTCTCTATTGACCAAGGCCACAGTCTTTCTCTAAACTTCACCCAGTGCTAAGTGTCTGAACCCAACTGAATAAAGAAAATAAAAAAAAAAACGTAGTTAGAAATGCTAAGTGACACAAATATAGACTATTTTGTGCTAATCATCGGTCTGTGTATCCAGATGCTGTGAGTCGTGCAGGGAGTGATTATTAGACATTATAAAATTGCTCTAGTAAAGATCTAAAACAGTCCTGTTATTTATATGTTGTCATTCTCTTCTTTATTGCACCTCAGCAGCATTTGTTAATTTTTTGTTCAGGAGATGACGGAAAATTAATGCTGGGGCAGAGGCAAATTTACCACTGTGTTACATCAACTTTCCTTTTAATTACACTTTTTAATCATTTGGGAACTGAGGAAATTATTGCTGCAGTGTTTCCAGGTGAAATATTTTCCCATCCCTTCTCGATACAACACTCCAGCTGCTCAACAGTCTGGGGTTGCCGCTGTGATCCTCCTCTTCATGATGCACCCAATATTTTCAATAGGAGACAGCTCTGGACTACAGACAGGCCAGTCAAGCGCACACTGTATATCTAACTATCAATTTCTAATAATATCTCACACAATCAGACTTCCACAAACCATGACAAAGTCAAATTTGAAGAAGGATTTTCTTGTAACTTTATTTTGAGCCTGGAAGACGTTTTAATAGATTTATTTTTTTGAAGCTCCATGCAACGTTGGACATAATGCTCCATCAAAATGAGCACAAGTACAGCTGAAATGCTGTGAAAGCAAGCATATCTGCTGGTGAATTGACTGCTTTTATTCTGCTGTACTGCTGTACAGTCATCCACTCCCACACACACTGGCCTAATAATTGGTGTTCAGTGTTTGGCTTAGGGAGACTTTGGCATAAAGATAGGAAGCGCCAGGGATTTAACTCCCAAACCTGCAATTAGTCAACAAGCAGTTCCAGCTGCTGATCCACAGCCACTCCACAGAGGTGTGGTGAATTATAAGATCCATGTCACTGGAATGGCACTGTTCACTTAAAGAACTGTAAATAGTTTGACTTCGGTTTTCGACTAACCGTCTTCCTGACTGCTAATAAGATTTCAGAAATGCCTCTGGATTAAAAGAATGCTCCTTTTAGTCTACAAATGATCAAATATGGCAGTCTTAGTGAGTGCAACACTACATCCTGAACATTGCCTGAACAGTTGACGCCTCACCTGCCTACATTACATTACTCCAAACTGCCCTTGGGCTTTTGTAGCGGTTAAAATGTTTCTGCGGTAAATTGATCTTGTCACTTTGGCAGTAAATCTGCAACCCACTCTCTGGTGTGAGAAGAGAAAGAAAATCTTATTACACAATTTAATTTAACATTACAATTTAATTTTGATTGCACTGTCATCATGCCGTGTCATGTTTAAAATTCAGCAACTAAGAGTAATCCACAGATAAAATAGCTCCTCAGCACACAACATTGGGGTTTCAAAAAGTGTTACATTTAGTTATGGTCAGTACTGGTTTTAATCCACATACACGAGCTGCTGAAATGTGGACCAACCACAGGACTGTGATGCACACTTGAAGAGTGGTTTCCGCTCTAGGCCTCTATACACAACGACATTTCTCTGTGAGTCACCTGAATAGTATTATGTTCTGAAGAAGACCTACATTATTTGCAGTCTCACAATGAGAAATAATGGAGTTATGCTGCATATGAGTATAGAGACAGACATTGTCAATTCTCTGCAGTGACTTGTCAACGTTGTGTCCAGAAACTGTAAGCTCTCATCTAGAGGGTAGAAAAGAAAACCCAAAGGTCTGTGACTATAGCTCTGCCGTGCAACATGTGTTTGTAACGACGGATCCACAGGTGAGTTCAGAAGGGTCAAAGAGGTTAATGTGAGGTCAGCATCCATCAAAATCTTCCTGCAGATTTGTCCTGAAAAAAATGACACGGTGTCAATGTATTTGCCCTCTGCGTACAATCAGTGCAGACTGTTCTGGCTTCACCGCGAAGCATTCGCCTCTCTTGCTCTATGTGGAGGTGCAACTGGGGAATTTATTACTCTACCTAAAAGCAATAAACCTTCCTGGGGATATTATTTTTAAGCGTGAGCACAAGATGGATTCAACACATGTTCAAATTGGGATACATTTACAAGATAAAATCATACTCTTCATCTCTAGAAATCCCACGTTTGTCATGTTTAGCCAGTTCCTCAATCAATACAAATCCTTTTTTCACACATTCATTTACCAAATTCTTTGTTACTGTTACTCGTAACATTAAGTCCATGCATTGTTTTGTATGTAGGAAAGTGCTATGCAGTATGTACGCATGTGCAAGTGCAGTCACTCATCATTTCAGCACCTTCTAAGTTTTATCTATCCAAGCTTTGCCGTCTCTCTAACCTCACCCATTCATCTCTTCCTCTCTCTCTTTCTTGGTCATCTATCCCATGTGAAGGGCAGCCATTGCAGCTCAGGCTGATCATTTCATTGTGACACATGGTTTAGGAAGGGAATTACAGTCACTATCAGTGTATGTGAGTGAGAGCAAGAGGCAAGAACTGTATGTCCAGGGGTACAGAGAGATGTACACTCCCCCCCAAAGTATTGTGAGGGCAATTCCTTTATTTTTACTGTAGACTGAAAACATTTTGGTTTAACGTCAGGCTTTTGGATGAAGGTGTCCGCCAAATAACCAAATGTAAATGTAGAAGATAGCACCTTTTGTTTGAACCCACAGATTTTTCATGCAAGCAAAAGTATTGGAACATACAACTGACAGGCGTGTGCTATTACACTTATTATTCAAAACCATAAATAGCACTGAATGGCTGCACTCAGTTTCAGATTTGCATGTGTTTTGCCTGTTCAGACTGCATTTATAGAGGTGTAACCAACATGAGCTGTCTATGAGTGAAAATGTGAAGCTGGGAGAAGATGGAAAATCTGTCAGCGCTGTTGCACAAACATTGGCCATACCCGGTACAAGCATTTGGGACGTCCTGTAGAAGAAAGAAACCACTGGTGTACTAACTAACAGACATCGAACTGTGACAACAGCGGGTGACGACAGAAACATTGTGAGATCTGTACCCTAAAGACCCTAAAGCAATTGTTGGTGACATCACAAACACACAGTGGAGGTCATGTCATCGCTTCTTCTGGGACATGCTCATTAATATTCATGGGTGATAACACATGCTGGCAGCAGCAAATTTAACTTAGTGCCTTTTTATAAAATGTTTCAACAGACTTCTATCTCCTAAGTTGTGCATTGGATCTAGACTTAACAACACCTGGAAGTAAAAGCTGAAATGTTGATCTTTTGTCTCATATCCATCTTTTCATTTCATCCCAAATGTTTTTAGTCTGTAGCTAAAATAAAGGAACTGGCCTCACTTCCAATACTTTTGGAGGAGCATTTGCAGTCAAGTTGCAGTACAAAAAGCAGCCTTGCACTATCAGTGGTGACAGACTTGTTAAATATTGTAATATTGCGCATTTACAATTTTCAAGTGTGTCCTGCATCATATTATAATGTACACCGTCAATGTGTGAATATAAAAAAAGTCATTTTTCCCTCTTTAATGGATACCAGTATTCATAATGCTACATGAACATTCAGGCTGTTATTATTTAATAAAACGGTTTTTACTCAAAGGCCAGCATGCCACATTTAAGCAGAAAATCACTAGTGACTGTTAACATAGTATAAGCTTGTCTTCAGTCCCAAAGATCTTTAGCAGCAGCAGCAAGCCGTTAAATAGAGGAGTTACAGTAGCATTAAAAACACTAATAGCCACGTCATTCTCTCCAACCCTCTTGGTCCCTGACGCAGTTTCTTCTGCACCTGGAGGTATGGCTCCACCTGTCAAATGTACAGCCGTGCCTGTTGAACCCTCTTCAAAGCCTTCACGTTTCCCTTTTTTCTACATTTTCACCTATTGGAGGTGATCCAATGAACTTGTGATCTTACTTATTCCTTCTCTCCTTCTCTCTCTTTCTCCCTCCTGCTTTTTCTCTCTTCCTCTTCGCCCGGCACACCTCAGGCTTTTTTTTTTTTTTTTTTTTTAAGATCTCTGGACTCAGAGGGTGATTTCATCCTTCACTGGGCCATGAAAGCTCTTTATAAGTACATCACCACCGCTAGCGCGTTAATCGCCTCGGCCATATTGATTTGGCTGTTCTGTTGTGCAAGCCAGCATATGGAAGAGAGGGAAAGAAGAAGAACGGAGACAAGAAGGGGGGGTGCAGGGGTGGTGGAGAGGGAGAACGTTTGTGGAGTGAAATAGAGAGAGCATTAGGATGTGGTAATTAGACTTATGTAATGAGGTGGTTTGAAACTCAGGGTGAGAGGATTTAATATATGCATATGAGTCCCTGGTCCTGCAAGTGTTGAATAAAGCAGTCCTTGTACAAAGCAAACACATTTATCATAGGGAACAATTTACTGCAGATGTAGTGCAGAGACTAAAATGTCATTGGTAGTGTTGAAAAAATACTATTATATCAGTGTCATAAATCAGAAGGTAAAAAGACAGCTTACAAAATGAGGTTTGTTCAATTAGAAGCAAATTCAGCACCTTTAACTCATAATAAAATATCGAAACAAAGATTAATAAGTTAAACCTGATGTTACTAATTTCCTCTAGCGCTCCTTCCTTCTGAAATTACACCATAAACAGATGCCTGCTTGCAGCAGTGATAGGTTCACGAGAGCGTGTTCCGAAGCTAATGTCCAGCGACTCTCTATTGCAGCGGCATTTCAGCAAGTGGTAGTGAGGTGTTGATATTAACGTTAGTGTAATATCATACTGTGAGAAACACATGCTGACCAGTCACCATCACAATGTAACATTAACATGACCAGCTGATCCCAGAGCCGCGTGGGTGAACTGTTTTCATTAGTTAGTAATGTTTAGAATACGGATCACTGACAGTTTACAGGAAATATGAGTAATCAAATGCTGCTTAACTCAGTCCAGACATGTAAAATCATTCTTTATTTGTTTGCACAGCATCGGGCTACAAATTCTGCCTTAACTTATTGTGTTGTGGCAGTTATTTCTCATAGAACCTAGTTACCTCTCCCTCAAATAATTAAAAAAAGGATAAAGAACAACATAAAATGTTCTTTGAGCGACTTTTGGAGAAGAAAAGAGCCTGAACTGAACTGAATGTGTTCAAACAGTCATAATTACCATCACCACTGGACTTAAACCAATCTTATCAAATCACCTTAGCTAATTGCTTAACGATAATTTTATGGAATTTCTATTGCAAACCATATTACATTTTCTACATTTCTATTTTCTTGGAGATAGCATTGGCAAAAATGTAGTAGTTGAGAAACTGACTGCAATTAAAAAGCATAACAATAAATAAATGAATAAAAAAGAAACACAGCTGCAGAATAACCTCCTCTAATATCTTTAACGGGGCTGGCATTACATTGTATTTGTCGTTTAGCTGGTAAGAGTTCACGAGAAGCAGTTATGTCAGAGAGGACTGGGCTGGATACTCGTCTTGCCTTTCATTTCAGGCAAAATCATTTTTACTGATATGGGGAAATGAGATTGTTCTAATGTGTGGTTATGGCTGATGGGAACAGGATTATGGTGAAGATGTAATTTCTTTCTGGTGGCCATTGAGATGGATTTTTGAGGGAGGCATAAACTTGGTCTTGACCTTCTTACTTTTCTTTTTAATGTGATCTTACACAAATGGAAAAAAAAAGAGATTATAGAGGGAAAAGACAAGATAATGTGTGGGAAAGAAGCTGATCTAGCTTGAGATTTCACTCTTTCTTTAAAGTGTTTTTGGAGGACATTTCGCACCCCCAGCTTCTAAAAATATCACTAATGACACTTGTGGAGCTTTACCAGCTGGCAGCCAATGATCTTTTTACTCTGTAAAAGAGTTTTGTCAAATGTATGAGTCACTAAAAAAAGCAATGAGGACAAAGCTTTTACTCACTAATATTTAAGGATATTTCAAAGAAATGAGAGATCGGATATTAGTTTCAGGAAAGAGGCTCCAAAAACACTGGCATGAACAATCAAAACATCCTTTCTCATCGCTTTAATCAATCCGAATCATTTATTATTTGCTGTAATCACGCCAATTAGACTGTAAGAGTACAGTATATGCAGCAACTGAGCAAATTGGTTGATCCAAATGATGAAATAATTTCACATCTCATATCTGAGGGAGATTCACTGGAGCAGAAATAAGAGTCTTGTCCACAAAGACCACATCTCCTTCTGTCAAATGTGCTCAGCTTTAAAATGCAGTATAGTTAATCTGCCACATCAATTCAACAGCAGCTGTCTAAAAATCCATATTTCATGGAGCAGAAGGCTCAGAGAGCAGTATTTAACTCTATTTTGCTGTGCTGGCATCAAAAGATGCTGAACTGTGCACTTAAAGGGGAATGAGACTAAACGGAAATATTTCATTCAAAGTATTTGTTCCTCCATTAGATGTTGAAATGTTGAAGGTACAAAGAACTGGAGACAAAATGGTGTGTTGCAGGAGTATTTATGTGAAGGCATTACATTCACTGGTTACTTTGTCTTTTACTCTAAAGGGACAACTACAATTGTATATTAGTTAGTAATTTATATGGAAGTAATTAGTAAACAAAACTCTTAAATCTAAGAAATCACCTTCTTTCTATAGTGCTTTACTTTTATGTTTTTCTCCTTGGCTTAAATATTTTGCTTGCCTTGCACCTCCCTTGTCACATGACAAATTAACTAAAATGAATTAGAAAGACAGCATAACTAACAATTCATTAATGAAGCCCCCTAATTGAGTATTTAATAGTTGCACCGTGGGCACCACTTACAGCTTGTACCCTGTGTGAATAGATCTCAATCAGCTTTGCACATCTGTCAGGTTCCACAGAGATTGGGAGTCCTGGCATTCCAGGAGAGTTAAGCATCACAGTTCACGTCGGATACTCTTTCAAAGACTACAGCACTGCTGCCAGTGAAATTCAGTAATGTGAACCTATCGCATCAATTCAGCATCAGCAAATCCATACTTTCCTACAACATCAGTTATGTGTGACAGTAGCAGGTCTGATGGAAAAGAGGCTGCTGGAGCCACTCGCTGACGCTTCTGTGGATTTATTATGAGAGCGAATGCAAATGCTGAAACATTCATCGACAAACTCAAACAAAAATATATTTTCCTTAGTAATTTTTCCAGAAACAAAAATGTCAACATCTTTTTTTTTTTTTGGTCTTTCCTACACATCTATGTGTGAAAGTTCAAGAAATACACCAGTGAAAAATCTAAGCGTTTAACCTAATGTTGCCTAATGCTGCCAGAGGAAATAGGGAAAAGGAGAAGAGGAATCACCCAAACCAATAGGTTAACTCCTCTTGTCTGCGGAAATGTGCAGAGCAATTTCCATGCCAGTCTAGCCATTCATTTTCCAAATAAGAAAACAGAAGCATGAAAGGAGACAAACACATAACCTCTGCTCCTTGGCAAAGAGACACAAAACAGTTGGACAAATAGTAAAAGAGAAAGCAAAGTTAAAGTTCTATTTGATGTAAGGTGTTAGCAGCAGTCCTGTAGTGGATACCCACGGTGCAGGTTTTGATTTATTGCATCAGCATTGGAGGTCAGTTGTTGATAGGACCATTGCAGCACTAGATGGATATATTGTACTGCACATCATCAGGCTGCATCATGCCAAATTCTTTCCCTCACACAGGGTAGCTCAGGTTGGTGTGCCTTGTGTCTCAACAGGATACTAATGCTCTGCAGTTGCTTTAGTTGCTGTTTCCCATTCATTGTAGCAGTGAAAATCCAAACTGAAGGGAAGACGACTGCTGAGGCCTTTCTTTATTGAGCATCATGTTGTTTTCTAATCTTCACAGGCATTTGAACCTGACCAATTTCACTTTGTGCATTATTCACTGTAGTGTATGGCATATCTGGGACATACAGATAGTGGCTAACCCTTATTATAACTTATAACTATGCTTAATACAACTATACCATAAGGGTGTATTATTGGAAATATCTTTATTAATTTATCTTTAACTATATAAGAAATTAATAATTAAAACATAAATTATAGAACAGCTCTTCTTTTGCGTTGGAACCAGTGGTCAGAAAAATATAAAACCTACATATGATGTATCTTATTTTCACAACTCACTGTGAGATTAATGGTGGATTGGTGCATTGCTAACAATAATGCAGTGATCAAAGAGCGGAGGAAGAAGGCGAAGCTCTCATTTTACCATTTGTTCTATGTTCCAGAACTCATGAGGTTTGGTTGATGACCAAAAGAATGAGATCGCAGTTTCAAGGAGCTGAAATTAGTTATTCTATAGGGTGGCTGGGTACAGCTGGAAAAATGGGGAGAGAGATCGGACATCCAGATGAAGCTCAGAGTAGAGCTGAAGTGATATGGGCATCTGCCTCCTACGTGCCTTCCAAAGGACATCTTGCTGCTACAGTCTGCTCTGGGTGTGAAGGTGGTCTTTAGCACAGTTCTGTGTGTTGTGGTCTTTCAGAACCCTGATACTTTTCTGCAGGCAAAATCTTTAAGATCTGCCCATTTTTTCCTTGCAAAACGCACTCATTTGTAGCTACGTGAGTTTAAAATGAAAAAAGCTGAATGAAAAGCTGCTCTTATTATTGATCACTAGTTACTAAAAGAAATATTAGTCAGCTGAATGTTAGATGGCACTTATTTATTAAGTCCACCTTATGATATGCAAAGCTTTGTCATTATTCATCTATATATTCTATATCATCTCTATATACTTAAATCTCATTTGATCTGACTCACTTCCATATCAAACCTTCTTGCTAATATAATGGGAGCAGAGATGATTTTTGTGTTACTGTAGAATTAAAAAGATTGTGTGGATGTTTGGGTTGAACTTGACCATCTTCACCTTGCCACAAATCAACAGTTTGCTGAAATCTCTGCCTGTAGATTATACGTAGTCCTGTACACTCGAACTAGAAGGAACGTGGATAAGTTAAAAGCTCCTGTGCAGCAATTGTTTAAAAGTTGAAAGAAAATAAAATGATTGCTGTGGTGAATTTAAATGAAGCTGAGATCTGCTGGCATCAATGTGAAGTTATCTGGCAGGGGCATGACCAAGCATGTTTTCTGGTAGAAATCTCTCCTTGCTTTACATAACTGCTGGTGTAAAAGGCCAAACAGGAGCTTTGATAGTGAGGGCACAGTAAATGTCAGCCTGCTCTACTGCATATCAATAACCTTTAACAATTGCAGTTTGCAGTCTGGTCTGTAAGCTACACTGGCCCGGTTGGAATAGATTTTCATATTAATAATACAGTTAATATTTTTACTATGATTTGACTCTTTTTATACTTGTCTTTCTGTTTAAATTACTGAAAGTGTGCTAAATCTTTATTATCAAAGCGAAACACCAACAAATGCTTCAACAGATCAGAATTGGGTAACTATGTCTATACCCAAGGATTTCGGAGTCAAAGTTTGGTCAGTTAGGTCAAACTTTTGGTTAAATAGGTGTAAATGCAGTTTAAAATATGACTACAACAAACACACAAGTATCTGCTTCATCCACAGATCTTCCTCAGAGTCAACCATGAGGGCACCACGAGGGCCATACTAAAAAAAAGAACGGCAAAAATTCAACTGTGCTGTGCATGGGTCAAGTTTGGACACGAAATAGAATATATTTGTAATAATATAACTGTAATAAAGTAAAACAATTTCCCTCTGGGATTAATAAAGTTTTTTGAATCTTCAATCTTTGAATACTGAAGTAGAGACACTTCAAAACAAACTTCATAAACGTTTCTCCCAGCGTCTGAAATATATATGTGTGTGTGTGTATATATATATATATATATATATATATATATATATATATATATATATATATATATATATATATATATATATATATATATATATATACCCCTATTATATACTTATATGTATTATATAAGTATATATATACTTATACATATATGTGTGCTTAGAGCTTTGTTATACCATACAAATAAAAAATGTTATTATATTTGTTATTAGAAGATTTAGAGTTTTCCTATTTGGCAGCCTCCCTCTGTTCATGACCCTGACTAGGTTAAAGAGAGAAGCAGCAACAGGGAATCCACTGCACAAGCTGCCAAGCTCTGTCTATCAGCAGCTCTGGTGTCTCCCCTGCCTTTCTGTTTTGATGCCAAATTGGACATGTCTCTGGGTGCGTCTCAGATTTTAAGCACCATCATTAACCTTGCTATTGTCAACATGCACACAAGCACAGGATGCTCACAGCTTCTATTGTTACTCAAAGGCAGTCGCACACTCGCGCACTAACTTGTGCATTTTATACAGGACTGTGCTCAAACAGGGGAACATTCACACACACTTTGACAGAGAAGATGTATAAAAAAAGAGGATCAAGAACCTGGCAAAGAGTCAGCCAACAAAGCTAATCTACAGAGAGTTAAATAAATGCACTGTGCATACACACGCACAGTACATGTATGAACAGTCACATGCATGATGAACAGAAATGTACACATGCACAAACCCCAATTTATGCATTCACATAATGTTTCACATACAAAAAGATAGACAAAATGTCAACTAATGAAAAATGCTTCGTTTTTTGGATTTCTGATCACTTTAAAATGGTTAATTGAACATATACAGTACATGTCGGAATTTTTTAAAACTTCATAGCATCCACAGTCCTCCACCGGCAACATTTGTAGACTCTAAACTATTTAAGTCAAGTGAATTAGACATGAAATGCTGCTTGTATCCAGATGGTGGCAGTAATGAAACTCCAGTTGCTCCATTAACCACAGAAGAAGAAGAACAACGGGTATTTGGTTTTTGGCGGACAAGCTGCAATTTGAACTTTTACATTTTCTGAGTTGAATAAAGTAAGAAGACATTTATTTTATCAGCTGCAGTGTTTTGCACTGTTTGTTTGTTTCTTATTTAAATCTTAGCTACATGATCTGAGTTGATCCACTTTAAGTTATTCCAACCGAGTCCTGCCAAGCTGTGCACACATACTGAAATAGAATAGAATAAACATTGTGTGTAATTATCTTATGACTTAATATACAGTTTATGGACTTTTCTCAATGCAAACCAAACTGACACTGTACTTTTGCTGCTTCCTCAAAGCTGTTGAAGTTACTGTTTACACTTCCTTTCTTGTTGCAATAATAAATACATATTAGTAGAATAAAATATAAAGTAGAATAAAAGCATAACGTAACCATGAGCTAACCCTTGAGAAGCCCTTCACACCCTACATTACAAAAATTAAAAGAATTAGTTGGGAGATTTCATCAGTTAATCACACCATCTCCCTTTTGCCGGTGGAGACGACTTAAAACTGCTTAACAGCCTTGTATTTTGAGCACCTTTTTGACTAAGTAGTAGCTAAGAACCTAATCTATGAAGTACCTATTTTCAGTATTGTGTTTTGACAGTTTTTATGCAGCCAAAGGCGATTTAATTATTTTTTTTTTCCAAGTGTGGTGACAGTCAATGCGATCAGGATTTATCAGTTGGGCACATACAGACTACTGCACATGAATCATAGTGTTAATGAGCCACCTTTTGTTTATTATTTTAGAAGCTACATTTGTTTTTCTGCATTTTATATTCAGCTGAATTACTACTGCTCCCTTCTTCTTTGAGCGTTCCTTGAGTTTTTGTCATAAACAGAAACTGTTTTTTGTTTTTTGTTTTTTTGTTTGTTTTTTTAATGAACAAGTCAGCAGAAGTCCCAGTGATTGCCTGATCCACATGAAACGTTTGTATTGCCTGAATGAAGACTCAAGTATCCTCTTCAAGAAAGCCCATATGGGTAATCTTAGTAGTAGTAGTAATAGTAGGAGCACAGTAGTTACTGATCCTAGGGCTGTTAATTTTAAAATTGCAAGTGATATGGCTCTAATGATGGCAGTTTTGGTTGGAGAAACTAAAATTAAAATTTGGACAAACATTTAGAAATAAACTAAATGACACATCGAATAAAATTCTTCTCTTATGTGCCAAATTACACCTTCTAGATTATTTTAATTTTATGCACCATTCTCTGGGATATTAAAGAGGAAACAAGTTTCAAACTTCAATGGTAAAAAGTACTGTTCTAATTTCCTTATTGAGTCAGAAGTTGAATTTAGTCAACAGGAAAAATTATTTTGCATCTTAACTTAACTCACACCATTCTGCAACAAACATTAACAATGGTTTGTGGTCCCTCTCTGATTGTCTTGGAGAGGAAAATTCTCAAACTTACAAATAAAAAAAAAAAAATTCCAACATTCATATGTGGTGTAGGTCATAGGAAATCCAATTTCCAAAATCTACTCAAATGGATATTTTAAAAGTACAAAGACTTTAATTAAATGTGGGATAACACATCAAAAGACCAATGGTACCAATGTGTACCAACACCCTGAAGCTTGTGTAGCCTGTTGACGGATACATGTATCTTTAAAGGCATTAGCCCACATTTATTTTTATTTTCTTTTACTTTTAAACATCAAGTTTAGTTCCTGGAATTGAATTTCACTACACCCATGAATTCTGGTATATTATTTCCTTTGTAAGTGTGTTGCATTGCATTTCATTACATTATGTTTAGCTGTAAAGACTGTAACTGTAATAAAAAAAAAAAAAAGGTATGTTATCGTAATACAAAATTCTTAAGTTATGGAAGCTTAAAATGTTTGCTTTCAACTAAAATAATAATAATTTTTAAAAAATGAAACAAGGTCTCCATTTGCTGTGAAGGACTTTGGAGAAGGATAAAACTATGTGCCTAGAGTTCGGCAAAGGCACATTCAAAGGGACTTCATTGTCCATCCCATCTGAATGTAAGTGACAAAATATTATATTAAGTAACACTTAAAAAAAATCATGTTTACAGTATAGAACCAATATCTACGCTTCAGGCCTTTGGGGCCATTGCTATAAATGTTAGTTGGGTTACTGTTTATGAGCTCTGCTCCACATATGGTACTAATTAGTCCTAAAATATTAATACAAATTTTTATTATTACAAAAAATTCCTTTTGCAACAAACTGACATACCCGTGGCTATTACCTGCTAAAGAATTGTTGATGCTACGATAAGTACGATTTTTGTATTGGTAGTAATCTTATTAATTTTAGCACTTCCAATGATACTCAGATCATAAATCAAATACTGTAAATACATTTCCTTTGGTTACAAACAAATGAACTGAGTCAAATCAAACAGCAAAATTATTTTAGTTTATTAGTTTATTTAAAAGGAAAAATATTTAATAACATTTTTCATACCAGAACATTTATAAAGGTTGTTAAACATATCTCACTTTTTCTGTTTATTATGTTTCTGGAATATAGCTCTCCAGAACATTTAAGTATATATGCCAAAATTTAAGAAAATTGTTAAATGAGCGTAGAAGCTGCAGCATCTGGTGTTACAAGCTTTTAAAGTCACAGTAGAGAAAGGCCGCCTCTGCTGTGTTGAGGGTTAAATGTGTGGGGGAGTCCTTGGTTTACCGCAGCCCCCTTGTAAATTATTTTACCATCTGGATGACTGGCTGAAATTACAGATGAGCTTTTTATCCCTGCTGATGGTTCTGCTGCTGCCCAGGGAGAGTTATACAAAATGGTTCGGACTACAAAATGCCCAACAATTCTTAACTGCTTCTGGATATGCATGACTGTCAGCCTAACCCTAATTAGAAGCAAGTTAGAAAGCTTGCAGTCATTTCCAGCACACATTTATTTCATGCATCTGATAAAAGCTGGAAATAATGCTGGAAATAACGCTCGTTTGTGTATTTTTACCTTTATATATATTACGTATTCCATTAACAATGAGTTGAAATATAATATTGAGTTTTCAGTCTTTATTACCTCCCTTTATGAAAAGGCTGTATCAATAGCAACCACTAATGTAAGATCAGATCTTGTGTTGTGGTGAGAATCACAGCAGGTTGGTTAGAGCCATTTAGGGGGAGGCTACAGAAAAGGTCTGTCTATGCTGTCAGGAGCATAGTATGGCAGCGTGGCCACTAAATACTGTATTAGAGGTAGATACAAAATAATTTTGACAATGACTTAAATAAAAACACACCCACAGAACCGATCAATGTTGTTCATGTTCAAGATACAACAGTAAGCACAAAAGAGACAAAAAAAAAGGCCAAAGAAGACAAGACAAATAAAGGAAAGTTCAGAACTACCATGTCCCCAATGGAATATGAAGCCGTGCAGAGGATGGAAGAAAAAAGTGTGAATGCAACACAACCAGTCTGGGTGGAAAATTGCTGCTAGATATTCAGAGCAGTGGAAGAGGGGTGTGTTTGGTAAGCTAAGTCCACTTAGTGAAGGCTGAATGTTGGATTTGTTGGCAAGTCATCTGGTTTTTCTATGATAACTAAGTTGAGCATAAAAGAGTGCAGACTGAAGCTGGCAATGGAAAACATGGCCGACTGTGCAGCACGTTAAAGTGAATCTCTGTGGGTTAACAAGAACAGTCAATTCAGCCACTTTGAATGGAAACTCTGTAAAACAATGACAATGTCATCAGTGTTCTGTCAACCTGAAACTCACCACAGCAAGTTGGGGATCAAAAGTAAAATAATCAATACTGAGGAAACATCTGGGAATCAATGCAAACTAGAAGAAAGAAGTGCTGGGGAATATAGATCAAACTGAATTGAACCTGTTGAGAAGTCAGGGGCTCATGAACATTGTTGGGTGCATCCTCTGTGAACCATGAATGTTGCAACCAAGGTTTCCGCCAATGCAGCTTGCAATTGTTAAGACAGGCCATCATTAACCTTCTTACTGTTCATATCATAGAACAAACCCTCATGGCAGTCTAGCAAACAGTCCTGGCAATGTCAAGTAAGTTACTTTTAACCATGGAAGAGGGCTTGCAACACTGGCTCTAACTCTATGATCTTTCAAGGTGACCTGACAAGGTCAGTTCTACAGTGTACTGCAAGGTGCAGTTTTACTAAGCCGGGTAAATAACACAATCTTACTTATCAGAGAACTACAGTAAGAAGAATTCCAATGGATGTTCATGTGCAGAAAAAGGAGCAGATGTTCACAGGGTTAGAGGATGCTTTACAGGTGGAGAGTTGTTTTAAGCTCATGACTTTCATCATTTAGACTCAACCAAAGTACTGCAGAGGCACCGGTGAGAGGAATATATGCGCTTGAGAGAGAAAGTGAGCAAGACAGAATCAGAGATTAATGGGGGAGGAAAATTGGAAAAAGAAGAGATACACACAAACACAAGAGAGGAAAAAGGAAAGAGATGGGACAACAAATTGGATGAGAGTACAGACGTGGGAAGACAGACATTGAGGAAACAATGAAGATGTAAGAGATGAACGAGAGAAAACGGGGAGGAGAGGGATGGAGGAGAATGAAGGACACAAAGGCATTAAGGTAGAAAAGGCATTATTACCTCATGATTTGGAGTAACAAGCAGTCATCGCAATCATCATTTGGCTCTCAGAGCGACAGCCTCTCCTGCAGAACACACACGTTGATCAGGCCAATGCACAGTGATATTGTGTATTCACAGTAGCAGGTCTGGTCTAATGATATCCCAACTGATAGTGGGATAGTAGCCTAATACATCACTCTGTGTGCGTGTGTGCTTCAATGATGAGATTACGGTCAGTGGTACATTACATATACTGGACACACACACTGTTAGTTTCACATACGTTCTCTTATGAGCTGGCAAATAAACCCACGTAGCTTTTTGCTGATTTTTGATCTAAAAGTGAAAGTAAATAGGAAGGTAGGGTGGAGGAAATTGTTGGATGTATAGCACAGCAATAAGGGTCTGGTAGAGTGTATCACACAGTATGTATCTAAGTGTCCTTGAACAAGACACTGTACCTCAAGTTGCTCCTGGTGTATTTATGTTCACTTATACATTTTGTACTTTCATTTACATGCGATGTGATCTGATCACACTGAACACGCTGCGCCGTCAATAATTTGTTCATTGCTGACGTGCAATCACAGCTCATCATAATATCAGTTCAAAACAGTTTGCAAAGCTCTTTCGCTGTGACTTCTTCAGCACGCCACACTATCACAACGTGTCCTCTTTTCCCCTGCTTGATTTGAGGTGGAACTTGGCCTCCACCTGCACCACTACCATCTGTGAAATTCTTGCTCAGACAGCGTGCAAACTGCTTTAAATATCCAATGAAGGCAAATGTCAAATACTAAAATAAACAAAAACAAAAATTACGACGTGGTAAAATGAGAAAATAGACACCGAATATTATGGTAATAAAATAATGCTTGACTTAGATACTTCACTTGTTTTGTACATCACTTGTAAGGTGCTTTGGATAAAAGCATCTGCCAAATAACTTAATGCAAATGTAAATAGGATGGGAGGCTGTGCTTTGAATTTATAAAATTATGATGAAGCAACTCGCTTTGTAACAAGTGATTTATATTTTATTATGACACTATTAGTTTTAGATAATTAGACTACGCCCCTAACACAGGGTGTGCAGAGAAGGTGTTTCGTTCTGACAGAGAACTTTGAATGTGACTCTTAAGTTGAAAAACCTCCCACCTGTCCTCTTAAAACAAAACACTAAGCAAGTTGAACTTTTAATGGAAAACTGATCACATTAACTTTGTGAGTTAAAGGGTCCAGTAGTTGAACAAATACACAGGATATGCCATAAGAGATACTTACTACATATTTTGAGATTTTACATCATCTACTTATATTTTAAAGAGTAAAGATTATGATGTGGTACTTCATGTTCTTTTCAAAGGCACATGTTTGCAATTTTCAATTTTACTTGAGTATTGAGTTTGTGTACTTCTACTACCTCTGTATAAAATCACTTTTTATAAATGTTTTACAAGGTTTTATTATAGGAATTCTTATATAAACTCAAAACCTTAGAAGATTATCAAATCTATCTGATTCAGACCTTGTTTGTTGGCTACCATATATAGTGATGAAAGAACTAGATGAAGGACATACTGCATGTTCTGTAAGCACAAACACACACACAGTGAAAAGCACATGTAAAAACACTGATTTATCTTTACCGTGTTTTGTTGAAAATGGTATGCTGTAGTTTAGTTATCATGACTTTAGGAGAGTTATCCAAAATTTGTTTTATTGTGTACAAATTATCCCGATAACAGACTGCTCAAAAGCATCATAGCTCTTGACCTTGATTTTTTTTTAAATAATAGGAAAATAGGAGTTATTGCTTTGAATTATTGTTAATGACCGCACCTCTTCTGTCTCATGGGAATGCAGATTTGCCCTTGTCAACATCAAAAACATCAGACCCTACCTTTTGGACTATACCTGGACTATACTATAACTCATTGTGCAGGCTCTGTCATATCTAGTCTCGACTACTGTAATTTTCTACGGGGTCCTTCAAAAAGGACACCTTAAACCACTTTTCAGATCTCTGCACTGGTTTCTTGTAGCTGCCCGCACCAGGTTCAAAACTCTGACCCATGCCTACAAAGTGATCAACCCAACAGCACCTGCCTACCTTAACTGTCTCATCCAGATCTACAGTACAATGCCTCCCATCCATTGCACTCTCCAGATCCTAGTTTGATCTTTGACATTGTGTTGGGATCAGTGAATCAGCATGCTAGTAGTGTGGCTACTTTCTTGAAAAAAAAAAAAAATGAATGGAAACTTCATGGAAGACTTAATAGGAAAAGTTTTAACCAGACATTTTTTAGTGTGTATACTGAAAAGTGGAAAATAATAGCGTGAGGTAATTATATGTTAATGTAGGCAAAGGTGCCTGGAGGGTAAACGTCTACACAGAAGAAGTGTCAGGAGGTGAGTTTAGGAATCAGCTTCCATCTGCCGGAGCACTTTAGAGGCCATGGACTTTAACGCTGTGGACAAGAAAGGACAGGTGCGGGAGGTTAGAGGCAGTGGGCACCGAGCATCTGTATTTGTTTCCAAAAAGAGTTGTTTTTATCTGTGTGTGGGCTGTGTGTGTTTGTGTGTGTCAGAAGGACAGATGCTGGCGTAGCGGGTGCATGGTCCCCTGACAGGTGACAACTCTAACTGCTTTGAAAACCTTATGGCCAACAGAGCAGGGTCACATTGTTAGTTAAATACTTTCTGATTCTCCAGGGGTGCTCACTTTAACCTGCCTGATGTGCCATGGGGACACTGTTAATTAGGTTCTTTAGGAAGTGCTGGCAGCACTTGCATTGTGTCCATGATAAACAGCCTGCATTTTGAGGCTTAAAGAAACTTAGCCAGGTTGAGCTCAGGCCTCTGTTTAAGGGAACATACACAAAATGCAGAATAAGAAAATGGAAATTTTGGGAAACAAATTGAGGAACCATATGTCAATTAAATTGTCTTAAGCAGTGGTTCGTGCATACATGACATGGATGTGTAGACAGCGTAATAAATAACTACCATACATTTAAAAGTAAATTCTTTTTCACCCTGGTTGACAATCAGTGCAGAATGGGTTTACCTTCTTAGAATTGGTTCAGTGGTTGCCATTTTGTCTAGTGCCCCTGCAAGACATCTTATAACTAGGTAGAGGTGGCTGGCACAAATCAAGCATCCACGCACTGATAATGTTTGCTCATTCATTTGGCAGGGGTGCAGCTGAGACAGGCAGCAGAGCCAAAAGAAGAACAAAGCAGCCAACACTGAATGAGAAACTATGGGAACAGTTATTTGCCTAAATATGAACATTTTCCATTCCATGATATCTACTCCCACTGTATCTAAATCAAAGTCATCCTGTTTAAATATTAGCAGATAATACCTTAAAGTTTTTAATCATACGTAATTTGAAAGGGACGTCTTAACTGTATTACTGTATATTATTATTTTCTAGTATCTCCATAACTGGAAGAAATACTTAGCATGAAATTAGCAATGTCTTGGCAGAATAACCATATCTTAACCAGTGTTGCTTTTATACATATTTTTACATAAAATGCAAATAAAATGATAATACACACACAAGAAAACACAGAGGAAATCAAGAGGATGTGGAAAATATCACACTGTGTCTCAAATTATTATGAACATACTAGATTTTTCTATAAATATTCCATACTTTTTCCCATATAGTTTTCCATTATAGGGAGATTATAGCTCTCTAAATGATGTCACAATGCTGTGTCTTCTTCTTCTGCAGTTGTTTAATGGTACCCCACTGGGGAACCAGACCAGCTTGTCGAAATTGTTCATCTCACTGCATGGTTAGAGGACAGCTTAGAGATTTTATGATCGACAGTTGGGGGCAGAAGGCATTATGTTTTACAGGTTGTCTGTATGTCCAGCCTATTTTTCACTGGTACCCCATGCTGCACATTTTAGTGAATAGAATATCTAAGGAACCCCAGGTGTTCATGAGTGCTCAGATAAGCTGCTTATTGTCCCACTGTTCTTGCTCATATGTATTTATTTTTTAAATAAAGTCTGAACACAAAGAAAAGTAGTCAGATATTGTTTTCTGTTCTGTATGATGGTTTGACAAAGGACTGAATCAGGGACTGTGATTGTCCTTGGATGGTCATTCTTTGCATGTTTGTGTGAGTTTTTGTAGGACTATCTGTGTATGGACTTTGTCTGTCCCTGTTTGGATTTGTGTGTGCTCAGACCTGTCCACACAAGGTCACGGTTCAGCAGCCCATCTGTGTGTGTGTATACTGAAAAATCAGAGAGACATATCGTAAACATCAGTATTGTGTGCTTGTGGTCATGACAGCTAATCTGTGAGCAGGTGTGGTTTTTGAACACATACACACAGTAAATCAGTTAAATCTTGCTGTCTGTGGATGATGCATGACGCCACTAGAGGCACATCACTCACACTGTCATGACACGCATTGGAGCCAAACACGCACACAGAGATTTCTCCTTTAAACTTTTCCCCCTCAGACGGCGTGAGCACTATCTAAACTTGCAGAGCGTTTGTTCCGCAGCGTAACAGTAGTTTGTGGAACTAGTACTCTAGTAAGAAAAGCAGTTTTGTTGCTGAAACAAACTGCAAAACAGAATTAATGTAACAGCAAAGAAACGAATACAGGCGTATAACTACAGTAGTTTAAAAAACTACGCCAGGTGCGGTATAAATAAATGGTAACCTCGTGAAGTATAGCTCACTAATTACATGACATTACCCAGTAATTGTTACAGAATTTAAATTAAATTGCAATATTTTAGTGTGAAACAAGTTTACATTTTTTTATATTATTATCTGGAAATGTCAAAATGTGAAATGTAAAATCTGATTTAAGATCAATGAACTATGTTGTATCTTGATACTAGTAATAAAATGTAGGATTATTGAAGGAAAATTAAGGTTAATTATGATAATTATTGGTTGTTTTCCAAAGTAATTAGGTGAAATATTGTCAAATGTAAAAGTAATTCAAATATTGGCTTATAAAATGTCAAACTATTTCACATTAACTTGTCATGTCATTACAATTGTGGCCAAATTATCAGATAATCAATATAATAATGAATATCAAAACTTATTCTGCTCTAATTGTTCCACCCTTTATAAAAAAAAAATGAAATTACAACCAACTACGGCACAATTATTATGCTATTAGAGGGATGTTCAGTTTAATAGGTTAGTTCACATATAATGCATAACCAAAAACCAAGTGAACAGTATTAAAAGAAAGTGTGCAGCTTACGCATATACTTCAAATGAGGCATTTAAGTATGACTTAAATGGAGAAGATTAAATATAACTATTCAATATTCTTGAATTTTCTAGTATATTTTTTTTAAATTTACAATTATAGTGAAGCATATGTGTGTATTTATACATAAAACTAAAATAGTGCTACACAGAGCTGTATGCATTTGATTTGTTTTATTTGTATTAATTGTTAATTTTTCTGTATATAAATTCACCTGCAATTGAATCAAACTGTTGACACATTCCTTCATTACTGTGAACACACACACCCACACAGAGTTCATTGTGACTCCTAAACCATTCAATGCTTGAAAAATTCATATTCAGGACCAAAATGTGAATGAATTCACCACTGAAACTACTCCACAAGTGCACAAAAAATAGTAATACTGTACTTTGGATTTTTTAATGGGACTATATTGCAGATGGTATTTATAGGTAATGCATTCTGTGATAAAAAAAAAAATGGGCCTCGGGCTGAGTGACAACTCAGAAAGATAAAAATATGGAATAATATATGCATTTCTATTAAATTAACATTTTGATAAATATGCATAATTTGCTGTGCATGTGTTGTCTGTAACCTTCAAATTGGTCTTGACCTTGACACAGGACGCTTTCTAACATGATGCATCATCTGCGCTGATTTCTCTGTTTTCTGTGTCTGATCGCAATGTCCCCTTGTAAGGAGGTGAAGCTGTCAGTGTTAGACATGGTCTGTGGGTTATCAGTGCTTGAAGCTGCTATCCGGTGCAGGACAGGACCGTTAAGCAGACGGGCTGACAGGCTGACAGGTGTCAACTCTACAGGATTCAGGCTGATCCAGACCTCTCACTCGCTGCAGTGCTTCAGGAACAGGTGGCTCACGCTGTTTTCTCACACATGCAGCCATGTTCACTTTTAAACACACACGCACACACACACACAATCAGAAAAACACGTAACCTAGAGGCATGGGTGCATATACAAGCATGGCATGTAGGTACTGACAAGCATTATTGAGCTTGCGTGAACTGTATGTTCACAAAAATGGCATCGTGTGTGGTTCAAAAAAAAAAAAAAAGAACTCATAGCAGAAGAAAGATTAAAGGGCGACTTCACAGTTTTTACCTTGTTTCCTATATTTGTAGTCTGGGGTGCACATGTGCACTATTTAACTTTCCTTCTACTTTCCCCATATTAAAATATCTCTCTGTTTTGTAGTTGTATCAGTTCAGATGATGTCATCTGGCTGCTCTTCCTAAGATGACATCATCCCCCTGTTGTCTGATGTAATGTCTGCTGTCTAAAAGTGTTTACTGTGTTCAGTCTTCTCTATTTTGCTGTCACTCCACGGATGGTCTGAATTTACTGTGACCCCATGTCTTGCTTACACACTCACCTTTTCTGTCAGGTTTTCAGAATCAGGTTTTGATTCTTAGTAACACTGAATGTAAGATGTTAGCTATTTGTTGGTCTTGACCTTTATCTTACTACCCAGGATGTACGGGCCTGTGTCACTTGCGTTGTAGTTAAACAAAACTAATAAATGACCCATTGATTTTATCTTTTTTCTTAAAGCTGTAGTTGGTTTAGTTGGTCACAGTCTCTGGCAAATAGGGTCTTTATTCTAGCCAAGCAAAGAGTTGGTGGTTCTAAACCAGCCCTCAAATGATCTTGGGGGGAAACAGGTACAGTAAGTATGAGCCAAAGTCAGGCCAAGAAAACAGGCCTGTACTGGGCCAGAAACTTTCACCAGAAATTTTGCAGAGAATAAATAACATGCAAAAAGATCAGAAATCATGATTGAGATCTGTCATATTTTCATAAGAAAGATAAAAACATAATCGGGAAGAAAATGCTGAATATCGGTTACAAAGGAGAAAGAAAAATGTAGAAATATAGATTGTGTGCCTGCTGTTTTAGGAACGAGATAAGCACACTATTATCCTTGCTGTGCTGTGTTAATGGACCCAATTCTTCTACCAAATACAATATAGCACATTTCTCTCTCTAATAAAACACCAATTAGAGCCACTTTACTGAAAAGACTGCAAGAAGTAAAAGAGACAGATAACTTAAGCAAAATACTGTGTAGTTAGAACACCACTGTTGTTAAGGGACACATACTCTTAGAAAATGTATGGTTGGGTCTGTGGTCTGGAATTTAATACTTCAAAAATAGATTCTCTGAGAGTCACAGTGCTTTTGACCAGTACTTAGGTTTATGACCAAATTCCCACTGAAGTAATGACAACCCTGCAAAATGACCAGATTTTCTGCATCAATCGGTCATAAAATGTGACCTAACTATATACAAACACAATGCACACATGTGACACACAATTATGATATTTCATGCTTTTATTGAACAGACCGATTAAACATTCAAAGTGGTGGATAAAGTAAATGAATCCCTTTGTTATTGATTTCCATAAAAGCTAATTGGAGTCAGAATCTGGAGTCCAATCAATGAAACAAGATTCAAGCAGTGGGTTAGACTATTTTGAGCTAATTGGAAAGTTGGAGTGTTAATAATCATAAGTAGCAGCAAAAATAAAACAAGAAGAGATTTGTTGACATTCAGACTACAATTCTATGAACTGTCTATAAATTAAAAGAATACACATCAAGGTCAGACAGAGCCCTAGAGTAACAGCAGAAGGCTTTGATGCTCATGTGGCCAACATATGCAAAACGTTAAACAGGAACCACAGATGAAGATGCTGCACTTCTAAAAAGTGTTGTTTCATATCTGAAGCTTGTTAAAGAGCACCTTGACACGCAACAGTGCTACTGACAAAATGTAAATGCTCAAGCACATGTAATAAAGAGAACTAACATGAAAACATCATCCAGACAGTGAAGTACTTTGGAGGACACATCATTATTTGGGGCTGCTTTGCTGCCTCTGGACCTGGAACATTGACTACTGTGGAGGAGGAAATTAATTTCCAAGTGTGCCAAGGTTTCCCTAAAGTATAATGTCAGGGTGGGGGTCCGCAAGCTGAAACTCAGAAGATGCAGGTTGATGGCTCTCAGTACAACTCCGAATTAACTTTAAAAATGTGGTGCTGGTCTATAAAACAGTTCATGGTTTGGTTCGCCAGCTTATTTCTGGCCTGCTCTCTTACTATCGTCCATCCAGATCCATCAGGTCGCCTCATAGTAATTTTCTAACTATAACTAGAATAGCATGCAGTTCTTCAGGGGGAGCTATCAATTACTTAGGTCTTGTTACCTGGCATAAACTACCAGTTGACCTGAGACCAGCCATTACTATGTCTATATTTAAAACATAGCTTTAAGCAAGTTTGTTTGTTGTTTTTCATTTTCCTGTTAGCATTGGCTGGTGCTGTTACAATCAGCACTATCTGCACATGACACAGTTAGGAATGGATAAATAATATTTCTCTTCTTCTTCCTGCTTTTTGCTTTATGTAGATTTTTTGGAACGTCTCAGCTGTAATGTTTTTGTTCTCAGTTTGAGACTGTATTTTGTATTTTAAAAAAAGAGAGCTACAGATAGAGACTCCTGAGGTGATAGTGGGAGGAGGAGGTTGTCAGGGAAAAAAGAAACAGAGACAGTTTTGTCACTTCATGAGAATAAATGGATACTGTTCCTGAGCTCATTTTAACGCATCATAAACTCTCCTCCTCTCTCGCATCTTCTCCTACCTTTCCTTTTCTTGCAGTAACTCACTCCCTCTGGTTTCATTTGAAAGGTGCATGGCTCAGAGGTTTGAGTAATATTCCCAACCGGCTGTCAGATTTCATATGGAGGCAGCCCCCTCCTTTCCCGCTCGCTAACGCAGCATCCGACCATTGGCCTTTGTTAAAGGGAAGAGATGCAGTATTAGAGGAAATCATTTTTGGACAACTGAGAGAGAAGAGACAAAAAGGTGGAGATAAATACATTGTAGAAGAGCTTTCTAGAGGCATCATGATTGTAGATGGTTTTGTCACATCCTTCTTTGAGTCCTATTGATCAGTGAGTTGAAACTACAGTCAGGAAGAAGTGTACCTCCTGCTCATTCACTCACGAGCTGGAGTTGACGGTCACATACTGTACAAAAGTGTTTAATTATCCAATACTGTCTCGCAATGGTTATTTAGGCCCTATGTTTGAAGAGCCCTCAAGCAAAAAATAAATTAAAATAGACTATGTTAGATCAGGTCAAATTAAAAATAAAATGTCCAAAGCACAAAAAAATAGCAAGTTGTCAGCTCACTGTTGTGAAGAGTCTGATGAAGACTGGAAATGAAAAGCTGTGGTTCACAGTTGCTGTTGAGTTTAACTTCGCTGTTAAGAACAACTACTGACATGAAAGTCAAAGAACACGTGGTGGAATCATTTACTGACAGTTGTCAAAAAATGCGTCTTATCATAATAATAGATAAAACTAAGTGCTTAACAAAATCAAGCAAAGCAATGTTTAAAACAAAGAAAAAAAAAAACATGTCAAGCATAAACGTCATGTTTCTGATGGCAACACAATTTCTGCACCACTTCAGTTTGAAAGCAATCAGTGGGCGGGATTTGGGAGGATATGCTGTATAGTACAATCTCCAGAGTAATTAATAAAATGCTCAGGGTTCAACATCAAATGTTGCCTGTGCCTGTGGGTGAGCGGGCACAGTAACCCACAGTGAGGCCCTATGACACCGACTCCAGTTATGACAGGAAAGGATGAAAACAGCCAACGACAGTCATCATAACATCATTTTCTAATATTCTCCTTTGTAAATGGTAGGTTATAGCAATATTAAAAATAGTCAGGAAACCATGATATGATTGATTTGATCATTTGAGAATATCCATTAACATCATTATAGAGTTTGTGAAATGTATTGCATCTAGTGAATTCTTCAGATAAAGTAAAATAAATTTAACTGTCAGCTTGCATGTAGACAGACTATGAATGTAGGTACATTTTGCCAAAAAGCCAGACTTTCTTCTGAAGCTGTCAATGCTGGAGCTAATGTTTTCTGTACTACAGCCTGCTGTATGTCATTTGTGCATTAACATTGACCATTCTTTTAAAAATGACACAGCAAAAAAGCTGAATGACGCAGTACTAGGATTGGGCCTAACAGAGAAACATAGAGGTAGAAAGGAAAACAGGCGGACTGAGAGGCTGCAGTCCACCAGCCAGTCAGCCAGCAGTAAGTAATTTGGACTAAAAAGGTCAGAGCAGCTGATGGCTCCATCCATCTAAAATGGCAGCTGACCTGTTAGTGTGGGTTTGGGGTCAGGGTGGATTAGAGCAGGAGAGAGATGCACAATATCTTCACAACAACAGGCACCTAATTGGAGCTCCAATGCATAACATAGACATGTAGAGCCAGTGTTTCTGCTGTGATCGCAGACTACCTCTACCTGAATGTGTAGAATCTCCTACAGACAGGCTTGTCCGTCTTCATTCCCTGTTCACATTTCATTAAGTCGATGACTCGCCCTAATACGGCTCCTTCATCTCATCCCTAGCGAGGAGCTGCAACAGGCTTCCTGATAGCTCAATCCATCTAACATGGCAGCTGACCCCTGCAAATGTACTGCACACTAAACAATAGGGGTGGGAAGAAGAAGCAAAGACAGCAGTCACATGAAAAAAGACGCTGGTAAAAGTGGAGAAGAACCAGTGGTAGGAGAATCATCCTGGAGGAAAAGAAAACTCAAGCTTCTATTTTGGGCTAAGATGTGGATTTTGAGTTTTGTTTGAATGTCTGTGTCCCGTACCTCTATCAAAATCTATTCCCTGTCTCTACCGCAGGCTGTCTGCTGATGGCTCCATCCATCTAACATGACACCAACCTCTGAGAATTGCTTTGGGGTCGTGATGGGTCAAAGCCAGAGAAAAGGAAAGATAGAAATACAACAAGACAGAGAAAAAGAATGATGAGGTTACAGCTTTTTAATACTGCATTGATGAAGAATGATATAATCAAGGATCGCAATTGACAGCATAGAGGCTGATCAAGCCTGCCTAGAGTTAAATGAATTCTTATTTTAAAAGAGCTGTACTATCTATCTTCATGGTAAATCACATTGGCAGCCTATAGAATGCTGCTTTCATCTTTAACACTTCCTCAAAACAAACTAATGGAAAGAATCATTCATAAACAGATCACTGTTCGAAGGTCTAATCAAATCCAGGAAGAAGGTCAATACAGGTTTATATTGGAGACATGTTTTTAGTCCAAATTTGCCTGGCTTCCCTGTTTATGCAGAACCTCTATGGTTACCCATTGCCAAACTGATACATACATTTCCACAACAAAGACTCCTAAAGAAGCTGGATACAGCCATGCATGCAGTTCATTTTTTTTCCTTTTATTAAATAAAGTTATTTTGAGATCATGAGTAAATTATCTTTCTATCTTGGGAAAACGAGGGGTTGCTTTCTGCTAACAATTTTCTCGTGTCAAAAAAACAAAATCAATTTTTGTGAGATAACGAGATCATTTATCAACATCGAGGTGAATGTGTGGTTTCATTTGATCGCACCTGATGTCTCATCTTTCCAAGTCTGTGTAAATAAAGATTTGATTTTGCCATGGTTCAACAGGGAACATTTGGAATTTTCTGCATAATTGTGCCGACTTTTCAATAGTGGTTAAATTATTAGGCTACCCCTACTCCCTTACTCGTCTCAGTTTCTTTTCTGTGGTAGAAATAAACATTTTCTTTCTTTAAACCCTACCCATTATAGACTGGTCATGCAGGCGTTGGCCATGCTTTGTTACTAGCTACATAGCTTTTAATTGGAGAATTTATATTACATGTACGTAGTAGTTTCAAGCTGCAGAAAGGTGCTATGTGACTTCAGTTATACTTATTTTGGCATCAACCATGTTGTTGGATACCAGGCTGAGAGAGGACCCAAAGACTGAATGAAAGTTTAAGTGAACAAACCAGAAAGAAGACAGAGCCAGGAGACAGGCAGAGGTCAGCAACAGCACCCAAATATATGCAGGTACATCAACAGAAGGGCAAAGTCTGAAGGTTCTAGATAGAACATGCGAGCACAGGCAGGTATAACAAATTTAGGACTTTAGCTATAAGTTAAGACTTGTAATACAAAAAAAAATGGACAGGTATTACTGGGAAAGTAACATGGTACTGAGGAACACTTATTTATTTTATTAAAGTCATTTACTGTACACATTCCAAGACTGGAGTTCATTTTAGAACAGGAAACAAAACAAAAAACTAACTTTTATACTCAATACACTGTAATTCTCTGGTACAGAGACATTTTGGACTAACAGCAGACAGAGAGTGGTTTTAAAGTCTTTCTAATGAAATTCTGGTGAAATAATCAATCTTAAGTCTGTTTTGTAGGATTGTGTCTGTGTATCAGTGCTGGATGAGTGGTTCTATTCATCTATCTATCCAATTCAATTTTACTTACAGTTTATTACAAACAATTGGCCAACCACCCGAACATTCATAGCCCTTTACATAAAAAAGAGACATCAAACCTAACATGTATTCATGTATGACACAAAAACTGACCTGTTAGCTGACCTAATCGAATTTCATCCAATTTCATATCAGGCTTTCTGACATTTTAATTATTACAAACTTCAGTATTCATCTAAATAATGTGTCTGGCTTCCTAAGTAAGTCATTTGTTTTCAGCCTATTTGGGCATGAAAAGGCCCAGTAGTACGTTTGATCGGGTCCTAGCCCACTGTAATATTATTACAGTGAGCTTCTAAGCTATCTAAGTGTTTTGTCAGAGCCCTTAGCTCTGTCTGATCATGTTTTCAATTAGAGCCATGCTAGGAGATCTATGAGTCTATAGCTGTGATGAGAAAATGTGACGACATCATTAAACTTATTACACTTCATGTTTAGGTTGACATTGGCGTACGAACCAAATTTCATGACAGTCCAGCCAATAGTTTTGGTTGTTTATTTATTTTTTTACTCAGTTAAAATATTTTGAACTGTAACCTTATTTGAAATCAAGCTGTCACATTATAGCTCTGCGTGTGAATCAATTGCCTGCCTGCCTTACTCAGGGTTGGGCTTTGGTGGCAGCAGGTTCAGCAAGGCAGTCCTGATGTCCCTCTGAGAAAACATAGGTAAAGCAGGGAGAAAAAGAAGTGGAAACAGGATGGTTATTCTTAGTCCCAGGAGAGGAGTGCGGTGGCTGGGAGGACATGACAGACATCTTGGAGCAGCGTTTTCCGTCCGTATGTTGCCTGTCAGGCGTCGGAGCTTCGCCCTGTTGCACACACACCCTGGAGAACAAAGATTTATAACGGAGCTGTGCTGACGACGGGAGCACACATACAACAATACACCCACATATTGACAGACTCACACCCTTGCTCATGCATGGAAAACCACACACACACACACAGGAGAGAAGGGATTTACAACTGAAATGTTGTTAACATGGGGCCTCTTGTGGAGCACACACACAGGGCTGATTTGAAATCTGCAGCACTGTACAACCCTGAAGCCATTTTATACCATTTTAAGCAGTGCTACAGCCAGGTTCTGTATTCTTACAGCTATTGAGTAATACATTTTAATATTTATGTAGCAAGAGGGATTTTACCATGCACTCACATGGTTTTGAATAACTGTGCAATTCATCTTCGAAGGAAGAGATGTTTGGCATTACTTTCCTTTACACACCTTAGAGATCCTTAATTGGAATTTATGTACCATAATGCATAAAAACAATCTTTTTTATTCTTTCTTCAGCCCAGTATATATTTTGTGAGTATATTGAACCAGTATGTGTTTTGATACATTTTAGTTTTGCATCAATAAAATTAAAGTTAATTCCTGCCAGTGCATTTGATATCATGCTAATATACAATGAGGATTGAAGGGTTAACAAAGAAAAACAAGCACAACATTAAAGATTGATTTCTTTGACTAAAAGGCACTGCAGTAGTACATTGTGACAAAAAAAATGTATATTAGCAGGACTTGCAGAGAGCGGAAAATGTACATGATCTGACAGGATAATAAATTGCAAATTGATTTGCTGAATTCAAACAAGATTGAGTATCTTCTAGGTTACCCTGAATGATAAAAGGAGAAAAAGTTACAAGATAAATGATGACTAATGACTCTTCTCTTTTATTCACTTTAAGATTCGTTTGACTTGTTTTTCAACTTACAAACATATGCACAATTTTAATCAGTACTGATTTACCACTATTTTATCAAGCCGTGGGAGCTGTTCAAATCATATCATCAACTGTAGATGCAACTCAGTGATTTGTCCAAACAGAATAAAAGAAGCTACTACAACCAAGCCTCTGTTAACACAACAAACACTGCTTCTTTAAAACTGACACACCATTTTAATCATCCTAGAAATTATGTTTCCAACCAATAACACCACAAAGATATTGTAGTTGTTATAAGGAACCTAATGACTTGATGGATGGTGTATGAAGAACCACAGTTATTTACAGAAAGGATACCCGGCGTACTTAGTCACAGATCTCATTACCTGAATGACACAACTGTGGCCCTCAGACAATAAGCATGCAGCCACGACATTAAATCTAGCTGGTGGTCTTAATGTTGTGGCTGGTCAATGTCTTCCCCACAACATCAAACTTTTTCTTTAAATCTGCCACTTTCTGTGCTCTAAATTAGGGCAACTGGGATTTATTGTGATTTTCTCTGTTAATTTAACTATTTTAAACAGGAAACAAGCCACAATTAGTTAGAAGTTGATTCTCATTAGACTACCTTTGACACTGAGAGGACTATTACTACTATTTTATCTGATTCTGTTACAATCACATTCATAAACTACAAAATACCTAACTGTATGTAAAATCTAAATCTACTTAGGTCAGAATAATTACAAATGGTCTTCAAAGGGTTCAGCACTACAACATGCACAGTAGGTTATACAATATGAAAATCTTTACAGCTCATTAATGTTTCTGCATATGTAGTCAGTATGTGTTCCCACTGCAAAGCATTTAGCAACGCATTTATCTTTTTTCCTTAATTAATTGGAAGGTTGCACGGCGATTAAAATGTAGACTGCATTTCGTACCCCGTGGGTGCCTGGATTCAGCTTAAAAAGCCTTAAATCCTCAACTAGGCTACAATGCATCAATGAGCATCACTGAACAGTCAGAGCTTATTTATTTTTTTATCCTTCAACTGTGAATCGTGCAACCCCGCTGCAGGCCTTCGCTTTTGCTGCAATAAAATTAAACAGTTATACTAATTAGACTACTTAGTGCTAATAATAATAATAATGTGTAATATCACATGAACAGGGTCATAAATTTAATTACACTAGCCATCACTGAAGAACTGAGCCTTCAGACATACTGTAAATCCTATTAAACATGAAATATCTTTCAAATCGCCTGAGGACCTTCAGCCTGCTTTGATTTAGCATTGAAGAATACTGTTGCATCAACAGTAATTATCCAGCTAGAAGTGATTAATTTTCAAATCATGGAATATAAAACAAACCAACTGACATGCAGAAAAAAACCTTAAAAGTGGTAAAGAAAGCAACACGTAAAACTGCAAACAATCCATCAAATGATCATGTTATGTTCACTCTTAATAAACAGGCTGCGGAGAGTTAACTCATATACTCTGACCCACATGCACACAGAGATCAGGGCCCTAATATGGGGATTATTAATTGACAAAATGAGTTTGACACTGGTTTGATAGATGTGCAGAACAGAGCAGAAGACAGACCTAATCACTCCGGCCCTAAATGGATTCATTATGACGACCAGCCTGACATGCTGCTATTGCTACTACTGCAATGCAGAGAGAAAGGCAGGGGGTGAAGGGGAGGGAGTTGACTGGAAGCCTAATATAGCACAATGACAGCAATGAAATCAGCTTTTTGCTTTACGACAGGACATTATACTGAGCTGAAAGTGGAGTACGCTGAGGAAAAGACAGTTAAGTACAGGTTTTATATAGTCCCTTAGGCAATACAAGGAAATGGCTTATAGAGCTAATTAATTACTAGCATTTTTGAATGTAATTTGAACTGTCTTGCATATAGATTATCAGGTGCTGCATAGCCATGAACGAATGGCATATGTGCAAAGGTGGGTACAAAATATGACAGCGTTTGCGAATGCTTTGCAGTCTTTTTAAGCAGATGGCCGCCCACCCTGAGCCTGGTTCTGCTGGAGGTTTATTTCTGTTAAAGGGAGTTTTTTTCTCTTTTCACTGTTGGCTGGTGTTGGCTCAAGTGGTATTTGTTGGGTTGACTTCTATATAATTTATAGTTGTTATATTGTGTAAGTTCCCAGTTTTAGTAGTTTGAAGTTTTGTAGCTTAATCGCATGGTTACATTTACACTTTCCAGGAGAATGGATTACAATAATGTGATACAAAGTGATAAATGTATTTTCTAGCAACTTAAGGGCTTAACTTTGGGTTTCTAGTATCATGAAGCTGGCTGCTTTTTAACTTGGGTGGATCATTATCTAGACATGCTTCTGCACAGCTCAAAACTCATCAACAGCTTAACCACTGACCAATCAGACCACTGGTAAAAACAGAGACATCACATCTAGATGGATCCTGGCAGGGACAAAAGTACTGAGTTTATAATCTACTTACATGGATCAAAAAGGAACTAAACAAACACACTGGTGCATGATAGTGTTTACTGTTTACACTGGATCATCAACGTTAGGCCCAGTGAAGTGAAGTGAGTCATGCTAAATTGAACTTACCGATGTGCAGCATTGCTGTGTTTTAGATTCATTATGATCCTGCTCCTATCAGCAAAGGGGATTGGGGCACTAATTGGGAAACGAATTTAGAAACGCGCAGTGCATCATTAGTATTTCACAATACCCGCAAGTTCAAGAGCATGGTTCTTGTATTGGGACACATCTGCAGACAGAACAAGCTACTTACTGTAAGGCTCAAGTATTTGTTTTATGTGTCAAAGTGCCAGTTCAGTGCCATCTCTAACAGGAAATATCAGGAGTAGGATTTGTACATGGCCTGAGCGTGGTCATTGCTCAAACAGGTCCCTCCCCAGGAGCCCTTTACGACGGAGAATCACTTCACAGGAAGTCACTTACAGCTGCAAAGGGCACTCCATGTGAGAAGGGCGGGTGTGAATAAATAGGTTCATAGGATGCAAGTGCCTCCTACTGTTTGGCATTTGTCGCCATGGATACTGATGGATAAATGCCTCGCTGGCTAAGTTGCATTATACCGTATGTGACTATTTACCTACAAATACAAACCATTACTCATATTAAGATAATTGTATGGTATAAAACCAACTGAGAAGGTCTAATATTAATATGGCAACATATAATACATCATCATATAGAGTGGTGATTGTATCAGATAACAGGAAGACTGAAACCACTGCTATTATGGTATATAGCATATGTCTGTAATATAGTATGTGTTTATCTCTCTGTGCCACTGAACTACAGAATCAGGTCCGATTTCATTTAATGTACATGCAACTTCTGAAACTGAAAGGATAAGATTCTCTAAAGTGAAGACCTCTTACTCCACTGGCTTTTCTGGAACTACATGAATGCTCCGTGGCATTAGAGTCGATTTGTTAAGGCCCACTACAGTGTTGAAGAGCAACAATGCAAACAAGAGTGGGGCTTGCACAAGTATGAACTCCAAGCTCCTCTGCTCAACCTGGCATATTCTCTCACAAATAATCTTTGTCTGACACCAGCTACAGAGCACTTTACACGCAGGTAATGTTCCTTAGTGTCAGCTGAAACAACAGACAGACAGCACAGGCTGGAAATGAGAAGCCTAATGCTGAATGTTCCCTACATTCTTATTTACTAATGATAAATTGATTTTTAAGGTCTCAAAATGACTTTTCACATTTAGTCACTCGTCACTCGTCTATTCAACAGGATCTGAGGAACTGTTTTACAAAATTACTGAGACTCGTTTTCCCAGCATAAAGTTATCAGTGTACATTGTTGAATAGATTTACATTTTTGGCTGGTGGTTTTGAAATTCATCACCACCTTTCCGGAGACTTCAGCTCTATTTGTGTTTTAGCCTATTCTAGCTGGTGCGGGTTAGGCATATGTAAACCACCAATGCTAATGTGCAAACACAGCTAGAGTGGTGTATTATTATTGCAATCACAATCCACTATTTGTTCCTTTGTTTTAAGTTACCTGCTGAGCTAATAATGAAATATGTTGATGCCATGCTATCAACATGTTAATTATGATCATTCTCTACTGAACTATTGCACACAACTATAATTATCGGTTTATCAGTATCATGGGTTGTATTTCTCTCTGGGTAACAATCAGAGGCAGCTCCTTTTGTGCTATATTCAGAAACATTTCATCACTCTCACTGAATCAAAGCCCTCTATTTTCCAAAAGATAATGAGCACTTGGCTATGTACTGATGTGTGGCTACTTTCTGGGTGTTTATACATTTATTTAACAGGATGCCTTAACTGGTTTCCCAGATGTGGGTGATGTACTGAATGCACTATTACTGATTTATCCTGGTCCCGATGTTAGGAGAGAGAGATAATGTCAGCAGATGATGGGAAAAAGAAAACACTATTAATAGTTTTATCAAAAAAATACACAGCAGTTCTCTAACGTTGGTTTAAACCACACTTTAAAGAGAACTGAGGCAAAGCTAATAAAAAGCAGACAAAGGCTGGCTCTGTAAAAGCATAAGTAAATCAACCACTGCTGTTAAAAATGAAAGAGCAGAACTATTCAGAAGAGGAATAAAAATAATTTAGACTACAGTCTGATCTCATCTGAGTAATTAGGGAGAGCCCTTAATAAAAGCAGTTTTTCAGATTAGATATACCTCAATGACTCAATCGGAGTGCCTTGGGCTGCGCTCATGCAGGGAGTCAGGCAGCTAATTGCACATGAGTGGCACCAGTCATCTCCAGACGACCTGCAGCCTCTTGTCCTACAGAACGCTCAACTGTCTCTCACCAATATTTGCTTTTTAATTGCGTATCCCTTCTTTACTTTACATTTGTAAAAAACAATTTTAGTTTGAGTGTTTTTTTTTTTTTTGTTTGCAAGCTTTTCTGTGTTTTGCATAGAGAAGATTTTTCTCTATTTACTACGGTACATCCCCCACTTTTCATAATTCTTCAGCATAATCTTAAACCATCAGCTACACACATAGTTGGGTGTTCCAATAGAACAATGACCCCCCCTTGCCTTTTACCCTCTTGGTGTAATCCAAGTTGCAGCCTCATCTCTACTGACAATTTGTGGATCGAAGCCAATAAATGTAGTTAAACTCTGTAAGACATTGATTGGATTTGATGGAAAACCAAAAGTTGTGAGTAGAGTTGAGTTGAGCTGGTTAATTGTTTTGGAAAACATACTATAACTGCAATGTCTGCAGTTGTACTGGCACTTTCATTGTGTCAAAACAAAGTTTAATTTAGTCTAATTTAATCTATGTTCTCAGTCACTCTTAACAAAGTAATGGCAAAGTGGAAAAACGTACAAACTGCAGTATTTCTTTACAACATACTTTATATTTTTAATCATTTTTCTAACATTTTTATAAGAATTATTTTTTTAGCATTGTACTTTATTTGCCTTATAGAATATTCTAATGTTGAATATATGTACAGGATGTACAGAACGATTGGAAGTAATCGAGTAAAAGTAGCAACCACAGTTTGGAATTACTTAAAAATATAAAAGTAAAAAAGCATTTAAAAGGTTACTTAAGATTCATTAGATTATAATTACAGATGTAATAATGTCTTCATCACTTTAATGTTGTAGCATTGGAGTTTGTTGTAACACCTTAAACACTGTTTTTTGATAATTCAATTTTCAAGCACTTGCTGCTGTGTGCCTTGTGAATTTCACACAAGCATCAATAAAGTCTGCAGAGTATACTGTATTTTGTATCATTAACCTGATCCTTAAAGGTAACAGGTAACTTTGTGAAAACACAAAAGTAGAAGAGTAAAAGACTTGGAAAAAATGGAAATTCTGAAGTACACCTTTGAAGTACTCTACTTTACTTAAGTCGGTTACTTGATTAGTTTTTGCCACGGTGTTTTTGTATTGTTTCTTGTTTTGAAGTTCACGTCATAAGTAAAACAGAATTATTACAGTGGTATCTGAAAAGTAGCTTTTTTTATGGAATTAAGTCAATGACTTGTATCTCTTTAATCTGTTTAATGCTTGTTGGAATAAAGGCCGGATGTACCCTGAAGAAGCACCAGACTGAAAATACCCTGATCAGTTAAAGACTGACTTCTGCTGCAGATGATACATCAGATAATATTAGATTTTGGGGATTTCAATTGAATGCAGAAGAAGTCAAATCGAACAAAACCCATAACAAAAGACCAAATTACATTATATTTCTCGCCAAGACGGAGATGGCAATCTATTTCTATTACAAATAATTAACTGTGTCTCCCGAATGTGGAACGGCGTGTGCACAGCAAGAATTAGGTTGTGATGAGTCACATGCACAGAGACGTACACTGCACTCAACAACACATCACCGGTGCACAAAAAGAGCAAGACCTCAACTCAGAGCACATGTTCAGCTTCTGACACACAAAGGCAACGACTGTAAACGTCACATTTGAGCCTCGCGCCACCCAAAAAACAGTACCCTGACTTAACAAGAAGCACTAATTTGGTAGCTTGTAATCATGTTATTATCAATGTGTGTGATTTGATTTGTCAACACATTTTCCATCTCCATTAAAAGTCACACAGACTTGGTAATGACTTACGAGGCCCTCGCAGCGGAGCGGAGACATTACTCTGGTAAAATGCACAGATACAATTCACAAAGCAAGCTCTAATGGATGAGTAGTTTTTACTGGGTGATTAGGCTAATGTGCTTTTAATTGGCAGGAGGGACCTTCTTTTGTTGAGGTATGCAGAATTAGTGCAGCCGAGTAGATAGGATGTGTTGAGCACTGTGCTTTTCAAACAAATATAATGGAAACACACCATGCAAAGTCTGCAGGTATACTCATCATTTCAATATGAATGTGGAAAGCCATTATTTTTTTAAATGCTTCTTTTATCAGGCAGATTCTCTCACAGCTCCTATTTTGCACCTGGAAGTGTCTTTCACGTCTCCTTCCATTAATGTGCAGTGCATTAGCCCACCTCACCTGCTCCTCTCCAGCTTCCATACAGATTAATTTGCACTTTATCTAATCACATTAGTGTGATCGGATTGGCTCTGGACCTGTAAGTGAAACTGAAGCTGCAGAAATACACAGCCAAAACGTTAACACCACCACATAGAACAACACAGGCCTGCATATATATAAATATATATATATATATATATATATATATATATATATATATATATATATATATATATATATATATATATATATATATATACTGTACTATAGCTAATGACATCTACCAAGTTAAATTTACTTGGTCCTGACTATGCTGTAGTCAAGTGTGCCACTATTTCATCTCTCTGTTTCATTTTGTTCAGTAGATATTATGTGGATAGATACACTGTGGCCTCACAGAGTATGGTTGAATAACATTACATCTTTAAATCGTATTCTCAAGAAGCAGTTCAAATTTATTTGATGAAAGAGACAGTAATATATGTATACATAACATAATAAATAATAAATGTTTGTGGGTGCAAACACAAGTTATCTTTTGTAATTGATGTTTCTGTTTCAGGTAGCACATGTGACATGTCATTTCCCTGAGGTGTAAATTCAAAGTTGAGCATCCCTGATTCATAACGACTAAGTGAAATGCAAAGAGCCACCAAATTAGATCCTTTAGCTCTTTTCCTGTCATGAGAACTAGACGTTTACTAGTAGTCTGCTAGTCCAAAACATTTACCCACGATGAAAGTGGCCAGCTACTTATCTTAGCTTTTTGTGCATACCTACAGTCCAGGACACAAAGAACACTCTGATCTTCCTTCAGTAGTTTGACCAGCTTCTGCCAGTAAGTGTCACTTCATAATAATAATGAACACTTCATTGATCCCCTTGGGGAAATTGTGGTTGGACAGCTGTGAGACAGTACATGTCGACGCTACTGCGGGGTTTCAGTGTCTTGTCCAAGGACACCTCAGGAAGTAGCCAGGAGGAACCGGGAATTAAACCACCCACCCTGGGGTTCGTAGACGACTGCTCTACCACCTGAGCTACTACCTCTCCACTTTGCAAATAAATCTCCTCTATTGACTAAAACATGCTCCATCCAAATGCTCCATCATGTTAGCTCATGATGAAACTAATTCAACACACAGGGCTTATTCATGCCAATTTTACTAGTACTGTACACGTGGACATGTCTATTCAGTTATTATTTGTTTTATAAATATAATTTCTTATAGCTTCTTGTACCTTATCACCTGCATACATTCTGAATGCTGTTTGATGATCATATGTGATTAAAAAGCTTAATATGGAAGAACCTACCAATTAATAAATTAAGGCACATACTGCTTACATGTACCTATTGATAAGCTTCTGACAATATACTGCTTGTTCTTCTTCTTCTGTCTTAGCATAATTCATAGACTTTAATGTAATGTACATTTTACAGACAAAGCTATACTACATGTCTGATGTAACAGTAAAATATGCCATTAAAGATGCATTTATTATAGATGTACTGCATTCAGAGAAAATTGTGCTATTCGGGCAAATCGGTTCTTTTTTTTTTTTTAAACACGGACACCATGTGGATATTTTGGTAATATGGTAATTTTGGTGGTAATTAGTTGCTACTTCTGTCATATGACTGTTATCGTTATGCTTACAGTGTCAGAATGGATTTTTACTGAAACCAGGCATATTACACAAACTTTGTGGACAATTTATATGTCACAGTTTGACACTAATGTAATGTAAAATGAAAAGTTTTATTAAGTTCTAAAATTGAATTGTCTTGTGTATGACTAATTATTTATTTGTCTACATATACTATACTAGTATTACTATTGTGCCCTTTCTTTAAAGATCATTTTTAGTATTATTAAATAAAGGGACAAAAATGCCACCTGAGGTTCAAGATTGGTCTCTATGTTGTACAAACGACAGAGGTATAAATAAGTACCCTTTGTCAGAGGGTACTTTTTCATGGTACTGCTCCAGTGACAAGCTGTTATACCCCTAACGGTACAAAAACACACCATATTTTCTGAGAGTCTGAATTGTTTCGAGATGACTGTCAGCCTTCTTGGACAGTTATTAATAAGGTGGTGAAGTTGATGCAGTAGCTTTTAACATGAATCTGGCTAATGTAAATGATAGGAGGTGGCTCAAAGCCTGTTTTGCCCTCTAAGTGAGTCATCCTATGAGGATGTGGTCAGGGTCCGAAATAAGGACCTGCCAAACATCCAGAGAGTTATCCTTATTTTGGTAACAGTGCAGATTTTGAGATCAAGACTCCTTGTGTGGCATTCTGGCTTTTACATTTAAAGTCTAATATTAATTATCAGTATGAATTTATTAAACGCTCACTTGCTAACTGCTAACTTCCTAAGTGTCCTTTTTAAAACTACTTGTACTACTTGTATGTACAGTATACAGTATGTGACACCAGAAGCTTTGTTTTTCAGTTATCTGTTTGGCTGGTTGATGTTTTTTTTTTATTTACCAGCCATGTTTGAATACTAATGAAACAAAAGGGAAGTCAAATATTGGAGAAACTGTGTCTGAGATATCCTACCTTTGGTTCCTAGTATAACTAATAATATTATATGTACAGTATATATGTAAAATTATTAAATAAGCTCCAACATTGAAGCCTGCAATTCTTTTAGTATCGGTAGAATTTTAGTGCAAGCTAAGCAGGCAAGAAATTTGGACAGACGTGGAAGTCTCCTAGGTGGAAGATGAACAACTGTGTTTGAAAAAAATCTGATGCTTTTCTTACAAAAAGTCAAAGGTACAAGCCTGGGGAAGAAATGAATGGCTTCCAACAGGGTGCATTAACCATATAAAGAAACATCCAAACACCACCGAAATTCTTTCACATGCTATAGGGTGGGTGGAAGCTGCAGTTAACTCTCTCACATGTGGCTGGAGTCTTCCCCAGAGCAAAAGGCTACAATGACTGAGGCTCATTGTTTTTGTTTAGGGGCATCTGTCATGATAACACATAATTTCTCAGAAAGGAAGCTGAAATAGTCTTACCATTGATCTAGAAAGGTGTTACCTTTACCATAACCTGTTGCTGTTAACCAAGTTTTTGTTCATATTTAAATATACAATATTTAACTTTTAAACTTCCAGAAAATGTGCAAAATGCAAAATATTATGTTTTCATTCATTTCATTCACTATTGTACTTGAAAATACAAGTCTGGAGAGTTGGTTCATTAAGATTCCCAGTTGGTGGTGCAAAGTCTTCAGTCAGGTGCCATTAAACCACAGAAGAAGAAGACGCTGTAATAAGATGGTGTCATTAAAAGGATGCCAGTCAAAAATGAAATAAAAACATGAAAACATGTTTTGAAAGATGACTGATTTTTTTCTTGTTTTTATGCATTATTTTCTGCAACGTTAAAATCAATACATCATACAATACGCTTGATGTTTTCATCTGCTGCAATGTTTTATCTGTCCAGTGAAGCAGAAGCAGCAATTTTAGTGTGTGTTTGTTTGTCTTACCATCAATAGATCTCATGAAAAGACCAACCAACAATAAATGTATTTTAGTATGTGTTCGCATATCCAAAACCTGGGTTAGCTTATTTGCCTATGTCACAGAGCTCCACTGCGTATTATTAATAACACACCAGTGAAAATATGCAGTTTTAGTTGCAATGCCTGAATTGCTTGCTTTGCTACACAACCTCCAGACTTTGGACTGAAGTTGTTTGAGAAATGTACTATTTGGAAACGAGCACAACACCAGACTGTTGGCTATGATGGATTTATAGAAGGGTGCTTGTATCAGGAGGATTATTCAGAAGGAGACATCCATCAGAGTCGTGCTGAGAGGGGGAGACTGGTGGCGACAGCAGGCACTGTAATGATCTGGACATTTTGGAACTTATAATGTAGGATCTCACAGACTGGAGAGTCCAAGGTGACCTTAATGTTACACACCAACTCAACTTTTCTACTCACGTCATAGACAGAATGTTCGATGTCTTCATGAAGATCATTATTTCTATGCTATATGTCTTTATTTTTCACTGATACACCAACCTCTCCACCTCAGCCAAGCAAAGACACTTTATTTTTATTTTCAGCATTTTCCCCCAGTTTTTTTGAGCACAAATGAAAAATGCATTAAAAAAAATCAGTGGGTGGAAATGCACTCCCAGTTTAAAGGAAAATTTGAGACGGGAACACAGAACAGGGAAAAAACACTTCTGGAACCAGCAGCTTCTCTATTATATATTCAGCAGTGGATTAGTTGTTCATTTGTGACAAGAAAATCAATCTTCATGTATAAGATTGTAAAATGAAGCGCTGCTTTAGAACTGAAAGGATTGATGAATAATTTATTTTGTTTTTTTTACCACTTTTCTTTCAGGCACTGAGGCAACTTAAAGTTTAGCATCTTGCCCGACGACACTTCAATGCAATCAGAACAACTTGGAGATCTAACCTTTGACCCTGCGATCAGTGGATGGCCTGATCTGCCTACTGATCAGCCACCTCCTAAACCTCAATAAATTACTAAATTGCTAAATGCCAGATAATTTGTTAGACTACATCTTTAACCTCACTAGCTCTAGCGTTAGCGGTGTTGGTTGGCCAGTCCACCACTTGGTCCAGACTGAAATTGGATGGATTACAATGAAATCAGGGACCGACATTCAGGGTCTACGCGGGTAGAGTTACATATCATCACAATATTTTATTTAGAGGCTCTGAAAATGTACTGTATGTCTTTTTTTAAGAGGGGGTGACATGAGAAATGTTGTGAACTGGATTCACAACTCACCCACCGCCAAATGTATGTGACGTGCTTTCACCTTAATCCACTGAGCTGTCAGGATGTCCCTGTGCTGATCACATGCCCCAACTAAGCAAGAATGGATGAGCAGTTTTTACAGGGTGATTAGGCTAATGCGACATTAATTGGCAGAGGGGAGCTGCTGCTGTTAAGGTACGCAGATTTTAGACGTAGAGGTAAAATAGAGGAAATCCTTAGAGGGTTTCCACATAGACACCATTATCTCCAGGAATAGCTTTAATTTATATTTTTAACATGACTGTCAAGATAAATTTTGTAAATGTGGAGAACAGCAAGGAGGCATGCAAAAATGACATTCTAGACAAATCAACTGCAACGGGACATACAGTGGCAAGAATAAGTATGTGAAGCTTTTGGAATTAACTACTGGTTGGCCGTTACCCTTTCCTCGGCAGCAATAACCTCAATCAGGTGCATCATATAGCTGTGGATGAGACCTGCACATTGTTCAGGAGAAATTTTAGCCCATTCCTTCTGCAGAACTGCTTTAGCATCATGTTCATGTTCTGGCCACTCCAAAAGGTGGATTTAGTTTTTCTGAAACCATTCTGTTGTGTGTTTTGGCTCATTGTCCTGTTGCATCACCCAACTTCTACAGAGTTTCAGCTGATGAGACATTCTCACATTATGCTAAAGAATTTTTTATTACACTTGGGAACACCATAGACACCCTGCTACTTCAATGTTTTACATACTGTAAAGTAGACTCATGAACACAGATGTTAGCCAGGTCTAATGATGCCTTCAAATCTTTGTCTGTCACACTGGGTTGCTTCTTTACCTCACTGATGAGTGCTAGTTGTGTTCTGAGGTCATTTTGACCGTCCACTTCTTGGTAGAGTAGCCACAGTCCCAAAGTGTCTCTATTTGTAGATTACTTATCTAATTGTAGATTGGGGAAAGTTTTTGACATCACTTTGTAAACCTTTCCAGCTTTATGTAAATCAACAATTCTTCATTGTAGATCTTCTGAAAGCTCCTTTTGGCAGGAGATGGTTAGGTGAATGGCATGCACAAAAGGTGCATAACACACCATAAACCACCATGAGTTCCATGTGCAGTTAAGTTCAGGCAAGAAAAACACATTGGTTAAAGAGAAAAACTGTGGCTACTTTTAAAATCTATTCAGTGTTTTGTGTTTGAAGTCACCATTAAATTTTTTTGTATTAAACCCGATCATACTTATCATTATGCATGTGCTATGCAACCATAAAAAGGAAAAAAATATATAGTGAGACAAAGGGGATGTTTCAAGGGTGCAATAGTTCTGTATCAAGGCCAAAAACAATGTGACATACAGTAATATACCACCACACCATCAATCCATTGCACTGATATCCCACATCCTACATATTAATAGCGACTCCCTGACATCTGTAAATGCGACATAGAATACTCTGTCTATGTAAATCAAAGGCGTAGTGTGAGTTCTCAGGCAGCTTCAGCTGTAGTGAGGTGTTCAGGGACAGTACAGAGTGTGGTTAGTGTTACACACCTGCTGGGAAATATGTTGGGAGGGGGGGGGGGATTTTGCTGATACATTCAGAATAAAAATATTTACTACTTGCCATTTATGTGAATTAACACATGCATCTTCATTATGTTAATGCTGTAACACAATAGCACATTATCTGCAACTCACAGACAAACTCACAGTTTGTTTGGAGTGTGTATCGCAGGAAGCCATGCTACAGAAAACACTTCTCAGCAAAGGTAGTAAGAGAACAGTATCCTCTGAATAGCCTACTGCTACTCTCCACTAGAACTACTTTCTCCTTACAAAACAGGTGTCATGAAACCTCGACCAGACAGGACATCAAACCAAAACTCTTAAAGGCAGTTCACCCTAGGTTGAACAAGACTAGTTCTATCTTGGAAGAAACTACCTAGAGGATTCTGTCAGTGAGGTGAAGACAACAGATGTCTTCTCTAGATACAAAAGAAAAAAATATATTTTACTTGGCTGTACACATGAAGAATGTGCAAAAGCGTGCTCACTCAGCAGAAATCCAGGTCACTACAAGCTTTCATAGGTGCTGAGTTCACAGAGCATGACTTATCTCTGCTGATACCACAGCACACCTGACAACAGAAGCTTTGTGCTTGAATGAACATGTTTGTATCAGTGTGAGAAACAGTAAAGTAAGGCTGTTACCCTGTTTTATCTCCAAATCCACTGATGTGTGCTACATGCACTGTTAAGTCTCATTTAGGAATTTTATGGAATTGGCAAGTACTTTTTAATGTAGTTAACCTAAATATCCAAGCTTATATTTTCAAGCGAATTCAACTTAAAATTGACAAAACTTATAAACATTAGTTGTTCTGACTTAAAGTTGTATACCTAAAATTATGAGTTTAATAAATACATATCTAAGTTCACTTAACTTGTTAAAATAAAGTTGATATGATACAAAATTAGCTTATTTAGTAGACATTTCAGCTTTTATTTCCTGTTCCTTTATGTCTGTATCTGATACGCAACTTAGAAGATAGCACCTCTTGTTTGAACCCACCCATTTTTCCATGATCCGTTTCAGATTTGGGTTTTGCCTGTTGAAACTGCATTTATAGTTAAGGTTAGTTAGGTCCTAAAGAAGAAAGAAACCACTGGTGTGCTACGTGACAGATGTAGGTAGACTAAGGAAGACAACAGCAGTCGATGACAAACACATTGTGAGAGCTGTAACAGACCCTAAAACAACTGTAGGTGACAACAGCAACAACCTCAAGAGGGCAGGAGTGAAGCAAGATTAACTCAGAAGTTGGAAACATCTTATCTGCCAACTTAAAGAAAGATGCAACCACACTGATTGGGAGCATGATAATGGCCTAAAACACACAGCCAAAACAACATAGGAGTTCATCTGGGATCAAGAAGTGGACGTTTGTAGACTGGACAAGTCATTCTGCAGACTTAAACCCTATAGAGCATTTTACTGAAGGGAGTAACCACCCAAAACAAACGACAACTGAAACAGGCTGTAGTGAAAACCTGGAAAGGAACACAAAAGAGGAATGAAAACTGTGATCAGTGGGTCACAGGCTTGATGCAGTTATTGCAAGCAAAGTATATGCAACTAAATATTAAGTCTCATTTACTTTTATCTGTTATCTTTTCTGACATTGACACCCACTTCACAAAGTGCCCAAGTGAGTTTTTCTATTCACTCCACCTTCCAGGATTTGATGGAAACACAAGTCAAGACCCTCCTAGCTACAGGGTTAGACAAGGTTCCCATAAGAATTGCGTTGAACCAGACAGCAACCTCCTCTTTTTAAAGCAGTCTTGGTCCAGTTGTTTCAGTTTCCACACCAAGCTAAGAAATCCCACATAAATGGGTATATGCACTAGAGTTTGTCTGAAGTGCACCAAACCATTTAGGAGTGAAAGCGTCCTAAGGCACTGCTAACAGATCCTGAAACTGAGACACATACATCCATAATCCACTGTCATCATCATAAGATTTGGGTAAACAGGATTAATACATGAGGGCTGCTCTAAATTTACTAAACTGCAGGTACCACTTTTAAATTACTATGACAAATGTGCTCATTTAGTCAGAAAACTACATAAAAAACACTTAGACCAGATGTTTTCGTTTTTTTTTTTTTTTTTTTTGTTCACTAAAGCACAGAGCTGATAGCACAGTGATGCAGAAATAACCTGTTGCTCACACAGGCCCAGAGGCCCGAAGCAATAATAAGATAAACATCAGCTGACAAAGAGAGGACAAGACAAACAGGAGATAGCGATAGAGGAAACAGGGAGGCAAGAAAGGCATGGAAAGGCACAGCAGCTTTCAGCTGATGTTGGTTTTTAAAGGTTAGTAGTAATATTAATACAGTGGCTTTAGAAAGTAGTCAGAGCCCTTTAACTTTTTGCCTGCTGTGTTGTGTGTACTCAGTAAACACAGTGAAATGAATCCTTTAAACACCATTTCATTTTCAGGTAAATGATGCACTGGATGGATTGTGTTCCTATGCAACATATTTTTTGAATGACCACTATGCTGTAGTCACTCAAAGTGAGTGGTGTACTGCACAATCTGACATCCTGGCTGTTACCTAAGCTACTAATATAAACTGCTAATTTAGAATAGAAATACCCAGTAGTACTTGGGTATTTAAAAATAATATTTTCAATGTGTTCCAACTTTGTGTGAATGTATTAGAGCATCAAACTCTACATTTGCTTATATTTGCAAAATACAATAAAGTTAGTCAGAAACTTTTGTAAGCAAAATAAATATTTAAGCAAATTAATGCATCACATATTTCTCTTGCATAAAAACAATATCTCTGTTTCTGAAAATTGGGTTTTTAATTAGGAAAAGAATTAAAACTTGTGACCTTAAATATAACGCTGCATCCATTCCCGGTCCTAATGGCTTTTTAAAAAAACAAAACAAATTTGCATTGAAATCATTGAAATCTTTATGAAAAATGGAAAGCATACTTTCCACTTAATCACATCTATTAGCACAACAAGGTAGGACATTTGTAAAGGATGAGGAGGCTCTTTCATTTAGACTCTAAACAGAAAAATCGCCTTTGTGTCTGAGTCCTGGTTGTGTGCCAGTAAAGCAGTGCCGGCTGCATTAATATGTGGAGAAAGCAGGCGCAAAATCTATGGCACAAACAAAAGTGAGAAAGTCTAGCAGAGTCACAACAGTGTATGACAGAAATGGACAGATAGAGAGGAACAAATCTAAAACGCTCAACTCTGAACAAAAGAGCAGCCAACTTACACCTTGTTTTTTTTTTTTTTTAGTTTCTTTCCCCCTGGCTAAACGCAGCTCCAGTTTAATGTGATATGACTGAATCATCTACTAAAACTTCTGTAGTAGTTAATAAACCACTCATTATTTTGTTGCGCAGATACATCAGGAATATATATATATATATATATATATATATATATATATATATATATATATATATATATATATATATATATATATGAAAACAATTGGCACTGGCTTCATGCAAAAGATTTGTCAGCTTCTAACCTTAATAAGGTTTCTGTCCTTTCTGGCCTTCTGTGATGTTTACAACCAAAATAGTATATTTGTATTATAGTGACTTGTCTTAACAGCCTTAGTTCATTACATATCAGTCACTTGGCCCATGTCTTCCAGTCAACTGATAGAAAAAAGTCCAGAGACAAAGAGATTGACAGAAAAAGGAAGATGTATGTGACAGAAACACCTAGTGAAAGCTTACCTGAAAAAACGAATGCACACAATGAGATAAAAAAAAAAAAAAGAAAGAATTAAATACAGAAGAGTGTGTGTGTGTGCACTCGTGCCACGGAAAGTCTTATAGCGTAGGGCCTGAGGTGATGATGGGGTAGGGGATTAGTAAATGACCCCGTCTCCCTCTTGCTGGCAGAGAAATAACTACTACTACCCTGACTTTCACCACAGCAGCCGTGTGTGTATGTGTGTTCGTCCTACAGGGCTACCTAGGGGACTAATGGGATTTCTACCTTTGAGTCTCCAAAGAAAAAGACCAATTGTGTGGATTTGCCCTTTACTGCCACTGCAGCTGCACTATTTAGTGGTTGAAATATAGCTTTCTGGGGGAACGCTGTGTGTACATTTATATATACACATCAAATCAAAGCTCTTACAAACAAACAAATATTAATAATGCATGTCTGCTGTATGAACAGTTCTCCAGGGCGGGAATAAAATCAATTTTCCATCTCATTTTAAGTTTCAGAACCTTCTTAAGTCGCAGTGATCTTTTTTTTTATACCAATATGTTCTTGGTCAGACACATTTGTGTTGTCAGTGCCCAACACGATGTGCAGCAGAAAATTAGACACACAAGAGGGATAAAGACTCTTTATTTACTCAAGTTAAAGTACTTAAGTTGTAACATATTAATGAACCACTTCAGGCCAGGTCACACTTTGTGTTGATGGATCTGTACTCATGTTACAGACCTTTGTAGTATGTGAATGGCAGTCTCCGTTGTACTCTGATTCTAAACACAACAGTAGGTCTTTCCATTTCTCCATCACAGTTGCTGTTTATCACTCTTAAGCCTCAACAATGGATGAATTCTTCTCTTCATTCCTTTTAGGCCTCACTGGCTCGGAATGTTTTCATTTGGGCTTCCTTGTGCAACTGTCCAATTATTTAGACTTCAGGCTGCACCCTGGATCAGCCTGTAGCCTGTGTGTTTGTGCGAGTGAGTGAGTGTGTGTGTGTGTGTGTGTGTGTGTGTGTGTGTGTGTGTGTGTGTGTGTGTGTGTGTGTGTGTGTGTGTGTGTGTGTGTGTGTGTGTTGAAGAGCTTCATCATCAGTTTTCACACTGGGCCTTGCCAGAGCTCCTACACAAGCTCAACCTTTCGTCCATCCTGCAGTGTTCAAGAGACGACTGATACCAACAACCGTGGCTTTTTCTGGGAACAATGTGTTATTGTATCAAAACTGCACAATAGCGTTTGGAAGCAAACTGCTAATAGAGTTTACACTGATCAGCCAGACTAATACCGTGTATCATGTTGGTCCCTTTTCAGCCACCAAGACCTTTGTCAGCGCTCTGACTCATCTGCCATGACATGACACAGTGGCTGTGCAACTTTTCGATTTCAAATGTTCTGAACTTTTGCTACAGTAGCTCTTTAGGTAGGTACTGACTGCTGCATAGTGGTAACAAGACCCCACAAGACCTGGAGATGTTCAGAGCCTATCATCTAACCAACATCTCTTTTCACTTGCCCATTTGTCCTGCTCACAATACATGAAGTTCAAGAACTGATACTTTACAGGTGCCATTGTACAGCATAATCAATGTCATTCACCTGTCAGTGGTTTTTATGTTTTGGCTGATCAGTGTATGCCAAGCATACCTAGTCCATGTATGATATGGACAATGAGGACAGACATGCAGTTTAACACTATTTGGTGTGACTGTTATTTTTTTTTACTTGTGATATGTCCCATGTCCCATCTGATTACAATATCTGTGCCCCCCAGGACCATGTCTGTTGGTTCCTACTGAAGCCATAAAGCCTGTTCTCATGGCAATGAAAGAAAAATGCTAGTCACTGCAATATTGCAGGCTAGTAAAGTCAAAATCCTACTAAGGTAACTTTGCCCTTACAGTCTGCAGGTCTGTAGTCCAGTTATAAAAGGAGAACAAAAAGCTCCTCAACAGGCTGTTACTTGTCACTCTGCATTCCTGTGTAGCATGCCATATCACAAAAAGTTGCAGAAACACAACTAGTTCCACATCACACCAACCACAGCAATGAGCTTTGGCAAACGAACATCGAAAGAAATCTTTCTACCTGTGTTCATTTGCCAAACAGAGCTGACACAATTGAAGTACAGCACCTTTACACCACTGGTGTTTGACAATAGTAAGAAAATGCTAGATAGTCAACACTTTTATCCAAAGCGACTTAGGCAGGCTAAGCGTAGAGAGGTCTTGCCTAATGACACCTACTGGAGGGAGACCACAGCCAGGATTCAAATACCAGTCTACCGCATCGAGGGCAGTGATCTTACCACTACACTATCCAGCCAACACACTCCACTCAAAAAGAACCTTTCAACAAAAGGCAATATAACAGGACAGTTCACACAAATCAGTCTTTCTCTCTATAAGTGCCTCACCTGTTTCCCTTTCAGCATCACTTCCACATCATCAGACATGACATTTGAGTTGAGTTTTATGAGGACCTCCAGGTAGAAGCACTGACCTGATCTGCACAGACACCTGTAACAGCCTGCGACTGGTGGCCGATCCTGATTTATACCTTCAGAGCAATGCTTCAAGTGAAGCACTTGCTTTAAGGGAAAGAGGGCTGGAAATAAAGTCGGTTGTTAAAGCGGGGCGGTGGGGGTGTCTTGGCTATTTCATCATGAGTTAAAGAGGACCTGTCTTAGCTGTCAGATTTCCTTACTTGCAGTAGGATGAGGAGCCAAAAAAGAGCGGAGATTTGTATTTTGTATTTTTACTTATTGTTCTTGTGGCTGAGCTATGCTAAGTGCAATGTTTTCTGTATTTAATCTATGTAAAACACTTCTTTACAACAATTAAAAGCTACAAAATAAGACTGATGATCAATATACTGACTAGCACTTAGACAAGTATGCTCATTTAAAGGCAGCTGCTGCAGTGAAAACAATAGGGTGATGGTAACTGCCCTTTCATTCTATTCTTTAGGAGATGTGATGTTTTAGAAAAATACCAATTAGCTTAATTAGCAGGTCTCAATGAGTTGTTGTTCCTGGAGAAAACATAGCAAGATAAACAGCCTTAGATTACATAGTCATATTCACTAAAAGATTATCTATTTTTTCTTTTGTTAAAAGTCGTAGATACTGTTCAATTCAAGTGTGTCTGGCTGCATTTGTTAGACTGAAAAGATTATTTCACTTGATTTTAGTAGAAAGTACAAGAAATACACTAAAATCAAGAAAACTAAACTGAGAAATTAATTAAATTGGCCCCAAAACAAAAAAAAGAATGAATATTCTGATTGTCTTCTTCACCTCAGGAGTTTGACAACAGGCTGTCATCTGGTCTGCTGCTGATGTGAACTCCAGATAGGTGTCACTCACACAGATGTCAGCTGACTTCAGGACACTATATTGGCACCTAATGTGGCTCATGTGTCTTTCTGCCTGTCTCACCACCCTCAGATGGAATTCAGTGTACTCTCTCTCTCTCTGGGTCGTCAGTGTCAACACCACATCTTTAGCACTTGGCTAAGCTGTCAGTCATCCAGCAGTATAGTCTCCATGTGTGTGAGGTGAGGAGGTGTCATGCTATATAGAGTACAGGGCACTGTACAGACATTGACACTACCACATGCACAATAAAGACATTTTGAGTCCTCATTAACAGACAGCCTTTTCTTCTGTATAGTTAAGTTGGCTGATTGTTGATACCTGAAAAATACCCAATATAACACCTTACTTTAGAATTGAACCTGGGTCGTCACTGGCCAGGGCTTCTTTTCACACTAACAATCAATATTAGAAGTTAAGAGCATTTTCTTAGTGTCTCTAGGGACCCTGCTGAACTTCTACACACATTTCCAAAGCAATAATTTAAAGCTTCTAGTGATGCATAAGAATGCCTCTATACCAGCTTTCTTTGGTGCTGAGGTGATGCATATATAGTCATCAATGACAAAGGATTATTCCAATATTATATTCGGAGATGCTCAATATAAAGATGTTTAGTTTAAGTTTAATGTCCATCTATTATGTTAACTGCTTTTCCTGTTAAGGGATCCAGAGGTGCTGCAGCCTATCCCCCTCTTGTCTGGGTATACTGTTAGCATGTGTGTCTCTGTAAGAGAGTGTGAGTTTTGTGTTTTGATCATGTCATTTTGGCCAAACAATGCAAAATTCATTCCCACACATTTACCCTCTGTCTTGCAGAAACCAATGTCTATTTGCTCATACACTACAGACCCACACTTCTACCAGTGTCTCTTATGGGTCATTTTGTTGGTCCCAATCCTGCTTAAAGGAGGAGGGTTGGACATAGAGCTAGCAATTTAGACATAACAGTCTATTGATTAAATTTGATATTTTTACATTTAACAATACAGGATAAAATGTTTAATGTTTTATCTACATCCACATTACATGAAAGTAATGAAGTTATTTTGAGAAGTGAGGGCCTAATTTAATGGTAGACTTGAAAACAAACAAACAAACAAACAAACAAACCATAAATCATCAAAAGAAAGTTCATTTGTAGTTCTAATGATATTTAGGGTACTTTTTGCCTCTTCCACAACATTATTCCTTTCTCTTATGGTATCGAATAAACTTACATGGAAATTGCCAATTATGCAAATTAGGTGATTATGTCATTCAGCAACTTCTAGCAACGTTTAAGCCAATAGCTACTTTCCTTAATGAGGAATTGGCAACACTAAGGCACAAGGTGAACATGCAAACCCCACACAGAAAAGCACCAGGCCAAACTGTGAAATCTAACCTGGGTCACTTTAGCTGTAAGGTCTGGTTAAGATAGACACCAGTGTGATAGTTGTAAATGAAACAGTGTTTGTTCTTACAGTATTGTATAAGCTATCCTGTTGCGAATGTCATTGTGTTATTTTGTAGTATTTGGCAACCAACACTATGCATAAAAAACAATTCTGCAGGTTCATGTGCTTCTTAAGGGACTTCTACAAATGAGCAGAAGAAAATTAATTTAGGAATGTCTTCAGTTTGGTGAAAACCTTAAACTTAACATTAAACTTAAGAAGGCATACAAGATAGATTTTACTGTCATCTTTGCTTATAATGTATTTTTTATATTTGGATTACTTGAGAAAATGAGGATTATTTTAGTGAACTGGAAGATAGCTACAAATAATGACTAAAGCATGTAACAATAAAATGTTATCAGAAGGCAGTCAAATTTAACATATGCAATATTTAGGACTCACATTTAGCTTAATATTTGTACATAATGAAAAGGTTAAAATATTAAAACACATCCTGTAATTCTGTATTTTTCATCCAGTATTTTATTGGCCTGGTTTTCAGTGGTCCAAGCCTGTGTCTGATTAAAAAAGGCCACCCAGTAACTGATTGGATCGTCGCCCCTATCCGTCCTTCCAAATATGACATATTCAGTCACCTCTGTGTTTTCATCTACAGCCACAGGGAGATTAGCCCATGGGTTCTAGTCTGTGATGATGGCCACCCTCAGAATGATTCTTCAATAATCATGTTAGCAAGAGCCAGTAACCTACTGCTGCTGCGGAAAAAAAAAAAAAAAAAAAAAAGGCTAATAGAGCTGGAGGATAAAGAACAAAAGGTCTTAGATTGTCTTGAGGGAAGAAATGAATATGAAAGCACGGAGGGGATTTCAACCTGTGGCACTGAAGTGGGAAATGAAGACAAGCACTAATAAAGATGGTGGAAAAAAAGAAAGATTTGAAATTGGTACTAAATGTGGTGTTCAGTGATCTCACAGTGCAAAAATCTAAGCAATTTATAAGCACTGGACACCAGAGAAAAAAATATGTCAAATACAAGGATCCCAACAATCATGACAAATATAACTCAATTTGAATAGAAAGTACAGTCTGTTCCAACTTCAAATAGCAAATTTGTGGTAACTATGGTGATACTGAGTCACTGGTTCATTGTCTCTAAAACATGAGCTTGCACTGGCTTGGAAAGCACCCTGATGGCAAGAGAAGCCATGGAGAGCCAAAATTGTCATGACCCACTGCTGCAATTATCCCAAAGAAAGAATAATTTTGCAACTAGAGCAAAAATTAGACACAAAAAAAAGAATGTTGTTTGAAATCCATACTTAGCACAGATGATAGAGTTCAAAAATATATGGAATTTTTCATGTTTACTTAATTCTACATAAGAACTTGGATCAAAAACATTGTATAATCAACTGTGAAGGACAACAATATACCTTCATCTTACTTAATGTTGAATGTAGCAAGTCCAACATTCAACTTTTAGGTCTGGTTTAATCTGTAGCAATTGATTGATTTATAGAAATGGTTTTGCTAAAGACTGCGTCTACATTAAGCTCAATTAATCTCTACCTATTCTTTCAGAAAGCCATACTTAAAACTTTTGCTGAAGTTCCAGACCATTTTCATTTCTAAAGCACCACATATTGGCACTGTCAATTTCGTTAAGGTCTCTTTTTCATGCATAGAACAATGGATGGCATACCGTAACAACTGTATGTCAAGCCATAGTTGCCTTGTCTGTATAGGGAGTCGGAAAGTGTGGTTAAATGAGTCAACAACACATAAGGCTTTCCCACCATGAACCATAGTCTTCATCTCTAACATGAACATTGTGCAAAGCAGAAACTGCTTCTTTAGTTTATTTCTGTGACTATTTGGACATCAATCCTCTATTAATGCTTGGTAAGAGAAGCATTGCCCATTTTCCTGTTTATGGGTATTTTCATCTGGAGGGAAGTACAGTAGATGCAGAAACTCAAGTGGCAAGAAAAAATATGCGAAGCAACAACATACAACAAACACTCAGAGAAAAAGAAGCAATCCCAAATGACAGCCAAAGATTTGAAGGCTTCATTGGAACTGGCTAACATCTGTGTTCATGAGTCTACAGTAGGTAACAGATTGAACAAACAGGGTGTGAATGTGTGAATGTTTTGTAGACTGATTAACTATTTGTAAAGAACACACAGCACTACATTTGGCAGAAAAAGGGCATAGCATATCATCATGAAAACATCATCCCAATCGTAAAGTATGGTGGAGGAAGCAACATTATTTGGGCCTGCTTTGCCTGGCTAGCTTGCAGTGATTGAGGGAAAGATGAATTCCCAAGTGTATCAAAAAATTATTCAGTATAACGTGAGGTGCAAAATATGAGAGATCAGAATTGTTCTGTGTTAATATTTTAGGTACATTATGTTTGTACATAATATATTGTATATAAATACTCTTGACTTAGATGAAGATCAGATCACATTTTATGACAAATTAATGCAGAAAACTGCCTGGACAGAGGTAGGACAGAAGTAGCTGATCAGTGGTGACTACCTCCTTGGTTCAGCAATAGCCAATGACCATCACTGATGGCCAATGTTTTGCTAAAAGTATGGCTTCAACCAAGTTTGGTAAGAAATGAATATATTGGTTGAAGAAACTGAAACTGAAATTACTAGCTGTTCTGACTGGAAACAAGGTTAATTTTATGGGTCCAAAAATATCAAACCATGAAGCTAAAAAGCTCCATGGAGCTGAGAGGGACTGCAGAGTCTATATGTGTTTGTGAGTAAATGACCAGTTCAGCTTGAGCAGAATGAGTTTTTACAGTTTTGCAGTTTGCCATCGAGTCTGTTGTCCAGTGGAAATCTCTTTCCTCATCCATACATGACAGATTTTTAATCAGTTCAGTGTTGCTAACCCTGCGTGTTAGCAGGTTGGCCCAGGGGTTTCTGCTCTGTGATTACAGCTGCCTTCAAAGTGCAGCTAATTATGTTAGCCCCGACTTCTAATGCACTGTTCTTAATCTGAATCGCCAGCCGCACTGAATCATAACTGTTAGACCTAATTACCAAAGTTGAGGAGGCCATATATCAGGCTGTGAGCTTTGTTACAATATGTCTGACCTGTTCTGTCAGAAAAAGAGATTGGGAGTACATACTGAAATATTAGAGTACACATTTATTACATACTTTATTCAAATGTCCCCTTTTTCATTTGCATGGATACAAATACAGAAGATCGGAAGCTGAAAGAGTCATCCATTTACATCTCACCGATCCAAACTCAAACAAAGATTTGTGATTTGAAGTACAAAATGGAATACACATATAAAGTTGGATACCTAACTGTGTATGTCTGTCCACAGATGAACTATAAAAATAGCAGTTACAGTGTTTTCTACAGACAAATAACACTCACAAGGTGACTTATCTATTCCCTATCAAATTGCCACCTTTCAGTAGCCTGGTGTGACACCACTCGTCAAGCAAGATGATTGCTTGATTCAACCAATAATGGATGTATTTTATTCTGTTACTGAGATTCACCTATGCCATTATACATAATCTAGCCAAACAATGATAGAGCAACATGTCCATCTAAAATCATTCTATTATTTAATTGTTCAAGAATCACGTAGTTTAATATATCTTTTTTGGTGGTTTTTACATCAGTAAATATTGCTGTGCCGCAGATATTCAAGAAACCAGCCTCATCTCTCATTTCTTAGAAATAACCATAACTAGAAGTAAAAGTCCAATGATAGTGGGCAATGTAGGCATCAGAGGACAGATGTATGCACAAAGAAATCTGCACACACATTATTTTAACTTATAAAGATGCATGTACACCTACTTCTGTCTTTTAAATATCAGTGATTGAAGATTGAAGAAAGGAGTGCACATGATTGAGTCACATTTCATGTAAAGAAATAGATTTCCCCTTCCTTTCCTTTCTTTGCTGACAGGTAAGTCAGATGTAGGACTGTACTTTTGTTTTCCTCTCAGCTTAGTTAGCAGTTAATTGTATTTCTATTCCAGGGAATAGAAATGTGTCACGTTAGGTACATTGATTTGTTTTTTTTTTGGCCATGACTCTCCCTAAAGTTACATCAGTGCTTTAGAACAATTTAAAACCTGAACAATGGCTCTTTATACTTTTTGGGCACTGTTTTGCTACTTTCCTCTCCCTTAGACAAAGCTGGGGCTGTAACATTAAGCGTTATTGGCTGTGGAAAGAATGCATTGAATTTTTATAGAGAATCCTTACCACTGTGGTTGACTGTGGGTTTTAGGAGTCAGGATTGAGCCAGAACCCCTGCCCTCAATGACCTCTGCAGGCTTGCAGTGTTGCAGTGTAACTAATCCCATTTTCTGAAAACACTGAAGTACACTGAACTGAAGCACTGAAGTACTCTGACATTCAGGTTCTTAAACGAGTGTACAGTACTTGTGTGTGTGTGAGTGAAACACAGAGAGAAGACATTCAGTGATGGTGATGCGCACAGAAAGTGAGCTATGATTAAAAATGAACAAGGATGAATTGCACAATTACTACGAACAATATAAACACATTTATGTGAAGGAGAACTAATTGGAAATACAATAGCTTTTGATGGTATTGTTCAAATATGGCGAGCACACATGCACACGTAAATTGGTATATAATAGTCCCAATGTTTTCTTTATAGCTTTATATTAGCAAGTAATGGAGGATAAAATAAAAGGCATCACAAACCCGTCTCAGTTTTAACTAGAAATAACAAAAGCGCAGTGCATGTTATTTTCCCTTCTCTCTACTATAGTAACATTCCTTAAAAGCACAGTAATACTATGTGTTATATGAAGTAAATGGTATATCAGTGTGTAAAATGTGCTCTCTGTAAAATGGTCCATGTTAGTCATTAAGGAGATCATGTTAGGCAATCCATTATAGTGTGGGTAGGATTGCACGGTTATGAGGACCAATAAAAGGACTATGATTAAAATGCCAGAGTAGTGCAAGGAAATATAGAATATAGTACATACATGCAGAGCATTTGCCTTCATCTGCCTTGCATCATTATATTGAGTTTGGAGCCAAATGCAAGAGAGTTCTTTGAATTTAAGAACAACTCACTACCGTAAATAATTTATGGGCTATGAGGGATAAATGGAGTCTGTTTTTAATCCTATGACATCATCTGAGAGTGAATATAAAACTATGAGTATCGTGCCTCTTTGTTGGGATTTCACTGAGTTATGACTCAGAGCATTGCAGATGTTCATGCACCTGTCTCTCTAACCTCACACAGTATGTTTGCCTCTCGTGTCTCCGTACCAGTCTTCGATTCCCCAGCTGTCCCTGGCAACATCGGGCCCAGTGTAAATAAATGCAACTTAACTGCCTTTGACTTATAGTGTGATTATCTAATAATTTATTATTTACCAACTGCCGACCCGTCAGCAGTTGTTGGCAGACAGTTAGTTTACTATTTTTGTTTTTCTTTTACAATCCTCAATTCACAAATAATCTGATTCTGTAAATGACAACATTTCCAGTGACTGTTGCTAGGCGGTAGAGATTATTCAGTAACTTTATCGTGACAGAAACATGTTACTGTCTATTGTGCCACTCTATCTAAATCACTGCTTAGTACCTAGTGGTCACTTGTTGGGACAATAGTGAGCCGCCATTGGAACTGCATGGATTTATTACCCTAACATTGCTCTCATTCTTAAACACCTGTTGGAGACCTCTGTGTCATGATCCTACTGATCCTGCCCCTGTCCCTCCCTTTTTTACCTGGTACCACTCCTGTTACTCTGCTTCCCAGCCACTTCCTGCCATGCCCACATGTGGATTGATTCACTCTCCCATTCTCTGAGCCTTAATTACCCGGTCTGTTCTACCTGTGTTCACCCTCTTCTTTATCTTCTTTATTAGCTCCTCTGTGCCATGATTTTGTGTTGTTACTTTGTATCCCTGTCGTGTTTTCAGGTTGTTTTATTATTATTATTTTGTATCTAGCCAGTTTTCTTGTTATGCCCTTTTGACACCTGCCTTAGTTTCCCAGTTCTCCTCTATTTTTGAGTTTATTGTGTATTAGTGTATTAATAAACCCTTTTTTTTCTACTCCTGTCTTGAGTCTTTTCCCAACATCCTGTGGTCCTGGAAAAGATGTTAATCTGTTTCAGAAGGGTCACATTATTGGCATAAATCAAGCAAAGAAAAAAAACTAAGGCGATTGATGAAGCTACTAAAACTGGATTAAGAACTGAGGACTGAGAACTGAAGAGTGAAGCTAATCAAAAAAAGAAGACTTTAATTTGGTAGGAAGGATAAAGAGGGGCAGTGCTATGATCTGGGGTTGCTGCAGTTGGTCTAGGTTCAGCAAATATATTTGCCCATAGAATGAGGTCAGCTGACTACCTGAATATACTGAATGACCAGGTTATGGATTTTTTTTGTCAAATTGTGAAAAAGTGGTTCAGGGAACATGACACCGCAGAGTCCAGAACTTAACCCCATTGAGAATCTTTGGGATGTGCTGGAGAAGACTTTGTGCAGCAGTCCGACTCTCCCATCATCAATCAAAGATCTTGGTGAAAAATAAATGCAACAGGATAGGAATAAATATTGAGACATTGCAGAAACTTATCAAAACAATGCCACGACAATGCGTGCAGTAATAAAAGGTAAAGGCAGTCAAACAAAATATTAGAGTGTGTGTTTTTTTTGGATGGCCAGTGTAGTAACTGACAGATGAAGCTTCACTATCCTGATCTGTAACATGATGCTGTGTTCAGCCTTTCTCCATACACAAGTCAGGAATTATATGTAAACAAATCAATACGAATGGATGTGAAAGGCTTGAATATCAATGGAATAAATAGAGTAGAATAAAAAAATATATATTTACACATGGGACTCAACGCAGAAACATGAATGAGATTATGCCAGAAGCAGTTTCTCAAAGACCATGATTCCCATAAACCCTTGTTACGTTTTCACACCACATCTGATAAAATATATACTATTATACAGTATGTGTATGTGCTGAAAGAAGGTGCATGTGTGCTGATCTACACATGTTGGGTTCATTGGACTTACGATTGATGATGAACTGTCTGTTGCAGGATTTCACATATTGATCTCAGTAAATGCGATGTATTGATCACCGAGTTATTCTAACATAGTTCATAGCTGCCTTTGTAACGTTCTGCACTTGCACTCCTCATCTTATTGGTGCCTGTAATGGCTCTACTGTACTTCTACTCCTGTGTGCTTCTGGGTCATTCTTCTTTCTGCCAGACTTTGTACCACTCAGTTCTCCACCAGAGCCCATCGTCTTTACACACTTCACCTCTTCTCATTTTTAATTTCATGTTAAGTCTGATACACTTTACTTTTCATCATTGTATTATTATTACTGACACTTACTACTAAGCCACTTGCCACTGAAAAGTAAATTATAATAATGAATGAATATCATGTTGCTGCCTAACACAGAAATGAATATTGCATTTTATAAAAGTCATTTGTGCTCTAACCATCACCTTGTGACACTCTCCCTACACTTCCCTTCCTTTCCTCTAACTGTAAAATCACCTGGCCTCTGGCCAAATACACACTACTCTCTGTCTCCTCTGTCAAGTTAAGAGAAGATATTCTTTACCACTGATCTTGACCCATGACTAATTCCCTCCAATAGCTTGCTATAATTCTCCTATGTCTCTTTAGCTACTGATGTTCTTGAAGTTTAATGCAGCACAGGTCTTTACTGGAGTTATCCTGAGTCATTCCAGTTCGCCCTGCTCTCTTCTAAAATCAATCTCCCTGCATAACGGATAAAATGCTCTCTTTCATCAATCTTTGAGTCCTTTCAAACTTTGCATGCAGTTTTTCACAGCTTTATGTTGTCGTCATTCTTTGCTCATTTTTGCTGTTGCCTCCAACTGTCACTATATTCAAGGTAAGAGACTATAGAGCATCCTATACAGTGTTCTTCAACTCAGAGCCACCTGCAAATAAAAGTATACGCTAGCTGTGTTATTCAACTGCTATTTGATTGAATACACGTCCAGTGTTAAATTAAATCCGAACAGACCACTGCAGCTGTAGAAACAGTATAGTGTACACACTGACATGCTAAAACAGATACGGAACATTTTTAAGGCTTTGCAGGAGCTTTATCTGAGAAAATTACCCCGACAATGTCAAATCTTACATAACAAAGTAAGGTATGAAGTTTGTTAGATTGGGAGGTTAATCAAACTTTGAGGATCTAATGAAAGACATGACAGAGTTGCATTATAGGAACCACATAAATTGTGTTGTGGTAGTTTAGTCCATGCGGGGCACAGGACAGGATTTTCCATCCCTGGCCTCAGTTTTTACCATTGATTTTTCTTTCAGCAAATAGATCCCTCTAAATATTGGACTCTGCACCTTTAAGCATCTTGCATTTGTCTATATGTGTGACTTAAATTAATATCAGATCAAGGAATACCAGTTCCACAGTTCACTGACCTTTTTCTTGCCTCTACATAGTCAACAAACAAACAACTATCATATGCACACAAGCACATGTGATGTACAATGGGGGAGGCAGTGCTTTTTTAGACATAGTTTAATACAACACTCTTACTCCAACTTCTCCAACTTCACACAACATCTGCCCATTGTCTTTGCTCCAAACTTTAAGATGCCTGTTTGACCTGAACTTCACTTTTTCATGTTTTTCTCTCTCCCTCAGTTTCTCTCCAAACACACTGTCACTCAAAGTTAGCGATCACACCATGCCCTATGACTTGAATTCACCTCCAGGGCCTATGAAACCTCTTGCTGTGAGAGAAAATTAGTTTACCTTCAATTAGCATATTACTCCAATTAGCGTGTTACCCTTCGCCCCATTATCACTGAAGTCTAATGAACAAAGGCTAATTAGAAATTAATCTGCTTCTTTTTTTTTTTATACAAACGACCTTTGAACGTTAATGTAGGATAGGACAAGGTTTTTGTTAGGGAAAATTAATCATTAATTATTTCAGAATAAGAGAATGTTATCACCCAGTCAAGGAGAAAATCCACTACAAAACTAAATTTGACACTAAAAAGCAAAGATGATCAGGTTATACAAGAGTTGTTTTAACTTATGGGAATTTAAAGTGAACTCCAGACTGTTACATATTGATATTTATGTATTCTGAATATTTCAACTAACTATAAATTGCTGAATTAATATCAGTTATTTTTTATTTCGACTATATAAACTCATCTCTTCCTGAGTGAGAGAGTCAAATATGTGTGAACAAAGTCATTAGAGAGAAAAGTCCTAGAGCTACTGTGATCAGGAATCGAAAGCAGACAGCAGATTCAGTTCTTTTTAAATGATGGAGCCTGCTTTATGACGCTATTAGGCCTTGTTTGTTTTATAGCTGACAGGAAAGAAATTGTTTTTTGGTTTTTTTTTGTTGACGTGACCATGTAATTAAATGCTAATTAGAAAATGGGCGCATTAAGAGACTTGGTATAAAAGGTGCTGACACATTTGGGAGGGATAATTATTGCTGACATTATACCAAGGAAAGGTTGGGTCCAGACTGAAGACATAAAAGTCGCCGAAATGTCTGTGTGATTGTGTGTGTGGTTGTGTGTTTGTGAGTATGTGATGTGGGGAACAATGCCAAAAGTGTAGGTTGAGGACAGGATTTCAGCTTAAATCTCTTTAAAAAGAGGATGAGGATAGAAAGATGGAGTGTCAATGACTGGGCATACAGCATTTTCTAATCATACATACACTGATCTGCTAAATAGTTGTATTGTTAAGTTAGATAGAGGTCAGTAAACTGTAAGGCACTGTTTGTTCTGACACCTGTCAATCATGACCATCAGTGCTGTACTTAACGGGTATTTTCATTTCATGTTAAACTCTGGACTACACTTATACATTAATGCCATCAATGGCATCACTAATTATCACCTTGGTTTATCAGTGGAGCAGATAAGCAAAAGCACCAGTACGGTGGTGAAATACAGTACGAATGTAAAATTTATGAAGAAACAGGTATTTCTTTTTATGGTGCTTATTGTACCTTTCAAAAGTTTGACTTTTGCAGTTTTAAAGTGAGACACAGGACAAGTGTTGCATTTGAACTTGTACCATGACTAGTACAGAATATCAGTATATCATGCTTGAATGCTTTGGCATTCATCATTCATGACCAGTAGTCATCAACATGGCTTTCTACAAGACTGCCACTTCAGCTCCTCTGGTTCTATCTTGGCAGCAGCTCAATAACCCCACCAATCCCTTTCAGTCCCCTGTAGCCCTCTTTCTTCTTACCTGCCTGCCTCTCTTTCCTTCTCTATCCATCTCTGAAATGTGTTGACACTGTGTTCTAAGCCAGTCCTCCCCTCTTCACAACCCAAAAATCTGTTTAGTGGCCCCTCTCTAACCCCCTGCTCTTTTTGATCTTCCTTGTTCAGTCCCAAAAGACAACCTGACATCATTTCTCCCATATTCTAGCCTTGCTCTTCTTGTTTGACTGTGCTTGTTATTCACTGAGCCTGGCTGTCATCACTGCCAGATGGACAGGGCTTGTCACAGATTAGATTTACAAGCATGCCAAGGACAGGAACATGCCTCTGCAGCTATCCACCCCAACAGCTAGCTATCCAATTCATGCATCTACTGTTTCCCTTCTTCAAAAAGAGCAGAGCCACTGTCAATGTCTCTCTACCTGTCTGTCTAATCTAATCCAGATCGCGCTCATGTCCTGTCTCCATGCATGGCCCATCAGTCCACTGAATAGCTTTTTAATAATGCTTCACAGATAAGTAATGCATTAGATTTGCTTCTCTATCACTCATAAAACACAAAAATAATGATGAAAGTAGCTGAAAGAACTATCCTGAATACAATACTTGCATGCCACTTGGGTTGCCACTGTAGTACTAGCACAGGTGCAGGATCGTGTGGATATGTTCCATTCATAACTGGACTGCACTTTGTTGGACCTCGGTTTTGTCGGTGAGTTTGTTTTTGTGAGTTTGTTTGTGAGTTGCCTGCCTGTTTGCAGTGTATTTTTTGTTGTTGCTTTGTCCTGTTAGCTTTGTTTGTTTGTTCCGGTCTGGCCTGCCTTCTGCAGTGCTTTTTGTTTGTTACTTTTTACATCTAGTTTGTCTTATAGCTCTTGTCCACGTTAGTACGTAGTTTTTCGGTCTTTGTATGTCTGTTTTTGGTATTTTGCCACCGTGTTTTCGGGTCTCTTTAAGTTGTTACTTTGTTGGTGTTTGTTAGTTCCCTGTGTCCCCTGCACTTTGGTTAATAAATATCCTTCTGTTCGAACCTGTTTGGTCCCCGTCCGTCCTCTTCGTAACAGTTTTTCCTCTCCACTGTTGCTTAGTTCTGCTCAAGTGGGGATTTAGAGTTTTCTATACGATTCTGTATAGAGTTATACTTTATAAGGTCTTAAACCTTACACTGTAAAGTGCCTTGAGATCACTTCTGTTCTAATTTGGTGCTATATAAATAAAATTGAAATGAATTGAACCACCTCCTTGCAATTCATCTACTTCTATTAGGACCCCTGGGTGGAGTGGATAGAACAACACAACAATAGCAACAACAGAGTAACAGACATGAAGCTAGACCATTGGCTGTGTATATCATGAACTAATTAAAACACCACAAAAGTGTGTCTGTGTTTTTGTATATTTATCCCTTTAACTGCTTATTCATTTCTATCTCGCATCTCGCCTGTAGCTCAGTCTCTACTCATCTATTTAGTTCTCTACACCTGTCCCCCCCGCTGGCCCTCCCTCATTCAATCTATGTATCTCACTATCCCCTCATCTGTTTATCCCTCCCTCTGGCCTTGCATTTTTCTCAATCATCAACCCTGTACATCCACTGAGTGAGAGGTGCATACACATTGCCTCCCCCTAAGGCAGTGCTTACTATCAAACCTTTTACACAATGCTAGGAGTACTACCAATTGTTAAATACTAACCTGAGGAAAATATAATATGGAGATAACAGGAAAAAATTATGTATGGCTTAAGCATCCTCAGCAGGAAAGACTTCTCTAAGTATTTCTCTCCGCCCTCCCTGCCTTCTATCACAAATGTGTCTTAGCAGATACAAATGATAATGTATCTATAAAATAAGAAATTTCAATAAACAGAGGTGTTTTTAGACCCTGTAAGTCTAGTAAGTCTTCCATGATGACATGTCAGAAGCCTGTCTAACGTTACATTGAGACGAACGACATGTGGATTCAAACACTCTTCACCTTTACCCCCTCAGCAGCTATGTTCATATAAGCCTCCAGGTCTTCAGCCTGACATTTTGTTATACTTTCAAAAGCATCAGTGGAAACCACTGCAGTTAGAAACCACTTTACTGGATCACAGCTTCCAAAAGGCCATTTTACAGGTGCTATCTCTTTTCTTTCTTGTTCTCCAGTCCCTTTCGCCTTCTTACCTTTTGGTTCCACTATTCCGTCTACCACTCCTTTCTACATCCATTTCATTCCATTCCTCCTGCCTCTTTTAGTTCTCCCTTTTTTTCACACCTTACTGGATTTACTGTATAGCGTTCTTGTGTCATTCTCTTTACTTCATCATTTAGCCCAGCAATGATGACTTTATACCTTCTTTAGACCTTTTCTTTAGGCATGCTCAATCACTCCTCAAGCATAATCTCCCATAATTAGAATTATTACTATTGATTAGTATTAATTAACATTTCTGCTGGAGACAGGGAAGAAACAATTACACGTTTAAATGATCGTGTTACAGGTTTTATAGCCAGTATTCTTCATGAAAAATTATTCAACACACTTCTGTACAGTAGGTACTGTAGGTAGAGGTGGCACCTGTTTCCCCTTTATCATCAGTAGTCCACCATGACAGTAACAGCAGAGAAGAAGGGAAATCTTCCATTATTGTGCCATACAGCTCAGGAGTTTGTTCAGCTGTAGGTTTCCAAGAGGCAACAAGCGTTATTCAGTATAGTTAATTGATCCAGTTTTTCCATTATTTTTAGTTTTTGTGATATAATTTCACCTCTATAACCTCTGTTTATCTGTAAACACAGTCTTTAAACTTTTAGAATGAGCACAGCAGGCAACTGACATTAAAGTTTAGCTATATCAGAGAAGTTACAGAGTTCAATGTGTGGAAGTAGAAGGAAGTTGAATTATACCTTATCTTTTAGACCACGGAGCAGCGAGCATTTCCTGTGCAAAGGTCATTAATTTCATAACAATGTTATACAGTTTTGCTCCTAACCTTTATTTAAAAGCTAGTTAAAAGTAGAAAGCACCAGGAAGGTCAGCTATGGGATGTATTTTAATTTGATAGAGCAGTATATGTAATCAAGAGTAAAAGGAAACATTCCAGCAGGATTAGATGCTGATCAGAGAACTAGAATCTGATTAAATGTGAACATCACAATGAGATTAATGTCCACGTGCAAGACAGATATTTGGTGAACTAGATGTAATCTGAATCAAACTGTGTCCACACTCACACACGAATTCCTACTTGATATTCAGAATTAATGTACAATGCAAATACACACGCATACACCGCTAAAGCTATCAGAGGCTGTCCTGTAATGAATTCAAAAATCAAATCAGCATTGACTGGAAACAGGACGGGGGGATACTATCAATTCCTAGTTCCAAGGAAAGTGTGCACGTGCGAACGTGTAGGGTGGCCCTGAGAGACGGAGCAGAATGTTAAGGAATGCCAAGTAACACGCATGTTTAAATGGATGAACCTTAGGTTGAAGTGCTGACCAGGCCTTCTCAGTAAGAATCAATACCCTGTGCAGCCTGAAGATATTTCATGCTGTACCTACTGCTTGATAAAATGCAGACTTATTTGCTCAGCATGCTGTACTTATATTTGAAGCACTTAAATGTTAACCACAGAAGTCGTCGACCGCACACTTACCCAGTGGGGTTATACAAAGATGGTGCATTTACTAAAAATGGTATAAAGCAAAGTAGCAGCTTGGAGTCATTCCTTAATGTCTTTACAGTAAAAATACAAAGTAAATGTTCTTTTTTTTTTTCTGTACAATTGCCATGGCAGTTGTTTTTCAGTAATTAGATGTTACTGTTATTGTGAAAAGTAAACGAAACGTAGTTTGTTGTAAAGCATCATTTAAAAATTGGGGTGGGTACCTACAATAATACTGCAGGTACCCACCTACAGTATTATTGAACCAGTCCATTGCATTGAAAAAGGAATCGACTGTAGGGTGAATATATTATCTGACTTCGTGCACAAATATTGTGGTAAAGCAACCATTTTTTAGGTAGCATTTGAAGAGACAGACAAGAGGAGAGAGGAGAGGAGCTCAGCGTATCAGTTCCCAGGAAACTAATCAATAGCAGCATAACTAGGGGGGATTTCAGAGGTTAATTAAAGGAGATATCCTAGTCAAAGATAACTCCAAGATTCCTCACAGTATTACTTAAGGTCAATGTTATGTCATCTAGGGTAAAGAATATGGTTAGACATCATGTCTCTGAGGTTTTTAGGACTAAACGGAATAAACTCCAGTTAAGATCCAGCAGCCAGGTGACTGAGGGGACTGTGGACCAGACCAAAGTATTTTATATTTTTTTCAATAGATTCCAGGCTGAGCCCCAGAGCCCCTTGCACTTCGGCTTTACTTCAGGCTCCTCAGTCCCTCCCTCACACGACTCAGCCACCATTTCTGATTTCTCCAGTGCATTCAACACCATCCGGCCTGCACTGCTGGGAGAGAAATGAAAAAACATGCAGGTTAACACTCCCCTGATTTTGTGGATCATGGACTACCTCACAAACTGCCCACAGTATGTCCGCATGCAGAACTGTGTGTCTGACACTGTGGTCTGTAGCACAGGTGCTCCACAGGCGACAGTTCTGTCCCAATTTCTCTTCACCCTGTACACCTCAGACTTCAGGTACAACTCAGAGTGCTGCCATTTTCCGAAATTCTCTGATGACTCTGCAGTTGTAGGATGTATTCAGGGTGGAGAAGTCACAGAGTACCTTGTAGTGGTGGACAGTTTTTTGGACTGGTGTGGGTTCAACCATCTGAGGCTCAACATTGGTATAACAAAGGAGCTAGTGATGGACTGTCACTCCTCTTTCCATAGAGGGGGAGAAGGTGGATGTTGTATCTAAGTACAAAGTGTGTTTTTGGAAAACAAACTGGACTGGACTAAATACTCACCAGTACTGCACAAAAAGGCTCAAAGCCGGATGTTCTTTCTTAGAAGACTCAGGTCCTAGGCAACATGATGGACAAACTGATCCGGACGGCTGGCTCTGTTCTGGGGGTGGAGCTGGAGTCACCTCTGCTATCAGCTAAAACATGTAGCTAAGAGGAGAATGCTGTCCAAACTCCTCTCAATCCTGGACAATACCTCCCACCCACTACACAGTGTGCTGGCTGGAGAGAGGAGCACGTTCAGCCAGACACTGATCAACATCAAGTGCTCTACAGAGAATCACAGGAGATTCTTTCTGCCTGTGGCCATCAAACTATACAACTCCTCCCCCCTCTGTAAGGGGTGGTGGAACTAATTTCATTGGAATCGTTATTTATGTCATATATTTATTGTCATTCCACCTTAGACTACTATTATTAAACTATTTTTTATCAATATTCAACCATCTTGACATACCCTGTGTGTATATTGAGTTTGTTCTGTATTTTTTGTTTATGTTGGTGTAGATCTTTTTTGGTTGTTGTTCCCTTTCTTTCTGTCTGAACTGAGAGAAACTTTAACAAGTCAAAACTGTTTCCCTCTGGTATTAGTAAAGTGTTTTGAATCTTGAATCTTGAAATTGCTACAGATATCAGTATATATCTTGTTGACTGCATGGACTCATGTCAAAGTGTTTCATGTCCATTTTTCTGTGTAATTTACTTTTGTTTGCTGTCTTTGGTCTTTGGGACAGTCTACCGACATGCAACATAAGTTAAACCTGCACCAACTGTCTCCCACATAGTAGAGGAGACAGTCTCAAACAGGGCTAATAGCTCTTTCCAATGCTTTACAGTGCCTGGTGAGATGGCATTGACTGGCTCATCTGCAGACATAGTGAGCCGCCTTTAAGCCTGGCTGATCACTTTCTCAACCTATTGAACATACTGCATGTCTAAATTCAGTCTAAATTGCCCATAATTTAGACAGACTTAGTTACTAGTTTGAGAGAAAGTGGATTTGTATGTGTGTAGGGTACTCAAGGGACAGAGATGAATATTGAACCAGCTTACATGTACAATATGTTTGCATTTAAATAGATGTACCTTAGCTTAAAGTAGTGACCAGATCACCTGAGTAAAAATCAATACCCTGTGCAGTCTGAAGGTATTTCATGCTGTGCCTACTGCTTGATGAAATGCAGCCTTATTTGCTCAGCATGCAGTAGCTGTATCTGAAGTTCTTAAATGTTAACCACTGGAGTTCTTGAATGCACATTTACCCTGTAGGGTATTCAAAAATGTACATTTGTACAAAAACAGCAAGCTTTAAAGTGGGACTGCTGAGCACAGTTGCACTTATATAGGCAACTTGTAGTCTTTACTTTTTTACTTCCTACTGCACAATTGTCAGGGTTTCTAAATTGCCCATAATTTAGATGTGACAATTTATAATGATTTGATTTCGCATTGTAAGTGGGGACAAAAAGAAGTCATAGAGGGATTTAATAATAACCTAAGTATACAGTATATTTATACATAATATAATATTTATAATATAATAGTAGAAACACAAGAGTTGGCCATGTGTATGTTACCTGTCTGTATGTATGCAGAATGGGCAACATAGTGATATCTCCTAATAAGTATCACAAGGTATTAACAGAAAACCTCTGAATCAGAAACTACTACTTTATAGAAATGTAGAGATGCTTCTTTGTTTCAGGCTCCAAAACAACTCTTACACTACTCGCACAGCTTTTCTGGGAATGTCGTATTGTAAAGATGATTAAAATTAACAGCTTGTGCTAAAAATCGGACTCCTCCACTCAGGTTTATTACTGTACACAAGCAGCAATGTCCCGATATAAAATGCAGTTATTTTTATTCACTCACTGAACATTGTGGTGTTGAAGCATCTGCCATTTTGCCCTCTGTATTTACAAGTGCCCTTTTTGTGGGACCATTTTTTCATATTTGTAATTTCATGTCAATTTTTTTACGTGTATTAATTTTTTTCAAACATTTACACCATACAAATCCCATTCTCTCCTTCTTTCACAGTTTGCATTCACGCTTTAACAGCAATAAAGCTGTATGCTGACTCGCTTTGTGTGATAAACAATGTAAAAAAAAAAAAAAAACTGTTAATGTTTTAATATAATGCATCTAACACCATATTAAAGCAGCACAGGACACAGACCAGTTCACACTGGTCAGGTGGAAGACAACAACAAGCTACTCTGAGTGTATTTAGCAAGAAAATGCTAATTTCCACTATGTCTAGTACCTGCAGTGGTTATGGAGAGTGAAGTGAAAAATCTAAATGTGATTGGTTAATAGTCTATGCAGATATTAGAAATGCTAGGGCTCATAAGAAAGGGCTGACAGGTAGATTAACACAGCTGTGGCATGATCACGATATGCCAAGGAAAAGATTAAACAGGGAAATCTACAAATGGGATTCATGCACTATTTAAAGGTCTGTTCATAATAAGTGTAGCAAATGCTCCATAGCCGAGCATATTAGTTGTACTGTATAATTGTAGGCAAATGCTGATTCCAAGTCAAATCTTATCACAGGCTTTACATTTGATGATGCTGCCAAGGCAGAGTAAGCATATGGAGGGTAACCTAAGGACCCCTACTGGATTTTATTTTTGAAAATATATAGCACCTAATTCCTAAACTATAATTCTAAGGAAAGTAAATCTGAAAGTGACTTCTAGGTGAATAAGAAATACAGTAGATTATTCAAATGTTCCCTACCAGACAGGAAAAAGGTCAGTATAAGAAAATCACGATGATGTCATGTCATAAATGCTGTTTCTCCTCCAGTAAAACAACCACCATAGCTGGTCTCACAATTAAACACACACACACACACCTCTTCTCCCTCTGCTTTTTCACAAAGGCAGTCGGGTGAACTCGCCTCTGACACTACCTGACTAGTAAAATATGTCTCACACTAGAATCATTTTTACATTTAGGTTTGTGCGCTCATTAAACAGACAAGATCATTATGCTAGTGCTAGTACTGTACAGGCTGCCTCTTTTCTAACTCTTAACTTGCAATATGTTACAACATCAACTTGTTCAGAGGAGAGGAGTGAAGACAACCTGCAGCTTGAAGTAGCGTCCTCAAGCAAAATGTCCTGCAGCCTAGATTCCTTGCAGCCAAAGCCTAATTATCTCTAGTCCTGTGCTTACAATACTAGATGCCCAGGAGGCCAGAGCCTGAGGATATGTTGGAATGTAAACTGAGCTCTTGGAGGAACTGCTTCTGGCAAGTAGATTTTTTCAAAAACATCAGCATGATGAGTATAATTATACATCACACATCTGATTCAGATACTGCAATGACAACTGTAACATACTGTTTACTTACATTGTGCATAGCAGTTTATCAATTCCTACAAAGAAAAGGGTTATTGAGCTGGTAAGAAGATCAGGAGATAGATGCATTTCTGATAATCCATCAACTCTTAAGGAAATCAATTAAAGTCAGATTAATTTATTGAAGAACAGTTTCTTACAGTAAATTCTAATATGCAGGACCAAGGGTCTCTTGGGAATTTCTAAAATACTATTTTTATTAAAAGATTTAAATGCACATGCAAATGTTGAGCTCTCTGGTTATTTCCCTTATTCCCTTAGAGGTCAGAAGAGTTTGTAATTTATGAATTATATGAATTTGTCTGACCAATCATTCTGATTATTTCTCGTATTTCAGTACTGGAACTCCATATAATTTTTTTCTCCTCTCCTACACCTTTGCTTTAAGGAAGCTCTTTATCTTTGTCATTTTTGCCATATATACTGTATATATATTTTTTTTCTTTACCTACCTACTTCCTACTTATTCTTCTTCTTTTTTTTCCTTTTATCTCTCTGCAGTCTGTCCTTCTGCTGCTCATTTTCATCCAACTCGTCCAATCCCTTCCATCCTCCTCTCCTCTGCTTTCTATCCATTAACCTCTGACCAGTCCCATCTACCAACACCAGCTGGATCCTCTGATCTCTACAGCGGTGAGCTGCACTGTTTGTGTGCGGATGTCTGTATGTGTGTGTGTGTGTGTGTCTGTCCATGTTTGTAACCTCTACCTGTTGGGGAGCAATGCAAGTGTAGCCAGGAACAACAAGGAGACACAAGAGAGATTTTCTCCATTACACTCTGTCACCACAACTCTTCTCAGAGAAAGGATCAGACAGTGCTAGGTAGAGCCAGTGAACACAGCAGAGAGACAAATCTTAGATGAGGATTTTTAAAAGTGCAGTATGTCATTGTGCTCTAGAGAAAATGCAAGGCAGAAGAACTCGTGCATGAGAATTAATGCCTACTTACTAAATTATAGCTTGGAGATAACAGAAAACAGAAAAAGCAGATATTAAAATGTTTTACAAAGCAGAAGACAATGTGAGGAGAAGAGGTTGTTAACATAATCATACCAGCTATAACATCTGTGCGGCTTTTACACTACTTGACCAGAGCTGATGTCTTGTACAGTGATATTGTCAGTCTTATAATTCTGTTAAAGCTACAGCTTTCAGACTTGTGTCTGACTTGATGACTGTGTCATGTGTCATGAATGTTAACGACATACAACCATGATAGAGAAGGCAACGGTACACATCTCATATGTGCATATGCATGTCTTTGTTTAGATTTAAACCCTTTTTGTTGAGAATAAAAATTGACCAAGGACTAGTGGTGTGACAAAATAGCTACTGATCATATTTGTTTCAGACTTGCAAAGCTTCTTGATGTACATAGTGGAAAAGACAATGTTTAACATGTTTTTAGTGTGAATTGTGTTTTTTTCATTAAAAGATTGAAGACTTTCAAATACTGTTTAATATACGGTACATATTGATTGGACCTGGTTCTACTGCAATCTTCTACTCTTGATCTTTTCAGTGTGTTGGGGTCTGCTGCTTCTCTTGCAAGAAAATCCTAGGTTCGAATCCATTGGGTGCCCTTTTGCTTGGAATTTGGATGATCTCCCTTGTCTGCATTAGGGTTAATTGGTGACCCTGGTCAATGATTATCTGTCTTTATGTTTCAGCCCTGTCATAGACTGTCAACCTGTCCACGGTGTACAATGCTTGAGCTGGGATAGACTTCAGCACTCCTGCAACCCTTCAGAGGACAACAGTTGCCTCTTTATTACTTTGACTGTGTCCTATTCAGACTTGTGCCGTATTGGAAATGATAAAATATCAGATACTAGGTTAGGCTGAGTACATATGTAATCCAGTAAGAGATAAAGTGGTTGTTGACTTACAATGTTACAGTACTGACAGTTTCTGTAGATGTAGACTAAATTGTGCTTTAAGCTAAATGCTAATGTCACTATGCACATTAGGTATGATACAACATAGACTTTCCACCCAAAAGTAATACATCTTGCTTAAATACTAAGAAAATTGATGGGGGCAGTAACAAAAACAAAAGAAAAAAGGAAACAATAAAAGGTAACAGTGCTGAATTTTTAATGTAAGTGTACATTCATGCCCATGAATGTACATTGTGTAAGTAATTAAAAATCCTAAAGATGAAAACATTGTTATATTATGTGGCATTTTAAGAAGTTTCATTTATTCTAAATGCTTCCACTAAATCCACAAATGGTATTTATAGAATGACTGGAGCATCCATCTTTTGGACTTCTGTTAACAGAATGAATGAACGCTTATTTAAATTTCACAATTCACACACTGACAGCTCAGCATATGTCCTCCATCACACACTTATTAGCAGGAGAGAAGGTATTAAAATATATTACCCATCAAATACACTGATAAGAACACAGCACACTGTATAATCAACAGCTGATTCAGCAACATGGCCAGTGTGGACTGTATGTGCAACATGTTTGATGTTAATGGGCTTCAAACAAAGCTGACCTGGCTCTGTAACTTGTTATCATTCTACTCTCAATAAAGAAACATTTTGAATTTCTCTGTTCAACATGTAAATCTGTGTTCCCCCTCAGCTAAAATGCCTGATGATTGTTGCACTATGCCTCTCAGCACTATATAATCATATTCAGAAACAGAAGCAGCCTGAAAGAAACAAGAAATGCAGGCATTAAGTGCAGCAAACAGTATGCTATATTATACAAGTCATTTTGAAATAGTTCCTCTAGATTCTCCCAAAAATGTTTTGATGGTCATACGTTATGTACATTTTCATGACTCCATAAACAGTTCATAAACAAATGATGATACTGTAAGTTAGAAAAGTCAAATTTCTTTTCCCTTTACCCCAAGGAGTAACATTGTAGATCTAATGGAAATCAGAGGCTCTAGTGAAATTGTTTGGTTTCCAATGTTGGAATAATCATTACAATCCCCAAAACATTTTTTTTAATAATTAACCTTTATAAAAAACCTCTTATGTCTGGCCAGTTTGTAGAAGCCTGCTATTGGGCCAGGCAGAATTGTGAGCCATGATAGTACATTTACATTTAGTCATTTGGCAGAAAGCTTTTATCCAAAGCAACTTAAAACTGAGGTACAAAGCAAGCAAAATCTAACCAAGGACAATAACTTCAAAGTACAAGGAACTGTTTCCATTTCATGAGGTGTAAGTGTAGCAGGTTTTTGAAAATATGGGAGCGAGGCTGGTGAGCGTGCAGAGGTGGGTAAGCCGCTCCACTATGGTGGAACCACTGAGCTGAAAAGTTTTGCCTGGGATGTTCTGAGGTGAGGTGAGGGGACCACAACATATTGTTTGCTGGCAGAGCACAGCGGATAGGAGGCATTGTAGAATCGGATGAGGGAGTTCAGCTAGACAGGTGCTGTGGAGTTGACAACTTTGTAGGCAAGGGTCAGGGCTTTAAACCTGATGCGGGCAGCTACAGGAAGCCAGTGTAGAGTTTTGGAGTGTGGTGTAAGGTGTGTCCCTTTGACTGATCAAAAAATGAGATGTGCTGCTGCAGTTTGGATCTTCTAGAGGGGTTTGATGGTGCATGTTGACAACCCTATCAGTAAGACATTGCAGTCATCTAGACAAGATATGACAAGAGCCTGCACAATGAGTTAGGTTGCATAGTCTGCATGCCCTTGATACAGAGGAGATGTGGTCGGTAGTGCTCAGTTGATCATTAATCTAGGAAGCAATAGTCATATATACAGTATATACTTTAAGACCAACTTGAGCACTGCAGCCCTGCTTCAATGGACTAATGTTGCTTCAAATCCTATGTTGCTGGATTCTACCCAACTCAAGCGTTCTTGACAAAGACAGAGGATCCATACCAGGTCCGGTCCATAAGTGCTCCTCTATCTTTGTTCTCCATGCACATTAATAGTGTGTAAAGAACAATATTCCTCCAGGAGTTAATACATTGGCACATTACAGTCACACACAACAATGCTACACATTACTTATTTGCACACTGTAGTGGAAAAAAAAATTACTAGAAGCATGAGTAAAGAAACACCCTGCCATCAAGACAACGTCCTTGACATTAAAAGCACTTCAGCACTCAAAACGTGTTTGCTAATTCACATGGGTGGAAAACAAATCAGGTGAATGCCAATTGTACTCAGTGGAGTGCATGTGGTTGTGTGTAGTCTCGATACCTCTGGCGCCACAGCACTCTGGGAACGGAGCAAGATAGAGGCAGTGATATAAGGCAATCAAGAAAAGAGAGATAGATACATGGTTAATAGCTTTTAATCTGGGGATGGAGACAGACAGTGAGAGACAAAAAGAGAAATATGGAGAACAAGAAAGAGTTAGAGAGTGTGATTGAGACACAGAGAAAAGGGGAAAAAGAAAAGAAATGGGAAATTGCTCGTGCTCCATCTCCTCCTGGAGAGAAACATGGTGCATCAAGCATCCCGTGGTAATGGAACTTCCATTTTATTGTCATTAATTCATGCCCCTTGTTTGTGACTCACTACTTGTCTTGTTGGCCTGTTTTACTGGCTCTGGTCTCGGTTCGCCTGTAATAAAAGGCAGGAAATTACTTTTTAAAATCCAGCAGGCAGATGACAGTTGAGAACGCAGTCAGTGCTTGTATCAACAAAGTGTTTCTGAGACTAACGGCAAAGTGAGTCATCCTTGAGTTATCTTTGCTCTGAAGCAAGAAATAACTTTGCATCTCTTCTACAGCCCATTAAAATGTGCCTTTTAGCAAAAAAACAAAGAAAGATTATCTGTAATTTAGATTGCTTACATGTTGGCTTCTTGTGCCATCTGTTGTGTATGACTCTAACTCTGACCATAGCGGCTTGCAACTGCTTTCATTGGTTGAAGTAGCACACCTTAATACTGCCTAGAGCAGGGGTCACTAACAGGAAGATCTGGATCTGGGTCCAGAAGCTGTCCCATACGGACCCAGAGCTACAGACCAAACCGAATGTTTTGATTCCAAATCTAGCGAGACACCTTAATTTTAACCGGCGCAGCTATTTCGATCTTTACGGTAGTTATTTAGTGGACACGAGAACGCATTGGCCAATTGAATGCAAGTTAAGCAATCTCACGTGACTTCACTCAGCCAATCGATTCTGTGGATCACAGGCGGGAAAATTAGCGACTCAACAGTAGATGAGAGAAAGTTTGAGGTTGGAAAGCAATTAATAAAGAAAGACGTGGATAACAGAGAGAAAGAGAGGAGAGAGATACAGACGACAGAGAGGAGAGAGACAGACGACAGAGAGGAGAGATACAGACGACAGAGAGGAGAGGGACAGACGACAGAGAGGAGAAAGTTGATAAAAGGACAGTGAGACTGAAAAAGGAAGAGATAAATATAAAAATGTCCAAAAAGAGAAAAGTTTACAGTAAAAATCGAGTTTTTGTTCCTGTCTGTTCATATTACCCACTAAACCAGTTTGTCTGTGGCTCTTATTAAAAGAGCCAATGTCAAACAGCATTATGAGACAAAACACAAAGGTTTTGAACACACATACCCACTGAAATCTGAAGTGTGATTACAGAAAGTCTCATAGCCCAGTATGAGCAGTCCACCAGGATCTTGAGCCACATGCTCAGTTTGATGTTACATAACAAGAAATTTGTCTAAAGGTTTTTGAATTGTACTGAATTAATTTGATTTGACAGTCAAGTATTGATTACATGCAGGGGACTTAATAATATATCACAGTAAATAGTTAGACATTATAATCTTCTGGACCTTTGTTTCCAAAAAAATTGTGTAACCGGACCTCTTTGAATTTTAGTTGAATACCCCTTCACTAGAGTAACATTTGGTCTGTTTAAAAATCTAAAGACTGTTGAGTCCTGCAACCTTTTAGAGCCAAAAGCCAAATCAACCAGAAGGAAGGCAGAAAGTCCCCCAAAGATAACCAAACCTTGGCTTTTTTATTCCTCTTTCTTCCTCTTTGTTAGTAGCTTTTTGTAGAAGGTTTTACTTAAAGTGATCTAAGGAGCACAGCAAAGTCCCAGAAAGCTTTTGGCACTCTCAATTTTATCAGTTCTTAGTTGTAGTTTTTGTTGGTCAGTTTAGAGTACTAGACAGATCAAATATCTGGGTTCATCAACAACAACAGAATCATGGGAAATGTGGACTTGGCAAAACAGTCTGTCAGAAGTCGGGATTTTTCTTCTTGGTTGCTTTTTGTTTTTGCCCCTGTGTCTGTGTTTTTTAATCTCTCGTCTGTATGTGTCCCCGCAGTTCTCCTCCCTGCCAGCAGAGGTGTTCCTCTACCTCAGCCTGTCTCTGGTCCCTCTTGGTTCAACACACCTGCTTGTTATCATCCCTTCACTCCTGTTATAAGCACCCTCATGTCCATTGCTTGCTGCAAGTGCGTCTCCCTTGTCTCCTGTTGTTCCTTGTTTCGTCCGTTTTCCCCGACCTCTAGCTTTTCCCCTGAGCGTTATTTAGTTTCACAGTTCTCTAGGTTTGCGTTAGTCCGGTTTAGTCTGTAGTTAGTTAGTCAGGTTTTTTTCTCTCAGTTTGTCTCCTCCTACGTTTTGTAGTGAGCGTTTTTATTTTCTCATTGATGGCCTGTTTTTCCTATGACCTGTAGTGAGTATTTTGTTTTCTTACCTTTTTTTTACCGCTTGTTATTTCCTCCTAGATAGTGAGCGCTTTTTGTTTTCTTGTGTAATTTTCCTCTTGCCTTCTGCAGTGAGCGTTTTTTGTTGTTTTGTTTCCTCTGTGTGTGACACGGCCTTGCCTGTTTGGCTTCTGTGTTTGGATTCCCGAGTGTGTATCGGGTTCTCACACAGTCCTACAACACGTGCCATTTACACTGCGTCTACACCAAAAGCATGCCAGTATCAAGTTTTACTATACTTGATGATTCTTGCTCTAGATGCATAAAACACTCCACAGAAAGCACCAAATCAAATAATTTCTACAGAAAATACAGAAATATATCAAGTAACGCAACTGAAACACACAGTCTAGCTTCTGATACTATGCCTGTACTCAAAGTTGGGGTTCCAACATGTAACCAACACTTTGAGGGCTCCTTAAACTTACTTTAACCATATTTTCATGCTCAAACAGATAAAAAAAAATAGCTTACCCACTGGTAACATGATTGATGATCGTTATTTTTAAATACCGGTAATAATTTTCTTCAACTCAACATGTCACAAGTCCTCTGTACTACTTCTAAACAAAATGGTTCCAATGTGCAAGCAAACAGGAGCTACTGTATGACACATACCCAGTATAGGATGCAAATGCAAGTGTTGACACTGTGTTTAAAGAGAGATATGCTTTGTTACTCAATGTAGATGAAATTCCAAAGCTGGCTTACCATACCCTTCACCAAGAGAATTCAGCAGAATCCAAACCTATGAAGTCACTGATTTCACTGAGAATTTCTATACAAAATAGAGAAAAGCTGATACTAAATATGATATACCTCTATACTTGGAAGAAAACGATCCTGTTATAATATTGAAATGACAAAAGACAAGATAAATCAGTGACCGAGGCTGTGGCATCTTGTATCAGGGATTGATGGTAATGTTAGTGAGGATATTCCCACTGGAACAAATTGCCTTCGATTTTTTACATACAGTTTTTGTTTATGCTGTTGCAAAAAGCAAAATCCTTCGAACAATGGAAGAATACATCATGTTCTTATCCTTAATAATCACAAATATCCTGAAGGGCCTGAGCCTGAAGGGCTAAGTATCCATCTATAGAAACATAGTATTCTGTATCCAGTATCCAGTTGGACATATTTGCAACTGCAGATCCATTTGCAGTGCATTCAGAAAATATTTTAAGTATTTACCTTTTTGTCACATTTTGTTATGTTACAGGCTTATTCTAAAATTTAATAAATTCATTATTTTCCTCAGAATTCTACAAACAATACCCCATAACGACAAAGTGAAGGATGTCTGTTTGAAATCTTAGCTAATTTGTTGAACGTAAAAAAAAGAAAAAAAATCACATGGACATAAGTATTCACAGTCTTTGTCTCCTGTTGCCACTGATCATCCTTGAGATGTTTCTACAACTTGATTGTCCACTTGTGGGAAATTCAGTTGATTGGACATGATTGAAGTCCTAGGTCAGGGAGGTGACCAAGAACCTGGTCACTCCAGTATTCTTCTGTTCTCTGTTTTTACAGTTCAGTAATCAGAAGCTGGAAGTGAAGGAATAGTTGGAAAACAACAGCCCCTGCTCTATAGAGTGTAAATCTCATTAAGGCGCATTTGTGATTTTGGGCTACATTAGTAAAGCTTAATTTAATGACAAGCAGCTGGTTATTTTAGCTTAGCATAAAGACATGAACACACTAGCCTGGCAGAAACCAAACGATTTTCATATGATAAAGAGCCAGCTACATGTAGTTGTTTGCCAGTGTTATGCTATGGGATGCTAAAAAGCTGCAGCTGTAGCTGTATAGTTTATGCACATACATTAACTTTCCCACCTAAGCAAAACAAGCAAATAAGTTAATTCCTAAAATGTAAACTTATTCCTGTAAATGTAGCTCAGTCATTGATTAATTTATTAAGAGTTACATAGGGAATGGACCCAATTTGCATATGCAGGTTTAACCATGCTGACAGTCTCCACACTGTCTCAACTGTTGCTACTGGCGATCCTGTAATGTAACGTCATTTTGAACATCATGCTTCTATGCTGTTTACCTTGAGATTCTTACATGAAAGATAAAGCAGTTTCCATGACAATTTTACAGAGCTGTAAAAGTCCTGTTAATTCACCAAAGGTTTCAAGCCTTAAGTGCTTGCAGGGCTCATCTTCTTTCTGTGATGATGGTGGTGACCCCTCTTGAGTGTAAACCTTCTTTAACACATCTTTGTTGAGCTGATGAATAGAAAGATGTTCAGATCTCTAACAGAACAAAACACATCATAAATCCTATGATGTAGCGATGTTAGCATATCCATTAACAATAAAAAGCTTTTTACACAGCAGAGCCAAGAAGGGCAGTGGTGAATCTAGCACAGCTAGAAAGGTGGAATCCTACTGTATACAATACTGAAAGATAGGAGGATCAGTAAGCCAGATGCGTTGCGACCACTTCAATCTACAACTGATAAATCATTCACACACTGTTATATTGAATTTCTGTAAACTGATCCAGAAATCCTCAAGAAAAAAGTAGTAGAAAAAAATAGTGACAGTCTCAAACCATTCACATAGACACTCACATGCATCCACCCTGACAAACATACTGTTTCGCTCTTGCTGTTTCGTGTTTATGTTTCACAGAACCTTGTGTCACCAAAGTAGAGAAGTGACACAGGCGCTACCAAAGGCAACATAGACGTGAGAGATGGGGAAAATGAAAGTGCTTTGAGAAATGGCTGTAAGATGTTGCAAAGTTCCTTTGGACTTTATGGCAAACCAAGGGCTCAAAACAATATAATGAGGTGCTGTTTCAGGGAGCTCATTTACTCTATAGTGGATCAGTAAACCTCACTATTATAACTGGAGCTTAAATACCTTTCATTTCTGAAAATAGCATTTGAAGGAGATCATACCAAGGCCTGCATTGACTTTGATACTCCAAGACCTCAATATCAAAGAGGAGGAACACAGCATGTTATCCATACCCACAACAGAAGACAACTAGAGGGAAGGAAGAAAGAGACAGCAGAAAAGCAGTTAAAAGAAAATATTAAAGAGGAAAAGGAGAGGTGCAACACAGAGCGAAAGTTGCTGAAAGACAGAGGTAAAGAGAGAAACGACAGGCCAAAGGAAAAGTACAAAATACGACCCCTAGAAAATAAAATGAAATAAAAGATGAATGTTTGATAAATAGAAATGGGAGGTGGTGGATGAAACAAATTAAGGCAGAGACATTTGAGAAAACACTGTCTAAGTAAGAGAGATAGATGCAAGCTTAAATTATAATAAACAATCATCTTTAATAACGACAGATTACAAGTTCAACCCAAAGGCAGCTACTACACAGTTCAGGCCCATGAATAACTCTAAAAGAGACAAAGTAGGAAATGATAGGAAATTCTTAATATTTGAAGTAATGGGGGAGCCTGTTTGTGTTACTGACCATTAGTCTGATCGAGGATAGCGGTTGCATGCCATTCCCCACCTACAGTACATCAAGAAAGTATTCATGGTGCTTAACTTTTTCCACCTGTTATGTTACAACCTTATTTCATATTAGATTCAATTTTTCATTTTCCTCAAAATTCTACAAAAAATATATCATAATGTCAAATTGATAAAAATGTTTATTTAAAAAAAAAATCTAATGTATGTTGACATGACACTCAAAATTGAGCTCTGGTGAATCCTTCTTCCACTAATCATCCTTACAATGTTTCTACAACGTATTTGGACTTTACCTGTACAAAATAATCAGTTGATTGGACTTATTTGGAAAAACATACAACTGTCTATATAAGGTCCCACAGTTAACAGTGCATGCCAGAGCACAAACCAAGCCATGAAGTCCAAGGAATTGTCTGTAGACCTCCAAGACAGAACAAATCAGGGGAAGAGTAATCTTTAGTACTGAAAGTCTAAATGAGCACAGTGGCCTCCATCATCCATAAATGAAAGAAGTTTGGAATCACAAAGGGTTCTGAGCAATAGAGAGAGAAGGGCCTTAGTCGGGGAGGTTACCAAGAACCCATTGGTCAGTCCAAAAGAGCTCCAGCATCCAGAAGAACAATCTTCTCTGCAGCACTTGCTCTTGCACACCAGTCAGGCCTGTATAGTAGAGTGGCCAGACAGAAAACACTCCTCAGTAAAAGCTTCAAGATTCTCTGGTCTAATGAAACAATAGTTGAACTTTTTGCCCTGAATGTCAAGGGTCATGTCTGGAGGAAACCAAGCACTGCTTACCACCTGGCCAATACAATCCCTACAGTAAAGCATGGTGGTGGTGGCAGCATCATACTGTGGGGATGGAACTGGGAGACTAGTCAGGATCGAAGATCATCAAAGATGAATGCAGCAATATACACAACGACAGAGACTGGAGCTGTATATTTCTTTTCTTACTCTTCTTTCCACTCACCCCAACCGGTCGAGGCAGATGGCCGCCCTCTATTAGCCTGGTTCTGCTGGAGGTTTCTTCCTCAAAGGGAAGGTTTTTTATCACTCCACTGTTGCCTAAAGCTTGCTCAAATGGGATTGTTGGGTTTTCTATATCATTTTTTATACAACTATACTCTGGAAGGTCTTAAACCTTACACTGTAAAGTGTCTTGAGATGACCTCAGTTGTAATAAAAATGAATTGAATTGAATACTTTCTGGATGCACTGTACTCACTACCACACAGTACCAAGCATGAATCACCTGCCTAACAGCAGGATATGCGATTTAATTTTTGTCAGTTGCCCAAATCTCTGAAGGTGATGTAGATGCAGTTGTTGACTGAGCTCGCTGAGCATTTCTAAGAAATGTATGCACTGCATTCCTGATACATCAAGAGGACGTAAAAGGACAAATCCTGACTTAGACCGTCTGTTCCGTTAAGTCTTGTTATCATCACAATGTGATTAATTCTCATCACGAGCAGGAAAACTTCCTCTTCACTCTTAACATTAAACATCCAGCAATAGTCAGCAAGAGTTAATTAAGACCAGAGCTCCTAAAAAACACCTCATTTTCATTACTGCTCATCTATCACTGCAACATTTTCATCAAGAAATTTGCTCTAAATCTTCTTTAAACATAGTGTCTTTCCCACAAGGACAATTTCTTGGTAATTTTGATTCAGCATCGTCCTTTACATCCCTTTGTGATATCCAATTTATATTAGCCTTTTTTTAAAAAAATATTGACTCACAGACAGTGTTTTGACATTCTCTACACTCTTATGTCATAATGGCAAGTGAAATAACAAGAGTCTAATTGTGTATAATATATAATATTTCCTATGGCTTATATGTCACCATAGAGAGAGAGAGAGGACACATTAGTCATTCAGCTATTATCCCTCAGTGGCCCTCTCTATGATAGACACATGTAGAGCAGCAGGGTGTCATCATCTCCTGTTGGCTGTGCAGGGCCTATGTGTTCAGTTACAGTATGTACAGTATATAGTAAGTGTGTATATCACAAGCCAAAAAGAAAGTGTGTGTGTAAAGCAAGCAAGGCAGCACTCTACCTGATCTTCGTCATGCACACACACACACACACACACACACACACTGTGCTGCTTATGTCTGAACAGATATGAAGTGGAACAGACAGAGATGTTTCATTTACCGTCTTTACAACCAGAAACACATGCACATTATGGTAATGCTAAACAAAGCAACATAAACATAGGAGTGTGGGAGCACACACACCCTGATACACACACCTCGAACAAAGAAGCACACCGGAACAGGGGCAACCAAGCTGAGAGACCTGCCAATTAAGCCTGACCATCTGTTATGGAGGCTAACACTTCCGTGCATGTGAAATACAGATACAGTCTCTGGAAATGTCAAACATTTTTACTGCAGTGCGTTTGAGGTTACTTCACTGCATAGTTGCAGCATCCCAGCTACAGCCTCATAATATTTAGGATGCAGTGCTCCTTTGTGCCACTGGGTGTGGTGAAGTCATTCCCTCCTGCACACTCTCTAAGGCAGTGGAAGCCAACCCTTCCGATCAAGCATGCCTGCGTAAAAGCGGGTATGTGACCAAAAAATGTCAAAAACAAAACACCTGATTTCAGCAAGAACCTTTAAGACATTTGTCCACAGGAGGACATATATGATGAACAATGAACAGGCTTAGACTGACACAATTAATCATCACAACTGTAGAATAATGCAACTAATCCATCCTTTTAACAGGGTCACGTGTTGAAACTCAAAGTAAAGTAGTAAGTAAGAGTAAATTCTTCGAAGCCCGGTGTTTTAGGAGTAGCCAACAGCTTTAACTCCCCAAGCACATAGGATGGGTGAGGAGATTCACTAATTCTGACCTGCGTTGTTGCAGCTGAATTATGCAGATGGCTAAAAAGAGAGCCTGCGGCAATGTCTGTATACGAGCCTTTGCAGCGATAGCAGTCGGGGGTAGGCACTTCATTTTTTCAAGTTTCCTGCTGTGATTCTAATGCAGGTTGTACCACAAGTGTGATGTGTCAATATACATACACCTACTTACTTCCTGTATGTTTGTTCTTCATTAGAAAATTATAAGAAGTGGACTCAGGGGAATAGAAATAATCTGAATAAATCTGTGAAATCGGTCTATATGTGAATGAAAATAATAAATGATTAATTCAACACTTCACTTTTTTGTAGTTTTGTCTCAGTAAAAGACACAAACATGGACTCAAGCAAATCTAACACACTTAGAAAAATAGTTCTACAGCTAATGAGAAAGTCCCCAGGCCTTTGTCTGAAACACTTGAGTATTAAATAGACTAATACTGCTCTGACATCTGAGGTTAAAGTGAACACTGAATCAGCACAGGAAGTGTCAAATCCTGTATCCAAGTCTGTCGAAGACTACATTTTTTATTGAAGTCTACATATACTCACGTTTACATTTTACATTTGACCTTTTGGCAGACGCTTCAATCCAGTGCAACCTAAAAGTGAGGTACAAAGCAAGCAATAAAACCAATTCAGGAGGACATTATTGGAAGCAAAGTGCTATGAGAGAAAGTGGGCTAAAATGTCCTCTTATGGAGTGTAGGTTACTAATTTATTAAGAACCCTTAAAAGAACAATTTAAAAGCATCACTATTATGCTCAACCATACCTTATGATGACACAACTATAAGCAATCAGTCTTTGATTTTTTGTCTCAGTCTCAACATGAAGAGTCTAACAGAACAGTTTTATCACACTGTAAAATAGAAGCATTATTTGATGGTTCTACAATTTAACTATTACAATGAGCCCCTTTGATACAAACTTACCAAACCAAACACCACATACATGTATAGACGGGCATCCGCTGCTGTCCCTTCCTGGTTCTGAACAAGGCGAACAAAGGCTGAAAGGAGGTTCCAGGGCCATTTTACAGACTTTGCCCTTTGTGAAGAGAAGAAGGCAAAATGAAATCTAGCATTAGGACCTAGGCAGAGATTAAGAAAGCACAGGAATGGACAGAAAGATCAAAATGGTAATGTTGCCTCAGGCCTGTTGGATGAACTTAAACAAGAGTTTAATAACAGTTAGTCATGTTAATATTAGGTGATTATAGTATGTCATAGTTTCCATCAGACCTTGTTCTAATGCTCAGCTGACCCCAGCAAATCTGTTACAGCTGTTTAACAAACCCTAGGCTATCCAACACACAGTAATTAAGACACAAAGGTGGATAACAACTGTTTTCCTGGCTAAAATATAAAATTGTTTACAGTCTATCATAGTTGGACCATGTTGGGCTCAATTAGTAGAGCAGTTGCTCATGAACTGCAGGGTTAGTGTTTGGACTTCAGGTTTCTCCTGGTCACAAGGCACTGAACACCCATAATAGTTATTATATATGTTCAGTCCAACAATAACTTCCCAATTAGGATCAATAATGTATGTCATTATTATGAATATACATGTTTGTGCTCAGTTATGATGACAAACTACTAGTCAAAGCAATTTGAATTATCAACCGGTAGAAATAAAGAATTATTCTTTGAAGCCTTGATATATCTGTTCACTGCACAAAATACAATACAAAACTAGAGAAAGAGATACATAAAGGTGCAATATGCTTATATTTCGCTAAGTAATAAGACATATTACCTCATCTTTATGTTTGCTATACTTTGATAAATAAGCCTTTGAGGCAAATATGTTTAGTGCCTTGAATTTTGCTCTGTTCCAACCAGACTGTGTGCACTTCATCACACCTGAGAAGGCCATTGATTTCCCTGATGGGTAGGTACTTCTGTGACATTGGTTCTACATTATTATAGTTTTGCCATCATTATTAAAATGGAGGTCAATTTGTCAGCTGTGTGTACTTCACTATTCTTAGTACTGGCTCACCTAGCCACTGCTTTTTCTCTATAGGCTTTGTGCTGGCTTGTGAAACAGCAGGACAGGTTGAACAAACAAAGGAAAGGAGAAAAAAAAGCCATTTGGAATTTAAATTGGCATTGAGTTGTTTCTGATTAGTTGGTTGTTCTTACACTTATTAAGATAAATTTGTTGAAATTGTAAAAGGACATCCCAATTAGAGAAAGTCAAATTCCAATAACAAAGTACAATAATGTCTATAGCAGTTTCTCCCTTTTCTTGATGGTGAATAGTAGCATTGAAAGCTTAAAATAACTAATTACAATCTGGATTTTATTGTTTAGAGATCAAATTACATTGTGGAATCCAATCTTAGCTTTGACAAATTTCTCTGTTTGGCCGGGGTAAAACACAGCCCTGTGAGACAACCAGTTTGGCTCCATGTAATGACTCAAATCCAAGTGTTTATTTGTTTGAGTGGGGCTTCATTTAAATGCACAATCATCGCACTCTTAAGGAAGGCATTGTGTTTGTCCTTGTGTGCCTGTGTGTGACGGAGCTGAGGGAGGTGGGTCTGGGGACCACCTGAAGCTAAAAGTGAGAGTTGTATTATTAAGGATTCTATGTGAGAGTGGATTAAGGTTGTAATTAATTTGGCTCTTGGAGGAAGAAAAATTACAGTGAAAGCTATTTTAAATGAATTGGGCTACTGCAAATGGCAAATGCAAACTCACATACGCAGAACATTTACAGTATGTATTCCTGGTATTTAAAATCATTATATTGATTTACGCTGGTATTGAATACATTAAGACACTGTACCCACACTTTTCTCTAAAATTTCTGGTATTTTTGGCAAATCTGCCAATTAACATCCAAACATGCTAACGTGTTTTTAATTAACATCTTTTTCTCAAAAATTTTACTGTATAAGCAAAAGAGTCTGTGCCATATATTCTAGTACAAACATGCCTGATTTGTGACAATAATAATATTGACAACTTAAAACAACTAGTAATTATGACAGTAAACAATGAGACAATGACAGAAACAGTTTACGGAAACATTTTAAAATCAATAGCCTCAATGGAAAATTAAACTTCTTGTTTCAAACTGAAAGTGCAGCTAGTTAACTGAGAACGTATTTATAGCCTAACTGTGACCTTTCTGTAACCCTAACCAAGTAGTTCTTACTTTAACCATGCCTATGAAGGTCCCATACATGGCCTACTAAACTGACTAGAAGATAGAATCATCCAAAATCAATAGCCATTTAATGGAATGATAACATTTGTGTCATGATAACATGAACCTTTAAGATGATATTAATATGGAGTTGGGCTGTCATTATTAAGGGTCTTTATTTGGGTTTGAGAGCAATCTGGAATTTTAGCTTGCATCCCAATATACAGTCTCACAGTATTGTTTATTGTTTGGAAGGACTGATGAACTATTATCATATATATCAACTCAAGTATATATATGCACACATGCAGATTTCTTATTTTTTCACAGCAGTAGTAAATTGTTATTAAAAAGTCGCTGATAATTATAAACTAACACTCTGAGTACAGTAGGTAGTAACAGCAAAACATTGTTAACAAGCAACAAGAAACTCTGACTTTTATTACGGCAGACACAAATCAGAGCAATAGCGATGTGGGGAGTGGAGTCCCACGGGAAGTGTTTTGTCAAGGAAGCTGTGCTTTCAACAGCAAACAGGAGGGTGTCCTCAGGATTGTCTTCCATTGCTTTGCATCTTTTCCTGCTTGCTTTCCACATTTCCCAGCTTTGGCTCCTTTTTGCCTTTAGCAAAGATTTGTCACCACAACAACAGTTTAGTCGACAGGGGATAAAAAGTTTAGAATAAGCACTTGTCTCATTATTAAGTACCTGACAAAGATCTGCAACCCCTGCCACCTCAATCCAACCAACTTCTTTCTCTATTTCCACGGGAATCTCAAGTGGATTGTAAACTCCTAGCAGTAGAACATTAAATCTGATGACTTTGATGAATCCTGAAGGCCTGTGAGCACAATGTGACTTTGAGATGTCCCAAAGGAAAGTTGAGTATTGTAAGAGAAATGTGGCAAAATCTTTGGTTATCAGCAGTGATCCTATTTCTCGCCTTAAAACTCATCCAGAGAAGGTCTGTGTGAAAGGTCTGTCATTGTCAGAAATTCCTAAAGGACAAAAACGTTAGGACCAATGTTACACTACATTTGTAAAACAAGCAATTAGAAAACTTCACGACACAACAAAGAATACTCTAGCTGATGCAACATTTTATGCTCACATATGACTTGAAATTAAATAAAAAAGTGCACTGCTATTGCTGAAGCTTTGATGCGTCTTCAAAACGAGGAAGAGAGCACAGATGAATGGTGCAGGTTGATGAGATATCTCTGCTAGGATACTTTTGGGGAGGTTTCCTTTCAACATAGCTATATTGCTTCAAATCCTCAAACAATCTGATCTCCCTTTAAAGTGATGCTTCGCAGTCTGATTGTGAGTGTGTGGGCTTAGGGTGCAAACCACACCACTGGGCTCGTATGCCCAAAATATAGACAGGCACTTCACACTGCACTACTACAGACTACCAATTAGAAAGAAGTCAGTATGAAAGTTGTGGGGCCCAGCTTGCTTTAATAAGCTAAAAAAAAATCCCAACAGTTCTCAGAGAAGCAACAGCATTACCAAGGAAGATAAAACATAGCATAAGCAATAAAAGCACCAGAATTCAGAGGACAGCATAAGTCTGCCAGTATACTCTGTCAGATGTTTGATTTGCTTTGGAACACCTTTCTAACGTTGTATCAGTGGGGGTTGTGTCAGATCATTTGTATATTTTCAAAACCAACAAACATTTACACTATTACAGCAAGCACATTATTTCAGATCACCATCTTGAGTTGCAAATATGAAGGTTTGTATTAATCTATTTGGACAGCTAGGATATCTATCATAATGTGGAATAATGTGAAACAACTGCAGATGGGTCTATATTTTAATATTTTAGTCACTTTACAACACTTACCTAAATTATGAAGGTATTTCCTGAATTTGTTCTTTATTCTAGGTCGTCAGAACCAAGTCCTGGGCCAGGTGCAGCTGTTCCTCAAACACTATCAGTGACTGACTGTAGTGGTCTTTAGTGGATTGAAGAAAAGAGTCACCTTTTCTTTTGTGAAAGACTTAAATTCCAGAATGAAAACACAAACTGTTTAAATGTATTTTATTTTCAGTATACATTTACTGGACTACACTATTGTAAAAAATAAAAAATGATTTTGTCAGAGAAAAGGGATGAACGTAAAGCATAAGATGACAACCACAGAAAGAGTGACAACGAGGCAGATGACATGTCTTGTTATGACTAATACTAACTGAATGTGCAGCATTTTGCAAAGTGCAGAACCCACTTCCTCACTCTGATCCACCTGTCCACTTAATTCTACCTATCCATAACTCACACATGTCTGTCTAGCCTTTCGCATTAAGATGTTCCATTCTCCTCCTTAGCTGTCCGCTCACTGTCCATCTCAGCCATTTCCTCATTGTGCAATATTTCCATCATGTCCTATAAGAAATCATCACACAAAGACTGTGCAGAAAAGGTAAAGCAAAGTCAATCTATCCCTTCCTCCTATCACACAGCTATTGCCTATTCCCATGAAAAACACAGTTTGCTCTTCATGTGTCAACTTTGGTACCATATGTATGTATTCTTCTCTCTATGCCTGTCTGAGTCTTTGATGAGGGAAAGGCCAAGGTGAGGTGGCACAGTTAGAACCAGGAAGTAAAAAAGAAGATGGTAATTAAGACCCCAAAATGTCAGAAAAAGCATGGAAGAAGAAGGAGTACAGTTTAGGATTCAGAACATGATGGACAACCTGGGAGAGGAGTGGAGCAGTATTACATCTTGTTCAGTCCTGCTGCAGTGTGCTCTGATGTTTTAACCATGGGGCAACAGTGCCATCGTGTGTTTTAAAGCAGCGTAGCTTGATTTTCTTCAGGTGGAAAAGGGAATCTCTACTATACTGTGCTGAGGTTGCTATGTTCCTGGATGGATAATGTATTCAATATGTGGCAAATGGGATATTTCAATTTGCAGAGTTGTTTGTAAAGTGTTCTTTTGTTTTTCGACCAGGATACTGATCCACTACTGGAGCTTCCAGATTCATGCATATTTAAAGTCCTTGAAACACATTCACTGCAATCAGTTGATCTCTGTTTAACCAGCTATGTGACAGTTTACTTTAAACTAGGTAAACAGTCATGTAAGATTAAGTTGCAGAGATCTGTTTTCACTTGTTAAAAGTACAATTGCACAGTTCTCTGAGCTTCTTGTTTCATTATTTCTCTTTCTTGGGCATCCACATTGTATACTGAAGACATACACTGGCAACAAACATTTGTTGTTGTCCTTCATATTTAGCAAATTAAGTTTATCCATTACAAAACAACTATTATTTGCTTCTCAATCAGAGCTAGTTAGTTTAGTAAACCAATGACTTGAGTTTATATTTGGCTCTTCCTCCATAGGGAGAGTTCAGTGTCATGTTCAATGTAAATCAGAACTGAAAACTGACCAACAAAAACAGCTTTCCTTAGATACTCTTAGGTCTACTGTAGAGTTGAGAAAGGAAGCTTATTCTCTATAAAAACTAAATATTTCGTACACTGTAGTCTTCAGAGTCATGTTGCAATTGGATCCAATCAGGACAGAAGATGCATTGGAAGGCCCAAGTGCACCTCCGTCCAAGAAGACATACTTCATTGAGAAGACCTGAATTGGCTGCGTTATTGAAGAGAACCCAGTATGCACAGACTTTACATAGAATGCTCACGTCAGTTGGCCTTATAGGCAGAGTTGACAAGAAAAAGCTCATGAAAATTTGATAGATGTCTGCTCAACACCATCAGTGAAGACTGGAGTGCGTGCAATCTGCATCATGTGCAAGTCATCCTGAGTAAGTATGGATACCACTCCCCACTGAAGAGGCATACCGTTCCCTGTGGGCAATCACTGATTAGGCATAACCTCATTTTGCAGTAAAATAATGGCCATATGGATTCTTCCCAATTATGCAAGAATTATGTAGAGAAAAATAAAGCTGCTCAAATACACTCTGATAGCTTAAAGAGTTCAATCAACTGATCTGTACCCCATAATGCTGGTGTGGGAGAAGTTGGACCCAAGAGTTTGAGAACACTGCCTAACCAGCACAGCAGACCTTTGGGAAATGCTGCAGGAAGCCTTGGAGAAAATCTAATCCATAACATTTTTTTTTCTTTAAATGATAGAAAAGTTTAATATCCCAATTGTATGCTTGATGCTTAAAATATGAATTTGCCTAATAATGAATTACATCACATTTTTTCTTGTTAGAAAACATTATGAGTGAAATAGAATATAGAATAGAGTTTTGCCATCTATGCATAAACAAACAGTCCAGGCATATACAGCTATTATGGTGCAGGGCTCTCCTGAGAACATCTAGGAATGCAAGAAATTTTAATATTTAGACACTGTATAAAGAATTGCAAGGTAAAAATGAATATACAAATAAAACAATATAATATAACAATATAAAAATATTATTAATACATAAATATAATGGTGATATGCCAAATATATTATTTTTTTGTTGTTGTTTTGTTGATAGCACCAGTAACTGCTGCTTAATAGAAATATCAAACTCATATCTAACAGCAGACAAACAATGACTTTCATGATTTCTTTGACATTTTGATACCAAAGAATAATTACTAGAACACATTAGACTTAAGTAACTGAAAAAATTAATAAATGACTAACATGGTCCAGGGTTACTGGTTCCCTTCCTGGCTATATGTGAAGGTGTCCTAGGATAAGACACCAGCACCCCACGGTAATGCTGTCATCTGCTGCAGCTGTCCAAACAACTGTTTCTCCAGGGGGATCAATAAAATATAGTTCATTTTTTTGCTACAATTTACACTATTACTGGTAGTACTTGATTTTTTGGCTGTGGTCTTGTAGCTGGACCCTCTGTTGAGATAGTACACCTATTTTTTTTTATTTTTTTTTTTTTTTAAAGCTGGATTTCTTTAAATTACATCAAAGTAATTATTAAACGCAAAACCTGAGGCATAGCAGTAGGTTTCTGAGTGTGTAATGTGTAATGGGAGTCAGTGAAGCTGAACAGCAATCATATGGCTTAGGTACAAGTTACAGGTTAATTTATCCATATGAATGCCTAAATAAATTTATCAACTCAATTCAACTCAAATTTGGCACATTTGCACAAGATGGTGGAGAAACAGCAAATGTTTAGGTGGCCACTGTAATCTAGATAACTTTTTAATTTGGTATTTTCTTTCTTTATTTTCTGCACATTTATTTGGCAGGCATGCATTTATCTAATGCACCCAGCACTGGCTTGTGAAACCTCAGTGGCTGGGTCTTGGGCATTCAGTGTCTTGACTAGAGACAACATGTGGCCAAGAGGAGTCCGGTTGCAAACTGCCGACCCTTTTTCAATAGGCACTCCGCCTAATTAAGAACCCTAAAGAGTAATGACATTCAATCCAAGACATGTCAAGATTTAAGTTGATCAAATCCAAAATGCATTTAGTATTGGCATTCATTTTCATTAAGTATAATATGTAACTATTGCAGGGTCATAGACTATTAGCCAAATGGTTAAAGTTTTTTTGTGTGTGTGTGTGTGTGTGTGTGTGTGTGTGTGCGGTGGCCTGTCTATTGGGCCTTTATGCTCCTAGAGTCTACTAACAATGATGCTCCTGTTATTCCACTGGGAGCATATGGAGTAGAAGTTGTGGAATCACACTCATGTTATTAACATCCTCGACTTCCTCAAAGGTATCCACTGCTCTGAGACAGAGGGAGTGCAGCACAGCCAAAACCTTGGAGAACAGGTCTCAAACATGACAAAGGCCTGCTCCATGATGACAGAGGCCTTGGCATGATGCCGGTTGAAGCAGCACTACAACCCCTCTTGTAATGTCTCCTTGCTAGGGTAATGATGGCTGCAGGATGTTCAATGCAATGATAACAATCATCGGCCACAATAAAGTACAATGCAAACAGATTTGGGAATGAACATTTATGCTTTTACGTTGTTGTTGATCTGGACTCTGGTGTCTAGAAAGGGTTGATAAAGATGCTTTAACCATCAATTCAATTCAATCAATTCAGTTTTATTTGTATAGCGCCAATTACAACAGAAGTTATCTCAAGGCACTTTACAGTGTAAGGTTTAAGACCTTACAGAATATTTATACAAAAGATTATTGAGAAAACCCAACAATCTCATTTGAGCAAGCTTTAGGCAACAGTGGAGAGGAAAAACTCCCTTTAGAGGAAGAAACCTCCAGCAGAACCAGGCTCATAGTGGGCGGCCATCTGCCTCGACCGGTTGGGGTGAGTGGAAAGAGAAGAGAGAAAAGAACAGCAGGCAATAAAGACAACAACAAGCATCAAGAACATTGGGCAGATGAACTGGATTCTGGAGATGTACAGCTCCAGGCCGAGGATACCTGCAGAAAAGTACAGAGAGAGGGAGACAGAGAGGAGGAAACACAACTACAGGAGAGAGAAGACACAAAGTTAATGACATGAAATGGTGGCATTTTCATTGATACAGGAGAAAGGAGAGAGGAGAGGAGCTCAGTTTATCAGTGGAGGTCCCCCAGCAGACTAACCTATATCAGCATAACTAAGAGATGGTTCAGAGTCACCTGATCCATCTCTAACTATAAGCTTTATAAAAAAGGAAAGTTTTAAGTCTAGTCTTAAATGTAGAGAGGGTGTCTGCCTCCTGAACCTGAACTGGGAGCTGGTTCCACAGGAGAGGGGCTTGATAGCTGAAGGCTCTGCCTCCCATTCTACATTTGGAAACTCTAGGAACCACAAGTAAACCTGCAGTCTGAGAACTTAGAGCTCTGCTTGGAAGATATGGAACTATGAGGTCTTTAAGATAAGATGGAGCCTGATTATTAAGGGATTTATAAGTGAGGAGAAGAATTTTAAATTCAATTCTGGATTTTACAGGGAGCCAATGGAGAGAAGCTAACGAGAGAAGCACAAGAGCCTTCTTGTGATGCAATTCTGGCTACGAGGAATGGGCAGGTCTTGAGTGGCACCCACACACCTAGAGATCACTGGAATTCTGGCCAACTATTGACAAAGTAGATGTTGCAAATATAGACGTGACATGCCCGGTGCCCCCCCTCCCAAGAGTGGTGAGCAAAGTACTGGAAGTAGCATGTGCTGCTGGCTAATAGCTTCAGTAGTTTACCCATTTTTCTATTGTAAGTATATATGAAAGACCTGTTTATAAAATATTTTTATTGCTCATATAGAAATGCTCACTGATTAGTTAGTGTAACATTACCTGCTACTGAAAAACACATAGTTTATCAAATTGAACTTGAACCGTTTTTATTGATTTTGAGCATCCTTAAGTTTGGAAGCCAGATGCATTGGAAGTGTACTGTACTGTGAGCGTGAGACACACAGAAAACAAAAGCACTAAACTTGTGAAAAACAGCCAGGTATTTGATTAGTAAATACTCAAAATCAGTTAATGGCCAAGTCAGGGGTCGGAAGCCCGCAACTCTTTCATCCTTTTACTGCTGCTCCGCGTTGCTTGGGAAAATAAATTATATATTATTTAATTGAAGTGTATTTTATTTGTGTTAGTTCTTTTTTTTTTTTTTTTTTTTTTAATTGTAATTCTAGCTATTCTCCACCATGACACCGCTCACGCCTCACAGATGACAGCTTACAGTCCTGCGTAAAGATGAAAGTGACTTTGTACTGCCACAATTTGCAGACGCTGTGCGCAGAAGTTCAGGAGCTGGAGTCCCATTAACCAGGTAATATAAATATTTATGCAGATATTTTGCAAATATTCATTTTTCATTGTTTAATGACATAGTGCTTTTTTTTCCCCAATTTACTTTTTAAATTCAGGTCAAGGCTCCGAAAGCCCAAGGGCAATATAAGGACGATGGCTCAGGGCATTTTCTGTTTGCTATATGGATAATTTAAGTTCAGTTTGGAGGTGAAGTACAGGTGAAGTGGTATAAACCCCATCAAAGGTAAGATATCACATCTATCATGCATAAGATATCACATCTATCATGCATAGAGATATACTATATGTGGGACGTTTCTAGTGTCATTGTCTTTCTATTCACAGGGCATAGAGTATTTGCTCTACAACCATTTTGCATAGGTTGCCCCTCCCTGAACTGCCACCTTACTGTGGTGGAGGGGTTTGCGTGCCCGAATGACCCTAGGAGCTATGTTGCCGGGGGCTTAAGCCCCTGGTAGGGTCTCCCAAGGCAAACAGGTCCTAGGCGACGGGCCAGACTAAGAGCAGTTCATAAACCCCTTATGACGAGTGAAAAATCAAGGTTGGGTACGTCGCCCGGATTGGCGTCACCGGGGCCCCACCCTGGAGCCAGGCCTGGGGTTGGGGCACGTAGACGAGCGCCTGGTGGCTGGGATCTCTCCCACGGGACCCGGCCGGGCGCAGTCCGAAGGAGCGACGTGGGACCGCCTTCCCGTAGGCCCACCACCCGCAGGAAGGCGCATAAGGGGTCGGTGCAGTGTGGATTGGGTGGCAGCCGTGTGGAGGTGCCTCGACAACCCAATCCCTGGACAAAGAATCTGGCAATTGGGACATGGAATGTCACCTCACTGGGTGGAAAGGAGCCTGAACTTGTGCTGGAGGTTGAGCGGTACCGGCTAGAGATAGTCGGGCTCACTTCCACACACAGTCTGGGCTCTGGAACACAACTCCTTGAGAGAGGTTGGACTCTCTTCTACTCTGGAGTTGCCCATGGTGAGAGGCGGCGGGCAGGGGTGGGCTTACTTATAGCCCCCCAGCTCAGCTGCCATGTGTTGGAGTTTTCCCCGGTGGACGAGAGAGTTGTTTCCCTGCGCCTTGGGATAGGGGATAGGTCTCTCACCGTTGTTTGTGCCTACGGGCCAAATAGCGGTGTAGAGTACCCGGCTTTCATAGGGTCTCTGGAAGGGGTACTGGAAGGTGCTCCGACTGGGGACTCTGTCGTCCTACTGGGGGATTTCAACGCCCACGTGGGCAATGACAGTGATACCTGGAGGGGCGTGATTGGGAGGAACGGCCTCCCTAATCTGAACCCGAGTGGTGTTTTGTTATGGGACTTCTGTGCTAGTCACAGCTTGTCCATAATGAACACCATGTTCAAGCATAAGGGTGTCCATCAGTGCACGTGGCACCAGGACACCCTAGGTCGGAGGTCTATGATCGACTTTGTGGTTGTGTCATCTGACCTCCGACCATATGTCTTGGACACTCGGGTGAAGAGAGGGGCTGAGCTGTCAACTGATCACCACCTGGTGGTGAGTTGGATCCAATGGCGGAGGAGGGAGCTGGATAGACCTGGCAGACCCAAACGTATTGTGAGGGTCTGTTGGGAACGTCTGGTAGAACCCTCTGTCAGAGAGGTCTTCAACTCCCACCTCCGGGAGAGCTACAATCAGGTCCCGAGGGAGCCTGGAGACATTGAGTCAGAGTGGACCATGTTTTCCACCTCCATTGTCAATGCGGCTGTTCGGAGCTGTGGCCGTAGGGTCTCTGGTGCCTGTCGTGGCGGCAATCCCCGAACCCGGTGGTGGACACCGGAAGTAAGGGAAGCCGTCAAGCTGAAGAAGGAGTCTTATCAGGCCTGGTTGGCCTGTGGGACTCCTGATGCAGCTGATGGGTATCGGCAGGCCAAACGTGCCGCAGCCCGCGCGGTCGCATAGGCAAAAACTCGGACCTGGGAAAAGTTCGGCGAGGCCATGGAGGAGGACTATCGGTCTGCCTCAAGGAAATTCTGGCAAACCGTCCGGCGCCTCAGAAGGGGAAAGCAGTTTCCTGCCAACACTGTTTACAGTGGAGGTGGGGAGTTGCTGACTTTGACTGGGGACGTTGTAGGACGGTGGAAGGAATACTTTGAGGATCTCCTCAACCCCGTCGATACGCCTTCTGTTGAGGAAGCAGAGGCTGGGGACTCAGAGGCTGACTCGTCCATTTCCCTGGTCGAAGTCACCGAGGTAGTCAGTAAGCTCCTCGGTGGCAAGGCACCAGGGGTGGATGAAATTCGCCCCGAGTACCTTAAGTCTCTGGATGTTGTAGGGCTGTCTTGGTTGACACGCCTTTGCAGCATCGCGTGGAGATCGGGGACAGTACCTCTGGACTGGCAGACCGGGGTGGTGGTTCCTCTTTTTAAAAAGGGGGACCGGAGGGTGTGTTCCAACTATAGGGGGATCACACTCCTCAGCCTCCCTGGGAAAGTCTATTCCAGAGTGCTGGAGAGGAGAGTTAGGCCGCTAGTCGAACCTCGGATCCAGGAGGAACAATGCGGTTTTCGTCCTGGCCGTGGAACACTGGACCAGCTCCATACTCTTGCTAGGGTGCTCGAGGGTTCATGGGAGTTCGCCCATCCAGTCTACATGTGTTTTGTGGACTTGGAGAAGGCGTTTGACCGTGTCCCTCGTGGCATCCTGTGGGGGGTACTCCAGGAATACGGGATTCGGGACCCTTTGTTAAGGGCCATTCGGTCCTTGAATGACCGGAGTAGGAGCTTGGTTCGCATTGCACCTCTGCATGTTGGACTCCGACAGGGCTGCCCTTTGTCACCGATCCTGTTCATTACCTTTATGGACAGGATTTCTAGGCGCAGCCAGGGGTCGGAGGGAATCCGGTTTGGGAATCACAGGATTTCATCTCTGCTTTTTGCAGATGATGTTGTCCTGTTGGCCTCATCAGACCGGGACCTCCAGCAGGCACTGGGGCGGTTTGCGGCCGAGTGTGAAGGGGCTGGGATGAGAATCAGCACCTCCAAGTCCGAGGCCATGGTTCTCAACCGGAAAAAGGTGGCTTGCACCCTCCAGGTTGGGGGGGGAGATCCTCCCTCAAGTGGAGGAGTTTAAGTATCTTGGGGTCGAGTGAGGGAAATAGGGAGCGTGAGATTGACAGACGGATTGGTGCATCGGCAGCAGTAATGCGGTCGGTGTACCGGTCCGTCGTGGTGAAAAAGGAGCTGAGCCGAAAGGCAAAGCTCTCGATTTACCGGTCAGTCTACGTTCCTACCCTCACCTATGGTCATGAGCTTTGGGTCATGACCGAAAGGACAAGGTCGCGGATACAAGCGGCCGAAATGAGTTTCCTCCGCAGAGTGGCTGGGCGCACCCTTAGAGATAGGGTGAGGAGCTCAGTCACCCGGGAGGAGCTCGGAGTAGAGCCGCTGCTCCTCTGCATCGAGAGGGGCCAGTTGAGGTGGCTTGGGCATCTGTTTCGGATGCCCCCGGGACGCCTCGCAGGGGAGGTTTTCCGGTCCTGTCCCACCGGGAGGAGGCCCCGGGGAAGACCCAGAACACGTTGGAGGGACTATGTCTCTCGGCTGGCCTGGGAACGCCTCGGTGTCCCCCGGAAGAGCTGGAGGAGGTGTCTAGGGAGAGGGAAGTCTGGGCATCTCTGCTAAAGCTGCTCCTCCCGCGACCCGGCCCCGGATAAGCAGATGAGAATGGATGGATGGATGGATTTTGCATAGGGGACTTTGTGACTGATAATCAGGGAAATCATATAACTGAGGCTGAAGCTAAGAGAAGATAAAAACTTTACCATCCATCTTGGAATATTTCCACCCCTGATCCCAGCATACATTCTGCTGTCGGCCATCTTGGAAGCTCCACCATTTTCTCCGGTCAACAAGCCACCATCACATCCGGTTCTCTAGACGACACCTCACAGTCTTCTATCAGGTTCACTCCTCTCTGCTGCTGAACCACCATTCACCCAGCCTTCAGTGACGACTCTTGTCAAACAACTGCCACCCACATCCGAAGTCTCCCCTCTTCAGCTGTGACATCACCGGACCTCCTCAAATTATATTGTATTCTCTTTAGTAATAAACCCTCGTAACTTATCGCTGTCTCTTGTATCCTCTCTGGTAATGGAGTCTGATCCTAGAAACGTGACAGAACTATCTGGAAACGCTTTTTACGGCTGTCCAGGGCTTGGGAGAAAACTATCGTAAGCTCTTTTCGCCGGAATCGCAATCTCCGCCTGTTTCTGCTCCTATAGCTGCTCCATCCCCTGTTCGTGAATTAGTGTTGAGCAAACCCCCAGTGTATGATGGAGATCTGGATAATTGTTGGCCTTACTCGCCCATCTATCTATTTCCAGTTTCAGCACTCTGTTTTCTGTTCTGAACAGGCCAAAGTGGGGTTTATAATATCACTACTCACCGGACCTGCACGAGCTTGGGCAACAGCAGAGTGGAGCCGAGCTTCACCAACCTGCTCGTCATATCAAGTCTTCTCAAAAGAACTCATCAAGGTTTTCGATCCCTCCAAACCTGATAAAGAAGCGGCATTGAAACTGTCCGACATCAGGCAGGGTTCCAGGTCAGTAGCCAATTACTCCATTGAATTTAGGACAATTTTCGCACTCTGTGAGTGGAACGATTCTGCATTATTCACCATCTTTTATAAGGTATTGTCTGAGAAAGTAAAAAATGAATTAACCGTTCGAGAGCTCCCTGGGAGACTTGATGGGTTAATCGAACTGGCCATTCGCATCAACCGAAGGATCAGAGAGCAAGCTAAAGAACATACCAGATCTCACCCTCTGTCCTATAGTTCCCCACTTCGCAGAACCTTTTTCAACAACTCTGCTTGTTCACCTGCTATGTTGTCGCCTGACGCCACCTTTTCAGAGCCTATGCAAACAGGAAGAACTTGACTTAGCCCAGAGGAAAGACAACGACGCATACAAAACAACCTTTGCCTTTATTGTGGAGGGTCTTCACATCGTATAGCAACATGTCCAGCAAAAGCCGGGGTTTTAATCACTCCTCCAAGACTTGCCCACTTACTGAGGTCAAAATACATCTGCAGGATAAGGTATTGAACTTCCCTGCTTTCATTGACTCATGAGCTGCCTCTGATTTTATGGACCAACAACTAGCCAATAACCTAGGTCTACAACTGTTTCCTCTCTCTCACCCCGTGCAGGTAAGGGCCCTTGATGGCAGGGGAATGAATGGAAGACCGCATTCAACACACCCTCTGGACGCTACGAATATTTGGTAATGCCCTTCGGACAGACCAGAGCTCCTGCTGTGTTGCAGAATTTGATTAATGATGTGTTGGGAGATATGCTGAATAAGTTTCTTCGTTTACCTTAATGACGTTCTCATTTTCTCCAGATCTGAAACTGAACATGTGTAACACGTGTGGAGAGTATTGCAACGTCTGTTGCAGAACCGTCTCTTCGTGAAAGCTGAGAAGTGTCAGTTCCATGCCAAATCCGTCACGTTCTTGGGATTTATCGTTTCCCCTGGTCAGATCCAGATGATCCAGCGAAGGTATTGGCAGTTAAGGATTGGCTGATCCCAGAGTCTCGGAAGGCCTTACAACATTTTCTGGGTTTTGCAAACTTCTACAGGAGATTCATCAAGAACTATAGCTCCATTGACAGTCCTTTACATGCACTTACCTCTACCAAGACGGGTTTTTCATGGTCTCCAGAAGCACAGGACACCTTTGGTCAGCTTGGGAAGCATTTCACCATGGCCCCCCTTCTGACGTTACCTGACCCTCACTGGCAGTTTCTGGTAGAAGTGGATGACTACTGGGCTGCAGGGTCACAATATCACTTGTGACTATTTCTTTACCAGCTATGACCTTGGACAAGAGCAACTTACCATGGTGGGCACAGTGAAGAAAAATAAACCCAAGTTGCCTGCTGAAATCTTGCAGGTGAAAGATAGGTGTTGTCTCAGTGTCTTATTGTAAGTGTAATACTTATGTCTACTCAAAGACGCAGCTATATCATCAGAAAGTGACAAAAAGCCGGCAATTATTCTTGACTATAACAAAAACAAAGGATCTCAAATAGCACTCCACACCATCAGTACCACAAAAAACACCTTCAACACAGTGAAGCAAGATGGCTGTCACAAGGAAAAGTCTTGTCCCGAGTTTTTGAGCTCAGAGAGCAGATAAGAATGTTTTTGGAGCAGGAGCACAAGTATGACCTCGCAGAAAAATTTAGTGATGAGAACTTCCTGGCAAAACTAGCCTACCTGAGTGACATATTTTGAAAGCTAAATGAACTAAATCTACAGCTTCAAGGGAAAGATAAACACCTCCCTCAGTTCACATCACAAACACTGAGTGAATTCTGGCTGAGTGTAGAGAAGCAGCATCCACTCTTAGGGCAGAAGGCCATGGACATTCTTCTTCCTTTTGCAACGTCTGATCTTTGTGAGATTGGCTTCTCCGCTGTTGAGCACCAACCAAGCACAGATCCCAGCTAAACATTGAGCAGGAGCTGAGAATTGCTGTATCCTGCTTCAAACCCCACTTTGAAAAGCTGTGCACTGCAAAACATGCTCATTGTAGTCATTAATCCTGACTTCCTTATTTTGATAAAAGAAAAAAAATCAGCACAGATTGATTTATTCATTTTTGTTTTGTAGGTTAAAGTGTTTAATATATTGTATTCCTGAGTTAATGTTGCTGATCACTTTGAATTTATTTCTATTTATTAAGTTTATTTAATTTTATTTTTCAGTATGAAATGTTTCAAGTCGGTCAAAAATGTTCGTAGTTTAAGTAAGGATTTCTATAATTTCTTTAATATTTCAGGCAAATTGTTGCACACAAACAATGTTAATAAAGTTATTTTTTTATTGTAAGTTTATCTATATTTCTTTATTTGTTGTTTTCTTTAATGTAAATAAGGATAAAGTGTTAAACAGAGGTGTACTTACAACAATTTTATTGACATATGATACTTTTTATAGTTGTGGGGGGGCACAACAATTTTTTTTTTCCTTCCTAGGGGGGGCATAAAAGAAATTAATTGAGAAGCACTGCTTTACAGGAAGACATATTCAATGTCAATTCAGTTTTATGTGTACAGTGCCTGTTACAATTCCTCCCTTCGTCCCTGTCAGTTGGTTTTGTTTTGTCACCTGGTCCCACTCACTCCCCCATCCCTTCCGGTTTGCCAGTACTTGGACTTCCTCTTCCTCCCCTCGCCAGCTCATTAATCATGGATTCATTTCACCTGCTAGTCCCCGTTGCTTTATAAGCTCCTCTCAGCCTTCCCCTCATGTGAACTAGCTTTCACACCTGTTAACTTCGTCACACGTTCCTTTGTTCATTGGATTTCACTTTTACGCCTGTTAGCTAGTTGGTTCGTTGGTTGGATTCTGTCACACGTTTGTTCGTACGTTTGATTGTTCATTGGATTTTGTTAGACTTTCACACCTGTTAGCTAGTTTATTCGTTGGTTTACTCTTGTTCAGAGACACAAAATGGCTGCGCAACAGACGGTCGCAGCGGCTCAAGGCTCTCTTTTCTGGTGCTCTTTTTTGTTGTTTTTGTACGTCTTTGTTGTTCGTTTGTGCATCGCTGCCCAAGCGAATGCACCCTACACACGTCAGGACCTCTTGGATATCGGAGAACAGAATCAGACACACATCTTCCAACACACATACAATATCCCTGATGACATAGCGAGAGCAGCGGGTTCTCCATGGATTGTTGTCGGCTCTAGGAGACGGCGCAGACGGCGGAGGGAGAGGAAGCAAAAACGAGGCTGCAGGTCTGGTGTTATGCTAAGGCTAAGGTAACAACCACACAAGCCGCCTCTGCCGAGTCTGTATCTCACCAACGCCAGATCCCTGGTAAACAAAATGGAGTACTTACAACTACAACTCGCCGAAAATCGTTATGTTTCGGGACTGCTGCTTAATAATCATAACAGAAACCTGGCTACACCCGGACATACCCGACGCTAGCATGCAGCTAGCAGGCCGCACCCTGCTATGTTGGGACAGAACAATGGACTCTGGTAAGAGCAGAGGAGGGGGGCTTTGTGTTTATGTGCACAATAACTGGTGTTACAACAGAACAGCTATTGATAAACACTGCTCCCCAGGCCTTGAGTACATGACTGTAAGATTTTGGCTTTTTTTTTCTACCGAGAGCTAACAGTTGGGATCATTACAGCTGTGTACATCCCACCCGAAGCCAACGTAAACACTGCCCTCTCTCTCCTGCTGAACGCCATGAACGAACGAACAACAGCGGGCCCACCCTGATGGTGTTCATATAATAGCAGGAGACTTTAATAGGGCCAATCTTAAATCTGTGCTCCCAAAGTTCCACCAGAATATGAAGTGTTTGACCAGAGGAGACAACACTCTGGATCATGTCTACACCAACATCAAACACGCTTACAGAACCACACCCCTCCCCCACCTCGGCCAGTCAGACCATCTGTCCCTCCTGCTCTCCCCAGCCTACACCCCCCGCAGGCGAGGTACCAGGCCCGTTACAAGAGCTGTAACAAGCTGACCTGAAGGTTCACTATCTAGACTACAGGACTGCTTTGAACAGAGAGTGTAGGACATGCTCGAACACCAGGAACTGGAAACACTTACAGGAACGGTGCAGGACTACATCAAGTTCTGCATCGGGAATGTGACTGTGGAAAAAAACATCCGGGTCTTTCCTAACAAGAAACCCTGGATGACCAACCAGGTCCGCAGACTCCTCAAAGCGCGCAATGCTGCCTTCAGGTCAGGCGACAGAGCTCTCGAGCAGACCTAAAAAAAGGAATGAAAGCCAAAACGGACTATAGGAGGAGACTGGAGTCCCATCTGTCCAGCAACAACACAAGGGTGTTGTGGCAGGGCATTCATGCCATCACAAATTACAGAAGCAGTGAGGGTTTAACAGAGGACCTATATGTGTCGCTGGCATAGGAGCTGAATAGCTTCTTTGCCCCCTTTGAAACACGCATCTGCCCAAGACCCACTACCGCTCCCACCTCCATCTGGTTCCGGCACCGCCCCACTCACTGTAACGGAGCTAGATGTCAGATGGGTGTTCCTAGCAGTGAACCCCAGGAAGGCGGATGTCCCAGATGGTGTACCTGGCATGGTGCTAAGGACATGTGCCCCCCATCTCGCCTCCATCTTCACCACAATTTTCAACCGCTCCTCAGCACAGGCAGTCATCCCATCCTGTCTAAAATCCACAACAATCATTCCGTTACTTAAGAAGTCTCCTGACACCAGCCTGAACGATTACCGACCTGTGGCTCTCGATCCGGTAATCATGAAGTGCTTTGAGAGGCTGGTTCTAAGACACATTAAAGGCTACCTTCCACCAGTCTTCGACCCACACCAGTTTTTGCATATCGCACCAACAGATCCACAGAGGACGCCATTGCCCTAGACCTCCACGCTGTGCTAGGACACCTGGAGCAGCAGCAGAGTTATGCTCGGATGCTCTTCGTGGACTTATAATAATTCCTGACATACTCATTAGGAAACTGGAAATTCTTGGCTTCCCCCCACTTACATGTGCCTGGTTAAAAGACTTCCTCATAAACCGGTCCCAGACTGTGAGACTTGGCCCCCACCTGTCCTCCAACCGCACACTGAGCATTGGCTCCCCACAGGGCTGTGTGCTGAGCGCCTTCCTGTACTGTCTCTACACCCATGACTGTAGTCTGTCCCATGACAGAAACCTCTAAGTGAAGTTTGCTGATGACACCACAGTGGTCGGACTCATCTCGGGGGGTGATGAAGCAGCATACAGAGAGGAGGTCCTGAAGCTGGAAACTTGGTGTTTAGAGTATAACCTGGCCCTGAAGACCAAGAAAACCAAAGAGGTCATTGTCGACTTCAGGAGGCACAGCACCGAGCTAACCCCTCCCTACATCAGTGGCATTTGCGTGGAGAGGGTCCACACTTTACGGTTTCTCTGGGTCCTCATCTCTGATGACATCTCATGGACAGAGAACATCACAGCGGTCATCAAGAAGGCCCAGCAGAGACTCTACTTCCTGAGAGTCCTCAGGAAGAACAACCTGGCTCCCAGCCTGCTGTTGACCTTCTACCGCGCATCCATCAAGAGCCTGCTGACTTACTGCATCACTGTATGGTACGGGAGTTGCACTATAGCAGACAGAGGGAGGCTTCAGAGAGTAGTTAAATCAGCACAAAAGATCATAGGCTGCCCTCTCCCCTCCCTGATGGACATTTACACCTCCCGCTGCCTCAGCAGAGCGGAGAACATCACTAAGGACAGTTGCCATCCAGCTTCTGGACTGTTCAACCTGTTAGCTTCAGGAAGGCGCTACAGGTGCCGAAGACCGAGGCCAAACAGACTCAAGCAGCAACAGCTTTTTCCCAAAAGCCATCACTGCCATAAATCCACATATGCACTGACTACCCACTGAATCATTCGAACTACGGAATGTTAAACAAAAAAAAAAACACCTTGTATACACCACTTAATGTTATACTTACAATTGCTGTGCAATTTTTTCCACCTTCATATTGATATATGTACATATGACTGCTACCTATTTTGTGTACCCTACCTCATTTGACCTGTATCCCATGCTGCTATTGTTGAAATTGTTATTTATTTATGTTATATTTAAGCATGCTGCACCAACAGTGACATGCTTTAAATCTCATTGTACATATATATAATGCATATTGTATATTTGAACAGTGACAATAAAAGGCATTCATTCATTAATTTACCTGAGCCATCTCTAACTGTAAGCTTTAACAAAAAGTAAAGTTGTAAGTCTAGTCTTAAATGTAGATATTGACATATGCATGCCCGATTCCTCAGTATGTGACACCACTACACCTTGCTATGTGTTTGTTGAGGAGAACACACAAAAACCTTGTTCAAAAAGTAAATGGGAAAAGAGCGTATGACAAAAAACACTTTTTATATTGCAATAAAGAGACCAAACCAAGAGAAAACAGAGTTCAGTCCCTGTGCACCTACACAACATCTGTGTCTTCACAGATCACCAAACAGCTCAGCAGAGTTGTCAATTCCCTGAACCCTGGGCCAATCACATGTATTCTAAAAATGGATCATTATAGATCTTGGAGAAGCAGCTTTCAAACAAATCTGGGGTCTCAGCAAAAAAAAAACAAAAAAAAAACAGCAATGTATAGAGAAGCTGCAAGATCTAGAAAGACTGGTTAACAACGCTAAAATCTTTACCAAACTAGGATGGTGGACTTTATAAATGCCAAAAATTATTTTGAGGTGATCAAAGCTGTGAAGAAGACTTCTTGCTACAACAGCAGCACATTTAAGATTATGTCACTAGCAAAGAAACTTGCCTCTCAAAATCGGTAATCTATTAAGAGCTCAGAGCTTGATAAGTGATGATGCAGCCCTTGTGAGGAGAGCAACTGAGTTTTAGGAGGTCCATAGTGAAAAGTGGAATGTAATGGTATCTGCAATCTCACCAATTCAGATTAATTCGTTTTAATATGTGTAGCACCAAATCACAATATAAGTCATTTTAAGGTATTATTGTATAAAAAATGATATAGAAAACCCAACAATCCCATTTGAGCAAGCTTTAGGCAACAGTGGAGATGAAAAACTCTAAGAAATAAGAAACCTCATGGTGGGCGGCCATCTGCCTTGACCTGTTGTGGTGAGTGAAAAGAGAAGAAAGAACTAAGAAACTAAGAGAAGAAACATTTCTGAGGCAAAGTGGAATTTGCCAACTCTGATGCCATTCACTATTGATTTACAGAGGTTGCACCAGCTTCTATTTCGTATAGGCTTTGCCCTCTAAGAGCTGTCGCTATTGGGTTTATCCCCGCGCGCATGTGTAGAAGAAATTTAAAATTGTGACTGTTTAATGTTTTGTGCTGACTCAGCTGAACTCTAAAACATGTGTTTCTTTATCTATGCAACTGTGTTCAGAAAACGTAGGATGCTCAGTGAACCCAGATAAGTGTCGACAGCATCACTTAAGAACAATACCTCATTGTCTTGTTAAGATGATGTGTTGATCTTTTACTGATGAGGTCTGAGTAAGCGTAAAATGAGTAAATCCGATTGGTAGAAAGTCTGTTTACGCCTTCAAGCACACATAGAAAAGAAGCACGTGGACATAGAGATTCAGAGTTGTCATGTACCACATGTTATGTGTACAGCTCTCCCCGGGTGACGAATAAAACGACAAAGACAAACTGACTTTTCTCTCATCATTCCTTTTTTGGATGAGGATCAGCACGAATTTCAAAATTTCCTCCACACATGCGCAGTCGTGAATAATTCTTTCTACCTCACTCAGGTCCGCCCACAGAGTATAAAAGCCCTGCATGACCTGAGAACTGCTCCCCTTTTTACTTCAGCGTGCTATGCAGTCATCTTGTGAAGAACAGAAGATGTGTTCTGCTCTGCGTTCCACCGGCGGGGTTTGGCTGTGCCCAGGATGCAAAACCGCCTTCATCTTAGACGATGACCTCCATGCTCGCTGCGAAATCTGTCTCGGCCCCGAACATGCCGAGCTTGCCCTCACTCCTCGGGCCACGTGCCCCTATTGTGCACGCCTGCCCCTGGAGGAGAAGCAGGCGATGGGTGGACGCCTTTGCGTTGCTCCGGGAGGACGACGGAGGCGACACCTGGGCTAAGCCAGTTAGCTTCCACATGGAAGAGAGAGAGGCTATCGATTGCCTTGACCCCCCCCGGTCTAGAGGGCGAGCTCCATGTAGGGCAAGAGTCCCCTGACTCGGCTCCCTACATTGTGGGCTCTCCTCCTGGTTCCCCCCTCTTCCTCGTGGAAGACATGGGTTTAGCCAGCACGGCGACACGCCGTCTCCTCTCTCCCGCCTGCCGGCCACCTGCCTGCCTGCGGTGCTCTTCTCAGGGACCTCCCTGAGATTATTAAGAGAGCGGCTGACAGGAAAGGTATTCCTCTGCCTCCGGAGCTGCCTGCACCTGCTCCCAGCGACATGGTCGGCGACGTCTATCGCAGTGAACGGGAGGCTAAACGCCTTCCGCTATGGCCGACTTTTCCCGCCCTCCGCCCTTTCCTATCTGAGGCCGGTCAGAATCCTGGGAAGCTGAAGGCTCCGGTGGCTCGTTATGACCCCTTCACCAGAGTTCATGGGGAGACTGAGCGTTGTTTTCCTGCCGTTCCACCGCTAGAGCCGAGTCTAGCCTCCATCTTGCTCCTTAAGGCGACCTACTCCGCCATCTTCCCGTGACCAGGTCACCGCCTGACTCACCGACCAGTGTGCTGCTCAGACGACAGCCGCCATCAACAACATCGCCCTGCTCAGCTCTTCTGTTTCCTCCATCGCTGCGCAGCCTGGAGTGCTGCCAGCCGAGGCAGCGGATGAAATCGGCAAGGCTATGGCGACCATCCTCACTTTGTCGTCGGCCGCGGCGGTGGCGCAGTCCCGCATCATGGTCTGGATGACCATGTTACAGCGTAACATGTGGCTTCACATGTCCCAGCTTCCGGAGCAGATCAGGAAGGGCCTCCTGGACGGACCCACCAGCCCCGAAACTGCAGCGCTTCACACAGCGCAGCTTGTGGAACATTTGTCTCTGCTGGGTTTTGCCATGAATTGGACAAAGAGCCCCCGACTGCCCTCCCAGTTTATTGTTTATCTGGAAGTGTGTTTGGATTCACGCAACATGAGAGCGTCGCTCTCTCCTGCGAGACAGGAGGCACTCGTTTCTCTCCTCACACGGATCTCACCTCACTCTGTAGTGACAGCTTTGTCAGCGATCCCTGGCGGCTGCCATGGTGCAGCGTCGCGCTCTCACAGGTGGACAATACGATCCACCACTACCCAGTGATAGGTCAGCGCCTGTGGGCCTGGCCCCTGAACGGGAACGTTTAGAGAGCACAGGTCTGCCGCCGGTAGTGATTCGCACCATTCAGAATGCACAAGCTCAATCCACCACAGCCTCATACGCGGCAAAATGGTCAGCTTTTCAGCGATGGTGTGTGGAGAAGGATATGGATCCTACTTCCTGCTCTCTTTCCCAAATTCTGCTTTTTCTCCAGTTATTGGTAGATCGGGAGCTGGCTCTGTCTACGGTTAAAACGTATGCCGCAGCCATTTCGTTTTGTCATGAAGGTTTTGGAGAGAGAACTGTTTTTGCGCATCCACTGATTAAACCGTTCTTAAAGGGTGTTCAGAGACAGCGGCCTCCAACTCGTAGTATTACGCCTCAGTGGGAATTGCTGCTGGTTTTGTGCGCTCTTAAACATCCTCCTTTTGAGCCTATATCGCAAATCTCTCTCAGGCACCTTTCTTTGAAAACAGCATTTCTCATAGCCCTGTGTTCAGCTAAGAGGGTGAGTGATCTGTGTGCGCTGTCGGTCTCTCCTTCCTGCATTGTTATCAGGGAAGATGGAACTTCGGCAGTACTCAGACCTAATCCGGCATTTATGCCTAAAATTCTGACTTCCTCCTTTAAATCCAGAGTTATTACATTGGAGGGTTTTTTCCCCCCTCCCCACCGTAGTGAGGAGGAGGAGGCTGCGAACCGTCTCTGTCCCGTTCGCTCACTGTCGCAGTACGTGACGCACACAGCTGTTTTCAGACAGACTCAACAATTGTTTGTGCATTACAGGGAACATTCCCAAGGGAAAGCTCTAACTAAACAACGGCTGTCTCACTGGTTGTGTGAAGTTGTCACGCAGGCTTATGTGACAGCGGGTAAAGAGCCTCCGCGTAATGTTCATGCTCATTCCACTAGAGCCATGTCCACTTCCACAGCTCTTTTCAAAGGTGTGTCAGTAGAAGACTTATGTTCAGCGGCATCGTGGGCTTCCCCGTGCCCTTTTATACGCTTTTATTTGCGGGATACGTCGGTATCCTCATTGTCTCATTCGGTGCTGAGCGTGCACCACGATCGGTGGAGCTCCGTCAGTGCAGAGCGCGCACCACTCGGACACGCGCCGCCGTGACGTGCTTGTATGGGAAATAGAATATTCTCATAGCACATCCTGACAATATGTGTCTTCTCTGATGTTGTTGATTCTTATGAGAATTGATGTTTTGCCGTTGCCATGAGTGACACCGCTTGTGTTGGACAAGACGGCTCTGGACGGATCCTTGTTAGGTTGGTGTGGATGGACTGGTGTTGTTGGTGCTTGGGGACTCCGGTGGTCCAGTGAGGCATTGACTACATCCAGCTTCGCCCTTATCCCAATAGCGACAGCTCTTAGAGGGCTAAGCCTATACGAAATAGAACGTTGGTTACGTATTGTAACCCCAGTTTCTATGAGTATAGGCGTAGCCCTCTAAGATGCAGGCCTCACTGGCTCCCCCTATGTCGGCTGAAGTAAAGTTGACTTGGGGAGCAGTTCTCAGGTCACGCAGGGCTTTTATACTCTGTGGGCGGACCTGAGTGAGGTAGCCCTGTGCTGGCACAGGGCGCGAAAGAATTCTTCACGACTGCGCATGCGCGCGGGGATAAACCCAATAGCGACAGCTCTTAGAGGGCTACGCCTATACTCATAGAAGCTGGGGTTACAATACGTAATCAACGTTCTCAAGTGAAAGCAAGATGGGTACACTAGGGCACTGTCTGAATCTCCCTCCACACTGGAATGGATTGATCTGACAAAAGTCTGCTTAGCACATGGATATGAACTTACATGAAGTTCTAGTCTTCTCTGCCAGACCTTTGACACGACACATCAGTACCAACTGGGGGTCCTCATCAATGACCAGTTGACCTTCAAGTAATGCATCGCCTCAGTCTCTAGGTGATGTCTATGTAGATATGCCCTCCACAACATCAGAAACATCAGACCCTACCTGTCGGAGTACACGACCCAACTCATTTTACAGGCGTTGATTACAATGCACTGCTGATGGGGTTACTGGCATCCACGACCAAACCCCTCCAGATGATCCAAAATGCAGCAGCACGCCTCATTTTAAAAAAGGTCTCATGTCACACCGCTCTTTAGATCTCTCCATTGGGTTCCTGTGGCTGCAAGGATCAAGTTCAAAGCTCTGTCTCTTGCCTGCAGAGTGGTCAACTCTACAACTCCAACTTACATCAACTCAATTATTCAAGTCTACAACCCTGCTCGTCCAGTGCGCTCTGCAAGTGATAGATATCTGCCCTACCAGCATCACACAGTAGAAACCAAGGACAAAGCTTGAGTTCATTGATCCCATTATGGTGGAATGAGCTGCCAAACTCTGCACACTTGGCAACCTCTCTTTAACATTTAAAAAACTGCTGAAAACAGAACTCTTCCGCATTTTTCTTTGCACAAAAAAAAAAAACAAAACTTTCTGCTCTCTTGTACTTGCATCTCATGAAACAGAAACACTTTTTTGATAGCACTTTGCTATGATGTTGATGTAAATGTAAACTCAAATTACAGTTGATCCAGATGGTATGCCTTTTTTCATTTGACTCCAAATTTGTACTCTCTTTAAGTCATTACTTAATGTATTTGACAGAAACAGTAATTGAAAACCATGCAAAAGATATTGGTGAAGATTCTCAGTCATCCAGGTGAAGTTGTTTAGAAGTTGAGTTATTGCAACTGGACTTCCTTCTTGTTAGGTCGAAACGTTTCACTACTCCATTCAAGTAGCTTCTTCAGTCTGAAGATAGTTAGTTAGTTAGAGACCACAAATTTATGCTCCAGGTTGGTTTCACTCTACCCCTGGCCTTAATAGACTTGTCGGGTTGGAAGGAGAGGTTGTGAAGGATGTAATAGTCACACCTGCGCCAACCCCTGTTATCCCTTAACGTGGGTCGTTAGGTGTGCCCAACCTGGTGCAGGTGTGAATTGGGCCTCATCTTTCTAGTTGTTACGACTCAACTTCCAGACTATGCAGAAGATGTGACACAGGAAGTTGCGGTTCATATTAATTGATATTAATTATAGTAGAAATGAATACATTGTCCTGTGTCCGACCCCTTCCAGGGGAGTGGAGTCCAAACCTGGAGGCCAAATCTGCTCCACTACCTGTCGTTACTGGTTGTTTCTGGTCGTTACTTCACATTAACTCTCCGCTTGTTATATCGGCCACGCCCTCCAAAAGCGAACTCAGAGCCTGAAGTCGCCATTTTGTGCTGCTGCTGCAGTAAGTTTTATTTGATCAAAGTTTAGATTTAACCCTTATATTATGTTGAAATAAAATTACATTGGTGATGTTGCGGGTAATTTGACCCGCACTGTGTAAATCCACTCAGAACTGTCAAAAAACTGTGTTTAAACAACTGGATAAACATTTTAAAAACTGACATACAACACAATTTGAAATTCCAGAACAATATTTGTAACAACTATTTAGTTTAGTTTTGGATTTTCATTGTTCAACATTTTCAATGTTGTCCACATGATGGACATAATGTAACTGTGTGCTTTCTGCAGATGTAATTCTTGCATTTCACACAAGATGTGCTTGCTTTAGCATCTCTTCTGTTTCTGTGTACCTGTATCCACTGGATCTATTGCAGATTGGATGTATGGCATGAACTTGACTTTTCCAATTACATAATTGTAATTGAAAAGTATTGGCCTTACATTCTCTTCATACCACAGACTTGCAGTTGCTTCTTCCTTTGACCTGTAAACTCTAGCTGACACTAGAATTCCAAAATAAGCATGCAAGTCAGTCTGATCAAGTTGCTTCCATTTCTCTTGAAATACACGCCTTCCCTCCAAGTTACTCGTGGCAAGTATAATCTTCTCTATTTGTGGGGACATGAAGAGCTGAAACGCAGATTGAATATCATCAACTAGTGTGACGGCAAATCTTGTAAGACCAGGAGTCATTTTGATGACATTGGAAGATGACAGTCTACCTTGGCTTAGGTGTGGTGATGTTGACCATTTTATACCATCTCTAGATGTCCATGTCCCCTCCGTGGATGAAGATTGCTGCAGTCCTTGGTTTTCGTCTAATGTAGAGACGGAAGCAGACTCCTCCTCTAAATCCTCCCCATCATAGGAAAATTGGCAGTCAGGATCATCAATAATATTGTCCTCGGGCTCTGAACGGTCATCTGTCTCTGACATTTCTTCTTCTTCATCACTATCCCAGTTAAAAATCATTGATATAAATTCTTCAGCTGTAAACCTTCTGGAGCTCATTTTTGGTGTGCTTCTCAAAGAGATGACATGAGTAACAGTGACGAGGACAAAGGCAAGAAAGCTTGTCCTGTACACATACCTGGGTCTGTGGGTCTGAATGTTTATTCAGAGGCTATTCAAAACTAAGTACATCAGAGAGACATGTTCACTTTGGATCTGACCAACTTTTTACCTGCATAAAAATTGTCTGGGTCAATATGACCCGCAACATCACCTTTGTATACAAACTGTGCACAGACATTCCAGGACACATTAGAGTGTCCATCTTTTACACACCATTTTATGACCCCAGATGAGGAAAAGTCATAAGATTTCATGAAGATAAAAAAGGATAAACAGTACTTTTGTCAACAAAAAAACTGAAATGGGCTAAATTGACCCTTAACATAATATGAAGGTTAAGTGGTTGTTGACATAATATTACTAAATATGAGTTTAATTGCATTTTCATGAAAATGCACCATCTGTAAGTTTCACACACCGCTTTAAACTGTTTTTTGAACTTGCCAGTTGCTAGCTTGAACTAAGTGAAGTAGCATTAAGTCAGATTACTAAAGTTAATTTAGCAGAGCGTTTGTGTGGAGAATTTTTTTTGTCATAATCGGCCACAGTTATAAATAAACACGTTTTCTGTTCTTCACTTGCAAACGCCGAAGCCTATGGTGAACTTGGAAGCTTCAAATTGGAAGCTACAAGGAGAGGAGCCGAAGGACCGAGCAAGCGGGTTGGACAGAGAATAGGCAAGTAAAATAAATAGCTAACTTATTCAGAACTTTAGGTAGTGGCTGCTGGAGTAGCTTCAGGTGTAGCAATAGCTTCACTAGCCACACTTAACACTAGCAGCCTTTAGCTTTGCTTCGTATTAAAGAGAATTCGTATTAAGAGAGGCATCACAACCTTATTCCCAAGCTTGAAGGACCCAGATTCAAAGAATGGTTATGTAGGTATTGATCTTAAGGTACGGCCCTGCTGAAAGGATTATTTCTGCTGCTTTTTTTTTTCCAACAGTGAAGTTGCTGGTGCCACTGTGAGGTTAATTCGGGTCATTCAGGCAAATGTCACTTCATCAGATTCCACACTGATAATGATACTAAAATAATACTATTTTGTCCTGCTTTTAATTAGTAGGAACATTTCTATGATCACCAGAGTGGTTCTGGTTTACCTGGCATGGAGGCTGAAAACTGTCCAGCACAACTCAGCTGCAGAGATCAAGACATCAATGTCCACTTTTCAAGACAGCCCGAAAACGCCTCGCAGCATGCGTTCAATCGTGAAGCAGCTGTCAGGTGATGGATGCAAAGAAGCCATGTCAGTGATGAGGCATTCAACTGACATGTAGCTTGTCGAGGACGAAATTAAGGCAACATTTGATTTGTCTTATGTTTCCACAACTTCCTGGGTCAAAAGCTATGGCATGAAGTATCAGGTTGGCATATATGTGTGTTTTGGTGTTGAAAACGGGATGCCTCTGTTCTTTAGAATTCTCAACATAATTGTTAGAGAAGACAATGCTTACCTTCTAACTTGTAACATCTCAACAATGTATTTTGATGACTATTTAAATGTCTTTAGTATTGAGTACCAAACAGACACCTTCAGACTGATCTGTGTTGATGACCTGGTGTACTACAGACCTTAGGATAGGCAATTTTCACATGGCAATGATGACAAAATATACATTGTCCCATGCTGTAATTTTATTTAACTCATTACTAGTTCAGTTGTTGTGTACCTAGCTGTTTAAATACAAATAATTTTTGTGTACATTTTTGTATTATATTTTTTTGTAACTGATAGGCATGTGGGGTGGCTGTCCACAGCATTCTGTACTCTCAAAGTTAATAGTTACAGTTACACTAGTATTGGTGTCACAAAATTAACACTAAGTAGTGTTGATAATATTCAACACTTGATGTTAGAAAATCTTCTTGGTGTTAAATTCAAACACCAACACTGTTGTTAAGTTTTGTTCACACTTGCTCAGTGTTGGTCACTGTTAATTTTTAACTCCATACACTGACCGAGTGTGAAACATTTAACACTTTTGAAAGGGTTAATTTTAACACTAAAAAGAGTGGACACATATAGATACTTTTGTAGTGTTAAATTTAACACTGTCAAAGTTAATTTGACGCTGGCAATTTTGCTGTGCACCTCAGGGGTGGGTTTATCCATCTCCACAGGGCCTATTGTACGCCTTCCTGCCACTCACCCTGCTCCAGCCACTCCGGATCTGCCTCGAGGTTCCTTGAGTTATCTTGGTAGCCCCTTCCTGCCTCACATGCCATGGTTCCCAGCGATTCTACCTTCCCTTCTGGAAGGCCCCTGTAAAAGTTTCCTCTCTGCAGGGATCTCCTATCCCAGGCTGAGGGGCCGTGGTAAAAAACCAAGCTGAGGGCACATGCAACTTCCACTAGGGCCGTGTACTCTTTCTGCTGGGCAGCCTTTGTTGATTTTTACAGGTCCTGCCATGTGGACCTGTTGGCTGCTGAGGTTTGGGGCATTCTGGCCTACCTCCAGCTGCACACGAGCATGGGAAATTCAGTGGTGTGCCAGGAGGAAGTCGGCCCCTTGTTGAAGCAATTCTTCATGCAGTTTCATTGTAACCATACCATATAGCTAACCACTGCGTTCCAATTCCTTTGGACAACGTTGATACAGTGGCCAGGAAAACAGGTGTGTCTCAAAAAGTAATCATGCACACTACAGTATGAGTGTAGTATAATATAACAAATAATCCAAAAAATACTACATTTTTCACTGACCATGATAAATAGGTTGACACAGTGTGAAAAGGACTTAAATATTAAATCTGGAATTTATTTGTCTTGGCTTTGGTCTGACACTGCACCACAATACCCCTGCAGTTTTATACCAGTTGCCAGCAATGTTGGTCTTTAACTGATTTTATTTATTTATTTATTTTTTACCACATCTCAAGGCTTCAGTGAATGATATTCTGTATCATTCACTGAATAAGTGTAGTGTTGTTCATGAGTTCTCAGTGATGCTTCCTCACTCTTCAGTCAGAAAATGATTTTGGATAGCCTTCAAGATGGAATACAAAGTAGGATGTCCAACATTGAGCATCCTACTTTTTTCCCTGCAGAAAAGAATCCAATAGACTGATTTATGGTAGAAGACATTATTAGAGTGGCAATAGCAAAGCATCAGAGTGTGGATGGTTTTTTAATGTCTGAGCTGTCTTGCAGCAGTTTTAATTGCTTGTACAGTTGGGTAGTTTAGTTCTGTAATTCTCAACCTAGGAGGTTGTGCCTCCTCCTAAAGGTCACAAAATAGACAGGAAGAGCCATGGTTAATAAAGCCATGGCTAAGAAATGTCCGAATGACATATGTGAGCCTTCAATTGTTTAAATTAACCCATGTGAGAGGAAAAGTGTCAGTGTGTTGCAGCTGGTGAGTCTGCTTAATTGCAGGTGGCTTGATTGCGAATGGGTTGCAGGTGGATACTGGTGTATCCAGGTGGTGAGAGTGGGAAAGTAGTACAAAAGGCAAGGAAGCAGCAATAAGCCTGCTAATAAGTGTAAGGGGTCACAAGGTTTGATTCTTGACGCTTAGATTTTTTTTATTTCATTGCATATGAGTTGCATGTTCTAATGTAAAATCTGTGGGTTAACTAAGGATTAAAGCTGTAACAGTAATAATTAAAAGAGTAGGAAGCATAAAACGGAAATAAAAAGGACCCTTACTTACTAATTACTTTCCAGCTTTTATTCTGTAGTCAATCAAGTTAGTGTGTGTGTTACCTTGTTTGACCACAGAGTGACAGTAGAGCTTTACTAATATCTCCCGAGCAGCAGGTACAGCTATTAAACTATCTCTGATACATTTTGCAGCATTGCAGTCAAACCTTTCTCTCTCTCTCTCACTCTCTAACTCCACACTTCTTTGTTTTTATCATTCTCTTTTCTCCTGTATCTATTTTTCTCTCTCCCTACTCTTCTCTTTGCCCTTGACTTTGTTATTGTCTGTTTCTTTCTGACTATACATGCGTACAATATACCCTTCCTCTATGCAGTATTGCATAGAGTATTGTGCGATTGCACACAGCACAAATCTAACTGGCCACAGATACTTGTGTCTTACTTAGTAGCAAGCTGCAACAATGCTTTTTTCTGGAGTAGTGCAGTTTGTGTATGTATGTAGTGACTCTGACAAGGCGAGTGTTTGATGATGCTCTCCCTCTCTCCTCCTGCTGCAGTCTCCTGGTGCCATACATCATGTCTAAATGGTCTATTGGCCATTTCCAGTTTCTATATTCTATTAAAGAAACCATCAGTGAAACATTTAACAGCGTACTGTAGATTGTGTGCTGTCTACATTGAGTACAGTATGTGTACACTGGTAAACCAATCATCATTCCCTCTATTGTTTATACAGCATATCCAACTGTTTCTATAGCGATACATTCTGTCCATATCAACTAAAGTCCCCCATATATTTTATAGTGGCAGGACCATCTGTTCCATCTGACCATCTGAGGGACCATCTTACACAGAGTGAACGTGGCATCAATTCACTAAGTGAAAAAGTATTCTGTGCATTTGAGAAGCAGCAAATATAAAGAGAGGGGTTGAATGTACTGAACTCTGGTGAGAACATATCATCTACTGCAGCTTATAATCACACGCTTATATAATGTCCAAGAAATAATAAGTCACATCAAGGGTACATGTTTATTATCTTTGAGTATGCATAGGCTAATTTAAATATAGTATATGATACTGCACAGCATGAAATAATGTAAGTGGACCCTACTAAGCTGGTCAGTGACACAGATTACAAATGAATCTGCACTGAAATGAAGACAAATGGCTTGTAGAAAGGTCGAACAATCATGGAATATAAATCAGTTGTTGAAGCAATTCTTCTTGCAATTTCATTGTAACCATACCATATAGCTAACACATCTATCTGCAGACACAGACACATTACTCTCCACACAAATCCCATTTCTCAAGTGGCATTTCTGTATTTAGAGTTTTATTTATTGTAATAACGCAAGAAATGTACTTGTAAATATGACATGTATTACTTTACTTATCTTTTATTCATTTTTTTTATCCTGTGAGACTCTAAATGTTTTTTTTTTTTTTTTTTTTTTTTTTTTTTACCAAAACAATCAAATAGTATTAATTAGTAATAAGAAATAGTACAATTAAATAAATCATCACAGTACGTGCAGTGGACAAATCAAACTAGTATTTGAAGACCTGCTACATGGTTGAAACCTTTACGAGTTGTAACTGATGCAGTATCAACAGCAATGCAGACATTACCACATGTGGAGCAGGCACCTCTGGCCCATTTCTATCGTGGTGATAAAAACAGATAACGGCCACTGAATGACAGGATAACATCCAAAGCGGGTGGCTGGAAAACATTACTGGGGACAGGGATGTTTGGGCTGCAGTTGAAGTTACATTAAAGGTGACTTGCAAGTGGCAATATTGAAATCATGACAAACTGAATTCTCTCTCATCCTCCTTTAAGAATGAATCACTTGACGTCATCATTAGGTGACTTTAAGTGTATGTAATGTGGGGAACATAAGGAAACATTAAAAAAAAGTCTCCTGCACCACTACAGTGTCTTTATAAAATCATGCACTATGGAAAAGGTAAAGCAAGAAGTAAAGTATGTATTACACAACAGAATCTGAATAATATTAGTTGACAATTATTTAATTAATTACTAAACCAATTAAGGCTGTAGGTACAGAACACCCCAGTATACTGAGCAGAGTGAGGGTACATTTTATCACTCATTAATCCATCTTATTTCACAAGTTACTTAGTATTTCTTTAAAGAAGGGTGGAGGAATAAATATACCACTGGTTCGTTCTGGGATAGAGGCCTATAAGTTATTACATTTCATATGGAGCTGAAAAAACAATGTCAACCTTTCAAACTATAATTGTGACTCATTTTCCACCATCACCTTGGTGATCCAAGCTATTATTCTCACAGTTTTAAGATTTGTACACTGATCCACCCGAGTGATCCCCTCATGCAATGTGAGTTCAACTAAAAGAAACAACTCACCATTTAAAGTGGCAACATATGTGCTTTTGTTTAATTTAGCATGATTATGTGATAAACATGCAAATTTACAGCCAATAGAGGTCTGGTAATTGCTTCATAAAAAAAAAAAAAAAAAAAAAAAGTGCAGGCAAATCACTAGTCTATGTGTGGGATAATGTACGTTTTGCAATTTGGTTCAAAAAGTGACTGTAACCGCTGTCGAGCAAAATCACCATTTAAGCTGCTGATGTGAACGGGCAGGTGTTTGATGCTAATCACTACCAATCACCATTTGGCAAAGCTGCCAGTCTCACAGGAACACACACACACAGACACACACACACACACTACAGCCTTCCTTTTGCTAAAAGTTTGCACATCACAAAACTGGATCCTATTATGCTGACACATGATTCTATTACTGCAAAATAGGGAACATAAAGTTTCAGCTATCAGGTGATTTTCTGTTACAACCAGGAGAATCTTTCTGCTGGAAAGCTTAAGAGCCGGGAAGAAATACTTTTATTGCCTCACAACACAAGATGTCAATAATATACAGTATCTGCACAGGACTCAACTATTGATCCATACAGAGGACATCACCTCCAGTAGCTCAGGGCTGAGAGTTGTGGCTTTTCAAAACTCACATTTTAAAGGAGGTTAGTTTGATAGAAGTCTTTACTGTTTTATTAAGGTATTAAAACCCTTCTAATGGCAGCTTACAAATGTCATACTAGCATTAGTGAGGTACCAGATCCTGTAGTAAAATCTGGCACATGCACTCATAACCACATTTGTTTTGTTTTTTTGTCTTTAAATAAGCCTTAAAGCACATCCCTTTGGCCCTATTATTATTATTATTATTATTAGAGTTATTATTAGAGTTATTAGATCAGTTCAGTAGATTTTTACCACATAACTGTTTATAACTCACAGCACCTCCTACTAGTAACTGATATATGCTTCATGACAATATACCTCCCTGAGCAGATTCATACTTGTTAAGTGGCTGTTTAGTTTCTTGACGTACAAACAAATGAGTGGAGGACAGCAAAGGTTTACATCAGTTCCAAAAGCTTCCTTGTCGGTCCATCCTGCCAGATGGCTTGGGTGTGTACGCGCACGCATGTGTGTTTGTGTAGTCTCCAGAATCAGGCTGCGTCAGACTTGGAGAACAGGCCTTAATTCATGGTTTGGTTTGAGTCCAGATAATATAATACTTCATCAGAGAGCAGGTGGACTACTGGGAGCCAGACAGAGTGTGTATTTGATAATGCATTTGTGCACATGCACACACACACACACACACACACCACATTTTATCTGTCTTCTCTCAGACTGAATGGAGTGTGTGAAGTGAATTAAAGGAAAAGCAGGAGGAGTGCTTTATTTGTCGCTTCCATCTGTCACAGATGTTTCACATATGTCTGATCAGGTTAGAGCTTTGCAGATTCCGGTTTTATGTATGTGCTGTTATTTGGCTGATTAACAAAACAACGACAAGAAAATCTATACATTAGTTCCCACATGGTGTGTGTGTTTACACTCAAGTGAACGGTGTATGTTCTGAACTTAATAATGCTGTTAAAGTGACTGGGATGTTGAGACTCCAGAGTGGCTACCAGCATGCTAGTTAGGTAGCGTCTTCTTGTATTTGCTGCTGTGCTGAACAAATCAGTTTGAAACTAAAGAACATGAACATGAGGGTGATGTCAAAGGATTTGGTCACTCTAGTTTTCTACAAGCTCTCCCTCATTCTGCCTGCTGTTTCCTGACGTGGCATGATCATCCCTCACATACAGGATTTCAATGGGTACCTTTAGCATCAGTGTAAGACTCCAGAGTACAGTATTTGTTGCTCTATGATGAGCGTGTTGAGGTCAGTCAGCCACCACGATGACAACGAAGCATGCAGCTCACGAGTAGGACGTTTTCTAGGATGAGATCTCCGAGAAATGAAAGTGAACCCGTTCAGACTTTGGAACTGTTTGGAAATTCTAAATTGTGAACTATGAATGTTGATCTGTGTGAAGTGAACTTTGAATTCAAAGTTCAGACTTGCCCAACACTGGTAATAACCACTAATAAGTACTGGCACACTTACTTAACACAAAAAACTACCAAGATGAATTGACCAGTCTGGGAAGGGTTAAGGTTCTGGGACTCCACAGCTCCACAGTGAAGAAGTATTTGGTGACAATCAGTGGCCATCATCACAACAACCTAGTGAGCTGACTAGGAGGTGGAGTATGATTTAATGACTGATAACAGTCATTGACTAGTGTGATGACATTTGGTTGCTCTCCTTTCAGCCTCTCAGGAGCTCTTTCTGAAAGATGGATAGTTGATTCTGAGGATAGAGATGGCCAAATTGAGGTTGGAATTGATGGGTATTGAGCATTTCAGTAGTTCTTACACACCACTCACATCTACACCTGCGTGTGGATTTCCAATCCCTAAATCTGACTTTGTGCCTCACATTTCTAATCTGGTACTTCATTCCTTATTTCCACTGATGCTGAGTACAAATGTGACACCAGAGCTCTCTTTTGAATTTTAAAACTCTTAGTTCATGAAGAGTCATTTGTGTGTGAGATAGCGTGACTAAAGCAGGGTTTGTTTTTTTTTTTTCATGGGTTCCAATTCAAAACAATTCCCTTATGAAGGCAAATTCTATAAATACTCATATTCCTTTTCCTTTAAATATATTGTATTGGTTATATATATATATATATACAAATAACAGAAATGTAATAAAGCCAGGGATATGAGAACATTAGCAGTACAGCATGTTACATGTGCCTCACATTATAACTAGTCATTTGTCATTCAGGGTCTACATTCTGTGTGGCACACCTTTTCTTTAGACATTGTCCGACAACGACCTACTGAATGCCTCAGCGGCTCCTAATGTCGTAGAGCCGTGGCACTGAATCACAATTGATCACTTGGTGAAATTCCTCGACAATAAGCAAGAGCAATATTTCCATTACATCTGGCAATAACATGCAGCTGTGCGTAGATTTGATTTAGCTCAGTGGTCTGTGACCATATGCCATCTAGGGTTGAGTTGATCAGGCAAATGAGCCACGATGTTTGGTTTGAATCTCAGAATAGCAAAAGCATGTGGACCACTGAAATAGTTGAATGACATTACGCATGACATTAAAATGCAACTTCAATCTGGGCTGGAATTGGATTTCTCCTTCTTTTTCATTTTGTTACACACGGTTTTCCTTCCTGTCACCTGAGCTTTATTTATTGCTGTGCTGCAGAGAATGAATGACCAGCAGTGTAACTATCCTGTCACACAGACCCTGTGTTTGTGTGTCCAGCATGAATTTATGGAGGTAAATAATAAATGGATGGTTGCACTGGTTTGCACTGTGGTTCATCCAACCCAAGGCCTTTAAAAGAACACCATCTACCCACCACCCACCACAGAGTCCTGTGCTTCTTTTTTATTTTCCTTCATTGCTCAACGACAGAAACTCTGTGCAAGAGGGGCCTTTCAACTGACCTTTATTTTGTCCGAACTCGTACTTTAACTCAAGCATTTTTGGGTCAACAAAATATCAGACTTTGACACTGGAGACTCCAGTTCAATTTGTACCAGCATTCACCACTGACATCTTTTAACCCCAACAACCCTTGAATTTCAAATTTTCAAATTTGATTTTAACCCAGACCCCAGCCAAGATGTTTTTATGACTGCATCCATCCAAACTTTACCCTCAGGGGTGTCAGCCCAGAGACATTTCATCAACAAAGTGATTTGTAACAGTTTTGGATGGCAGCGACAAATGATCCTGCTCAAGCTTACAGTAAATGCGTTGGACTAGAGTGCAATAGCAGACTTCATAAGGTATTTTTAGAGCACCATGCAGTTGAGGAAGAAGTACTCACTTATGTAATGTTCTGTGTAAAAATGACAATAAAGAAATACTCCATTAAAAAGAATATATTTCTATGATAATTCTATTATAATTATTTTTATGTTATATTATATAATTTCCCCTTAAAGGTTTGTTTTTTAATTCTGCCAACTGGTTGTGTACTGACAAATCCATGCAAATGTATCACTCAAGTCTGCAGGTACCCTAGATCTATAATTCACAATAATAATTCATACTTTATCAAGCGCCTTGGAGAAATTCTTTGCTGACACGCTGCCCCCTAGAGGTGCCAAGGGTTCGGGGTTCACACTGGTAGCTACAGTCTCTGTGGTTAGCCTGGTCTACAGCTCCTGAATGAGCTACCCCAACAGCATTAAACTTTACACATTTATACATCCCAAACATAATTCCTACTCAGTTTGGTCCAACAGTGCGATTGAGGTTTGGACTATTGAATGGACTGCCGTCTAATCTGGTTCACACATTCATGACCCCCTTGGGATATTCATCACCATCATCAGGCCAACAGCCACAAACTTGTTGACATTAGCTTTTTGCAAACCTGTTTTATTGAACAGTCAGTAAAATGTGAATGGAATTAGGCATCATTGTTTTTAGGCAGTTCAATTATTAACTTTTATGTTAAAACATGACAAATTAAAAAGGTAATTCCCATACAAGTACAGTGATACGAACGTTTTAATTCACTTGTTATTTTTTAATTCTGCAAACCATGCGTCTTTAATGGCATCTGCACAGCTGTGTATGAAGATTAGCTTTTAGCTGTATCTGGTACAACACATGTTTTGTCCATTTTCCCTGTCAAATAAGCAATTAACCAATGATGGGTTTGTGTGTACAGATCTCACAGGTTTGAATGTATGCATGTCTTTTCACAGAAGTGCTACTCTTTGTCACATGTGTCTATTTCGGTGTGTGTGTGTGAGAGAGAGAGAGAGAGAGAGAGAGCGAGCTGCATCTTGTTATTTGTCTGATGAGTTTGTGTGTACCTGTAATTAATCATGTAGCTACAAACGTTGGAATCATTAACCTAATGCTCCCATATATTAATTTACCCTATGCTCTGTGACACTGTAATGAATTGAAAGTGCCTGCTGTTGGTACAAGCTTTTCTTTATGTATTAAAAGGATTAAAAAGGGAAATCACTTATTTGTCTTTATTAAATTCTTACTCATGAATACTTCTTTATCTGGCAAACTGTCTTTGTCCCTTTGAGAACTGCGTATGTCCAAAACTTTTGACGAGTTCAGAACCACAGTCATTTTCACCTTGGGACAATGCATTTTTCAATTACTGCAATGGGTTTCACATGATGTATCCAGCTTTAGAAGTGCAGAAAATCATTTGTTTTCAATTGAATTCCAAGCATATGAAGGATGATTGTGTTTGGATTATGAATCAGATCACCAAAGAGGACCTCAATTTTAAAATCTCTCCTCTACATGTCTGCTCCACTGTACTCAGTTTTACTTTACTCTTTCCTCAAATTTGATTTATTTGCCAATATTTTGAGGAAGTTTCATTTTTAGGCTACTCTCTTTATGTCTTTCATCATCAGAAACATGCAGGATTAAAACATCCAGCATCACTCATTTGATCCTGGAGCTGTTTAGCAATGTACAAAGAAGCAGACTTGCTGGAAAGGAGCGTTGATATACAGCAGATTAACCAGGTGAAATAAAGTAAATGAATATGCAAACATACTGATAAAACACAAAATGACTTTAAATGAGGAATTAACTTGACAGATGTAGCAAAATGTTAATGTGTAAAACAGCCCTAAAATAGATACTGGCAAGAATTTTCCCTTTTTATTATACAATATCATAGAAATACACATTTGACTGTGGTTGCTGTTTCTTGACAACCAATAAAGACTGTGATAGGGTCAAATGCTCCAATATGAGACAGCTTTTGAGTTGAGATTACTATGTCAAATATAAGAAACAACTCAATAAGGAGATTAATTGGCCTTAGTGTCAGTGCATCCAGTCACACTACTTCTGATAATGCCCTGCATACGATGGCCCAAAAAGAAAGCTGTTTTCATGTGCTCGAGGTCACCAGAAGTCAAGTGCAACCAATTAAAGTCTGAATCTTTCCAACAGGGAAGCCTATTAGACTGTCACTAAGGTGTAAAATGCAAATGTGTAAGGTGTGAAAATGTTTCTTGGCAGAACAGCTCAGAGGTTGTGGTTGGATAAGCGCAGACTGCATTTTCTCAAATATGTGGGGCTCTGTGGATCAGTGCCAGACCTTTTCAGTTGGTAGAAATTCAGACACATGTCCAAAGCTGTGCAGGATTTCCTCATCCTAATTTTAATCTTCTCATACAGAGTAACATGGACTAAAACGCAACCTAAAATAAAACAATTAACCTTATCAGCCCTTAAAAAAAAAAGTCTGTCAGACTCTCTTTTTTTTTTTTTCTCCTTGGCCGTCCAGCTCCACCACAAAGCACGACTCATTTGTGATGCACCGTGGAGCTATAGCTCTCTCCAATTAATGACTTTTCTTTTCTCAGGTGTTTAATAACGAGTCTGGCAACGATTTGCTTGTTTCCTGTTCGTTAACTGTTTGGCATGACATTGAATAATTGCTATTAATAAGAACTCAACTTCATTAAAGGTTCCCTTTTAAACAATAATGTTTCTATTGGCTCTGTGCCTCGTCAGTGTCAACACCCAGCAACAGGAACATATGGAGTGTCATGGGACGCCTTCCCTGTATTACAACCTTCGATGATGATGCTCTCTAAAAGACCAGATGGACCACTTCCTCAAATGTTAATTAGCTGCCTTTTGCAGTCTTTTGGGAGTAGGAAGCAGATAATTTATGGGATATTTAGGTCAAGATGATAAATGTAGAGTATATCTACAAAAACACTTTTCCTTTGTTATGCAGTCACAACAACCACAAGGAAAAAACATTTCATAGTCAGCAAACAGCAACTGGATTTTTATCTTTATCAAAATAACTACGACCACTGGGGAGTTGATATTACTTCAAATGAAGGCGCACCAGCTCACTCGGTAGAACATGAGACTCTTCTCATGGGTTGTGGGTTCAAGTCACAAGTAATTTGGGGGTTTCTGTGGCTCAGTTGGTAGAGCAGTCGTCTATGAACTGCAGGGTCAGTGGCTTTAACGGGGTTTATTTTTCAAGTAAACATGCCAGCGTTTCTGTTTATATCACTGTAATATGTTTGGACTGTAGCAGCAGTTTTCCAATCCTCATTCACAGGGACTGTTTTGGAGAAAATTCCAGTCATGCCCCTTTAATTAACTCACAAAAAATAGACTCGCTGCAAGCTTGTTTTTTTTTTTTTTTTTTTTTTTTTGTACTGTCTATATCCCATCAGCGTACTCTGCAAGAACATCCTATCACAACATCTCAGTTCTCAGGGCTCCGCACACATGACCAATTATGGGCTGAATTGGTGTGAGCTTCTGTTCCTATTACTCTGCTCTGAGTAGTGCTTTCACAAGAATAATGATTCTTTCAACACCAGACACCAACAGCACCATAATACAAAATTGGGTGCTTGCGAGGTGAATCAGTAAAGAATTTCCTACATATATAGAAGGCTGGATTAAAAAAAGACAAAACATACAAGACAAGGTTAGAGGAAGCAGAGGTATGTGTGCACACACACACACACACACACACACTGAACGGGGGTGTCCATCTTTGATTCTAAAATGTGAAAAGCAACATTATTGTTGGTGTTTCTAAAGTTCACCTCATGTCAGAAGCCAGAAGCCGCAGCTTGGCACTGAATGTTAAGCAACAGTGTTTTTGTGCCCTTTCCATTTCTTTCCACACTGTTAATGCTTTGTCTTTTATAATGTCAGGCACGACTCCCAAGCTTTAATTCTGGGCTTTGTCCTGACTTCCGCTCTACGACAACTAGTTAAGTTTAAGTGAAACTCTTTGTTTGTCTTCTCACCTTTTATGTTTTTCCCCCTTTTTTTCTGTCTTTCATCAGACACTCTTTGTTCCCTTATGTCCTTGTTCTCCACCTTTTTGTCTTCATTCCAACAGACTGATGTTGGTGTCCTGGTGGTTGTAGGACGCACCAGGTAGCACTCTAGGTTGATCTACTGTATCAGTTCACCTCATCCCCCCCCCTTTACTGAATTCTCCTTTTTCACTTTTAATATCTTTCATGTTGTCTCTCCCTTGGTTTTTCTAAAAACTAATTTTCCTTCCATTTAATTTCTCTCACCAGTCGACCACACTAGCATTTACAAAAACACCATCTCTGACTAAAATGTATTCCCATCACAAAACCCTAAATGTGCTTCCAATTCATGAAGAGGATTTTACTGCAGGACTATTATATTAGAATGTATTAGCGTTAGATAGGTTTACCCAATAATCTGCCAGTGCATGCTGGCCCCAACAGTCCAACTAACCTTTGTAACTCCAAGTCGTCTTCCAGTCAGCAATTGTTTCTAAAACTAGTTACACACAGTACTGTATCACATTTATATCCCTACAACAACCTTCCAACCAATCTTGCCCGGTTCATATTCTTATCAGTTTACTCCTGAGAACAAGTGGAGGTTTGTGCCAAATATAATAAAACTACATCTGGAAATGAGCTCAACATTACTCTGACCTTTGACCACCAAAATCTAAGAAGTTCAGTTTGTACCAAATTTGCAGAAATTCTGTCAAGATGTTCCTGAGATATCTCATTCACAACATGACAGTCTAAGAAAGTTTAGTTTCACTTAATGTGCCTGACCTGCTGGAGCATGTAACCAGCTTGGTAGTGTGCAATTATGTATTATTGTTATTATTATTTATTTACCAGTCATAGCACTTTGACAACTAGAAATATTGATTCATATTTTTTACACCTAACCCTCATCTTTTAGTGAACCCTCATATTCAACTTGATCCCTCAGTAATGGGACAAAGACACATAAGATCCTCTGATTGTTGTGGTCAGCGTGTAAACTACCCAGCAAAGTGCTAACTTTTACTTCGCTCCAACATTTCAATAGATTGCATTTGTTTTTGGTCTTCAGAAACACATTGGTCTAGTGTTAAATGCTGAGGTTGGACATCCCTCCGACCAACGAGCCAGTCACCAATAAGGAGACGGCCCTTAATCTGTGAATCTCAGATTTCCAAAAATATCTTAGTAGCAGTTTTTCATTAACTCGTAATAACAACGAAAAACTCGATCCTAACAACAGAACATTTCACAATAGCATAATGCAGTGATTATAATATTAAAGAATATTGTCATCACCGTCATGAAATGATGACATACTAATAAGGGAAGTGACACTGAATGACAGACACTGCCTGAGTGATGCAGTGTCTGCCTGCCACACTGAATGTCTCATATTATGACAGGCTGCCAGTAGCTCTCCCTGCTCTCTCCCATTAAAAATAAGTTTTACTGCTGAGAGGTTCTAGACGCTCACTCAGTAGTTACCCCAGGTTAAGGCACATTCATATCATCATCTCACACTGATAAGGAATCACACCTTCTCTAGGGAACCTTGTTTTCCACTGTGTGCCTTTTTCTGTGTCCCAGTTGTCTGCAGGTAATTTAAACTGCAGGTGTTTCATTGTGCTGTGCAGGACCAGGCTCTGATTCCTCTGTTGGTGAGCTCCTCGGAGCATTTGCTAACAACTGTACTTCCTTATCACTGGGACTGATAAATGCGAGTAGCCTGGCCTTTCCGGTTCCTTTATGCTCCACAGTTTGTAGAGTGACACAGTAAGATGGAGTTGTGTGTCTTTTATGATCTGTGGTGGAGCCAGGAAACCAGAAAATTGGCTTCTTTTGCCCTTTGTAACTTGTACTGCAAAAAAAAAAAAAAAAAAAAGGAAAGTAAACAATGGCTCACATTGCGGCCCGCTGTATCATGACCTGTGTTATCTCCCTCCATTGTGTGTCAAAATGTCCTGTGTGAGAAAGCACCTATCCTACATGTCAAGCACACGTTCAAGGGCAGAATGATTTTATTCTTAGACTGTGTCCAGTGGCTTTCTCTTCTCTTTCTGGCACTTACACGTGTATTTGTCTTGTAGTTTGTCTTTTTAATTTTATTAATGTTCATTTTAAATACCACTATTTCACATGTAAATGCTTTATATGCTACTGTTTGACAGGAAATAGCTAAATCGTCTACAGTATCCTCTAGAGGATTTATGAATGTGGCTATTTAAAGTGTTGCATTGCTTTTTGTGTAGTTACATAAGGAAAATGTATCTCATGTCCATAGATGTACGGCAGATGAGACATCTGAATCAACCGTGGTTTACTCCATGAAGAGGATTACGTGTAGGCAGATCATACTGTGTTCTGCTGATGAGCTCAGAGAATCTTAACTTTCCACTTAGTGGGAGGATGTGTTTTTCCATGCCCACAATAATGACCCTGATATCGTCAGGGTGCTAGGAGGAGGTTTTACTTCAAAACTCAGACTCAATGCCCCATCTAAGCAGGCAGAACAAACAGTTCTTTTTTAAAAGCTTGTGTGTATAAGATGGGTAACAAGAAAAAAAGGAGTGTAAAAGAAGATTGTTGAACACATAGTCAGACACTAAGGTTCGTACCTATTATCAAACTTCACTTACACCGTGTCACTGTGCTTGCTCACTCGCACTAGAAGAGCTTTGTTTTAAAGACGACAGCACATTGGATAAGAGAAAACTACCATTCAGAACAAAAAAATAACAGTAGTGTCACCAGTGGTAAGATACAATTCTGTCTGTATTTCTTTGATCATTAAACATGATTATAAAAACATGAACACGATTCATTTTTGGTTACATATTGGAACCTCAGACCTAAGAGTAAAAGCATACTAGCAGAATTGGAAGTTATGTAGTTTGAGCTGTGTTTACTTGATATATTTGTCTATGTATGTGAAAATACTGTGGTTTGGTGCTTTATGTGCACAGACCTCAAAAAACTGACTTAAAGAGTAAAAATGTACAGTGCAATATTCACTGATTGAATTCACTATTTTCAACAAAGTTCTACAAACAATGACAATGTAAAAGAAGTTTATTTCAAATCTTTTGAAATCTATGTCTGTATTTATAAATATTCTGTGCTGACAAACAGCAGCAGTAACTTTACAGCAGAGCACTGTGTACCGACACTCCCTATTAAACAGCAGAAGAGCCTGTTATAGCAGAGACAATAGCTTGGCTCCAGCTCACGTACCAACCCCGTTACTGTCTCAATTGAGCGTAAATATGCTTCTAATGACTGTCAAAGCTCAGCTGGGCTTCCTGCCTTTCCTGCTGAGACACACAACCTTACATCTTGTCTCTATCTCCCCCTTTCCACCTGTCTGTATGTTTTCCTGGCTCCCATGTGTGTTGTGTTTTGATTTGTGTGTTTGTGTGCGTCAGTTTGACAAACTGTATCTATGGTAAATAGGAACTTGTGCTTCCAATTATTTGGTGGCATTTCATTCTTAATTAGTTAACAATATATATTGTGATGTAAAATGACTACATTGATGTATTCTGTAAACACATATATTGTACATAACTGTACTTCCTTAAATAGGCCACCATGCAGTGAATGATTATTTTATTATGCTGGGGGTTTGTTTGGACAAAAGGTCCCAATAGGGAAAAGGAAATGTTAAATATTATAAAAGTAAAAAAATATAGTATTATATAGTATAGAGTATTATTTTGTGTGGGGTACTGTACATGTGGTGTGCCCTTGCCTTTAGTTACAAAAACATAATTTGGTCAGTAAAGATTAGTCGACCTCTGATATTCTCTCTCTCAAAAGGTTCTCAAAAAAAAAAAAAAAAAGTATAAGCTTTGGTCTTTCTACCTCTTTCTCTCCACCTTTTTCCTTGTGAAGAATTGTTCTCCCTCTTTCTCTCTGATCTTGGATGTCTGAGGAAACAAATTTAAGCTGGAGGTCTGAGTCTTCAGCACTTTTCAACTGTCAAAACAGATGAATTGTTCTGAGATCAAAGCAGATCCGGACCCTAGGATATTGAAAAGGACAGAGAAAAGATCTATATACACAAGTCTTAGATAGGATGTGGTATCAATGGAATCAGCAGATGTCACTGGAATCTCAAAAACAGCAAGGCTTTGGATAAGCTAGGCAACTGTCATGCCCAAAATAACAGTCTACAAAACCTGATCCTACCAAAACACGCATTCCTTTAAATTTTACTTTAATGTACCGGGAAAAGAAGAATATACATAACTGAGAATGCATGAAGACAGGCATATATATATATATATATATATATATATATATATATATATATATATATACAGTATATACTTTAATTAGCTACTTTACTCAGCTTTTAATGAACCCTGGTTTTCTACACAACCATGTCTTGAAATATATTCAGCTCAAAACACTGCTGTGCTTGAGTACGACCTCACGCTGGGTTCAGACAAATTTGACCACTGGAATGTTTATGTTCATTTGCCCTAAAATACAGAAAATACAAAGCCAGCTACTGCAGCAACAGGTGCTACAAGCTTGTTAAGCGGGAGTGCACACAGGCATGGTTATTTCTTTTCTACATAAAAAAAATGAGTCTGCACAAATCATGTAATACAGCCTTAGTTTCATCAGTCAAGGTGCTCTTAGATAAACTTCAGGTGTGAACAAATAGTGCTGCTACTGCAAAGTGCTGTGAAATGACATGAAGATAACGGTTTTACATCAGACGTTGATCGTCCACATGGTTGCGCTGGTTATTGCTGCCAAAGGTGGGTTCAACCAGTTTTTAAAAATCTGTTTCATTTACTTCACTGCAGTAAAACCTCCTTCGTTTTCCATCATCACTTTCTTTATTTTTCTTAATTAATGAATCACTTTGAGGGTTGCTAGCATGGCTAACTTACATGGTTAAGTTTCCATCTGTATCTTGTGCTTTTGTTCTGTTCTCCTCTTTAACTCTTAAAAATAAAGTGGATTGCCATATTAATTTTAAATGTACAAAATGTAAAATGTGTTTTTGTTCTTAGTTTTTATACATGTCTTGCATTGAATTCTGATAATAAATACATGTTATTGTCATTTTTCGAGTAGAAGCCTAACAGGAAGTATTATTTTCCAAAGACAGCTGCCTGATGCTTTTTAAATGGTCACTAGTGATGAATAATTTGACATACTTAAAGCTTTTGCCACAGCATGGTATAACCTCAACTTGACTCGACTTGGCTGTGTTTGCTTCTTGTACCAGATTAATCTTTGTCCCCTGCAGAGGAAACTGAAAAAATTCTCTGTGTGTTTGTTACAGCAATAAAACATATTTAGTTTCAGTAAGGGATGAACAAAACAAATGATTGGCAAACAAATCAATTGCATCAATGCAGATTCACTATAAGTGATGCTTCTCAATATCTGACCAATAGTTTGAAGAGTTTCACTTCACTAAAAAGTACAAGGCACCAGGTTCCAGATACCATCCAAAATGTTTGCCTGATGGAATATGAAAGAGTCGAGTTGAACATGTACCTTTTGGTGGAAAAACAAGTTGTCTGTAGAATGCTAGATGCTGAGTCAGGGTGTCAGGGTGGGAGTTACATACTGAGTCAGGGTGTTAGGATGGGAGTTACATACTGAATCCGGGGGTCAGGGTGGGAGTTACATACTGAGTCAGGGTGTTAGGGTGGGAGTTACATACTGAATCAGGTGTTAGGGTGGGAGTTACATACTGAGTCAGGGTGTTAGGGTGGGAGTTACATACTGAGTCAGGTGTTAGGGAGTGTCAGGTGGGAGTTACATACTGAGTCAGGGTGTTAGGGTGGGAGTTACATACTGAGTCAGGGTGTTAGGGTGGGAGTTACATACTGAGTCAGGGTGTTAGGGTGGGAGTTACATACTGAGTCAGGGTGTTAGGGTGGGAGTTACATACTGAGTTAGGTGTTAGGGTGGGAGTTACATACTGAGTCAGGGTGTTAGGGTGGGAGTTACATACTGAGTTTCGGGTGTAGGGTGTGTGGGTGGGAGTTACATACTGAGTCAGGGTGTTAGGGTGGGAGTTACATACTGAGGGGGCGGGTGGGGTTGCATCCTCAGGGGTTGGGAGTTACATACTGAGTTAGGGTAGTCGAGTAGCTACAGCCTTTGGAAAGATGCTGTTCCTGAGTTTATTTGTGTTTGTGTGGACAAGACGGTAAAAGGACAAAGAGGTGGTGCCCAGATGATGCAGTAGAAAGGTAGAGTTGATAAGACTAAAAAAACAAGCTGTCAACATGTCTTACTAACAGCTAAAAAAGAGCCTGTGTAGCTGTAAACAGCTTTATTTGCAGCAGCCAAGGCGAGAAAGTTGCTAACATTAGTGAAAGTTTACTTCAGAGAGAGAGACAGCGAGACGGAGCAGAGGAGGAGAAACAGACACAGAGAGAACCTGCAGACATCAATAGAGAAAAAAAAAAAACTAGACAGAGGAGGAACAGACAGCGACAGAGATGAAAACAGAAAAAAAGAAAACAGGAAAAAACACACAAGACACTTTCATATCAAACAACAAACCATTTCCATCTTCACTTTATACACCCTCAAAACTCCATTCGTATTGAGGAACACATTAGTTAGTGCAGTGCAGTGACCAGTCCTGTAATTGTAGCATATTTCAAATGATAATGTCCTACTCAGGCAGTACTGTGCATTAAACATAATGCATTGCCTTCTACCTTGGCAGTAATGTCTTTCTTTAGCTTCTCACAGAGGCCTAGTAGTTCTGTACAGTATTTAAACTAAATGTTTGAGGAATATAAGAAGGATGTATATCACAGTTTATGGTCATTAAATCTACTCAATGAGACAAAATATTGTTGGCTGTTTGGCCAACGTATTACTTTTCAGTTTGCATTTAGTTTGAAGGGTTCACAAGAGCTTAAAAATTGATTGATTGACTGGTAGGTTGACTTGCAATGTGCACAGTGACTGTTGCTGAAAGAGCCATCCAAACTGTAGTATTTTCCAAGTTGATTGATACAAATAAAACAAAACTCCGCTTCAGGGCAAACTGGCCATACTATTGACTTGAGTGATTTTCTTTATTAATTAGCAAACACCCACTTGGAGATATGGATGACCTGATTAGGAATCAGGGGAATTTAGTTTCAGCAGGCACAAATGGATGAACTGATTAGAATATCAACGAGGACAGACCTGTGTACTCTATATCTATAAATGACATAAATCAGGCCTTTTTTCTTTGGCGCTTGAATTATTTCATCAGAGTTAATGTGTCTGAAAAAGTTAATCTCTGGTTAAGAATCTTTCTTAAACAGCCACCAAGAGGAATCTTCTATGTATATGAACAAATTCATGAATACTGGAACTGGTTACATTGTGAATAATTGTTTTTACACTGTTTACGATTATAGTAGACAAACGGCATGTTATTATCATGACACATACACTACAATATGGATCTTCCATTTTATTGCATGAACCATTGCTTGTCAATGCTGATGCCTGCAGGAATCCTATAGCTCGGAGTTTTGATGTTGTTTTGTCGCCTCATTTAAGACATGGAGCTCTTATTATTTACACATCAGATATTAAAGCTGTACCACTGATCACTCCTAACGCCAGTGAGAAATTACACTTTGAACTCCTCCAATCCTGTAATGTAAAATCAATAAACTGCACAAAGCAGCTTGTCTATTATACAGACCAAGAAACCAAGAGAGAGAAGGTGTGAAGTGGAGAACACACCTTTATTAGGTTGATGCCATTAATTCTTGGTAAGTAAGTGCAACTTTATATATGTAGCACTTTCCAAGTCAATGTTTCAGATGACAGAATGTATAGTGGCAAGAAATGTATATGAGACAATTTCCCCAAGGGCATCAAACAAGCATGTGGAATTGCCTGAGTTTCTGCAGTAATTGGGCACAAACAAGGTCAAGCAAGATGTGCATAAGGTAAGAACACACAAACAATTATAATCTTTCATGTCTTTATTCATCACAGCCATTTAATATTCAAAATCCTGGTGGTAAAGGTAGGTGAACCCTAAGATTTACCTCCACTAGCTCCAGTAATCTTAAACAAGCACTTTTGGCAGCTGTGGATTAGACCTGCACAGTCTTCAGGAGGAACTTTGGATCGCTCTTCCTCACAGAATTGCTTCAGCTAAGCTCCGTGTGGTGTTAACGGCTCTCATGAGGTCATTTCGCAGCATCTCTGTTGGTTTATTGGGCTCTGACAAGGCAATTCCAACAAGAACGCTTTCTTTGTTTGAGATCAAGCTCTGTAGCACTTTTGCATCATTGTGTATGGTAATATATATATATATATATATATATATATATATATATATATATATATATATATATATATATATATTGTGTCACATATAACATATTAACAGTGTGAACCGATCTCCAGTATTAAAATCACTTCACTGGCATCCTGAATATTTCTGGATAAATACTTCTACCTCTGTCTGACAAACCTCCTGCTCATCCAGACCTCTTAGAATGAGTGTCTGTCAGAATGATGACCTGAAATCCAAGAAGAAAACCTGGATCTTATTCATTCATTTATTCCCCCACTCCCTGTAATAACTGCTTGTATTCACACCTCATACAATTTTACTAACTTCATTACAGACTTGTATATCTGTAGCCGTACTTCACCGGGAGCGCAGTCCTCTCCACTACACGTCTCGCGGCACAACACAACGTGCGCCCACACTCACACTCAAAAAGCAATTAAAACATGCTTAATAAGGTCCCTCCTGAAATGAACATGAATAATTCTTTACATTTTCTCATTTCCTGAGAGTAAAAAGGCACCAAGCGCTGGAGCCCGAGTTTTAATTTTAGGAAACATACTGTACAGTAGTTTTCCTATGTTGTCTTCCTAACAGCAGGAGGGCTGTTTATGATTTAGGCTGTTTAACTGAGTTAAATGAACGACTTCTGTAAAGCATCGGTCCCAGTAGCGTGTTCTCCTCCACTTCTTCACATCCTTGTTTTCCACTCAAACATTAATGCCAACTCTTTTTTTTTTTTTTTTTTTAAATCTTCTTACTCTCATGATAAAAAAAAAAAAAAAATTGTTAAATAAATAAATAGCATGTCTGCAACAGAAGCACTGAAGTGACAGCCCCTTGTCAGAAAGTGTTCTCCAGCGCTGGTGGCTGTTTTCTCACAGTGGTGTCACATCACTGTTAAATGTATATTGGGGAAAGATGACTGTGTGGTTCCTCAGTTTGATAAATGTTGCTTCTGACACTCCATCAGTTTAATTGTGTATTTATTTTACCACAAGCACTTTCAGACTTAATCCAAACTTCCTCACAGTAACACTACGTGTGTGTATGTGTATGTGGCGTTGCCTGTCTGATCATGTGAAATGTTTTGTTACTGTTTATATATGTGTGTGTATGCGCAGTTGAGGGGCTACTAATGTCCACTGGGTACATTAGTATTATAGCTAGTAGGTAGCTCCTCAAGTACTCTAGTAACAACAAACAACATTGCTTTGCCTTTAATCACACCCCCCACCCACACACACACACACACACACACACACACACCCACGCTAAGCTTGAAGTAAAAAGTTTATGTGCACTGCACACACACACTAACACACACACAGTCACACACAATTTGTGTTGGGTAACTATAACCCATCATAGATATACACACACACACACACACACACACACACACACACACTCAGACCAGCTGAAATCACTTTGCCTGAATCCATTAGTGCAGACTTTAGGAGTGAACACAGACACACACACAAGCCGCAAAACAATTTCCTCTCTTTGATCTAAGTGAGAGATGTTCATGTTCATGGATTCAGGCTGATGAACGGACCCTTTTTTTTTTTTTAACTTAAATTGCTCTATTAACGGCTCTTTGTTTAAACTGAGTGAGAAATACAAGAAAGGCTGAATCTTGACATGATGATGGACGTCAATGATTCTTGGAATAGAAACATTTTAAAAAAGCCACTTATAGATATTTAGCTCACTCATAGATAAATAGTTAGAAATGTTAAGTTATTTGATAGAGTGTGCACAATATGATGATTTTTAGAACCATGGAGGCTCATCAGAAACGAGCTGGTTAGGGTCTGGTAAGATCATTGTTTGTGTTGCTGTTACATAGTTAAAACATTCAAACAGCCATCAAGTCCTGTGTTTTGAACCATCTAGAGAGCTTGAGCCCCTACCTTTTTGGACTTGAACACGTCATGTAGGTGAACCTCTTGCTCCTAATGGAAGCCTAAACCTAACTAAACAAACATCAATCAGTGCGTTCTGAGTGGATCTGGAAGCGTTGGGTTGCATCAATCAGACACAATGAAACAACAGCTGAATACCTCAGCCCCGTTGCTCAACAGACACTGCAGTCAGGTGTGTATTGGTCAGCTTAACCTCAGACCATTAAACCCCGGTGTTAATGTTACAGCTGACTAGTGTGGGTAGAAACTCAATTTGCACTGAGTCAGAGGAGTGAGGAGACGGTTCACAAGAAAGTGGAGTTTTCAAAAGTTCCAAGACGCTATGATGTGGCAAAACAGCTTAGACTCAACTAAGAATGCTTTTCATGTACCCACCTTTTACTGTACCACCAGCTGTCAATCACTCCGCAATCTCAGTGTCTTTAAGAAGTCAGTCCTCTATCCATTAGCCTACTTGGACTGCAGCTGTCAGTCAACAGAAAGCTTCAATAATGATCAAAAACCAGAACTTCTCTATGTGTATTTGCCGATCTAATACGTCTCGTTTGTATTTTCCATCATTTTATTTTACCTCAGACTACATTAAATCTCCCCCTGAAAATGTGCACCAAACATACTGCATGCATGTTTGTTTAAATCTTTATATATAATTTAAACTGATGTGACATTTAGAATGTGCATCCACACTCATTTCTCTGATATGATTCATATTTAATGTAGGTTGTATGTATGCTTTGATATTATCACATTACACTGGGCTCTCGGCTCTGAAACACTGGAGGAGACAGATACTAAACTATTTTCCAGCATTTTTAAATGTCACTTTGAAAGCTTCTGTATAATTCAGATCTCTAAATATTTAAAGCCTCGGGTGGCCTAGTAAACTAAACTTCCAAACAAATGGGCTTTGAATCTGATGGATGTTACTTCGTTGGAACTAAACATTTAGCTCATCAAGCCCGAATCAGTCAGAAGCTACAGCAGCAAGAAAAGCCAAGTGAACTAATTGAATTATCCTGGATCTCTGCAGAAACTGGTAATGAAATGTGATCTGATCTTCACTAAAGTCACAAATATCAACAAACAAAACATTCCTATGCAGGTAAAAGTCACCATCTGTCATCTCTTTAATGTCTTTACATAGTGATGGTGGAAACAGGAAGTGAGTGACAGTTAGTTTCAATAACAGGTTGAACCACATTTGGCAGCTCTTCCTGTAGCTGTGGCCTCCACTATGTCCAGCACTCTTCTTCTTCTCAGAACTGCTTCAGCTCAGGCAGATTCTCAGGATACCTGAGGTGAACAGCTCTTTTGAGGTCATTTCACAGCATCTCTATTGGGTTGGGGTCTGGGCCCTGACCAGGCAACTCCATAAGGTGGGTCTCTGAAGTCATTCTGTAGTAAATATACTTTGATGTTTGCGGTCGTTGTCCCGCTGCATCACTGAGCTTCTTCTGAGCTCCAGCTTGAAGACAGACACTCTGACGTTATGCTGTAGTAGAGCTGTGTTCTATCGGCTCAGAAATATTGTGTTAGTAACTTTTGTGAAGGTTAGATCACATTTCATCATCAATTCATGCAGAAAACCAGGAAATTGCAAACACTTTCCTTTTTTTCTTGCCACCATGAGTAAGAATGAGTCGTTTTACACATAAGAGAAATGCTGTTTACTTTACCAGCGCCACATGCTTAATGTTTAGCGATTTTCCACTTCTAGCAATGAAATGGAACTACAATATTACAGTGTGCAACTTTCTGCGTGGCGCATTTACGACACCAGACATTAATTTACAATGTCCTCTTGGAAGGGAGACAAGCAGCAACATCTCTGTCACAATAAATAACTTGGACAGCAGAAGGAAACCAATCTCTGGAGGGCTCTCAGTGTTCTTCACAGGCACCGAGTTAAGTCAATTTAAATTTCTGGCAAGCCAAGGGGTGGAACTTAAGTTGTCAGGGGTTGATGTAAAGTCACAAGTTGATCCTGACGAGTGGGAGACAAAGAGCTGCACTCAATGACATGGGCTCAAAATGATCCATCATTTCATGTCGATGCCTACGTAAAGACAAACTCCCCAAACGTGCACAATAAGAGGTACACTATAGGTGTCAGCGATCCACGTGGATGCATCAAAAAGTCAGTCATTATTTTTAATAGCATAACTTTGATACTTTAAATAAGGGTTTAAACTTAATCTCCTTCTCCTCAGAGCTGATGAGGAGTTGATGGTTTCTCTGTGTGAACTGCTCCTTTTCTCTCCACTCAGAGGCTGTTGACTAATTAATCAAGCTGCTGCCCTGATTAGGAAATTGTTCTCACCTAATGGGATCTCCCATTCACACAGAGAGGCACACACGTGGAGAGGAACATCAGGGACGAGGGATGTGAGACGAGAGAAGAGGAGAGAGAAAAACAAAACAATGAGCTGTAGGAGAATATACAGCAGTGCACGGCTAGTAAAAGGAGAAGGATGAAAAAGGAGCGATAGGAAAACAAAGAGCAGGCAAGAAGCTGCTACACTGTCTTACAAAGGGGGTTAGATTAGATGTAATCAGAAATCAACACTGCTTATCAACAGAATGGCTGCATTTGTGAAGCAAAGTTCCAATGACACAGATTAGGGGTGTACGATAACATACCGCCCACGATTATACTGGTATAAGTTATAAGTATAATCTCGCAATACGTCAATTACATAACTAAATTACGTTCGACGTATTTAGGTTCCAAAGTCACCCAAGTTTGTCTGAGATCAAAAGCAGCATCTCAGCCTTCGATGAAGAATTAGTACCTCAAAAACGAGCGACTGCTATAATATGGAAGTGGTTTGGCCACAAGAGGTCAGAATTCTAACAAAGCACAATATTTTGTAAAATGTGCATGAAAACTTGTTTCACCACTTGAAACAAAACCTCTCTGTCGAGCACACCCAGGCTGTGAGGGTACGTCAGGAGGAGATGGTTGTAACTGCTCAAGTGAAACCCTAAAGTAAACAAATGGTTCAACCGAGCATCGCTGGAGCACTTGCTAGTTGCACTCCACATGACAGGAAGAGCAAATGGTGGATAGTAATCACCAGTGAAGTCACATATTGTTCAGCCAAGGATATGAAACTGTGGAAAATGAGGGCTTCAAGCGTCTGGTTAAAAAAGCTGAGGTGAACCAAGAAATAGCTATGCATCCCTGCTACCAGCGCTGCCTCTGAGAGGCTGTTCAGCACAGGAGGGAATGTAGTAAGTTGTCAAAGATCAGCTCTGAAGCCAGCATCAGTGAACATACTGGTGTTCTTACCAAAAAGTCTAAAGCTCTGACTGATGTGTCTGCTCCTGTTGGTTGTTCTATTCTAGCACTGATAGAAGCTCTAACTTGCCTTGTTTCATTGTATTTTTTTATTTTATGGGGTTATGTTTACACAAGAAATTAGAGTCATTGCAACAGTTCGAGCACTGATATTCTACCTCATTTGATGGTAATTGTTATTTAGGTTTTGACGATTTAAAGGTTTGTTGGAATACTGTCTACATTTGTCCTTAAAATTTGAGGAAATTATTTTATCAGGAGCTGCAAGGTTTAGTTATATAAAGATTAAAACAGTAAGCAAATAGTAATCAGACATACAAGCAGGACACTGTGAACATGTGGCGTATAGACTGACAGATAAAGTAGGCTGACAATGTGAAATTTAAAATTTACTTGAAATGAAGAAGGGAATGAGAAATATAAAGTATGCCTTAGTGCAAAACTTGCACTTGCAACAGTATTTGTATATAGCACAGACCAATGAGGGCAGTGCACTGGCTGGGTGTGTGGAGTAATAGTTGATGGTATGACAGTGGAGGTGGAATGAATTGAACAATGTTTTTCTCGTTGCTTTCTGAAAAAGAAAAAAAAAACCATTAATGCATTTACATTAAGCTCATCTACTACTTTGTTGTTATCCTCCGGGTTCCTATCATTCTCTCTGACCTCCCCTCTAAGAGGTTTAATGTTGCATAAAAATGTCACACCACTCCTGCTTTTGTTTTCTGATGACTCAATTTGCACAGCAACAAAAAGGCCCTTGTCAGATAAATGTAAATGTAAGCCATTTAAACAAACAACCACACTGCTGAACACACTCTTAACCCGCTGCAAATGTGCGTGCTAAGCTGATGTTTGCCTAGTGTGAAGAAAACGTAGCAAATGATCTTATGTAAAATAACTTGTCTCTTAAGTTTTTTAATAATCCATAATTATAAATAAGATATGAGAAAGGAATCAGAGGTTTCTTATGCTGGCTGTGGATTATTCAGATACAGTGACTCCGAATTCAGTAGGAACAAATTGAGCACTGTAGCAATCCAGAGAAAGCAGAGCTAAGCAGGAATTCAGCACCACGGACGGCTCCTCAAACACAGGCAGCTTGGGAAGGTCTGCACTGGAAATGTGGGTTTACATCAGCTTTTAGACAGTAAATACTCAAACACACAGCTGGATAGAACATTTATCATGATAAAACACAACGCTGATGTCACAGTATGCTAATTTTTATAATGTTTTATGATCGTAATGCTCAAAAAGTGTCAGTTTGTGCTTGATTTTCTCTTTGTGTTTGACGCCGCATTTGTTGGGACACTAAGTGAAATTGATCCCTCATTTCTTCCTTTGCTGTTTTACTCATATCATCCACCCACCCCCACACTCCAGCACCACCTCCACTGCACCTCAACCTTTTTGTTTCTCCGTTACAGTGAAATTCAGTCACCGCTCTTGTCTCACTGCCAATCCCCCTCTCTCCATCTCTCCCCATTATGTCGCCATTTAACGTGACAGGCCTTTTCCTAGAATAATGAAAGTTGAAGCACGCCTCACTCACCGCTGCTACACTTGTTATACACCGTGTTATCTCTGCAGTGAGTGTGTGTGTGTGTGCGTGGAGGCTGACAAGTGATGTGCAGATCTGTATGCCCCCTCAGCTATTTTAAATGATAGCGTGACTCCTAATCCTCATACACGCCCAGAATATAAATTACAGGCGCACGCGTTATCGCAAGTCCTTTACACGGGGAATTAGTTGTACTCACTTTGAATGAAAAGTGTGCTAATGCCCGAGGATTACAGCAGCTTTTTTCTCAAGGACATTTTTGTGCAGGAGAGAGAAGTTTAATACTGTGGTTGGCCACTTGGCCTTAGAGTAACAAGATGTCTTGCTCAACTTCAAATTGTTTTTTGGCCCTAAGGTACCCGATGTGAACTGTATTACCTGGTTGGTGTAGGAATGGTGTTTACAGTGTATATGATGTTTTTAAAAAAAAGTTCTGCTCCACTTTTGTCACTGATGACGTAGTAATGTGTTACTGGGTTTCTACATATTTCTAACCTTTCTCCATATGTGTTGTTTTATTTTTGGTACTATATTTTGTACCAAAAGTACTTTTGCACTTTTCATTAAGAAATGTTTCCAATGTAGGACGTTCACCTGCAACTGACTATTTCTACAATGACATGGAACATTTCCAGTACTTAAGTAGTATTGCACCACTGTGCATGAAACACAGAGATGGCCGATAGCTTCACTTCCTGTCCCTATAGCAACATGCATGATTGTCCTTCTTATCAATTAATTACTAGTTGTTTATTCTTTGTCATATTTTAGGGGAAACCATGGCTCAGTTGGTAGGGCAGTTGTCTATGAACTCCAGTGTGAACTCCAGTTTGACTCCTCTGATTCTTGGCTACATGTCTAATGATTTTTTTTTTATATTTTTGGGCATTTTAGCCTTTACTAGATAACTTGACAATGATAACATGAAGGGAGAGCATGTGACATGCAACACATTCGCCCACAGCTGCTCTCAAACTCGGGACATTGTTTTTTTATGGTATGCACACAAACTGTTAAGCTACCTGCGTCTTCATTGTGTTAACCTAGAAACACAATGGAGTTATCTGAACACTTCTTTTCTGCAGAAACTTTATTTGTGATACACATGTGGAACAAACATACACATATTATGAAACATATCATCAGCAGCACAAAATTCAATAGTGTTCAAAAATGAACCTAAGCACAGAAGCTGGACTCACTTGACACTTGACAGCGTTTATCTCACAGGTCTTCATTCTGAGGAACAGACTCGGCAGACAGGCATGTGATCTCTAGCTTGTTGTGTCACATGACTTCACCCCGTCATGTGACAACAAGTGGTTAGAGATAGGTCAGGTCTGTCACTATCACTGAATGAAGACCTGTTCTGCGCCTAGATTCATTTATGAACGTGTTTATTCCTGAAAGTCATTTATGGCCAAGTTCAATAAGGTTTGAAATATATAACATTGCTTTTTTCTTTATCAGTAACTTAATATGGGGTTGTGTGACTGCAACAGGTGCAGGGGAGATGACATTTAGTACATTTCAACAAGTGTACAAAGATATGACCCAAGACTGTGGTTCTCACAGTTCTTAACCTAGTGAAGGGACATTTACACTTTATTGACATGTTCAGTATTGTATTGTAGTATTAATGTGTGCAACTTCTCATTTTATATGTATCCACCTCATTTGAATATAACCCAGTTACAATTACAAAAGCATTTGTGGTTGGATTTGTAGTTGTATAGTAGTGGTTGTATTAGAATAATAGAACAATAAAACACATATTTAACACTGTAAAACACTGATGGGTAAAGGAATGCAGGAATCTGACGTTGGTCTCCTGTAGAAAATACAGTTTTTTCTGACCTATTCATTCATCGCAACCTCCTCCTAAGCAAACACAGCTTTTATTGCTCTATAATTATGTCACCAACTTTTCTTTTACTGTTGGTGCAACAAGACAACATGCTGGTTATAATAAGCAGCTGGCACAAACAATGTGTGCAGTCATTTTTACAGGAGGGTACAATTACAACCTCAGTTCAACAGAAAGGAGTTTGACTGTGGTTCGTACTAATTGCTTGAACGTGGTTATAAAAGTGAGACATGCTGCTGCTAACATAGCGCTGCATGACTGTAACAGGTGTAGGTGAGATGACATTAGGTACATTTCAAAGGAAAAACCCATGACATGAATTGAGCGATACTCATTCGGAGCACATGGGAGCTGAAAGTAGAGCAACGAAACCACTAGCGCAGAAAATAATCATCAGTGAAGAATGGTAGCTCACCGCGGGTCACCGTCCCCAGTTTCTTACAGAATCAATTCTCAATTCAAAACCAATTCACTAAATATAAAAGGTTGCTCATGTTTTAGGCTCTGTGAGCCAAACTACTCACCCGTGGTTTAGTCCACTGAATTGCAGTTTGAAACATTGCCAGCCAAGGTGGCTACTCCTAAAGAAAGTCACTCTCAGCAGAACAGGGCCAGAGCAGAGTGGAGTATATTTAATATTAAAATTACTTCATTACTTTATACTTTATACTTTATTTAATAAAAAAATGGAGGATACTTAAACAAAAGAAGTTTTCTGTAGCCACTGGATATATTTAAAAATGAAATGAAACAGTCATTGGAAATATTGCATTGCAAAGAAAAACAGAGTCTTCTCAAAAACAACACAAACAAAGGAGAAAGTGAGGCAACAAATTAGATGCTGTGGGCTGGAGCAAAAATCCTTCAAACAGGAACAATCTGAATCCGTCATAAAGTCACGGGGAAAATGGAGGATGAGGCACAGTCCAAACAAAACAGGACAGAGGGGTTCAAGTGCTGGAGGAGATTGGTAAGCACCAAAAAACACAAAGCAGACAGGCTTGCAGGCGGGAAAGGGAAAGGGAAGTATCTGTAACAGTACAGAAGACAACCTGGTGAGAAGGGCTGTAGGAGGTGTAACAGTCAGATCCTAACAACTCTCATTTACTCACACCCTTTATATTGTCCACTAACTATCTGTTCAGGTCAGGTGGGAGGTGGAACCACTCCGCAGGATACATTTGTGGTAACCAACATTTCTCAATTCCCCTTTTTGCCTCTCCAAGGAGTCTTTCCAGCACCATTACCCCACCTTGCTGTGCTGTATAAAAGGTGCCAAGCCAGTATGGGGGGTTCGTAGTGTCAGAGGTGAGTTTGCCCCACCTGCTGTGTGAAAGGGCCGAGGCGGTGTCGGGTGTTAGGAAGGAAGGGATGATGTTTTTTTTTGTGAGACCAGCTCCTGCAGTTGCTTCATTGGAGAATAAACAGCGTTTGTGACATGATTTGAAGTCAACTACACTTGTCATACATTGTGTTCAGTATGTTAATGATTACGTGTTAAAGCGATCAGACTGGGGAGACTCAAAGCACCGCTACAACGTGCAACTAGGTGGATGAAAGCAGCGGAGGGACACGATCAGTTCTTTGGTGACATAACCCAACAGGTTGTGTATTATTTTAATTAACAAAAGCACACGACGGTGTTTTGAAGCGGGGGGAGCACCTTCTCACCAATGCAGCAGAATTTCTTAGTAAAAGAGGCTTTAGACAAATGAACGTACTGTACTTGACTGAGTGCAATGACAGTGTATGTATAGAAATCCCTCCAGGATGGAAAAATAGTAAATTGAGACCAATCGCATCCTTAAAGTTCATCCAGTTTTGTGCTAGTACAGACATCTGACCTGCTCACCCCTGCTTCCTTACACTTGTCTTCCTCACACAATGAAGGGAATTCAGAGTTTTTAGACACCAGTGTACAACAGCAGTACTAAAAGCAGACAGATGCACGGTAGATTCATGTTTGGATTAGCCATCAGAAATTAGCCTTGACACTCTGATGGTAATAAGAGCGAAAGGGAACTATAAAATTCTAATCCTAGCCCACTATGTAATAATTACAATGACGGTAATGGTGGCGTAAAGTGCAGTGGTAATTGGGATAATGGTTGAGGGAGTAAGTGGCTGGATAACACCATCCATTATGTATTAGCAACAAATGCAAAGAGTGAGCTGAAGCTAATTAAAAAAAAAATCAACAATTCATAAATAACCATCATTTAATTGACACTTTTTTTTACTGCCCGTCTCCTGGATTGTGCTGGGCGTCAGTAGCGGAGCATCAAAATGAGGGCTAATATGCAATACGTGGTGTTATATTGTTTAAAAGAAATTCTGCTTTATACTTTCTTTGGCTCGTCCTTTTACGACGCATCAGTTTTATTTCCTTTTCATTACCAATGGTCATTTGATGCATAAACACAATCTGCTTACAGGAGATGATGGGAGTCATTACACGGGCTATTGCACCTGCAGAGACAACAATATGCACACACACACACACACACATTCAAATTCTCCTCACAGTCAAAATACTTATTTAGTGTGCATATTTTTCTGGCAAGGTTTGATACCAACCCAGACACGGTTGACAGCCCTTAGTGCTAATTCACTTAGAAGTAGAATTTCCTGCATGCACGGTGTTTGTATCCCTGTGCAATAAGAAAATCCTTATTTGCCTTTTATTTTATTTTTCATCAGCATCTGTCTTACACGCCCTATTTATGTACAAAGTGGAAATTGATTTTGCCAATATACATGCAAATGCTTAAAATAACAAATGCCATTTATTTGGCTTTGACTGCTGTAAACATGTATAATTAATTTCTTTTTTGTGGTTTATACCCAAATCTGCCCAGTATTTATTCATATTTAATTGACAAAATTGTAATGGTTACCTCATGCCGTGTTTACACTTAAAATCATTTGTGTACAAAAGCCTAAAAAAATACATTGTTGAATTGTTGACTCGGGTCCTCAGTCAGAATCCTTACAGCACCCTGGTATTAGTGGTGGGACGTGTATCTGACGTGCTTGTTTAACATTACAGTAGACATTACTTTCCACAGTTGAGTTCAAATCATGTCACAAATGCTGTTTCTCCTTCAGTGAAACAGCCCCAGTAGCTGGTCAGACCTTACCAGAGATATCCATTTTATACAGCACAGTTAGGCAGCATGTTGGTGTGGTAAAGTCTTTTTTCTTTTTTCTTTTTTCTAGGTTTAGAGATTGTGAGTGTTTTTGTAACTTGTTGTTCTGCATAAATGTCCCTCTAATGCCGGGCATCTTCCTTATTTGAAACATGTGAAAACATAGAGTTAACATTACTGTGATAGAAACCTTGATGCTCTGTGAAGAATGGTTCTTTGTTGTCTTTTTTGAATTATTAATACCTTACATGTTAAATGCACAGAGGCATAATGGCTTTAGGTACGTTAACCTAGAAACACAATATACTCACAAGGACAAATACAATGCTGCATTGATTAAGTTTGTTAGAGACAGAAAAATAGGACAAATCAGGTAGAGGACAACAAGAAGAAAACAAAAGGGAAAACAAGAAAGATTGAAATAGAAGTGAATGTACTTAAACTATCATCGTAAGTACATCAGCCTGTGTAAAAATAAATTGTGAATGTGGATGGGTGCACAGATGGATGAAGACGTGGTTAAAAACCTAACTGCTGTATAGTACGATGACTCAACTGGAAACTAGACATAGTGGAAAGTAGAAATAATACAAATAATAATAATAACGCTCAGCTGTACGATGGCAGTGTCCTACTTTAACCCCACTCGACGTACGTGGCAAACTGCTCCCAACACTTGTCAGTTCATTCACATTTAAGGCTGCCGAGGAGAAAACAAGACGCTGATTATGTTGAAGACCTTGAAGTACTTTAAAAGAAAGAATGAGGACTTTGAGGAGATTTACCAGACTTCACAAAAAGAGTGAGGAATAAAGTGCCTTGTTGTTTTCACCCCTGACAAAAAAAGTGTGTGTGTGTATGTGTGTGTGTGTGTGTGTGTATTTCTTTCAAACTTTGTGGGGTCTAAATGGATTGGTGTGCATTCCTGACTACTTTTTTCTCATGAGAACAACAGAAAAGTAGTGTTCAGGATGATCAAAAGTTTCTCCAAAGCAACAAGAAGGAAACTCTTATCTCAGCACAGTGCTTTTTGAAGGTAGTTCAAGCCATACATCTCAGTTCATGACAGAAAAGGATCTCCTATTTCATCCATTTTATCACTGTTGGATCTGTCTTCTACTTCCTTCCCTAAAATCAAAGACCAAAACAAAGATTTTTTAAAGGCACAGTCATTCACTGACACCCGAGTACAGCCTACGTCTTTGGGTCAGTTTGAGCCCCTCCGGTGGAGCAGTTGGAGATTAACTGCTTCGCTCAGGGGCACCGTGACAGTATTTTTCAGGCAGTACAGGGACAGGTTCACGAGCCTTTGAAAACACGTTGGGTATGGAAGGTTACCAGTCGTCTGTCACTATGATGTTTCTGCTCTCACGCCATCTGACTGTGTGAATCATTGTCCACTGCATTACCCAATAAAAGCAGTAGAATCATTTTTAGACTGCCAAGCTGTTGGTGCGGATGTACTTTCATCTCCTCCCCATCAGCTGCTGCAGTATTAAGGTAGCTATTCCTAAGCTCACCCACCCACACACATTCACTTATAGAAAACACACTCACATTTTTGGACCAACCTATTTTCACACATCTTTTTAAAAAAATACTTTAAGCATCTAATAGAATAGTGCTCGGACTAGAGGCTGTCACGTCCCCATAATTTGGATTAACATCAAGAATGGACCTAACTGAAGCAGATGTGTATGAAATCATTTCAGTGACAAGGGACCAAACAAGAGTCATGCCTAATCCATCCATCATCTTAACCACTTTTCCTGCTAAGGGACACAGGAGTGCTGGAGCCAGTCCCAGGTGTCATTAGGTGAAAGGCAGAGTACTCCATGGACAGGCCTCCAGTGTATCACAGAACTGACACTTACATACAGACAGCCATTCACACTCAGATACGAAACTATAGGCAATTTAAAGGCACCAGTTAACCTAATCCCATGCCTTTGGACTGTGGCAGGAAGCGGGGTACGCAGAGTGATCATGCAACCTCCACACAGAAAGCCAATTGGTGGTTTAAACCCTGTTCCTGCTAGTAGCGAGGTCACCTATCAGTTGCATGATGCATGGAGGGCACATGTATCAAAAAAGCTGCAAATACAAACTGCACAAGCAGCTTGTGTCAGACCCATGAATACCACCTGTTCGTGAGGAGGTGCATAGTCCTGTTATTTGATCATTTTAAGGGCTTGATTGTGTTAATGAACATAATCAATACAGTTGTTAATGTCAATAGTACATTTGTCAGTGATTTATGACCAGAGCAATACCAGTGTATCTGGTTCTATACTGTACATGTGATGTTCATTTATCTTGACATACGGTTCTATTCAGTCAGGTTTCTGTGAATATATGCATAAAAGCAGTCATATGACATAGGATACTGTAGGATACTGCAGGACACATGCATGTGTGATTTTCCCCTACAAAGGTTTCTATAGAACATCAATAAACTGGCAATTCACAGTACCACAAATTGAAGATCAGCAGCACTGTGTAAGAGATGGATTAGTGTATAAATGCAATGTGAACATCAATAGCTAGCACCTTAAAAATGAGTAAATGTTGAAAAAAAATATAACAAAAAGCTTTTTTTTTTTCAAATGTAGGTAATCATGCAGTAATACACGCGAACACTCAGGGGGTTAGGAAGCTCATGACAATACTTAAACAGAATGTAGAGATGTCTAGTTCTGGCCAGTTTAACAAATAACACCTCTGTGCCAAAATTCTGCACATACTTAACCATGCCAACAACACACTGTGTCACAACCGTGTGCTCCCAAGTCACTGATCAACATCAAAGACAGCTCTGGTGAAGCTATTGGACTTTTAATTGCCTTCCATCTTCCCCTGGGATTTCATTCCCTGTACTCTCCTCAGCTGCAGCTGCTGCAGTGGTACCACTGTTCAAGCCCTCTGTTAGCAATCATTAGCATTAATCGTTAGCTGTTATTCTCTTAATTGCAATCTCATTTGTCTTAATTGTTTTCTTTGCAGAGAAAGTGTAGATTTAGCTGATTGAAAAAGGCAGGCTAAAATCAATTTTCTGTCAAAAGTCCACTGAAGGGCACGTGGCGTGTTTGATTGTGAAGGCATCACCAGACATGAGTAGTTACGTTTGTTGCTTTTCTTGTCTAAAAAATCTCAGTTTGCATGATTGTGAAATGTGGATCCTGCAGACACAGGGAGCAAGTAAACATTATTCCGTGATTGTTGGTACTGATTACTGCTGATTGGTAAAGTTTGAGAATATGACCTGAAGTAACTGGGGTCTGCTTTGTTTCCACTCTAAATGTAAATGCTAATGATTACATTACATTTGCTGGCTCTTTTAAATAGCAGATTGACACCGAATGCCTCCCACCATTAACTTCTTGATCCGACTTAAAATCCCAGCGGGAAGTTTCTTGACCACAACAAAATAAAAAATGAGGGGAACGTAAGGTCACGTGTAGATTAAAACAGACAGTTTCTCAATGTCAACACATCTCCGTGAACTTTTACACCACTGGAGTCAGGGATTAGGATCTAGTTTTAGGTGGGTGGAGATAAAGTCTCTACATTCAACTTTTAGAACCTTGCAACAACAGTGAGGATACAACTACAAATAGGAAAAAAAAAATGTTATCTTAAAAGCTTAGCTTTTAATTTCCTATGAAAAATTCAACTTTACCTTAGTCGAGTCTTATAATTCAAGATCCTGCAATAATAGCAGAAGCAAATATTAAAGTGAAGAATTCCCCTTATAGTAAAAGGGCAGATGTTCATCTGGATTGCTCTGTAACTCTCTGACCACTAACAGAGTCATTGTTGAGTCATTTCCAGCACCAACAGCTACAGATGTTGAATTTGAGAGGAGGAAGATTTGTTAAAAGGAAAGAGGTTGACCAAAGCCAGGTGGCGTGTGCCAAGAGCAACAACAAGAGCACAATGCTAGAGCAGTGACATAATCCACTGGTTGTTAGCTAACTTATTTTTATGTTTTGCCATCAGAGGATCAGTATGTTGAGTTGTCAGTACGCATGCTTCAAGTGATGTGTTTAAGAGTTGAAAGAGTCTTTGTTGCCATTTGAACAAAATCAGTAGGATTTTGCTGTGGTTATTCCAAGAATGAAAACTGAGGACAGTAAATGAGAACACTAAAGCCATAGGATGTCAAAGAAATATACTGTATCATAAATCATAAAAATCATAAAGTAATATAAGTACCAACACTGCAGCATTTATGTGGAAACATTTTAAGATTTAGCTTGAATGCTTTGCAATATCAATTTCTGCATTGCCGGGTGGCTCAGGGACCTTTGATGCACGTCGGACGTCTTATCCCCCCATTTTTGTCTTGGCCCCGAGCTGATGCCAAATCACGCAGTTATGGTGAAGGTGAGGATGCTCTCAGTACCGCGTTGATGAAATAGCCTCATCCCCTCCTGTGATGTGGAAACCCTTTTCAGCTGACTTTATAAAAGAAAAATCTAATCTCTCTTCAATACTGTTGTTTTGACCTCATGCTTTAGGGCAGATAGGAGTTCTCTGCCTGAATTTCTATGACCAACTGGAAACTTAAATGGCCACTTCTTGGTTGTTTTCACTTCCTAGGTCCTTGGTTTTTAAATGCAATCTAACTTTTATAGACTGCTGCATGCTCGGAATTTGACATTATTCAATGTTGCTATAAGACAGCACCAGCCCACCAAGTGGTGCAAAAGCTCTCAAGCTGTATAGTGTGGTTTTTGGTAATTTATTAGTGTAAATGTACTTTGTTACATGCATTACATCCCTCATTACATCCCTCATTCACACAATGTGTTGGGTTATTAACACAAGAGTATCTTAATAATGGACATATTATGTGTGGTTCTGCTAATGGGCCACAAGTTGCTAATCACTGCTGTAACAAATACTATAGTATTTCATTACAAAAGTAATATTTGCTTTAAGGGTAGAGAGTAAAAGCTCTCAGCTTTTGGCTGGTTACGCTATGTGTGAGTGTTTATACCCATAGTTGAGGAAGAGCTGAATGTTGCCATTCAGTGATTTCTTTTCATTTTTGAAAAGACACTCGTTATTGGTGATTGGTGATTTGAAAGGAGGCACATGTGAAGATCTCATCCTGCTTTAAGCAGCAGCTCTGTGTACGGTGTGTTTGTGTAGCACATGTGTGGTCAGAGTCAATGGGTGGCACAGTCTGGAACATCACTGGAATCAAAGGTCCCAGTGGCCAATTATTAATAAGGAAGCACACACGGTCAGCACAGCTGCAGACTGCAGCAATTCAAATTTGAGAGGAACAAGGTGGATGGGCCATGCGGCTGCAAATACATTGCGTGTTTACATAACCTGCTGTGAGAAGCACACGAAAGGTCAAAGATGTGTAACGAGATCGATAGGCGCCCACAGCTCATTTCTGCCCCTGGCAGGTTAATCCTCTTCTATGACCTTTAACAGCTTTTTTTTTTTTTTGTTAAAAATAATGTTATTTAACCTACGAGTGTTAAGGGCAGACAAAGTTGTAGTAGGTGAGGTTTGTTTACCTCGTGTCCTATTGGATAGATTTGTGCTTTTTTTTTTTGTTTGTTTGTTTTTTTACTTCCACTAATCCCTTGTCTTGGCTTTGCTCCACTTATTGTACTGCAGTTGGATGAAGTGAAACATTTTACTGACGCGTTTGCAAGTTATAAAAGTGCAATTATCAAATCAGGGCAGTCCCTGGCTGTCAATTCCAATAGGTTCACAACTACTGTATTTAATCAACTTTAGCTGCCTCATGGGATGAAGTGACTGTACCATGTACAGGGCGGCATGTAGCAGTGCTGTGTTAATTAAATTTAAGACAGCTCTTATATAAATGTCACATCTGTCCCACTGAACATTTTCTCATAGGAATATTACAGAAATATGATACCAAAAGTGGTAAAAGAAACTGTGAATTAACGTGAGATAACTGTCACTCAAATAGGCAAAGATCACCAATCTGAATATTGTCAGTGAATGTGCAAAGTGGACATTTTAATTTAAATATTTCTTTTGGCTCTACATTATGACAGCAGATGTCTACTCCCATCTATTTTTTAGTTTGAAAGTCTTTAAATCATCTGGATGATTCGTTTGGGGTCTTCCCTCTTCTTCCGCGCCACTTGGTGGCACTATGAGTTTAGGAACACTGACAGATTAAGCAGTGAGTGAAGAGTGAGAAGAGGAGAATGAAAGCAGACGCAGAAATTGATGCAGCATGGCACACGCTATCACTACAACAATGCAGATTAATGCAGAGGAATGAAAAGGGGAAACAACTCGGGGAAAAAACTGACAGTGCAAAAGAAAAGGAAGCAGGGTGCTCGATCACAAACGATGTTGCCATGCAACTTACATTCCCTGCAAATTAGAAGAGACAAAAGCGTCAGGGGTGGAGGGTGACGAAAGGAGTGGGGAGAAGAAAGCTGGACAAGACGGGATGTTCAGAAACCCGCAGCTCAGTGCTTCTTTTCTCTGTCTGAAGGGTTCTCAGCTGAGAGACTGCCTTCAGTGAACACACTCTGAGGATTCTGCGTTGGCAGATTGATTGTTGACAGTGAGAACACACACAGCTACAGGATGCCCCTGATTCCACTTGAAGTACTGCCGTCTCCTTCTACTGCCGCCACATAATCCCAGCAGTCTGTTGAAAGCCCCGTCAACTAAAACCCAGAAGGGAGAAATGAAACTGCTCCTGTTCAACTGTTGAAATTTGCACATCTCTTACTGTGCTCAGTGCTCCCCTGGGACAAGATACACTAGGAAAAGCATTGTTTAATGAAATGTACAGGGGGCACTGTCACCTCCTTTCCGTTACTTCCAGTGCATCCTGCTTTGATCTAGCATATTCAACTAGCATACCCCTGTGCAATATTGGTAACCATTGAAAATTGTACCATCTTAAAAATATATACAGAGTACTATATATAGAGCAGGGTATCTCATCTACATTTAGCACATGCTTTTATACAAAGCAGCACGTGGGGTTCAAGTGCCACATTATGTAAGGAAAGACCTCATTGTGTCTGAGGTTTCCATTTAGGGCTATTTGCATGAACTTGAAGAAGAACCTGTTTACATCACAGAGTCCTCCGTGTTTGCCTGTGTTGAGTCTAATGCAACATGGCTCCAGATGGTATGGAAGTGCCTGAACAAGGAAAAAAGCCAGATTGTGAGACTTTACAAAGATGCAAGGGCATCAAAGCACTAATGATCATAGGCAAACACAGCTGCAGTAGTAGTTAGGAATATTAGGTGGAGACACACTTCTGGTAACAGCCACAGTGGCTATCTCTGAAAAAATGATGCACAATGTCATTATTTTTGCCACCTTGCATTGAAAATCAGTCGGGCAAGCGTGCATGACTTGGCACAAGAATTATCAGGACTGTGTTTCAGTGACTGTTGAGTGAGAAGGACATTTCATGGAGTTAACCTCTATGGACAGCATCCAAGAATAAAAGCAATAATCACAGGACAACATTACATCACAAAATTAAACTGAATGAATACTGGTAGCACGTACTTTGGTTGGATGGGTTCCACCATAACAGATTGGGTCAAGGTTGGTTTCATGCAGGAGGGACATTGTTTGGCCATGCCCTCTGGATCAAAGCTGTCATCTAAGACAAAGTCAGATGTACAGATCATTTCCAAAGAAAATTGAAAATGGAAAGAAAGAACTCTTTATAAGTATTGATCGTTATATTGATCATCATCACTTCATTACAGTTTAATCAATCAAACATTTCTGTTTTGCTGCATTTCTCTTGGGCCTTGGCTTAAAACACAGTTGTAATTACTGCAGTTGATGTTACCACATGTAACAAGTCATGCTATGGATTCTTAACTGGACATGTAGAGTCAGTAGGCACATGGGTAGCCACAGTTCAACAAGTGTTTAACTGTGTTAATATTATATTAATATAATGTAATATAGCATAATGACTAAATCTATAGAGTAGCTAAATTCTGATACTGGGAGTGTCTGTGAAATATTCCCTGACAAAGGAAATGATGGTATGTTGTTTGTCTAGGCCCTCTAGCTTGAGACGTAGACTCATTTACAGATCATTAGGTCTCTGAATATAATTGGGAAAATGACAATTTGAAGTTGTTCTTTTGTTTCTTAGTTATTTTGGTAAATCTGAAAATTAGAAAGAAAAACCTTCTAGTGGTGAAATCAAATGTGTAAAACATGCTTAGAACATCATGCTTGAAAAAACCTCTTAAAACAAAACATGACTTTGTTGGATGGACTGTTGCTGTTGTTCTTTTTGGTAGTTTCCACGTGTTACTATCAGATTTTGCCATTTTTAGATTTGATAGCAGGAGAAGGACAGGTAGAGCACTACATGATCAACTTCCTTTACTTCCCTGCTACTATTAATTACACCAGTGCTTTACCTTCTGTGACACTAAAAAACATCTACAATAAAATTGACTTTTTAGGTTTGAAAAAAGATGCAAAATTAGTTTGAAACTTCAAAACTATGCTTAAAACTAGGTTAGAACTCTGCATGTTGCTACCAACTGCCTTGTGTAAATATTTGTAGGGTTTTTAATATTACATAATTTTTACTTTCACAGAATTTCTGACCAGGCCTTACAGTGTAGCTCTCCACTTGCAGATTCACACCCCCCGCTAAGATTCAGATCTGAGATTTGCAGCTTTAGATGCCAGAACGTGTGGCCGTGGTCTAATAATATAGAAAAAAAAATAAATAAAAAAAGCAACTCTGCAAGAAACAGCTCAAAGCAGTCCAAACAGCCTGGGTCAGAACACAACAGGATTTGTGTATGCTGCAATGAAATTTAACGTGAACTCACCAGAAAAAGTGTTAAATGAACAGTATCATTTGATGTTTGTGGGGTTGGTTTGATCAGGCTTTGCTAATGCCAGACTCATCATGACATCATAACATCAAGTAATCTGTCTCTGACTCTGTACTGGCTGATCTTAAGGGCTAATTAGGACAGACATCATCAATAGCACCTTTTAACGCAGAAGCGCCACCACTTTTGGTGAAAACCAGGCACTGCGCATTGCGTAGCTAATACCATCGCTATGGCGAAACATGTTGGTGGCAGCATCATGCTGTGGTTGAGCTTCAGCAGCAGGGGCAGGGAGATTCTCTTAGAATTGAGAAAAGGATGAATGTCAGGTCTTGTGCACGCTGGAACAGGTTTTCTCAGACTGGAGCGATGGTTAAGGTTTAAATATGAAAATGACCCAAAGCAAAGAGTCAAGAAAAGGTTAAAGTGGCTTCAGGAAGAGTTGGATAAACTGAGGTGTAAGAAGCTTGTACAAAATAATTCAAAAAAGATTCAGACCTGTAATTAATGCCAGAGGGACTTCTTGAAAGTATTGAATTAAGGGTCTGAATGTTTGTGTCAAATTATTCTTTTTTGTAATTTTTTGCTCTGTTTAACTTTATTTTTCTTTTTATTTCATTGATATGAGTTATTGTGCGCATATTAACAAAAACAAAACATTAAAAAAAACCTTCCCAATTCTATATTCTTTCCATATTTAAATACATTTCATCCATCCAGGTGTAAATACTCCAACAGTGCTTGTGGTCATCCAGGTGTTAAACATTGCCACTAAGTGTACATTTGGTGATGAGCAATTCTACTTACATTTGCCGTATGCACAACTGTAATTACTCAACTACTTATCTTGCTGCATGCTCTTTCATTTACTACACCCACAGCAACAACAAAATCTGAATTATTACTCGCAATCCAGTATTTCACTCCTGCTGAAAAACAAAAAAAAAAGCTGTAGGCATGAATGGAAAAAATGAATAAAATAATATTATGCTCCTTCTTCTCTTGGAGACATACATTATGTATTTTGTAATTTCGAAAGCTCTTTGCAAATCAAATAATCAAAGCATAAAAACCCCAGACAAAACCGAAAATCTAAAAATACCACAAATTAGGACATTTACAGTGTGTTTTTTCTGCCTGTGCCTCCTGACATTTTACTGTACAGTAAGTGGTAAAGACATTAATTAAGAAACACATATGGGGATTATGTAGACACATGAACAAACTTAGTGGGCCAAATGAGGCCATATTAAGAACTGGGCCCGCACTCAGAGAGCTTAATAACACGATGACTGTGATAGACAGGGAATTGGTTGAGGCTGTGTAATGGTGGGTGAGAGCTGATCCAACAATGGTTGAAAATTCTTTGGTTGACGGCTTAGACTGGCTAATTTCCTGCTGGACAGATGGCTGTGGATGAGAAATCAGTGTGAGGTATTTGGCAATTTTGAAGTAACTTGTAACAAATGTATGCCATGTGGTTGAATATGCCTTTTAATCTGCTGTCTCTCTACAGGCTTTGAGTGGGGGAAAATGCACGCCTTCCAACATCATTTGTTATTACTGGCAAGAAGCACTCAAAGATCTGCAAGTTTTCTGCTTAGACCCTCAAAATGTCTTTGGACATAAATACACTTTTTCCATTAGTTGTTACCATTACAGATGGTTCCCATACCTATAGTTGTGAAACATGAAGAAATTAAGATAAATAATATCTTATATACACACTGAACTGAAAACTGAAGGTATAATGTCTGCAATACCCAGCCACAGGAGAGCTGTCTAGATTCATGTTATCCCCTTTTTTGGATAGTCATAGCCACTGCATGGGAGACTGGAAGGTCACACAGAAAAGCTCTAGTAGCTTCAATGAGTGGACCTTTTAGAACCACAGCTATAGTAGGTATTTAACCTCCAGGTTTCATTACACACTTCAAAAGTAGGAGTGTTTAATTTGAGAGGGATCAGTGTTTCCATATAGTAATGTTCAGCTTTACAATATAAAAACCAAACTGTAAGGATAAAGACTGTTTGTTAAATAAATGTCCATCTTTCCTACCCCCTGTTGAATAATAGTGTATATGAAACAGTGATGGTTGAAAGAGCACCTCCATAACAGCAGGCATCTATTGAAATTGCACTTCTTTGGTGTCAGGCAACAAAATGGCCCCTGGCGTAAAACACATGACACAAACAGACTTCGAAGGCTGGATAACATCTGTGTAAACATAGCAGTTTTGTTGGCTGTAGACACAAAGCAAACATGGTTAGGTTTAGTAAAAATGTTGTTTGGATTAAAATACCTGCTTCCTTAACATTACCTGATGTGTGTTAGCAGTGATATACATCATACTTAACATGCTACAGTAAAACCTTCCCACTCACCTGCTGGATAGTTGACCTATTCATTTTAGCTACTCCTTCAACTACTACACTTCAATCAATTGTAATACTTGTTGATCAACCAATCACTAGCTAGTAAGACTTCCCTTTTTTCCAGTCATATCTACTGTTATGTACCTTACTATGGTGACTTCTTGTTGTAGTAACTGACTGGACTAGAATGCATCCCATGACTTGCATCCCATGACGTGCATCCCATGACGTGCATCCCATAACGAACACATTGCAATGAATGAGATGTACTGAAAAGATACATAACCCCACACCCCTCACACACATGCACAGTTTCAGTTTCACTCCCTCAATAAATCTATATAAAACCAGTCATTTTATTGCCCAGATGTTATAATCCAGACGAGGGAAAGTCTGAGTTGACATAAATGCTCATTGCTCATTTAGAAGCACAAATCATCACTGAGGGCACAGTAACAATCTAAGGCTCGTAAACTTTTACAGGAGGACAGTCGCGGGGTGGCAAATGCTTTAATGCCTTGAGTAATTTTTCCTTTTTTTTTTGTTTTGACCTGGCTGTTACCCCTTATATCCATCGTGAAACTTAATTTTGCTTTACGCTTAACAGTTTATTTTGTCATTTGTTTACTTTGTTGTTATGTTGTACTGTGAATACAGCACATTCACATACTGTAGGGGCTTTCTTTTATTTTTTCATTTGGTTAAAACTAAATCTACAGCACTGTCTGATGCCCATAAAATTTTTGCCACTGTGCTGGCGAGAACTGCCTGAACTGAAGCCACCTGCTTTTCTTTTAAGAGCAACTCATTCATTTCTCATTCTTTTCAACAAATATCAGTAGTTTCCGTTCTTATTGCATTTTCTAATTTTGCATTATTTAGGCTACTTTAGATACATCTGGAAATGGTTTTAATTAGGTAACAATTATTCTTAAGAAGTGCAAAACAGGTGAAGCATGTCTAATTAAAAGTCCAAAAATAAGCACTTGTATAGCTGTATGCCATCCAAATTGGATTTAACTTTTTTTCTGTGTTCACTGATTCACTGATTAAATGATTAATAATTACGACTGTTACTGCTGTATTTTTGGCTTATGTTACAGTAAATAACAAAAGGAGATGAAAGGACAGCTAAGAGAAAGAACAACATCGACATAGTAAATACTTATCCTATGGGGTGATGGGTAAACATACTTAATATTTTCTGTTGAAGTCGATTAAGCCAATTATATGTTAACACAGGAGAAACCACAGTAAAAGTGACCAAGCTGAGAGCAATACTTTGGTTGTGTCCAAAAGTAACTACTAAATACAGCTGTTGGATAAATGAAGAAAGGTGAATTAGAGGTATTAGAGTAGAAGGACAGTGGTTTTGGAAAATATTCACATTGAAGTTCAATTAAGTTCCACTATTCATCCATCATGTTAGAAGATAAATGACAAAACTAAATGTGTATGGTAACATTTTGAGGTACAGATCAGGAGTATCAAACCATCTCTAAAGCTGCGAGTGTTCCCAGGAGCACAGTAGCCTCTGTAATTGAGAAATGGAAGGCGTTTAAAAACCTAGAATCGAGCATTTAAGCCGAACCAGCCCAACGAGTAACTGGAGAACAAGTCGTTTATTTCTCTGGTGTATCTCGGTAGATAAATGACAGATGTTTAATAATGGCTGCATTATTGAAATCCATCTCACCTTCACATTTCATGACATTTTCTACTGAAACCAATAAAATAAGAAATGCCATTTTAAAAAATCATATCTTGCGGGACAAATTATAAACCTCTAATGTTACTGGTTCAGAAACTGTTCCATCTCCCCCGTCACTCTGTTTTTATTGGCAGTTATTCAGCCTGAAATATATATATTTTTTAAAAAGCATTAAGTAGGAAAGGAGAACATTCATATGCAGCATTTTAAACAGTTACCATAGATTTGCTGTTGTCCTTTAAACTTTACTTCTGTAGAAACCTTCTTAATATTTTCTGCCAAAGTCGATTACACACTATTTCTTTGTCATATTGTCAAGATCCGAAATCCACTTGGCATTGGCTGCACTCTAATTGGACTGAAGGCTGTCCCTGAAGTTATTTTAGAAGGCTGCTGCTGGGAAGGAGTCAATATTTGGATGGATGATCATCCCTGTAATAAATTTTAGATTACATGGAAGGAATCAATATTTAGAAATGATTCCCTGCACGTTGTCTTTGACCCGCTTGACTTGAGTGTGTTCCTGGTAAATCCAACATGACGGCTTAGCAACACAGTGCGCCCACCAGCATGCTGTGTCTCTGAGTGTGTACGTGGATATGAAGCTCCTATAACAAAGCTGCAGGTAATATTTGACCTGTGTGCACATGTATGTGCTCTGTACAATAAGGCTGTTATTCAACCGTATTCAACAAGTATGACCTGATGTGCAACTGAACTGCAAATGTTTTATAAGGAACGTGTTGTCACTGCAACATAATGCACACCTTCAGTCAAAATAATCAAGTGAATATTGTCCTTTGATTGTGGAGAGGGGTTGCAAATCTCAGTCTTGAGATTTTACGTCTGTTTACGTCTGTCACCCGATGCGACTCCATCAAAGTTTGCTAAATCGTGGAAACAAAACAAACCATGAAACAAGATGGCTCAGGCTTTTACTGTGAAATGTAGGCCAGAAGGAACCATATTAGAGTATTAAGGCCATGAGGAAGATTTTCTTTTAGTTTTTAAGATTATAGTCGAAATTTCATGAAAAAAGTCTAAATGTTCAGAACGAATAAACCTACCAGCTTCACCGTGTGGTATTAAAAATCAGGACTTTAGATTGTGCTGATAATTGCATCTATTCAGTTGGAGTTGGGAGAGGTGGCTGCACCTGTGCGTAATAAAGAGAGGATGGAGCATGTTGTATCACAGGCTGAGGCATACAGTCTACTTTCCATGCCCCTGCAAATGTTTCTTGATGGATTTCTTACATTTCTGCATCATTTGAAAGCAACGGGACACTTGTTGATGAATCTACAGCCAGAAGTGCATCAGAGCACAGAACACGTTCTGTTAATTTTGATTTGTCAAACAAGTTTTTTCTCAAATATTGGAATTTAATATTTAAAACATAAAAAGTTTTCCATTACCCTAATACTCATAGTAAATATTATAAACCTGATTATTATCAAGAAATCCACATTGACACTGATTACAATGCACTTTATGACTTATTTATTTAATCTTTATATTTGAAAATGTATTTTTAGAAAAAAATGTAGTATGATATAATAATAGGTCAAATTGGCATCAAGTAAGTGAGAACTAATTATTCACTTAATGGTGGGTTAATAAAAAACCTTAGATGAAGTTGGTTCACATTGATTTGAAAAGGTTTTCTTTTCTAAAATGTACACACCATACCAGTACTGTAACTCTGCAGGCCTGTGAAGTCTTTGCACTTGTCAGCATGTGTCTGATAATTAGTGGTAAACTGTAAGCGGTAGCAGCAGCATATGTAGGGAAAACATTACCATATGTCAGATTCATATTTTATTTTCATAAGGTGTGCGTTCTTTGGCGATGTGAGAAAAACAAGGCAACATGGGCAAACGAGTAGGCAGCAGTACGACTAAGATCATTCAATTTGTGAATTTCTTCAGAATGATGTTTGGTTTTTTTCCTCCTCATGTTTGAACACTAATAAATAGCAAGACAGAAAGCGAGTGAGAGAATAAAGGTGGTGAGCAGGGAATGAGAGAGAGAGAGAGAGAGAGAGAGAGATCAGAGGCTGAAAGCAGCTCAGAAGATACCAACAGATACAACAATTAAGACGAACGGCAGTAATGAGACAGAGCCCGACACCAGTCGTGCAACTGATCAAAAATAATTGATCTCACATTCTGACAGTCACGTCATATTAATCACATGCTCAGTCAAACAAGACAGATAACACAAACCCGCGATCAACATAATAGCTGTTTTTGAAGTTAACAAGATTGATCATGCTGTTTATTCTACAGGTAGAGTAATTGCTCATCTAAACGATCCCATCCTTCATCAAGCATCTTAATGGGTCATTAGGACAAAGAGAAGCCCCGGCACAGCTGAATAGTCCAAACTGCTATGTCACAATATACGCCGTTCTTGTCTTTGGTCGTGGATTGTATTTGTCACACAATGCCATTAAGAAACCGCTTTCAAACCAGCATGCCACAGTGAACATTCAAAACTGGTGAGGAAGAGGAATGTTGGTTTAACGTTTGCCACATGCAGAGACACATTTTTCATATCGTGATCCTTAATAACCTCTGGTGATGTGTTTAACACGCAGCATAGTTGCAGAGATGGAAATTGTTCCAGCGTAGTCTATCTTTACCAATGACAATGTGAGTTAAGAGTGATGTCTTTGAGAACAATCATAAAATTCTCCCAGTGCTAGTGGAAAACGTATGTGAACCCTTGGAATTAATTACTGATTGCTTTGGCAAACGTCAGGCGGGTAGGACTGTTCTTTTTAATAAGCAGCAGCTACTGTGGACTCATGAACACAGATGTTAGCCAGTTTCAATGATCCCTTTAAATTTTTCACTGTCTCTCTGGGTTGCTTCTTTACCTCATTAATGAGTGTTTGTTGTGCTCTTAGGGTCATTTTGACTGGCCGCCCAGTTCTTGGATGTGTAGCCACAGCCCCAAAGTGTCTCCATTTGTAGATTGTAGACTGGTGAAGTCTTTGAAGTCATCTTTGAAACCACTTTGCAGCTTTTTGTGAATCCTCTGAAGGCTCTGTTTGGCCGGGCATGACTCACATAAGCATATTCTTCTTGTGCAGAGCAAACTCAAAAAGTTTGAGTGTTTTGTGTCGGTTAAAGTTGCTCTAGTCCTCACCCTCAAAATAATTAATTAATACTATAATATTTTTGTGTTAATATTTTATCATATTTGTTAATACTCTTGATTTAAAAGAAGATCAGATAATGTTTTATGACAAATAAATACAGAAAACCATGGAATTCCAAGAGGTTCACATACTTTTTCTTGCCACTGTTCTTAACTGGACAAGTTACACATGATTTCATGTAGAAATCTTCACCTGAAATTAACTTTGTAAAGATCCTTATTTGTATGACGCATTTCTTTTCAAGGAAAGTGCCCTTTTCTTTTTAACTTCACTTCTGACAAGCATGTTAGATTGGTTTTGAGTTCATTCTAATGCTAAACAAAGGTGGATTTATAAATGAGTAATTTAAAGACACATTCAACTGTAAATATACATATAATAATATGTGGACTGAAAATGTAGTGACCCTTAAAAAATCAAACCAGATCATGATTTATTTTGCTTTTCTGGACAGTTTGAATTATAATCTCTGTACATACACATTCAACACCTATTAAAGTCACGTATCTGGGATTTTGAAAAATGTTTAGTTGTAAATCAAACATGGAGACTAAGAGACATGGTTGAAAGCTGGATTATTTTGGCATTCACTCTCATGTCTTGTGAAAACCTACCTACATTAACCACAAGGCAAGTTGTCCAGGAAAAGCTTGGTTGGAAATTTGGTGTGTTATGACTGCAGATGCTAATATAGCTTAGCACAACCGAAAAATGGATGTTGTACTGCAATATTAGTTATTTTGGTTTTAAAAAAAATTGCTGCCTCGATCATTTACTGTATGTTAATGAGAAACGTAATTCAATTGCAGTTATGTTTCATAGTTGCAGTTTAGTTATATAATATTATGTAATATACTCTTATCATATATTATATTAAGGTGTTTTATTTTATGTTCGATAGTTCAGTCAGGGTTTACTGAACATGGTCAGAAATAAAACAAATACCCACAAAAAAACCCCTGAAAACAACAAGTTGAATCGCTTGTATCAACAGAGGACTGAGGATTTAGCCAGAGATCCGTGTGTGCACATGAGAATGTGACTGTTTGTGTACCACACCACATGCAGGCAGTAGTCACATTGTTAAACAGCATCCCTAACGTAGATGGAGGATTGACGCTAAGCTCCCACAGATGTATACACAATTTACACACAGTGCAGAGGCAAACCTTGCAGTTTCCTTTGAGAGAGTTTAGGCCATTCTGTGGACAAAACCAGCTGTCAGCTTTTTGGATCACTCTTGCGGTTTATTATCGGTTTTGTCTTTGGGTTCTCTTGTTCTCTCTGTGTCATAGAAACTGATTCTATCTGTCTCATTCTCTTACAGCAGAAAAAAAAATAATAATAAAAAAAAAAAAGAAACGGCTCATGTCAGTGTTGACGTCTTTCTGAGTGAATAGCAAAGAACAAAACACCCGCCTACAATAGAGGCCTCTCTTCAGCGCAGATTAAATGTCTGTGTTATCACACCGCAGCTCAGCTATTTTAACACTGAGCGCTGAAATGACTTCTCAACAAAAGGTGCGCGTCAGGGAGAACTTTACAAGAGGTATTTTTGTATCCCCGCTATCAAAACAGCCACTGAGCCTTATTTATATATTTCAGCAGATTTGTTGTGATGTCTGGGGCGAGTTGAAGGAGAGGTTTATTGCTGCCTTTCTCTTCCTCTTTCTGTGTTTCTTTGGTGACGGATCACAGATTTGTTTCCACCCAACTGACAAGCAAATATGAAACGGAAATATCATGTCACAAAAAATGAAACGTGAATAGCTGCGAGTTCATTATTGAGGTTCAAATGAACAAGTCTAGTTTATAAATGTAGCAACATGTAGCGGGGGGGGGGGGGGGGGGGGGGTGATGTCCAATTTGGTTCCAATTTCTCCTTTGGTCATGGGGGCCCTGAGGTTCACTGATGTGCACGCCCACCACTGAATTCTGGACTGATGACTTACACATACTTTTACATCATTACCTGGATGCACATCACAACCTAAAGGACTTAAAGGATATGCTGCTGACCACTTGGTACCAGATATTAGAGGACATCTTTAGAGGTCCTGTGAAGTCCAAGTTTGGCGGCAGAGGGAGACCTAAACCATTTTATGCAATTTTTTTTTTTTTAGTTGTGGCTGATTGGTATATATATTATAGCATTTATAGCTATAGCTAGTCACCGAAGTCAGTCAAATTAAAACAGTGCATCTCATGTAGGCATCATTTCAAGATTCCGGATTGAAAACCAAGCATCGTCTGTTATGGCACCAAAATGTAAACTAAATTCTTGTAATATCACCTCTCTAGCACCTCTCTACCATTCGTCACAAATACAACCTCTAAAATGATAAAGTCAAGTCAAGACCTCTCTAAAAGGAGATCTGAACATTATCCCCTTCATTGAGGAGGATTTGTTGTTGTGTTAGACTGCAATGGTCGTGTGGAGGGACCTAGTAAATCGTCAACTCAGTGTATTTGAAAACAAAACCACTGAAGACAGAATATGTGAAGCAAATGTTAGACTTCCTGCAACTGAGTAAAAAAAATCAACAGAATGAGCCACTGAGTGTGAATAGAAGGGAAATTGCTCTAAGTGGTGTAAAAGATAAATGACAAATAGATAGAAACCAAACTACTGAGAGAGACATCAGTCTTATACTCGCTTCACTTTCAGCTGAATAGTCACTTTTTAATATCTGCTATGCCAATGACAGTATTCACTCTGGGATTTGTCTGCTTCTATATTAAATTAACATGTCTTCTGTGTCTGCTCTGTCTCTTCTCTACCGCATCATTACCATGATGGTGGAGAGCACTGTCAAACACATCGCTCCATAATCTCCTATAGGTGTTCAACTGAGCTGAGATCTGGTAACTGTGAAGGTTATAGCACATTATTCACATTGTTTTTCGACTCATCAAACCATTCAGTGACTCATCATGCCTTATAGATCAGGGTATTGTTGTCCTGGAACAGAACCCTCTTCATTGTGAATGTGATATCTCAGGAATACCTGCAGGGCATTTCACTGCATTGCAACAAACATCCACTTGGACTTATGCAAGAACTAACTAGAATGTGTCTGGATAGACATGCACCTAAACTACAACTTTACTGGTTAACAGAGGAGTGCCACAGATCATGGTTGGACGTTAAAAGATTGATGCCTGCACCCTTCAAATGTTTGTGTGTGCACCAGGGCAGGACGCTGCTTGTTGGAATCTGCACTAATGCTAGATACTCAACTTTTTCAGCGCAGTGTCTGTTTGTACAGTATGTGTGTGAAGTGAATGGCATCATGGGCATTGTCCACATTGTAACATTTAAGTACCTGTGGGATTAACAGATTAAAATGGATAACATGAATACAGGACAATATTTACTGTGTGATGGAACATCCATCTCAAACACTGCTGGATTATTTGACATATTGATATTTACAGAGTGAGCGACTAAAGGCTCATAGCTCTCGCCCCTAACAAACATGAACATATTTTGGGTTTAACATTCAGATTTGGTCCTTTGTCAGGTCCTTTGGCATACTTGTGCAACTAAGACACAAAGCAGCACCTTTAGCATCAGTATGAGTCATCCCAGTTGAATGAATATTTGACACGTAGAACAGTGACATATTTAAGCCACGGGCAGCCACGCAAGAACTGTTTGACCCTGTATGGATGGCAGACTTGACTTTTTTGGTTGATACTGTATAACAAAGCATCTGAATGCGCTGAATGTTAGCCTTCAAGGGCAAGACGCACTGGGAGTCAGCTATATGCACACATCAAGGCATTCATAACTAAACTGCAACTTTTCCAAAGGCAAAAACAGAGTTTGACCATTTTCTTGCATAGAATATCTACTCAGTTCTGCTGAAGGCTCTTTTTTTTCTGCATCTGTTAAAAGGGACATGTGGCTGGAGCTCATTGACCTGCAATATGACAATGCAGCATCAGCAGCTTTCTCTTGTGAACTTTTACTGGCAGCTGGATAAAGGCAGGTTTCCAGAAAAAACAACATTTGCATATAAAATGTTGACCTTGTTTAGATGAAGACATTTTCTGCTATGAACTTAAACAAGAAGAGATCCAGGCTAAATGACATCTACGTTTTACACATTTCATCCACAGATCTCAAACCAGACCTGGCCTCTTGGGTATTCCCCACAGCTTGTTCTTTTTGGTACGTGACTCTCTAGATTTGAACAAAAGCTGATATCTTGTTGAGACCTGTTCACACCTCAGTGGTTTACATTTTGCTGCATTGCCTTTTGAAGAAATTGTATTTGTATTGCCATTGAAAACAGAGAAAACATCAGAAGGGGCTGTCGGCTGTGCCTCTTTGAAAGAGGTTTGGACACCCCTGTATTAAGCTAAAAGTCTGAGTAAGGAGAAAGATGGGGAGGAACGGGTCAACTCCACAGAGGAATTTATCACATGAGAAATGTATTATTTATTATTATCAATTTTTGGTCTCTTAAATTATCAATTCTCTTAAATGATCAATTTAAGAGACCATTTTCATGGTCTCTTAAATTGAGACTTTGTGGAGCTTCGTTACCTCATGGCATTTAGTTCCTGGTGCCAGTTAAAATCGCAAGGTCTCTTTCCTCGACTCAGCCAGCCAACATTATTTTACACTTAACTGTATACCATATTGTTTCATTGATCGTCCAGGTGAGGTACCTGGTTAAATTAAAATGCCATCACAAAAGACAGTTGTTTTGCTGGTGATCTACTAATCAATCTCAATTTCTCGTTAATATCTTCTTGGTCAAATCTGATAGGAGTTTTCAAAAATTGATTGATGGCTTTAATATACAGTTAGAGAGGATTGCCTTTATTAATTTGATTGATTATTGAGCCCAATGGGTGGAGAATGGGTCAGTGAGAAGAGATGCAGAGTCAGTGGAGAGGGGAAAAGGAGATGAGCATAGCAGAAAATTCTGATATGGACAACAGACAGAGACTGATCCTATCATATGCTCATGAGCATGCACACTGCAGTGGCCATTGGGATGAATTAGCTGAGGATACCTGACATTTTAAGAGTCTCTGGGAGGATCATTATATGATCGTTTCAGACTTCTCACTGTTCTTGTGATTGATCAAGGCCATGTCCCACAGGTACACTATACATAAATGGTTCTGCATGTTTCTCTTTTTTCAGCATTGGTTCATATTTCAGCTAAACAGGGTGATAACATTATAGCTGGAGAGAAACTAAATAAAACTACTGTATCTAATATGTTACATATCTTTAGAACCTCCTCTGCCCAATTTGATGTAAATGCATAATATGATATAACTTTGATGGCAACTAGAGAAATGGTCTAATAACATAGACATGTATGCATCAAATATCCATCATGTGTTACAGTGTAAGTGTTTTAAGGGCCATACATCTGATGGTTGGTGGTATTTCATTAAGGGCTGTGATTTATCAAAGTGCCATTTGACCACCCCATTCAGCATCAGTGATAGGGTTTGTAACAATGGTGCCTAAAGTTTTCAGATCACAAGTTCCAATACTTGATTGATGTTTGGTTGATGACCACATTTCTGCAAAAGGAATTCAATTCCCATCAGCTTCAGCTCTTCAATGTAATTTCATGTCAACCTGTACCAATCCCATAACACATCACACTAATTAGCCTGGGGACTAGTGTCACTTTTGTGTCTATTTTTACCTATCAATTCACTCCCTTTGATAGCCTATCAGCACCCTTAACAACCTCCCCCTTCAAATAAATCACATGACATGATAAGCAACTCTTGATAGAGACAAGGAACTAAGGGCTCAAAGCCGTGGGGTTTTTGCACCAAGACACATTAAGTAAGCAGTGTGTCCACTGTCATAATGCTGTCTTCCAGGGGCGGTTCTAAGATTTTATCCATAGGGGGGCTTAGCCCTCAGTACTGTATCATCACTACTGATGTTAATCTCAGTTACCGTGTTAATAGGGAATTTAATTATATATTAACATCAAGCTAATAGGCTAGTTTTAAACACATCATGGCACACTTGCAGTGAAAATTATACTTTCAATGCATTTTGAGAGTTGATCATTCTATGGGCCTAAAACTGCCTTTGCCTTCTTCTTTTTATTTCAAAGTGTACATATAAACTTCATAATTTCTTGAGGAACATAGTCTGAGCTTACATGTTGAAAAGTCCCACAAATATAGCCAAACAAGTTTGTTTGTGTGGGCTGTGACAGGAGAATATGACAATCGCCCCAGGTGGTGCTACCACATGACCAGGTGAGTTTCTCAATTTGAAAGACAGAAACAAAATGCTAAGCAGTGTGTCAATAGTTGCTTCTTCAATATTGGAGAGGCCAGGGACAGAAGAGATATGTTGTGGCCAGTGAATGGATACAAGATGGCCCTAGGGAGTCGGTGAAGCGGTGGAAACTCAGGTGAGTTCAAGTAAGATGACTGAGAGCAAGGTGAGCAGTGACAAGATGGTGGAGATTTAGGATAGTAGTGGAGAAATGGCTGAGCCGTTCTACTACATTTAGGCACTAAAACTACATGAAGAGACATGGGGGGTGGAACCCTGAGGAGAGGCTCACTGGGATGCCCAGTGTGTGCCGAAATTTGTCTCAGAATCTGGCAATGAACATGAGTTCTCAATCAGAGACAATACATTCCATGGAGTCAATGGAGTCAGAACACATTGCAGTAAATCCTTGGCTGTTTCCTTTACAGTGGGCAACTTGAGCAGGCAATGAAATGAAACATTTTAGAGAGAATGTGAAAATGGTGGTGGCAGCAGAGTTGAGCAGTTTGGTAACAAAGTCAGTGGATATGTGGGATGTATTGGGATAGGCCAGGGCTGTAGGAGATGTGTGGAGGTCTTGGCCTGGGTGCAAACAAAAAAAAAAATGTAAATTTGAAGTTTTTAGCAAAGGATAGCCACCAGAACCTGGACCAGCAGCTCAGTGTTTTTTACTCCAGGATAGCAGGAGAGACAGGAAACGTGACACCAGAGCAGGACCTGTAAACAGAGCTGGGCAGGAATAAACAGATGCTATGAGAGTTAGCTGACCTGAAACATGATAAAAGGCAATTAGTGCACCACTCCAATACTTTGCCATTGAGCCAGTCAATATGGGGATCATGTTTCCTGAGCCAGGTGTTACCAAAGATGGGCAGGCTTTATGGGATGAGTGAATGACTTCTTCTTGTGATGGTTACCAGAAATGATCACATGCACCAGTTTTGTGAGGCCTGAACCTGAAGAGGCTTGGGAGGTGGTACAAAGTATAGACCCAAATGCCTGGCCAACTGAATCATGACTCCAGCAGTGATGGGATTTTTATTCAATAAGTGTTATTGCTGTCTCGCCTCCACTCTGCTGTTTATTATGCAGTGGAAAATGATCCTTTCCCTTCGGGAGAGTTAGGAAATGGTGTATAAATTACACTTTCCTGTGGGATGAGTTAGAGAAGTCTGTGTACCAGACAGCTGTCAGCTTTATCTTACCTCTCTCCCTTTATATGTTTTATTCTTTTTTACCTTTTCTTGCCCTCTTTTTCACCCAGTCTTTTTTGTTTTTATGTGTGTGTGTTTGTGTGTGTCAATGTGTCTCAGGGGTTGGAATGTGCCTGTCAATTCTTACAGCAGCATCTGGCTGCACTACAGTAATTCCCATCAAACACAGACAAACACACACACACACACACACACATTCAGACCATCTGAGCAAGACAGTAGAAACACTGTTTGGGTGATAGTGTGTGCTGCTTCTCCAGTCTGTGAAGAAAGTCTAAATGGCATGGGACCGTTGGTCAGTTGTGTGTGTGTGTGTGTGTGTGTGTGTGTGTGACCAATCCTATATACAATCACTTACTTATCTCTTACTCACTCACTTCAGTCTTTGACAAAATCCAGATAGATCAGCAGAGCATTGTTGCTAAACAATACTGTCTTGTAGAGTCTGGTGTAAACAGCGTCAAATAATGACACATTTCTCAAATGCTAGTTCATGCAGATGGTGCTTTAAAAAAAGTAGCATGTGAATAAAGAATGTGTGAACGTGCATGGCTAAAACAATGTACATGACTGTCAAGCAATAAATTACCACTGGTGTGTAGTGCATCATTCATACCTTATCCACTGTTCACATCTCGTTAATACATTGTGCTGTTTCATAATTTAGCAGCGCTTCAACAAACAGCAGTGAGACCACTTCTGCAGTTGAATTCCACTCTATTACAGGGGTCATAGCCTGCAGACAAGACTTTGTTTAAATAAATTATTGTTTGAATTGCATGCAGTTCCTCTTGTGGTATTGATTTTGCCCGTGTAGACACAAAAGAATTAATTTGATTGCTTCAGAAAGATTGCTTTGTGTGCCCCAAAGTTGTAACTGAAATATGTAAGCAGTGCACCAAATGGTAAGAGTGCTTAAGGAAACAGTTGGCTTTGTGTTGATGTCTGAGGAATTTAAGCTTTTCTGAGAGATGTTGTCCTTATGTTCATGATTTGTAATGTTTTCTGCTTATTTATCTATTTTTTAAGAGGCTGAAATGTTTTTTTTTTTTACATTTGCAATTATGAGCTCATTTCTTTATAGAGACTGAGATTAACAGACCAATATCAGTGTCTGTGTCTGTCTCAATGTATGAGCTAAATTCAAAGCTGAAGACAGGGTGCAGTTAGCTTAGCTTAGCATAAAGGCTGGATAAAGGATGAAAAAAGAAATTAAATGCAATGATGCATCAAGGATGTGACTTTTTTATTATTATAAAAAAAGTTCTAAATAATATTATTATAATTATACGATTGCATTTGGTTTTTTTTTTTAAACTGGAGAACAGAAAATTGGAAGATTTCTACCACAGATTCCTACTACTGTGAATATTTGACAATTAATTACTTTTCAGATACAATGTTGTATTGGTGACCCCCTGCCTCACACATTACTTTAACACTCACTCTATTTTTATTTTGAAACTATTTGGGCAAAGCTCTGGCTGTGTGCTTAGTGTCATTGTTCTGGTCACAGTTCTCTTGCAGTTTTCTGCTGGGATATCTCTGAAGTTGGCTGCATTCATTTTATTATTTACCTTTAAACGTAATCCATGAATCTGCAGCAGATAAAAAACATCCCCCCCAGCATGATATAGCTTATATGGCCTGGTGTACTAAGTAACAGACGCTGAACAGGTAGACCAAGGAAGACAACAGCAGTTGACAAAAGAAACATTGCGAGAGCTGTAAAGAAAGACCTTAAAACAAATGTGAGTGACACAAGCAACAACCCAGAGGGCAGGAGTGAAGGTATCATTGTCTACTGTGCACAGAAGACTTCATGAACATAAGTATAGAGTCTACATCAAAAGATGCAAACTACTCATTACCAAGACGAATAGGAAGGGCTGAGAAAAGAACTACAGAAGATCTGGAGGGTGAAGGTAACAGTGCTCCCAGCAGAAATCGAAATTTTATATATATGTGCATGTGTGTATGCACAGTATATGCACACACGCACAATGGTTTTTTATTTGTCTCTATTTGTCTTCAGTGGAGGACCTATTTTCATGCCGTATGCTCCTTCTCTCTGTAATTTGTTCAGTGCAAAGATTCAGTCAGCTAGTAATGCAGTCATCTGGCCAATTTATTTAACCAGTCATCCATTCAAGCGCTCAGCCAATCAGTCGGCTTGTGAATCAGCCAGCCATCATAGCCAATCATCCAGAAATACTGCCAGTACTTCACTCATATTAGAAGACTAAAAATAGCTTCTTTTTTTTACGATGAAAAGCTCTTCTTTCCTTCACTATATGGATTTTTTGGAATTCTTTTAAAAAACTACAGATTAATGTGTCATTTAAGGCAGCGAGAACAATTTAAAGTCAAATTTATAATAGATGTAAAGTATGTGTACTGTATACTGTACTATCTATTGATTCACACATAAACTAATTAGTATGCTAAGACAACAACTGTGCATACACATTTTCACAAGCTTCTTGGTTCAGCTTCCTTTCTAACATTTCTCTGTATGACACATTAAATAGCTTTAAGTCCTCAGGTCAAAAATAAAGTGACCTTGTAAGAGTAGCTGCACGGATACCTTCAGATTTGGAGTTAGGAGGAGACCTCAGTTAAAATGCATATTTAAATAAAATATAGGGTCAGCAGACGACACAAACAACTTATCCCTCAAGAGCATTGTTGTCCAAAACCTATTAAAACATACTGATGAGCCAAACTATAGGTCTTTTGTACCAGCAGCTAAAAGTTACCAATTCATAAATAATATATTATTTTATTTTATTTTAATGAAGTCTAGTGGCTCGAGTAAAGATTATACAGTCACTTTTTTTTTTTTAAACCTAAAAATGTAAGGACCTTCCTTACATTTACTATGGGAGACCAAAGTTCTGTTTGTCATCATGTGACAAACATTGTGAAGTTATGTGTGTAGTAATTATTTAGACATTATACACATTTGACATTTTCACTAACCCTAACCATTTAATTTAGTACCTAAATCCAACCAAAGTGCTTTGCTTGAGCAGCAGTTGTACAAAATCTCTTTGATCGTTTAGGGCATAAGTGTTACCCAAGCCACCGTTTTGGTGCCATTATATGAGAAAAGGCCTATGGTGTCCAAAGACATGTGATTTCAACAGAATCTGGCTTCCCAATTTGAGGGCACTAATTTAACAAAAAACTAAATTGGGTCATAAAATGGTATGAATGGATGAATGATGAACATGAGCATTATGTTCAGATGATTTGTTGGTATGTCCACACACATCTAAGATCATTGGGACTGTGAGCTTGGTTCATAAGCAACAAAGCAAGACACCACAGGATGCCCAATGTATAGAAAATGCTCAATGTTGTCATCCTATGGCATTAAAACAAACAGCCAAGGCACCTTTTGGCATCACTAATTGAAACCAAAGGTTAAGTGAAAAGTGAAGAAATTGAATAAATACAATGAAAAGATAAAATATTGATGCACTTTGGTTATTATTGTAGTCAGCTGACATTAGACTACAATAAATCTACTCCACACAGCCCCTGAGGTATTAGTCATCATCGAATTGTAAAAATATTAAGCTGCTAAACTTACCAATTAAGCAGAAATTGCTGTCACTCTTGAGAATGAAACACTGAATTTTCAAAAATTGATTGTACATTTGTCTTTGTAGGTTGTTTAATTAGCTAAAATAACAACATTTGATTTATTGTAAAGACATAAATAATCACAATGCAATTAATTAAAGGCAGTGCAGCTATACATATCAAAGTCATATAATTCAGTAATAAAATACATATTTTTCAAAATCTGTCTTCTCAGAATGTTCACTTCTTTTTTGTTTGTGTAACTGCAAGAGAAGTACTGCATCACTAAAAGACTATTCTGAAACCTTTAAAAAACAATGAGCGTACCCAGGAGCTGTGAAAAGAATATTATTGACTGGAACACTGCAGCTCTAACAGCAATTATTGCTTAAGTTCTCCTGGCTGCAACCCCTGACATATCAATCCCAGTGCCACCTTATCGGGGAGGCACACTTCAGCTGCGTGCATTAACATGCAGAGTTTCCTCCAAGTCAGAACAACAGAAGAATTTAAATTCAAAAGCTATGTACTGTCAGTAAAATGCATGTGTTTCAGCTTAAAACCGAGTATTTCATGTGTAATTCTTAAATATTAATTTCTACTGACATGGGAATTTGGAAATTAGGGTTAAATCTTTTTTAAACCGGCAGCAACCTAAACACTTCAAATTCTCGTCTTTGTATGTTACACACCGTCAACAGCAACTGACCCGAACTGGAGCAGACCAAGTCAACTTGTCATCACACATCTGTTTTAGTTTGATTTCCAGTTTCTGTCACATGTTGCCAGCCGTGTTGCTCTAAACATTTGTCACACTCAACAGGTTTTACCTTTAAAATAGAGCATTGTATGTGATTGGTTCACTGTCAAGAATACTCTCTCAGTCATTACCGTTTCACCAATATCACCATTACTGCTAATTCCAGCAGGAGCTCTACAAACCTGTAGCGATTATTACTGTTTTTGATGAGCCCTGAGCCAGATGGCTGTGATCCTCGTAAAAAAAATCCGAGATGTTGTCACTGGAGATGATAAAACATAAATCTAGAGTATAAAGAACAAACACACACATCTGTTGACCTGACCACGTCAAATACTAATGAGCTACAACAGACAGGTCTCAACTCTGACGAGAAAGGAACACATAACACATCACACTGGACAAATTACTTGCATTGTCAATGGGGTGTATTTTTAAAACGATGTACTGTATTGAAATGATTGGTTATAAGACAACCTTACTGCAAATCTGGTATTTATGATGCATGTGTATGTTGTAGATGACCTCTGTATCATAGAGATGACACAAATTACAGTGGTTAGGCTAGCTAATGCACACGTCTGTGTTTGTGCTTACAGTATATGTCTGTTTTTTTTTTACAGCAAGTAATGTCAAGCAAAATAAGTGAGTGAGCATGATATTACAGCACCACTAATGTCCAAAGGTTTTACTTGCATCAAACTTTTACTTATTTTAAAATACACGGTTGCTCCAACATTCATCTGACATCAACAGTAATAGTGTAGTGATAACATTAATATGAATTTCATTGCACATAAAAAATTTGATGATTTCAACCAGACTGATCATTTTAGTCAGTACATAAGGTATTATGTAGACAACAGAGAGTGCCAATGAAATCAGTAAAAAACTAATGTATTAGCTTTTAGCAGGAAGCTCAAGCAGGAACATGACACACCTCCTCCTGTTCAAATTAAAGTGTCCTTGGGTCGGACACAAGTTGACTCAGCAACTACACTATTATTGGTGAAATAATAGCTTTTCCATCATTCTTGTGTCAAGAATTTCCCCAAGAGGATCAATAAAATGGCTTAAAGGCTCCAACTCTCAACTGTTATCCAGTGAGTTCACTGAGTTCTTTGTGCAGGCAATGATCATCATAGCTGAATATTTCAACAACCTCACCTATTTCTCACTATCTGCTGTCATTGCAGTCTCTGCTACATTGCTCCTACAGATCCCCAGAGAGCTCCTTGATTGGCTACTATGTCTATATTTGTATTTCTATAAGTTGAGGTGTTTAGTATTTCAATGTGGTTAAGAATCCTTCTAAACTCCACTGCAGCTTAGAAGGGGTCTAAAATCCAAATAAATCCAAAAGTACCAAACAGTACCAATGCTAGAAATGTCTGCACCAATCATTGTGCGATCACTGTGATACATTACAACAATCTCCAGACTTTTCCTCCAGTTCCATCAGCAGTTTGACATTGTGCTTTTAAGATTAATGTTCCTTGTAGAGCCACGTTCAAGTCAGAATGTTTGATTGTCCAATCTTTTAGTGTACAACTAATACTTTCAAAATTTATTTTCTCTTCAGCATTATTTACACTTTGTGTTTAGTACTAATTAGCACATCTGCATGTAAGAGTGCTAAACTAAAGCAATGTCCCAAATCCATACTTTATACTGCGTTGCCACACAAGCCAGAACCACCGCTGGTGAAAACACAATAGCACTTTCAAAATTTGTCAGTTTAAAAAAAAAAAAAAAAGAAGTGATTAGGCACTCACGCCATGCTCCGTCTATCAATCTTAATTTGACGTATCCATCTTTAATTTGAAGTTATAAGTAAATTTCCTCAAACTGTGCCTAAGCTGTGCTCTGACTGATTATGCTTCACACTCACTGCATGATAGATGACAGGGACCTTGGAAGTGTGAAACCAATCACCTCAGAGGAATGTTTGTGAGACCTTTTTAAGTAAAATTGAGGATGGCTAAAATTCCTCATTACTCAAACTACCTCACTTATCTCTTGTGGTCAGCAGTGTTACTATATAGAACAGTATATAACTTATCATATTCTGTTGATGATCAAACGTACATTTCCTCAGAGCTGAAACTCTGTTCTGTATGCCCTGCCTAGGCCTCTCTTTGCTGGCCAATTGCTTGTGTAGTAATCACTCACCTTCCTCTGAACTAGAACAAGTAAAGTTTTGCACAGGGAACCGATAATGTATCTTATAATGCAACCTCCCCCAATCTCAAGTGCCACTTAACCGCTGTGTAGATAAGAAGCCGAAAACATCAGCTGCACATTCCAGCGCCCTTCGGGTGAGAGGGAAATTTTCTATACAAGCCACCAAATTAGTTGATCCTACAGTGGGTCATGCTGTTTCAAATCCCTAAGTTTAATTAAATCTTTTTCTTTTTTAATTATTTAATTATTGACCCTTATGAGATCTTACTCCAAAGTATGAGAGAAAAAAAAGAACAAAGTGACTGCAGTTGAGAGCTGGTGCAGCAGAGACAACAAAATCCCTGCAGCTAATGAATTGAAGAATTATGCAAACTGTTTTCTGTTAAAATGAGAATCATGAATCATGAAGAGCTGGAAATGCTAATTTGTACGTTCTATCATGCCATTTCATGTTTTTCAATTACTATATTCATACATGCACTTAAACATGGAGCAATTTATGAACAGGGGGCATATGTTCCCGGTTGTACAGTCCTCTGCTTCTGCTACTGCATATTTTTAAATGAAAGTATTTACACAGTTAGTGTTTCTCACATAGTGTTAGTGTTTCAGCATGTTCCTCACTTTCCTCAAATTGTTCTTCCGGGCTTGGAAAGCAGACTAAATAGACACCATATGGCTGCCAATATGTTACAGTTTAACCTGTCTGTGAACAATTGTCTTTTCATTCATCAAACGCTGAACAAGAACCAAGATGTTCTGACAAAAATACCTCTACATTTCCAGATAGCAAGTGTTGAAGCGCTGTCACATTTTACGCTTCGTATTCCACAAAACCCTAAAATTTGGTTTGTCATGATTGGATTGTGTTTTTTTGGAAAGATTCACTGTTTTAATACATTAATTATTAATATATTCTCTTTGATTAAAAACTCATAACTCATAGTCTTAGGAATTCTACTACATTATTTAATATCATTTTAAAAAGTAACTATATACTGTAACTAGATAGTACACCGTATCTGAATCGCTTTTATTTTATTTTTTCATTTTAGTAAATAGTTATGTTTAGTCATTATTTTCTAATATTTTTTAGTAAATTATCTAGAAAATGCAGAACATGTAAAAAAATAATTAATGGAAATCGTCATAACATAACGTCAAACAAGCGTGTGACTACAGCATTGCTGGACATGTAAATAGTCAGGTTTAGGCTACACTTAGCATGATAATTCGCTAACTCGTTTAGTTGAACTAAAGCACCATCACCAAATGAGCACACTTGGACATGGCAAACTAAACTTTGAAAGAATACCACATTAGACTTTTCACTTTTGATGATGCACATTCTTAAGTTGTCTCACATTTAGTCTTCAGTTGAGCCTAAACACATCTTGTATCACCATGCTGTTGACACCTTTCCTACTTTAGAAAGCTTTGTTCTTTCCTCTACGAACTATTTATTAATAAATCAGCCTATTTTATTTAATAATCTTTTCTTTTCCTCTATCTCTCTAGCTTGCAGTGGTCCAGAGAGAAAAAGTGAATGTATTCTGTATTTTCTTCAGATGCCGTTCCATACATGTCAAACAACTAAGTGACTCTCTCTCTCTCTCTCTCACAGACACACACACGCACTTGCAAACAGTAATTGTCAATCTTTCACATCACATGAAAGCATCATATGGTTCACTACTCAGTGCCTTTAGATAAAAGAAGAGGGAGGAAGGAGGGTAAATGGGGGGATCAGAGGTCTTCAGCATGGAGGTGAAGTTCTAAATCTCTACATAGGTACAGATGTATCACCTTTTCATTTCTGTTTTTCATCCTTTATCGCTCTCTGAGTTATTTAAAACTTTACATGGCAGCGGTGTGATTAAAGGAAATGTCAGAGATGTCAGTTATGTGGCTGTATGGGGAAGGCTGTGCAACTATAACCACAGGTTTGATCAGAAAGACGATATAAAACTTCAGTGATAAAAAAAACCTTAGTTTCACTGGAGGAATGCTGTGATGTTTGATAACAGCAGTGCAGAGCAGTATCTGGCCCCACCTAGAGTTCTTGCACACCTTATCGAGCTGGAAAAATATGATTTTGTGTGAAGAAGAACACAGAATCAATAAGGTGTCAGTACCCTTTGCTGATCGACTTCTAACTATACATTTATCTTTGCTTCAACACTGTCTCCGTACGAGTGTTTTAAAGGTAGATGGACCGAATGCAGTGAGAGCTCCAGTTTAATACAGAAATGAAAGAGCAGAAGCGAGATATCATTTTTCTGAGGAAATTGAACAAGTTGTAAAAGTTTGCCTTGGAGATGGACTTAATGATTTTTTTTTTTACTTGCTACACCTCCCATCTCATCTTGACAAGTAGTGATCTTGAGTTATAGTCGAATTTAGAGTTGATAACCCAAACTAGCTTAGTGAAATGTTACAGAGTGAATGAAAAAGATAGCACAAATATAACTATGGTTGACATTGCATAGGAACATCTATATTGTTTCTTAGACTGACTTGATTAAGCAACCTTTGCAACAGGACAGAACACTGACACTGGGCAACTATGCAAGATGACGTTTAGGGCTAAGTTCCTTACTCATATTGTAATCAGTTCATTCGTAAGTTTTTTTCAGTTGTCAGTTGTCACATGCAGAACACATTGTTCTCTTTTAATCTATACATGGTGTATGACTTGGATTTAAGTACTGCTTTACTAGTACTAGCACAATTCTGTTTACATACTGTACATGGTCCCAGCAATTATCTTTTAGGCTCTGAGCACAACTGCTGGTGGCTACTGTATGATATGTGATATCATGTGATACACTGTCACACCCAATGAGAGTCGACCCCAGTGGCATTGGTTCCTGCACCCACTTGAGCAGCAAGTAAACTTCGTCTGCTACACTGTTGGAAGCTGCTTAAGAACAAAATCTAACTATGGGCAACAAGTACAGTAGCTGCTTGCATGAACAATCTATTGAGTATTTTCTATTACAGGAGGACACTCTCCTGTTGCCTGATAGAACATCATTTATTAACTATGCAGGGAAATATAATATGTATAATATTCTATAAATAAACAATGAAAACATAACATTAATAATCAGCATCACTGTTCATTTGACTTTGTCCTGACTATTATTTACTTTTGAATATTTTGCATAATATGGTAGCATGTGGCCAATATAGACTGTTGTTTTATGTAAAGTTCCTCAACAACATTAGTTCAATGTCAAGTGAAGATTACATTAAAGCAGCCAGATTAATCAGTCACTCTTGGTTAGCCTGAAATCAGATCAGGCTCCCATAAGCAATCACTAAGGCAATCATCAGGTCAAAATGTCAATTCTGCAAACATGATCTATCATAATTTAATAGTTAAAATATATTGAAATTATGATGTAGAGTTATACTTCCCTATGGGAAAAGCCGCTGAAGTGAAACCATGGCCTAGACACTGCTCACTGCTCTGGCACAGGCTTTTCTTAAAATGTAGCACATTAATCACCTTAAACCTATTCCTTACCCTGATCCTTTTCAATTTCTAAGCTAAGCACAACCTCTGTAAGCGTTTGGCATTGTTTGCTTAAACTCAACATTATAGTTTGGTAAGCCCAATCATGGCTTTCCTCCCCTATAACACTGGTCAACTCTGCCCCTTAGAAATGTTTCTCCACAACTCAACAGCAACTGCTAATATATTATATTTAATGAACAATTCAATTCAATTTTTATTTTTATAGCTTCAAATCCCAACAGAGGTCATCTCTAGGGACTTTACAGTGTTAGATTTAAGACCTTACAGACTATAATTTTATAGAAAATTACAAGCTTTAGGCAACAGTGGAGGAAGAACCCTCCAGCAGAACCAGGCTCATGGTGGGCGGCCATCTGCCTCTACCGGTTGGGGTGAGTGGAAAGAGGAGAGAGAAAAGAACAGCAGGCACAAAAACAACAACAAGCAGCAAAAACATTAGACAGGTCAACTGGATTCTGGAGATATTCAGCTCCAATGTTTTCTGTTAATGTATTGAGGTTATGTTGTTCATTTATGTTAATGTATGCCAGATCTGGGACACAGCAGAGCCACATGTCAGCTAAGAACAAATTAAATAAACTAAGTGGGCCATATTGGCTTTTTTTATATTTGGACCACTTTAGGCTCACATCCACTTTGTCCAGCCCAGAAGGCGACCAGTCAGAAGTGGCCCACATCTAGATGCATTTAAAAAATATGTTGTATCAGGACATAATCCAGCCACTGATGACGTTTACTGCAAAAAACTTAATCACAGTTGCATAGGAGCATAATCTGTAGGAAACAGGGTTGTGCTTGTGGGTAATTGCATTTGCATGAAATCCCTTGTTACATATGTGTGACTGTGCGTTCATGTTTATTATAAGAAATGTGTGTCAGCTTTATGAATCATTTTATCACACTGACACTGAAGAATAGGAAGACAGCAGTTGTACACATGGCTGTATGGCCATCTTGTAGCTTATAGGTTTTCCACTCTGTTGCTCTGGGAAAGCATCCAAAGAGCCACTGTAGCGCGTAATTACTGAGTGACAGACACACATGCACTGGCTTGTAGAGGATCAAAAATGAAGCAGCCCCAACCACCTGCTGAAAGTCTACTGACGTCACTGCTGCTCCACACTGCTACACTGAGATACTCTCTTTACTTTCTGAATATATGAATGGTTGTGCAAATCTCCAAAAAAACAGTAAAATGAGTCTTTCCCCTATGTGCCGCAGGCAACACAATAATAAGGAGTGTGCACCTTGTTATTATAATTAATAACCAAGTGGGCAGACACACTCTATTAATAAAATGCAGCTGCCTCCAGATATCGAGCTGCAGGAGGAGGTTGAGCTTCCATCTTGACTTCAATGAATTGCGAGCGATCAAAGCGTTCTCATTTTTCAATAATCTGCTGTTTACTGTTTGTTATCACACCCAATTTGCTGACTGATTGAGACTATTAATCTCTTATAGAGAAATTATAGGCATCACTAGCACTGCATCATCTGTCTACAGACACACATTGTGAAACCAACACTGGTGCGATTTGAGTGAACATGATGTACACACAACTAAACATTTTCTTAAGCTGCTCCACTGCGTTCACCTTCATCTTGCTACTTTCGTTCTCCTCTGCTGTTTGATGCCCAGTAGCGTACATTGGATTTATTATGATCACTATTACTGAATACAGTCTCTTGCTGCAACTGACACATCGATGACGAGAGCAATTTTTGAACCAATGACCTGATCATAACAGAAACATAACATGCCCAGGATGCTAGTTTTCTTGTAAACACATGTATTGTCAGTAATGAGTATAACACAAAAAGCTTGAAACTGACAAAAGTAAAAAAAAGGGAAAGAAGCCTAATTAAAATCAGGCTTTGAATTTTATTTTTGACTCAACAGAATCTTTTAAACGATTACCCAAACGAAATTGGCATAGATAAAAATTATGGTGCCCTTAGAAAATGTTCTAAGATAATTGTACTACAGTGATATTTCAAGTCATAATGCTTTTGGGAGAATAACCTTTGGATGGACAAATTAAAACTGGTGCTTTTTGGCAATTCAGCTCTATGTTCTCAGCTAAAAAAAAACCTTTCAAAGAGAATAACACTGTATCTCCTGTGAATCATGATGATGGTTTGGTTGTATTTTGAGGCTGCACCATTCAAACTTGACAGGACCAAAATTGACTAACAGTACTTGCAGTAATTACCTCTTAAGGTTGTGCAAATTGAATTGTTGTCCAGTTAACACTTCTTCTTCTCTTTCGGCTTTTCCCATCAGGGGTCGCCACAGCGAATCATCCTTTTCCACCTAAATCTATCATGAACATCTTCTACCCTAACACTAGCCAACCTCATGTCCTCTGTTAACACGTCCATGTATCACGTCCTTGGTCGTCCTCTTGTCCTCCTGCCTGGCAGCTCCATCTCCAACATCCTTCTACCAATATATTCACTATCCCTCCTCTGAACATGTCCGAACCATCTCAGTCTGGCCTCTCTGACTTTGTTGCTAACACATGCAACGTGAGCCGTCCCTCTGATGTACTCGTTCCTTATTCTGTCTAACCTGGTCACTCCTAAGGAGAACCTCAACATCTTCATCTCTGCTACCTCCATCTCAGCCTCTTGTCTCTTTCTCACTGCTACCGTCTCTAACCCATAGAGCAGAGCTGGTCTCACCACTGTCTTGTAGACCTTTCCTTTGAGTCTTGCTTCTGTCACACAACACTCCTGACACTTTCCTCCACCCACTCCAACCCACCTGCACTCTCCTCTTTACCTCTTTTCCACACTCCCCATCACACTGAACTGTTGACCCCAAGTACTTAAACTCCTGTACCTTCTTCACCTCAGCCCCCTGTAACCTAACGCTTCTACCTTGATCCCTCTCGTTTAGACACATGTATTCTGTCTTACTACGACTGACCTTCACGCCTCTTCTTTCCAGAGCAAACCTCCACCTTTCCAGTTGTTCCTCCACCTGCTCTCTACTCTCACTGCAAATCACAATGTCATCCGTAAACATCATTGTCCAGGGAGATTCCTGTCTGACCTCATCTGTACCTATCTTGTAGCAAACAAGAAGGGACTCAAAGCTGATCCTTGGTGTAGTCCCACCTCCACCTTGAACTCCTCTGTCTGACCTACAGCACATCTCACCACCGTCATACTTCTCTCATGCATGTCCTGAATTACTCTGACGTACTTCTCTGCCACTCCCGACGACCTCATACAGTACCACAGCTCTTCCCTCGGCACCCTGTCATACGCCTTCTCTAAATCCACAAAGACACAATGCAGCTCCTTCTGACCATCTCTGTACTTTTCCATCAACATTCTCAAAGCAAAAATGGCACCAATCTCTGCTATTTCCTGCTCCACAACATCCACATCTTCCTCCCTTCTTTCCCTGTCATTTTCCTCATTCATCAGCTCCTCAAAATACTCCTTCCATCTTTTCTGCACACTCTCCTGGGTTGTTAGCACCTTTCCATCTCTGTCCTAAATCACCCTTATCTGTTGCACATCCTTCCCATCTCTATCTCTCTGTCTGGCTAGCCTGTACAAGTCCTTCTCTCCTTCCTTTGTGTCTAACCTGTCATACAGCTCATCATAAGCTCCACCATCTGTCCTTCCAGATTCCTTTCCTTCACACCAAACCTGCCCATCACCTCCTCATCACCTCTGTTGCCCTCACCAACATGCCCATTGAAGTCTGCTCCAACAACAACTCTCTCTCCTCTGGGGATACTCTCTATGACCTCATCAAACTCACTCTAGAATCTCTCCTTCTCTTCTAACTCACAGTCAACTTGTGGCGCATACCCACTGACTACATTCACCATCACCCCTTCAATTTTTAGCTTTATGCTCATCACCCTGTCTGAGACTCTTTTCACCTCTAGGACATTGTTCACAAACTCCCCCTTCAGGATCACTCCTACCCCGTTTCTCTTCCTATCAACACCATGGTAGAACAGTTTGTATCCTCCTCCGATACTACCGGCCTTGCTGCCCTTCCACCTTGTCTCCTGCACACACAGTACATCTACCTTCCTTCTCTCCATCATGTCTGCCAGCTCTCTGCCTTCCACTGTCATTGTGCCAACGTTAAGAGTCCCTATTCTCAAACCTATGCTCCTGCCTTTTCCCTTCTCTCTCTGACCACGAACCCTTCTGACTCCCCTCTTTCTTCGACCAACAGTAGTCAAATTTCCACCGACACCCCTGTAGGTTAACAGCATCGGTGGCGGTCGTTGTTAACCCGGGCCTCGACCGATCCGGTATGAAAGTCTTGTGGATGATTCGCATGGTTATTTTGGCAATTTTTACGCCAGATGCCCTTCCTGACGCAACCCTCTCTATTTATCCGGGCTTGCAACCCCTGTGGCTAGATTGTTGTTGATTGTTGTCCAGTTAACACTGCTAATAATACAATACAATATTATGTTTATTCAACCCTAACACTGTTACATGAACTTAATACAGTGGAGTACAAAAATACAAGATAACTTAAGATATCTTTAGTCTCAAGTTTAGTCACATAAACATGTGGAGATAGTCATAATACACAATGCCTGTCCAAAAAAAAAAAAACACACACTAATATTTCATTGGACTGCCTTTAGTTTTGATCAGGCATCATTGGGCATAATTTCAATAAGCTTCTGCAATGTCGCAACATTTATACAACTTCAGAGCTGCATTCACTTCTCAACAAGATCTTCTATTGTTGATGGGAGAATCAGACCACTGCACAAAGTCTTCTCCAGCACATCCCAAAGATGTTCACTGGGGTTAAGGTCTGGACTCTGTGGTGGTGAATCCATGTGTGAAAATAATGTTTCATGCCCCCTAAACCACTTTTTCAAAATTTGAGCCCAATGAATCCTGGTATTGTCATCTTGGAATATGCCTGCATCATCAGGAAAGAAAAAAGTCCATTGATATAATAACCTGGTTATTCAGTATGTTAAGGTAGTCAGCTGACCTCATTCTTTAGGAACATAACATTCCTGAACCTAGACCTGACCAACTGCAGCAACCCCAGATCATAGCACTGCCCCTACAGGCCTGTACAGTAGACACTAGACATGATGGGTGCATCACTTCACTCGCCTCTCTTCTTACTCTGATGCACCCATCGCTCTGGAACAGGGGAAATCTGGACTCATCAGACTTGACCTCCTTCCATTGAACAGTTCTACACCCAGTTATAATAGTTTCATCAATCTCCTTAGATGTTTTCTTTTCTTGATTCATGCGAATAATGTGACCCTTTTGAAACAGATCTTTTCAATGATCACAGGATGCATCTTATGACATGGTTTTTCACAGACATTCCAGGACACATCAGAGTGTCCATCTTTTACCCACCATTTCATGACCCCAGATGAGGAAAAGTCATAAAACTTCATAAAGATGAAAAAAAGAATAAACAGTACTTTGGTGAACGAAAATACTGAAATGGGTTAAATTGACCCTTAACATAATATGAAGGTTAAGAAATGAGAAGCTACTCACTACATCAGTTAGGGTTAAATAACTTCTGAAAAATCAGAAAAATAATTATTCATACAGTAATTATCCAGTGGGAGGCTTGTACCTATTTGCTTAGTTAAATCAAGGTGGTGACTTTTTTTTAGGACAAGCAGTGTATTTTCTTTCCTTTCCTGACCAAACACAGAATAAAGATGGCATCCTAGTCACATTGAGTGTCTGCAGGTCAGAAGTGAGAGAATTCACTAACCAACAGTTTGATTAAAGTTTCCATCACGAATGTTTTCTCAAACTACTAAAAAGAAGATGATTTGAATAGTTTTAGGCTTAAGCTTTTAAACAATGTATGCTGGGAAGTCATTAAAACTTACTTTAATGAGTTGAGTGAACTCCGAGTGAATATTTTTGACTTATTATTCCAAGCTGAAAGAGCTGAAGTAAAAAAAAAAAAAAAAAAACTTTTTAGAAATTGCAAAAGGGTCTGAGAAATAAAACTAGACATCCTAGATTGAATGAATTTTAAATTAGTAAAAGTTGTTGATTCACTTTAGGGTAATGAGAAAAGCTTAACTGATTCCACTAAACTCCAGTATAATTCTTTACAATGTACCATTATCATTTGTTGCATTGTTTAAATGTTCTGTTGAATCCAAAATCAAAAACAGACTCTGTTTTTTATTTCTTTTATTGCTTTTGTCAGTTTCAAGTGATTTAATATAAAACTGTGCCTCCTTTTGTTGGAGGCTCACCAACAAATCTGTCCAGGACTCTAATATTTTATGCTAAGCATCAAAAGAATTTCCATTTCTTTAACAAAATAAATGTCAACAGTTCCCTAGATTATAGTGAAAACTTTTGGGCCTACATTCTGTATTTATCGCTCTTGCACGGTCTGTCGCTGAACCTTTTCCTCCCGTCTCATTAATGCCTGGCTTAAGTAGGCATTATTCATGTCTAGCACCCAGTTTCCATCATGACCATTACAGATCTGAAGCTATAAGCTGTTATAAAACACCCAGTTTTGACAGCAGCAGTCAGGAATCACTTTAATTGTCTTGGCTACCTCTCTTTCTCGCTCTGGTTGACCTACCTCCTTACAGAAACATTTGCTAATTATCAAGACGTTTTCAAATGAATATTTCAAGGGTGGAAAGCTACCTTGAAATCATTGTTATGTTTCTTGGATTCAGAAATACTTATCACTTGTCAAAAACAATTGACTGTCGCCCGCTGGAGCTGTGCTGTTCTCTTCTGCCTAAAATACCTCTTCGTCTTAATTCATCCTCCCTCCTGTCCCTAATTAAAGCTACCTCATTTAGGCCCAGCAAGCGAGTGCACACATACGCACACACACCTTAACGCTTACCGGTGCTTGTTTATCTTTACCCCATCCATCAAAAAGCAAACCCCATAAGCACAAATCATCACAACATCACAAATGCGTAAAAACAAAAAAAAATACACAAACACACAAACACACATAGGCTTGTACCCAATTAGAAACTCGTGTACACAATCCTTGCACTTCATTACCTGCACTCACGCCTTTTTTTTTTTTGCTGTTTTCGTCTTTGACAGGTTGTAATTAATCTGCTCACGCTGAAGAAGAAGAAGAAGTCAAAACAGGAAACATTAAAAGGCTTCAGGGGGAAAACACTGTTATAGTGAAGATATCTCCTGCCGCCTGCTTTTCCACTTAACGTTTGCACTCATTCAAAAATAATACAAGAGACAATTGTTAAGTGCACTGTGTGACTTGCTGTGACTTTCTTTTGAGTAGAGCTGTCATTCTCCCATATTGTTGTAAAAAAAAAAAAGGTTTTCTGATTTGAACTTTACGCTGAGGATACCATTGCTGTTTACTGCACGATCACCTACAGTACTCATCATGGCCTCCTTGTTTAACCTGTGCTCATTTGGGGGCGTTGGTTGTGTGCATCATAAGAAGTGATACAAAAAGCAATCCTGCATATATCAAATGTGCAGTATACACCTGCCATTCAAGTTGCTGTGATCTCATTTTTTAATCTCTGTGCAAAGGTCAGACGAACTGGCTTGAACAGCTCAGACTGTTCATCTGACTGCTGAATCAAAGACTTTGTGTAAGTTCTTCTGTACAGTGTATACATCTTACATTTGCATGTAAAGTTGGGACCACTTCCATCCATTGACAGTGATTGGCAGCTGTGGGATTGGGACCATAATATCTCCTAGAAAATGTTACACAGCATTTCAAAACCTGCATCTCTGTGTGTTGGCACTTTTAAATGGGAGTCATTTTGTAGCCAGCATCACTGGCAGGGAACATTAAGATACCGTTACCTTTCTTGAGGAAGTTGATTTCTTAACTGTCATCTCAACCTGAAACCAGAGGATTCACATTGCTCTGCCACATATATGTGTAACAGTAAGCAGAGTGGAGCGGCTCAATCAGAGGGGAGGTCATTACTCGAACTGAAACCACAAAGTCCCCCATAGAAGTCTGAATAAGTCACCATGTATTTATTTAATTCAACAGTTGAACTGTGAAGAGGAAAGTTGTGAGTCGCAGCACTGTCAGAAGCCTCCCAGACACACGTATCCAAAAGAAAAGAGAGAAACAAAGTGGTCAGGAAGCAATCCTTTTTGTCTCTATTATTATCTATTGTCTAACTTCTTTATTAAGGTGAGTTTGTTAGCTGTACTGTAAACATATTCCCCAAATGCTCTGTTCTGGGAAATGTAGTATTACTTAGTAGTATCCACACATGCTGTCACTGCCAGGTGTCCCCAATTCAACCAGGACTTAAATGCAAAGAATTACACCATGAGGCTGCAGCAAAACAATCATTAACAGCAATTTCCTCTATGCAAATTTAAAGATGTAATATAGACATAATTAAAAGTTATCAATTTATCTTTAAATATAAAAATGTATCAGTGGACATTTTTCACCATCATATAGTTATGAAATTAAATGAGTGGGACTTCATCTCTGTCTGCTTAGCGCACTGTAACACATGATGAGTCAGGGAACTGCAGAACAATAAGTCAAAGCAAGCCCAGCACTGACCAAGCAATTTGTCACAGATGACTGAGTAGATGGGTTAAATTTAATTGATATTTTAATGGAAAATGTAACATTTGTATACTCGATTTTTATGATGGATGAGTGGCCCGTGCGCTTTTTTGCAACAACTGTATATACATTGCACAGGAGATGGCAAAGTTCGATTCTCACTGTCAGCAGATGGAATTAATGGTTACATTTACATAATTGCAAGATCATGGCTGCCTAATGGGACAATTGAAAGTGAGAGGGGAGAGACAAAGAGAAGGAGACAACCACCTAGCTAGAGTACAACCAGCAACAAAAAAATCCTATGAAAATAAATCCTATAGGAATATAGTGGAAGAAGGCAGTTTATCCAAGAAAAAGCTGAGTTTTACATCATTGTGTTGTCCTTGCTCTATAAAGTTAGATAATTATACAGTACGTGGTATTGAAATCTAGTCACATTTTCTTCCCTGTGACTAACATTGTTACCATTCAGGGTTTTTCATACTGCAGAAAGCTCACAGACTGCATTGTACATGTCAAGGGCAATTTATTTCAAGCTTTGTTAGCGCCCGTATTTATGAATGCTTCCTTTACGTGTTTATAGATGTATTGTGTAGACATTCTATTATACAGCCCATGCACTTCTTCGAATTTCATTTCCCAGTACTCCAGCTTTGTGAAAGTCAAACAGAGATACTGAGAAGGCATCATTTTGTTGAGTGCAGTAAAGAGAAAACAAACTGATTTCACCCCAACAAATGACAGTTACAAAGTACCTAATAAAACACAGAGGATGTGTGCAGCTGTGACAACTGTATCAAGTCATTTATTTACCAGCTTCAGGACTCTTCACAATCTGACACATGCACTTAAGCTGCATATTGGACCCTATGCTGATTTTAGGCACATACATTTTTTTATTTATTTTTTTGACAGGTCGCTCTTTTTTTCCCGTTATTCTGATTCATGGTGACTCAGATAGTGTGTGTGTTGGAACAAATTGAAGTCTGACTAGCAGCAGCAAGTCATTTGTCATGGATGGCTGAACAAACGGGGTAGTCTTAATGAATATTTAAATTGAAGCATTACCTTCATGAACCTTTGGCTTCTGACTTTTCTCCAGCATGTCTCCAGTAGTTCAAGCATCATTTTTTAATTAATAGGCTAGTTACATGTGATGCCCAAAAACACATTGCACACATAAGCAGACATGTATGCATAAGTTGATAGACACACAGAAACATAGCTTGCGCTCAAACACGGAGGATTTGACGCGCATACACACACACACACTTGCACACACTGCAATTTCACTGTCAGAACTCCATTCATTTTTCATACTCAACTAAAGAGAGTAAGTTCATTGCATATCTAATAGCAAGTCAAGCTCTTTTTGAACATGCTGCAGCAAACAAATGGTACAAAAGGAGGCAAGGATGCATGCACATTTGCATATTCTATGTACATGTGCACATACACATAATCACGCAGACAAAGCAGATCAGCAGCTCAAAACTGTTTACTGAATTTGAATAGATACATAGATAAATAAGAGCTGACGTAACAATCAATCATCAGTCATCAAATCCACATCACAATATTTCTTTCTGCACAAGGAGAGCTACATGTTTATTTTATTTGTAGACAAATTGCATTGTCAAAAAGAACAACTGGTGCCATTAAGTAAGTTTACACACAATTTCCTGTTTAGTTATTGTATATGTTAAAAGCAAACAGCAAACTACTAGTTGTTACTCTCAACTTTTAGCATGGTCAAAATAAACTTTAACTAACCCAGGCCTGGAGGTAAACACTGTTTCTCTTTGCTGAACCACAACCAACAGGACCAACAGGCCTGAGGTCGGGTTCTGACAGAAATGTAGAAATCATGTTTCTCCCCCGTGCCTGCATGGGTAATCTCAAGGCACCCCCACTTCCTCCCACAGTAAATTGCCCATATGAATGTTTGTCTGTCTCTATATGTGAGCCTGTGATAAACTGATGACCCTGTTTAGGGTGACACCTGGGATAGGCTCCAGCACCACGGTGCCAAATAACAGGGTAAGTGGTTGAGATGATGGATAGTCAAGTCTGGGTTGAGTTTAGCCACCACACTCTCACTGTGTTCATTCGGTATGAATGCCACAGACAACATTGTCCAGTTGCTGAGCCTCGCATGTAAATAATGTGTTTTCTACATAGCTCCATGTAAATGAGCATGCTGTATAAGCAAACTTGAGTTTTTGACTAATGAATGGTATCTTCTGCTGCCATCTGGGGAAGTCAGATTAAAAAAGTTTTGCTACATATACAAATATAAATATTTATTCTGTCAGTAGTTTCTGACAGAAACTCTACGAGTCAAACCAAATTAACACAATTTATTCCTTTCTCTGTTTGTCTAGACTCTTGAAATTTTGATTGGCAGAATTGAACTGAGTATGAGTGAATATGAATGCACACACTCTATAACTTCTGTCTATTCCACCCCAGTGTTATCTCTGAGGTACCGGCTGCATTTCCATATTTGGACCACTGAATAATAAGGTAACAGGGGGCCTTTAGGTGGAGGGTGGATTATTATTGTGTCAAGGTTTCTGAGTCTACACTGTCAGAAACACACGTTTTTTTCTCTGGCGATGGTAGAAATAAAAAAAAAAAACTCTAGGATTGAGAGTTTTATTATCATCAGTTTTTATTTATAACAATCCAACAATTGTGTTGTTAGAGTGCTGTATGTGTTTGTGTGAATGCATCAGTTTTTGAATTTATGAATAAAGAGTGTGTAATTGCTTGTGATAAACAGTAGATTTTGTTAATTTATCTGTTTTGGGTAGATGCCTTTGTGTGTGTGTGTGTGTGTGTGTGTGTGTGTGTGTGTGTGTGTGTGTGTGTGTGTGTGTGTGTGTGTCAGCTTTCTGAACAAACTAAGACCTTCATCTAAAGATATCACACTAATCAGAGATGACCTGGATAAAGTTGATGAGAAAATCCTTGATAAAAGTCCAAAAAGATACATTTGTGGAAGCGAAGGAGAACGGCAGACCTCTTCATTCAATTTATGCCTTCCTTCCAAGCTACAGTGAGGATTTATGGCATTAGTTATAGAGCAGTGGTCAGGGTTATATTACATGGCCAATTCTTTCAGTTCAGTCAGTTTTTGCCCATTTTAACATTGCATTTTATGCATTTACACCACATACATTATTGAGGCATTAACAGCTTATCCATGAAGATATTTCATGCAGTCTGCATGCCAGTGCGCCTCTAAATACATCATCAAATAGGTTGGCGATGACTGACCTGTAAGGATGTGAAGCATGAGTCTACAACAAAGTACTGCCCGTCACATGATTACAAATGAAGCATTATGTATATAACTCTAGTTTCATGAAGTCCGATCCAACAACAGACAGCATAGTATATATTCCCTATAGTTTCTGGTTTTGTGCTGAGCAGCTTGGCTGAAAGGAAACACCCCCTCACTTGCAGTGAATCCTGTAGAGTACTACCTGCACTATTCAAATGTGGGCTCACACAGACAGAACGCAGACTTTGAACTAGGGGGTTCGCAGGATGAAGTCCGGGTGATCTCAAAGCTGGCTGACGCAGACAGCCTACCCAGGACTGTCTAGAGAGGTTTTGCATTGGCATCAGATGGACAGCTTGGGTGAGAGGGGCTGGTTATGGAGGACTTTGCATTTGGGGGGGGTGTATCCTTAAAGTTTATCAGTAGTGAATTAAAGTTTTATAGTCATTTATCTTTGGAATTAAAGTCCAATTGTTTGCCACAAAGCGATGGTGAGATGAATTTCAAACATTTATGTGTTCTATATTTGGCATTTTTACCATTTTTGACAGCTGGTAAAACATGTTGGGAACAAAGTTCTCTAGGTGAAATCAATGGAACAATTAACAACTGCTGTACCTGGGAACACATGTATACATAAAGAAATTAAGTTCATTAAACCAAGTCATTCTTCTTGAAACAATTTAACCTTGAAAACAAACAATCACAACAAGAACCAAAGATTTCATGTAAATGCTACTGAGCATTCGGTTGAGTTGTATATGTAGCAAAGAAATCTTTGTCATGTGTGTTAATCTAATAAATTAGTAAATTCTTAACAGGGATCATAGCACACTCAAATCTGTTTCCTGACAGCGTGTCTGTACGTGTCCATTTTGCTTATATTTAATGCTCCAGCTGGCTCACCAAACTGACATAATAGTGTGAGAACGTAGCGTCTTGGTGACTTTTCCATTGATCAGTCTGTCAGAAACCCTCAGGACTGTTTTTTAAAGATACAAGGACAGAGAGAGAAGCAGGACAAATCAATAATATAAAGAACATCCCTGAAATGATCGCCAAATGCTCTACAGTACACAAGGTACAGAGAGGTGTTTTTGGCACCTGGGCCGGTGCTGATTCCCACCTCTTGCTTAAAGTGAGCTCCACCACACAAGTTCCACTGTCATCTCTGTAAACACATTAATATATTGAGGCGAGTAAAAAGAGGTGTGTTCAATCAGGTTTGTTTGCTCAAGATACTTTTGTTTCCCAGCAAATGAAGTCCAGGAACCTTCTAGTGATTTGCATTTCCACAGCAGGACCAAAGGCCCAAAACATTCCCTGCAAAGGAAATGAATGAGTGAATGGAATCACAGAGGAACAAATGAGGAACATGTGAAACAACTGACAGTCCAAATGTGGACATAGCATTGTGCAACATCATGCTTGTAGTCATTGCTGATGTGAAGGTGAGTGTTGAGGGCATTTGGTTTGTGGTGTATCTATCAACACTGTAACTGTGGTAGTAGTTGCTAAAGTAGCAGCAGTTAAAGTTTTGAGGAATTTTGCTGAATCAAGAGTTGCCAATGCTGAAAGTCACTTCCCAGGCACCGTGTACTGTGTCAATCTCATCCACCTCTGCTTCTATTTTAGTGGCCATTATTCATGCATATCGCTAGGTAGCAAGCAAGCTGTGCCGGAATACAATATGCCCAACTTAAAACAACCCAGACAAAATCAGATGATAATTATATCAGAGATAATGACGCTCTGGAAAGACTAAGCTGTGACTTTTGACAATTGAACACTAAGGGTAGTACCTAATTATTTCAATGAACTGTGTTTCACACTCAGCGCTGCACGGTGGGTCACACTGAAATAACTAACGTCTTGTTGTTTTTTGGAACACCTGCATGCAATTGTCCCTATCACCTCAGAATAGGGATGTTCATCTAGTGATACATATGTATTATCAGCATTACTAAAATAATTGCGCACATTTTATAAAATCAGAATCGCAGTCTCACTTTATACATTCAACAATTCTCATTTTGTGTGTAAGTAGACTATTTGATTTTCGTCGCTGCATGTTGTTGCCCACATATAAAACTGAAAAGACCGTAAAGGTTATGCCAGTGCAGTGTTTTGTTCCCACATCGTGATAGAACAGCTAAGCACATGTTTTTTTTACCCCTTTGACTAGAGAGATGCTTACTGAAATGCTGGTTTTACTTTCATCTGAGCCCCTTTCTGATTATCATTCAACTTGGCAAACAAGCTGTTTGCAGGGTGCCGCTGCCGTCACATCAATCATCCGTTCATGCTGTGACAGACAGCAGGCAAATACCTGCCTGCCATAGTTGTGACTGACAATTCTGATGTCGTAATCACTGCCTTCTTTGATAAACTGGATCTGCAATGGAACACATTTCTGACATTGTACTGATTACATTGCATTTTGTGATCAATTGCAATGCACCTTCAACACACATGCACGTGGAGCTACTCAGTAGAAACCCAAAGCTGAAGTTTTTAGTCTGCATCTTAAGTCTAACCATATTCATATAATGAGAAGCCTGCTTATCTAGCATGGATGCACTGGTGAGCTAATTAGCCTATTCTTTTGCGTGTGCGCACCTACAAATGTAATGCACCCAAGAGACCATCCTTGAGAAATTCACCGGTGGCCTGAACTGTATTCTTTTCTGCTTCCTCCTTCCCTTCCGCCTGTGCTCTTGTGATCAACAGATTGATGGAAACATTGAAGAGGAGAGGGAGGGGGAGGAGGGGAAGGAGATCAAACACTGTCTAAAAAGAGAGGAAGAAATCCAATTAAGGACAGAAGGAAATATGCAAAGAGATGATATCCCAACCAAAAGCAACTGTGTAACAGGCTCTAGCACTCCTTGCTTATGCATCACAGGAAAGAAATAAAAGTCAGCGGGGAGAGACGCTGCAGACTGCACCAGGAAGAGAGGATGGCTCCATGGATAACTGGATTATAAAGCAACAACTATATATGTCATTTTAACTATGTTGTTGGGCACATGAGCTAATTAATGATCAACGTAATTAAAGTAAACTGAAAAAAACAATATTTCCATCAATCTAAGTGACATCATCACGATCACGGTGCTAATGATGATTTCCCTTGTGAGTAACTATTTGTTAATTGACCTAACCTTTGTAGCCGTCAAGGCAGAAGAAAGAAGAGAGGTAAATATTTAGGTGATAAAAAAAAAAAGAGGAGGCAGAAAGATAAAGAAGACACAAGAGGAATCCCGAGAGCAGGCTGCCGTCTTTCTCACTTGCAGCACATGACAGAGGACACAGTTGGAGCAATCAGGTTCGCAGCACCTGACAGCTCAACATCTGGTACATTTCACTCGGGGAGAGGTGAATCACACGGCTGTCTCCTTCCACACCCTGCTTTCACTTGTTTTATCCCACTTACTCCAGCAGGGACATTCCCTTGTCTTCTTTTCTTTGGTCCCTTGTCCTCTAATTTGTTGCCTCTTGTCTCTGCTGAGTTGTTTGTTTTTTTTGTTTTTTTTACCGCCCCCTCTAAGTCATGGCAACATGTTGTCTTCTCTCTGCATCCACTGCCCTCCTCTCTCCTGTCTCCTTTGCTTTGTCCTCCACGACTTCATATGTTGCTTATTCTGTTGAGTCCTTTTTATCGCAGAGTGGAGGTGTGTGTGTGTGTGTGTGTGTATCCTCTGTGATTAAAGAATGTGTCATTCTTGTCACAGTATGCCACCACTGCCTGCTGTCACTGCCTCTCCGACTCTAATGGATGGTGTCAGTATGTGTGTGTTTTTTGTCCGTGCATGTGTGTGTGTGTGTGTGTGTATGTGTGTGTGCTAGAGTAAAGGAAACTGCCTTTTTTTGCATTTGCACATGTGCACGTGTTTCTGTGTGTTGGTTAACACCTATGTCCACAAATATTTGTGTGCAAGCACGTGTGTGTTGTAGTGTGATAATGAATCGGCTGGCACACTACATGCAATTAACGGTGCTGTAAAAAACCATTAAGTCCGCTAATGACAAAAGAATAAGAACCATGGAAACTCAACAGAACAACTGAGCTCAAAACAAAACTAAACAACAAACACTTCAATAAAGAAATGACTAAATGACTTATTTCAAGAACACATGGATGGAGACAACTGAAAAAGCCTAAGGACAGAAACATGCAAAACAGGGATTTGGAAAATGTTACCTGCATAGAAAAAGATCCTAAAAATCTTCAAGAAGTTCTATTATAAATCCATTCATCTATCATTTCTTACTCCACTTCAGAACAAATGGATGTAGACTGCTTTTCATTTTAAAGTATAGCAGTCAAATAAGATGAAAATGACAATGATTTGCCATAATGAAATACGTGCATTCTAGGTTTCACATATTTTTTATACTTTCAAATCAATTTGTTTTCAATTTCTTTCATGCCATCTTCGGGCACGTATCGTACCAAAGCTGCTCCTTTTATTTCAGTTCTTCACTAGTCATATCTAATGGTTCAGCAACAGAACAGTTTTCACTGACAATCAAGACTAAGGATCGTGACTCACCAACACAATTGTCAGGCCATCAGTAAGTGTCTGTCGGGCTACCTTTTGCAGTGTCCCACATTATTGGGCATTAGTCGCACCCCCACTGGTAACTTTTCAGCTGATTCAGCATGTTTTTCTTCTCTTTCTTTACTGAATGAAAAATACAGACGACTGTCATCTGATGTTATGGAGAGTTATGTTCTGCATCTGCATGAGAAGATTTATGTGTTAGTATGTTGTAGTTAGTGTATGTACAGTGGCAAGAAAAAGTATGTGAACCTGGAACCTGGAATTATTAAGTAGTTAACCCCCCCCCCCTCTTGGCAGCATTAACTCAACCAGGCACTTCCAGTAGTTGTGAATCAGACCTGCACATTGGAGGAGGAATTTTACTTCGTCTTTCCAGGCAGAACTGCTTTAGCTCTGTCAGATTCTCTGGACGTCTCATGTGTCCAAATCATGATGCTTCCTCCACCATACTTAACAGTCGGGATGATGTTTTCATGATGATATGCTGTGCCCCTGTAGATGTTGCGGCGTGTATTCTTTCCAAATAGTTCAATCTTAGTTTTATCAGTCCGAAACATGTTGCCAGTAATACTGTGTAGTGTCAGTGTGCTTCAGGCGTGTAACAATGTTCTTATTAGTAAGTTTAGTTCTTCTCCTGCTAGTTCAATGTTTTAACTACCGTAGTGTCATGAGCACAGATGTTAGCCAGTTCCAATGATGCCTTAAAAAAAAAAAAGGCGATGTGAGGCCACACAACACACACATTCTTGATTATTCTGATATTGGCTTGGTGGCAGCAGACTTTAATGCACTTCAGGCAGTACACATTCTGGCAAGCAAGTCCTCCAACTTAAACAAACATACAGTATGTGTTGCTTGTCCCATTGTCTCATACAACACATAGGAATGTCTCTTGAATTAGCAACCCTATGGGAGGAGATGACTGTTCTAATGGAACTCTAATCAACAATGGTGCGTCTGACTATAGGGAACAGTTGTGATTATGGAGCTGTCACTCTTTGGTTATTTTGAGGGGTGTGACTCACCACACACCACTGACACTTTTTTTTTTTTTTGCAGTGTGTCCTGCAAAGTCAGCATTATTTGGATTCCAAAAGACTGATCAATTAGGAATGTGAATATGTAAAGAAGCAGATCAGTACATCTTTTATGACTGTGATTCTATTAATCTTAGTGATATCTATCACTGAAAGCCTGTGCTACAAAACATTTCCAATTCACTGAATTTTGTTTGTGTGTGTGTATGGCACAGTCTCAATCCACTGCTATAGTAAAAAATGATTATCAGAGACTGTGTTTCTCTTGTGCTTACATACTAATTGGAATTCAACTCAAGTTAACCATTTTATTTTTATGCATTCTCAACATTATCCATATAATCATGCTTGAGTCTCCGAGGCAGTATTTTGAAAAAACACTAATTATTTTAAAGAGCTACTCATGATAGTCCAAAAAAAAAAAAAAAAAACAGCTGGTGGTTTTAATCCTCTAGTGGAATAAATTTAACAGTGGCCATGATTGACAGATATCAGAACAAAACAGCTTGCTGCATATGAGGTTGTATATACTGACGGCTGTCCATCACCATAATATATAAATATCACACGTGTTTATTTATTAGGTTCAGCTTATCATGAATAATTGGATGGTCACCCGACTTGATTTTAGCATGACACTGACAATAAAGGACACTGTGCTAATCATACTAAGTAGAAGTTGACTGATTTATTTAATATAAAGTTTATTGGTAGGTTATCTATTTATTTTATAATTCAGCTATATTCCAAGCCAAATAAACATATTTACTGTAGGTCCATTTTGATTATTGGACATCTTGTAAAATGTATAAAGACCTCACCCCATTTGCATCCAGCACCCTTCCACCCCTCCTGTACTGTATTTTGATTTCAATAAACGTCCTTTTGCTAACCACCCCGCTGTTCTTACCCCTGTCACTGATTATTTTCCTAACATCTGCCTGGAGCAGTTATTATTTTTGACAAAACAAGTTTCAAAACATTTCTAAATCTTTTCATCATATCCTCATTTCCAACTAATCACAAAACCTTTTGTATTTAGATTCTTTTCATCACGATACATCTGTCACTGAGGCTCGAGCATTTAATCCCCACTAGACTTTACATTGCTTTGAGAGGCCAACCTAAACCCATTTAGAAAGAAGCCTTTTCATCCCTTAGAGCCACATTGCAGACATGAGTGTTAAGCTTTATTTTTGTCTATTTCATCATTTGATGCCTGTCATTAAAGCTCTTAACAACTATGTTTTAATGTATTCCCATTGCCTCTTGACAGTGGAGCAGCTTTGACAATTCTGTCTGTAGTTCAATGGAGCCCACTCTCTCTCTCTCTCTCTCTTTTGTAAAGTATTCTGATGGTTGAGCTGCTGTGCCGACCTTCATTAACTCTACATTTTGATCACAGCCTTTTTTAACTTTTTACACAAACACTTATGCAACCATCTCAATATGTGGGTATGCATGTTGACACAGATGTAATTCACTTACTCAACTTGTAAGGACCATGCATGAATGTTAACTCCATACTAACCTAAGCACACTACTTTTAGCCCTGTCCAATAAAAAGGATTGATACACTTACTTTTGTTTTGCTAATGAGTACAGAAATACAGAACAACATACACACATGATTCTGGTAAATTAACATGCATGTCAAATTCACCATTTAGCCGATCTAAGTGTCTGCACTGTTTTACTTATTCATCAGTTTATTCAGATTATCTCTTACAAGAAATCTGTCTTTGTTTCACATTGAAAAGCATCACAGATGCACGGTTTGAAGAAAGTCTTGGGTGACAGTAATTTAACATAGCTCAAAGAAAGGGGCAAAGTAAAACTAGTACATAGTAGAATAAGTGAAAATACAGTCTTTTGCCAACACCACTATGGTTGCTAAGCCTCACTATAATCTTCCGTATGTCCAATTCTTTTCAATGCTATATGTCAGAAATGCCTGGAAGGAATATCATTACCACATTTGCCTGAACTCATACATAAACTTATCAGAATATGAGTCTGGACAGACGTGCAAACTACAGCGTCACTGGTTAGCAGAGGCATACAACCTTTTGGAGTAATTCTAGCTTTGCTTGCAATTTGAGTTCTTCAGCCACATAAACTGATTAGAAAATGTATCATACAGACTCTTACTGAAGTGATATCTTCAGTTTCTTTGAGCAGCAAATACACAAACATCAGTGACAATTCTAAGAGAAAGCAAAAAAACATTCACTGGGAAAGTTCATGTAATAGATGTTGATGTAGACTGATGTTGTTCAAAATGGTTTGTGCAAAAACATGGGGACAGCCAGACTTGACTTTTATATGTTACTCCCGTTATTCACAGACACATGCCAATTCCAAGCTGTGAGTCTAGCTGGGGCATGGCCCAGTTTGGATACCCCCATTGTAAAGAAAAAAAAATCAATATTTGATGACAATATCTTGCCAATTGCATTACCCTGTCCCACATACACAGGTACACACACAGACAAGCAGTCACAGAAATCACTTTGATGAAATATATATGGAACACGCACACATACACAGGTTCGCCAAGTCCTCTGTACTTAAGTCTCCAGGGTAGAGCCACAGAAAGGCTATTAGATGAGGGACACTGAGGGGCAGAGCAGCTCCAAACAAAGAGATATCCTCCCTCTCTTCTGGGAATATTCCTTCAGTCCTCTTTGTATTAGTATATTGGTGCGTCTGGCTATTCTCTCAACATTAGATATTTACATTACTACTGGGTTTACAGTAATTATCTACATGTAAAATGTGGCTTTCAGATGTCCTGTCATCATTCTCACAATCATCCACTTGTTTTGAAATTCCTGACCCTCTTGACTGTGTTGTGCCTTGGTACTTCCCAGTTACCTGAGTTGCATCTACGTTTCCCTCACTTGTGCCTTTTACTTGTGTCTTAGTACCTTACCCTCAAGATTCATGGGAAGATGCAAAGAAAAGGCACAATGAGAGGAGGCTGATTGTGGAAACAGTTTTTGGGAACAAGAGAAGTCTCCTCTGTTCCTGATGACAGCAGCTCAGCTGGATCAGCTGTCAGTCAGGGCCAAATTCCAGCTTAATTATAAGATAAGATAAAATAAGATAATACCTTTCTGCAGTGGGAACATTTGCAGTGTTACAGCAGCAGAAAGGGCAGAGCTAACAGTAGAGATGGCATTACTCATAAATAAGACAATACAAAAGAGCTACGTCTATACAGTTGTGTGCATTAAACTACATTATGTGTCTAACAAAAGCTTTTATGGACTAACCACCATCAGACAATCAAATTGCACAATTTGAAAAAAAGAAAAATTAAATAGGGAGATTGACATCTACAGCAAGTGAGAAAGAGACAGCTGGTATGACAGATAGGAGGAAGACCAAACCAAACCCTCCCAGATTCATGCTGTGTAGGACCCATTGCCCCACATTTGACACCACAAAATAATGGTTTACCATCAGCCTCTTCCAGCTTTCTTTTTTCTCTCTTCTTAATAACACCAATGCCAACACTGCCAAAAGAAAGCAAGCTGGGATGGTGTTCAAGTTGATAGTGCTCACGGTCCAGGACCTCTACAATTTTTTAGCATTTTATTGGCCTTATGACAGTCCACCACAGGTCAGATTAGTAGAAGATGTCACGGGACAACTTTAAGGCCATTTTATGGTCACTTCATCTGAGCAATTCAAAGGACGATGAAAAGAAAAAAGTATACCAGCAGAGTATCACAGACTCTTCTTGATAAAGCCCTTGTACATGGAGATGGTAGATGTCTGTAAAGCCAAAGATCGGGGATACAAACTGGCAGATATAGCCACAGGCTACACATGGAATTTTTTCGTGTATGCAGGCAAAAACATATCCCCTACAGGCCACAGTCTCAGTTACTCTGCAGTGATTGACCTTGTGCCTTTTCCGCTCCTTGGTAGTGGCTACAGGCTACAGTCCCACGCTCTCCACTGATTTGTCCCAAAGGAACATTGGCTGTTGTGGGACTAACAGGATAAGGGACCATCATATTGGCTTCCCCCAGACCCAGACCAACAACCTGCCTGAAAAGTCTGAGAGGTGGGAAATACGTTGCATCAGGAGTGGCAAACTCAACTGGATAGACAAGACAGGTTATGGTGTGCTCCACAGTGAACCAGGCCTACACTGGACAAATGGTAAGAAGAAAAGTGAAGGGGGTTGTTGTATAGAAGTTCATACCTGTTCCGGACTACATTGTAGACTACAGTCTAAACATGGGTGGTGTTGATTGGCTGTGGTGTTTTATTGGATGATTCAAAGTGGCACATCTACCTTTTACACAAGGCGCTGTTCAAGTTTAGGCACGACCCCACCCAGAAAAAGCCCCTTACTCAGAAGTGCTTCAAGCAGCAGTTGGTAAAGGAGATGCTGGGATTGTGAAGGCTCAGAAGTGATAAACAAATGAAATATTTAGTTTTGTACATGACAAAATTTAAATGGCACAGATGGTGCCAAAATGGCCATTTTGGAGACCTCACCAAACTGTCTATACTAAAACCTCTCTAATTTCATTCTGATTCAGTTTATGTAAATATTATCTCTGCAAAGTTTGATTCTGATGTTGTACTGTGAATTGATAGAGGTTTAGAGCTGTAGCTGCATTATCCAATAAAGGCTTAAAGTAAACCTGTGTACATTGCTTAAACCCTTCAAGACTGTATACCATGTATGGCAAGTATTATTCATCTCATATCTTACCCATCCCGTGTTCTGAAATAGTGTAAAACAGTGAAGTAAAGGAGCTCCACTGCTGCTCTCAAGCAGGGACTGTGGGTTCGAGTCCCATCCAAAGCGCAGCTGAAATAGGCCTAAAACAACTAAAACTGCCTTCTTCTATAGCTCATTGTTTCTAAATTCACAGCTTCTTGTTAAACCACAGCTTGATGGATAATGCACCTAAGCCTCTGAAGTGAAATTCTCACATCTGATTTTAATTTTATGCATCCAGCCACTGTCGAAAACTGTGATGATATTTAGTTACATTTCAATTTACTTATAAGAAACAATACATTACAAAGACCCTTTAAGATGAAGGAGTTCAAAAAGTCTGAACAGCCACTTGGGGATCTAACTGTGCTATTGCTGTGAGAACTTTATTACAATAGGAAAAATGTTAATATTCAAAATATTATCTTATTGATTTCTGGCATAATTCTGTGTGTTATACCTCCTTTGAAAAGCTTGGTGATACACTTGTCAGCCATTTTACACTAGGATGTACAATATGAAAGTGATGGAGGATTGTATTTCTATCAAAAGCCAAGGAGGTGATAATCCAGCTCCCTTTCTTTCCTTTGCCATTTGGTGCAATACCTGTTTTAATCTAATGTTATGTTGCCAGATGGAATTTATAGATGCTGTTCACTAACTTTTACTCTGCACTAATGAGAGTCAGTCGTCCAGATCATGTTTATTCTTAAAAATGTAGTTGTAGTTGGACTTGCCTTAAGTTGTAGTGCGTTTTATGTCATGTCCTTCGCCTTTATATATATATATATATATATATATATATTTTTTTTTTTTTTTTTTAAAGGACAGGAAAAAAGAGGAAAATGTGAACTGATGCACTAATGACAACACACAGTAGAAAAGCAAGTGTAGTGGACATATATGAACCAGAATTAGTGGGTTTTATATTTATAGAAGACTCTCCAATCTATTGAGATTTGATTTTTACTGTGAAAAGTTCATTTTCCACAAAATCATGACTTTTGCAAAAAGTAAAGCTAAAGTTAATATATATGTATATACATATGAAATATTGAGATGGGATTTCATATTGCTTTGAAGGAGCAAGATGTAGACATCTGGCAGACTGTCCTTGCGTATAACTTGTGAGAGCATATGGTGCTGTAATTACAAAGTTTTTCTTAACAACTTTTTCCCGCCACCTTGCTGTGACCAACATGATGTGAGGGTGTGTATAAGCGTTAACCCGGAGAGAAAAGTCTGTTGACTCTTCCTCTTCCTCTTCCTAGCCTCCAGCTCTGCTTGTGTATTTACAGCATGTGCTTCTGTTATGGGGATGCATGAAATCTATATAGTGCAGAACTGTTAAAGCCAGCTGCTAGAGGGAATTAAAGAAAGGAGAAAAACACCAATGGTTTGACAGCTTGACATCAAATGGGCCCACATAAAACATTGATAACATGCTAGTACAAACAACAATTTGGCCCATCTTTTAAAAGTGTTCACAAGATATGATTGAGGCATGATGAGATCTGTAAACCTGCACTTTTTTTATTTTTTTTTGGAAGAAAGAAGTGTGTGAAATTAAACTTATCAGAATTTGTCAGCTTTGACACTCATCTGAAGGAAGGAACTCTATAGTAGCTACAATTTTACCAGCTTTAGTACAAATATAATTATTATATGATATAAATATTAATAATTAACACTTTATTAATCCCCTTGTAAAAATTCTTTGTGGACAGGCTGCCTCCTTGATGTGCCAATGATTCGGGGTTCAGTTTCTTGTCCAGGGACACTTCAACATGTGGCCAAGAATCGGGTGGAGTTGGGAAGCATAAGACCGAGCCTGGGGTTTATAAATAACTGCCAATTGCGTGACCAACTGAGCCATGGTGCAATTTAACATTTATATTGTCACAATACAATGCAATCATTTCTGTTATCTCTGGATTTGCAACTGTCTCAAAGTGCGAACTGTCTGCTCTTTGAAAGGTGATTGTTCATGTCAAAAACTATTTACTTGTAGAATTAGTCCATTTGGTTTTGGCAAGGGGTTTGGGATTTGCTCAATAGGGAGAGCATGCAGGAGGCATAACATGCCACAAAGTACATTGTGGAAATAATAGTGTTTTGACTGACTAGAAGGGAACACCCACTCACTTGCTGTGGATTCTGCAGACAATTACCTGTTTTTTTCACACATGGGCTCAGTTGGGCATTACTCAGTTTGTAGTAAGCAGCTGGTGTCAGTAGAAAAGTCCTAGAAAATATCTTTTTACTTAACTGAACCCGGGGTTTTTGTGTCTAACCCTAATCCAGTTGTCTTTTTGACTAAACTCAACCAAACCATAATGCTTTCACAAGTGTAACTGGAACTGCATTTACAGTGGCAAGAAAGTATGCAAACCTTCTGGAATTTCATAGTTTTCTGCATTAAATTTTTATAAAATAAGATCTGATGATCTGAAGTCAAGAGCATTAACAAACATAATGCTAAAATAATAACTTTATTGAGAATGACCATAAAAACCTCATAGCACTAGTGGAAAAAGGATGTGAAAAACCTCTTAATAATAATAACCTCGACCAGGTGCTTCGTGTAGCTGTGGATAGACATGCACAATGTTCTGGAGGAACTTTGGCCCATTATTCCTGCAGAACTACTTAAGTTCTATCACATTCTTTGGGCATCTCACGTGTGTGACTCTCTTCAAGTCGTTCCATAGCATCTCTATTGGGTTGAGGTCTGGGCTCTGCCTTGGCCACTCCAAAAGGTGGATTTTGTTTTTCTGAAGCCATTCAGTTGTCGACTTGCTTCTGTGTTTTGAATCATTGTCCTGTTGCATCACTCAACGTCTAGAGAGTTTCAGCTGATGTACAGACATTCTCACATTATACTGAAGAATTTTTTGATACACTTTTGAATGAATGTTCTCCCCAATCAGTGCAAGCTGGCCAGACACTGATGCAGCAAAGCAGGCCCAAATAATGACGTTTCCACCACCATACTGTATGATTGGGGTGATGTTTTTATTTAAAACATGTTTTCTTTTAAAAACAATTAATTTCTCTGGGAGGAAACTCTTAAAATCCTCTGACAACACCAACTCACTAAGAGACTCAAATTTATTGTCAACCCCATTAGCAGCACACCATTTATCAAACTGAGCTCCCTTCAAAATGTGCTAATTCAACAAATATATGACTACTGAACTTTCTGTGGTTTCTGAATTTCTGCCTGTAGTCACCAGGCACAAGTTCACAAGTACGCAAGATTGTTTCTTTGGGCACATAACTTTGCTGAACCTATTCCCGACTAACCCCAGATTATAGCACTGCCCCCTCAGGCTTGTACACTAGACAATAGGCATGATGGTTGCATCATTTCACCCTCCTGATGCTCCCATCACTCTGGAACAGGGTAAATCTGGACTCATCAGACCACATGACCTTCCATTGCCAGTCCGATTTACGCTTTATGCTTTCTACCAAATTAAAGCCCTTATTTCAGCAATTTCCTTAAATGTCTTCTTTAGTCACGGTTGCTTAAGAAATGAGAAGCTACTCACTGCATCAGTTAGGGTTAAATAACTTGTTGGCAGCTGAAACATAATCATCCATGGATGGGTTGTTAATCTGTACCAGGCATCTCTCACAGCCAGCAAGATGAGACTGAAGTATCCTTTGTAGTTGTAGGCGTGTGGATCCTGTTATGTTTATCATCTATAGCTCCATTTACCTATAATTGGGAAGCCCACATAATCACCTTTAAATGTGGTCCATATAGCTGTGCACACTTCACGAACAACACCAACTGACGGGGATCCCAGTTTGAAGCCAGCTGATAAGGTACCAAAACTTATAACTGTAGCCAGATAGCAGAGTGGGACTACAAGCAGTTCTGCTGAACTGACTGGATTGGTGTGTGGGTTGTTGTGTGAAATGAGTGAGCCAATTGGATGGAGCAGATCAAGAGCAAATTCCTTGTTTATTGGGAACAATTTCTCTCATTACCAGTATGAGAGACACATACTCCAGACCATTCTCTTTCCATGCTTGATTTACGGGGCCTAACGTACCATTTGCACAGTTCAATCATTTTCTTCCACGTGCAATATGCTGTCTAAGCAATGTACTCCAAATGATTTCCTCTTTGTATGACTCCATGTCCTCATGCTGTGCAAAAAGACTCTGCTCTTCTTCTTCCTTCCTTTGTAATGCGCTAAAAACCTAAGTTTGCAAAGAGAAAACATCTTCTAACTTACTCTAGGATTTAAGTATACCCTTATACTTATTAGTAGTCTACTATTTGATTTGTTCTAACCGCCCAGACAGACACAGCCTGCAGACAGAAGTATATGAACAATGGCGTCGATGACGTGGATAAAACCTACAGGTAGGTATACATGAGCCTAAGCAGAGACCACAGTCATAGTGGTATCTTCAGTAAAACAGCTGGTGAATGCCAACTCAATACATGATATCTACTCCAGACCTTTTATCTACTCAGTTTGTGTAACAATAATTACAATAAGTAACGCACTGCACCTGGTCTGTTAACTTCTTGTCAGTAAACCCTTAGAATACCTCTGATCCCACTGAAAATTTAATTCCTGAATGGTGAATTAGCTATTTTTTAGGTAAAAACCTCTTAAAATGACGCCAGAAATCTACACTTAAATCAAATCTTAACTGTTTTATTCCAAATCCATTCTGGTGGTGTAGAAAATCATAAAATCTTCAAAGTTTCCACGCTATAGATTCACCTTTTTTGCCAGTCTTGAATAAAACTACTTCATTACTGTTTTGTTTTTTTAATTGACTGGAAATGCACAGCCTGTTAGCCTACTGTTGGCAGGATTGATCGTGTGTGTGTGTGTGTGTGTGTGTGTGTTGGAAGCTAACAAGAGACCAAGGAGCAGTGGAGGAAAACAGAGAAGGTGAGAGAAGATGCCTGGAGAGGGAACAGGAAATTAAATGTTATGGCAAGGTCAGGAAAGGTTGTTGGAGTGCGACAAAGTGAAGATGGGTTGCTCTCATACTTCCATCAGGTGTAAGAACCCACAAGTTGGCGTGGGGAGGGCTGTGGGGGAAGAAGAGCAGAGGAGGTGTGAACAGGTTGTGTTTCATATTTACACCAGGTGATAGCACACCGAAGAGAAACAAAGGTGATAGAGGAAGAGTTTCTATCTTTCTGAAACCAATATGAAACACACACAAGCAAAAAGAAACACTCATACACACAAACACACACACACACACACATTTTTATCAGATGCCTTAGTTTTAGTCCAGTAATTTTTGTGTGCATTTATTGGTAATTTTTGTTTAAGTGTTTGTCCTTTAAGGTGAAATGAAAAGGCTGCCATCACAGATGGGAGGTGACTTGTACATACCAGTGAAATAGCACAGGCTTTGAATTGTATCTACACAAATGTTGGTACAAAATCATAACTTAAAAGCTTCAGGTAGTTAATATACAACTAATTCTATTTCCTGATATCAACAAGTGTCCCTGCGGCTATCGATCCTCAACAAGCACAAGCTAATGCAAACTTTTTATTATTTTAGAAATGATAAGATCACTCACAGGTTATAGCAACACCTATAATAAGACTGAAATAAAAGTAAAGAAGATGTGTTCAGCCTGTTTAATACATTTGGTTGTCCATCTATACATTCTATGCCAGCCAGGTACCAGAGGAAACCCACTGCACCAGCTTGAAATCTGACAGTCACTGAGGATTTCATCTGGAAGGATCAGGAGACAGCATGACAGCATTTGGACAATCTCCTTTTTTACTTTTGCCTTTCCATTGCACCTGTTGTCACTTTCAATTGCACCAGGTGAAAGTGATTCACATTCACTTGCACTTCCTAAATAGAGTGATTTAGCTGAGTTGGCGTTGTGCTGTGCTGATGAAGTGATTAAGGATTCTTGAAAAAGGAAAAGGACAACTGTGTTGTCATTTTAAAAATAACTGCACGTTGCCAGAATGTTTATAAATTTGCTGTTTTCTCATCTTCAGATCATCATATTACTAAAATACTTGAAAAAGCAGTTGCATAGCAATTATGTGACCACCTGCATGGAAATACCTTAAAGTTGTACATCATAGTAAAGAAATACAAATCGTAAATTGTAACTATAAAAACAAATTCTATTCATAGAGCTCTTATCAAAATGTCACATGCAAATAATTTACAGGAATAAATGAATAAATCATAAAAAAGGCAGACAGATGATATATACAGTACATCCAGTGACATCAATCACAAGAAATGAAATCAAATGAACAATTTTACTAATTTTACTACTACAACTTATGAAAAAAAAATGTTTACAAAAACAACTCAAAACATATGAAATCTGCAAGTTTAAGATTGATGTAAACAGAATAGTCAACAACACAAACCAGGTTCAGCTGGCAGACAGCCTCCTCACTTACACGCCAGTGTTGCAACTTACAGATAACCTCACCGGGCTGAGAGCCTTCACAGACAACCTGCCACAAATAGTCTTACCCTTCATATGTAAAGTGCTTTGGGATGTTTGTTTAGTGCTATATTAATACATTTCAATTAATTTAATTGAATAGAAATTGCATAAACTAGCAGGCTTGCCACACACAGACAAGAGAAGAAGAGTGGTGGGAAATTAGTGTATAGCCTTTCATACAAGCAAACTTCAGGTAGAGATGCACAGACACAGCAGGATACCACTTTATACTTTAAACTGTACTTTTCAGTTTGAAAGAACCCCCCCACCCCCCCCCCCCCCACCCCACCCCACCCCCCCCCCCCCTCCCACCCACCCCCCCCCCCCCCCCCCCCCCCCTATACAACAATGGACACATTGCATTCCCTAGTCCCTTAGCCTGACTTCAGAAATAACTCCACAAAGTGCAAAATCAGTTCTCCCAAATAAAGGCTCTTATACTCCTACTCTCTCTTATACTCGTATTTATTTTTTTCAATAAATTCCACATATATATATATATATATATACAAAAAAATCAATACTTTCCGTAGCTTTTGATTATTCACTTGTTTGTATTTTTCAATCAATAATTCCAGTGGACATTTAACATATGTGTGATGGATCTGTCTTATGTAACTACAGTAATGCGTCATACTGGCATACATTTGTAGAACGTCTAAAATTAACTTTTGGCTCAATGTCAGGCTTTGCTGAACTCAAGGAACCGACTTGCTAAAACAATCACTACGAATATTTCATGCGTCCATTCTGGTTTGCTTCCCTTGCCGATGCGGGGGCTTTTTTTTTTGGGTACCCAGCTATAGGTTGTGTTTGTTCTTGTAAAGTCAGGCTAGTTAATCTTCTTCCAGATGGCTGGGAAAGAGGTTTAGTGTAGATCAGACGCAATACGGAGCCAATCTTCTATGATAGTTTTACTTTTATTTGACAGGCTAATAGTCAGAGAAAACAGCACAGTGGACGGCAGGGAGAATATTTGAGAGCACTGTTGAGAATAATTTGTCCACATAGTCATCATTGTACACCTTCGATCTAGATAACGCTCTGTTTTTGCCTCGTCTGTCTAATCATGGGCTCTGCACTTGCTGTTCTACTTCACTCTCCTCATTTAGAGCCACTGTCACCTTCATCTCATCTCCGGCATCTCCCTGTCCGCCCCTGCACCCGAGGCCAATAGAGAGCGATGATGAACTTCAGAGAGGAAGAGGTGAGAACTTCTTTGACTTTCTCTCAGTTCTTCCTTTTCTCTTTCGGTCCTCATTCCTCCTCTTCCTGTTCCTTTCTGTGTGGATGTTTTATTTGAGTCTTCGTGGGAGGCACTACTAGTAAAGCATTGCTGTTAAATCAGATCCATCGTCAGCTGGGAAAACAACAGAATGACTTTGCTTAGGTGGAAATTTAGACTAGACTGACATGCTGAGGCCCCTATGAACCAAGATAAGCAACTAATTAAATCAGTAGTTCAGCAATACAACAACAATAATAATAATAATAATAGTAATAGTAATAATAATAATAATAATAATAATAGTAATAGTAATAATAATGATAATAATAAAATACAATTTAAAAAATTAACGCATGCATAGTAATTAATCCGTGATCAGGATAACCAACTGAGTAAGCAAATTTACCAATCAGTAAAAAAAATCTAAATCAAAATACTAAATAAGGACATCAAATCAGTAAATTCAATTAATGAAATCAGGCTTGAATAGTAATCAAATGTGAAAATTATGAATTAGTCATCAGCAGCAGTCGTAACAGAATTAGAAACACTAAATATGAGAAGGTATTAAAGTTATAAACCGCCTGAGAATAAAACCTAAATCAAATCCAGAAGTTCTAGAATGAGCAAAATGTGACAAATACAATGAAATACAGTTGTACTAAATGAAACAAACATTTCTCTTCACCAATCACAGCATGCTTTAAAGCAGTTTGAGATGATCGGAAATCAATGTGTGATAAGAAACTATCCCAGATGTATCAGCAAATCAGCAACTACATCTTCGAAAACAACAAAGAAACAATCAAAAGGCATGCAGCCACAATAAAAGCATTTATCTAATGTGAGGGGAAAATCTGTTTTTCCAGATAGATGTGCAGATGTACGTCTGCATCCAAGTTTGAGTCAGATGTGAACAAAGGTGTACCAAAGATAAAGTTTCACATTCACTAGAATAGGACGGATGGACAGAGAATCCAAAAACATGATTCAAGTTAGGGAGTTACAATATAGAAGGTCTTTAAGTATGTCTTAATTCACAGAAATAAACAAATATATTGTACTGAATATTCAACCCAACTAAACGTTGGCTGCCAAAATCCAATTCCACTTTACTTTTCCAGTGCGAGACTGGAGTCTTCGTCAAGAAGGGAGGGGAACTGCTCTCTGAAGAATGAAGGAAGTAGAAAGATGCTGCCAAGAAAACATCACTGAATTTTAAATGTGGTGGTTTCGAAAGTTGAACAGAGACTTCAGAGAGCTCTGCAGGGTACAGTGAGAGCTTTCTTGCCAACAGGCACACCTTCATTTTTAAATGTTTTCATGTGTTGGACATTTCTTTGGTAGTACAAGGCAGACTATTAGTTGGATTTTCCAGGAACATTTTGCTCAAAATGTTTACAGCCAATAAAAGAAAAGCTGGAACTGGCTTTTGGAAACACAGATTTCACTCCTCAACACTGTAGATTTGTATTTTCATGTCCAAAAACATGATGTGCTTCATTGTGCTGTGGCCTAGTATACCAGCCAGCAATTTATCAATGCCAACCCTTCCTTAAATGTCAAGATTTAGAAACTTCATAATTAAGGTGTTAAATGTTCCCTTTTACTGTTCAATCGGCCATTAGCAATCCATGTGTTGTTTGAGTTTGGGGTTTCTCATAGGTGTTACTATTTAAAGAGTATTATCCCTGAACACACCGAGTTATTGCTTCTTAACAGCGTAACATCTGGAAAATCAATAGAGATTAAATGATTTTGTTTGTTTGTTTGTTTTGTTTCTCAAGATCGCCATGAAGTTTCAGCAGTCAATCTATTTGGTGACCAACGTTTCTGTGGAGACAAGGAAAACAGGAACAAGCTTTACAACATGTATTTTGTTTCCCAGGTTTTTGGAAATGTGAGCAAATGTAATAGATCAAAACCTCAGAGACAAACATTCTTTGTTACCATGTGGGAGAATCATATTCCCTCCTTCTACAAATCTCTGAAGACCTTTTGGCTTTATAGGTATTATGAGTTTGTTCTTACTTCTTTCTCACCATACATATTGAAATATTAATTCATATAAGAACCAAAAGACAGATGGCTGTGGGGGAAAAAAAAAAAAAAAAAACAACTGTTCTGTTCTGTTCTCCACAAACAAAACAACCACAAGAGACATATTACAATTTTCAACCCAAACATTTAAACACATTTCCAGAAACTGTGACTCAATTCCACCCACTCCAAACACAAAGTGCTTTGACGAAACTCCACAATTCTGGTGCAAAATGAAACACAGCGTTCAAAATCAAGTTCCCCCTTCTCAAAACTGATTCATTCAACCAAATCAATACACACAGCTATTATATGCTTATGTCTCTGATAGCATTGAAAAAACACTGATGTGATAAATTGAAGTTTATCACATACGTTTTCGTTTTCTTGTTCGGGTGATGTGTTGGCTCACTCACTCTTCCTCTATCTCTGCGTTCTGGCTGGTCCTTCCTCATACCTAGCATCTGTAGAAGACTCTTTTCTCCCCTGACGCATGACTGAAGTATTAATCCAACTGAGTTGGAACATGTGCGAGTCGAATTGGTAATCAGGGTGTTGCATTTTGAGGCCCTGCATTTCTTAGGTGAGCCCAGTGTGCTAAAAGATGCATGATTTACATTGATATTTGAAGGAGATCAATGGAATTGAGCTCAGAGTTTAGTGGTTTGGAGTCAGGTTGTTGATACATAGACTCTTTTTAAAGTTTGTCAGAGTTTGACTCTTGGTACCTAAACTCACACGAACCATCATATATATAGTATATTGTTTGTGAGTGTTTCATATTTAAAATAGCCAGTATCCATTTTTGGCAGCTATCTTTTCCATGCCTAATGCCTAACAACCCAGCAAAACTTTTCTTTGAAAGAGGACAGAGACAAACCACTTAGATGATTATTTGGGTTGGAGGTCTTGTTGCAATAATAATATCTCCCACATTTCTTTTGATTCTCCAGTTAGAGGGGTTCTTTGTCATAAATTAGTCCAAAATATTGCTCTGTATTGGGATCGTTTATTAGAAAAAGGTTCAGTTGGACGTCAGCGAGCTCAAAATAGACATTTAATAACAAAGAGGTTTGGACAAAGGAAAATACATTTTGAGCAGCACAGTCCTCTGAGAGATTTCCCCACTGATCAGCTAAAGATGTTTATATAGAACATTTTCTTCCTATCTTTCACGATTTTACCGTTGATATGTCAAATCTAATGACTGTAAAGGTTGTTTTTTTTTTAGATTTAAGAGATAGTTTGAGTAGATAACTAAGCATGGGGAATACAGGGCAGTACAGGTGCTGCAACAAAAGAACAGTAGTTGCTCTGAACCTTTAACTCATTACAATTTATAGTATATATAAATGGTTAAAACAATACAGATTGTCTGTCAACATACATTTCATATATATACACTTGCACTGGCACTGAATATTGTCATTGACTGTGAATGCTAATGCAGAATGTGTAAGAAGGAAACAGTATTGTATATTTGACACCAGCTGTGATGGAGGTTAGAGATGGATTGAGGCTTCACACTCTCCAGGGATACACCATTAAATTCCATCATGCCTACTCCACATTAACATTCTTGCTCAAAGACTCATACGCATTGTTTTTTTCGGTTTGCAGTGTGTGTGTGTGTGTGTGTGTGTGTGTGTGTGTGTGTGTGTGTGTGTGTGTGTGTGTGTGTGTGTCAGGAAGTGTTGGCAGTGATGGATGAGGGTGAAGGGTCCACAGTTTTCATGTTAAAACTAATCACCATACTGTCAGTCAACCTTGTTGACCCTGCTGCAGCCCTGCCCCCTCTGCTTTCCGCTGCTTCATTTGCTGGTCTCTGTTTTCACATCTCTAATGCATACCCTATTTTAAATGACTTCATCTTCATCCCCTTTTTTGTTTTTTGTCATATTATGGCTCTCTGTACGTCTCCCTTTCATTTTTGTTATATCCCTCTTCTATCTCTGTGCTCCTCGAACTCTCTGTCTCTGTGTCTCATTCACTTAATCCACTGCGTCTCTTCTTCTGTGGTTTAGCACTAAATGACCCATAATTTCCTGGTGTATCTGCAGTCTATTTTTTTCCCTAAAAATTCTTTTAATGAAATTGGGGAAACTTCAAAGGCTTTTTTTTGCTGATTTTTCTGTTTTGGACAAGAGGAGACTGCAGATTCGACTCGAGTTTTAATTATCAAGGGAGTTTTTCTTGAAGGTAGAAGCACTCTGCTTAGGAAGATGACATATCAGAATATATAAAAGACTTTCTTTTCAAGTAACAATCTTCAAATGTAAGCAAAAATAGGGTTTTTTAATGATTATTTTTATGCACTCACAGCACTTGGTAAAGATGACTGTCCTGCTCTGAGTACTATACTGTATGTCCGTCATAAAATCCTCAGCTGTATTCTTGGACATTGTGACATAATCCACTGAGTGCAAGCAAGGTTACAAAAAAAAGAAAAACATATTTGTGATTCTGTAATTGCAGTTTAGTTGCATAGAAACAATCTCCACCAAGAACTGCCCACACAAAACAGCCCAGATGGGAAGTAAACAGGGCTGTCACAGTACATTGGTATAAATATGTAGGGGAGGTTATCACTATGTGCTACATTAATGCCAGTACATGCTGACATAGATTTCTAAACCTATACTACATCCCTCATTTGCCCTCTAAACTAACTTGTCTGTCATCCTAACTCAGTTTTATGGCCTCCAGAATAAAACATGTTTTTGCCATATCTTGTTATACCAATCCATTGTGATAAAGAGCCACACAGGTAATCATGTTTATTTGTAGCATTCGTCACTCAGTTTACAATGAGAAACTGTACGCAACAGGTTTGTGTGACAGAAAGAGAATAAATCACATACAATAAAATGAGAATAATATAAAGAATATAGATAATATTATAAAATGAGAGATCAAAGAGTTAGGCACAGTATATGCCTAATCAATTTTTACAATGTTCACAGTAAATTAGTTAATGCCCATGAGTCTCACGCTAAAAACAATAATTCATTGACCCCTTTTATATCTCTGTGCCACTGACAACATTAGCCAGAGGCATGTCTTTTAGTTGTCTGTCCGTTCTTATAAACAGGATGGCTTTGAGAGTATATGAACACTACTGTATATACTGTATCTTTACATGTGGCACGTGCGTCCAGCCTCATGGAATCTAGGATAAATAGGGACAGTTACTTAAAATAGGGACACAACTGCCCAGGACAATACATTTATAAAGCAATATCCCCTGAATACGTTGAGGGGAGATGGACGGACAGAGCAAAAGGAAAGACATGCATGAATAGAGTGTGAAGAAGAGGAAGTGTGATTAGAAGAATGGAGAAAGAGAGAGAGAGAGAGAGAGAGAGAGAGTGTGAGTGAGTGAGATGAACAATGGAACACAAGGGAAAAGACAAAGAAAGAGACAAAGTTCTTCTAAAGTGCTGCTTTAGATTAATGGCTCATCTTCCAAAAGTGAGGGGGACACTTTTTAGCTCTCTGTCTAAACAAGGCTGGGTCATTAATCACCATGGCAACAGATGAGACAATGGGCATCCATATGACATTGAGCTTTAGAGCATTTGCTCATACCGGAGCCAGTCTGCATTTCATTACACGGGACAGGTGCCAAGTGCCACACCGCACGAGTTGAATAGTTCGACAGCAAGCACACACAAATTGTGAGAGATAGGCATGTGTGTATGATTAATGAAGAATAAGGTCAGTCCTAAAACATTTCTTTCATTTAAAACAATCTGTGGTTTCACCTGTTTTCATCCGTTTCTATGATCCTACTTGTTTTTGAGATATGAAGTGAGACACAGTTAGCCTGGCTTTGCACGATGACTTGCAGCATAAATATGAATTTTCTTTGTTGCACATCATGATTATCATCTCTGGACCTGATCAAATCTAATAGCAGCTTAAACAAATTAAATGGAGTGTGTTAATTACTCAACTTCAGAGGTGCTGGCAGCGTCTACAGCTAAGCTGTGTCCTGGCTCAAGTTCCGTACTTAACACTTATCTTCTCTTCATTTTTACTTAGAATGGTAAGAAGTGACTGCAGCTGGTTCAGATACAACTGTTCTGTAAGGTTTTTGAGAAGGGTAAAAGTATGGTTTTGGGTGGCTTTGGGGGTGACGTTTAGAACAGCATCTAAGGGCTTTGGGTCCCAGAGGAGGAAAATGGCAAAGTGACCTATACATAGCAATTGGTGGACAGCCAGACTTCAGGTGACTCTATGAGACGTCACAAAATGACCGCCTAGGGAACCTTTCACACCAAATGGATGAATGCGGAAAACACCTGCCTCCACGGCTGACCATTCTGCTACTCTTTTGCACTTGAAAACCCTCGCGAACAAATGAAAGATAAAGTTTACCAAAAGAAAATGTGAGCGGATGTCTTCTGACAAGCTGCAAGTGTAAATTCAGAAGAGGATGAAACGTGTCAAGGGTTTCATGCTGTGGGTAAATTCTATTACAGATACTAACCCGTCTGTGTTTTACTGTTAAACCACATCATGTTCTGGAAGGAAGGGGGCTGCTTGTTCAGTTGGTGTACATTCATGATTTATCCACCTGCTTTCCTTAGATATCCAATTATCAGATTTTGGAGTACAGAGTCAGTGATTTTCTCCAGACCTGAAGGCGAAACTCACACACAGTATGAAATCAGCATCTTCTATGTGTGCATAGCAGGTTTGGAGTAAAGCTCTCTCACTGATTTGTTGGAATGTCTGTCCAAACACACACACACACACACACACACACACACACACACACACACACACACACACACACACACACACACACACACACACACACACACACACACACACAAACGTTAATTAATCTGATTAGAATTTTATCATGAAAGTTGTTAAACCTAAATACCTCGGTGGATGTCTATCTATGAGGCTAACTGCCAGTTCCAGTGACCCTGCAGGCTGCACAAGTAGCTGTTGGTTGTGCAAACATGTGTGTCTGTGTGTAAGCATGGTAGCAGGTGCAAAAGGTTTAGTCAGTCACAAATGCAAAAAGACAATGCAATGTGATTGTTTTATCTCTTTACAAAGAGCAATGTGAGCATTAACGTGATTACTGCATTAATGCATCAATTATAATCCAATTTCTAATGTTTGTAGATGAGACGTGAGTGTACTTGTATACTGGTCAATTTTGAATGTCTTATAGTGATTCCGAACTAGGTTAGCACATGTCTCTTGAGGAATCCTGGCCCATTCTTCCATGGTAAATTGATTGAGATCTGAGCTCTGAGGGCCACTCCAGGGCCCTCTTCACTGTATCAACTTGAAGTACATGGAAAACGAGTGCCCAGAGAACTTTTACTAAGAAACAAAGAAAACAACAGCAAAAAGAAAATAAGACCCGGCAGCAACTGAAAATCAGACCGGGGGCAGATTTCTTTACATTATCCCTCAAAATGTCAACACAGTCCTCTTTCTTCATGATCCCATGCACCCAAACAAGTAAAGTGGGTCAAGTGCAATACTGTTCTGAAAAAATAAAAAAATCAGATTGGGATAATAATTATTTATTTATTTTGCTAATCAGTGCATCAGTAAAATATCTTAATACATTTAGTGGAAATTCAACTATAGACACTTTTGGTTCTGGCCATTTCTGGGGTCTAATGAGTTCGAGTTGTCCTGTAATAACATTTTCAATGCAGGAGTATTTGTACGCTGTGCTATTGCTACTTTTGCTCCAGTAAATATTCTGAGCACTATTTAACTGACTCCCAGGTGGAAACCATCTCTGGAACATTGCACCCGACTGAACCCATCTTCAGCTCGTTAGGGCAGCGTCCACGTTAAAGACAAATCCTTTTATTTGTCAGTCTGCTCCCTTCAGAAATCTCAACATGAAAGGAGCTCAGTCATGTGCTCCAGCAGCTTTACGCGAGGCGTCACCATCCCTTCACACAGACTAAATGAACATATGCCTCCTCTCGCTGCACTCAGGGTGGAGATGAAAATACAAATGCCTGGCCCTTAATTTATTTATGAATGTCCTCACCCTGGTGACTAAACAGATGCTTTGCTGAGGTACAAAACAAAATGTGTGTGTGTGTGTGTGTGAGTTTGTGTGTGCGTGGCTTTCTCTTTGTGTGTTTGCGAGAGTGCCTCAGTGCACATTTGTAATTGGGTTCACAGCTAACTCGCGTATCCAAGTTTACATGGATGCATGCAGTTGTTTCCGTCTGCATCTGTGTTAACAGGAACGGTTTGCAACCATGGATGCAGGAAGAGTTTGCTTATGGATTCATGTTTTAGTATGTCTGGGAGACCAGCAGTGTGTGACAGTACAACCATGCTGTAGTGGTTATGACAACTGTTTACAGTTTGCCATTGTTATGCACATGTTAGAGTAGCTGAGCATAACTGTGTTTATACCTTTGCTATTATGTGTTAGTCCAAGCATAGTGCGTGTGTGTGTTTGTGTGTGTGTTTGTGTGTATTTGTGCGCAGCCAGTGTCTTTATCTCACTAGATTCTCTCCTACAAAGCACAGGCATGTTACACAGCAGGTGACGGTGCTCCCATTTCATATACTACTAAAAACAGCCTTAAGGTTCTGCAGCAACCTGGACATGCTGAGGCAGCAAATTGTACACCACACACACACACACACTTGTTTACTGGTAGTAGAATACTGCTCATTATGACAAAGGGAAGGTAGGAGGAGAGTGGAAGAAAACAAGACGGAGAAACAGAGAGAGACAGACCGCAGAAGAAAACAAGAAAAAACTCTTTGGAGAGAAATTAAATGTAAAAAAAGTAACATAAAAACGATAAAGAACAAAAAAGGCACAGAGGGAGGATAGAGAATGGTGGGGGCAAGGGCTTGAAGCAGGGGCTAATATTTCAAGGTTACTTAGTGTAGTTATGTGAATTAAATTTAAACTGCAGATGCTTGTGCACAACATGACTTACCAGTCAGATACAATCTAAGCCTCAGTAGATCAAGCAGGGCCTGTGATGACTGAGTGCTATGATGCTCAGCCAAATTCCACCTGACACTGGGGCTACAAGGTGTCAGGCACATGCATCAGGTGCATTTCTCTTAGCAGCTGTTCAACTACATTAAACAGTCCGGCGTGAATGTGAATGGTGGTCTAGCTTTTTGTGGCAGATAGACTAGTCACTCGTCAATGGTTTACCCCACCTTTTTACCTAGTGTCAGCTGACACAAGCTCCAGCTTCCTCTCTACAGGAGGAATTACCAATGATTGAAATGAGTCACTAATGACTGAATAGCTTCACAGTGGGGGGGCGGGGGAGCTGTCTCAAAACGAGCAGCTCCTCCATCTTCACTGTGCATTAAATAGGACAGTAGTAGTACAGTGCAATGCTCATCATCAACACGCTCACAATCATGCTAATTTATTATGCATGCTGATACCTTTGAGTATGCTCATAATGAGTTATGAGTATGTAATCATACAAGTGACATGATTGTGCTGTAGAATGTATAAAACTTTATTATTTATAAGAACTATGGCAAAGTTGAGCCTAAATTAGCTGCTGAAACTGTTATACAACGGTTAATAACCTTTATAACACGGCTTTACCCATTAACCATGACTCCAGTCCGTGGCAGGTGGGTTGCTGGAACATCACACCCTTGTCCTTAATTACATCCTCATCCACCAGGTGGTGTGGCATCTCCACAGGACACACACCGAGGGTTCCCTGCCTGCCACTAGAATGCCATTTATCCAAAAGGCAGTATGCCTTCAATTGCACAACACAGCAGACACTGAATTACCTGAGCTAAGATGACTCAACACAAAGCCACTGTACATGCAAAAGGCTGAATGAAATAGATATGCACAACAAGAGGACACATCCACTGCATCTATTGAGGCTGATCCAGAATTTCTGGCTTCTGGTGTAATAGATTCTCTCTAGGAAGTGCTCGTTGAAACTATGCTGATTGAGGGAACATTTTGCTGAGCATCCACGTGTGTGTAAGCCATGCTGCGCTTGACATTCATTCAGCTGCAGCGGCTCAGCAGCCAGCTGGGCAGCACTTCACAGGGGGAGCCACCATGCCGTGATCAAGGCTTCTTAAGCAGTGGCTGTTGAGAACTGAGAGGGGGTATATTACTCAATTTCTCTCATTGCTCTCATGTTTCGCAGCTGCGCGGGGCCTCGTTTCCCTCTTTCCCCTTCAGCTGTGGACAGAGTAGTGAGTAGAGTAGTCTCATGTCCCAGTTTGGGACAATTTGTCTTCTATTCTGTCCAGTATTGTTATTATCAGCTTCTGTCTGAATCCAATGACATTGTGCAAAAGACCCTCTGCAAACCTTACGTACCTCTCAGGTTTATTCTTAAAGAAGTGGCCACAGTGGGGCACACATACAAAGAATGGTGGCACATTTACAAATTCACAGAATTTAGACTCCTTTTTCTTTAATGAAACCTGGCTGAGGATAGGTGAGTGTATCCAGTTGCAAGAGCTCTGCCCCCCTAATTTTATTTATTTTAACTCCCCTAGATTAAGTGGTGGGGGTGCTGGTAGTCTTTAGCTGTAGTCTTTAAAAATCAATTCAAATGCTCACTGCTTTCACTTAAACAGGTTCACAGCTTTGAAGCTCTGTCATTTCTTATTCCCAGCTCTGTTCCTGTATGTTGTACTGTCATTTCTTGTGCATCACGTCGATGATGTTGTCCTCCTTTTCAATGATATTTGTGCCTCTGCTCTAGAGGCAGCTGCTCCCTTAAAGACTGCAAATGTGTCCCGTAAAGCCACCAACAAACAGCCTTGGATAGTTATCAGTATTCATAGATGTAAAGCTGAGTGTAGGAAAGCTGAGCGGAGATGGAAGAAAACTGGACTTCCTGTGCATCGTGAAGCTATGAAAGACTCACTACTCCGCTACAATACGACGTTAAAGAATGTCAGAGCTAAATACTTCTCAGACCTGATCACTACTCATCTCCAAAATCCTAAGTTTCTATTTCAGACTGTTGATTTTAATGAAAATATTTAATCAATCAGAGCTTTTGTTATCCCTAACTCTTCACCAATCAAAGTTTCTCACCCCTCTAGAGAAAGCCAGTTTCTTCCCTTGTATGAAATGATCTTCCAGCCCAGTTGATGTCATTCCAACTAAGTTCTTAATCTCGATCATTGATTCGCTTGCTCCCTCTCTTCTGAATAATTTCAATACTTCTCTGTCCACTGGATATGTGCCAGATTATTTTAAAATTACATGTGTGCAACCTCTTTTGAAAAAACCTGGACTAGATCCCTCATCCCCTGAAAACTACAGACCAATCTCCAAACTACCCTTCATATCAAAGATTTTAGAAAGGTACGTGTCTAAACACTTATTTCTAGCTGCAGACAACTATAACATGTTAGACGTATTCCAATCTGGTTTTCAAACACCACAGTAAAGAGATCGCCCTACTGAAGGTAACTAATGACATTCTGTTGGCGTCTGACGCTGGTATGTGCTCTGTTCTTGTCCTCCTTGATCTTAGTGCTGCTTTTGATACAGTAGATCACCACATTTTGTAAGACTAAAGCACTGGATTGGAATAGGAAGTACTGGTTCTCTTCATACCTGTCCAATAGATCATTCGAGTCCCTCAAGGTTTAGTGTTGGCAGTGCTGGGCCCAATCTTATTCTGTTTGTACATGATCCCTTAAGGACATATTATTCGTAAACACGGTGTTTCTTTCCATTGCTATGCTGATGACACTCAGCTGTTCTTTCCCTTTAGGATCTCAGACCATGGAGGACTGAGCTCTTTACATGAGTGTTTAAATTATATAAAATATAGATGGCTCAAAATTTCTTGCAGCTGAATTCTGACAAAACAGAAATAGTTGTTATCAGTCCACAACATTCAGTAAAACACATTTTGCCCCGCACGGATTCTCTCTTAGCTAATTCTAAGCCCACTGCAAAAAGTCTTGGTGTTTGGTTTGATAGTAAACTAAACTTTGAGCATCATGTCACAAAGCTTGTTCAGGCATGTTTTTATCATCTTAGAAATATCTCCAAAATACGTTCAATTCTATCATTTTATGACACAGAAGTAATCTTACATGCATTTATTTCCTCACGCCTTGACTATTGCAACAGTCTGTTCACCTGTCTCAGCGATAAATCTATTAATCGGCTCCAGATTGCTCAGAATTCAGCTGCAAGACTCTTAACTAGAAAAATAAAATATGAACACATCACTCTTGTCTTAGCTTCCTTACACTGGCTGCCAGTATGTTTTAGGATTGATTTTAAGGTTTTATTAATAACTTTTAAAGCTCTGCATGGTCTTTCCCCCAGCTATATATCCCAGCTTTAAAGCCTAGTGTTTGCTCAAGTTGATCTTGTTGGGCTACATGTGTTTTTGTCTCTTTTGTGAAGCACTTTGTAAGCGTAAAGGGCTCTGTTAATAAATGTATTATTATTATTATTATCATCATCATTTGGAATTTGTAAAGTAAATTAAGTAAAACGTTATTATACTCACATTTGAAAACCGGTTATATAATACATGAATATAATAAACTGTATATTAATAATTTGTTGATATATAATAGTATTAGCAATATAAATGTTTGTTCAGTAAATAAATATGCCAAAAATGCAACTATATGTATATTAACATAGTACAACTAAATAAACAATTAGTAATAAACAACTGGGGAGAAATTTGAAAAAAAGTGCTGGGATAATTTGCTACAAAGTTTTAGTGTGATGAACAATATGTACCTTAAATATACATTAATAAAGATTTAAAGATTTATTTAACATATTTTGAATTATTTATATGTATGTTTTAGCCTAAAATCTGATCAGTTCCTCCTGATGCTGAATGTTCTACATTTATTTATAATCCTAATTATAACCTGCCACTTCATTCCTCTCATGTCAGAGGCCTCCATATTAGACCATATTAGACCTCAAATAGACCTCCATATTCATGGTCCCCAGCCTCTGGGGACCATGAATATGAAGGTCTATTTGAAACCAAAAATAGGTAATTAGGCAAAGTAGCATATATGCTATTTCAGAATTTAATATTCTGTTAAATGGTTAAATGTGTTCACCCTCCAGTATACCCAATACCATGTGACAGAGGGTTAAATGTTCTGGCACTCTGCAATACTTTAAATAGTAGAATAAAGTTAACTTTAATATAGCTCATTAAATAGACACTTTAAATAGACAAGTGCAACTTTATGTACAGTATATAACTGCTTTAATTTCCCCAGATGGAGATACAAAAGTAGGCTATAATTATATAATGTAATTAGGCAGTTGAGGCACAGGAAATTAGACTGGTATCTTCAAATCTTGAGGGCAATGATAAAATACATCATCTCGTAAATTATAACCTTCAGTCGAACCTGCAATTTCACACATTATTTTGTAAGACCTGTGCCACAACACCTTCATTATACTTGAAATATGACCCTTCCCGTCAGAGGTATTATAAGCATTAGCACACTATTTAATTTTTTTCCCATAATTGTGCCTTTTGGTTTAGCAATTGATGCATGTTTTTAATTGTATTGACATCACATTTCTAACAGATTGTAATAAAAACATGAGGTGATAACACACAACAAACAAAATGTTAAGGTATTCCTTTAAATAACATTGAAATAAATAATGAATTAGAGATTACAACAAGTGCTTCAATGCCCACCCTGCTGAGAAACAGATCGATACTGCCTAGTCCTGGCTTCAGAGAGAGGCTGGTATTTTCAGGCCGAGCAGTACCAGACTCCCAGCTCTCCAGTCTACCTCCTCATTGACAACAGATCAGCACGGCTCAGAGAGGATCAGTAGCCTGGAAATGTCAAAAGTGTCACAGTGAATCAATTCAAATCATCGGGTCCTGACTTCATAAAGACCACAGCTTAGAGACTCTGAGAGATGAGGTACACTCCATGGGTGTTTTTTTGTTTTAACTTAAGTACTTGACTAAAAGATTAAATCCATCCTAAAACTGTTCAACAATGTCAGGAAAGTAGCCACAGGTGATGGAGCCTGTGCTTCAAATAACCCAACTCACTTAGATATTGTACAGTTTTACAGCATTACACTTACACAACACATAGGAAGGTAAACATGCTGTAAAGATATTCTAATCTTATTTTTTTGTGAGCCAGTGTTGACGCATTATATTATCACTAGACAGATTTGTAGCTTTAGTGAAGTCAACAATTTGGTGATTATTTGCAAAGATTGAAATGCATCTGATATCTGGGAAGCTAGAGCCAAGAAAAGAATAGCTTAGCTTAGTTTTCAAAAGAAAATGTATCAAATCTTAATGCTCGCACCACCAGGTTTCACAGATGGGAGTATGATCTTACGCTGGAGTGCAGTGTTTGGTTGTGGCCAAATATAACATTTCTACAAATGGAAAAGTTTTACTTTGGTCTTATTCACCCACAGAGCAGTTTTCCAGGAGCCTTCTGGTTTATCCACATGGCCTTGAGCCAACAGTGGAGAGGCAGCAATAGTCTTTTTGTAGAGTAGTGGTTTCTTCCTTGCAACTGTGCAATGCACATCATTTTTGTTAAACTGAAAAGCGAACTCACTGCAAGAAAGGCCTTTAGTTTCTTAAACGTTACCCTGAGGTTCCTTGTGACCTCCTAGACTATTACATGCTTTTCTTTCTGTGTGACCTTCATTGGTCAACCGCCCCTGGTGAGGTAACAATTGTGTTAAATGTTCTCCATGTGCCTGAAGGTTGACTGGTGGAGTTCAGGGAGAAATGTAAACCTTGTGTAACCCTTTCAACCTGATGAGCATCAACAACTTTTCTAAAAGGTCTTCAAGAACACCCTATGTTTGAGCAATCACAGACTTCCACAAACCTGTACTATCAAGATTAGACTTTGATAGTGAAAACCCTGATATTTCAATAAGTGACCCACCAGACTTAGACGAGATTGTCATTAAAACACCCAACTCTAATTTCCCATTCAAAAGAATTGAAAAGACTTGAGGTTCACATAATTTGGTCAATTTACCGTGATAAAGTGTGAGTTTTGTGTGTGACAGTTGGGTCACAAACATTCAAGCACCACAATATAATAATCACCAAGCATTACACTTCCTTAGCAGATTGCTGGAGTGGTATGAGCTTCTACTTCAGGTCTTGTCAAGAAATCAAATAAGCATAGTCACATTTTTATTATTAAAATTCATTTTATTTTATTTTTTTTAGGTTAGACCATACTTACACTATACACAGAACAGCATTTGAAGTTGAGTTTGTTTTTGAACCACTGTTGTGGCTCATTTGTATCGACCTAAAATTCTACATGACAGCACTGAAATACCTAGGAAACATCTGAATAACTACCAACATGTATTTTTTTTACAGGAGTTTTTGAATTAAGAAAAAGCTTTATGGCTCATTCTCAAAAGGAACATCTTCTTCTGGTAACTCAGTGCCCTTTGATCACAATGTGCTTGGAACATCCCGATAACCTTTCTTGAGCACATGATTTGGAATAAATAAATACAATGCTGAATGCCATTTTTCTCCATTGAAGTCAGATGACTCAGTATGTGAGTCAGTAAATGGCCTATTACAAGGTCCTGTCTTCCAAAAACTATGCTAACATTTCTGGAAATGCCAACAGGGATTTATGTCCCAGGGAGCAACATTCATTCTCCGTGTAGGTCCTGACACCATTAAAACCAAAGGATAAAGCTTTTCCCGGGACTCTTCAGGATGATGGACACCATTAATAGCTCTGATTACTCATTTTGAATCTGAAACTACAAATATTGGTCGACTCTACGGGTCAACAAAGAATAAAACCTACATGAGAAAATCAGTTAAGATGTGCTGTCAGAGAGAATGTGTACTTTTGTTTTAATTAAGTCACAAAGCTTGCATTAGCTTGCTTAAAATGTGTCAACATGTGTGTTAATGCGTTTGAACTTAGTTTTATCCAATCAGCACAATCATCTTAAATACACTACAACAAAAGCCTCTGCATGAGTGTCTGTATAAGAATGTTCCTGAATCTACACACCTCTGGCTAATTTGATAATAAGTCTACACTAGAAATTCATAAGGTACCATCCCATACAGCCTAAAACATATGTTACGGTTTACTCTTGCTGCCTGTTCTTGTCAAACGGCTTAGCAGTACACAGTTAATTTGGTGGAGTCCCATCTGGGACTCCTGTGTGCCACCTTTATGGCGTTATTTATTAAAAATGTAGTAACAGAGCTTTCAAGCCTTTGATGAATATACATCTTCTTACCCTTGATGCCTTGATGCATCTGCACAATGGTATATTCTATAATGTATATGTACAACAAGCTAATGTAGTGAGAGAATATGGTGAAGAGGAGGGCTTCTAAAGCATTCTGCAAACACCCACAACAATGCTCCTTTCTTTCCTGAATCTCTGCCGACTCGTTTGACACTAAAACTTGATGAGAGCTGATTATTAAGACCAATAATAGGTCTCATCGCAACAAGGATCAAAACATATGACTCCCGTCTGCCTGCTTGAATAAACGCCCCAGAAGCACCAAGTAATTTCAGCAGATGACTCTTCGGTAAATGAGCTCTTTGATCAGGTTGCTGTTGGGTGAATGAATTTACAGCAATGGCATCTCAGGCGGCTTGTGATTTAGTGTTCATCTGTGGTTTTGAGTTGATGCAGAACTTGCTAGTTGATTGATGTGGTGCACTTTTGAATGAAACAGTGACCATTCTTCTCGTTTAACAACAGTAATTCATCAAAAAAGCATCAATACAGCAAGACATCAGTATAAGAACTACTAACAGTGCCACACAGGATTCACATTTTGTCCTCACTGTCACTCCAAAGTTTGCCCAATGCATGCTGAAGTGAGGTTGTTGAGTTTTCTATATAATTCTTTATACAGTTATACTTTGTAAGGTCTTAAACCTTAAACACTGTGAAGTGCCTTGAGATGACTTCTGTTGTGATTTGACGCTATACAAATGAAATTGATTTGATTGATTTTTGATTTTTTTGTAAACAACCTCCACAACAATGGAGTTTCTTAATGTTGGGCAACTAAACAAAGGTTGGTGTACAGCCGGAAGCCTTCTGTAATGTCAGTGTGCTTTTAAGACATCTAAAACATATTAACTTGAACCTTTTAAAAACATTGCATTTCTTTTGTACTCATCACTATGACAAAAACATTTAATGGCGGAAAAAATATTTGAACTTGACAAAAGCTCACCTTCTTCGGGTTTATTAGTTCTTTCAATCTAGTTTGCCTTGCCTTTACTCCAGAAAAGGCCTTAGTTTTCCATGTAATTCTGTACCACAGTCGACCCCCATCCTGCTTTAATTGCTTGAGACTTCCCAACACACTCGTCCCCTCCTACTCAGCCTGATTGGCACTGGAGACGGGGGCTTGTTGGCAGCCACTGACTAGCTCTCTTACTGTGTGTTGTTGGATAACCACTGGGCCTGGTCATGACCTTGAGGGACACAAGAGAGACTATACAGTCATACAGCAGCAGTGTAATAGACAATAAGGCAATAAAATGCTAAAATGTGTGAGTGTGTGATAATTGTCAAATGTGCTGCAGTATTTAAACTGAAAGCTAAATGTATTAACTAATATTAAGTAATTAATCAATGTATAACACTTTTTTAAAAGTAGTTATTGCATGTTATGATGTCTTTCATATGTGTGTTGAAAATGTTAATACATTTAGTGATTTAAAAGTTTACAGATAAATATTGAAATTGCAAATTTGCTTCTTTCTTGTTTGTCTTTCTCCTCATGTTTGTGATCTCAGCACTTCTGGGAAACAGGGGTCTCATCAATCAGTGTTTTCCAAGTATTAAATAAAGGTTAAATGAAAAAAAGATTGACGTGACCTTCTGCAGCTAATTCCTAGCCACAACTTTATCTGTGCAGGACTTAAATTAAGCTGTCTACCATCTACTATGTAGATGCCTCTGTGGCAGAGGAGGAATAGTCTTCACACACATTCACAGACGTGTAGCTTTGTAAAAGGGATGGCGGTTTGAGAGGGCTGACCCTTTCATTTTACACACTGCAGACCTTTTCATAGAACGTCCAATTAAAGTCCTTCATTCTGCTACAGTCTCTGTAGACATTCACTTTGACTACGGGTATTTATGCAAGTCAAGTACACGCTTTGAAACTTTTTGTCGAAGTTCCTTTAGCGGTAATTACCAGAGGTGGGGAACTTGAGTCACATGTCTCGACTCGTCCAGACTCCTGTCACAAATGTGAGGACCTGTGACTTGCTTGACCAATTGTGATAAAAGACTCATCTTTACTTTGAACTGGGTATTAATGACTTGAGACTTGACTTGAATGCGAGACACATGACACTTCAAAGTACTTAAGGTTTTTTATTGTTCAAGATATTGATATTGAGATTTTATGTTTTAGTTTGAAACATGATCACATGATTGGTTAAATAATGCGTGCAAACCTGGCAACCTACTCTGAAGTGGCATACTAACACAACCCACCACATAGGCATTGGCCAAAAAACAATAAAATCTGAATTTAGGGCTTGTGGAGATAGATGGCGGCATACAAGGTGTGATGTACACAATGATGAGGGTATGTCCGGCTGTTGCATAATATGTTGTAGAATTTGATGTTATTTGCTCTTTAAAACGTCAAGACTTTCTTTAACTGTTGATGAACTTTTTTTGTCTGATGTTGAAAATATGTACGTATGCTATTTTTTAGTTCAGATGAAGTGTGCGTCAGTCAAGTAGAGATAAAGGTGAAAAGCCTGTAGGTTTAGCTTGGTGAGCAGATTGAGATGTGTAATACTTGGCTCTATGTATAAGATCAAACATTTACACAGATTAATGCATGAAAGCAGGTCATGAGCCATGCTACAAAATATCTTACACAAGCTGCCAACAAACATTTAACATTAGGGCGTATGTTCTGAGGATAGTATCATTAGCTACAGGCTACTTCTGCTCTTATTAACGGATAGAATGGTGGTCAAATGGTGAAACATGACATGCTGTCTCTGTTCAGGTCAGGTCTTTTTTTAAAGTTATTGCTTTAATCAGATTAGGGTAGGTTGATTTATTACTATGATTGTTCGTGGATATTGCTGGTCAGGTGCTGCACAGTATTTGCATTTACAGTTGATTAAAGGAAGGTATGACCTTCATGTGTTGACCTACATAGATTATCAATAAATCTATTAATCCAATATTAGTAGTGCAGAATTATTCATTATGTATTAAATGCTTTATTTTGGATTTGATTAACCACTCATATAATCTGCATCAATTTACTTTCGATTTAAGTACAGATACAACAATATTTTTTTTTTTTTTTTAAAGATATGTGAATACATAAAAATATATGAACGGCTTAATAATCAGCAATTTTTTTTTTCACGTTAACTAAACCACTATAGCGGTCAAGTTGACTTGCTTAATTAACACCACAGTGACTCAACTTGAACAGTATGACTCTAGACCTTATGAATTGCACATGTATGATTTTCTCCCTCCTCTGATCATTATAACTTGGAGTCTGTAGGTCTCTACAAGCTTTGGATTAGGGTTTTAGGCAGTCACATTATTCCATTCCCCCTGACAGATTCTCTCAAGTTCTGTCAGATTCAATGGGAAGTGTCTGTGAACTGCCACCTTCAGGTCTCTCCACAGGTGTTCTCTAGGGTTCAGGTCTGGGCTTTGGGTGACACTAAAGGACAAGGCTGTATGCACTAAGTAATAGCATTTGACAGAATTCCTCCACTATCCACGCACTATGCTTCACCGTGGAGATGGTACTATCAGGTGATAAAGAGTGCCAGGTAACATCACGCTCGAGTTCTTCCTGAAGAGCTCAGTTGTCATCAAACCAGAGATTCTATAAATGTCTTTCTGCAAATTTCACACACGCTGACATCTGTGTTTTACTGAAATGGGGCTTTCACCTGACCACTTCACTGTATTGACTTCATTAATGTGGCACTGCAGAGATATTCACCCTTCCAGCAGTGTCTTCCATCTCTGCAATAGATGTACTCTCAGTCAGAGAAGGCCGTTCTTGTATAGCTACTGTGCAGCTGGACGGTCCACTCTGGGAAAAGTCCTAGTGGTTCTAGACTTTTTTATTTTTATTTTACTGTGCTCACGCCCACAAGCTTTAGAAATGGTTTTAAACCCTGACCTGTCCCTCATCACAGTTTCATTCCTGTGCACAATTTGTTAACTGGACTTCATGGCAACATGCAGTGTGAATTAGCTTTCTCCACTCTGTCCACTCAATTCAATTTGCCGAAGATGGAATCCACATTCTAGGCACATCTAAATGTCATGGCAAAGTATGCTCTCATTTTATTATTGACTGTAGGCAGTCATGTAGAAATGGGTGGGTTATACTCTCCCAAACATACAATTCTGACTAGTCTACAGGGATGAATGTGTTGAAAGCAGCACTGTTCTTTGTCTACAGTATCCACATTATCATGGTTCATTATTATTGTTCATGTGCTGATGCTGAAATCACTGTAAGACTGTAATATTTCAGAATTTGCTTCTTTTTTACACTTTGGTGCCATCTAGGCAGTATGCAAAGTACACTAGTGCACTCTTTAGGAGAAAGCTGAATGGAAAAGGAGAACGTGAGACAGAGACACAGGGAGAAATCACCCTCAGTCAAGATAAGAGTTACCCTGAGGTAAAGAGTGAGAGAGACGACTATAGAGAAAGAAGCAAAGAGACAACAAGAGAGGACGGAGAGAAACAGGTTTGTGGAGAAACTCAGAGACAGAGAGCCACACACACACACACACACACATGCATAGACAGAGAAGGGCAGAGCTTTTGAAGGCTGGATAGATTGCTTTGAGGTGAGGACTGAAGAGAAGATGGTTTTTTAGCTGTGAGTGGGCCTGATCTCAGGGGCTGCATCAAGAATCAGCCTGTCTGAACTCAACTGTCAGCCAGTGAGGGATTACAGCAGGCCAGGTCAATGGGAGCACACACACACGCACAAAACTAGGTGTTGCTAAAAGAGACACACACTATTATTATTATTATTATTATTATTATTATTATGAGAAGAGCAATAAAAGGGACAAATCACATTGTTATTCCTCTGAAAATCCTCTGAACCTCTTGTGCTCCAAGCTGCTGAACCAGCTTGCTTGAGAATTTATGAAATTGTAAATGTCAACATTTGAAATCTGTGAAAATATCACCTGGTGGTTTTAGAGGGCTTGAAAACAAGTCTGCATGGTCTTAAGTTTAGCAAATACCAGTTTTTCAAATAAAAAAAACAAACCAACAACACAAAAGCAGAGCTGGGTCTAGATGATGGCCCTGTGTTGCTTGTGTCCTGGATTTTGTCTTTTGGGAAAGTTAAAACAGGCTGTGTAACTGAGACATTTATTTTTATTACCATTATTAATATTTATTTTTACCTGACATGTATTGTAATCCTTGAACTACTTACTGCACACATCAATTTTGTGAGAATAAGGTTCAATTCCCTCTACAACATCTGACAAGTAAGTGTGTTCCTCCCTCCACCTCCGCCGTTGCTTCTGCATCTTCACTGTAGAAATCTCAGCTCCCAACAAGCCTTTTCCATTAACCTCATCACAACATCAAACACCACCTGCCTGTCCAACACGTCTCTCATTTCGCTTCATTTAGACAAACTCACAGCGGCCTCTGAGGTAAATATCTTCCTGTTTCCCAGTTTGAACTTTAACACTCACCAGCAACCTCAAACAGAAGCTCCACAGTGTAAAGCCAGCTGAACCTACACGCAGCCTTTGAACGGGACCTTTCCAGGGCGCCACGCAACAGCTAAAGAACTCTGTTCTTTAACACTAGTGATCAGAGCGCTCCAAGTCCGAACTCGGCATTTCCTCTTGTCTCCCACTGAGCCGTCTGCTTTGATTGATGAAGTCACTTTGACCCTCCGTTAGTTTCTCAAAGCCCTGCTTCCCTTATAGCTGTGGGCAACTTCCCTTCTGCCTTTCTCTGTCTCTGAGCTACTTTCTTTGACCCCCACCCCTTTCTTCATTTGGCTTTGGGGTAACATTTTTTTCTCTGTCACTTCAATTTTCCCTTTCACTCTTGCTGGGAGCAATGCCTCTCCCTCAGTGATTCTCTTTCCTCTTATCTCCTCTCTCATATTGGTTGAGGATGACATCTCCCTCCCTCTTTATGCCCTTGTCTCTTTCTCTTGTGTGACTGCGCCGGATGTATTTTTGTTAATTTAACGTCCTTAAGACAATACTGCTACATGCTCTGTCAACTTCGAGTCACGACTGATGGTAACCCTCGGGATAAAAGAGTGCAGAAGACAATGCTGGATGTTCAGAATGATAGAACAATCCTTTCAAAATAGGTGTACTTTAAAATGTGTTCCTAACTTATGGAACACAGACACACCGTACGGTGCAGACTGATTTGGTTTCAATACAAGTCAATCAGAATTACTTTAAATGTTTAATGATGTTCAACTTGCTCAGTTGCATTAGTTTATTTTAACCTTAACTGATCATCATTAACTAACTTGTTGTTGTTACATACTGTACATGTAACCAGACCCTAACCACAAATGTATTAAATGAGGGAATGCATGTATAAATGTATACATTTCAGGGTCATGTAAAATTGAGAAATGATGCTATTTTAATAGCTTTTAGATCAGAAAATGTAGAATGAGTCATTTTAAAAGGTCATTTCAAATTATCGTTTTGTTGATTTCAAGTATCGCAGTGTGTCCCACATTGTTGGCACAAGTCGGACAACTGGTTCATTCTGTTAAATCCGTGGTGTCAGTCAGAGAGAGATGACTCTCTTCTCATGCACTCATTAGCTAAGCTGAACAAGCCTATTGGAAACGGAACTGACTCAATGAAGCAAACAACAGGAAAGCCAAAGGATTTCAGCAATGGTGCCATTTAATCTTTTATTTATAGTAGCTATAAGCCACCTGTAGATTTTCACACCTTCGCCCAGTTTTTCATGGTTAAATACAGACTGCAACAGTAAGTCTTAATGCAAAATGCAAACCAACCAGTATCTGGACAGATGCAACACAAGAAAATAGTAATGCTTGACCTAATGCACAAATGAAAATTGAACATTTTAGCACTTTTCTATACAGCCTCTGATTAACAGTAATCAAGTACTTTAACTTATAAATGAATGTATATATATTTTTGATATATTCATGGCATAAAATATACTTAGTACCCTGAGAAGTAACCTTCTCTACAGCCATGCAGCTCCACTTGCCTCAAATGACCCCTCACTTCTGCCAACACTAACAGGTCAAAAGAACTAGAAATTATATAAATATAAATTTAGCTGTATTTTTTATTTATTTATTTTATTACAAAAGGTACATTTTGATTAATATTAGATAAGATAATAACATGTGCATATGAACATTTTTATTTTCAAAAATTCTATATTTTATAGAAAATTTAGGGTTTCTAAACACGGCCCAAACAGACAATCAGGACTATTTAAAATGATGAAAGGTCTAAGCTGTTATGCTGTTATGTTACATTACTTTCATCTGTTATTTCAAAACATACCACAGGGTGAAAATTGATAAATGGGACTTTTGAGTGAGCCCATTAATTAGTGTTATAGCTTTTTGCCTTGGTTTTATCCACAAAACTACAATGATCAGCTACCTGTTAATATAATATATAGTTAATAAAAGTTACATGCAGCTGGTGGTGGAGGTTCTATGGTCTAGTTTTAGGACTAGCAAGGAGACCAGATCACATTGTAGATCATATTTATAGTCTGGACATTAACCCAGCATCCATGGCCAGGTTAGAACTTTACCATGACTCTGTTGGGAAGCTGGTTGTCTATAAACCCCAGGGTTGGTGGTTCGATTCCTACTATCTGTTATTATTATTAATATATACTGTACCTTTCCAAAAACAAATACACAGTCTGTTCAGATCCTAAGAGGATAGAGGAAGAAGATAGACTTCTGGGGTTGTCCATAAATAAAAATAAAAAAAGAGAGAGAGAGAAAAATAGGAAAAAAGGCAGGAGGGCACTTCTATGTTACTTGGTGTTTGTTTATGTGCAGAGTCAAATAAAGAGCCCATATTATCCAAAATCCACTTGTTGGTAATTTAGTTACATTTAAGTAGAAAGAGAGACACTTCTGAAAGGGTTCAGTTCACTTAGACCTCAAAAGGGTGAAACCTCACATCAGCAAGGCAGCCATCACTAATCCAGCAACTCTGATGTCAGACTCAGTTTTAAAATCACTTTCTTTCTGTATGAATATAGTTTGTCAGCATAAAAAATTGTATAGTTTTTAAAACAGAATGTTTTGTTTCTTCCTCCCTGCTGACACGCATAACTATTGACAAATTGTCCATACATGGTAGACATGTTGCTGTGGCTGCTACTGGATGTATTATACATTACTTTAAATAATTCATTAATTACATTACTTTTTAAAGATATGTCTTCCTGTGCATCACAAAACTATTTCTTGGGAAAACCATACACTTACCATTTAAAAAAATGAATGTACATGGGTTATTATGTAAAGTCATGCAGGTAAAACTAAAGTGACAAAGTAACCATTTAAGGCAAATATGACTGTACAATCATTGTGGTTTACAATGAGACACAAATGCATTTTAAATTGGTGGATCTATTTGTCCCAGTTGTCAGCTTCAGTATCTCGGGAGAGACGATGCTGCCATCATGGCCTTCAGGTTTGTTTGTGTCTTACTCTTTGATCTGGTGTTTAAAGTCTTTGCTCTTTCTGTCTCTGTTTCACTGTCCCCAGCTGTGCAGCATGTAGTCAGGTAGTTTTGCAACACAAGAGCCTTTGAAATGTAAATCAGAGCAGTGTGTGTGTGTTTGTGTGTGCATGCATGAGAATTTTATAAGCTATGTATAAAAGTGGAGTTGCCAACCAGACAGAGCCAATGACTAGAAGAAGTGAAAATCCACAGGGGCCCACTTTCTTGGGAGCCTCTCGTCTTTTGTATAATTTCAATAAACATGTTTAATATTCATTCAGCACCATTATACAGTACCTTATCCTGTTTACCCTCACAGCATGAAAATGTTGTTCTCTATGCAAAATTTTACTTTACATGAATAAAGGGCTGTGCTGGCCTGACTGTGGCAGACAGAGCAGGAACATTGGCTACATTGTGTTCACTTCCTCAAGCTCATACATGAACAACTCTGAGTCAAGGTTCATTGTAAAACTTTGTCTGAGACTAGACACGGTAAGCTGTAGTCGTTCCAAAGTTATCAGTTACTAGGGAGTATAAAGTTTACTCTGTTATTTGCTAATAATGTGGTTTTAGACATATCTGTTAGACTGTTTCCAAGTACATAGGTTGATAAATAATGGACTGATAAGTTTGGCATTTGGCTTCTCCACATCACTATACTAAAGGTAAAATGAAGCACTCAGTGAAGTCAAGTCTTTCTGCCTTTACTAAACATACACTAGTGGTTTGAGATCAGGCGACTGAATTTCTTTGCCTTGAGAAATTCTTGGGTTGCTTTTAGTTAATGTTTTGGTTCATTATACATATATACACATACATATATATATATATACATATATATATATATATATATATATATATATATATATATATATATATATGAAGTGGCTGAATCTGAGCAGAGTATAGCCTTACATTTCAGAAATCATACTGATACTTCTGTCAGCATGCACATCATCAATAAACATAAGCGAGCCCGGTAAATTAGCAGCTATATTCACATTCCCAGCACTGCTTCTACCATGTTTGACACATGATGGAGGCAGCTAATCTTGGTTTCATCAGCCCAGAGAATCTTATTCCACAACTGCTCAGGCTTCTTTAGCTGTTTTCCAGCTAAGTCTAATCTGGCCTTTCTATATGTTGTTGTTAAGCCTCTGTCTCTGTATTTACAATAATTAAGTGTCTCTTGAATGTAGATTTTGACAATGACATTCCTACCTCCTAAAGTGTGGACTCCCAGAGGCTGGTAGCAGGGTGGGGCGAGAGGCAGTTGAAAATAGTACACAAGTCCATGTATATGTGTGTTGTGGTTTTGGTTTTAGAATCATTGCACACCATATGTTCAACAAATTGGCTGTTTTGGACCAAAATCTTTCCATTCAAGTAAATTTTGTATTCTCATGCTAGTGGTATCGTGAGAAAACAAACCTGCATTTAAAAAGGACCTAATTTACAGTGTATCCAGAAAGAATTCACAGCCCTTAACCTTTTCCATACTCTCCACAGGCTTATTCAGAAATGGATTTAATTTATTATTTTACTTAAAGATCTACAAACAATACTCCATAAGGAGAACTTGAAAGAAGTTTGCTTTAAATCACATCACTATACATAAGTATTCACAGCCTGCGCCTTGAATATAAAATTTAAATTCTGGTGCATCCTGTCTCAACTGATCATCCTTGAGATGTTTCTACAACTTAACTGGAGTCCACCTGTGGGAAATTCAGTTGATTGGACATCATTTGGAAAGGCATACTGTCTATATAAGATCCCACAGTTAACAGTGCATGTCAGAGCACAAAACAAGCCATGACGTCCATGGAATTGGTTGTGGCCATCCAAGACAAGATTGTCAAGGCAAAGATCTGGGGAAGGTTACAGAAATATTCCTGAAGCGTTAAAGGTCGCAATGAGCACTGTGGACTCCATCATCTGTAAATGAAAGAAGTTTGGAACCACCAGGACTGCTCCTAGATCATGAGAGAAGGGCCTTAGCCACCCAGGTGAACCCAATGGTTCCTCTGAAAGAGTGCCAGCAGTTCTCTGTGAAGAGAGGAAAACCTTCCAGAATAAAAACCATCTCTGCAGCATTCCCCAAATCAGGCCTGTATGGTAGGTAGAGTGGCCAGATGGAAACCAATTCTCAGTAAAAGGCACATGACAGCCTGCCAGGAGTTTCCCAAAAGGCACCTGAAGGACTCTCAAACCATAAGAAGAAAAATTCTCTGGTCTGATAAAACAAAGATCAAACTTTTTGGTCTGAATGCCTTCGTCATATCTGGAGGAAACCAGGCACTTCTCAGCACCTGGCCAATACCATCCCTCTAGCGAAGCATGGTGGTGGCAGCATCATGCTGTGGGGATGTTTTTCAGTGGCAGGAACTGGGAGACTTGTCAGAATTGAGTATAAGATGAATGCAGCAATGTACAGAGACATCCAACCTGATGGAGCTTGAGAGGTACTGCAAAAAAATGTCCAAACACATTTATTAATTAATTTCAAATAAACTGGAAAAATTGATGCACTGTATTTGCTAATTAAATGCTAATTAAATTGCAAAACAGATTACATATCAAGGATGTATAAGGTTAAGGTGCCGAACAGTAAATAAAAAAAGTAAAATCTAAATAAATAACTTAACTTAACTCGCACAAGATTTACCAGCTTGAATGAAGCAGACACAACCCACAGCCACAGAAGTAAGCATTCTGTCCCAGTTCCATTTTATAGCCCGTTCCTTACAGCATTTGATGTGGTTTTTGCTGCAAGTCTGTTAGTCCTAGTTTTGATAGACCTGAACCTTCCCTCTGATGGCAGCAATTCAAAGAAAGACTGTCCAGGGTGTGAAGTGTCCTTGAGAATGTTCTGGGCTTTTTTGAGGCAGCGGGAACTGTGAAGTTCTTTCAGAGGGAGTAGAGGGCAACCGGTGATCCTCTGTGCAGTTATAATGACCCTCTGGAGAGTTTTCCTCTGAGCCACTGTGCATCTGCTGAACCACACACAAACACAGTACATGTCAATGCTCTCAATAGAGCATCAATAAAAGGACACCAGCAGTCTCTGGGGGATGTTGTTCTTCCTAAGTACCCTTAGGAAGTTTAGTCTCTGCTGGGTAGGGTGGAAGTCCCAGGTTCATCAGTTTATTAACCAGTTTGTGGGGAAGAATGGTGTTAAATGCAGAGCTATATCCATAAAGAGTATCCACACATAGTTCCCCTGCTGCTGCAGGTGATGCACTGTGGAGAGCTATGGCATCCTCTGTGCATCTTTTCGCCCTGTACGCAAACTGGTGTGAGTCGAAGGATGGTGGGAGGAGTGATGTGATGTTACCTTGTACCAGTTTTTCGAAGCACTTCATTACCACTGAGTGCAACTGGCCAGTAGACAATGAGACTGGTGATGTGGGTTTTCTTGGGCAGGGAGACTGTGGTGGAGGACTTCAGGCATGGTGGGACAGTAGACCAGGTCAGAGACTGGTTGCGTGAACCAGCTGGCCAGAGTTTTCACCAGGATTTTCAGTCCTTCAGCATGCGTCCAGAGGCTCAAGCAGCCTTCCTCGGGTTGACGGTCCTCAATAGGCCCCTTACTTCATGCTTCTTCATGGTGAGGCTGAGGCTGCTGTGGGCCGCAGGATGTAGATGTATGGGTGTGTCTGGTTGCTCTACCTCGAAGCAGATGAAGAAGAGGATCAGCTCCTCTGCAAACGGGGAGTCGCCTTAGGAGGCACAGAGAGTGGTAAGATGCTGGACTCCCTACTGTTGTTGCTGTGCAGACAACCTTCAATCCTCCTCTTTTAATCGAGTTTGGCCTTCCTGATGCTTCTCTTCAGGTTGGCTTGTGTCGAGCTGTAGAGAGCCCTATGGCCAGACCTGAAGGCAGTGTTCTTCTCCCTCAGTAGCTGCTGGACCTCCCGGTTCATCCAGGGCTTCCTGTTAGGGTACACCCTGATGTGCTTGTCCACCGTAACAATGTCTATGTAGTTCTTAATGTTACATAGCACACCATCCGTAAACACCTCCAGGTCTGGATGTTCAAAGATGTCCCAATTGGTCCTCTCCCCTCCCCTCTTTTGATAACCCCTCTCCATGGTACATGGTTTCTAACAACAAATATAAGAAAGAATAGGAAGAAAACGTTTTGAGCAGTAGCTTTAAATGGCTTACACCAGCAAAGGGTGGACTAACCAACCCTTAGAAAGAAGCTTCTGTTGTTTAACAAGAAATCCTTTCCTGAGACAGAAATTATTAGATTTGCTTAGTCCCCCTGAAGCATTTGTATATGTATACTCAGCTTACAGTTATGCCCTTGCCACATACTTCAGTCCAAAGAGTGTTTATTTATTCAGTGTGCTTGACCTGTTCTAGAGGCATTTCTCACATTTGGAGCTTTCTCCTAGGTGTTGTTGTTTTACAGTCCTTTTTATGAGTAACATAATTGGCACCCCTCATTTGGTATGCCACCAATGCAATTTCAGTTATACTGGAGAATCTTTGCACAGAAACCAACCAGTTTACCAAAACTGCACTACCTACCTATTTTGACTTAGGACCTCTGTTCAGACTAATGCTACAACAAGCATCCGAAAGCCAGTTGGATGTTGTGCACTTATTAATAGTTAACCAAGTTTTTTCTTACCACACATGGGGAGGTGTTTTAGGGGTTGGGGTCCAGAACACCATACCAGTGTGGTGGTGTTTGTGTGTGGACTGGAGCTAATGCGTTTGCAGGTTTACTGTGTGTAACATTAATGGCAAAAATTAGGTGGGAAGATATGTCCTGGTTTATGTAAAAAGTTGTTCAAACCATTTTGCCTGCTGCAGAATGGTTTATTATGTCCTTGCCGTGTTCTTACCTAAAGCCCAACCATTTGCCACTGTATATGCAAACATTCAGTTGGACTGTGGCCCTTGTCTGATTTCTCAGTGAGAAGTGAATTCAATAAAAGTCATCAAATTTCCTGCTCACTGCTGTTAAACCCAATAACTGGTCATTTAAAAGTTAAGAAAATGTATGTGAACCTTGTGAAATTTTGTCATTTTCTACATTGATTTGTCATAAAAGACAAGCTGATCTTTATCTAAGTTAAGAGTATAAAAAAATCTAATGTGCCTAAAATAAAAAGACAAAAAAACATTCTGGTCTTTCATGTCGGAATTTTTTGATACACTTGGGCCCTGATACATCAAAGCTGGCCCAAATAATGATGTTTCTTCCACCATACTTTACGATTGGGATGATGTTTTCATGCTTATATGCAGTGACCTTTTTATGACATATGTAGTGCTGTCTGTTCTTTCCAAATAGTATTCATGGTGCCCCCCGAGGCAGACGTGTTTGCTCACTCCGCTCTTGAATGCCGGTTTTTCTTTCTTTTTGTTTGTTTTTTGTTTTTCTCTACAATGCACAAATGCAATGCACTGTTAACCTACAACAGACAGGCATTACTGGACATAGCTAACTTAAGTAACAATATAAAATTTACTGATTTTATTCCTGCGGAGCTGCAACCCATTGTACGCTCTTGGAATCACCGCGCCCAGGAAGGCCCCAAAGCACTGGGCCTGAGTGAGATAGCTGACCCGAGGAAGGCGCTCCGGAGATGTCGGCGCAAGCGAGGCAAGAGAGGAGGGCTCCATGCTAGACTAAAAGCCCTAGCTAGCCGACCACCGCTACCCAGTCTTTTGCTGACTAAATAAACTGGACGAACTGAGGGCACAACGGGAGATAAGAGAATGCTGTGCTCTGATTTTTACCGAAACATGGCTCTCAGAGAAAGTCCCGGAATCCTCTATTCAGCTACAGACTCATTCCATTTACTGAGGAGACAGGACCGCAGCCTCCGGTAAAGCGAAAGGAGGAGGTGTGTGTGTATTTATCAACAATTTGTGGTGTGGAAACACACAGACTGTTTACAATTACTGTTCACCGGACATGGAGTTTTTACTACTGAAATGCCATCCCTATACTATCTACCGAGGTGTTAATAGCCTCTGTTTACGAGCTGCTGCGAACTCCGCAGCAGCGCTAGGTAAGCTCCATGATGTTTTTAATACCTTAGAGACAGACTATCCAGATGCTGTCTTAATTGCTGCTGGCGACTTCAATCAGTGCAACTTACGGACAGTACTTCCCAAATACTCCCAACATGTGAACATTCACACCCGCGGAAATAACACACTGGACAAAGTTTATAGTAATATATGTGATGCATACAGAGCTGCACCCCGCCCCCACTTTGGACACTCAGACCACATTTCTTTGTTTATGTACCCGGCTTACAGACAAAGACTGAAACAGACAAACCCTGTCACTAGACAGGTTAAACTTTGGACAGGAGAGAGTGAAAAGATCTTGCAGGATTGTTTTGTTTCAACAGACTAGGATGTGTTTAAGGTTGCAGCCACTCAGGATGACTCCTCTGTCAACATACAGGATTATGCATAAGTATGTAACTGGGTACATCAGCACTTGTGTTGAAAACATTATACCCACCATACAGGTCAGGAAGTTCCCCAATCAGAAGCCCTGGATAAACAGTCAGGTACGTCACATGCTGCATGCTCGATCTGTTGCATTCAGAGAGAAGCTGGACAGTTTCTACTCCACTGCTGACGCCGGGCGTCTGTGGCAAGGCCTGCAACACATCACAGACTACAGCACTGTTATGAGCACTACCATCAGCTCCTCAGACAGCCTACCGGATGACCTCAACACATTCTATGCCCATTTTGAGACCGATGGAAACACTACAGGTAACAATACAGAAAGGCACACACACCTGGACACTAAACACCACCCAACTGGTCAAGAAGGCACAACAAAGACTGTACTTCTTACGAAGGATGAGGAAGGTTGGCATGTCTCCCAAGATACTCAACAGCTTCTACAGCTGTGTTGTGGAGAGCGTCCTTACCAGCTGCATTACTGTGTGGTACGGCAACACTACTGTGGCAGACCGTAAACGTCTGCAGAGAGTGGTGAAGATCATCAAAACTCCACTGACCTCTCTGCAGACCATTTACCATTGTAGAGTTCACAGGAGAGCTGCTACCATCCTCAAAGACCCCACACATCCCCAAACGGGCTCTTCACACTTCTCCCCTCAGGACAAAGGTACAGGAGTGTGAAATGCAGGACGTCCAGGCTGAGCAACTCCTTCTTTCCCTCAGCCATCAGACTTTTAAATGCATAACTTCCACAACATACAATTATCATATGTCATTGCCATGCTAATGACACTGCTGCTGTTACGGTACTATTTGCACATTTTGTACTGTACTATTGCACATACTATTTGTACATACTGTTTATTTTATTAACATTACTTGATTCTATTTATTTACATATTGTATTTTATTTCTATTTTCATGCCCTATTTGTATTGTACTGTTTAAGCTGTAGGCATTCACTGGACGGCAAAGAAAGAATTTGTCCTAGTACCACTTGTCAATGTGCCCTGACTTAAACCCAATTGAGCATCTCTGGAGTGACCTGAAAATGGCTGTCCACCAACGTTTACCATCCAACCTGACTGTAGATCATCTCCAGTTCAAAGGTGAATGGCAGAGGATCCCCAAATCCAGGGAAACATGTTGCATCGTTCACAAAAAGATTCATGGCTGTATTAGATCAAAAGGGAGCTTCTACTAAATACTGAGCAAAGGGTCTACTAATACTTATGACCATGTGATATTTCAGTTTTTCTTTTTTAATAAATCTGCAAAAATGTCCGTCAATATGGGGTGCTGTGTGTACATTAATGAGGAAAAAAATGTACTTAGTTATATTGCAGCCATTCTCTAAAATCATTAAGAGTGAAAAATTTAAGGGGGTCTGAATACTTTCCGTACCCACTGTATGGTAAGTGCTGCCGTTACTGGCGGAGGCCACAAAAGGTAGGGTAGAGTTTTCTTGTGTTCTCTGTGATCTTCATTTCAAATCAATCGAACCTGAATTGTTTGTGAGTGGATACTGTTTTTTGTTGCATGCAAATAACAGTGAATTGTTAGTTACACACTTGCTAGTAACTTAATATTGATTTTAATTTTTCAATCAACCCTCTTCTTTTTTTCCCCATTGGGGGAGTTGCTGGCCAAAACAACGACAGCTGAGTGCATTGGTACAAAATGGCACTGGGACAAAAATGAACCCATCAGCCTAATAAAGATTTAACTATCGGCAGTGTCATAGCTCTCTAAATTCCCAGCTGTATTTTGTTGTTTCATTAAGCTGAGGAAGAGATTCACCAGTCACACTGAGCAGCTAATAATAAGCACAGTGGTGATGTTCTTTGTTATACCACTCAAAATGAGACTATTGTTTACTGTTTTGGACAACATTATATTCCGAGACTTGTTTGTGGGTTGCTGTATTGTCTTAATCCTGCAGAGATAAATGCTGTGACAACTCAATGGCTACGCTCTTTGCTGCTTTCAGTATATAAATGAGCAATCACAAAAATTTCAAAAAATACCCAGGCCAGATTTGAATGGAAATCACAGAATTTGGAGTGACATTCTATTGAAAAGTTGGCAGAATTTTCACAGTTTACTGTGGACATTGAAGAGCGTTATGTTGGTTTTTAGTTTATGGATAAAGCATGACACTGACACGGCAAGTTTAGGATTGAGTCAAACTTGGGCCACTTGGGGACACTCAAAAACACCCATCATTAAATGGCATTATGAACTAGCAGACTATGTCACGTTAAACTTTGTTATATAACAAGGCAAAATGGTCCAAAATTGTTAACATACATAACACAGAACATGGACACACACAAACACACACACGCCACGGTTATCTTTCCTCCCTATTTTGGTACAAAGTGAGGTTAAGAAAAGTGGGGAGTGGACATGAGTGGACCGTGAGCCGACAGACCTGTTAGCATCAATAAAACTAATTGTAAAACTAATGATTTTCTCTGCAAAAGCACTTCAGAGTTGTTTGCTGCTAATCCTGGAGGTTGTCGGGTGAGATAAGGAGTAATGAGCTGAGATTTAAGGTTATCTACTATGCCGATTTGTGAGGTAGTGGTAATTATTGTTTGCCTGTGACTTATTGTTTGTAGTGTGCTGATGTTACAATACTTAAGGAGCTGGCAATTGCCTTAAAGGAAGTCTAGACTTTATCGGACGATCTTCGTCAAGTTTGAGAGAAACTTAAAACATGCTCAAACAACACAATACAAGCTAGTTGGTGCAAATCCTACTAAACTTTAAAGTAGTTCAATTAGAATAGATTTTGCAACAAGAATAGAATATATGTTGAGCATGATTTATTATAAATCAGTAGTAAGGCTACTGAGCTCCATCCATTACAACCCTGTCACCTAAAAATTATGTTTCTACACAACTAAACTGCAATCATAAGTATGTTTTTGTGGGGATTGTAATTACAATCAGATTTTGTTTTCTGTTAACACAATGACCATACACTGACTTTTTTTTTTTTTTTTTGAATGGGCAAACACTAAGATTTCTGCCTTTAGCATTGATTACAGCACGCATTGGCCACCAACAGTTGTGTTCGGGTTTACGACCACCAGATGCTGCTTCGACTCAGATATAATGCACCGACTATGCTGCATGACGATCTGCAGGATGACCTCCGCAACCTCAGGTTACTACGACCTCGGCCACGACCACCAGGCCCCCAGTCCTCGGCCTCGCCTGATGCCGGGGGAAAGGACATCGGAAGCGGTGCTCGAGGAAGCAGAAGTGGGGCAAGCGGGCGGGTGTTCGGGCTAGGTTAAGTGCTAACCCTAGCCGGCCAGCTTTACCGTCCATGTGTTTATCCAATGTCTGCTACCTGGACAGTAAACTGGACTACATCCAACTTCAGCGAACTAAGATACAGTAAGATAAGATATTCTTTATTGATCCCACATTGGGGAAATTCAATTGCTACAGCAGGTCAGTGCAAAAAGAACAACAGCAATGTGCAAAAAGAATGAGAGGGTGTGCAAAAATACAAAAGTAATAAACATTTTACGAGAATCTACAACTCTACTACGCGGCGTGAGTACAGAGACTGCTGCGTCTTTGTCTTCACACAGACGTGGCTCAGCGACAGTCCCAGACGCCGCCATCAAGCTACACGGCCTAGCCGCGTTTCAAGCCGACAGAAACCCAGCTCTGTGCGGTAAGAGTCGCAACGGTGGTGTGTGTGTTTTTATTAAAACGGACTGGTGGACTTATTAACACTGTACTGGTTTCCAGCTACTGTTCACCACTCTGCACCACAGTTTGTGACTGTTCAGTGCAGACCTTTTTATTTACCGAGGGAATTCACCACCGTTTTCATCTTTGGCATTAACGCCAGGAGGGATGTAGACTCCAAAGAGGCGTTGGGTGAACTACATGTGTCTATCAGCGACGTGCAGAACACCCAACCTGATGGGCTGTTCATCATTGCCGGAGATTTCAACCATGTAAATCTCAAGTTAGTGCTCCCTAAACTCCATCAGCATGTGGACTTGGCAAGGAGAGGGGAGAACGTGCTGGATCGTGTTTACACCAACATCCCCTGTGCGTACCAAGCAGAGCCCCGTCCCCACCTCAGATACTCAGACCACATCTCTGTTATGCTAATTCCAGCATACAGACCACTTGTCCGACGCTCCCAACCAGTTCTGAAGCAGGAAAAAGACCTGGCCAGCAGGAGCCATCTCTGCTCTTCAGGACTGCTTTGAGTGCACCGACTGGGACATGTTCAGGGAGGCTACAACCACCAGCGATTCCGTCAACTTGGAGGAGTACACATCATCAGTGACCAGTTACATCAGTAAGTGTGTTGATGATGTGACCATCTCCAAGACCGTCACTACCCGCTCCAACCAGAAACCGTGGATGACTGCTAAGGTGCGGGCCCTGCTAAAGTCAAGGGACTCCGCCTTCAGGGTAAGAGACAAGACGGCATTAACAGCAAGGGCTGAACTGTCCCGAGCCATCAGAGAGGCGAAGCGTGCACATGCCAGGAGGATCCACAACCACTTTGAGGACAGTGGAGACAGCCGGCGCATGTGAGGGCATCCAGGCGATCACTAACTACAAGACAACTCCACCCATCTGTGACAGCTATGCCTCCCTCCCAGATGTGCTGAATGACTTCTACGCCCAATTTGAGGTACAGGTAAAGGGTAACATGGACAGTTTCTTCCCTCAAGCCATCAGGCTCCTCAACACACACACAACAAACTGAACTTTGAACTTGATGCTGCCCATTTACAAACTGTTATGATTTGTGTAAAATAAAGATATGTAAACATTATTTGATCTTGCTGTTCTTGAACATAATTCCACCATCGTTTTTACAGTACATCAGATGTACATTGGACATTTCAGCTACTGGTCGCTGCTGTTTTTGTGTTCTTGTTGTCTTCAGATGTCTGTCTGCACTTTCTCTTTGTGTTCTTGCACTGTTTGCACTAGGTTGCACAGGATGCTCTTTATGTGGCTAGGACAACTTAGCCGTCCTCAGCTCCATGTTCTGTCTTGTTACTGTCCTATGTAGCACCATGATTCTGGAGAAACGTCTCATTTCACTATGTACTGCTTCAGGCAGTGGTTGGAATGACAATAAAGCTTCTTGACTTGACTTGACTGGTATGCTTTGCAATGCCCCAACATTTATTCCCGTCCAGTGTTGCGTCAATTCTTTGCCAAGATCTTGTATTGATGATGGGAGAGTCGGACCTCTGCACAAAGTCTTCTCCAGCACATGCCAAAGATTCTCAATGGGGTTAAAGTCTGAACTCTGAGGTGGAATCCTGGCATTGTCAGCTTGGAATATGCCCGTGACATCAGGGAAGAAAAGTCCATTGATGGAATAACCTGGTAATTCAGTATATTCAGGAAGTCAGCTCACCTCATTCTTTGGACACATAATGTTGCTGAACCTAGACCTGACCAACTGCAGCAACCCCAGATCATAGCACTGCCCCCACAGTAAGATGGGTACTAGGCATGATGGGTGCATTACTTCATCTGCCTCACTTCTTAACCTGATGCCCCCATCACTCTGAAACAGGGTAAAACTGGACTCATCAGACCACATGACCTTCTTTATGCTTCCTAGCAAATTGAAGCCTTTTCCAATTAGCCTCACTGACAAATGGTTTTCTTAAGGCTACACAGCTGTTTAATTCCAATATCTTGAGTTCCCTTTGCATTTTTCATGTGGAAATGTTCTTACTTTCACTATTAAACATAGCTGTGAGTACCTGTGTTGTGTTTTTTGATTTCACCAAATGTTTAAGCCGATCACGATCATTCAAGATTTTTTTCCAACCACATTTCTTCCTGGAAGATGATGGTTCCCCACTATCCGTCCAGTTTTAAATAATGCATTTAACAGTACTTAACCCTTTTTTAGTCATTTTAGCCATCTCCTTAAATTGTTGGCATGCATCATCTTATCTACACTTCATTGGCTCCCCGTGAAATTTCGCATTGATTTTAAAATACTACTTTTGACATTTAAAGCATTAAATGGTCTTGCGCCGCATTATCTAAGTGAACTGCTAGTGTCTTATGATCCACCACGCCTACTTCGCTCAAAGGATGCTGGCTGCCTGTCAGTACCTCGTATCCTAAAAACTACAGCTGGGGGCAGAGCTTTTTCTTACAAAGCCCCAAAGTTATGGAATAGCCTTCCAAATAGCGTTCGGGACTCAGACACAGTCTCAGTGTTTAAGTCTAGGCTGAAAACCTATTTATTTAGTCAAGCATTTGAGTAAATAGATCTGGGAAGGACTCATAGACGTAGAGCATTATGGTGAACTGGTATGTTTAGATGCTGTCTTCCCAACTCTCACTGATCACTCGGGTTTGTTGATGGTGAAGTGTTTGGTTGCTCTACATCCCAGTGCGCCCTCATCTCTGTGTTTCCTTCTGAACCCACCCTTTTAGTTAGGCTGTCATAATTAGTCCTGCCGGAGTCCCTGCTGCACTACACTAAATATACATTCACCTCAAACTTTATCTGACTGTGAATACAACTAACTGCAATCTCTTCTCTCTCTTTCCCTCTCCCTCTCTCTTTTCCCTCTTCCTGTCTCTCTGTCGAGCTACACGTCATTCCACCCTTTGCCCTCTGGACCTGTCTGACTCGTCCTGATGCCCAACTTCTGGCTGGAGATCTCGTCGCCTGGATCCACCGTTTGCCCTTTGGGATGCGTTTGGAGACTGGATTGGTCACAAGCTACTATGATGTCGGCCTCGGCGGACGTCGGAAGCTGTTTCTTGGAGGTCTCGACTCAACGCTCGATAGTCAAGGAATGGAACTAGTCTGCCTGCAATAACTAACTGGACTCCATATTAACTTAAAAGACTTTAACTGTTATACTGGACTGCTGCCTACACAGCATGTAATCACCCATATGAGGATGGGTTCCCTGTTGAGTCTGGTTCCTCTCAAGGTTTCTTCCTGTTGCCTTCTCAGGGAGTTTTTCCTTGCCACTGTCGCCCTCGGCTTGCTCATCAGGGACAATCACATTATTATGACTCATACACATACACTGTTCATGTACTGTTCTTTGGTTGTGTAAAGCTGCTTTGTGACAATGTCAATTGTAAAAAGCGCTCTACAAATAAAATTGAATTGAATTGAATTGAATCAAGCAAAGAAAACATCTGACACTTCTGAAACAGGTTAACATCTTTTCCACAACAGCAGGATGTGTCTGAGAAGCTACTCTGAGTTAGGGTTAAATAACTTGTATTCTGTGGAAGAATAATCATCCATGCAGTAATTATTCAGTGGGAAACTCTTACTGATTTGCTTATCCATTAATACCCAACATATCTGATCTTCACCATCTTGTTTTCTCTACCACAAAAAAAAAAAAAAAAATCAGATCTTGCAATTCAACATAAAGATATATGACTTCAATGCTATTAAAGTTTTTAATTTTATGTTAAGTTTTAAAAATTATGCTAATACATTTTAAATGCTTATAGCATCATCATCATCATCATCATCATCATCATGTTACATTGTATGTATAGTATTATTGTTTGGAGTTGTATCATGGCTGCAGAGACTAAACAAGCTGGTCAGGTAATCAACATGAAAAGCACATTCAGCCACAGATTAATTCCACCAAAAACAAGTAGTCTTTTGTACCCACAACAATAAGGCTGTGCAACAAAATTTAAGCACTATATTTGAACAATACCACACAAACACACATCATTACCATATATCAATCACTCTAGTCACACTTTCTCAATTTATTCAGCTTTTTTTTTTTCCTAAAATACTGTTCAACTAAAGTTCGACAGAAATGCCAATGAGATGTACCAACATTTCTATCATTTCTGGGGATCGAGAAGCATGGACTGGGTTCATTCTTGTTTTTCCATGTCTTGACAGCAAGGTGTTACCTAAATCAGAATTTACCAGACTTTGTGATTGCAATCAGAAGAATGGTGAGTACAAGCATTGTTGACTTTTCTTACAAATTTTAAAGTTATAGTGTAGGCATCTCAAGCTTTTTTTTTTTTTTTTTTAATAATTTTATTTAGCTCCGTTTCTGCTTATATCCTCAGGTCTGTGTTTTTTCTCCCAGCTAAGGGTATTTTCACACCTAAGTTTGTCTGCTCTGGTTCAAATAACTTGATGAGTTTATAAGCTTGTAGCATTTCCCCCTTGGTTTGGGTTCTTTCCACACAGAGAAAATATGAAGATTGGTCATCTGTGCAGATGTCTATGAAGGACGCACCTCACATGTTCCATGTTTGTTCATGATTCATCCTGCATTTAATCTGTATTTAATCCAATGGCATAGAATCATGAAGTTCATACCTTTTAGTCCTGTTTAGGTTCTGTACTGTATGTTTTGTTACAAGAAGGACAGCACCAGAGTTCACTAAATTGTTTAGCTTGAGACCACCTCTGTTTAGGGGTTTCGTCTTGGTACAATTTACACCAATAGGAAAAATTAACTCGAGTTCAATTCAAATGGACTAAAACCTGTAGATGTGAAAACACTCGAAAAACAGCGACACCTTTCTTTCTCTTCACCCCCATAATTGATGAGTTTCTTGATATAATCCTTCTTGGGCAGCAGGGCCTGTGTTCTGGGGCAGTACAGAGTGTAGGTCATTCAAGTTCTGAAAGTCCCAAACAGGAAAACAAGAACATAACCTAACAGTGGCTCAAAAACATCTGCACCAAGGATTTGAAGAATCATTTAGGTATACCAAGATGTATAAGTGTGCATAATCTTACTTACATAACTACATATTGTAATATAATACATAACACACCATATAATTAGCTTACTCACAAACATGGGTTTCTTTGTGATAGAGATCATTATATTACCCATACTTAGTGTCAATATAGACAGGCATGTTTATTCAAGTTGTTTAAAGCCCTCTTCACATTGTCTCCGAGTACTATCAACAGAACTGTACAGATTTGCAAGATAATGATACCACAAGGGGTACTACAGCAACAGATTCTATGCTCAATCTTGTTGTCTAGTTGCAATTAGGGAAAACAAAATAGAGAATTATCATTTTCTTTTGCCCCTGGTGAAGTTTACTAAAAAAAAAAAAAAAAAAAAGTTTTTTGGGGGATATTTGCAAGTGTATAGTTCCAAAAGTTTTCTTCAAAGTTGTGGGGCTAAAACATTATCAGAAAACAGCAGAGTTCACTAACTAGCTCCCACAAGACACTCCAACATAGGTTTCAGTTATAATGTCAATGCAAAATACACCTTTAATAAAAACAGTTGTAAGGACCAAACTGAGTTTTGATAAGTGAGGTAGTCTGTGGCTCAAATTGTTATGGCTATAAACAAAAACAGTCAAATCAATGCAATATCAGTATGTGTGAATGGTTCTGTGTTCCTCTTGGTTTTCTGAGGGCATGCTGAGACGTGATATAGTAAAATCCAAAACCGCTTTGGAAACCCAATGTGAACTTAGATGCTGCTAGGAGAGACAATGGATAACTTATAAAGAGGAGTGGGTGAGTTCAGCTCATTTTACTTGTGTTTTTTTTTTCTTGCATCATCTCTGCAGGCTTATCAAGATGAACAATTTTTCCTAACTAAAGTAGATTACAAAGGAGAGAGAGGACAAACAGAAAAGGGAATTGAACATGCCCCTAAAGGTCTCAACCTTAAAATTGTTGGTAAAAGAAGGGGGGACTTGAGCATTAGTTTAAGGCCATGTTAGCTGTGCCCATAATGATAAATGTGACACTGCAAGTCTGAAAAACAAGCTCTTAAGTTAAGACATACAATTTTTCTAAACCAACATCCCCAGGAGTAGAGCATCATCTTGCTGTGCCTTTCAAAATTTATGTTACTGATAATACCAATTTCCCAAAAACCCTTCGTCATGCGGGGTGGAAAATCTGGGAATTGAACCATCAACCCTGTGATTAACAAATGACCCACTTAAACTGAGCTAACTTCCTTCTTTGCTCCTCATCATTTCGACAGCTGCTTAAGGGCTTTGTCATTTCAATATGAACATGTTGTTATTGAGCACACTGTAATGAGAACACTCATCTTGGTCCTGATGCTGGTCAGCTTTCACATTATCATCCAGGAATATGACTGGTTGTGATATTAGGCATGCTAATATGGTGTAACTGTGAAAGATTACAAAATATGGTATAGTGATACTGGATTTCATATATATGAACAATGGTTTGCACTGCATTTCTTTCTCTCTCATGAATACAACACCCAGTGATACAGTACACTGTAACACACACTGTAACACATTTACTTCAGTCCGGGATTATGCACCACAGGTGAGCTGTATTTGAAGGTAACATTTCCCTTTTGGAGGACTTCAGTGCTATAAATCACATTTTAATGAATACTTCTTGTCTCTTATTTCCATAAAGAAAAAAAAGCTGATTTGTGTCATTGTTGTTCGAAAAGCTCTGCTTTGTGGAATAGTTCTTTCTGAAGAGCGTATCAGCTAGCTGTGAGTCTGTGGCTCCCTGTAGAGTTTTACTTTTGGAAAGCTCTTGCCCCTGATTGGCCATAGCAGGGGTTGAAACTCTTCCAATGTGCCATAAGAATGATAATGGGCTTTTTCCACTCTTTTCTTTATGGACTGTATCATTTTGGAGACTATTTAGAAATGATATGAATTTTGACACAGGCTGGCAAATCTGCATGCATGAATGTGTCCCAAGAAACCTTTCCAACTCCCCCTGCCTTTATTCTTTTGAAAACCTACTTTCTTCCAGAAGCACATTGTGAGAATAAAGGTTAGAGAAAAGTAGAAGGGTATTTGTTGATTGGTAAGGTTTTGTTCGCTTTTCCTCTGCCACCACACAGTCTCTTTATAGTTCTTTGAAATATTATCTACCTTTCTCTACTCAAATACTTACATTTTGAATGATAGAAACAGTAAATCAAATACAAACGAGAGTAGGTCAGATGATGTTAATATTATTTAGTATAAGTAAGTAAACCATTAAGGACACAAGCAAAAAATTAAACATTAATTACACCTGATATTATTCCTCTATTCACTTCTTATTGAAGCACAATGACTTTGCATTATACACACTGAAATTAGATATTGCTCACAGTGGCAAAGACCAGATTGCTGCATCATTTTGTTCCATAAATTAAATCTTTTACAAATGACAGATGGCGTTTGTTCTAATGGCTTTTTGCAGTGATGTTACAGTGTCGGCTAAATTCTGGGGGAAACGTATTATGTTCAGCAGTGTTGTACATTTGTCAACTAATTGGCCAAGTGCGGGGAATCGGAGCACACTTTAGTTAAAGAAAAAAGAAAAAGGGGTATTTGGTTATTTCACCACAGCCTCCTTCTCAACCACTTAATAATATATGAATTAAAATAGTAATATATTCAGTCTATCTTACACAGTAAGATGTTGCTCTGAAGGTGATATCCAGATCACAACAATGCCAAGTCGTTTAGTTGCCCTTTGTGAATTAAAGGTCTTACAGTATGTGCTGTAATAGCATCTTAGTCTTGGGACACATATCATTTAAATAAAAACGAGACAATCTAGGTTGCTCTAATCCTGCAACTAAAACCAAGCAAGTCAGACATTTCAGTCCACAAGACGACGTCATCTGCTGACGAAAATTGATGTGTTATGAATGTATACCTGCAGAGAGCCTCACATGACAAATCGTTTGCCATGTTTGGATTTACTTTTAATCTGACTGAACTGTGTGACAGGGAGGATATTGATCTGCAAAGGCACTGCAGCAGACAGGCTCGCACTGAGCATGTGCAAATCTCCGACCCTGTGTCTTGGAAATGATTGTACTGTGTACACACATACACAACTAAACTGCAACTGCAAATATGTTTTGTGAGAACCATGTCATGATGTAATGCATAAAATGAGGGCTTAGAACCACTTGAGGCAACCATGTAAGAGCTCTTGAACATCAGAGCTACTACCCCTGTGGATTTATTTCCAACTTTTCTGGTTTCTATTCTGGATTTAGTTGTGATTCTGTTAAAGGAGGCCCGTAACAAAGTGAGGCGCCGCAAGAGAGCTAAGCACTCAGGTGTGCTGGTCTGTCTCCGCCAGAGCGGATTACTATTATAATTGTCCGAAATATTCCTCTCCAACGTGCGCTCACTTTGCAACAAAATTGACGAAATGACACTGCTGCTGAGCAGAAATAGGGACAGTTCCACATCCTGTGTTCTGTGCTTTACGGAAACTTGGCTGCGTGACCTCATACCGGACTCTGCGCTCCAGCTGAGTGGATTTCAACTTCACAGAGCGGACAGACAGCGGATGCTGTGACATCATACGTCAACTTCTGTGAGGACAGCATCATCCCATCACGCACCAGGGTGACTTACAACAATGACAAACCCTGGTTCACATCCAAACTCAGACAGCTGAAGTCTAACAAAGAGGCTGCATTCAGGAGTGGGGACAGAGAAAGCTACAGAGAGGCCAAGAACAGATTTAGCAAGGAGATGAAAAAAGCTAAATCAGTGTACGGTGAGAGAATGCCACAACAACGACTCTGCCTCTGTCTGGAAAGGGCTTAAGGCCATCACCAACTACAAGCCCAGAGCCCACCACTCTGAAAACGACCTGCATCTGACCAACAGCCTGAACAAGTTCTATTGTCGTTTTGACAGACAATGGGACGGACCTATGACCCCCCACCAGCCACTGAGCAGCAGCAGCCCCTCCACCTCACAGTTTCACATCTTAGTGTCACCTACTCCGCCCTCACCTCTCTCTATCAAAGAGAGAGAGGTGTTAACGAGGTATTTAAACGACTCAACCCCCACAAAGCCGCGGGCCCAGACTCACCCTCTGCCCTAATGCACTGTGCCGACCAACTGTCTCCTGTGTTCACTGGCATCTTCAACACCTCACTGGAGACCTGCCATGTGCTAGACTGCTTTAAAACCTCAGCCATAACCCCTATTGCTAAAAAGGCAAAAACCACAGGACTCAACGACTACAGACCTGTTGCCCTGACTTCTGTGGTCATGAAGTCTTTTGAGCATCTTGTCTTATCCCACCTTAAGGACATTACAGCCCCCCTGCTGGACCCCTTGCAGTTCGCCTACAGGGCCAATACATCTGTAGATGATGCTGTAAACATGGCTCTCCACTTCCTCCTCCAGCAACTGGACTCCCCAGGATCCTATGCCAGGATACCGTTTGTGGACTTCAGCTCTGCCTTCAACACTATTGTTCTATCTCTGCTCCAAGACAAGCTCTCTCAGCTGAACGTGCCGGACTGGCTGTGCAGGTGGATTACAGACTTCCTGACAGTCAGCAGTTTGTGAGGCTGGGGAAGCATGTCTCAGACTCCCGGACCATCAGCACTGGATTCCCCCAAGGCTGCGTCCTCTCTCCTCTGTTATTCTCCCTGTACACAAACAACTGCACATCTGGACACCAGTCCGTGAAACTTCTAAAGTTCGCGGATGACACCACCCTGATTGGCCTCATCCCTGATGGAGACGAGTCAGCCTACAGAAGCGAGATGGACCGTCTGGTTTCATGGTGCAGCTTGAACAACCTGGAGCTCAACGCTCTCAAGACAGTGGAGATGATAGTGGATTTCAGAAGAGACCCAGCCCCCCCTCCAACCTGTCATCCTCTGCAACATCCCGGTCACCTCTGTTGAGTGCCTCCGTTTCCTAGGCACCACCATCACTCAGTGGGAGCAGATCATCAGCTCTCTCACCAAGAAGGCTCAGCAGAGGCTATACTTCTTGCGGAAGCTGAAGAAGTACAACCTCCCAAAGCAGATGTTGACCAACTTCTACACTGCCATCATCGAATCTATTCTCACCTCCTCCATCAGTCTGGTTTGCTGCAGCCACACAAGGCCAGGCTGCAGAGAATCATACGCTCTGCCGAGAAGGTAATTGGCCTCCCATCACTCCGGGACCTGTACGTGTCCAAGACCCAGAGACGTGCATCCAGGATTGTAGCTGATCCCTCTCACCCTGGCCATGCACTATTTCAGCCTCTCCCCTCTGGCAAGAGACTCCAGTCCATCAGGACCAGGACCTCACGCCAGTTTCTTCCCTGCTGCCGTCAGCCTGCTGAACAGTTCCCCAATTCCCCCCAGATAATTTCTGCACAACCCACGCCTCCCAACTGACTACGAATATTCACATTTATGTTCATATACATATCTACATTAATATTTATGCTCATACTAATTTTCATAGCCACAATAATATTTTTCTAATAATTATTATTGTGCCTTCTGACTCTATGTCCCTCTTTTCTTTTTGTTGTCCTTCTATTCTCTTATTTCTGCACCCAACATCAGGACAAATTCCTAGTGCTGTAAAATGCCCTTTATCGCACCTGGCAATAAAATGTTCCGATTCTGATCGGATTCTGAGAAGAAGAAGAAGGCTCACATGCACTGTAGAGAAATTCACAGCACCTTTGTGTTAAACGGGTGATTTATGACCCTCAGGTCACGGGTCACCCACATGACCCCCCCCACGTTACGGGTTAATCTCGTGACCCCCCTCGTGCAACCACCTGGATCCCCCACTCCCTCGCACCGCCCCCCCTCCCCAGGTTACGGGATAATCTCGTGACCCCCCTCGTGCAACCACTCGGATCCCCCACTCCTGTGCATGCAGAAACAATGATCTAGAAATGTATGTTCAGAAAAGTCTAAAATATTTCAGTGTCTTAGGTTTTTAGATTTTGATGATTAATTGCACAGATTGACAATGAGCTCTAATCTATGACCAGAGTCAAACAGAACCTGGATGGATCGTATTTCATGTTAACTGGCTGACGAAATTTAATCTAATTACTATGGTGCTAAAAGAAAATTAAATAATGAAACCTGTGATTCACACAACAAAAAAAAAAAAAAAAAGAAAAAAGACAATGGAGAAAATGTGATCAGTCATTAGTGACAATCTAAGTTTATGAGTGCTAAAAATGTGAGCCTTGCTAGACAATCTACTAAGTGGACAACATACGTACATAATTGTTAATTACAAATATCAGTAGTAACAACATTAGGTCACTTTGTACAGTTCAAACAAAACTAACTGTAAACTAATTATTAAATGTTCATATGTGAACATACAAAAATAGTTGATTAAAACAATCAGGTGCGGTAAACAGGTCTGTGCAGCTTTTTTTCCCTGACTTCTCCACAACTATGATAGCATATAAGATTCCTGGTGTAAGAAAAAAAAATAATATGAAGGTTACAGAAACAACAACATTTAACAAAAGGAACACACCTAAAACAGTCATTGCTCTTGAAATTACACAGGAAAGTTAATTGGGTTATTACAAAAAATGACTTTCAGAGTGAAGCTCCAGAGTTTTTGATAACCGCTCAGTGTTGATAATCCCACTTGTTGACATGCAGTCAAAAGCTGAGCTACGGTCAGAAAAACAATGACAGTACTTTTTCTCATGATAGTTGGATACAGGGTCTCGGGTCTCGATTTTTTTTAATTACTTAAATTTGATATCATCGCCACTGAAATGGACAAAATGTTTAAAAATGAAAATTAACGTCTGGAATTTCCTGAATTTTGCAGACATACAGCCGTTAGCTTAAAGTGACTCGCTGGCTGGTAGAATAATAATATTGCTTTTTCTTCATCGACCTATCAGACAAAGCCAATGTTGTGATTGTAAAGTTTATACTAGTTAAAAAGTTGAGCAATGTTAGTTACACTAACTAGTACACTCACCCTAACGACAGGTTAGAAAATGGAAACCAGTTAAAATTCTGTCAAACGATTTATAATATTAATATAATCAGGCCAAGACTGACTCCTTAGATATTTATACTTTAGTCTGCGATCCTGCCCTGTGAATCTACTGTCTGATTAGTGTAGCGCTAAGGTCACCGGCTTACACTTGGGAGACTCAGGATCAAGGTGCAAGGGGGTGCACGTGGTTGCACGATGGGGGTCACGAGATTAACCCGTGACCTGAGAGTCATAAATCACCTGTTTGACATAAAAAGGTGTTATGAATTTCTCTCACTGTGTCTGATCAGTTTCATGTCAATACATTTCAGCCACTAGAGCCTTGTGCAGAACACTGCTTGAGGCAACAAAAATACAGCACGGACTGACAGATCTAGAAATTCATGCACACACACATGCAACCACTGCTGCCACACCAGGAGTACTCCGCTAATGACTAGCAGAAGAACCCGCTTTATAGGCGATGACCTTTACAAGCCCAAAGGTTAGAACCATTAAGCAGTGAATGTCTGGGGAAAGAGAGGGAACACCAGTAGAGGAAAAACAGGATTGAGAGACATCCATAGTTAAAAAAAATGTTCCTCAGCATTCACTGCACTCAGGTATCCTCTTTCAAATATGTATTCCTATTTGGTAACACTGTGCTGCACCTGTAGGGAAAAGTGAAGAAAACGAGGACAATAGAAGGAGTCGTGATGGATGAAGAGATCACATGGGAGAGAGGATGAAGGGCAAAGTTTGGGAGTATTTCCTTTTCTACCCTCATAATCTGTGCTTAGAGAGGCTAAAGCGAGAGAGAAAAGGAAGTGGAAAGAGGAGAGATCAAAGAACCTCGCATTCCTTCCCTGTTGAGATGCAGTGGAGAGGAGAAGAAAATGGTGAGAAAGGAGAGAAAAGGATGTGCTCTCCCATCCATCCATCCGGGCTTTAAAGTCAAGGCTGCTGAAGCAGCTGCGAGGCTACATACAGAAAGAGCTGCAGGACTCTCAGGTTCAGATAATCCCTGGGAGAAATGACAGGAGGAGACAGTGAAAAAAAAAAATGCAGAGAAGAGGAAAGAGAGAGGGTGCAGGATGTGAAGAGTGAGAAACAAGTTAAGTGTAAAAAGTATAGCAAGCAAGAGAAACTAGTGAAGGAAACAGAAAAGGAAGGAAAAGAGTTCAACATCACAATGAGCAGGGCAACTACAACTGTATTATTTTCCAATGAAAGAACTGCAGAGAGCCATTATTTTGGATAGCTCTTCCAAGTTGCCTACTGTAAATACTACCAGTCCGATATAAACTGCCAATCCCAGCCTTAAACTTTGTTTTCCTCAGCTACAATGTTTCAGATAAACACCAACACACACACACACACACACACACACACACACACACGTTAATCCTTATAACAAAGTGTCACGGCAAAAGTGATGGATGACCCTCAGGTCAAAGGTCACCATGCCCCCACATTCCCATAACCCCTTAAGGTATATTACTATCTCTAATGGTTTCCAGATGACCTTTTATTACTTCTAGATGACCTGACATCCGCCAGACCCCCTCCAAGATCGTTAATATAATAATATACAAGGTGGTCATTCATAAAGTCAAAAAAACAGATGTGAGTGCTCAGGATAAACAAAGAGAATGATTGGTCATAAAACTGATGCAGTGTGTGATTTTATCGCCAGGGTCAGATTTCTTGTATCCATGTTCGGTGTCTTATTCTGAAGAAAAGAGGCCTTTATTTTCGACCATCGTTGATTCAGCTTCACGTTGGTTGACGGTCGAAGGATTAGTCCATTGCCAGGAAAAAGGGTCTTGTGATGTAAGCGCTCCAACTTCTTTTTGACAACCTCATAATTCCTTAGTGAAAATAGTATTTGTGTCAGCTGAGCCTAAACTCTAGCCTGTTCATCTACTCTAGGTTATCCTGTTGTGTAGCTTGGCTTACATGAGCGGAAAAAAGTGCCATGAGGATGTCATGGATGTATATGTCATGTGTCCGGAATTAAGATGTAATGTTAGGCCTGTCCCCTCCCTGAACTGCCACCTTACTGTGGTGGAGGGGTTTGCGTGCCCGAATGACCCTAGGAGCTATGTGGCCGGGGGCTTAAGCCCCTGGTAGGGTCTCCCAAGGCAAACAGGTCCTAGGCAACGGGCCAGACTAAGAGCTGTTCATAAACCCCTTAAGATGAGTAAAAAAAAAAAAAAAAAAAAAAAAAAAAAAAAATCAAGGTCGGGTACGTCGCCCGGATTGGCGTCACCGGGGCCCCACCCTGGAGCCAGGCCCGGGGTTGGGGCACGCAGACGAGCGCCTGGTGGTCGGGATCTCTCCCACGGGACCCGGCCAGGTGCAGCCGAAGGAGCGATGTGGAACCGCCTTCCCGTAGGCCCACCACCCGCAGGAAGGAGCATAAGGGGTCGGTGCAGTGTGGATTGGGTGGCAGCCGTGTGGAGGTGCCTCGACAACCCAATCCCTGGACAAGGAATCTGGCAATTGGGACATGGAATGTCACCTCACTGGCTGGAAAGGAGCCTGAACTTGTGCTGGAGGTTGAGCGGTACCAGCTAGAGATAGTTGGGTTCACTTCCACACAGAGTCTGGGCTCTGGAACACAACTCCTTGAGAGAGGTTGGACTCTCTTGCCCATGGAGTTGCCCATGGTGAGAGGCGGCGGGCAGGGGTGGGCTTGCTTATAGCCCCCCAGCTCAGCTGCCATGTGTTGGAGTTTTCCCCGGTGGACGAGAGAGTTGTTTCTCTGCGCCTTCGGGTAGGGGATAGGTCTCTCACTGTTGTTTGTGCCTACGGGCCAAATAGCGGTGTAGAGTACCCGGCTTTCATAGGGTCTCTGGAAGGGGTACTGGAAGGTACTCCGCCTGGGGACTCTGTTGTCCTACTGGGGGATTTCAACGCCCACGTGGGCAATGACAGTGATACCTGGAGGGGCGTGATTGGGAGGAACGGCCTCCCGGATCTGAACCCGAGTGGTGTTTTGTTATTGGACTTCTGTGCTAGTCAGTTTGTCCATAACGAACACCATGTTCAAGCATAAGGGTGTCCATCAGTGCACGTGGCACCAGCCGTCAAGCTGAAGAAGGAGTCTTATCAGACCTGGTTGGCCTGTGGGACTCCTGACGCAGCTGATGGGTATCGGCAGGCCAACGTGCCATAGCCCACGCGGTCACAGAGGCAAAAAAAGCCTGGGAGAAGTTCGGCGAGGCCATGGAGGAGGACTATCAGTCTGCTTCAAGGAAATTCTGGCAAACCGTCCAGCACCTCAGAAGGGGAAAGCAGTTGTTGACTTTGACTGGGGACATTGTAGGACGGTGGAAGGAATACTTTGAGGATCTCCTCAACCCCATCGATACGCCTTCTGTTGAGGACGCAGAGGCTGGGGACTCAGTGACTTCGACCAAGGAAATGGACGAGTCAGCCTCTGAGGTAGTCAGTAAGCTCCTCGGTGGCAAGGCACCAGGGGTGGATGAAATTCGCCCTGAGTACCTTAAGTCTCTGGATGTTCTAGGGCTGTCTTGGTTGACACGCCTTTGCAGCATCGCGTGGAGATCAGGGACAGTACCTCTGGACTGGCAGATCGGGGTACTGGTTCCCCTTTTCAAAAAGGGGGACCAGAGGGTGTGTTCCAACTATAGGTAGATCACACTCCTCAGCCTCCCTGGGAAAGTCTATGCCAGAGTGCTAGGAGAGGAGAATTAGGCCGCTAGTCGAAACTAGGAGGAACAATGCGGTTTTCGTCCTGGCCGTGGAACACTGGACCAACTCCATACTCTTGCCAGGGTGCTCGAGGGTTCATGGGAGTTTGCCCATCCAGTCTACATGTGTTTTGTGGACTTGGAGAAGGCGTTCGACCGTGTCCCTCGTGGCATCCTGTGGGAGGTACTTCGGGAATATGGGATTCGGGGACCCTTTGTTAAGGGCCGTTCGGTCCTTGTATGACCGGAGTAGGAGCTTGATTCGTATTGCCGGCAGTAAGTCAGACTTGTTCCCGGTGCACGTTGGACTCCGACAGGGCTGCCCTTTGTCACTGATCCTGTTCATTACTTTTATGGACAGGATTTCTAGGCGCAGCCAGGGGCCTGAGGGAATCCGGTTTGGGGACCACAGGATCTCATCTCTGCTTTTTGCAGATGATGTTGTCCTGTTGGCCTCATCAGACCGGGACCTCCAGCAGGCACTGGGGCGGTTTGCAGCCGAGTGTGAAGGGGCTGGGATGATAATCAGCACCTCCAAATCCGAGGCCATGGTTCTCAACTGGAAAAAGGTGGCTTGCACCCTCCAGGTTGGGGGGGAGATCCTCCCTCAAGTGGAGGAGTTCAAGTATCTTGGGGTCTTGTTCACGAGTGAGGGAAAAAGGGAGCAGGAGATTGACAGACGGATTGGTGCATCGGCAGCAGTAAAGCGGTTGGTGTACCAGTCCGTCGTGGTGAAAAAGGAGCTGAGCCGAAAGGCAAAGCTCTCGATTTACCGGTCAGGCTACGTTCCTACCCTCACCTATGGTCATGAGCTTTGGGTCATGACCGAAAGGACAAGGTCGCGGATACAAGCGGCCAAAATGAGTTTCCTCCACTAGAGTGGCTGGGCGCACCCTTAGAGATAGGGTGAGGAGCTCAGTCACCCGGGAGGAGTGAGGAGTAGAGTCGCTGCTCCTCTGCATCGAGAGGGGCCAGTTGAGGTGGCTTGGGCATCTGTTTCGGATGCCCCCGGGACGCCTCGCAGGGGAGGTTTTCCGGTCCTGTCCCACCGGGCGGAGGCCCCGGGGAAGACCCAGGACACGTTGGAGAGACTATGTCTCTCGGCTGGCCTGGGTACGCCTCGGTGTTCTCCAGGAAGAGCTGGAGGTGGTGTCTAGGGTGAGGGAAGTCTGGGCATCTCTGCTTAACCTGCTCCCCCCGCCACCCGGCCCCGGATAAGCGGTGGAAAATGGATGGATGGATGGATGGATAGATAGATGTTTGGCCTGTGGGTGAAAAAATCTTGATGTTACCTGCTTCAAGGTTTTATATGGTGCTGTTGCTTATTAATAGTCATATATTTTGTGAAATTAAGTAAGAAAATGGAGCTTAATAATTTGAGGGAATATTTGGCTGAAGTTGTCAGCGGTCTACCACCACCAGCATCACCTCAGCGCACTGACGAGGGACCTATCACATCGATCCTTGATGATGTAACGCGATACAATCTCACTCAGATAGATGCTCTATTAGAACAACTCGCTGCCCGTAGCTCTCAGAGTTGGCTTCTGAGCAAAATGAATATCAAGCGTTGATTAAGGAGATAAAAACTCTTACTTTCCAGATGTCTGACAATAGTATTGAATCTCAACCGGTATCCCACGGTGATAACAGTTCACAAAACTACCTGGCGCTGATTGATGAGATAAAAACTTTGTCTAATCAAATGCAAGGAGGAACTGCTGCAAGTACTCCGCCGACACCCGCGAGACCCCACAGATCCCCCAACCCCCCTTCATTCGATCATGATGAAACAATAAATCAAATACTAAATATTTCTAGACAGATTCAAAACAATGCACCAGCCCCGAGTAACGCACCTGAAAATTTAGTGGGGCAACAACCTTCAGCGCAAACTGGAGGAGCAATTGATTCTCCAGTAACCAGCCTTCAACAAGTAGTTGTAATCCTCATTCATCACGCGTTTCTAACCCGGCGTCATCCACCAGTTGTAATCACCCTTCATCCAGCAGGTGTAACCAGCCTACCACGTCCCGTAGTGACAACGTAAATCCTGAAGATGGCGCACCTGACCACCCAATTCAAAATAGCTGTGATGACTGGTGTCTTTGTGCGTCCTCAGTTCAATAATATTGAAATTAGACGTTCTTTAAACCTAAGGCGTAGCGGGAGTATAGGTGATTTTGTAGCTGCGTATGTTCACATTATGGACGTGGTCCATCTGTTGGTTGATGAAAATACAGGCCGTTATTCAGTTGGAGTTACGTGGTGATTTATTGCAAAACAACGCCACAGCCATTGTATCAACGTCTGACAGTATTGATCTGAGTCTATTTCAAGAGGTACTCGACCACATCGCTCAATCCAGTCTGTTTTGAGTGATGATAGTTTAGAATTAGTCGGCCTCTCATGGTTTCGGCCTGGCCCAGGCTGGTCTTGGATTTTCCTCTCTCGCTCTCCCTCTGGACTCCGCCCACCAGCCACTTCTCTCCCTCTGCTCCCAGCAATCAGCTGCATATTGGACTCACCTGTGTTCCCCTCAGGCTACATAAGCTCTCCTCAGCCCTTTCTCCTCTGTCAGATCGCCTTCGTTCCCCAACCTGTTCCCTGCCTGTTGCGATTCCTGCCAGCTCCTGCTCATCCTGCTCAGCCCTGTCTGCTTCCCCCCTGGACTCTTTGGACTTTGTTACCCTTTTTTCAGTGAGTGTTTTCCTGCCTTCAAGCAGCGGTTTTTGTTTGTACTTTGATTTCTGATTTGTTACTTTGTTCTCTGCCATCCAAGTAGTTTTACGTTGTTACTTTGTCCTCATGTTTCTGCCCGTTTTTGGTAGTGTCTGTTGACACCCCCCTTAGTTTCCCTTGTTTTTGTACTTATCAGTAATAAATCCTGTTTCTGTTAATTCCTGCCTCGTCCCCCTCCTTTAATTGTGACACGGCCAGCTTGTACGCAATGAGAGAGCTGGGCGTAAAAGACGTGCTGACAAAACTCTGAACTGTGAGATTCTCAGGAAGAAACGGAAGTGCCTGTACATCGTGAATAATCTGACCAATCAGTTATGCTTTGCCATCAAACTAGCGCATCTCCTCAACCCCGGGTGCAGTGATGATGATGCTGTGAAATTTGGAAAAATTATTCAGAAGCAAAGCGGCCTAACGGAACAGACAGCCGTCTCCTTTTCAGACATTGTTAAATTTGAAACTGTGGTAGAGAGTAAAATTGTTGTTTTACAGAAACCACGGCAGTGGGCCTATGTCGAAATTTGAAACTCAGACCCCCAGAGTGCAAAAACTTTTTTTATTCTTATTCCAGGGTCATTATTATGGGATAAGCGATGTCAGGATTTTTCTCGGTGTTAATTACTTTTGTACATTTTGTCATACAAGCTCTGCGTCTGAATCCTATCACCTCTGTCCCACCTTTTGTGGGGTGTTTCTTGACGAGGCTTGCAGCACAAAGCCGAAACAACTCATTAGATGTGACGATTGCGGGCGCATGTGTCAATCGCTTCTACTGTGTAGAGAAACACAAAGAGAAAAAATGGCGACCTAAAGCTAGGAAATATGCAAGCCAATGCGATATCCATAAATATTGTCCCGATTGCATACAGCCCTATTACAAGTAGTTAACTCATCAGCTTGAAAAACAGATGTCCAGCATTTCATTGCAATATTTGTGGGAGATGATGATGATGACGACGATGACTATGATGATGAAGATAGTGATGATGATGAGGAAAAGTTATCTATGATTTTCAGACATTTCCCACAGCCAACGGTATCCACATACCGTTTTTTTGTCTCGGCTATAAGTGATCATGGTACCGAGTGGTGTTTTGAAGGAGTTGAATGCTCCAAAAAATTTATTCTGTTTTTCAGGAGACCAGGGTTCAGTAAAATGGTTTTTGTGGCCCATAATTCTCTGGGTTTTGACGGCTACATAATTGTCAGAGCTCTGGTTGAATAAGGTGAGGGACGAGTTTCTCTGTTGGTACAATTCAGTCTGTCACGGTACATTTGATTTTCAGAAAGAGGCACGACTCTATTGCAGGAATGACACAGCCATTCTTAGGAAGGCGTGCCGTTCATCTCGTTTATGTAGCTATTGCAGAACAACTGTGGATCTGTTTTACTCCACTACGATCGCTTCCGCTTGCATGAATGTTTTCCGCAAAAATCATCTTCCTGCAGATACTGTCGCTATCCCATGTCCAGAAAATTACCGCCGGCAATGCAAACGATATTCCAACGCTGCCATCCAGTGGCTGGAATACACTATGCTTCAGAAAAACATTTTTCATTCAACATGCACTGAACCGAGGCAAGAAACAGTTTGGTCATTTCTGTGTTGACGGTTACGCTGTGCTTGATGGTGTTAAGAAAGTTTTTGAGTTTCTAGGATGTTTTTATCACGGATGTGCGCAGTGTTTCAAGCCCACAGACAGAAATCCTCTGACGGATGAGAGCTTTAAATGTGCATACAGGCGAACTGAGGAACGTCTCCGTTTGTTGGAGAGTGAGTTTGGTGTACAGCTTGTTATCTGGGAACATCAATGGAACAGGCTGAAAATAATGGAGCAGTCCGTGTCTGACTTTCTCGAAGATTACCACGCCCCCAACCCCTGATCCCGCGAGACGCCCTGTACGGTGGCCGTACATGTCCAACGCGGCTGCGCTATTCTGTCGCTGACGATGAGAAGTGTTTTTACGTGGATTTTACATCGTTGTACCCAAATGTTCTTTGTAGGTTTCCGTATTCGATCGGTCATCCTCAAATTATCATTAGACTTTCAGGACCCGAGTCACTATTTTGGACTCATACAAGCTAAAGTCTACACGCCGAGAGGGTAGTTTCATCCGGTCTTGCCGTATCGCACAACTCGCGGTAAGTTGGTATTCACGCTCTGCCGCATATGCGGAGGAGAATTATCAGACTAGGTCTTGTAACCATAGCGACGAGGAGCGAGCTCTGACTGGTGTGTGAGTATCCCTGTAAATAAACAAAGCTATTGCTAAGGGATACCGTGTTCAAGTTAAGGAGGTATGGCACTTCCCTAAAATAAGTCACATTATTCAGGTATATTAAGGGTTTCCTTAAAGGGAAACAAGAGGCCAGCAGTTATCCACCCGAGGCTGTAGACGCACGATGCAGAAAGAGATACGTCAGGGATTATGCCAAGAGACAGGGAATCAGACTTGATCCAGCTAAAATCTCCCTCAATCCAGCTAAAAGACAGGTTGCAAAACTCTGCCTTAACAGTCTCTGGGGCAAGTTTGCACAGCGTAGCAACATGACACAGACGGAATTAATAAATAATCACCAAGACTTCCTCACAGCCATGTTCTCAGGCGAATTCCGGATAAAATACTTCACGTCTGTTACCGATAAAGTGGCCCTAGTTCAGAAATGTTATAGTGACAAATGTGTAGCACCGCCTAATAGGGCCGATAACATTTATAGCAGCATTCACAACCGGATATGCACGTCTCAGATTGTATGAATATCTAGATCAGTTACAGGACCGAGCCCTTTATTATGATACAGATAGCATAATCTACGTGACTAAAGGAAATGACAATGTTCTCCCCTTAGGCAATCTGCTCGGGGAGCTCACGGATGAACTTTCAGGCGACACCATTATAGAGTATGTGGCCGCTGGACCTAAAAGTTATGGCTATCAGACGAAAAATGGTAAAGTGTGTCTGCGTGTGAAAGGGATCACTCAGACATATGAGTGCTGTGAGTCAATTCATTTTGACAGTGTCAAGGATCTGGTTGAAGGGTACATTGCTGACTCGTCAGAGGAACATTTCCTAAAAAGCGCCACAGCACAAGATTCTGTGTGACAAGAGCAGATTTCAGCTGAAAAACTCCTCGATTGAAAAAAAGTTTCGGGTGGTTTTTGATGAACGCCGTCTGCTGCCTGGTGGTAAGAGCGTTCCATTCGCATACTAAAAGACAAACTATTATGGAGGAAACGGATTCAGATTTTAGACTGAAGGCTCCATTCTCTTGCCTGATTGTAAAACTGTTTGTTAAAAATGTATTGGAGAACTGTAATTATGTAAGGGATGTTGTACCTGATAATATTGTATGGATTTACACTTGTTTTCAACCTCTAATGTGAATTGCAAAAATTGTGTATAAAAAAAAAAAAAAAAAAAAAAACAAAAAAAAAAATCAAGTTTGTGAAGCAATATGAAGCAAATGTGAAGCAAATGATAATGCTGAAGTCGTAAAGATTTTCACACAATATAAACCTAAACCTGTTAAAGAGATTGATTCCCGTCACAGATACACAATATAAAAAGCTCAGACGGGAAAAGAATCATCTTAGATTGATTGCTGACAGAAGGACAAGTTTATCCAAGAAACACAAAACTCTGCAAACAGGTGGTTTTCTACTTCCATTACTCAGCGTCGCTCTGCCATTCCTCAGGCAGATGATATCAACCGCTGTTTCCAAATAATGATGTAAGACATGGCGTCACGAAAAATGTACCCGTTATCCCCTGACCAGCTAAAACGCTTAAACGAGTTACCCAACCTGAAAATATCCGAGACTGGGTTGAAAATAATTTAGACGAAAAGATGCGGGAGATCCTCGAAGAAAAGGGTCTGATGCCTGATGAGAAAATAAAAAAAATACAATGCTTTGCTGCAGCGATATTTGAATCTCCAGAGAGTGAAACAGGGTGAGAGCAGAGAAATTATTCTGAGTGTGGCGAAGGAAGAGGATCAAAAAGACAATCTGTTGCATAAAGACGCTGAAGACAGTGTTGTCAAAGAGGTTCTTACAAACATTAGCCCTCGTTTTTAAAGAATGCTCAATACATTTTACAGAAGATATGACGCTGATGGTTTAGCCCGCTGGAACAATGAGGGTGAATTTATCTACAATGAAAAAACTATACGCGGGTCGCATATAATGGGTTTAATGAAACATTTAGCTGTTACACATCATTCGAAGCAGCAACCTCACGGATGGACCGAATTCATGCATACTTTATCCAACCTGAACATACCTCTGTCCACGATTCCTAATAGAACCCGTTTGGAAATGCGTCAAATCAAAGACAACCACGACTCCTCTCTATCATTTTCTACACCCCCTCAAATGAGAAGTTATGATTCGTATGAAGCACCTGTTACGCGTGCTTTTACATCGAAACGTAAGAGGATGAAAAAGCAAAACATTACTCTATCACCCCGTTGGCTCACTATGTCATGATTTTGTATGCATTGTAATTGTTTTGTTTCATAATAAAGAAGCTTTTTGAAAAGTATTTGATTTACTCAACGTCTTTATTTTCGTTATACATTACAGGTTACGACAATGTAGAAACATTTCCAATGAACACGCCATATGATTGATTATAGTGATCTATGTTAGGAATAGTTACACAATTTTGATATTTTTCCACAAACTGACAAACCATAGAATCATTTAGATCAGTCATCATTATAGAGAGAGAACGTTTTAATACAATAAACCGCATGCGCGATGACACAGGTAGTAGATACAGTGCTGACCGCAAGCAACAGATAACAGACTGTTACTGACTGTAACGTCATGTTGTGATAGTTAATCCTTTTTGTCCCGTCCTGGTTTTCCAGAAACTGTAGAATGGCTTGCGGATGATAAATAAAATCAGGTGGAAAACCAAAAGAATCAAAGAATGTAGCGTCGCCGTTTTGCTCCAGAGTGAGGGCCAACCAGTGCTGGCCGGGACGGTCACGTGGATCTGTGTTTACTACAAAATAGGCGGGTCTCTCCATTTTGTTTTGCAGCAGGTGTAACTCGTCAGAAGCCAAAACACAGCAGAAAACATCCCCCAGTAAATGATGTAAAAGGTTTTGAATCTGATGATTGTTCATTATGAGTGTCTCAGTAATAATCGACCAAGATATTTCTTATTGAATTGATTTCAAGGATTGAATTATAGCAAGCATAGACAATAAGTGTCGTTGTCTGGGGCAGAGGGGTTTCTAAAACGCATTTCCAGTCTCAATGTGCCTGTGGACACCGGTGCCAGAGCCTCAGTGTCCTCATCCGCGGTCAGATTGAAGACAAATAATGCATAACCCTGTCGAAAATCATCCCCATCTATATACAAAGCGGTAAATCTTTTAGATGTCTTCCTGTCACTGTGTAGAGTGAGTAGAACTCTGACGGCTTGGTTGTCTGTAAAATTAGGCTGGAAGGCCTTAGATGGAGTTTGTTTTCCGTTTTGACACAGGGCCAAGTATTCGATATCATTATGCAAAAAGTTGAATGGGGATAGGTTTGATTGACTTGTAAATGCCCCGTGATTTACCATTCCGATTTCGACATACTTTGGCATATTACCGAGAAACAGGTTCTCCTGATTACATACTTGTGAATTCTCCGGTATAGAATATGTCTTCACATTAATGCGTGAGAGACGATATAAAGCATTCCCTTTCATTAAAACGGCTGAATGACCTAGCCGCACTGATGGTGAAACTGTCACTTTCTTCACATAAATTGAGGCACCTAGTATTTTTAGACAGTATTGAACATTTTCAGCGAGCATTAAGGAGAAAGCGTTACTCGCTTTGGTCAGCTTAATTCTCAAATCCACAGGAGTTCAAAAGGGAGCCTCTCACAGAAAAATATATCTGCACGCAAAGGACCAATCGCATGGAATTCAGCAGATTGATCACTGAATGTTTCTCGCTTCACTAGCCCTCTATTCGGCCCGTTATTGACGACGAAGGAATCCATTGATCCGGCTGTATCTTTATAGAAAAGACCTGCACTGAACCGAGACTTTAGGGAGTCCTCAGAGAAATTCAGCAATGTTTCAATTATTGCTCTGTATGGATGGGTCACACTGGACTGAGAAATAAGCCGGTCCCCCAACGTGACATTGCACTGGGAGAATATAGTATTTATTGGATAGTTAATAACTGAAACTGCTGCGTCCTGAGCTAGATTAGATCCGTCAGGGTTTGTAATTTTTAACCGTACAAATATGTCGTTTGAGTTATGTCGTTTAAATCCAGAAATTTTTCACCATCTCCAGGGATAAAGAACTCGGGCGGTCCATGATCAGTGATGGCTGATATTGGCCTGATTTCACAATATTGCTCGTTGTAGCTCCAAGAAGACTTCCTCCTTTTTGAGCCGCTGAGCTCAACTGACTTTATTTTAGGGGACTGTCTCTCCTTTTTACTCCTGTCTCACCCACTCACCGGGGGGTTGTTTTCTAGGTCTCCTGGAAAGAACCATGACTCCTGATCCCTCCTGGCGGTTTTCCCCCCATTATTGACCCCGATTTGCTGGACTGCCTTAGTTAACATATCAGACGCAATGTTGTTTGCCGCAGAAGTCAGGTGGGGTTTAACAATGGAAACACCTTTCTTTAAGAATGGTACAACAAACGGAACAATTCAGAAAAAATTTATCCAATCCCACGTCCATATATGACGGGCGCCCCGTGAAATCCTGGTAGTCCTCCACCGACCTGATTTTCATAACTCAAAGCGGTGGGGGTCGGGTTGGTAACTTACTGGAGCCATGTTGTTTTCATCGGTCTAAAATGTAGCGTGACTATCGTCTTGCCGTATTTGAAGTTTACCGGAATATTTTGATCCATTTTAATTTCTATATGAATGTTTTCTATATGGTTTTTCATCACAGGTATGTACTGCGGCGGATTAAATGACTGACTGATGTCGCCATACTTCCCCTCGGTTTTAACTAAACGAAGAAGGGGGGTGTAGGCGTCACTCTCAACCTGGTGCTTCACAATATCTGTAAATGTAGATATGATCGAATCCGGCTTTGATGTCTTTCGGGTAGGGTGAGAGGATCGGCCCAGGTCCGGCTGATAGAAACACACTGCGTAATGCCCAGATCCCACCCACTTAAATTTTCTTTTGATTTCATCATAAGACAAGCGAATATCCGTGGCTTGTGCTTTAAACCGAGCGTTTATATGCTGAATAATCGTAAATTTGTCGTCATACACGCCATTGTCAATGCTCACTGTGCTTAGATTTAAATATTCATATTGGGGTAAGGTCACGTTTTCTCCAGCAACACGGGTATCGAGCAGCCGTAAATCACTTTCAATGGCTACTGGGCTAAGATTTATATAATCGTACTCTGGAGAGGTGAGTGTCAAGTGAGAGAAAGTTTTAAAAACCAACCATGGCAAAGCCTAGTTGAATCAGCTGTGGAAAACTCTTTTGTAAAGTCGTGGATGAATTTCCCGAGAATGAAATCACTTTGTTTCATCTGTTTACCCTATACACATTTGTTGACACAATGACGTGCCTTGTAAAAAAAAAAAAAAACATGCAAAACGGTGACGTGATGGTTGAGATGAAAAAAACTACACTCCAGCATCTCATGTAAAAACGGATGCGGGGTGCTTACTCATGCTTTGAAAGTGATCAAATTGTGCGCAGGCGCGAGCCTTGCTGCAGCCGATTTACCGCTGTTCTCATCTTGTGATTCTTTTTCTGTATTTTATCTTACTATTTTTTATTCCTTTTGTGTAGATAAGTTACTACTTTTGAAATTAAGTTCTACCCTCTCAGATCATGTCGTTCGAGAGAGTTTTTATCTCCGTTTTTACCTTTGGTTTCATACTCTCACTAATGGAGCGCAACAGCTGCTCCATCACCATGGAGCTAACTCCTTTGTTTACACCCGGGATCAGCTGATCTTACTGAGGACAGCCAGAGTAAAGGATCAAACTTTGTCTGGGACTTTAAACATCCCAGAGGAGATCAGAAGACGGACAACGAGGGGATGTAGAGGAGGCAAAAAACAGCAAAAAGGAAATAAAGAACGGAGAAGAGCGATGCGCAGAGAGAAGGTGAAAAGATTCAAACCTCATCTCCCCTCTCTGATTATGGGTAATGTGAGATCACTGGACAATAAGATGGACGAACTGACAGCTCTAGTGAGGATGGAGAAAATCTTTACAGAGTGTAGTTTGATGTGTTTCACAGAGACATGGCTGCATGATGGTATTCCTGACTCCAGTGTTAACATAGACGGTTTTAGCACCGTGCGCTGGGACAGGAGGAGAGAGGGGAGCGGTAAGAGGAGTTCTCATTAACAACAGGTGGTGCCATCCTGGCCATGTCGCTGTGAAAGAGCGTGTATGCAGCCCTAATATTGAACTTTTGGCTGTGGGACTTCGTCCATATTATTTGTCCAGAGAGTTTTCACACACACCATATTAATCGCCGCTTACGTTCCTCCATCCGCTAACGCCGCTGCTGCGTGTGACGTCATTCAGACGGTCACCTCCAACCTGCAGACCAGACACCCCGACGCCTTCTTTATGATCTCTGGAGACTTTAATCACGCCACCCTCAATAAGACACTTCCTACCTTTACCCAGTTTGTGAGCCGTCCCACCAGGGGGGAGAGGACATTGGACCTGATGTATGCTAATGTTAAAGATGCCTACAGCTCCACTGCCCTCCCCCCTCTGGGAAAGTCGGATCACAACCTGGTACATCTCCTCCCACAATACACACCTTTGGTTCAGAGGCAGCCTCCCACCATTAAATCTGTAAAGAGGTGGACAGAGGGGGCACACCTTGCCCTGCAGGGTTGCTTTGAAGAGAGACTGGAAGACTCTCTGCGAACCTCACGGTGAGGACATTGATGGACTGACGGACTGCATCTCTGACTACATTAATTTCTGTGTGGACACCCAGGTACCCACAAAAACCATTTGCTGCTTCCCAAACAATAAGCCCTGGGTCACTCAAGACATCAAAGCCATCCTGAATGAAAAAAAGAAGGCATTCAGTTCAGGAGACAGGGAGGCAGCAAAGAGGGTCCAGAGACTGCTGTCTGTCAAGATCAGGGAGGGGAAGGAGGTTTACAGGAGGAAACTGGAACAAAGCCTTCAGCATAACAACACAAGGGAGGTTTGGAGGGGCATGAGGACCATCACTGGCTACAAGTCCAGCAGCCAGGAGACTGTGGGGACTGTGGACCGGGCCAATTAATTGAATCATTTTTTCCAATCGATTCCAGGCTGAGCCATAGAGCCCACTTCAGTTCAATAACTGCTCCTCAGTCCCTCCCCCACACGACTCAGCCACCACCCTCACAGTCTCAGCTGAGCAGGTGAGAAGAGAGCTGCACAGGCTTCACCCCACAAAGGCTGCAGGTCCTGATGGAGTCAGCCCAAGGGTGCTGAAAGCCTGTGCTCCTCAGCTATGTGTTGTTCTCCAACACATCTTCAATCTCAGCCTGCACCTGGAGAGAGTTCCTCTAGGGTGGAAAAAGTCGTGCCTGGTTCCAGTGAATAAGACGCCACGTCCCACAGTCCTCAATGACTACAGACCTGTGGCTCTGACATCACACATCATGAAGGCTTTTGAGAGGCTGATCCTGGAGTCCCTCCGACCTCTGGTCAAACCCTCACTTGACCCCCTCCAGTTTGCTTATCAACCCCATATTAGAGTGGATGACGCCATCATACACCTTCTCCATTGCACCTACACCCACCTGGACAAGCCTGGGGGCTTAGTGAGGATCATGTTTTTTGATTTCTTCAGTGCATTCAACACCATCCGGCCTGCACTACTGGGAGAGAAATTAAAAAACATGCAGGTCAACACTCCCCTGATTTCCTGGATCATGGACTACCTCACTAACTGCCCACAGTACGTCCGCCTGCATAACTGTGTGTCTGACACTGTGGTCTGTAGCACAGGTGCTCCACAGGGGACAGTTCTGTCTCCATTCCTCTTCACCCTGTACACCTCAGACTTCAGGTACAACTCAGAGTCCTGTCATCTTCAGAAGTTCTGATGACTCTGCAGTTGTAGGATGTATTAACTGTCAGTCGGCGGTGAACAAGGCGGATTTCATTCCAGCTTTTGCTCCTCGCCCATCGGGCCGGGACTGGTCTCCTAGTAGCCGATACCTGGAAGTTCTTCACCATGGCACCCTTTAGTAATCTGTCTTCTTTAGAATATCATGCCGTTAGGATTACAGCACCGATCACAGCCCACATCATTGTGATCTACCGACCGCCAGGCCAGCTGGGGGACTTTTGTGACGAGCTGGATATGCTATTGTCTCAATTCCCTGAAGATGGCACTCCTCTCGTCTTAGGTGATCTCAACATCCACCTGGACAAACCACAGACATCTGACGCACTGAATTGCACTGTAGATGACATCTGTCACTCCTCTGCATTTGTCGGATCACTTCTTCATTCAGCTCACAGTCTTCATCTCTAGACCATCTCATTCTTCCACTGCATTGGAAACATTCCGCCGCAACCTCAGATCTCTCAACCCAGAGCAGCTTTCTTCCCTGGTTTCTGCAGCGCTGCCCTCATCGCAGGTTTTATCCACCTACAACACCGACGCAGCCACGGACAGGCTCTGTGATACTCTTTCGTTCTGCCTGGATAGTCTCTGCCCGACATCTACCAGACCTGCTCGTCCTTCAGCTTCCAACTTGTGGCTCACTGACCAGATCCGTGAACAACGCACGGTGCTCAGGAGTGCTGAGAGGAAGTGGCACAAATCCAGGTCTCAACCTGCTCTAACTGACTATCAGGATTTGCTTCAATCCTTCTCTTACAGTGTCACCAGGGCAAAGACTGAATATTACCAGGACAAGCTCAGCAACACCACAGACACCAGAAAGCTGTTCTCAACTTTCAAATCCCTACTCTATCCACCCCCACCTCCACCACCCACCTGTCTCACAGCTGATGACTTTGCCTCCTTTTTTACCAACAAGGTGGTAGCCATCAGCTCCCAGTTCACTCCTCCTGACAATGACATTCTGCTTACTAAACCTGACGATGCATCTCACTTCACTTTTTCAACACTGTCAGAGGACGATGTATCCACTCTCGTCCTCTCCAATCGCCCGACCACCTGCTCTCTGGATCCAATCCCCTCTACTCTTCTTCAAGCTATCGCACCAACACTAATACCAGCCATTACACAGATCATCAACACCTCTCTCACAACAGGCACCTTTCCCACCTCGTTCAAGCAGGCCCAGATTACTCCACTGTTGAAGAAGCCTTCTCTGGATCCCTCCCTTGTGGAGAACTACAGACCGGTCTTTCTTCTTTCATTCCTGGCCAAGACTCTGGAACGTGCAGCCTTTAATCAACTCTGACTTTCTTTCCCAGAATAACCTCCTTGATGTCAATCAGTCTGGCTTCAAGAGTGGGCACTCCACAGAGACGGCACTTCTGACTGTTGTGGATTCCCTACGGGTGGCAAAAGCTGCAGGTAAATCTTCTGTCCTTATTCTATTAGATCTGCAGCCTTTGACACCGTGAACCATCAGATTCTCATGACTGCCCTCTCAGACCTGGGCATCTCTGGATCAGCTCTAGCCTGGCTTCGGTCATACTTGTCCGAACGAACCTTTAAGGTATCCTGGCAGGGGCGTGTCTCTGACTCTCATAACCTCTCCACCGGTGTACCGCAGGGCTCAGTCCTTGGTCCTCTTCTTTTTTTCAATCTATACTTCTTCTCTAGGCTCCATCATCCATTCTCATGGCTTTTCTTATCACTGCTATGCAGATGACACACAGCTCTTCCTGTCTTTTCCGCCGGATGACTCAACTGTCTCATCTCTGCCCGTCTCTCTGACATCTCTGCCTGGATGAGAAAAAGACACCTTCAACTCAACATACCTAAAACTGAACTTCTAGTCTTCCCTGCCAGACCTTCAACTCAACACAACATCAGCATTAACATTGGATCTGCGGTGATTGTCCCTACTAAGTCAGCCAGAAACCTGGGGGTCATCATTGATGACCAGCTGACCTTCACAGATCACATCGCCACAGTCGCTAGGTCGTGTAGATATGCCCTCCACATTATCAGAAAGATCAGACCCCATCTGACGGAATACACAACCCAACTCATTGTACAGGCGTTGATCTTATCTCGCCTGGATTACTGCAATGCACTACTGATGGGTTTACCGGCATCCACGACCAAACCCCTCCAGATGATCCAAAATGCGGCAGCACGCCTCATTTTCAATCAACCTAGAAGGTCTCATGTCACACCGCTCTTCAGATCTTTGCACTGGCTTCCTGTGGCTGCAAGGATCAGGTTCAAAGCTCTGTCTCTTGCCTACAGAGTGGTGAACTCCACAGCTCCATCTTATCTCAATTCAATCGTTCAGGTCTACATCCCCTCCCGTCCACTGCGCTCAACCAGGGAACGTCGTCTGGTGGTACCAGCACCACACAGTCGACACCAAGGAAAACTGTTCAGCTCAGTGATCCCAAGATAGTGGAATGAGCTGCCTATCTCTGCACGCTCAGCCACCTCACTTGCAATCTTTAAAAAAAACTGCTGAAAACAGAACTCTTCTGCATCTTCCTTTGCACTTAAAAAAAAAAAAAAAAAAATTCTACCCTTTCTTTCTAACATCTCTTGAAACAGAAACACTTTTTCGATAGCACTCTGCTTTGATGTTGGTTCTCCTTGACTTAGATTTTTGCTTGCCTTGTTCCTCACTTGTAAGTCGCTTTGGATAAAAGCGTCTGCTAAATGACTAAATGTAAATGTAAATTTTATGTCTAAATCCAACCTGGGCCTTATGCATTTGATTCTGTGTAGTTCTTTCCTAGTATTGCCCTTGTGAATCCCTCACGCTTGACTCTGAGGAAGACTTGCAGGATAAAACACTTAACTTAAAACAGACATTAGAGTGCTCCATTTGTTTTTAACATAGTTTTTATTGATTCGTTTTGTTTTTGTGTGGTGCCATATAACAAATGCTCCCCAAACACGATTTCTAAATTTCTGGCCAAACCTTCGAGTCCCATTGGGTTTGGTTTTGATTTCACCCTCTGCTGTAAACACAACTCAACAGCTTAGTTTTGTAATTATCACACTCTTCAGAGGCCCTCCGACTATTATCGGTCCCACATACTCTATTGTAAACTACCTGGCAGTATAGCCACACCAGTTGTTAATCATGTGCTGGACCTTCAATTGTCATGGATACAATACTAAACAGAGGGCTACAACTTTGTTATTTTAGCACAACAAGACATTAGAGAGTTTTATAAATGGATTGGGGTTTGAGTTAATTAACTAACTAACATGAGCAGGTTAGAAATAGTAGAAAAAAAAAAAAAAAAAGAGATGGTAGTGCCCAGCAGAGGTAGCATCTTCCAGGTGGGTAGTGAATTGGAATAAGAAAAACACCAAATATAACAAATAGGTTAGTGTCTGCATAAACTTTTTAACAAAATACATTAGATGCTCCATGGAGAGTGGCAAGTTGTATTGAAAGGAATTAGAAAGGGAGCTAAACTCTAACAGAAATACCCTCAGAAGTCCTCTTTAAACTGGCTGGAGAGTTGCCACCACATGTGAGGCAACAATCTGGCAAAGTGACAGAGCAGACAGGTCTTTTAAATAGTTCCTCCACAGGTGTTATCACTTACCCAATTACTTGCAGATAAGAAGACAGGCAGGAGGTGAACAAAGGGCCAGGCAGAAAATGTCAAAAAAACTAGAAGTAAATACATAAATAACAGATCAAATCAGGCTTAAGGACTGAACCATGACACAGACTTGTTAGTTTGAAACAGGAAACCAGCTTGTGTCTCTTATTTCAATGTCCCATGCTTTGTCGCCCACCCTGACCTTTTCCCTCTGCAGGCTTTTTTTACGTATATTATTATTATCATTATATGTCACTAACTGCCACTCTTGCTTCTGGCAAATATACTACTGTAGCTAGGACATCAATGATATCAATGATGATGAATTTGACCTACTAGTAGTAGATACTCCACTGAATCATGACCATGGGCATGACAATGACATGATTTGGCAGACACTTTTATGCTTATCCAAAGTGACCAAAGGAGCATTTAGATTTAAGTTTACTGTGGGAGTTACATTAGAAGAAAACAGGCTGTAGATGTTAAAATGTGCAAGTTGTTAGTGTTTTTGTGGGCAGCGTCTAGTAGCTCTAGTAGTAACAATAGCAAAAAGGGAAAGGTAGGTGACATTTGAAAATGGAGGTGGGCAGATGGGTCAATAAAACATTGGAGTTTGACATGGTGACCATTGTTCCTTTCTGATTGTAATCTGTTAAACAAAGCTTTGTGCCAATCCATGACATCCCGTAACATTTATATTGTGTAACCATGCAACCATTACTGTAACCATGACGACAAATGGCAAGCCTATCACTGGTAGGCTCCTATAGTTTATATCAGAGGGTAGAGACCTACAGCCTATGATTGTTGGAGGAGTAAATTATTTTCACACTGTTCACAAAAATCATATTCTCGTTGGCATATGATATTGTGTGGCTGTAGTCATTTTGTGTACCTCACTGGTACAGCTGTTTATTGTATTAGCATTTGCAAGCCTGATAAATACTGGCAGAAAAATATTCAAATATGAAAGAGTGTCACGGTTCCAGTCTCCTCGCTGCCTGGCTTTCCCCCAAGCCCTTATTTTGACAACTTCCTGTTTCTTCCTCCCAGCCTGATTACCTTCACTCCCCTGATTGGCTGCACCTGGTTTCCCCCAGACTACATATACAGACCTGCTCACCTTTCTCCCCGGCCAGATAGTCTGATAGACAACGTCAGCTTCTTCTCATGTCTCTTTCCAACACTGACAGGAGCTTCTCCCTCAGGGGTTGGTCTGGGTTTCAGCACATTAACGTGTCATGTCCAGGAAATACAACCAAAAAAATCTCAAATGTTGTTCGGAGTTTGGTTGTTGTTGTGAGGTCTGTTGTAATGAGGAACTCTTCCTGTGATTTCACTGCTCTGTCCTCATTAAAATCATGAACCGCTGCCACTGGTCTGATGGTCTTTGGTGCCAGTCACCCTCAGAAATATTTATAAGAAAAACACGATTGATGTTGTCTTTGATTCCATGTGCAACGGTGGAAAAATGTGAGACACGCAGTGTTTTAAACCACTCAACCAACACCTCCACCTGTAGAACCAAGTGTTCACAACATGAACTCATCCTGCATTCAGCCCCTGCTCACAGCAACTGCTGCACAACTTGTGACCTCTGTGTCCGCAGTGAGTTTTAGCACATTTATCACAATGCGGCATTGTTTGCAAAAAGTAGCAGTAGTAGTGTTCCTATTTCACTAGAGTCACCTCCAACCTCTTGGCTGGGTGTGGTTGAATTTGACAGACAAGTAGGGCAAGTGTTGAATGTTTGTTTTTTTATTTGTTCCCTTCTCCAGGCTGCTTGCCCTGTTAAAAGTCACTGGGTCCTGGAGTCAATCCTCAATCACTGTAGGCAAGACACACTTGGGAGGTAATGATGATTCTGTGCAAACATAAGAATAGCAGGTCCACAATTTGTAGCCAACAAAGGAATGGTAAAATGGAGAGAGAGGGAAAAAAAAAGAAGAAAAGAAATCAAAACTGAAGCCACACCAGGATTGGATTAGATGATGTCGGCTTGTGCTCCTGCTTGGCAGCCAGGTCATCCTACACATGGGCAGTGAAACCACATGCTGCACACAACAAAACGAAATGCATTAAATCCAAAAGGAAACCTGCAAGATTAAGAACACACTGCACACAATACACTAAAGACTTAAGGTTTCCTACCCAGTTGTCCACAAGTACATCAGAGGTGTCCCTTTCCCCACATGCAAGTTCCACAAGGCTGTCTATAAAGATGATTCATTACTAGGGTCAAGCAAATGCAAAAGATTTGGTGTGGTTCACATACGAATACTTTAAGCCTACCTGAGTCCTCTAAAAGTCTTGCTGCCATTTCCATCCGTATGGAGTCAATTTGTCTCTTTGCCACAGGGAAGTCCACATTCTCCCCTTTTTAAATAGCAGCTCAGCAATCTTAAATACATTGAGGGGTTTTAAGACTTTTTTTTTTTTTTTTATTTTTTTTTTTTTCTTCCCCAATTGTGAATGCATAATATGGTACATCATCTTAGTTTGCAGACAAACACTCCACAGGATGTCAAATCTTGCTGACGAGGATGGGAGATGTTGTTGCAACTCCATCTAGACAAATGGAGATTTCTTTTGCGTAAGAAAGCCCTACGGCAAAGAAATGTCAAATTAACATACATTAACAACATTTGATTTGTTAGTTATTTGCACATTAGGCAACACTTAAGCGAATTAATGTAGAGAAATGCATCTGGAGTTGCTCACCTTGTTGTGTCCTTACAGTGTTTTATCTGGCTGGCTGTGGCTCCAAATGGATCTATGAATAAAGCCAGTCCCTGTTTGGGATACATGGCCTATCAGAGATAAAATGCTTTAGTGTACATTAATCTAAGGTATTGATATATTAGCAGAAACTGCATTACTTACTACCATAAGGTAGGCATTTATAATCTGTGAAACGCATTCAAATTAACTCAAATGTTTCTAGAAAAGAGGCAAAACACAATATAAGAACCACAATTACCTCACTCTCCAACTCTTCTCCTGGTGGCAGATTCAGGAGATCCGCAGTGAAGATCTTATACAGCCCCTGTTTGGCCCACAGGATCTCTCCCTTCTTCCTGTTCCAGATTTCTTTCAGAACTAAAAATTTAAAACATTCTCCCTCATCTTATCTAATTTTCTTCCGCTTATCCGGGGCCGGGTTGTGGGGGGAGCAGCTTAAGCAGAGAGGCCCAGACTTCCCTCTCCCTAGACACCACCTCTAGCTCTTCCGGGGAAACATCGAGGCGTTCCTAGGCCAGCCGAGAGACATAGTCCCTCCAACGTGTCCTGGGTCTTCCCCGTGGCTTCCACCCGGTGGGACATTTCCGGATAACCTGCCCTGCAAGGCGTTTTGGAGGCATCTGAAACAGATGCCCAAGCCACCTTAACTGGCCCCTTTCGATGCAGAGGAGCAGCGGTTCTACTCTGAGCTCCTCCCGGGTGACTGAGCTCTTCACCCTATCTCTAAGGGTGCGCCCAGCCACTCTGCGGAGGAAACTCATTTCGGCCGCTTGTATCCGCAACCTTGTCCTTTCAGTCATGACCCAAAGCTCATGGCCATAGGTGAGGGTAGGAACGTAGACTGACCGGTAAACCGAGAGCTTTGCCTTTCGGCTCAGCTCCTTTTTCACCACGACGGACCAGTACACTGACCGCATTACTGCTGCCGATGCACCAATCCGTCTGTCAATCTCCTGCTCCCTTTTTCCCTCACTCGTGAACAAGACCCCAAGATACTTAAACTCCTCCACTTGAGGGAGGATCTCCCCCCCCAACCCTCCGGGGGGGGGGGACCATGGCCTCGGACTTGGAGGTGCTGATTCTCATCCCAGCCCTTTCACACTCTGCTGCAAACCGCCCCAGTGCCTGCTGGAGGTCCCGGTCTGATGACGCCAACAGGACAACATCTGCAAAAAGCAGAGATGAGATCCTGTGGTCCCAAAACCGGATTCCCTCCGACCCCTGGCTGCGCCTAGAAATCCTGTCCATAAAAGTAATGAACAGGATCGGTGACAAAGAGCAGCCCTGTCGGAGTTCAACGTGCACCGGGAACAAGTCTGACTTACTGCCGGCAATGCGAACCAAGCTCCTACTCCGGTCGTACAAAGACCGAACGGCCTTTAACAGAGGGTCCCGAATCCCATATTCCCGAAGTACCTCCCACAAGATGCAACGAGGGACACGGTCAAACGCCTTCTCCAAGTCCACAAAACGCATGTAGACTGGATGGGCAAACTCCCATGAACCATTGAGCACCCTAGCAAGAGTATGGAGCTGGTCTAGTGTTCCACAGCCAGAACGAAAACCGCATTGTTCCACCTGGATCCGAGGTTCGACAAGCAGCCTAATTCTTTCCCAGGGAGGCTGAGGAGTGTGATCTCCCTATAGTTGGAACACACCCTCTGGTCCCCCTTTTTGAAAAGAGGAACCAGTACCCCGATCTGCCAGTCCAGAGGTACTGTCCCTGATCTCCACGTGATGCTGCAAAGGCGTGTCAACCAAGACAGCCCCACAGCATTACTGTGAAGGGTTGTAGGTGCTCCTGGTGATGTGGCAAGTGGAGCATCATTGAAGTCACAGGCAGGTGGATGATTGAGATTTTCCTTTGACTTAAAGTATGGTTTGACTGGGCTTGAAGGGTTACATGGTGGATGAGGGCAGGGACAAGCTGAGAGAGAGTTTATCTGTTTCAGTCTTTCCGGGATTCTCTCCTCTGGCTCTATGTAATGTGTTAGCTGGTCTAGATTTGCGATAGTTTTTGTTTTGCCATATGCGAGTGTGACAACTTTGCACTCTATATTGATGACATTGAATGGGCCAAGCCTGTCCTTATCCATCTTCCCTCCTTTTTCTCTGCTCTTCTCTAATATATAATAATTATATAATAATTTTTTTTTTTAGGACACAGTCACCTACTTTAAATTGTTCCTCAAGGGAACTGTTGACCTTATTTATTTATTTATTTATTTATTTATTTTTTTTTAAGCCTTCAAATGCCCTCTCATTCTTCAGCAAATCCTCAACCTTTTCTGTCATCACCTATAACGGTAAAAGAAAAGAATTAATCTGCGAACTGAAGTGTTTTCATGTGTTAAACTTATTATCCAAATTTGGCCACAACTCCGGGACAGATCAATTAGAGCCTCTTACCTGATACTCTTGTGGAACCTCAGATGGATATCTTGCCTCCCTTCCAACCATTAAATAATATGGGCTGTGCTGGGTGGTGAGTTGCTTTTTTTTTTTTTTTTTTTTTTTTTTTTTGTCCAATGCAAACATTGTAGGTTGTAGATATCTGTCCCAATTCTGTGGATTCTATCTGGCAAGTTTATGGAGAGAGCTGAAAAGTATGACATGCAAAAGCAAGGGTTACATTTCTCAAGATTAATCTTAAGCTTTTGTGTTGAGTCTAGATCTCTGCCAATTGAACAATATGTACAGCAACATACCTCTGGATAGTTCCATTTAATTTCTCAACTAAGCCTTTAGTCTGGGGGTGGTAAAAGGCACAAACTCTTTTTAATGCCCATTGCGTCACAGAGTCTGGCATTCACCTTAAATTCATGCAAAATATGATAAGTCGTAACAGTACAACATACTGGGATTTAGGTAATGTGGCTTATAGTTTATAATCTGAATGTCCTTTTAAGGATAATTAGGTTTATCTTGGCTTACCTGGTTTTTAAATTCTGTTCCCTGGTCTGTAAGCAGTCTTTGAGGTGCACCAAATTTGTATACAAAGTCAAGAATACAAGTGGTTACCTCATCTGCTGTCTTACTTTTTAGAGGGTAGGCTTCTGCCCACTTTGTGAAATAATCAACCATGACACAGATGTAGAGATGACCACCCTCTGTTTCAGTGAGCTTCATCAGGTCCATCCCAACTAGTTCAAATGGATCAGTTACCTGTTAAGGTTGACTGATAATTATACGTCTCTACTGAGAGCTCACAGTACATAGGCACATTTGACTAAAGGCCTCATCAGGCACTGACCTCTATTGGGTTGTACTGTGTCTTTTCCTTTAGACTGGCCCTCTTTGCCTGGCAATGTGGGCACTGGGCAACCTAAGGATGATATGAAATTCACTAATATGTATTTACCAATCAGAATAATGTAATCATTGTTCAGTAGAAATGTCTTTATGAAATGGGGTATACCACATATTGAATGTCACTGGGGATTGCTTTCATTTGTTCTAACATTGTCACTTTAAACGACTGCTTAAACACAGCTGGCATGGTAGGCTAAAGGTGACAGTGATGTTTCTTACTTGCCCACCCTTGCGAATGTCTGCTTCCATCCCAGGCCAGTAGTAGCGGGTAATGATTGCATTGTGTGTTTTTATCCACACCACAGTGTCCTCCAATGGTGCTGCAGTGGAATTCTTCATACGTTGCGCTTGCTTCAGCAGCTGATAGCACTACTTTAGGTAGGTGCTGTCATGGTTCTGGCCTCCTTGCTGTCTGGCTTTTCCCCATGCCCTTATTTGGGCAACTTCCTGTTTCCGCCTCCCAGCCTGATTACCTTCACTCACCTGATTGATTGCCCCTGGTTTCCCCCAGACTACATATGTGTTGCCTTAAGGACAATCTTTAATTTCTGCTTATTTTCCTAAAAAGTATTTAAGTTTGTTTGATGCAAAGTGTTCAGCTAAAAAGTTTATAATTATGTGTATAGTAATATTAAATTGTTTCTTTTAGGATAAGTCCCTAATTTGATAAGTTTAGATAATCTCGTGATATGGTTTTATGGGAAACCTTGTTTGTAATTTCCTGTTTACTATGGGATATAGCTTAGGCACATGCAGGCGCCATGTGAATCCATTGCCATCTGTTGAGAAATACCATAGATGCAATGTAAGTACGTTTGTATTTGTTAGTTAATAATTTAATAGTTAGTTTAATAGAATCAGAGTCAGCTTTATTGGCCAAGTTTGCACAAGACAAGCAAGGAATTGGATGTGGTCTGACTCCGTCTTTTGTACCCTCTGATTGCACGAAACATTAAAATCATTTACATAGTTGCAATTTTACATAAGACACCGTTTGCTATGTTACATGGGGTTATTGCACTGAGTCTTTGCATTATGGGATTGGACAGTTCAGCTCAGACACAGCTTGGGGGAAGAAAGTGACTCTGTGTCTGGTGGTTCTGGTGGCTATAGCTCTGTGGCGCCTGCCAGAGGGGAGGAGCTTGAACAGTTTGTGTGCAGGGTGTGTGGGGTCAGCAGTGATACTGACAGCCCGTTTTCTGAGTCTGGACCAGTACAGGTGTTGGATGGAAGGAAGCTCAGTCCCAGATAGTCTGTCATCACTCCCTGAGTAGTTACTGTCCAGCGTTTTCCTTTGGACTGCCATTTTGTTATTTCGGACTCTGTCTTCCTTGGACCCTGTCTCCCACCTGATCCCCTTGTACAGTGAGTTCCGCTTGCCCTCCTTTATCTGACTCATTCCCTTGTTCTTAATAAAACCTTGAAAAGTCCTTCCTGTACTCGGTTATCTCTGGGTCCTTCATCCAGCTCGTGAGAGATCCATCCATCCATCCATCCATCCATTTTCTTCCGCTTATCCGGGGCCGGGTCGCGGGGGGAGCAGCTTTAGCAGAGATGCCCAGACTTCCCTCTCCCTAGACACCTCCTCCAGCTCTTCCGGGGGGACACCGAGGCGTTCCCAGGCCAGCCGAGAGACATAGTCCCTCCAACGTGTCCTGGGTCTTCCCCGGGGCCTCCTCCCGGTGGGACAGGACTGGAAAACCTCCCCTACGAGGCGTCCCGGGGGCATCCGAAACAGATGCCCAAGCCACCTCAACTGGCCCCTCTCGATGCAGAGGAGCAGCGGCTCTACTCCGAGCTCCTCCCGGGTGACTGAGCTCCTCACCCTGTCACTAAGGGTGCGCCCAGCCACTCTGCGGAGGAAACTCATTTCGGCCGCTTGTATCCGCGACCTTGTCCTTTCGGTCATGACCCAAAGCTCATGACCATAGGTGAGGGTAGGAACGTAGACTGACCGGTAAATCGAGAGCTTTGCCTTTCGGCTCAGCTCCTTTTTCACCACGACGGACCGGTACACCGACCGCATTACTGCTGCCGATGCACCAATCCGTCTGTCAATCTCACGCTCCCTATTTCCCTCACTCGTGAACAAGACCCCAAGATACTTAAACTCCTCCACTTGAGGGAGGATCTCCCCCCCAACCTGGAGGGTGCAAGCCACCTTTTTCCGGTTGAGAACCATGGCCTCGGATTTGGAGGTGCTGATTATCATCCCAGCCCCTTCACACTCGGCTGCAAACCGCCCCAGTGCCTGCTGGAGGTCCCGGTCTGATGAGGCCAACAGGACAACATCATCTGCAAAAAGCAGAGATGAAATCCTGTGATTCCCAAACCGGATTCCCTCCGACCCCTGGCTGCGCCTAGAAATCCTGTCCATAAAGGTAATGAACAGGATCGGTGACAAAGGGCAGCCCTGTCGGAGTCCAACATGCACCGGGAACAAGTCTGACTTACTGCCGGCAATGCGAACCAAGCTCCTACTCCGGTCGTACAAAGACCGAACGGCCTTTAACAGAGGGTCCCGAATCCCGTATTCCCGGAGTACCCCCCACAAGATGCCACGAGGGACACGGTCAAACGCCTTCTCCAAGTCTACAAAACACATGTAGACTGGATGGGCGAACTCCCATGAACCCTCGAGCACCCTTGCAAGAGTATGGAGCTGGTCCAGTGTTCCACGGCAAGGACGAAAACCGCATTGTTCCTCCTGGATCCGAGGTTCGACTAGCGGCCTAACTCTCCTCTCCAGCACTCTGGAATAGACTTTCCCAGGGAGGCTGAGGAGTGTGATCCCCCTATAGTTGGAACACACCCTCCGGTCCCCCTTTTTTTAAAAAGAGGAACCACCACCCCGGTCTGCCAGTCCAGAGGTACTGTCCCCGATCTCCACGCGATGCTGCAAAGGCGTGTCAACCAAGACAGCCCTACAACATCCAGAGACTTAAGGTACTCGGGGCGAATTTCATCCGCCCCTGGTGCCTTGCCACCGAGGAGCTTACTGACTACCTCGGTGACTTCAACCAGGGTAATGGACGAATCAACCTCCGAGTCCCCAGCCTCTGCTTCCTCAACAGAAGGCGTGACGACGGGGTTGAGGAGATCCTCAAAGTATTCCTTCCACCGTCCTACAACGTCCCCAGTCGAAGTCAGCAACTCCCCACCTCCACTGTAAACAGTGTTGGCGGGAAACTGCTTTCCCCTTCTGAGGCGCCGGACGGTTTGCCAGAATTTCCTTGAGGCAGACCGATAGTCCTCCTCCATGGCCTCGCTGAACTTTTCCCAGGTCCGAGTTTTTGCCTCTGCGACCGCGCGGGCTGCGGCACGTTTGGCCTGCCGATACCCATCAGCTGCATCAGGAGTCCCACAGGCCAACCAGGCCTGGTAAGACTCCTTCTTCAGCTTGACGGCTTCCCTTACTTCCGGTGTCCACCACCGGGTTCGGGGATTGCCGCCACGACAGGCACCAGAGACCCTACGGCCACAGCTCCGAACAGCCGCATTGACAATGGAGGTGGAAAACATGGTCCACTCGGACTCAATGTCTCCAGGCTCCCTCGGGACCTGATTGTAGCTCTCCCGGAGGTGGGAGTTGAAGACCTCTCTGACAGAGGGTTCCACCAGACGTTCCCAACAGACCCTCACAATACGTTTGGGTCTGCCAGGTCTATCCAGCTCCCTCCTCCGCCATCGGATCCAACTTACCACCAGGTGGTGATCAGTTGACAGCTCAGCCCCTCTCTTCACCCGAGTGTCCAAGACATACGGTCGGAGGTCAGATGACACAACCACAAAGTCGATCATAGACCTCCGACCTAGGGTGTCCTGGTGCCACGTGCACTGATGGACACCCTTATGCTTGAACATGGTGTTCGTTATGGACAAGCTGTGACTAGCACAGAAGTCCAATAACAAAACACCGCTCGGGTTCAGATTAGGGAGGCCGTTCCTCCCAATCACGCCCCTCCAGGTATCACTGTCATTGCCCACGTGGGCGTTGAAATCCCCCAGTAGGACGACAGAGTCCCCAGTCGGAGCACCTTCCAGTACCCCTTCCAGAGACCCTATGAAAGCTGGGTACTCTACACCGCTATTTGGCCCGTAGGCACAAACAACGGTGAGAGACCTATCCCCTACCCGAAGGCGCAGGGAAACAACTCTCTCGTCCACCGGGGAAAACTCCAACACATGGCAGCTGAGCTGGGGGGCTATAAGCAAGCCCACCCCTGCCCGCCGCCTCTCACCATGGGCAACTCCAGAGTAGAAGAGAGTCCAACCTCTCTGAAGGAGTTGTGTTCCAGAGCCCAGACTGTGTGTGGAAGTGAACCCGACTATCTCTACCCGGTACCGCTCAACCTCCAGCACAAGTTCAGGCTCCTTTCCACCCAGTGAGGTGACATTCCATGTCCCAATTGCCAGATTCTTTGTCCAGGGATTGGGTTGTCGAGGCACCTCCACACGGCTGCCACCCAATCCACACTGCACCGACCCCTTATGCGCCTTCCTGCGGGTGGTGGGCCTACGGGAAGGCGGTCCCACGTCACTCCTTCGGCGAGAGGTGCTCTTTTTTATCTTGTATTCTTCTACAGGTGTAGTAAAGAATTCCATCTGAAAGTAAAGGAGCTCAATGCAACAGCTTGGTGTAACAGAACAAATTGGATTTTTGTGATGTCAAATTTTTACTTACCCTGTAGCACAAAATTTGAAGACCTCCTTTTGATAACATATCGCTTATGTTTTGTCAGACCTTTTGGCAATTGATTAAGTTTGAAGTCAATGATTCTTGCTTGCTTGCTTGCTTGCTTGCTTGCTTGCTTTCTCCATTCTTTGCTCCTCTTCACTTCCACAGCTATTGTAGCTTTTGGTCACCTTTTATACGTTTCTCAATACAGGTGATGAGCAAATTGGCCCCAGCTTTTTTCCCCCTCCATTTTCTCCTACCAGTATTAGTATGCGAAGGGAATTGACTTAAGTATCAGCTTTTGTTATGTGGTTACAGGATTTATTTTTGGGATGATATGTGAGAGTTTTATAGGGATGCATGCCGAGTATTAGTCCATTGTCTCATTGCTAAGTTTAAGACACAATGATAAATGGCATTCAGGGGCTTGTCTCAGTCAAATTAGAGTTTGCACCTGAACCTTATGAGTTGGTAAGTTGCCACCTAGTTGTTGGTTTGCAGTTAAAAACCACAGAACCAGGTGTTGAATCAACTGCATGACCATTCTAGAGACTTTAATTTGTGCTGCTGTTGGTACTATCATACAGTTTTTCTGGTATTCATCTTACCTTGACTAAAATAAATGTTAGTACGACACCATACAATTCAACATCTGACACTACATCTCTACAAATTAGAATTTGCTTCAAGTAATTTCGTATCTCTCTACAAATGTATGAGATTCTGGCCTTATGTAAGGTATGTTGAGATAATTCTGTTGTCATTTGGTGCAATATGAATTAAACTGAATCAAGGATTTCCTATCAGTGTCGTGTGTGTGTTTGTTTTTTTTTTTTTACTTTCTATACGAGACAGAATATTTCTATTATGATACAGGGCTGTAGACCCAAAAAGAAGTCATTAGTTACATAGGAACTTCGATATTTGCTGCTGGTCACTTCCTATTCAACACTCTGTTGCTCATGACACGTTTAGTCTACTTCAAATGGAATTGAAGCAGGAATTTGATATGTAATGGCAATATAGAGACAGTGAGACTGAGAACAGCTAATGACTGATTAGTTTTGCAAACAATGCCACATTGTGAGAAATACACTAAAACTCATTGCAGACACAGATGTCACAAGTCAATGCAGCAGTCGCTGTGAGCAGGGGCTGAATGCTGGATGAGTTAATGTTGTGATCACTTTGTGCAACGGTGGAAAAATGTGAGACACGCAGTGTGTAAAACCACTCAACCAACACCTCCACCTGTAGAACCCAGTATCAAAGACAACATCAATTGTGTTTTTCCTATAAATATTTCTGAGGGTGCCTGGCACCAACCCCACAAACCCAGACCAACCCCTGAAGGAGAAGCTCCTGTCAATGTTGAAAAGAGACATTAGAAGAAGCTGACGTTGCCTCAATGCGCACACACAGTGGTCACAAGTTGATGTGGCTGCTGCTGCTGTTCAGAGAGACGTGTGTCTGGATGCTGTGGAGGTTGAACATGGACAAACAGTAAGTGCTGATTATCAGTTGGTCCTGACCGTGAATGTTTTCCTACAACAGTGCTTCTCAATTATTTTTGTTAGCCCCCCCCCAGGAAGAAGTAAACATTCGCGCCCCCCGGGCATAGTAAACATACTGGTCTTTCCTCGTCTCATCGCCGTCACAGTGAAGCCAAGCGCTACTTAACCTTTTGTCATATTTCCTGAGGACACAGCCCTGAAGGGCCCCAGTGCTCAGTGTGGTGGTTCCTGGAGACGCTGCTCCCTATCCGGACTGACTTGGGTCTCCCAGGCAGGAAGTCGTGGATCCTGTTGCAGAGAGAGGTGTTCAGACCCAGTCGGCTCAGCTTCCCAATCAGCTGCTGGGGAATGATGGTGTTGAATGCTGAGCTGAAGTCTATGAACAGCATTCAAACGTATGTGTCTTTGTTGTCCAGATGGGTGAGGGCCAGGTGGAGAGTAGTGGTGATGGCATCGTCCATGGAACGATTTGGACGATATGCAAACTGCAGAGGGTCCAGTGAGGGTGGAAGCTGGGACTTGATGTGCCTCATGACCAGCCTCTCGAAGCACTTCATGATGCTTTTACGTGAGTGTTTCCCCCCCCCATCTGTTGTCTCCCTCGTTGTCCCTGTCCCTGCTTCAACCTGCTTCCCTGTGTGAACCTCCTAGTGCAGGGGTTAGCAACCTTTAATGGGAAAAGGCTGTGTCAAGATTAAATTTATTAACAATAAACAGAATAGATATAGTACAAATAAACAGCAGACACGCAGAGGAAATAAACAACAAAAAAACACAGAAGGCAGGAGAAAAATTAAACAAAAAGCACTCACTATCTAGGAGGAAATAACAACCGGTAAACATAAAAGGTAAAACAAAATACTATAATAGTACAGGTCGTAGGAAAAATAGGCTATCAATGAGAAAATAAAAATGCTCACTACAAAACGTAGGAGACAAACTGAGAGAAAAAAACCTAACTGACTAACTACAGACTAAACCAGACTAACGCAAACCTAGAGAACTATGAAACTAAATAACGCTCAGGGGAAAAGCTAGAGGTCGGGGAAAACGGACGAAACAAGGAACGACAGGACACATTAATCAGAATCAGAAACATTTTATTGCCAGGTGCGATAAAGGGCATTTTACAGCACTAGGAATTTGTCAGGCATAGAATAGAATAGTAGAAAAACAGACATAAATATGCATATTCATAGTCAGTTGGGAGGGGTGGGTTTGTGCAGAGGTTATCTGGGGGGGATTGGGGAACTGTTCAGCAGGCTGACAGCAGCAGGGAAGAAACTCTTCTTGTGGCGTGAGGTCCTGGTCCTGATGGACTGGAGTCTCTTGCCAGAGGGGAGAGGCTGAAATAGTGCATGGCCAGGGTGAGAGGGATCAGCTGCAATCCTGGATGCACGTCTCTGGGTCCTGGAGACGTACAGGTCCCAGAGTGATAGGAGGGTGCAGCCAATCACCTTCTCGGCAGAGCGTATGATTCTCTGCAGCCTGACATTGTCCCTGGCAGTGGCTGCAGCAAACCAGACTGATGGAGGAGGTGAGAATAGATTCGATGATGGCAGTGTAGAAGTTTGTCAACATCTGCTTTGGGAGGTTGTACTTCTTCAGCTGCCGCAAGAAGCATAGCCTTTGCTGAGCCTTCTTGGTGAGGGAGCTGATGTTCTGCTCCCACTTGAGCTCCTGGGTGATGGTGGTGCCCAGGAAACGGAAGGACACAACAGAGGTGACCAGGGTGTTACAGAGGGTGACAGGCTGGAGGGGGGCTGGGTCTCTTCTGAAATCCACTATCATCTCCACTGTCTTGAGAGCGTTGAGCTCCAGGTTGTTCAAGCTGCACCATGACACCAGACGGTCAATCTCACTTCTATAGGCTCACTCGTCTCCATCGGAGATGAGGCCAATGAGGGTGGTGTTGTCTGCGAACTTTAGGAGTTTGACAGACTGGTGTCCAGATGTGCAGTTGTTTGTGTACAGGGAGAATAACAGAGGAGAGAGGACGCAGCCTTGGGGGGGGGGGGGGGGGGGGGGGGGGGGGGGGGGGAGATCCAGTGCTGATGGTCCGGGAGTCTGAGACAAGCTTCCCCAGCCTCACAAACTGCCTTCTGTCTGTCAGGGAGTCTGTAATCCACCTTCACAGTGAGTCCGGCACGTTCAGCTGAGAGAGCTTGTCTTGGAGCAGAGATGGAACAATAGTGTTGAAGGCAGAGCAGAAGTCCACAAACAGTATCCTGGCATAGGATCCTGGGGAGTCCAGGTGCTGGAGGAGGAAGTGGAGAGCCATGTTTACAGCATCATCTACAGATCTATTGGCCCTGTAGGCGAACTGCAAGGGGTCCAGCTGGGGGGCTGTAATGTCCTTGAGGTGGGACAAGACAAGGCGCTCAAAAGACTTTATGACTACAGAAGTCAGGGCAACGGGTCTGTAGTCGTTGAGTCCTGTGGTTTTTGCCTTTTTAGCAATAGGGGTTATGGCTGAGGTTTTAAAGCAGACTGGCACATGGCAGCTCTCCAGTGAGGTGTTGAAGATGCCAGTGGACACAGGAGACAGTTGGTCGGCACAGTGCTTTAGGGCAGAGGGTGAGTCTGGGCCCGCGGCTTTGTGGGGGTTCAGTCGTTTAAATACCTCGTTAACATCTCTCTCTCTTTGATAGAGAGAGGTGAGGGCAGAGAAGATGACACTGAGGTGTGAAACTGTGAGGTGGGGGGTCACAGGTCCGTCCCATTGTCTGTCAAAACGGCAATAGAACTCATTCAGGCTGTTGGTCAGACGCAGGTCGTTTTCAGAGTGGTGGGCTCTGGGCTTGTAGTTAGTGATGGCCTTAAGCCCTTTCCAGACAGAGGCAGAGTTGTTGGCTGAGAGTTGTTGTTGCATTCTCTCACCGTACACTGATTTAGCTTTTTTCACCTCCTTGCTAAATCTGTACTTGGCCTCTCTGTATCTTTCTCTGTCCCCACTGAATGCAGCCTCTTTGTTTGAGATCAGGTGTCTGAGTTTGGATGTGAACCAGGGTTTGTCATTGTTGTAACTCACCCTGGTGCGTGATGGAATGATGCTGTCCTCACAGAAGTTGACGTATGACGTCACAGCATCCGTGTATTCATCCAGACTATTAGTGGCAGACCTGAAAACGTCCCAGTCGGTACAGTCAAAGCACTGCCGTAGTTCCTCCACAGCCTCACTGGTCCACTTCTTTGTTGTCCTCAAAGCAGGTTTGCAGAGTTTTAATTTCTGCCTGTATGCTGGAATCAAGTGGACCATGATGTGGTCAGACTGCCCCAGTGCAGCGCGAGGGACGGGACGATAAGCACCGCTGATGGTGGTGTAGCAGTGGCCCAGCACATTCTCCTCTCTGGTCGGGCACTTAAACTATTTGAATTTGGGGAGGTCGTGGGAGAGGTTACCTTTGTTAAAGTCACCTATGACAATTACCAAAGTGTCCGGGTTTGTCCGTTCCACATTCAGAATTATGTCAACCAGCACGCGCTGCGCCTCACGCACATCGGCGTTCAGCGGGATGTAAACACCGACAAGAATGAATGAGGAGAACTCACGGGGCGAGTAGAAGGGTTTGCAGATGATGATGAAGGCCTCTAGGTCGAGGGAACAGTGCTGAGACAGTACAGTGATGTCGTTGCACCAGCCGCTGTTGATGTAAATGCAGATTCCACCTCCCTTCGTTTTACCTGAAAGCTCCGTGTGCCTGTCTGCTCTGTGAAGTTGAAATCGACTCAGCTGGAGCGCAGAGTCTGGTATGAGGTCACACAGCCAAGTTTCCGTAAAGCACAGGACACAGGATGTGGAAAGGTCCCTATTTCTGTTCAGCAGCAGTGTCATTTCGTCAATTTTGTTGCAAAGTGAGCGCACGAGAGGAATATTCCGGGAAGCGCAGTGCGTAATCTGCGCCGGCGGAGACGCACCAGCACACCTGAGCGCTTACCTCTCTTGCGGTGCCTCACCTTGCTACGGGCCTCCTTTAACAGAATCACAACTAAATCCAGAATAGAAACCAGAAAAGTTGGTAATAAATCCACAGGGGTAGTAGCTCTGATGTTCCCTGGAGTAGGAGCCACCAGCGCTATGGCAGGAGACAAGATTAGGAGACAAAAGCACAAAAAGAAGAGCGCACCAAAACACTGTGGCAGCCATTCGCGGCGCCATCATAGCTACCATTACATGGGAGACACACTAGATACTTTATTGATCTCCAAGGGAAAATTTTGGTGTTGCAGCAGCCATTACACACAAAAACATTTGAACATTGAGTAACATAATCACAAACACAACAATACACGAGACACAGTACAAGAATAACACACAGAATAGACAGTAATACCAACAAAACACACAGTAGAACTTGAATGTAAAGTGACTTAGTTACACATTGTTAAACCATCAGCGTGAGCACTGACTCTCTGTCAGGGAGTCATTGTACAGGCTGATGGCTGTTGGCACAAATGACTTCCTGAACTGTTCCTTGTCACAGCGGAGCTCGAGAAGTCTCTGACTAAAACCGCTCCGCTGTTTGACAAGTGTGCTGTGGAGAAGATGTGAGCTGTTCTCCATGATGCTCAGCAGTTTGTGCAGCATCCTTCTCTCCACCACCTGCTCTGAAGGTTCCAGAGAAGCCACAGCACAGAGCCAGCTTTCCTGTTCAGCTTATTCAGTTTCTTAGTGTCGCTGGCTCTGATGCTGCTGCCCCAGCAGACGACAGCAAAGAATATCGCACTGGCTACAACAGACTGGTAAAAGATCTGCAGCATCTTGTTGCACACATTAAAGGACCTGAGCTTCCTCAGGAAGTAGAGTCTACTCTGTCCCTTCCTGTATACAGCCTCTGTGTTGAACTTCCAGTCCAGTCTGTTGTCCAGGTGAACTCCCAGGTATTTGTACCTCTCCACCACCTCCACCTTCTCACCCAGAATGGACACAGTGTCAAAGCCGGTTTCCTTCCTCCTGAAGTCCACAACCATCTCCTTAGTCTTGCTTACATTCAAGGTCAGATGGTTGTTCCCACACCACTTCACAAAGCTGTCCACCAGACCTCTGTACTCTGTACTCTGCTCCCCACCGCAGATACACCCAACCACTGCAGAGTCATCTGAGAACTTCTGCAGATGGCAGGACTCAGTGTTGTACTGAAAGTCTGAGGTGTACAGCGTGAAGAGGAAGGGTGAGGGGACAGTCCCCTGAGGTGCTCCTGTGCTACTGACCACCCGCTCAGACTCACATCCCTGCAGTCCAGTACAATCTGTGGTCTGTCTGTCAGGTAGTCAGTAATCCAGGAGGCTGTGGAGGAGTCTACCTGCATCACCAGGAGCTTCTCTCTTAGTAGGACAGGCTGGATGGTGTTAAAGGCACTGGAGAAATCAAAGAATGTGATCCTCACAGTGCTGTTAGCCTTGTCCAGGTGTGAGAGAGCTCGCTGAAGCAGGTAGACAATAGCATCATCTACTCCAACCCGGGGGTGATAGGCGAACTGCCGTGGGTCTAGTGATGTCTCGACCTGAGGTCTCAAATGAGTCAGAACCAGTCTCTCCAGGACCTTCATGATGTGTGAGGTGAGGGCGACTGGTCTGTAATCATTTAGAGCAGAAGGAGATGAGGTTTTTGGAACTGGTGTCAGACATGATGTCTTCCAGACCTTTGGCACCTGTTCCATTCTCATGCTCATCCCAGAGAGCTGCTCAGAACAGGCCTTCAGGAATCTGGGGCTAACACCATCAGGTCCTGCTGCCTTATTCTGGTTCAGCTTCTCCAGCTGGCTCTTCACCTGGCTGCTGGTCACTGACAGATGGATAGGGGAGGTGGGTATGGTAGAGGAAGGAGAGGGGGATGACAGACAAAATGTCCAGTTCCAGTGAGGTTTTATGACCGTCCCTGATGTTCCTTGTAGGATGGGTTTTGGGGGGCAGCAGTGGAAACGCTGTTCTGCCTGTGAGTCTGGCAGAGGAGGGGGTGGAGGAGGAGGGTGCAGCAGAGTGTCTGGTGGTGGAGGAGGGGGAGAGGGAGGGCGGTAGTGCTATAAACCTGTTGGAAAAAATGGTTAAGCTCGTTGGCCTTGTCCAGGTTCCCTTGTACCTGGTTCCCCTTCTCCTTGAAGCCAATGATCTTCTTCATTCCAGACCACACATGCTTCATGTTGTTCTGCTGGAGTTGGTTCTCCAGCTTCCTTCTGTATGCGTCCTTACTCTGCCTCAGATTCACCCTCAGCTCTCTCTGCACAGACTTCACTTGGTCTATATCTCCCTCCAAAAAGGCCTTCTTCTTCCTGTTCAGCAGCTCCTTTAAGTTGCTGGTGATCCAGGGCTTGTTGTTCGAGAAGCACCTCACTGTCCTGGTTGGGATGATGTTGTCCACACAGAAGTTAATGTACTCTGTGACGCTGTCTGTCATGGAATTGATGTCGTCTCCATGTTGGTCACAGAAAACATTCCAGTCTGTAGCTTCAAAGCACCCCTGCAGAGTCAATAGCTTCCAGAGACCACTTCCTTACAGTTCTCGTGGACACTGTCTGCTTTTGAACAATAGGAGTGTAGACGGGGGTGAGGAGCACCAGGTTGAGGTCGGATCTGCCTAAAGGAGGGAGAGGAGTGGAGGTGTATGCATCCATAACGTTTGCATACAGTAAATCTAAGGTCTTATTGTCTCTGGTGGAGCAGTTGACAAACTGGTAAAAAGTGGGAAGAGTTGTGTCCAGAGACGTGTGATTAAAGTCTCCTTTTATTATTATGAAGGAGTTTGGATGCTGGTTCTGTAAGTTGGCAGTGACTGAGTTAATGACGTCACACGCTACTTCAGGAGCGACTGACGGGGGAATGTAAGTCGTAATGACAATAACACAGCTAAACTCCCTCGGTAGATAATATGGACGCTCCTTTACAGTAACATGTCCGGGGTTACACCACCTGTTACTCACAAGCACTGCAATCCCCCCTCCTCTCCTCTTACTGCTACTCCTGCAGTCTCTGTCCGCCCGCACAGTCCTGAAGCCGCTGATGGTGCAGTTGGAGTCCGGAATCTGTTCCTGCAGCCAGATCTCGGTAAAACACATAATGCTGCACTCACGATATTCCCGCTGTCTGGAAGTCAGCGCACCGAGCTCGTCCATCTTATTCACCAGGGACCGCGCCTTTCCCGTGACCACATAAGGTAGAGAAGGTTTGAACCTTCTCTTCCCCTCTTTCTTTTTGAGTCCAGCTCTGCATCCCCAGCGCCTTCTACTTAGCTCCACGGGGATCAGGGGTCTTTCTCCCTGTCAGTGCTGGGAGAGCGCGATTGTTATTCCCCATCAGTACATAAAGTGTCTGAAAAGTCACGAAAAATGGGGAAAAGATCATAAGTAAGGCCATATTCCAACGTGAATTAAGTTGTTTCGAAGGAGAGTTTAGAGAATAGTAAGGAACAGGAAAAAACACCCAAAATACTACAAAACTACAAATCTAACGGGAGCTACTGCAACAGGCAGCCACCAACAAGCAATGGACAAAGGGTGCTTATAACAGGAGTGAAGGGATGATAACAAGCAGGTGTGTTGATCGATGCAAGCTGAGGAGTAGGGAACCAAGAGGGACCGGACACAGGCAGAGGTAGAGGAACGCATCTGCTGGCAGGGAGGAGAACTGCGGGGACACATACAGACGAGAGATGAAAAAACACAGACAAAGGAGCAAAAAACAAAAGGAACGAATTATAGCCTGGTGGATTTATTGTTGTTCTGCCCTGTACATGTCCCCAGACTTTATTAGCACCCTGTGTATTGGACTATCATCATAATCTGTATTTGGATTTTGGCTGTTTCTTCCATCATACTTCTGCAAACTGTTATTACTCTGCTGAACTCAGTATGCTGTTGCCAGCTGCCATTCCCCTCATTCACTGTCTCCATCTGCTCCACTTGCTCTCTGTTGGTCGGCCATATTGGCCGTGATGTCACACCACCACTTCCTGTCACCAACTACTTTCGGTTCACCCAGACTTCCACACTCATTCCGCACTGACAAGTTTCCGACAAGTATCCATCTGACTTATTCCCTTGTACCTTTGTTGTTAATAAAAACCTTACTCTTCCTGTACTCCGTTTTAAATCTCTGGCCATGGAGTCCTTCATCCAGCTCGTGACGAAAGAGATTTAGACCTCTGCAGTGGCAGCAAATGCAATATACATAATAATACACATACAGTAGGCCCACTGTGAAATGGTGCTGTATGCAGCTATTTAGGGCTGATGAACCTGCAACAGTAACTGCAATAAACAGCATGCTTACAGCTACTTACTTACATATGCACAGATGAAACTTTTAGAGCCATTACCCCAGCTATGACAGGGGCACTTGTTTCCAATGTTACCACCCTACCCAATGACTCAGTTGTCATTATGAGTGTAATATGTGAGTTTGTAGGCCAGTAGGTGGTCAGCTGGTCATTTCTGCCCATGTCACAGAGCAGTTTTAGAGTTGGTGAGTTGAGGGTGTTATTACATTTTCTTAGCTTAATCTCTATTATACTATTCTGTAGCCTATAACATGTCTTAATGTGCATTATATGTCAGGGTTAGAGTTGGTCTTGTGTTGGTGGTATTTGAAATCTTTACATTATCTTCCCCAGTTACTAACCTTTCAGTAAATTGACTTAATAACATTTTAATTGCATGGTATGGTATGCTTATTCAGCTTTTTTTGTACACGTTAGGGGTTCTGGGCTGCAAAGGCAGAGGGAACATGAACTATCCAGGATGGATATAGAAGAAAACCTTGTCATTGTATACTGTGCAATGCATGAAAATAGCAACAGGAACATAGATAAATGGGGTGAATGTAAAGTCATAGGTGACCTGTGGGTGAATTTTAATGAGAATGTATTTCTAGAATGCTAATGGGGCAGCTATAGTTTAAGGATACAGCATGTCATAAAATTGCTGAGTGGGTAATTACAGAATCAGCATTGTCTTCAATCAAAGAAACAGCCTTGAATAGATTATTGACTTTTGTGAGAAAAAGAAACTTAAGGGAAAAGAAAATCCTCATGAGCCAACTTCTGTAAAAGTACTATAAAGGATCAAAGTTTGCTAGGCTTAGAATTCCTCAGCTCTCTCAGGTCTTTACCAGATGTGGAATTTAGATTAATGACCTCACTTTATAATCAGGCAAGGTGTGGTCACCTCTATTTCGGCGTTCTTTAATTAGGTGTCTTGGTGGAGTACAGGAAGGATCTTATCAGCAGATCCAAAGATATCTCACTTTCTTTCAGGTACTTTCTCTTTTGTTTCACCTCAAAGATATTATTCTCCAAAGGCCCTGCCACTAGAACCTTTTAATAATCCCAAAGCAATTTGCAGGTACTTTAAACTCAACTCACCTCCAGGTGAAGCTCCCCAGTAACAATAGCAGTAACCTCCCTATTCCCACTACTTCAAATATTGATTTTAAGGCAAGGCTAATAGGGGCGAGGAGGTCATCTTTGCCCTATTTTTTGGGACATTGTGTGTAATTAACTGCACCCTGATCAATTAAAGTGACATGCTGCAGTGCTGATACATTCAAGTAATGGAAACTTAAAGGAAAGCATGTTGAACTTAGAAAAGTGGTTATCACTGTGCACATGCAATTAATCATGGGCAATCAACTGATATAGAGATGAATTATTCTCCCAACAGGCGATTAATATCCATCAGAAACAATTAATTTAAGTCTATTTCCCCACAAAGGTTCTGCTGCTCCAGCAAAGACAGAGCTCATTTTTAAATGTAGGAACTTATACAGCTTAAATTATTATTTTAAGATGTAATATTTCACTACCTGTCTTTTACCACCATATTGGTCATAAGGTTGGTGGTGTCACAGTTGTATGGCCACCATTCATGCAAAACATTGTTTGACTTCATTACTATTTATATATTTTTCTTAATTCTTTTTGTACAACTAAACCACATGTGCAAATCACTCCTAAAAGTTAAGTAGCACCATTGCTAAATACCAGCCTTCTATGGCAAATGGTCGGCAATTAAATGGTGCTCTACCTTGTTGACACACACATCGATGAAGGCAAAGCTGCTGCAATGCAAGGTGCCTGACCCACCGGGATCAATTTGTGGTTCAGTGTCCTGCTCAAAGAGACTTCGACAAGCATAGAAGTTGGAAGGAGCTAGAGATTGACCCGCTGACCCGAAGGGTGGTGGGCAACCACTGTATCTTCTGACTGTATCACTGTAATGGTACAATCAGAGTACAGAGCATCCAGGAAGTATTTACAGCACTTAATGTTTTCCACATTTTTTTATATAACAGCCTTGTTCCAAAATGGATTCAGAATTCTACAAGCAATATCCCATAGTAACAAAATGACTGAATTTAGTTTGAAATCTTGGCAAATCTATTTAAAAAAATCACATGTACATAAGTATTCACAGCCTTTGCCCTCAAAATTGAGCTCTGGCGAATCCTGTTTCCACTCATCATTATTGAGATGTTTCTACAACTTGATTGGAGTCCAAATTCAGTAAATGAAAGACGTTTGGAATCATGTCTCCTCTTAGGTGAAACAAAGATTGAACTGTTTGGCCTGGTTGCCAAGCATCATGTTTGGAGAAAAACAGGGACTTCTCACCACCTGGCCAATACCAATCTCACAGTGAAGCATAGTGGAATTGACCCGAACTCGGACAGACTTGAACCCAGATTGAACAACTCTGGAGAGATCTGAAAATGGATATGCACCGACACTTCAGATCCAACTTGATGGAGCTTGAGAGGTACTGCAAAGAAGAATTAGAGAAACTGCCCAAATATTGGTGTGCCAGGTTTGTAGCATCATACACAATAAGACTTGAGGCTGTAATTGGTGCCAAATGTGCTGAACACTTATGTGCATGTGATTTTCTTCCGTTATTTTCCAGACAGACTTCATTCACTTTGACATTATGGGGTATTGTTTGTAGAATTTTGAGAAAAACAATACATTTATTTAACTTTGGAATAAGGCTGTGACACAATGTGCAAAAAAATTAAACACTGTGAACACTTTCTGGATGCACTGTGTTATACCGTTTCATCAATATGAGAATGATAAAGATTGCAGAGACAGGGTGACACATTTGATTGAGCCTCTGTGTAACCATATTATTGCAATGCTCTTTGGCTAACAGAGCCACTAAAGCAAAATAATGATTATCTCTTTGATAGAGGGCAGAGATCATTCTGTATTCTAACTGGGAGAAAGTCACTCTGTTACTGTGCCAAGATACAGTACAACCCCAGTCAATCAATTTAATTGCTCACATCATCAGAAGTTCATTTGGCAATACCAATGTCTCTGTCAAATATGCTTTTATGATATAGTCAGGTCTGTAGAATGTCTTGGCACTGGCATCTGATCGTGCACTGCAAAATCAATACATATCAGGATTCTTTTGAGCTTCTCTTTCTTCTCTTTCTATTCAGGAAATAGAGAGGAAACATAGAAAGTAACTTTTTTGATAACAGCAGGGGCAGTGTGAAAAGGCCAAGTATAAGGAACCTTATTACTGTTTTGACAACCATATAAGCTAAGGAGATATCCAACAGTGCATGAAAAGTGAAATATTCACTGTTATCATAATAAAGTGTCAATAATTTCCAACTATCTGACTTTATTGTACATACAATTCTTATGATTATTATGGTAGACAGTACTGTTTTGCTATCAGAGATAGGGAACAGTATACTGTAAAGCATGTGGGCATGACCAGCCAAACGCAGTCATGTCTTTTCTTCTTTGACTGCTTGTAGCTGTTGACTTTGTGTAGGTGGTCTTGGTTGCTTGATCACACTAACTACCCCGCTTTTCTGTTCAATTCAAACAACCCATGAATATACTGCAAATCTTATCCTACACCATTTGCCAGAAGACTTTCCACATATTAGATTAAATGATCAGTGAATGTACTAGTTTTGCTGAATTGTGGATTGAATAAATCCAGATTCAATGTACTTTTTATAGGAAATTCAGTGTTAGTAAAACATGAAGTATTTAATAGTATGAAAATATATTGATAAAATGAGTATATGGAAATTATTACTGTTACTGTAATATACTTTATTGATCTCCGATGGGGACATTTATGACACAGCAGCAGAGTAAAACTGAAATTAAACGTAAAAAAAAAGTTTTAAAAAGTCTAAAATATAGTACAAAAATACAGAGTAGATCAAGAGCATGATAATATTATACAACTCGAGAGTTGACAGCAGATAACGCTAAACTGACAGGTGCCATTATGTTGAGAAATTAAGCACATCGGTCTGAGTTAATCCAGGTTACTTCAGTTTGCTGGAAACGATGGAGACAGAGAAGTCAGATGGCAGCAGGTTCTGGTCTATGATCAGCTCGGATGACCCGTCCCAGCTGCTTTTCTCAGCACTGTCCTGCTCCACACCTCCACCTCCTGAGCTCCTGGTGAATTTTGGGTCTTTATCCTGAGATCAGACCTGTGTTCTGCAGGTCTAATAGCTAGTAGCTAATGGCAGACTAGCTGTTTCCATATACAAACAATGTATTCATGATAAATATGTTAGTGTACAGATGAATAATGTGATTGTACAGTCCTGCAAAAAATCCAACCTTCATTAACTTTATCATTTTGTCTTGCTGAATGTTACAAACTGTATGTATCCTTCCCTCTCTTTTTTTTTTTAACCAACAAAATTTAATTTAATGAGGATAGGCTAATGGGAACACCTCTATGTATTGTGTACAGTTTACCAACTCTACAAACCACTGTACATCTCTTGAGTCATATTGATTCTAACATCCAGAAAGGGAAGCTTTACTGCAGGGCTGTGACATTAAACTGTAGATTGTCTAGATAAGTTCAGGGTTGCAGGGAAACTGTTTTACATTACATCCTACCTGATTCCTGTAGATACTGCAATTGCCTCCACAGTGCAATGACATCCTTGAGTCCTGATGGGAACAGCATCCAGAAAGCTCAGATTTGAACACTTTCATGCTATTTTTAAAAGTAATTTTTTGTAAGTTACATTTGTGTGGTACTATAGTTTAGCAGCAGATCAGCTTGAAGATAATTCAGAAATATCTTGGCTTGCAGCTGCATTGTACCATCTGACAGACCTTGACCCCTTCCCATTACACTTTAGCCTGTTTGTGTGGTGATTCTGATGAAGTTCACTTGAGGTCCATCACCAGTGGGAGTCTACCAGTGGGTGACAAGTGAGACTGTGGATTTCTCAAGCTTTCTTTGTCCAACAATGTTGAATAGGACACATACAGGATCCACTGCTACTGCAATTCCCAGAGCTGAAAGCCTCTGATGACAGAAATGAAGAAAAGAAAGCGTCTCTCTCTAAATTACAGATTGCTGCCTGTCCTTTTTTTTTGTGCTCATTTCATACTCATACCTTTTGTCTCTGTTTTCCAAGCATACTTTCATGGTTGATGAGAACTTTCTGTCCACCTTTTACATTGCAAACTGTCTGAAAAGCTCAAATCCTGAAAGAAAAAAGAAAAAAGGCTGCTGCCATTCACATTATCTAAAATATAAAGAGAAGTCAGGGTGGCTTGTTCAGGGCTAAAATATTTAAATGTGAATGGATCTTTGTCAGGTCAAAATTCTTCCTCTTGACATGTCAACCAAAGCCTGGAAGCAGAAAAGGAGAAAGCATAAAGAGGTCAAACAAGCCCTGCATGCCATGTTGCCACCATGTCCCCTCCATTGAAGAGCTACAGAAGGTTCCCCATCAGGTCAAACACATTTTGTTTTTCAGTGGGAGCCTCTGTTTCTTCAAAGAGTTTTCATGGGAAAAGTGTCTTCAAAACAACATGAATGTGTCATTATGTCTCGTTTAATGCCACTTTTTTAAAAAAAAGAACTGGAACAACTTTTTTGCTTAGTAGTCATTCATTCTAACGCTTTACATTTGATTGGCTGCAGAGCGGGACAGCTTTTGCTTTCAAAAGCCATTCATATTAGAGTCAGTGCCCGTGTGTGCAAACTGTACCGTAGCGGCGGGGTGTGTTTGCATGATTATGTGCTATTTTGAGCCACTCTGAAGGGCATGTGTGGCTGTGTATGTGTGGTATTTTAAATACCATTTATATTTGACTGATTTATGCAGCCGCATTCACATTCAAAGTTCTGCTCTTTGGTTTGTGTCACCACTCATTGTGGTACCTTCCCAATGCAGCAACACTATAAAGTTTAGGACTTCACTATTAAATCTCTTTTCTTGAACAAGCTTAGTCGAGCTCCAGCTCCAAACATGCATTTTTAAGGAATTACATATCTTTCTATCCCTACTTTTTTCCTTTTGTCACGTTCGTTGAGATTTTCTCTATTTCTAACTCTTGTTTTTTCCTTCACTCTTGTCTTTTAGTTTTTTGCTAATCTCTTTTTTGCTTCTTTTGTATATCATTCATTTCCCCCTTTTTTCCTCTTTGTTCACGTTCTTCCCTCTGCAGCTCTTGAAATCGAGTCTCCGGGCCTCCTTCAATAAAAGCAGGAATGTTTCTTCTTCAGACTGAAGTGGACCTCGACTCTATTCAGCACCAGCTCCTTTTCAAGTGGAAAGGACTTCTATGATGACCTGTGTGGGAAAGACAGACAGAGGCCATTCACAAAGCATTTTATAAGGCTCTATTAAAGACAGCCTCTCTTTTCTCTGCTTCTCTTATTCTTTCTCTCTTTCCATTTTCTGTCATTCCTGCTCATACATTCAGCTCAGCCCTTTTATAAGACCCACTGATCGCCTTCTCCCAAGCTCCCTCACTTTGTGAATAAGGGGCCACCTTTCTCTCTTCCTTTTCTTAGTCAATGACCTGTTTTTGTACTTTTCTGACACCCACAATAAAACTGGTCATGCTGCAGGATAGAAAAAAAAAAGTTGTTAAATCTAGTAGAGTGAAATGTGTAAATTGGTTAGATGATTCACCTTGTTTCAGACTAGCTGCTTGAGCAATCAAACATATTTTTATATGACAAGTGGAACTTTTGGAAGTTACTGAGGAAACTCCAGAAGCCTGTGCAGCTGCAGTAACTTGAAAATAAGGTTCAAATGCAGCATATGATCATACTCTGGCAGTTGTACAACATCACACACATAGAAACATATTTGTGGACAAAGTTACCACATGAAAAGATTTAACACTGTAGAACTTTTTTAAGTTAAATAAAATAAAACATAAAATAAAAACTTAGTAATGCGACAAACGTGAACAGTTGCATCCGCTAACAGGGACTCATTCACCCTGTGTCTGAACACCTGATGCCACCCCTAAATTCTTCTACATCTGCCGCTGCGCAAAGTCACAATTAGCACACGTTCAAAGGAAATGTATGGAAGTAACAGGACCCTCTTAGATGTTGACACTCAGCAGGCTCTTCTCCTCTCCTTTAAAAAAAACATCCTCCAAAATACATTTTAAATAACGTCATTAGTTATTTATTAAGTTGTGATAAGTCTTTGTTTTAAATCACAAGTAAACCCAATGTTTACCTTTTTTTTATGAATAGCATTTTTTATGATTCCAACTAGATGCTTATTGTTTTCCAGTTTCTGAAACAGCCATCCACTGAGCATGCGTTGCCTTTGATTTACAGGTGTCAAACTTTAAGCTTAATTTGTAATTAATAAGTGAATATAGTGGATTCTAGTTTTAGAGTAGCTTGCAAAATCTGAACATGGAGAAAAATAAATTATTTGTTTGGAGTGAAGATATGAATCAAACTGACATTTTAATTATCTATATGATCTTCATTTAATGCAACAGACTTAAATATCCATCTCTACTTTGTTTTGAAAGTCATACAGAAACATCTCTACATTTTAATCTCACCCAGGTGGCTTCAAAGAACAGACACATATTCTTGTAGATTCAAAGATTTAGAGTCAAACATAAGAAAAACCCACAATTCATTCTCCAGGGCTGAGCAGTGCTAACTTTGGAGCAAATATTGTTTTATTCCTAATTCTGTCCCTGCTTGCCTGGGCTCTCTGCCTCAGAACTCACAGATCAGGGAGATACTGGGAGGGAGTGGTGCAGCATCCATAGAGGCAGTAAATGGGGACATGTTCCACTGATCAAATGATTTTATTATTGCAAATCAAAAGAGAATAATTTAACATCTACTTCACTCAGTGGCTCTGTCTTGTTCGGTCTTTGTTGTCACACTGTCTTTGTCTTTTTCTCTCAGTCTCCCTCCTCCTGTGATATCTACATATCTTTGATTCCACCAAATTAAAGGATACAGGTCTATTAAAACTGCATGATCTGACATCCTTGTATGTAGCCACATGTAGAGAGTGACCCTGAATAGGAACTTTAGTGCGACAGTGCTTTTCAAAGTTCACAATGTGCAGTGAACTGATCAGGGAGTGAAATATTGTTTCAGCATACTGGAAGTTCCCAAACTGCACTGTTAACCTACTCATCACTGTCCTCAGGGTACATGAACACTAAGTTGGCTAAAGTCGTAAGCACACCGCTTTCCTCTCTGTTTCGGTCCTTCCAAGACGACCTGTTGTGTGTGCATGTGAAAAGACTGGTTTGGTAAAAAAAACAGTACCCTATCAGGAGCATGGCACTTTGTTTTGTTGGTTTCTTGAACTAACTCTGGAAGAATGGCACCAACTAAAATGGTGCATGGCTTTATGATGTGTTGTTTTTGCAATACTTGCTCTGTGACAGAAACCATGACTCAGAAATTTTGCTGGAATTCCTGTAATCTGTTTGCTGTAAACAATGTGTGAAGCAGAAACAGAAATAGTGTACTTTCTTCTGTGCTTGTTTTGTGGGATCGGCCTATTGGAAGGAGAATTACCTATTCTGAGCAGAAGCAAAAACATGAACGGGAAGTGTTGCTTATTTTGGGTGGATTTTTTTTAGGGTTTGTTCTTTTTCCGTCTTTTACTTTCGAATTTTGCTGGCTTAATGTAGATGGAGTGTTGGCAACTGACCCTGTCTCATGAAAATGATGTTCCTCTGCAACCAAACTGCATCAGTACAAAATCCATAAGGATTAGATGATAAAGGTTTTGCAGAGAACACATATTTTGCAGTAATTAAGTTTCTGTAATTTAAAACCATCACAACAGAACCCTCATTTCATTACTAGTTTTAGTATTATTCAGTCACATACCATAAACTTTAGAACTAAGTATATGTACATGTTGCAACTATTTACAATAAGTTGTTTTAGTATTGTACAACAGGAGGTGCAGGTAAACGCAAAAGATTAAGTCTTGGCATCAGTAACTGGTCTGATACACATTACCTTTTATATTTGTGCTTTTACCCTGCATAGTTCTCCTAGTTGTTCTGTCTTCTGGGGCCGCCATTTAAACTTCTTTCGCATGGTAGCTCATCAGATTTCGGCTGTAGTCGCATAAAGTGTATAAATGAGGACTATGTCAAAGCTTTTCTGGCATTCTAACATTATGATTCTAAGGAATGACAAACATTCATCTCTGTTTAGACACAGATGAAAGTAGTAATGCTGGTAATAATTGTTTTGCTTCTATTTGGTTGACCACATGTTGGTGCTTGTTTCTTTCTAGCATGTAAAATAAAGTCAACTCAGTAAGAGACAAATCCTTTCCTCCCTTCTGAAGACAAGACAAGACCACAGCAACATAACATACTTATTGAACAAAATTCAAGCATTTCTGCACACAGCAGCTCAAAAAAAAAAATATATATAACATATTCTTCTTTTTTCCACCTTTGTGTCATCTCAATGTGATTACTATCTGTGATTCTGGCCTTTAAGCACAGCAGGTACTGTATGTATATGCTGACCCCTCCGTTATCCACCACAACACCAGGTGGATTTAGCATTGTGACTCCTCAGTGTAAGTCACTGCCTACAAATTGAAATCCTGTATCATTTTGTAGTTTGTGTGGTTTCCAGGATACACTGTGAGCCATGTTGGCAGGCTGAAACAGTTGTACCATCATTACCACTACAACCTAAGAGGATGCTTTTGTCCTTTTAACATCAGCAATTTATTTAATTTATTATTCAGTTTTCAACAGAACTATCTGGCCCTAGAGGGACGCTTCCAACGAACACCAACATCAGTTGCCTTTATTGCTTTTCAAATATGAAAAGCACTGCACTACCATGAAGACAAGGTCCCAACAGAGATGCGAGAATCCCAAAGAGAGGTAGAAGCACTCCTAAAACTCAGAACGAAAGCGAGAGACTGATTTAGAAAACCAGGCAGACACAGGCATCCATCTCTCACAGCACTGTCTGACTGCTACAATATGCAGGTGGTCACAACGTCAGAACAGGCTGGGAAATATACAAACACTGAAGGTTGATTTTGTCTTCAGATTGTCTGGTTTCTGCAATTTTTTACTAAAAGGAGTGAAAAAATACAAAAAACAAATCTAGCCGAGCCAGAGTCATCAGAGGAAGAAAAAGAGAGATATATGGTGCAAACATAAACTCATTAACTAAAATAGGCCTGAGAATACTCCTCTTAAGTTATTAAGTCATGTGAAAAGACGGGTTTGTGTGCAATTTAACTTAATTGTGGCAAAGAAAGTTCATGCCAATTAGTTTCTTGGAAAAAAGTCAAATTTATTTTTGACTTGCAATTTCTTCAAGCTTCCTTCACGTGTGAAATTTCTCTGACCTAGGAATGAGAAACGAGGTTGAATCTGTGGTGGAAGCAAAAACACAATCAGGCAGTGACAAATGGAGAGATGTGGACCCCAAAGCAAGACAGCATTGAACACTGAGCTTTTTCTTTTTCTTTTTTTGGTGCATTTCATTATGAGCTGAGAATTTGTTTCACTAACTTGAAGTTCACAGATAATGGCAGTCATGATGTGCAAATAAAGCTGCAGACACATTATCTAGAGTACACCAGTGCTAAGATATTTCAGTTTGAAGAGAGGAAAAGAAAAAAAATATAGTAAGTAATTAAGGATGAGAATAAGAACACCATGGAAGTGTGAATGTATAATAGGGTGTTGGAGTGCATTAAAGAAGCTCAAGTTATAAGTGTCAATATTTATTAATGACTTTATTTCAGGTATAGAACTTCTATTCTTCTGTTCTGTAAATGCCCACTTGCTTAACCTCTTTCTCAGAGAACAAATGTAAAAACTTAGGTTTAATCTTAACTACCAAAAAGTAATGCAATGCCCCTCCAACAGAGGCCATTGTCTTGACACTGAAATATACCCGATAGGGTTTGTTGTCATGGAAACAGTTATAGAAGCATCACTGTGTGGTTTCACTGAGGAACAATGAAAAGAAGCATCCTTAATGTTACAGATCTTTCGTTTTAAAGGATAAAATAATATTCTATTGTGGAACTACATTGGATAAAATACACAATGTTGTAGTCTCCTGTGTGAAAATCCCAAGTGTTTGGAACAGTGAATCTATCCTTTCTTCTTTAACTAAGTAGGTTCACTTGAAAAGTAAATTGAATGAAACTCACAATTTGTGACTAAGAAATGTATTTTATTCAATCAGACTAGTTCAGATCTATTACACATATAAATTTGTGGCTTAAAGTAAAACCCAAAGTATTCACGTCAATATACACTTACTTTTCTGTCTCAGTTTTCAGCTCTGCCGGATTTTAGCTATGCCTGCCCTAACCATCACTTCTTACCTGGATCATGTGTGTTTAGTCAATCAAAAGCTGAAAAATGTCAATTCACTTTGTTATCCTCCAGTCCATACTCATTTGAGATGGTATCTTCCAGCTTCTGACTGACTGAATGTCACGGTTTCCAGCCTGACTTCTAGCTTTGACCATATTTGGTCTATTTGATTCACAATCAATCACAATGACCTTACAGTCAGTTTACAATTGGTAATCCTAAGAAAACTACTCCTTCCTAGCTCCTTCCTTAACGTTAGTCTGGAGACTCCTCTAGCTGCTCATTTTTATTCCAGTCCTCTCTGTATTTCAAATTATTACCCTTATCGTTTCCCATTAAGGAATCTAAAGTAGCCTTTGTGTTATCCCTCTTGCCGGTCCTGCTTGGGAGAGGGGAGCAGAGTTGGCCTGTGAAAGTTTAGACTGTGCTTCTTTGCTAACTTCTCTGGAGAACTGACCAGAGCATTCAACCCTTCAAAACCCAAGAAGGAAGCCGCTTGAAGTCTAACTAGGATTCCCCAAGGCAACAGGTCAACCAATTAATATTCTATCGAATTTTGCACCCTTTTCCCTTTATGAAGTGTTTTATGTAGGTTTGGCAGAGAAAGTAAAGGATGAAATGGGAGCACGGAACCTCTAAAAAGCCTTCAGTGAATTTGTGGACATGGCAGCAATGATTGACTGGAAAATAAGAGAAAGAGAGGCATCCTCTTCTTTTAAGATGTGTCTGCACGCAGTTCCAGAACTCCCACTTTTCATTCACCAGGCCCCCCATTCCAACTTTCTTCCCCATTCCTCGTCCACAATGCCTCTTGAGAGAACCAGATCAGACCCTTTACCCACATCCTCATCACAGGAATCCATGCAAACTGGTAGGGCCCATCTGTCAGAAAAAAGCTGTAGATTCAGGGACAATCTATGCCTCTACTGTGGGGTTCTAGGACACCTAGTACTAGCTTGCCCTGCAAAAGACAAGGCTTACAGTGCGATGTGGGAAGCTGTTAAGCCCAGCTCAGACTGCTCCTGAGCATCTAGTCTGAGCACTCTGACCTGTCTGAACATAGATTCAGCTCAAAGAAGAGCTGGTTAATGCTGTCTGGTTCTCCCAGACAGTACAAAGCATATCTCCGTCTCTGTGAGAATGGCAAGCTTAGGCAATGCATCTAAAATATCAGATATCAGAAAACATAAAAAATCCAAGCCTATTTTGCATGCATCAAAATACATATATGGAAAATACAAACATACATTGTTACCTTAAGGGAGAATCATATTTTCAGTGGCTCTATTTGCACTAACTAACTTTTTTTTTTTTTTCAATTAAATGCTCACAGGGTTGTTGGTTCGACTGGCAGCTCCTCTTGTCCACATGGTGAAGTGTCCTTCATGACATCATTGAACGTCCAGTTGCTCTCAGTTTGCAGACCAGCAATTATGAAGCACTTTGTCCATTAAAAGCACTTTCTCTATATGTCACAGCAGTCATTTCGGAGAAAACTGTAGGCACTAAGTAAGATCTCCTTCTTTTCAAATTTCTCTCAAATTGAGCTTAGCTGTTGCTTCGTATTTCTCTTAAAGCAGCAGGCAAAGGTCAGATTTTTTTTTCTTTTTAGAACAAATCTGCACCCGTTAATTGTGTAAACTGCATTCTGTCCTGTTGGAGAGCAGACACAGTGACAACGTGAACTATACTGCCAATTACTACTGTATGTTGAATAGAGTACATGAGACTCACCCAGGCAGTCTCATAGTGTATTTCGGGGCCTATACCTGTTGCCCCAAGGATGAGCCACAAACTCAAGGTGAAAGTGTAGCATTGAATTTTAAGTTTGGATTTAAAGGCCTCAATGTGGTGATGTACAGAGGACAAATTCCAAAAGAGTTATCTTTGTTCGACTGACTAGGAACAAGACTGTATGTGTTATTCTGAAGTTGTGTTATTAATGGTAACACACCAACCGTATGCATTTCTACTTGTCCAAACGTAGTAAGAATGAAAAAAGCCTTTGAGGCAGACTTTTGTTGTCTATGGGGCAAGTTGTTATCCACAGCACTTGTGATCCACATTGATCCAGTTGCATCAATCCCTGTCTCCAGCTGGAAACAATATTGCTCCTATATATCAACCTCTAGGGCTTGGGCCATCAGGATAGATGGTGAGGAGACTGTTGGAGTGCACATTGGGGGTTTGTGGAAAAACCTTGAAACGCTGTTAGGTCGATGAGAGAAGCAGCGAGCAGCCATCTTTCAGCTCACTGGGGTCTTTGGATGGGAACAAAAAATCTCGTCAATCAATATAGGAGTCATCTGAGTCAGTCAGAGACACGTGGAGAGTCATCAGTTATCACCTTTAGTTTTTTCCATCCAATTCAAATATTAAATATAAAATAGAAGCATGAGCAAATTTGGTTGGAGATAACACATTTTGCTAAAAAGCTACTCGAATGACTAGTGAAACATTACGTATCAAAAAGGAAATCCAGTTTCCATGACTCAACTTCCAGATACATATCAGATATTAGGTTGAACATACCACTGATTGTCTTGGAGGTGGTGTGTTTCTAACAGTTCTTTTTTTTTTTTTTTTGTAGTTTTTGGTTCAAATCAAAAGAGGCCTTGGGTCAGGATGAAGTCAGACTCTGTGATGGACTGATAATGGGTACAAAAAAAGACAGTGTTCTGGTTGTTAGACACGCACAACCCAAACCAAGGCTGGGTGACTCGACACACATTGCATTGAATGTTTTGGCTCTGGGCGGTTTGCTGCCACCCTTTTCATCTGTGCCGCAGTCAAAGCGAAGAACTAAAAAGAAACATTAATAAAGTAAAGTGACAGTGTGTAACAGAATTCACACATTCACAGTTCATGCATAGAAATCGAGTTTATTTCCAAGAAGCAAGTTGCATTTGAATTGTTAAAGTCAGCTTTTGGTGGTTCAGGAGTTGAGGAAGCTCAGGGCAAGTACTGGGTCAACTGTCACTGACACTGAGGCACCAAATGTGGCACAAGACTTATGATTTCTGTATCACCTAAATAAAATTCTTGTAGAAACTTGGCTGAAGTCTGGGGGGAGTCAGTGGGCTGAGTTCTTCATATGTCAGATATTGTACAAAGGTCACATTTTCTAAAATAACACATTGTATAATTCAATTTGTTGTATAACAATTTATAAAACTGATGATCCTATTATACAGTATATTTTACTTTATCATTCATTCATGGTCTGAATCTTGCATTGTTAAGTGCTAGATTAACAGGATTAACTCACTGTTTCTTCAAAACACTGCTTCTTAGGATAATAAGAAACACAAAGCACTGTTGTGATTAAAAGTATCTGCAGACAGACAAACGTGAAAAGCAAATTAAGACCTAATTTATTGCTTTTGTGCCAGATGCAAACAAATCTGTAAAGTTCAAAACTTTGTGTATGCATGTCACCTACATTTTAAATAATCTTTATATCATGTATGTCTTTTAGTTTGAACTGGGCTGACATGCTATGATGTAGACTGTCATAGTGTTTGCCCCACCTCATGGTACTGCCTCAACTCGACTCGACTGTGCTCGCTTTGCCTTTACTAGGTATGTTGTTTTCCACATTTTGTTGTTATTCCAAATTAATTCAATTAATTATAAAATACCCAATAAGGTCAAAGTGCAAGAAGTTTGTTTACAGTTTTTGCAAATGTATTAAAATTTAAAAAAAATCCCACATAGAAAACACAAGAAACTGTAGTGAGTATAAGTTTGGTTAACAGACATGCAGCGGTAATTTGTACCAGCTGGAGATGGGACAGAGACAAGCAAGAGATGACAAATTAAAGGGAGTTACAGTAATCCAGGTAAGGTCTAACGCATGCCTGGGTTACTGTCTCAAAATGCTTTTTCAAGCAAAAACGATTTGACTTTTGATAACTTTCTCAACTGGAAGAAACTAAATTTTACCACCACACTAATCTGCAGGTTTGTGACAGTAGGTTTACCAAATGATGTCATAGGGGCTAGATCTACACGGGAAGACCTCTGTTGATGCTGGAACCAGCATCTGTCTTTTTTCTCATAAATCCCTCCATAGTGGAGGAAAGCCTTGAGAAATCAAGAGCCTAGACGGACAGTGCAGACTGATACAGTGACATTGCTACTTGAATATTTATCACTATTTGTGATGTATCACTAGTTTGTAATGCAACTTAAACATGGTAATGCTGCGGACCTATACGTAAGGAAATTATCTTAAATCATAATTTACTACCCCTGATATAAAGCTATACAAGTATGCACACACACACACACACACACACACACACACACACACACACACACACACACACACACACACACAACCTAGTAACAGCCTGGAGAATCCCACTCTTATCCTGACATCACTTTATGGTGTCTCTCAGGGATAAATATCAGTTTATTATGTCTTTAATTTACTTGGGTCAGCACCTCTTTGATAGAGAACTACAGTGAAGTACACCAGTCTCTTTCACACACATACACATTCCTACACACACACACACACACACACACACACAATAAGCGTTTGTAATGACACCAGCTATCCAATCTCTCCATCCTGTGTTATATTAAGAACTTAATTAACCCTTTGTAACCCACAATCAATTATTTGTGCATACATTCTAATTTTCCCAGACATACACATGCAGTGCGCTTCCACACAGTTTCTATGAAAATACATGATGCACTCAGTGACCACGTTAGGTGATTTGGACAGAAATTAAATTAATGGTGATTACTGGAGTCATGCAGTATTATTGGTTAAATGGGGCATTTCAAATGATGTAAGGGAGAGCTGGGACAAAGAGATTTAAACTGCTTAAAACAGGGCTGCAGATTTGGGTCAGAAAAGCATCTTATTAATGGTTAGTTATGGAGCCGTAGAGTGTGTGTGTGTGTGTGTGTGTGTGTGTGTGTGTGTGTGTGTGTGTGTGTGAATACAACCATACTTAGTTTTAATGCAAACTAAGCAGAAAGGCCTATCACCCCATGCCCAGTGCTTGGTCCTGAATTTTGGAGGGTTGGCACTGGAGGAGTGAAGGCTGTGGGACGACATGAGATGGGTTTTTTTCTTTTTATGGAAATATTTGCAGACATGGGGAAGGAGCAGGATCTTCAAACGTGCCAGTGAATGTAAAAACTGAAATGATGCAACAGTTCTCTTTAATCTGTGCTGCACCAAACGTGATTAAAATGCTAATGCTTACATTAAAGTTAACGTTAATGCTAATATTGCTTTTAAGTTTAACCTGTGCTGTCAGTTAAGATTTTGAACAATACACAATATTGGTTTGTCTGTTTACCAGTGAAGCTACGTTTGTGTCTATACTTGTTAAAAATTATCTCCACTGCTAGTTTAGGGTCTTTTACCAGCTACCATTAGCCAACAAAGATGTCAACATCATGGTCCCTTCCTACATAAATGTAATAGTTGTTTACTTAATTAAAGTTGACTACTTGTTGAAAACACCTCTTTTACTTAATAGCTCAGTTTGAGCAAACTTAAACTATGCAAACCACAGGTATTTTGAGAGTTTGGAACACTGTTTTCAATCTAGAAAAATCACATCCTGCCCTCCGGCTGCAGCTCTCACCACAGCAACACGGCAGTTGCAGTGACACTGTGTGCAAATCACCTATTAGACAGCAGTCACGTGTTAAACAATCCCAGCTGTGATTGCAGTCCTGGTTTGAAATGGATGCATTTAGAATGTATTTATTGGATACCATGTTCCAAGGTTGCATCCTATTCACATACATACACATTTTACTTTTAATAAAGTTTTTTTTTTTTTCAGAATAAGCCAGAAACGAGTGTGTCCGAGACACTTGTGAATTTTAATGTGCACACAATTTTGTGTTGCTCTTTCTAGACCTTCTAGCTGGATCCAACAGAACCAGGTCAGTGAGAAAAAGGGTGAGGGTGAAGCAGGTTCACTGCGGAAGTGAGGGTGGTATGGAAATACTGAGAGAATTATAGTGAGGGAGATCAGCCTCAGGAAGGAAAGGTTCAAAGGCGTGTCGAACCCTGAAAGCAAAATAAAAAAAAAAAGGCAGAAAAGTTGATGGTTTACCTGAGGAAGACGAAGGAGGAGAGGGAGGAGGAGACAGGGGGGAAGATGCACAGACAAGAGGCAATTAAAGACAGAGTAGGAAAAGGAGGAGAAAAAATAAAAAGGGACAAATAAAACTGAGTATGGAAAGAGAGAATGAAGAGTTTTTGACAAGTGGGGAGAAACCTTGGAGGCAGATGGCCGTGTGGTGATTCTCAAAGTGCTCAGCATAATTCAGCTTCACAGCACACAGGGGCTCTCCATCTAGAGCTGCTCTGTCTGAGAGCGCTGCTAAAAACTGTCTGTGGGAGTTGTGTCTAACTCTGTAGCCTAGTTTAAACTCTTTACAGCTGTTCTAAAGATCTATGGCTACCACAGTTTGGATGTTGGATGCTGTGCACAGGTTTCCTTGGAAAGGCATTACATCTGTTCCTCATGCTAAACATACATTTGTTAAAAACTTTTTTTCTACCTACTTTCCACCAGGAAAGTGGGGACTGTACCTGAACATGTCTAGATAATAAGAGAGAGAGAGAAGAAAGAAAGTGAAGAACCCACACACCTGGGAGAAACAGTTCATGGAAAATTAACATCTTTACATATGATTGCACATATTGACTATGTATGCACAGCTCTAAAATGCTTAAGAAATGAAGCTACCAGCATTAGTCATAAATTTACCTTCACATACTCTTAATGGGCCCCAGTATGAACAGTTGGACAGCTCCAGGTAAGGTTAGGGATTGAATCACCAGTCTAGCCTGTTTGTTTGTCAAGTTATTCAACCTGTGGTAGATTTTTTTTTGGCCACTTTGGAGAAATATGTAGGATTTAAGTTTGCCAACTTATAGTATGTCAGTGCTGAATTCAAAATGTGTTTCCACTGACCCACACAGCAGCTACCTAGCAATTTTAGTGTTCATTTGAAGTGATATGTTTTAACTATTTGGTGAAAGTCCAGTATTCATTCTCTTACAGCTGTTCTGTGTGTCCCTAACATTTTCTGAGGGAAATATTTCTCCATTATGTTGACTACTTGCTAATGCATTGTCTCGTTCCAAATAAAAAAATGACAAAAAAAAGTCATTGAATTGTCATTGTCTTGCTGGAAAAGAAATCTTCCCCTGAGCCGTTGTTGTCTTTTGCCGCGTTCGTCTTACCCTCTACCTTAACAAGCCTTCCAGGGCCAGCTGCCAAGAAGCACCCTCACAACATGATGCTACCACCACCCCACCTTGTTTCACAGTGGACTGGTGTGTTTGTGGTGATGTGCAGTGTTTGGTGTGCGCCAAACATAGCTTCTATTCTGATGGGCAAAAACCACCATTTTGGTCTCATCACACCAAAGAACCCTCTTCCACATGATCATGGAGTCTTTCACATGCTTATTTGTGAACTCAAGTCGTGATATAACATGGGTTTTCTTCAACAGTGGTTTTCTCCTTACCACTCTCCCGTAAAGCTTTGACTGGTGAAGAACCCAGGCAACAGTTGTTGTACAGTATGCACAGTCTCTACTATTTCAGTTGCTGAAGTTTGTAACTCCCTCAGAGTAGTCATCAGTGTGTTAGTGGCCTCTTTCAATAGTCTTCTTCTTGCACAGTCACTCATTTTGTGTGGATGGCCTGTTCTAGGCAGATTTAGACATGTGCCATATTTCTAGTATTTCTTGATGGTGGATTTCACTGAACTCCGGGGGATGTTCAGTGCCTTGGAGATTTTGTTGTATCCGTCCCATGACTTCTAAATGACCCTTTCTCTGAGTTGCTGGGAGTGTTCTTTTGTCTTCATGGTGTAATGGTAGCCAGGAATATTGAATAACCAGTGACTGGACCTTTCAGACACAAGTGTCTTTATACTGCAATCACTTGAGATGCATTCACTGCACTCAGGGGATCACCATTTCACTAATTGTGGGACTACTAGCACCAAATATCTGGACCTCTGTTGGATTAGGTCATGTTGGATGAATATTAATGCAAAAACTGATTCACTTATTACATATTACATATTACATATGTAATAAGAAATATGTAATAAAAAATTACATATTTTTATTAAATTGACATTACTTTGTAGAAATATAGTGTATATAAGGGGTCCCTATGTACCCCTAATGCTTACCCTGCCTTTGCATCGTATCTCATTTGTAAGTCGCTTTGGATAAAGGCATCTGCCAAATGACGAAATTTAAGTGTATATAGGAAAGAATCGCCATGAAACTAACTAATGCTGATGTGTGTGCACATTTGCATAATTACACCACATATCTGGGTGAACTGCACACTCACTGCTGCATCAGTGCTCAATGCTCAGGATAAAGAGAGTTTGCAGGCCAGGAGCCTTACTTTGTAGTTACAAACCAATGCCTAGAGGCTACAGCAAAAAACCAAACAGGACAGGACATTACCATGGATGTCTGATATTATGCCAAACTGACATCTTGTCATCAAGACAGCATCTTTGCCAAAAGCATAGTGTATTTCTTTAAGAAACAGAGGAATAGAGGGCAAAAAAGTGAGTTAGATGGAATAGGGCCAGCGGTCAGTACATGACCTTGTTCTAGTCCAAATAGATAGCTCTGTCATCTGCTTTGTGTGCATGTTTGCCTACATGATTGTGTGTGTATGGGAGTAGCATTACACAGTGTCCTCACACCACTTCTGTCACACCGCCCCATGCTCTTATTTCTTTTTGTCTCTCTCTCTCTATAATGGGCCTTTTATTCGAGTGTTTCAGTCAGACGGGGGCCGTCAAATTTGAAAAGAATAGACAAAGTGAAATTCAGTGCAGGTTGCTCAATATCACAGAGTAGTTTCAATGTTGATTTCAGACAGAAAAAGTTTAAATTGATAGAGGATTGATGTAATAAATGGTAGTAAAAATGCTTTTGTCAAACACAATGACACAGATTGCATAGCATCAGTCTGGTCAACTGTGGAGTCTCATTTCAACACAGTGTTTTGGCACTGTTGAAGATCTTCTGTCCTGTTAAGGATTCCGTCCTTTTCATACGTCTAAACTTATTTTCCTTTTCCATATATCATTAAAATAAATTAACAAATCACAGATGTTAGTGTTTATTACATTTTAGAAAATGTACCAGTGTAGGCACAATTTATGAGGTTGAAAAAAAAAAAAAACCCTTAGATGGAGCATGACATAAACTCCTGGGATTTAGCTAAATCAGTGCAAATAAGGTTCAACTACATTTCTCTAAAAGCAAGGTCTGTGGATAATTGTATTCGGTTGATACGCTGCAGTTTAAGCCTTTCCTCAATCATTAACCTGAAATAAGCAGCAGAAATGTTACATCCAACAGTCACAGGTTCACATCCAATGCATAATGTTGGAAAGAAAGGAAAATATTTTTCAATAGATGCAAAAGAAAATACTGTGGTTAGGAGCAGTATGTGCACAGTGTTAATCCATACAACCTTTGACAGCTCTGACATGAGTTAAATGTTAAAATCAGTGATATGTTCATATTAGTTACTGTATATTTAATTCTCCGTGTATATTTGTATTGTTATAGGTTTAAATATTTGCCACGGTATATGATGTGTATTCAACGTTTGCTAATGATGGGCTCAGCTCATTTCCATTTCTACAGCATATGTTATGGGATCAAGTCACTGCTGCTGAACTCACAGAGGATATTTGCACAGATTTTGTATCCATCTATTAAACAGTTTGCTGAATGCATTAAACACAAGACATTAGAGACAATCTGGAAACATTTCTGTTGTTAGCACTCTACATAAACAAAATTACTTACATTTACAGATACTACTTTAAATGAAAACCATGTATGTATTATAGGTGAAATCTTATTATATTAACCTTAAACTGTACCTAATAATCATCATTGTTTGAATACTTTAATTTTATGATACCATCTCAAACAAACATTAAGATAAGATTAAGATGAATATGAAGTTAAATTATATAGATGTTATGGTTTTATATTAAAAACTGTATTTCCATGTTTATATGTTGTTAGTATTTCAGCTGTTTGTGTTGCTGTGTTTTTAGTTTTTTCCTTTGTTTCATTATATTTTGCTATGACATTGAGCCAGTGCTTTATTTCAAACCAGCACTTAGCATTTTGACAGCTATAGTATCACCTTTCAGCAGGAAGAGTGGCGCCAACTCTTTGCTGGTCTATAACCAAGAAGTGGATGTGTTGGGGGCTGGAGTATTGTGGGGAACAAGAACAACTACAGTGTTTTAAAGTTAAAAATCAATGTGTCATTTACAATATTTCTTTAACTGCAGTGCATTTGACAAACATAACATAAGTTGGTGCTTGTTAGCCAGCTAGGGGTGAAAGCAAACAAATACATGATCATTCACATCTGATAGCAATCACAATTTGCAGCTATACTCCACAACCATCTTACATTTGACTGAAAATAATAAAAAAAAAAACCTTGCATGATACATTGCACATTAAATTGTCACACCAAAATGCACAGCACTTCAAGCAAGCAGCAAGCACATCAGGTTACAGACATAAGAGTTAAGGCTACTGATAGGAGTTGAAGTAGGGAAGTGACAAAACAAACAAACAACAACAAAAAAGTGCTCACAGGGTGCACTCCAACATCTTTCCATCTATCAGCCATGCAAGGCCAGGTAGACTAACTACACAAACAAAAGCTCTACAAACAAAACCAAATGGAGAACAGGAAACATGATCATTATGACAATATCAATATGACTGGTTGTTGACGCTTGGCTACCTGAGATGGCCACAGTTAACTCATCCCATTCCCCTCTTTCACAGTGTGCGGTGAAGGACAGATTCAGGGCCATGTCGATCAAATAAAGAGAAACATTTGGAAGTGGGGATGTCCTTATTTATTGTATTCTGTATTTGTCCATACTGCAACGTCCCAAAAACTGTTACAATGTTGAGAAGAAACATGCTCACTTTTTTAAAAAAAACTTCTTAAAACGATTGCAAGTTGAACCATTAGCGACTAGCACCAACCCAGAACTAGCACCTAGTTTGTGTTGGTTGGTATTTGTGATTAGTGTGCTCCGTACTACACTAATGCTTCAGTCATTGAACACTTAGATCTGGATGCAACAGCCTCTTTCATGTTGATTTGTCCTGTCTGTTGTCCCCACCCCTTTCAGGATGTCCTGTAGTTACCTGCATATTAAAAGAAGCTCCATGAAGCCCTCAAATCAATTACAACATCCTGTAAAATAGATATTTCCATTAGCTGTGGTAGTTACATTACAATTGTCCAGACTGGTTGAAATGCTTGTCTTTTCACCCCCGTGTGTGGTACAGTATGTGTCCTCCTCAACCTTGGTCCCTCTAGCAGAGGTTTGACAGCACGATAGTGTATCTGTACCTAGTAATGCACTCTTCTAGACGAAGAGTTCTGATGTTGTTGGTGGGATCGGTTGGAGCCACTTTTCCAGCTTTCAGGAGTCACAGCCAGTTGATGCTTTTTATTGATGTTGCTGGAAACTTCTTTGTCTTCTATTCCTTGTCTACTACCACAATGTGCAGTTGGTTTAAACCTACTTTTCTATCAGGATCTTTGTCCACAATGTTGCCGGCCACTTGCTTATCCTGCTCAGCGTATGCTGTTCCTGCCTGCATTTTGCATCATGCCACTGTGTTGGACTGTCTCTGAGGTCTCTTTGCTCAGTCTGCACCTGGACTCCTGTCTGGTGTGGTAGACCCCTAGAGACGGATTAACAAAGCTCAGTGGAAAGGTACCATCATATATATACATTTCCTGTAAAGGGGGAAATGGAAAGCACATTAGGTTATGTCATGAAAAGTGCTTTATAAATACATTTGCCTTGGATTGTAAAAGTACAGTTTCTTAAATTGGGTATTTGGGTATGTGGACCTACATAGAGCATCGTTTTCCTATGGTTTATGTGTAGATTCATTGATGTGTATTAACAATGGACAAAGGTTTGATATCAATGGAAAATGCTGGTCAGACTCAATCGTATCTTTGTATTAAGCTTTGATTGAGTTATGACGCAGAGAAGGAGTACAAAGTTTGACACAAATTGCAGCAATCAACCACTAAGTGTTGTAAAGTACCGTAATTTCCTCCATGAGCTGTGTGTCATGGCCACTGCTGACGTTACAGTAACATGCTTGATAAGAGGCCAATTTAGCAGCCAAACTATAATAACTAGCTTCTGGTGGTGTTTACAACACTACATGCACCTCTGCCGTTCACCTTACACAATATATTTGTGCCATGCCTCCACATCTTCACAGTCCCAAGCATAAACATCCCTCTTGATTCCTCAGCAGCCACTTCCCGCTTCCACTTTTATACTATACTTTTATGTCTGTGCAACCATACCAAGCACTTCACAAGACTATTCTGTGTGAATGTACTGTCCTTACAGTAACACATTCAACCCATTGCATCATTGCACCTATAGCATATGTTAACGTGACAGAGCCGTCAAGTCCTAAGTTCTGCAGTCAGTGCTAATGCTAATGTATTGCAGCTGGCTGCCAACAGCTTCTCCAAGCATTTCTATTCATCATGTATGTGAATATTTCCCGCATTGGTGATATATTCAACCCCCTGCTGTCATGTTTATGCAGCAAGTGCCTTCACGGTGATTTCAGATTGCAGCTTTCTTGGTGTCTCACAGCCGACAAAGCACAAATAAACCGGATTGTTACTCTCAGCATCAATTTTCCCTAGACGTTATCATCCCAGCGCTCTCCCACTGCTCTTGTGTCTTTCATATCCCTGTTCTCTCTCCCTCTGTCTCTTTCTCTCTCGCACACACTCTCGCTTTGGTTTCATTTCCTCTCCTCTGTTCCTCATCCCTCTGACACTCTTTTCTTTGCCCTTTTCATGTCCTGACCTCTCAAAATTCCCCAGCATGCCTGCCTGCCGCCATTGCGCCAGGGGGATTTGGAGGGATGATCAAGTGAAGATGATGTGCTTTGCAGCTTTTTTTTTTTTTTTTTTCATCCTGCCGCAGCTGTATAATGCTTTACCCGCCACAGTTTATATGACGTGCTGACGCTCATTGGCGGCATGCTCCCTGCGATACGGAGCTTCTCACACTGTCGACTAAACATAAAAAAGATGCACCAACATTATGAAGCCACACGCGTAAGTCAAAAAAGAAAGATGCGTGTTGCTGTTGAAAGGGGTGTCAGTTGAGTGAGTAGGGGTGTGGGGAAGAGACGGGGAGAAAAGGAGGGGAGGAAGGGAGACGCCTCTAAGGTAAAAAACATCTGATTGAAGGTGAGTTTTGAAATTCACAATTCAAAGCGGAAAAAACACAAAGCAAAGCAGAAAAAAAGTAGGAAACACAGAAGAAGGAGAAGGCTTTTCTGGGTGAAGTGTAGACTGGAGGCAAATGCTGTGATCCTCTCTCCTCTCCCTTCATCCATGACACACTTCATGAGTTGCCAAATTAGACGTGTAACTTATGAAAAAGCACTTGAACAGGCAATTATTTTGCCCCTCGTGAAAATCCCTGTGTTAGTCTTGGGCTTATTAGGAGATGAATGCAGCTGGCATTTAGTTTGTTGTTTGTTGCACAAATGAATGGAGAGAAGGCAGACTTTATTACTCTCTGGCACACACATACACCAAACACACATACACAGCTGCAGAGATTAAAGGTTCACGAGTAATGGCTCTAACTGTGTGTTTGGTGCTTAGCAGGTAGTACACACTATACACTATATTTTTAGGGCTTTTCTCTGGAAACTACAACCAAAAATATTTCTATCAGAGTAGAGACAGTGAGCCAAAAGACCAACATGTTGGGCTTGACATCTAAGCAATGAGCTGAAACTCACCATATAGCACCAACATCAGGCCAAGGGGAGCTGCAGATTCAAGATAAATGGAACGTTTCTACATGTGATTCAATATAAAGATGCAGGAAACCTTGTCAAATCTACAGTTTTTTGAAATGATAATTTTCTATAAGCATAAGCTTTCAAAAGCTAAGTTATTATTATAAGTTGCTCTATTTGCTGCCATTTCAATTCCCAATAATTTAGTTTTTAATTTCGTAATTTTTCGTGAGGTTTTACTGATTAATTTAAAAAGTTTAAGTGTCAGAGATTGCAAATCCAAGAACTAAATTAAGAACTCAATAGCAGTCTAAAAATAGTCAGCACAGGGAATGCCAAACTATAATTTTGGAGAAATGCAAACTGCATAATCATATCAATGCAAGGCAATGTTTTGAACTAAGCGTTTTATTCGATTACTATGAGTGTGTGTATTTGTGTCAAGGTGGAGGCTTATTCCACTCAGAAATCTAATCTAAGGCAATGCTGCCACATATGAAGTTGTCTTCTAAACCGGGTTTTGAGACAGTTGCTTCCCAAATGGAATCTATTAGACATTTTACAAATGTTGCAGGCAAAATTATATTAGATACAAAAGTGGAACTGAATGGCCCCAAATGTATTTGAGAACTTTTTTTTATAATATGGACAATTTAAATCTGGATTTAATCCGATTTACTGCCTGATTCTATTGAAGATTTGTTTATTTCTTTAGAGAGAAACAGAAGAAACAATAGACTCAAAATTGAACAGTATACAGTGGCAAGAACAAGTAAGTGAACTCACACAATTATAATGTGCTGTGTCTCTTTTTGAACACATGTATTACACATGGATTTAATAACTAATCAAACCTCTGTGAAGGTCTGATCCACAGCTACAGGAAGCTTGTCTGAGGTTATTGCGTCCAGTGTTCAGGAGGATATACTTACTCACAGCACTGCTTTAGTTGAGTCATATTCTCAGGACATTTAGTGGGATGAGTTCCGTTGAGGTGTTGAAAACTTTACTTTTTAGAGTGGCCCAGTCAGAGCCACGACCTCACTGGATGTTTAGGGTCACTGTGCTGCAGTCAGCTACTGAGCTAGCGCACACAGTTGAAACGCTACACAAAACGGGCAGTTTGTCTTTTGGTGAATGTACAAGTTTAATCCAGACTGATCTAATTGATGTTAATTTTGTACAGACCATGAAGGTAAATCCTTGTTACTGTGTTGATCCTTTGACCTTTTGATTCTTTGAGATTTTTTATTCGGCAGGATTTAATGTTCTCATATAATAGACACAAACTAGTAGGACTTGCAGGACTAGATATGTAAGCTGAACTATTGAAAGGGCTGCAACATACAGAACTCCAACCACCCGAATCGCTGGACCCAACCACAGCAGGATTTCTGAAGAAATCCACTAGAATTTGGCCAGCAATCTGAGATTAGCTATACCTCCTGAGCAGACAGGGTGTTGGTCAGTCCCTGACATGTCCTAGGCAGGTCCCTGCTTGCCACATAGAACTCCTGTTAAGACATAGTTCTTGTCCCTTAGCCCTTAGCACGTTCTGTAAAAACCTGCTACGATGTTGTGTTATTAATACTATACTGAATCTGTTACATTAATGATACCACTACAGCAGTACACCTGGACCATGTATGTATCTACTAACTAGGATGCTGTTTAAATCACACCCACTTGTATTTCCCCTTTAACTTAAACTGTAGTCTTACATCCCAAAAGAAACAGCAGTGGATTTTCACTGAAAAGTGGGCATGGGCATGCTTGAGGGTTGTGGGGTGAGAAGTACCAGAGCGAAATTAGAGTTTTGTTTTAAACCTTTAAGTGTATTTAAAGACTTTTTATCTAGGACCATCATCAGCTCATACTTTGAATCAACATTTTATTAAATTTTTTTGTTGTGAAGAATATGGGAGGTCAGAATAATATAAGAACAAATCAGCAGCTGTATTGGTACAATTAAAAGTGTAAGTTAGACATCCATAATTAACTATTATTGCATGAAGGATACTGTATTTTTCCAGTATACTTAGTTTCTTAGTATGAATTTGCAGTATAGGATTACTTATGCAAGCAACACAGACAAACACACACACAAAAAGGCATGTGCACTGCTGAACACAGATGCAGATCCATCCACAAACATTGCATATTGCTGTACAGTATGTATTAATACTGTACTACACTGCTTTACTAGCTCCATATGTCCTCGGTGAATAAACTCAGCTGTTAAAACTAAATCACAGATCACAGGCACGGGGAACTGTAACATGACAAACAAAGCCTTTAAGCCTATTTAAACGTCTGTATGGTGTCTGACAGAGGAGAGGCCGTGCGTGTTTACTGTACATGTATGTATTTATGTGTCTGTGAGAGGCAGCTCATGTCACGTGTATGAGGGAGAAGTAGCGTGTCGTCCTTGTCTGAGTCAGTGTGAGCATGATTTGGTACCAACTGTAACGCTTAGACTTGTGTGTTTTATGTGTGTGTGTGGGTGCTGAGTTTGACTTCACTGTAGACCTTTGGCTCAGTCTCACTTTAATAATAAGCGATCTGAGCCGCTGGAACCGGCAATGTGCCTCAATGGAACAGGGTTATTTGAAACACTGTAAGTGGGTTGGGGATGTACACACACATGCAAACACAAACTAAACTGCATGCCTGAGTGTATATGTTGTATATGCGTATGTGATAGTGGCTGAACCTGCACATTTGTCTCTGCGAGTGTTCGACAGAGAAAGTATGTTGGTCTTCCCCTGCTTACAGGGAGCAGCAGCACTTACTCAGTCAGCCTGATAAAGAGAGCATTATAGAAGCAATCCATTTGCCTGAAGAAGGCTTGCAGATGAAATAGAATAGCCGGGCTGCTGGGGGAAAGAGACTACGATTTGATGCATTACTCAACATGTCAAAAAGTATTTTTCCAATTTATTCTGCGTAACTTTAGCAGAGTTAGAGGGGCATTTGTTTTGAGAGCAGCCAGCAGAGCCCAGTGGTACTGAGATGGATGGAGGGAAGAGGAGAGAAAGAAGAAAGGAGAAGAGTAGGGTAAACTGGCAGAAAAATTAAACCTTAAAAGTTGCACTTAAAGAACCACTTTGGCCTAAATCATAAACTAGATTGTGGAAGAAAAGAGCTTTCACCCCCTGTTAATACAGACAGTAGACTGAGGATATTTAATTAACGGAGTAATGGCCTTCAGAAGATGGGTATGACTTTTCCAAGCTAACGATGGAATGAATCAAAAGTGCAACAAACAATACAGTTTCTACTGCCAGTAGTAGAACTCTCTCTCTGTCTACTGAGAGTTGCAGTTTTGTCTTGAGAAAGTTGGACTAAAGATAAAAAAAAAAAAAAAGAAAAGGCTGAATTAATCCACCACTACATCCCCATCCATTCAACTCCAAACTTTCACAGAGTTCAACAACATCACTTGTGTAGTTGCTCTGTGACACATTTAAAATCAGCAACTTGCCCTTCAGACTTTGTTTGCGCTTCATTTTTAAAAGCTGTTTTGGTCCATGCATTAGCCATTATTAATTGCTTTTTGTCTATTGCCAAAGTGTTATCTTATCTTTCTTCAAACATACCATTATTTACCCACCTTTTAAAGCAATTTTAGACCCATCTCCAAACTCCCACTTTTATCTAGGATCCACACAACTGATGCATTTTATGAACAATAATCAAATCTGAAATTTTCAATCTGGCATTTGCTCTCTGCACGGCACCAAGTTTGCTCTGGTCAAGGTTACAGTTGACTTACTGCCTGCAGCTGATGCAGGCCTGTTCCCTATTCATATTCTCCTTGACCTCAGATCAGCATTTGACCACTATGGACCACAACATCTTAATCACCTGTCTGAAGATCTGTGTTGCTGTGAGTGTGGTTTTGGTTTGGTTTATTTCAGCTTTTTCTCTGTTAAGCTTGGAGATAACGTCACCCTTGCCTGTTTCCTCTGGGCTCTGTTTTGTTTACTATATACACATGTTACCCCTGGGAAGAATCATGTACGGACTTTTATTCAGATGTCATGCAATTGTAAGTGCCAATAATGCCCGGTACCATTAATGTGTAATTTACTTTATCCTCCCTGCCTGGATGTAAGCTGATGACACTAAACTAGAGGTAATTATAGTTACACATGTAATTAGAATTCCTCTTTATCTCTCTCTCTCTCTCATTTGTATTTGTTTCAGCACTGACCTTTAACAGATGACTAAAGTACCTGAATTGTCCAACTAAGACACGCAAACAAGATCATGCCATTCCTTTCATGTGCACATCAAGAGAAGGTGAGCCATGCTTTTATCTCCTCCAGACTAGACTACTGCAACACCATTTATTCTTTTATCAGCTGGAGAAACAGTCAAAGACGACAGCTGATACAAAACGCTGCTGCCAGGGTTTTAATACGTGCCAAGTGACCACATCACAGCAATCCTTCCTATCCACTATTTATTTGTGAGTTGTAGAATTGATTTTCAGATCTTACTGCTTCTTTTTAAAGTCTTTGGCCAGGCTCCTACTTATATTGTTAGATCTTCTGGCAAGCTCCTACTAATGGTTCCCAAATCTTAACTCGTCACTAATGATGACTAGGCCTTTTCTGTCCAAGCCCCTCAGCTCTTTTAAAACACCTCTTAAATCATTTGAAGTCCTAAGCACACCCATACCTACAGAAGACCACATAACTGTAACTATGAGTCATCTTTTAAATCTTTAGGATGCCCCTTGAAATCTTAAGATTTTTAAAGTAAGCAGTATAGATATTGGTGCACAGATGTTTTGCATGGTTTGGACAAATTACTAACACCACTGGCATACAGTGTTTTGAATACACAAGGACATGTTTGGGCACCTCCTTCCTCTGCAGGGTTAAAGTAGGCAAGGTCTCTGGACTGTTTACATGTTTATAGACAAGCAAGTGCATTCTCAATATCCAGTTAACCAAACCTGTATTTCATTGGACTGTGGCATGGAACTGATACAGACAGGAACTGATACGGACTGTAGGTCCATCAGCACCAGTGCATTCTTTAGGAAATCAGTTCAAGTTTTATTTGGATGTTAAGGTTCAAGCAAAGCCAAAGACTCATTACAATACATATCTCTGTGACATGGCCTACAGTGTCTCTTAAATGCACTTTGTTTCCAGCATCATGACAAATATACTGGTGAAGCATGCTGCAGGTGTTGTTCAAGGATCATCTATAGAAAGTTTCAGTTCGGGTTTGATCCTTCCAAAAAAAGCAAAAACAACAAAAGACAAGGGAATAGACCAGGACAGAAATGTAACTTTATTTGTTCCTCATATCACTGAGGTTACTCTCAGCAGGCAGGCTCAAAGCTGTTGCGTCCCAAATATCAAATGCATTTGATGACTACACATCTCCCTCCAGACACGTCTGCGGTGCTCGGAAACAGCAGGGTGCTGACCTTCACACAGCTGGGTGTCGATGAGGCACTGGCAACATGTGTATTCTGACTATTAAAACTAGAAGCCATCTGGAGCTCACATTTTATCATTTCAGAAATACTAAAACACACAGTCATCCACCCATGGACTGTTTCTCGGTCTGTCACACACAAACTTTGATCTATCTGCTTTATGACCATGTATGTTAAATAAAAAGCCAATCAATGCACACCTACGTACACTGCCACAAGTCTTCAGCAAATGGCTTTACTTTTCTAGATCTATTTCTTATTTTTCACTAAAGGACAGTAAAGGAGGCTGCAGCCTGCATTGCTGCATTATTGTAATGGGCACCTTGCAGTTACACTGCAAAGAGGTCTGTTCAACCATAGCGTTGTAACAAATTAATGACAGAATATTTACCATTCAGCCACTGTAGGTCACTTGAAAAAAAAAAAAGTTGTGGACATTACAAAGAGTAAACTCACACTTTTGTTAAGTCTGTTAAAGCAATTCGATCATTTGCTACTGTACACTGACACAGGTATGTGTCACTGTAGTTCTTCCTGCCTCAGTTGACAGGAAAAAAAAAAAAAAAAAACTTTTTTAATTTCAGTATAAATGATGATGGACAAAATCTGCAGTGCTTATTCAGTAATTCAGGCTAATATCCCAAAATAATAAAAGGATTCAGCCGTACGTCTTTTTAGTACAAAATTCCCTCTTTGTGTCTCCACAGATATTGTGGCAGTTTGTGGCTGAGCTGCGGTGAAGCGATATTAATGCAAGAGGAAATTTTACTCTGAAAAGATCATAACACTGGGAGATATCCACTTGATTTGTGTAATTCAAACTGTTGGAGCTTCACTTGAGCTTCAGTTGAACATTGTCACGCACTGTGCACTGTGGACCACTGAAATCACTTTTTAAAAGAGATTTCTTTGCAGCCCTCCTCTCCTTTGTTTTTTGTAGTTTCATCTATTTAAATTACATAGTTTTATTATTCTGCCTTCTTCTTTTGCGATGGCACTTAACTTTTGCAACCAGTTGTTTATCCAATCCATGTTCTCATCCTGTAGCGTCAAATACTGAGGGTTTGTCATTGGGCGCCCTGGCATGACTATGGGGTGATATGATGACATTGAAGCTGTGTGTTGAGCCTGTCGCTGTGAGGAGCAAATGATAAATAAATAAATTATCGAATGGGTTGGATTAAGTGAAGAGAGAAACTAATTATTACCTGGAACAGTCTCGTTACACACAGAAGAAAGTTGTTTACCCAATATACTGCTGTATATGCTATATAGCCTGTACTAGTAGCAACACCACCTCCTTCTTCTTAGCCACTATACATTTTTTTCCCACAATGAATGTGAGTGCCATTTTTCCTCTGTTGGCAAAAGTAAACAGTGTAACAGATTCTGAACTTAGTCTCAGAGAGGACACCTGCTTAGGACAGGTAGCAGTGGGCTTTTGTGATAGTGGCAACTGGAGGTCGGACTTTTCTCCTTGGAGAGACACACAAAGAGTGAATAACCAGTTACCTGACTGGATCTATTATGTTCAGATATTTAGTTTGTGTCCATAAGGATGAACTGGTGGACCTAAAGGTGTGGAGGATTCCCAGGTAAGTAAAGGAGGGAACAAGAGGAAGGTTCCCTTGCAGAATGACAGAGGTCATCAAGTTTGCTAGGCTGCAGAGGATGGGGTCCCCCGCAGCAAGAAAGAGAGTGACTAGGATAAAACAATGCACTGATTCACTGGCTACATTTAGCAGACGCTTTTATGCAAAGCAAGGGTAGATAGGGTAAGTGTAAGGAGGTATTGTCTACTGACCCCTATTGGAGGTAGGCTACAGCTGGGATTCAAACCCCAGTGTCCCACATGGAAGGAGGTGATTTTATCACTACACTAACCAGCTGCTACTATCTAAAATCCAAATCCAGTACTCCAAACTTAAAAGCCAGGTCAGGAATTAAGAGTCACATGCAGGATAGACAATCAGCAGGACGGGCTCAGGGAAGACTAAAGCTCAGAACAAGTTCAACACAGGATCAAACTGAAAGTCACAGAGAAGGAGGCAAGAGCCAGAGGGCAGAGGTTGGGTTTCAGACTGGATAGATTTCAGGCTGAGGAGTAACTTCTTATAGGTGAGTCAGTAAGCTAGCACATTACAGCCTCCTAGTTACATTTACATTTTGTCAGTTGGCACACTCTTTTATCCAAAGTAACTTACAAGGTACAGGACAACTTACAAGGCAAAGTCAGGGTAAGTGTAAGAAGGTCTTACCTAAGGACCCCTACAGGATTCGAGTCGCTCTCTAATTACATAATAATTAATCAGTAATTGTTCCATAATTTAAATGAAATTGCAACTAGTTACAGCAAAAGAAGTGTGCAATTTGGATATGATTTTCAATCTGCCAAAAGTGAAATGAAATTTTAAAAGGATTACCTAGAACCTGTGTGCAGTAATAAGACAATATTTCACCTAATTACAATGCAAAAAAAAACAAACATATAAAAAGTGTACATTTTTTCTTATTTAAGATACGTCCCTAGCGTAATTATTTCTAGTAAGTTCGTAAAATAATACTTTTAACAAAATTACTCAAAAAATATAGTTAATTATTAGTATTAATATGATTAGTAAGGTGTTATTTTCCCCACAGTTATTATCAATTAAGTGAAATATTGTTTTAATAGTGCACAAATTTCGAGTGTTTCCAGGGTTTACAAGATTCCCAGCAGAGAATAACCACAATGGGACAGGTTAAATAGTGACAGGTGAACATAATCAGGAAGAGCGGTGTATCAAGCAGAAGCATGGCGTGTATGTATGGTGTATCCACCAGACAGTAAAAACTTTTTAACATCAAAGTGTATCAAAAACATATCAACCTGTATTACTCTTACACTCTAAAAACTAATGTTCTAAATTAAATTTGTTTGCCTCAACCTTTTCAAGCCATGACAAGAGCTGGTTAAGTTGAGCCAACATACTACAGTGCGTGCGGGGAAATAACTTTTCTGCTGGACTTAAATGCATTTTTATTTACTACATACTTAATTACTGGCAAAAGAAACTGATTTTTAAGTTGGCTAAATATTAGGTTGCTCTTAGTTTTTCTTGTCGCTTAGTATTTTAAAAACCTAACCCTTCATGATCACATGTAGAGTATTCGTTGTGTTTCCACTCCAGTTTTTTATGACCAAATTTAAAACAAACCTACAAAACAAGTGGAACCTATTTTCTGATCCAACACAGTGAGTGCGTTTAGTATGAGGCACAACTCTCCTGTTACACCTTTTGCTTTGCTCTAAATATTTCCACTTAACCTGTTGTTGTTGCTGCTGCACTCACCACCCACACATGAATATCTTATCTGAAAAGCATGTCGGGAAACCGTGGTAATAGCGAACTGAAACAGAAGAGGGCGCAACAGGTAGATCTAAGTATGTAGTTCATTTAACTTTATAATTCCTTCAAAGTCGCTGTCCATACTGCAGCAAAGTCTGTCTCTCTGTCTCTCTCACACACTTGTAGTTCCTCCCATCATCTTTCTCACACACGCTCAATTACGCAGCACTTGATCATCAAAGCTTCATATATAACACCCTCTCATCGCCTTGACACTTGTTCTCCATCACACGTACTGTACACACTGGCATTACCTAATCATCGTATACCGCATGCAGACCACACACACGCGCACTTATCAGTCTCTTATGATTCAGAGTGGTGTACTGCGAGTTGGAGTTTTGATATTAGACTCATTACAGCAGCCACTAATTACTGAGGCCTCAGAGACAACAGAGGAAACAATAATAAGAGGAAGTGTGGATGTAAACTCCGCCGAGACGCTGCTGCTGCTGAAGTGGCAGCTGGTGAAGGGATTCTCATCTCTCATACACAAAACATCACTTCCGGGGAAACTAGCCTTAATTTAACCTTGAACCAAGTCATCACTCTAAAAGAGTTTACACACCTTTGAGTATTATATACATTATTATACATCCATACACAAAGAACCAACCCAGACATCACCACTCATGCATGTCCACATATTTATTGTTTGCATAGATAGTATGATACACACCCACCCACACACAGATACACACACCTGCCTTACAAACAGTGGCTATTAGGTCAGTCAATATGGAACGACCCGTATTACCCTTTCTTGATACCGCTCAAGAAATAACCATTCATTCAATCACTTATGTGGTATTAATATTTAAGAAACAAATAGGCAATTTTGTGCACACACATGAAATAGACTGTAATATAGTGGCATATATATATTTATATATACACACATATACACATACTGTCAGTATTTCAGCTTTATGTATGCCACTAAGATAATTGCACTTCATCTGGAAGGCATTTCTCTAAATTCTTGCCAACTGCTAATCAAACTGAAAGGAAGAAGCAGACAGCAGCACGTCTCGTTTCTGATCAGCCAAAAAGGACACACGTTACACCCCACTCCAGACCTCTGCACTGACTTCTTGTTGTTGCCCACATCAGGTTCAAAGCCCTGACCCTTGCCTACACAGTGGTCAACACAACAGCGACTGCCTACCTGACCTCCCTCATCCAGGTCCACGATCCCTCTCACTCACTTTGCTCTACACACCTCTAAGATCCCAGGTTTAGCTCGCCAGCTCTGTGGTTCCAAGATGGTGCAATGAGCCACAGATCTCTGCACCCTCAACTGCCTCACTCCCTATTTTCAAATATTTTCTCTTGTACAACATTTTCTGTACTTAAATCTTAAAAAAAGCATTAATTATCTCACAACCCCTAAGATTTCTCTTGCACCGCTTGGATGCATTAACACCTTGGTTATCGATCTACATTACTTAAACTTTGCAGCTGAAAGTAAAGCCATCTTGATGAACTATAACAGTAAAAAGCTGAAAACACTGCATGAACATTAGCAAACTGAGTCTTATGAAGTAATGCACCAGTGAGAAGAAACCCAGAATGAATATTTTTATTTTGATTCTTAGTATTTTCAGTGATAATACTTGTGTACTTTCAGTCTCAGTATGACATGTACAACTGACTGTCAGGACAAATGCTTTCAAAAGTTAAATAGATTGAAGTTGATCAAATAACTGCTGAATAGTGTTTGTTTCATCAACCACTACAGCATTTGCTGGAACTTTCACATTATTTCTCATTTGCAAGTTGCCCATCAAGATCTGTTCCATATCTACTGTCCACATAAAAGTGCTTGCACCTTGCACCACCTTGCAAACCATTATTAGACCCTGTGTGCTGGATAACTCCAGCTTGCTACAGACCATGACGACTCCACTGCTCCCTGAAGTCTGTTGTAGCCCTCTGAACACAAGGAAAATGCATGTAATTAAGACATAAAAAAAAAAGACGCAGCTCACTAAGTGAATCTAAAATACCATGCTCTTCCATATGGTTAACTGCTTGCACAGTCCACAGGCCCTGTCCTCAGCTCTATTTTCAGGCAATATACTATAAAAATAAAGACGTACAAATCTAAATGGATTTGTGTTATTATTTTAGTCACGTCATATTTGTCAATACTCTTGACTTAGATGAACATGAGATCACATTTTATGACAAATTAATGCAGAAAACCATAAAATTCCATCAGGATTTGTTTTCTTGCCATTGTACAATCCAACAATGTCCAGACCTTCAGCGTTTAAGGGCAATTCTTGCCTGTTTTAGAGCGGTTTGACTGCTTCAGAGACCTTCGAAGTCATCTTCAACTCTGCTTCATCACCAGAGGACATGTTAGTTGAGATGAAGTGCTGCTTCCACTGCCAGATGAGATTCCCAGTCAGAGTCAGCAGTATTCATTCCCTGCTGAACATACTGTAGACCAATCTGAATGGGAAAGCAGGGCTTAGCCAAGGCTGACAGTGTGCCACAACCTACTTGAGGCCAGCCAAAAACCCTTCTTCATAGCCTTCCTACTCTCCCTCCATGCATGAGTTTTTGTGTCTAAGGGCCATAATGCAGCAAGCCAACAGTCGGCTTTTGGCCAGTGTGGGGTCATCAGTTAGTGTGTGTTAATGCGTCCCACTGTTGGCACTGATCTAATCCCCTAGTTCAGTTTTTTGTTTGTTTTTTTCTTCTTTGTTTAGTGATACCAGTACCTCCTGAAAATACATTTTAGTATAGAGTCCCAAGCCACGTGCCCTAACACCAGCAGTACAACACCAAACACAGTAACAGACAAATACACACATGGACACGCACACACCTCGTCTGCGCACACAGATACGCACACACATTGTTCTGCTCTATTATTTTCCCTGCAAAGAGGTGGCTTGTTGTTCGGAGCGCTTTATCACACACAGTCACACTCGCACATTCACACTCTGTGCAGCATCTGCTAATTATGAATAATAAAGCAGAGGTTTAAATAATTGCCACGGTGGTCCTTTGGTGCCTCTCCAGCAGCTAAGTGGGTCACACTTGATGAAGCGTTTCCTTCCAATCCGTCCAGCACTCAAACCCCCGATAATAGCGAGGAGGTCTGGGAATTCAGTGGCATGACATCCCGCGGAAATTATCCAATATAAGCAGGGAGTATTTTTGGCAGGAAGCAAAAGGTCTGAAAGCTTGGGAATTCTCTGTGTGGCATTTCCTATTGTGTAGGGAAAATTAATCAGATTACACGAGGGCACATCATACTGGAATGACGGCTGCACTGTCACTCCAATGTGATTTGGGTGATCAGAGGGAATGGAAGGTGTGCTATCAATAAATCCCCGGCTGAATGCCAAGGTAATGTGGCTGGGAGTACTGAGGTACTTAGACATACTACATACTGTTATATTCCCAGTATGCTAGTGATTTCGCTCCATAATATTCATTAACATACTATTCCCTGTGCTAAAACCCTCAATTAGTCCATGAGAGTCTGACAATTCTACAGTGTGATGTGTAGAATTAAATGCATGGGTTTTCATTTCTCTTTTCTGTCATTAGTCTTTTTCTTGAATGCAGTAAAATTGGCACAAGCTCACATATCCCCATATGGTGTTCTATATAATTTGGAGTTAAACTGTTCACATTAAATTTCATTCATCATTTTCCCTGTTCTGAAGTTGGGAATTATTTATAGAAATGAATATAAAAGCGCTCAAGTTTTTGGCAGCTGAATACCAGATAATGAATCAGTGCTCTGTCGTCACACGGTGTAATGTGTCAGCATATGCATAGAGATGAACTGGTTAATATTCCTTTCCCTCACAAGACAATATCAATTGTCATGTTAGTGGTTAGAAGAAATTCACTGTGCTATTCAGCTCAGTGAATGCAGTTAATATCACTTATCCATAATGTTCACTGCATAATTATTGACTCAGTGCTCTTATTCCATAAGGCTTGGACTTCTTTTTATAGGTGTAATATTTTATTAATATAGTAATATGTTTCATTTTTAAAGCAAAAGTACCTTTTTAAAAAACATATTTAGTTTAAATATGCACCAGTCTCATCCTGGAGGGTTACTGAACAGTCTGGCAGGTGTGTGGACATCCCCGTCAAAGATTCCTGACCAAACCTCATCTTTCTAACTAATCAGAGGAGGTTAAAGTCACTAGGTGAAGATTTATTAGTCTACTACTTGTCTTTCACCTCTTGCAGTGTTGCTGCTGGAAGATGTCACTATGCCCGTTAGCCCCAGCTCCTGCTTTACCTGTCAGTCAAACTCCCAGGTCCTGTATTACCTGAGACCACGCTGTGTACACAGGTGAAGGGCTGGGTGAGATCACATCAGGCAGAGCAAGCAATGAGACGTGCTTTGGTTCTGAGTCTGTTTATTATACACCAAATATAATTTGGCAAGTACTAAAAAATGAAGATTTAGCAATTTCTCTTGAGCACATGCGGACACACACCATGTGTGTTAAAAGTTTTATTTGTTTATTTCTTTTTATTATTTTCCTATTTTGTGAAAACTGGTTTTGTGAAAAAATTGGACAATCATTTATTTAAAATAGCTCGTTACATGTAGCCACATCAGCTGCCCAGTAGTGCTACATGGCTCATGGGGCTAATGTTCACTTTGTACCCGAGTGTGAAACAAACAAAAATCCGCACAGAGGTGGTCTCGAACCGGGGCATCTAGCGAACTCTGGATGTGGTTCTCCTGGTGAGAAAGAGTACGAAAAAAAATATATATATATAATATGAATGGTATGATTTCAGGGCTTTGGGTAGAGTGTAGATTTTCATATATTTTGTTTGTCCACCAAAAAGATGCTGTCTGATTAATCGAGGACAAATGCGGACACTTCACCTTCTTCCTGTATTTACTTTTTTTGTTCCTGAGGCAAATATATATGACCAATAAGCTGACACAATGTTTTTGCATCTTTTCATGTGACTCTTTTAGTACTGTGCAAAGGCCTTAGACCAATATTAGATTTGTCATTTTGGCAATGAGGTTACAACCATTTCTCAGTCTCATTGTAATATTTTTGTCTTTTTTAATACTGTGTACATATTTTCTAGTTGTGTTCTAACAAACAGCTTTTTTAGGTCCAAATATTCAAATACTGAGTGTGACGTCTATACAGTAGATGGAATATAGAGAGGTCAAGGACAAAAATAGGTGTGGAAGCACTGAATGTCAAGTTGATGCTTCCATAGTCCAAAGAATCCTGATCACCTCTGGTCTTTGTGGAAGAAGAGGAGCCAAGAAAAAAACTTAGATATAAATACACATATATATATATATATGGCCCTATATTATGTTAAAAAACAAATCCAATGGTGGTTCAAGACTTTTACACAATACTGTGCAGAGTTGTTAGAGTTGTGTGCTACTTTTGTAATTTAGTGTAGTTTTACAACAACTAATTCCTGAACATGAATTTTAACTGGATTCCACAAACAGCAACAGCAAAAAGAAGTTGCACAGTTGCCAGGGAATAAGTTGAGTCTTTGATTTATTACGTGACAATTGTATTGCTTGCTGTTGGTCTACGCAAGTTTAATGAGATTTAATGCCCTCTGGTCAATGTGAGTTGATTCATTTGGAGACCATTATAGCAATCAATCATATTCACTGTACTGTAGTTTTGACTTCCATCATAAACACTGTTGTCTGATTGAAAACCTCAGAAACATACTGTATAAACCTATTTATGTAAATGGTATGGTCGACTCTCTAGTCATAGTGTGTTAATAAAAGCATATTCTAACAAGTCCGACATCGTGTGTTTTTCCCCCACTACCTGAATATGGAAATAGAATATTACTTTGATTATTTTTTGGATTTGACTATTCTCTTGCAAGACTGGACCACAGCCTCATTGATTCTGTCAGATAGCAACCATTCATGTATTATTTTATCTCTCCGAATCAGTGGAACTGGATGGGCAGATAAATGAGGTATGCAAAAGATAGCGGAAGAACACAAAAGAATAAAGATAAAAGGAATGAGAAGAGCCCGCAGAGCTGTGAATGGAGACACTGAATCATGACAGACCCAAGAGTGACTGGAAGACATGAAGGAAGTGTCCCGATCTTGATTAGAGCTGTGGTCTCTGTGCTTGCCGTCTGCTTCTGACAGCCAATAAAGGTCAGGAAGCCATGGGGAGGCTTAGTCGCTAATGTCAGCCGTTCACCTGGGAGATGTATGTGTGTGTGTGTGCAGATTATAATACATACATATAGTATGAGTACAATAATAAAAATATGCATGTGTATGCATGACGGGGTGTTTGCACTATCTCTCATGTTCCTGAATAGACAGAACAGCCTGCAGGCAATAATATGGATGAAGATAATAATAAGCTGACAGGGATGGAAAAGATATTTGTGTGTTTCGAGGACTGTCTAAGACTGTCAAAGGTGTCACTTGGGTACACCTGTATGTGCGTGTGTTGTGAAAGAAAGGAGGCCCAGGTCTTTGCTCTCGCTCTATTGTCAGAACAGGTTTATATTCAGGTGTCATGTCCACAGTTATCAGCGATGTCAATGTCTCTGTAAACGTCTTAAGTGTGCATGTTCATGAGTGTGGAAAGGTTCACATTCACTCTCTCCACAGGTTGTCATATGATTTCAATGGCACCATTTGGCAAGTAAGAGCACCGTGTCAGATGTGCCTCACAGAAGTCCTTTTATTCACATTTCCGGCTGACATTTAGAAAGGCCTCCATACTGGTTTTATATTTAGAATAATGAAGAGAGAGACATGGCATTGATTACATTTTCCGAGCACTGTGTGAATGTACAAGGTATGCACAGTGTATAGCACTTTCTGGTTCACAACGCGAGCCTGAGTGTAGGAGAGCCAGCAGTGTAGCCACAGGTGGCAGCATTACACTTGTAATAATGATGGAAAACCACTGGGGTTGTGTAGGATAAAATTATTTTCCCACCTGTTCGCATCAGCCTACATAGAAACAGGTGCCAGTTGCACTAAAACCATCCATCATTAGAACCAAGTATGAGTTCACTAACTGGAAAAACAATAATAGCACAGTACCTGGGTTTAAGGACAGCAAAGCTACATCTTAATTTGAGCAGGTGAATTGTGCACCTTCTTGTAAAGGTCAGTGGACTGTGAAAACACCGGGATCCATAAATCAAACCAAAACCGTCAATAAGTCAAACTAACACCACAAAGGTATATGTTACCTCAAAGACAATGATTTTCTTAAATTCATTTCATGGCTTTATATAATATTTGATCACAGGCAACACGGTCACCTCATGTATTCTATCACTGTATTATTACTGTGTGTGATGTGTGTGTGTGTGTGTGTGTGTGTGTGTGTTGTAGTACTGGCATATGGCTTGTATCTAGCAGATTTGATTAATGTTATGGCTTGTGGCTATACCCAGTAACAAAATATAACCTATAACGTTGGTTTAAACATACTGTAACATCTATACACTACTCTGTAATGATAATGTTTTGTCAGCTGACGTCCAATCTCTTCTCTCCTTTAACAGCTGCAGAAGTATTCCATTAAATTAGAGTTTAAGTAAATTACATACATTGCTGAGATACACTTGTTAGCAGCCATTATAAGCCATTTTCAGACACACACTGAAATCCTGAACTTATCTATGCATTACCCAGAGGTGCTGCATGTGAGACGCAAACGTCCAGTCAGCTGGACCTAAGTGACATTTACCAAAGGCTAAAATGGCTAATTAAAAAAGATAAAAAACATTTATTAAACCGTGAAGGACAGGGACAATGAGACAAATTATTGTAGGACCTCCGTGGCTTTTAGAACACAGCAGGTCATTGTCTGGAGGATTCACAGTAAGCAAGTGGGCATGTTCTTTTCAGCAACTGGCACAATCTCTGCAAAACAAAAGACCATCATTTCCACAGCGTGACTTTCTTGTCTTGTCCTGACTCCACAGGCCCTTCCCTTTGCTTTAACCAACTGAGCATTTTCCACTAGGTGAGACCACATCATCCTGTAAATGTGTGCACAACTACATATTCGTGAACAGTGCTGGAAGGTTTGAGTGTTCGTTGCCTTGATGAATCCAGGCCTGCACTTCTAAATGTCATCAAGCAGTCTGACAATTTTCATTTTCATAGAAATAGCTCTCTCAAGCTAATGGGCTAACAAGCAAAAAGTCAATCTCAGAGTACTTGCTACAGTTTGACATACACTGAAATACGGAGAGTAACAAGTACATATGAGATCTGGTGTCAGGAGTAGTTACAATAGGTCGGTGGTATAGATTACATAGATAAACCACAGCTATGGAAAACTATTCCATTTAACTACTGCACGTCAAAAGTTAAAATAGAAGTTTTGGGCCTCGCCGTATATGAGACAAAAGTATTGTTAGAAATGAGTCATTTTCACTTGAATAAATAAAGTAGAGACGAGGCACGGCTGGTGTTGGGGATGATGATATTTTGGGCCAACAGTGGACCACAAGGCTGCGATTCTACAAAGTGGGTGCATTGTTAAGGACTTATGGCTGAAAAGCAGCTGGTCTTGACATTGTTTCTTTTTCACACTTTCAGCACTTAAAATGCACATCTAGGCAATTAGAAAGCATTTAAAAGAGCGAGGCTGTCTTGGGGCTGTTCATAATAACAGAGTCAATGAAACAAAACAAAACAGTTTTTTCCCCCATTCTTTGTGGGTTTTTTTTGTTTTGTTTTTTTCTGACATGGGGGTGGAACTATACTGTAGATCGGCAGTGAGCTGAAAATAAGTTTGCATAAGATTTGACCTCTAAGGTTCCTGGATGACCTCATGTCTATCTATCTATCCATCAGTCCATTTATCTATCTATGCTTATTTACAACTGCTATACACAAATCTATGCAGGTGGCAAACCTTCTTCACTGCTCCGAGATATGTAGTAATCCAGGCATGCAATGCTATAGGTGTGTGTGTGTGTGTGTTAAACAAGCTCCACATTTTATATTCCTACAGTAGCATGTACTTTAAGTGCTGCTGCACTACTTATTGAAGCACTCCATTAAATATTTTTTAAAAAATGTTCTAACCCCGCAGTCTAAATATTAATAATAAACCACTTAATAAATTCAAAGATAATTTAAAGTGGCAAAAGGCAGGTTTATGATATAATATTGCTCATAAACTGCTTACAAACAATTTATAGCCACAACTTTAACTGCATGTTGTGTTGTTGACAGGTGAAGTTTTTTTATATATATATATACACCAGTAACACACTAGTGCTAGTTTTCATTCAATGTGCCGGTGAGTTTTCTTATTCCCAAACAACTGCTGACTCATCCGCTGACAGATGTCTGGTGTGCAGGCACCATTTTACAGTGGTTTGTGAAATTGCCTCTATTTTTGCATAAATATGAGCTGTCACATCTGTCTGTCTGATTTTCACAAGACGTTCCAAAATTAAAGAAAAGACACCCAATTCAACAACTGTGTCAAAAACATCACACCTATTTACTGTGGAAAATTGTTTTTTTCTTAAATATTTGTGTGTAACACAGGTTTTAGACATTAACCTTCTGTTTCTTGTGACATTCCACCTTGCTCACAGTGGGAGCTTTTTTGATTGACTACTCCTGGAGAGGATGAATTAATTGAGGCACAAGAAGGCCGACCAGTGGCACGTGGCAGCTGACTGTGATGCACTGTGTTCTTTTGTCCTGTGCTGAACCCCCTGTCCCCAAAGCATTAAACTGATTAGATTTTGGTGGTCAAAGGTCACTGTGACCTCATGTCTGCCTAATTCTCACAAATACAATATATTAGGAACACCTGAAGGAAATTTCATTACATCTGGATGAACTGATTACAATATGATTCAGGACAGACATGCATGTAAACTACAACTTAACTGGTGTTTGTTTTAAAAAGTCAGACAATCCTGTTCCTCTTCAGTAATGAGTTTATTTTAGATTCTTTAGATTTTAACCTGTAGTAGCATAAAAGTCTTGTGTATCTAAAATGTCAGCTTTTCAGACATAAAGTAAAAAGCTTGACCTTTTTGAATTCATCCAGTGGGGGAGTTTCAGGGACGTCAAACACCGTGTGATACCTCAGCTGGAGTTAGACCATCCAACACTCCAGGCTTTTACAAACATCCCTGTGCACTGGAAAGTACATGTATGTCATTTTTTATACATCAAGTTGTTCATAGTGTAATGAAAAGCGCTGATCCATGTCTGTCTACTCTAACTGATTTTAGACTCAGAAATGGTAGAAAGGTCATGTCTTGATTGTCTATCCATGCCCTGAAGCAGATAAGTACTGTGTCTGACTGTGATTTGACATGCTGTGGTCAGGGGGAAAGATAAACTTTAGTGGGAACCATGGCTCAGATCAGGTTTTAGAGAGCAAATACACAGAAATGTCTCCACTACAACTGAACCTGTAACAAATTTAAGCATTTAATTTCTTTCTTTTTCTTTGAAACTGTCAATGTCACCTTTCCATCTTTTTTGTTGCAATGTCTTTTAAAATGTGGCCTTACATCACCACCACGGGCACTCTCTGGTAGAAAGTTTCACCATTTGCCTAACTGCAACTGTAATCACATCCAACAGTGATGCCACAGCATCTCAAAGTACACATGTCCATCACCGCAGCATGGTGAGGGGTCCCAACAGTGATGCTAAGCAAAGCAAACATTGTAAGAAGTAATAACCATTGACACATAGACCCAGGAGACCTGGGCAGTACACTGGGACCTGACCTAAACCTGGACTATAATGTGAACACACACTGACTCACTTACAGAAATGTCATGTAGACAACGTGACACATCGCAGAAGACAGAAGAATTGGTCCAGATCAGGTCACTAACTTATTAACTTAGTAACAGCATTTATTTTTCGTTTTGCTGCATGATGTTTGGGATCATTGACTTTCTGTGGAATGAACTATCACCCAACTTTAATGTGACGTCCTGTTTTTTTTTTGTTCAGAGTGTGTCTGATGTGTTGACAGGACTGCTGTATATTATGGAGAGAAATTTGTCTTTGTGGTCTCTTTGCGATTAGCAAGCTTACCAGTGCTCTCTTTCTTCTCAAAATACTATGGGTTCTTTGAATTTCAGTGGCTCAACAAAAAAAGCGTTTGCTTTGGTAAATCAAAATGTGAACCAAAGCTTATTGAAGAACCAGAGGAAAGCCTGATGTAGGTGCTGACAGGTCTTATACATTATTTAACTGTGTTTAATTGCTTAGACATTTGCAAACATCTCTGAAGCCATGGGTCCAAAACTATATGGTGCTATCAAACAGGGGAACTATGAACACAGCCCTACCAGAATTTATTTTAAAAATGGATAAATGATGTGTCTTTCCCCTATACATTATGGAGGACACTGTACTTTTTAGCCTTATGGCTCATAAACTTTTCAGAGTACTGCAGTGTTCCTCCAGCTTTGGTAGAAATAGATTTGAGTTGAGTCTTTTTATTAGCAATTATTTGTTAATACTTGCTTATTGTGTTTCTTATGAAAATAAGCAGATGGGGAGCAACAGTCAACTGTAGAAAAGGAAATGAGCTTCTGGAATTGACGTGATGTAGCTGCTTGTGATCACTGCCATGCAAATGAATTTTCCCAAATCAAATTAATTCTAGGAATCCACATGCAACACCTCTACAAAGCTAAGAAGTAACGATTGCCCCCACACCTCCCTGCATCTTCACTTCCCCACTCTGAACACATATATACAAGCACAAAGATCAAGCCGACACACGTTATTGCACTTGAGAGTGTCCAATATGCAAGGCAGCACTGCTTTTTTCTGCAGAAAATAGAGCCTTTTGTTTATAATCCCACATTGGATTCGCTCACACAGCAACACCTTGTTTGTCATTAAACCATGTTCATCAAAAGGCATTTTCTCCCCATGTGCCCTTTGGCAAAGGCGCTGTGAGTTGTGAGCACGCTGCCAGGAAACTGGGTCAGTGGCTTTTCACGTATTATGAGCTTCTTCTCTTCATTAGGGGGAAAATGAAATAAATAAAGGAGAAAGAAAACAATGGCAAGCGACCCATTTCTGAAAAGAGCCTCCGCAGTGACTGCAGGTGTGTGAGCAAAGGGATGAGTGAGCGAGTGAGAGAGAAAGAGCCCGTGTGCACTGGTGTGTGTTCGATAAAAAAGCAGGGAGACAGGAGCAGAGAAGTTAGTGTTTGGCTGTGCAGCCTTATGTACAGAAAGATGGAGAGAGGGAGAGGAAGAGTGAATGTGCATGCATGTGTCTTCACTCCTGTTTCTAACCAATCGGGGTTATTTCTGCATCCTTTCCTCCCTCAGGTCATCATTTCATCCCTACTCAACCTCCTCTAATCAAAGACACAGATAATGTATCCTTTTTGAACACCAAAGCATACTTTCAGCACACCGAAGATGAGGCCCCAAGGCTGTTGTTTAATGAGAGATTCTTTCGTTCACTATCCAAATATTGTAAAGAAAGTACAGTTGCGTTTCTTTTGCACTTAATTTAGTTGTAATGGCTGCAGCAATTATGATATTTGGCCCCCTCATTTATGTAAATAGGGTCAAAATATTAGAAAAGCCTTCTAATGTAATGCACTCCAGTACCACTTCAACTCCCACTATTACCTAGATAATAAAACTGACAAGAAAACTGACAAACTGTGACCGTGTAATAGTAGAATTCACAGCACAGCAGCTGTGTTGGATTGTACAAGTGTACAGTACCTGAGCTGATTAAATAGACAAGCACCTCTTCATGCTGTAATATACACATTTGCTCCAGATGGGATTAAAATTACTTTGTACTTAAGGTAGGTCTGATAGAGAGAAGTCGTATGTTTCCCATAAAACCTTAGCAGCAATTGCACAAACCTCCCTAATAACATGAAGTAAGCAGGTTGATGTTGACACTACATTATGCTCACTAGTGGTCTCTCATGCTTCCCAGTCAAAGGCAATAACTGAAGGATGTAAGCTTACAGCTTTATTATATTCAGGTAGATCCCACTGACCCAGGAACCATGATAAACAAGAGCCACTCTGCATTATTACTGGGAAAAATATATCTCAACCCAAAACTTACCTGTGTTATCACTGTTGTATCATATGTTGGTGTGGCAGTGGGTATTTTTTGTTCCTCACTTTGATCTGCAGTAAAATATACTGTATATGAAATTAGGTGAATTGCACCTTATCGTATAATTGAAAATGTTTGGTATTTATGTGGAATATTGTTTCAGATACATACTTGATAGCTACAATATGGCCCATAATCTCCAATCTTCTTATTCATATCTGAACATGTAATCAGACTATTGTAATCCCACTAAATGTCAGCAGTTAGTCCTTGTTTGCGCCTGGCAAACAAAACAACATAATTGAGAAAGTCTGTGAGCAGGTTGGACAGCGAGGGCTGTCAGACGGCGCGAGGTATTCATACATGGTCTCATTATTCAATCAAGTGAGATTTTGATAGCCTGACCTTTTCAGTGCATTAAAAAAATGGGACAAAGCCTCGGGCTAGATTTTAAAGATGTACCGTGTGTTTGGTGCTTGGGTTATATGTCCGCTTACTGTGTGTGTGTGTGTGTGTGTGTGTGTATTCGATGGTGTGGATTGGTCAGGGCTTATTTTTGTTCATTCATGTCCCTTGGTCACTTCTTTGGCTGAGTCATTGTCAGCCCAGATTATTCTTATGTTGTTTAAACTTGGGCTGAGGTTTTTGTCCTTGTGCATCATAGGGGAGCTATTTATTATGTGGAAGGGTGAAGGCTCAGAAGCACTTTGTTCCAAAAACAGAACCTCTGTTTTATCTCTACTAGGCCATCTTGGTGCATAGGTGCATCCCATTGACTTGTCAACACCTTTCTGTTCCTCTCCTCTGTGTTAACGCTTCACACAGTTTAATGAGTAATATGACAGAAAGATTAATAAAAACGATAATAAATATTACAGCTGTCTTTGTTGTAGGCATTAGTGTCAGCACAAAGTGAGTTTTATTATTGTGAGCAACGAGCCTCAGGTCATGAGTGAGCTGCCATTTATAGGAAACGAAAGGTTACACGTGATTGTTCACTCGCTTTGTGTGTTTCTAAGTAGGACACAAGCTGTTCACTGTTTGGTAGAATGCAAGTGCGCAAACAGTTTGGATCAATATTTCTTCTCTTGTAATGGGACAGCTGGCAAGGGTGGTGTTTCACTGAGCGCTTGGGTCGCCCTGTTTAGCAGGGGAACGCTGTCTGATTATCCGAGCTGTTTTCCAGCAACACTGCAAACAATTCCAGGCTCAGTCTTCTAATGCGCCCAGATTTAGGAACCTTATTTAACAATTGATATACTTGCAGATCATTTAGGATGGAGATGATTTGCTTCTGAGCGGAGTGCAGGCTAGATAATGAGTTTGGGAAGCATTTGGCACAGTAATTGTTTGGTCATTGGTATTGTGTTCATTCTTTTGCTTCAGGGCAGTAAAGCCTTTATGAAAAATGTTATGAAAAACTGTAACATGAAACTTTTATTGTTTGAAGGCTCTAAAATGATATCCTAATATTTACTGTGAAAGAAAGAAAAACTCTTTGATACAATAGTTAACAGTACTGTACAGTATCTGAGCTGGGGCTCGTCCTAGTTAAGTGTTATATCAACTCGCAGACCTTAACTGTTCTTGGTTCTAGACCATCAAAGAACCACACTGGAACTAATTTTCCAGTCTCTACTGGAGACCACTACTAGACAGCCTTCTTTTGACAGCACTGATGGTGTGGTCACTTCCAGTGCATTTCTGTGCTTCTGTGCTTAGCCTACAACTGATCAAAATTCTGTAAAGCTTGTCAAAGAGCCATGTACTTTTCCCCTTTAGAGGCCTTCAGTAAAGCTGTGATCAGAAATGAAGAAAGTCCCTAATTCTCTTTTTTTCATATTTCAATTCCATTACAGCCATCACACGATTACAGTGCCATGACACCATGGCACTTTTTGTGCATATATTTTTTAGTTTTTATACACACAAATTGGAATCAGCAGGCCAGACTATAAAAAAAAAATTAAATCTGAATTGCAAAATTTGCAATCAGTGCATCTATACATATTTTTACATATATTTATACAGTATTATCACTGTAACATTAGCATTTAGCTATTGTAAAGCATTAGTATGCCATCTAATGCGCACACACACACACACACACACACTTGGCTCCCTATCCATCACATAATCTCATACTCACACACACACACACACACGCCTCGACACCTTCCCTTTCCTTTTTAACTTGTCTTTTGTCTTTATAAATCCTACCTGACACTTTACCCCTAAAACATTTTTGCCAAACCAATATTGCTCACTACAAGAGTTCTTATATTGAACCATGTAACAAGATCAATGATGAGTCTGCTCTGTGTGTCTTGATTGTTCATTTTCCCTTCGGCTGTACCATTTAATGGCCAATATTATATGGTGTTTCCTCCATCTACAAATAAGTCTTAATATGAGTCAGTTTCTCTTCCTCTCCCTCTTCTTCTGTTCCTACTCTGCAGTCAGCTGCAGTGCTGTGCAGCCTTCTTTTAGATTCAGGATTTTCTGTGGTTACCATGGCCACAAGATGAATCCAGGAGGAAGATCCTTGCTGGTGTGTCCTGTTCACCTTTACCAGTGTTATTTTCTCACTTTAAAAACGTGCTACATTCACTGTTAACCACAGGGTCCCAGAGTGGGCTTATGTTAAACGCTGTCATGTACTATCATTGGATAAAGGTCTGAACAGAGGAGTTCTTTGAAGATGAATTTTGATGTAAAAGTAGAGCTTTTAAAGTGTACTTAACTTTCTTCCATGGAAAAAAGATATTAAGAGTTGCAGACATGAATCAATCAGTGCCAAGTGTCAACTGCTACGGGTCTGTGATGAGCTATAAATAAATGTTTTGGTCACAGTATAATTTGTAGTTTGAAAAACACAAGTCTGAGCAAAGTTAGTAACGGCTGATGATGGTGGACATTTCAAAGGAGGGAGTCCACACACATAGACACAAGAGCCAGAGTAGTTTATTTACCCAGTAACATTAGGATTAAATAATGTGAATGTGGCAATAAGGAAGGAGTCGGTGCTGTAAAGCATGTAGAGTTGTGGAATTCATGGAGAAAAAGCTGACCAAAAAGAGAGGGAAAGCTGGGAGAGCAGAGGGCTCATATTCTTGGCCAACCACCAAACTTTCAGGTGTAGCAAATTTCTCTGAAGACCCACCCAGGCTCTTTCTTTTTTTTCTTTTCCCAATCCACCATACAAACAACAATATTCACGGACATTGTTGGGATTTGAGCCGGCTCCACCTGAGAGCCTTAATCCAGTGCCTTAGACTGCTCAGTCACAATAATGGAGAGGCAGCTGTCTTCATTGTTAAAATAGACTAAGGAATTACCAAATCCTAATATAAAACTTGACGTACCACCTTACAGTTGTATGCCAAGTCATGTTGCAGTTCATATTCTGATCAGTTCATCCATGAGTGGATGTTGAGTTAGATATAATGCCATTTCCTTGTGGGGGTCCTGAGATAATGATTCACAAGAATGTGATGAACTTGAGATCCCAATGACCTTACTTTGACCTTTGGGCAGCAAAACCTAATGAGTTCATTCTTGCCTCCAAGTAGTTCCTTGCACCAAAATATTCTCATTTAAATTAACCTGTCAGGTATTCTGTGTTATTAAAGTCACTGTAACTTGATCTTTTGCCACCAAAGGTTTGAATCAGTTGCGTCCTTGAAATGTTCCGGACACATCACATTCACAGAAATGGCATAAACAGATTGACTACCCGAAAACATGATGCCACAGGCTACAGCTGTCTTCATTGCAGAGACTGATTTTTAATCACATTGCATGTGAATAAGGGAGAATAATTGAAGGAGTTTCATTTAACTGTATTCAAAGGCTGACAGAAAAAAACATTGCAGCGTGCTACATAATTATGTTTCTACTACAGCACAAAAGGCTTATTTTTTGTCTCTCCACATGAAGAGCACTTTACTTCCTGCATTCTCACTGACTGAAGGTGTGGAATGTCCAATATAGATATCATTTTCAGGGATACTGGGTTGTTCTGTCTCCAATTATTTCTCTAATGCTTATTATTCTTGGTCTTTTTTTTTCTTTTTATTCCCTAAAAATCTTACAGCAAGTGAAACTAAGCTGCAAACATGGGGTATTATCTCACTGTTTTAAGTAGAATCTTTTCTGCCATTTTCTACCTGAAACTCTTAAATTGGCTCTACTCAATTTGCACAGGAGATGCCCTTTACAGATGCAGGCTGCAGAAATAAGGTTTCTTCAATCTGATTCTTTCGGCTAGCATCCAGAGCTCCAGACCACAGGTGAGGATTGGAATGAAGACTGATGACTGAATTGAGACTTTGGCTTTGTGACTCTGCTCTCTCTTTCCTATTATGGTTCAGTGCAAACCTGCTTTACTGCTGTTTGTTTTGACTTCTCCTGAGAAGCTGGTCAATCCCCATCTTTATTTTTAACGTATAGCAATTTACCTTTAGCAGAGAGAATACACGGAAAGCAACTGGAGTTTAAGACATACCACTCAGAACGGAATTTCCCAGTAAAGTCCTTGAAAGAGAAGAGACACAAAAACTATACTGGGGCAATGAATCTGACCTTCATCTAAGTTAAGAGTATTAACAAATATAATGTGCCTAAAATAATAACACGTAAAAATTCTGATCTTTCATATCTTTATTGAGAACAACCATAAAAGTTCTAGTGGAAAATGTATGTGAACCCTTGGAATTGATTACTGGTTGACCCCTCCACTTGGCAGCAATAACCTCACCCACGCACTTCCTGTAGCTGTGGATCAGACCTGCACATTGTTCAGGAAGAATTTTAGCCCATTTTAGCTCTCTTCAAATCGTTTCATAGCATCTCTTTTGGGTTGAGGTCTTGTCTCTGATTTGGCAACACCAAAAGGCAGATTTTATTTTTTCGAAGCTATTCTGTTCTGGACTTGCTTTGGTGTTTGGGTCATTGTCCTGTAGCATCACCCAACTTCTAAAGAGTTTCAGCTGACTCATATTTTTTGAATTCATCTTTCCCTCTATCACTGCAAGCTGGCCAGGCCCTGATGCAGCAAAGCAGGCCCAAATCATGATGTTTCCTCCACCCTACTTTAGGACTGGGATGATGTTTTCGTGATCATATGCTGTGCCCCTTTTTATGCCAAACGTAGTGCTGTGTGTTCCTAGATTGTAGATTGCCGACCAATTCTACAATTCTTAATTGTAGATCCTCTGAAAACTCTATACGCTGATATACAAGCATATTTTTCTTGTATGGAGTACAAACACCTGACTCCAGTTAGCTTTTTTTAAGGTCATTATTCAAAGGGGTCACATACTTTTTCCACTATCACTGTAAAATTTTTATGGGTGTAAAGATGTGAAAGGTCGGAATTTTTGGTGTTATTACTATAGGTACATTATATGTGCTAGGGCTCTTGACTTAGATGACGATCAGATCACTTTGACAAATTAATGCAGAAAACAATGAAATTTTACTTTTTCTTGCCACTGTATGTTGAGGCTATCTGTATGTGCTTCAACATCATAGGGCTCATTGTGTAGAAAAGACACGAGGAGGAAAGAGACAGGGAGGAGAGTTTGTCGACAGAAAAGTAGAGGAAGTGGCACGAAACTGAATTAAAGTAGAGTCAGAGTGTCTGTCCAGTGTCCAGAGGTGAAATTGATTTAAATATGTTGGAGAGGTGTTTTGAGGTAATTGGAGGTGGCTTTGTTCAAAAGCTAATTTAAAGATGAAAAATGTGTTTGAGGTAAATTAATTGTGTAATTTAATTAACTCCTCTTAATAAAATGAGTATCTACATTCAGAGAATGAAGGCATCAATGCAAAACCAGAAATGCTACGAGTGTAATGCCCATTCCACATGGTTAATTCCAAAATTCTAAGAATCCAGCCTCTGGAGACTATGATTGTCTTCCATGGCAACATTTCTAAATATACCAAGAAACTTTTTACTGATAGGAATTGTTCTGCAAACAACAAAATCAACTTTACCCTGAATACAGCCCCAGCTACCAGAGCTAAAATTGACAATGTTGCAGACAGCAATTCATGACACACTTCCTCCGTGGATCTAAGTGAAGATCTGTATTGATCGAGCTACACACAACCTTAACCATGATTGGGTATTTTTCTAACTTCTGCAAGCAATATAATTTGAAAGGAAATTACTGTGCATATGGAGGGCTTGACGTCTTCTAAACACAGCACATCTTGACACAAACATAAACAAAATCTTGAGTAATAGTCCAGCTTGCTTAGATAGAAAATGTGTGCCTAACAGAAGTGTCAGCGCGTGTTATGTCAGCGCTTTTTGATGTCAAACTCGAGGGTCAGTGCGTTCTGATGACAAGGTCAATATCCTGAACCTGAGGGGAGAATTGAAAGGAGATCTGTTACATGTCTCTGTGAGAGCGACTATGTATATTGTTTCGAGCCATTCATTACTTTCCAAGACACGAGCCGTACGAGGCGATCATACTGATAGTAAGTTGAATATCCTGAACATGTAGGATAAAAAGGGAAAGAGAAAGTTAATATCTTGCTATAAAAGCTATACTAACTATGTTTTCATCTTCACAGAAAGGTTCATATTAAGAGTTAGGTAAAATCTCCAGTGCTTGTAAATGCATCGGGTTTATAAGATGACTAAAAGAAGTGTGGCTAATAATTACTTGTCAGTACATCTTCTCATCATTCTATAGAACAGTTACAGTGCTTCTTCACATAGATTCTCCATCTTCTATAATAGTAGCATGTAAATGGAGATAGTCGTCCACCATTCACTGTACATACTGCTTGATTTTTTTAACATCCCCACTGGTAACTGGCTCACTGGATGGAGGAAGACCAGACGTAAACCCTTCCTTCATAACCAACCTATTTATAAACCAGACAAAAACAACATACAGTAAAATCTCGCACTCTTGCATACCATTCCTAGGAAGCATGTTTTGCCCTTTACAATTTCACAAACTGCTTCTTGTTCCTATAGCAGTCTTTATGCTGTGCTATGACCAAGATGTGACTGAAAAAGACAGTGACTGAGTACCACACTGTTCCTCCTTCAGCTATATAAACAAACTATTTCACATAGTTTTGTCATTTGCCATTCAAAAAGTCAAGTTTTGAAATGCAACTATACAGTACGTGTTTGTACCAGAACCAGAAATGGAATACACAGCAGCCTCACTGACAAACATAACTAAAGTTAACTTTACTTTACTGTTGACAGCAACTAATCTCTCTTCACACCTTCTAGCTAGCTAGAGAATAATTACACGCCATTTATGTGTTGTCAAGAGTGTGATATGTCTGTTGTTAAACTGATATATGTGTAATATTACGTACATAAAAGCAGGTTTATAGGTTTTTCTTCTTCATCAGGGGGAGTCATTTTGGTTCTCTTAATTCATTGGGGGATATGCTCCTAAAGAACCATTTGTTACATTTTTCTTGACGTTTCAGTCTTAGCTGTAAACAGATAGATGGACACAAAAAGAAGAGTAATGGTGTATTAAAGTTTTAAATATTCACTCCAATCAACAGAGGATAAGTTGGAACTGTAGAGGAAGTGCTGCATCAACAGTTAGTGGAGTTTTTACTCAGAAACATTAACAGTGGGTCAGTGCTTACTGATGAAAAGTCACACAGTTGGACATATTTGAGAGAAAGTTAGTGAGTGTGTGACAGAGAATAAGGGTGTGTTAGTGTGAATGCATTATTTCATCAATCAAGAAGTCGGGACGGGAAGGGGTTATTTATTTATTTAGGCTTAATATTCTTTTGATAGAGACTGTAATTGATTCTCACTTATATTTTAACAAAATTCATTTTTAACTTTGCTCTTGTATAACGACATAAACACAAACACCATTTTATTGAAAGTCACACAGGCAGAACACTGCTACTGAAGATGTATTGGTTTTCATATATCATTAATTGCGGAGTTCCAGGACATTTAAGCCCATATTTTTGCATGTGTATGACTTTAAGAGTGTTTATTCTTTCACTGTCAGTGTATGTTAGACTGTGTAGTGTGTGTTTGTGTATGTCCTCGTTCTGCAGCATCATCACTGCAGCCCTCCCTGCACAGCAAAGCTCGTTTATAAAAGAACCAACCAGCCCAGATTCACCTCCTCTATGTGTGTGTGTGTGTGTGTGTGTGTGTGTGTGGTGGAGGTTGGTGGGGTGTGAGGGGGGTTGGAGCATGCGCAATCGTGTGTGTTTGTCCATGCATGCACTTGTGTGTTCAACCATCCTAGGTTTACAGCGGATTCTCTCATTCATCATGAAAGGTGGAGGGAAATCAGGAGGGAGAGAGAGTTAAATTAGGTACTGCAGTCTCTCTCTCTCTCTCTCTCTCTCGCTGTCTCCCAACGGTCAGAGCAGCAGGAACATGCATTAGATTAACTCTTCTACTAATAAGAATATCTTCAGTGTGTAATGCATGAAGTGTGCGTGAAATGTCCACTTGTTGTGTGCTAATGGTGGCAGTAAGGATGCTTGATGGTGAATTCCTGAACCTGAAGATTCAAATACAATCACAAAAGCATCGTACTGCTTTTTGAAAGATGTCTTCACATCATTAGACAAAGTCATTTGTTAAAATGATTTTTTTTGCAGCGTCCAAACGATCTCTTGTTGTGTTTCAATCTAAGACTTGTCTCTTTCTCGAAATGAGATGACCTGCATGGCCCCAAAGAAACTAAAGCTCACGGCTGATTCTTCGGGACATGAGGTCAGCAGTTTTCATCTGGAAACTTCTGAATCGTTAAGGTATAGATGAAACTAGAATTACTACCTTGCGGTTGTATGCCTTTGTCAAGCACTCAAGACTCTTGACGGCAAGTGGACATATGTGCTAAAGTTGAAGAAATAATAGAAACATGCTCCTGAGATGCTCCTGAGATGTGAGATCAATATGAGCTTTAGATTAAGGACATCAAAGGTCAATCAGTTGAGTCTTGAGTGCTTAAGTCCAAGTGAACACCTCTGCCAAATGTAAAGAACTCTCCTCAAGGTGTTTCTGAGATACTGCATTCTCAAGAATGCAACAACTCCTGGGTGTGTCAAGGTGTTCTTGGACAGAGAAGCCACCAAAACTCCACAGTACAGCTGTCGGCCAATATGTTGCACCAGAACATATTCCATCCAGTGCTTTGTTCAATTGTGTTTTACCATTTTGTTGCTTGTTTTTGTTTGCAGGTACTGTAAGTTGCATTGGAGTGTGGTTTTATGTGCAGTCGTGTTTTTTAACGGGTTACGTAAACTCCCTCATCCCCGGTCTACAATCCCTTTCGCCCGCTGCACTCTGGCAGGAAACAACGTCTTGTGGTTCCCTCACATCACCTCAAAAGATCCCAGGCAAAACTTTTCAGCCCTGTGGTTCCACGATGGTGGAAGGACCTACCCACCTCTGCACGCTTTCTCTGCACTTAAATCTTAATTTTTTATTTTTAGGTTTTAAATCTTTTAAAACCTAAAAGTAAAAAATCATGAATCAGCTCTTCCTAGAACACTTTACTTTATAGTTCTTCTCCTTGGCTTAGATTGACTCCTCCTTGACTTGCTTTGTGCCTCATTTGAAAGTCACTTTGGTTAAAAGCGTCTGCCAAATAACTAAATGTAAATGTAAATGTAAAACTTCAATGTCTGTGTTGATTTTACAAATATGAGTGATCTGGATACAGAGGCTTTATACTACATTTCTCCTTTTGAATGCAACAGGGCTTACGTGCAACAATTCATATTAAGCTTGATTAAATCAGGCATGAATAGTGAATGAATGCTACAAAATAATCACACACACAGCTACACATTTCTACATGTTATAGCTTGTTCTTCTTGTCTGATGGGAGATTTCCGTGGCTCTTCAATCCAGTACATCTGCACTAAACAGTCTGGATGACACGCAGTAAGCAACAGAACACTTATTACAATTATATGAGAATTCAGACTTAATTTGAATTCACAAAAATATTATGTCTTCTGTCATTTACACAATATTCTTTCTTAAATTGTGAGTTAGGGTAAGACTGCCATAATAATCAACAATATGGCCACTGTACTTTCTCTTTGTGTCTTGGAACAGTGTCAAAGACATCGGGTAGTGTGTATAATAACTTCCTCTTTGGACAAGTGTGTTTAGTGTTTAAGACCTGTTTCTGCCTTCAAGTGGCTGGGCTATAACTGTACAGGTGTTTTAATAAATTAATTTATTTTTTGTTCACAGTGTGCAGACAAACACACTGTAAACAAAAACAAGTATATTTTTGTTGTATAAGTCAGTAAATCTTTCAAGGTTAATGCAATAAAAAATGAGTTTACACATGCGCAGCTATTATGAGCCTTTCCCTCCCCTAGTTTCAGTCCTCTCACAGGATGTCACATGACAAATAACAAGGACAACAAGCAAGTTCAGATTCAAGTCCTATTACACGACTCCATCTTAATATTATTATTAAGATTGACGTTTTCAGGTATTCTGATTTAGACTGACTCCTAGCTTGTTTAGACCATGTAGGATGAGTCAAATCTGAGATTCGTAGGACTGGACCCAGATATTTGTTTGTTTTCAATTTTTGATATTTAGATTTTTCTTTTTTTTTTTACTGTGAGATATCACCAATAATTTAATCGTAATCGCGCTGTTAAAATGTTAAAATACATAATCAGACATACCACTTCGTCATTGGAGTTACTGTCATGACCGGACCAAAGCTAAGTGCCAAACCATGTCGGAACACATTTTTAAAGTGAGAAGTTTGTTTTTAGTTACATGTACACAATAAAAACAGTGTAGAGGGTGAGTTTGAGGCTGAGTGTGCTAGCGGTCTGATAATGATTTACATGCTTAGTGGAAGTAACAGAAATGTGACACCCCCCACACCCACACATTTTTTTTCGATACAACTGCAGTGATGAGAGAGACTAAAATGTAAAATGGAATTTACATTTAGTTGTGTTACAGTTTGCTCAGGGATCTGGAGCAAATCTTGCCACAGAAAAACAGAAAATAAAAACCTTGAAGACTTGCATCTAAGTATTCACGTAATATATTCAATTGTCCAAGTTTTGTCTCTTGGTAGTCTGCATAATGTGGATTTTTATTTTTTTTTTCCACATGAAGTCATTTGTTTTACTTTTTGCAGATGCATGAATTTTCAGACAGTGATCCAAAGGATAGTAATCCACAGTCAGAGTCTAGCAGTACTACAGATGATGATCAGGGCTCATCAGATTAGAACACATTCCAGACTCTGGACCTGAAGGTGAAGACGGTTGTTACGATGCTGCCACTCTTGGTTTATTTTCCTGTCCTTACCATCTCTGTCTGTCTCCCACTCATACTCACCTAGCCATAATCCTGTTTCCCAGCCACTTCCTGCCATGCCCTTATTTAGTTCATTTCCTGTGCCCTCTGTCTGTGTCTTTCACTCCGCTGTAATCATCATGATCACCTCCATCTAATTTAGTTGTTATGTTGTATGTTTAGTGCCTTTTTTTATTCTAACCATGTTCTTATGTTACTTTTTTGTCTTTGTTTCCTGCCAAAAGCCTTTTCAATCCCACTATCGTGTCTTTTTCAACAACTATTTTCTATTCATTTGTGCGTTTGTGTGGGCATTTTGGATCCTCCTTAAAAAGGAAAAAGTGTTTGTAACAGATGACAAGTCAAACATCCCTGTCCTGTCGAGCCTGTCGAAAACTGGACTGACTCAGGCAAAAGAAATAACTACTCACCTTGTGAAATTAGCTTTCTAGATGTGAGCAATGCAGAAGATGAAGACATTGTGCCATGAGTTGCTGAACTTGTGATTCATGTTCAACTTCTAGTCAATGGATCAATAATGAAGCACAGGAGCACATCTTAAAACCCACTACTATGGAATGAAGTAACATAAATTACTGTTTTGTTTGTGCTATAGCGCAGACAAAGATTGCCGGCCACTTGAGAACACACAAGACAAATATCGAAATTGAACACATTTACTCCCTTCCTAAACAGTCAGGGCTGTGGAGCCTGGATCATTGCAGAAAATATCAAGTGGAGTCTAGAAACTAATTAGCAACATGAAAAAAGATGAGGTTACCTCAGTAGTGCGAAATGACCAGTCACTCTTTAACAGGCACGATCAAGACCCAACGAAATAAAAATACATGTGACTCAAACTTAAGGAAGTGGGACGTTTGTTGTTGTCTGCACAAGGATTTTTCAGTTCATCACATAGACGATGCTGTCAACCCAGCTTACTTTCATAAAGTTGTTCAAAGTGTCAAAGTGACAGGCTTTGATGGTGAGCAACATTCCTATTGCGCACCAAGCCTGGCTTTGGCGTTAGGAAATTCCCTTAAGAAAATGTCTGAAATTGTCCATTGCAGGGCACTTATGGCATAAGACGAGAATCTGATCAAGTCCACAGAGACATTCAGTAGGTTGTACAAGTCAAAATGAGTTTGTGTCTCACAGTGCCCTGAACACACAGAGTGATGAAACAAATAACAAACCTTCGACTTACAATTTACCGAAGACAATCAGAAGCTTCATCAATACCTTGAGAAATGTGCGGAAAGTTCTCTGTGCAACCTTAAAGAGGAGGTCACCACACAGAACTATGCTAATCTTGAAAAGGTTACACTCACATTAATTGGTGTTTTGTTTCGAAGAGGTGCTGGTGAGGTTTTCCAGAATGTGCCTGAAAACTTTTGATGGAGGGGATAAAACTAAACTCCATGAAGTTGTTTGCATGTGATTATCAGACATTGAACAAAAGCTCTGCAAGTAAGAGCTAAAGGGGGAAGACAAGTTGCAGTCCTGCTCACACAAGCATGATGGATGCTCTGTCAGTAGTTCAGTGAAGTGCTAGTAGTATCTATATTTATCACATTTTTACACACATTTCCCCCAGATTTCAATAAGTGAAGTGAAGAACAACATCAGTGAATCTGATGATGATGATGATAGCACAGCTGCTTCAACGTCAGGGTGTGGACCCAACAAGATGGCAGATGCTCCATCATGCTCATCAAAGATCAGTACACAGTTACAGATCAGAGGATGAAGCCAGAAATCTGGGTAGGTTACACAATGTATTGGTTTTTGGCAATAAAATAAATCTTTCAGTGCAAAAAGTAATGTAAAAGTTTGTGTTCAGCAGAAACATCAGTGTCCTCAACAATAAACAGGACTGTTGCCATCTGCAAAAAAGAAAAGCAAAATTATTCACACCTTTTAACAACAGGCCTTCACAAAATGTATTGATATAAAAGAAACCAGTCATATTGCTAACATTTACATTACAAATGCTTTAAAGAAGAAACGAATATTTAAAGATGGAATTTTTAAAAAGCTCAGTAACAGTTCAAATTTGATAACTGACCCAATAACTAGAGTGATGACATGATCTAATTAATTGGTCCCACCTTACCTCTGGTTCCAATCAAAGGCACAGACACAGATAGGACTAGCCCCCACATTAACTTTCTCACATTTTATTTTTTTAAACACCAGAAAGCAGCTGACTACTACATTCATGACCTTAGTTGAATAAAAAATGTAGCTACTGCTCATCACAAGCTTCATACAAGCTTAGTTTGGTATTAATGCAACAAAAAAACGCGAGTCCCCTTAGGGCACCGGAGTGTGTATGTGTGTGTGTGTGTGTGTGTGTGTGCGTACATTGCAGATTAGATGTATTACAGTTCATTGCATTATTGATTGGCCGATTCCCCGCAGCATGCGATGCAGACTGGCCATGTTGATTTTCCACGTCTCACATCCACAGAAACACGGTTACACACTTTTGCCTGACTGAAGTCACATACGCTGAGGTTCAAGTTCACAGGAAGATTTTGTGTGTGTTGAAAGACACATGACCATACATAGGGAGCAGGTGTAAAGATTTCCAGCTTCCCCCAAGCTCATATAAACCCACACAGATACACTGTAAATGCAGGATCTAAAGCAATTATTTATAGCGTGACCTAATCAATAATCAGTTCAAGTGTTAGAGCTTTTTTTTATACTTTCTTTGCAACACAAACAGTCTCATATGTGCGGGCTCCCTACCAGACACACACAGCTATTTAGAATCATTAGAGTCCTGTGGGTGCGTATGGACTCTGCAAGGGTGGCTAATGTCTTTATCAGTCCACAGTATCCGCTCTGCTCACCTTGAGGTGACTCAAGTCATAGAAAGCTATCGAGTTGCTGCCAGAGTCACCTGGAGTTCGTTCAGGTGCCTTCTATAACTCACCCGGCTCACGATGAGCACTTCTGAGGAACGTCAAACTCATTTTCATGTTGGAACTGTGAAACGCTAAGTGGGGCTATATTGGGTTATTTTGATCTCACCAGAGTCATTACAGGAAGCTCGTATCACCTGATATGATATCAGCATATCAATGGAACCAGGAGAATGCTTTCAGAGAGAGATACTGTGGTCGGTCTGCATGGATTTGAATTTTTCCTTGTCTGCAGACTGACTGCCACCTTATCTGCCTGTGGGTATAACACTGGACTATAAACTAGAGACACACAAGAATTTAGCAGCATCATTTTCCAACAAATTTAGAATATTTGTGCTAATCTCTTTACTTATTATGCAGTATATAAAAGTAACATTTCACAGTTATGGTTGGTTGAAGTGGAGATAACTGAACTACTTTATATACACAACAAATGAGACAGTTCAGTCGAAAAGAGCAAGAGAAATCTAACAAGATGTAAAATATGCAGTTTATTTTAAAATGTCAAACTTTGGACAGAGATTTGTTTGGAAATTTCTTACATCAAATGAAAGGTAATTTTATTTATTTGGGCACTGAACAGCAGATTAACAGTAGTACAAGACGTACGGAGATGAAACTGAACTACTGACATAGACACATATGGCCCCAGCGACCAAGAGGACTGTCCAAGAGAGCACAGACTAAAGTTGGAGAACTTTACTCTTTAACAACACATTGTATTATAGAAGGTTATCCTATTTTTAAGTGAAATCTTTATTTGAAAAGTCTTCATTTTCTCATTTCATTTTTCTTTTGATTATTGTAGTTGTAATCACGGTAGAACGAGGGTTTTGAAAAAAAAAAAACCCACAAAATTAAAGACAAGCATGAGCTCAGATGGGTCTTGGAGTTATTAATAGTTAATAATGAAATTTAAAAACTAACTATAAAAACAGGCGGAAATGAACATAGTCATCAAGAGCTTGAGAGACATATCCAGCTTTGTTAATTAGTACACAATAAGGCCTCAAGTGAACGAAGTTTGAATGCACACTGGAAGAAATGAGGTTTCCGACAACTTATTCAGTATGAAATCAAACTAAATATACTGTACATACCACTAACATTATTTCTTAATGCTAGTGGTAACTACATATAATACACCACTACAATATTTTGTGGCGATTGCAGGAGGTGCTTATTTTGTGTGGGTTTAAATCAGCAGTATATTGATGATAATAAGTTAGAGCATAATTTGCTGTATGCTATAACCTCAGTTTACCTGCACACATTCATTAAGAAAGAATCTTCTCCTTGGCAATGTGCACTGGTGCAGGGTTTATTACTGCAGCACCGCAATAGGAAACAACAGAGCCAAAAGTTACCTTAAAGTAAAATCCAAAGTTTTAGAAGAAGATGACTTCATTAGGAATTATTCCCATGGTTGAGACTGAGCTTTCACACTAAGAAGCACCCCGGTACTGTACTTCTACAGTGTTATTAGTGTTTTAGAGTTAGTGATGCTGGGAAACTTAAAGCTGCTACATTTCTGTCTGTGACCCCTACCAGTGGTTCTTAAAAGAGGTTTCTACACATAATATATTTAAAGCTCCAATCTTGTTCATAGTAAACAATGGCACTCTGGCTAGTGGTGTCAGATTTTAGACCTGATTGCATGGCCGCACTTCATGTTCCCCCTCACACTTGGTTCAGATTGCATTTAAACTCCGCTGACTCCAGCTGATATCTGATCACCTCCAAAGGTTAGCACCCAGATCTGATTGCACCCATTAGCATGCTATCCTCTTTGCATTAACACCTTGCATTAATATGCATTTTTCTTTATCTGGATCAGGATCAAGCAGGCATGTGAATGCTTCTTGGTCATCAGGTTGACGCAATTAGCATTAACATTTGGTGTGAGTTTTGGATTTGAAACAATAATTCAAGGTGAAATGTTGACGCTGTTAATAGGGGTATTACGCAATTACCACTCCAGTTAAAGTTCTAAATAAAAGAAAAATCTGGAAATTCTCTCTACGCCCGATCGTCACTTTCCACAGTGCATTAACTGTGCTCGAGCTCCACTTCAACTCAGAGGTGGAGGAAGGTAAAGTGGATGTGACAGATCATGAATCAGGAAGTCAAACTGTGTCTTCCCATCTGGAACCACAAATTTTTCATTAGCCATTTAATACTCACTCATTAAGAAATGTACACGCAGTCTTGCTCAAATACCCTCGTGCACAGGAAACCCGGTTCACGTGTTGTACAAGAACATGAGAGCTCAGAGGCCTGCACACACTACAGGCACAGGCAGCGACTCATTAATGGTAAATTATACTCAGCACATTCTGCTGTAATGGAACAAGATGGAGAACTAACTGCTCTTCCTCTCCACTCACTGAATGATAAATGACAGTGTAAGTTGAACACTGTAGAATGAAAAATGAGAGAGAGAAAAAAAAAAACAGGTGAGCTAATGTTACAGAATATAAAGCATGTGTAGCAGACTGTGATAAAAGCTGTGTATTTACCTTGATGGTATTTAAGTATCAACAGAACGGATCCTTTACATGTTGGCACAAGTTCAGAAACTCTGAATGGGGTGACCAGTGATTGTTATGAGGTGTAGAGCTCAAGTGGGCATCCATGGTTTTTGTATCATGGTTTTCCTGGTACTGCTTAGGAAATACAGTGTGCATACCAGTCTATTCTTGCATGACTTGCCCTGTAATTAAACAATTCCTCAAATGAGAAACAGGCATTTCTAATGCAGATTGTTTGTGTTGTCTCCCAGTACTGTAAAGGTAAAATGCACATGAGACTAAATCAAGTTAAAACTGAAATATACCAACTTTGACTGAATTTGTGTTGTATTCCCTCACAAAGGAGTTTGGGTTGTTAACATGCTCAATAAACCTCTGTCACTTCATACAATGCAGTCATGATCCAGAGAGCAGATTGTTTGCACAAGATGAGTACAAAAATTGAGCCAAGTAGAGTTAAAGTTGTGGCTGTTGCAGATGCCACATCTGAGCTGCTGCTGTTCTCTGAGCTGCTGCTGTTCTCTGCAGGTTTGGGTTTGGTCCAGGTCATAGAGCGTTCTCATCACAGCTAAACCATTCATAACCAATTCAAACAAACTGCACCAAGGGGGAAAACTAATTAAAGTTCAGTTCAACACCCATAAACAAGGCAGGTGGGAAAATGCCCTAAGACTAACTCTTGCTTTGTGTTCCAGTTTTGTTCCAGAGTGCCACTTGACGAAAGTGGGCTCTAAAATCACATGGAGCTGGGACAGGTTGACCCCGAACAGAGCATCCTGGGGAGCTATTTTCCAAGAAGAGGCACTACAGGCAGGGGAGATGGTGAGGGGGTCGCAGCAGCTGCAAAGATTCAACACATTTCCACATATCTGTTCAAATACTGCACATTTCAAAACTAGTAAACTTCCAGTTACGCTTTTTGGTAATAAAAAGTGAAATGTTAACACTTTATGCCCATTTGAGCAGAGTGCAAGGACATGCAGGTCAGTGGACACATGATTCAGACACAAGCATTGGGTTTCATGAAACTTTGCACTATTGCAGATGCAAGCATAAATCTGCAAGTGAGCGAGTGTGGCAAAACTCCAGTCCTTGAATACGGTGGTGCAGCCTGGATAAGAGGCAGGAACAAGATGAATAATATTAGTAGGAGGAATTTATTATCAGCAGGTGGAGTTGGAGCAGGCCTCAGTAATGGCTGAAAATCAGCTCCTCTCATCCCCTTGTAAGAAAGCCAGCAGTTTCCTAATGAGTCCAGGCTGGCATCGTCTGAAAAAGAAAAAAAAAAAAAAAACTGCACAGATTCACAAGGTAAGAATATCCAAACTGCAAATTTACACAACTCATGATACTGGGGTGACCATGGAACAGACTATGAACCCCAAGGTTAGTGGTTCTCCCTGATTCCTGGGACATGAGTCTGACCTGTAATAGAAAGTAGTCAGAGGAGTGTTGAACAGCAGCATCCCTCTCTGAAAGTGTGCATGTTCTCCCTGGACCTATATGATTCTTCCTATTCTCCAAAGACACCCAGTTCGTTTAGCTGGTGACTTCTGACATTGAACTTCCCCGTAAATCCACCTCTTCTTGTAGAAAGTGTCCAGCCTGCCTTCAGTCATCATAAAAACATATTCATAAGAAGTATAGAACTTCATCAAAGCATTTTCAGTGCCAACATCCAGTAGGCACTATACGTTGAAGGGTCAGATTAGTGTGTTTGTGGTCGATCGGAGCAGCAGCTTGCAGGTTTGTGTTCGCGGTGTAAAGTAGGGCAGCTGAAATGAGCAGACTTCCACAACTAATTCAAAGTTACATCGTGGTCTGTAGCTGGCTAGTCCAAACCCACTGCCAGCTGATTAATGCAATGTTTTCTTTTCCAATCCATTGCCCCACTTTCTTTCTTTATTTCATTTTTCTTCATTCCCCACAGGCAATCAGCATTTCTTCTCAAACCAGACGCCACGTTGCTTTCTAGAAATATATTTTTTGCAACAAGAGAGTAAAAAAATAGAGTTGGAGCCCACAGCAACAACTCATTCAGATAAGCAAGACGCATCATCACCTCCACTGTACACACATCGTCCGAGCAATGTGTTGTCTGTATAACAGAGGAACGCTGTCCTGATCCACTGTGAGCTGAATGAAACGGCTAGCACATGATTCTTCTCAGTGTGTGACATTTGTCTATATGTCAGTAGTAAAAAAACAATCTTGTATACACTCCACTCTGAAATTGATGTTCAATACATTTACAGTTTTACTCTCTCTATTGTTTGACTGAGAGAATGTGGAAAAATTATATTATTCATTTAGACTCCTGGAGACCAATGCTTAGGGCCTCCAGTGTGTGTTAAATCTGAACGCATTTCAAATAGGGTAATAGGATTAGCATGGGAGGCATCTCTCCACTGATAATACTGACAGTTCAAGTTGCTTTAATCATTCTTCCATTTCCATAACTCTTTGTTTCTCTCTTCTCCTGCTACTCTCGCCTGATTATTTTCTCTCAGGCCAGTGTTTTATTTTATCAAACCCAACAGGGAGGCAAGATTTATTCTCTCCGAGACGAGGGAGGCACTTAACAACATTTGTTGGGTTTGTTTTTTTTCTTTTCTAGCTTTTGTAATTTGGTTGTAAGATGGGGCGCAATATGGTTTAAATCATGTCCAAGGACCAACAACCTTTTTTTTTTTTTTTTTCCCCTGTATCAGTCCTTTTCCTGAGGTATTGCACAACCTCAAGGTCACAATCCATTCCACTGATGTTCTGCAAACTCTTGAAAATGACCACATTGTCTTAAGAGGGAAACGTGAAAAGCAGTGTTTAAGACTAAAGCTTAAGCGTCTGCAGCAGAAGAGCAGCTGTGATGCAATTTTAGAAAGAAATATCAAAATTCATTGGTTATGCATTTATTTAGAAATGTAACCAACCCAATAATTAGAATTTATGAATTCGATTAGACCTATTTACGTTAACATATGACTGTATACTATTGTATTAATACCATAGTTAGACTCAACAAACACTTTCATAGCTAATCATAAAAAGTCATCTGTGGACTCCAAATCAAACAAAACAACAAACCTTTGTCACAAACTTTCTGATCCTTTCTTTTTATTTATTTATTTTCCAAATCATGATTTTTCCTACACCATACTTTAGGATTAGGATTGGCCTTTTTTTTTTTTCACCAGATGTAGTGTTTTGTGGGCTGACGAAACTACTCGGAACTGAACTATTGGGAAAGATCACAAAACATTTTGCCAATACTGCTGCAGACTGTTAACATGGTCTTTGGTGAACTTAAGGCATAGACACCCTGCTTGTTCAATGTTTTACCTACTGTAGACTCATGAGCACAGATGTTAGCCAGTTCCAATGATGCCTTCAAGTCTTTGACTGTTACTTGGGGTTATTTCTTTACCTCGTTGATGAGTGTTTGTTGTGCTCTTAGGGTCATTTTGACTGGCCGCCAATGTCTTGGTGGAGTAGTGTCTTCATTTGTAGATTGTTTTTCTAATTGTAGACTACTGAATTTCTAAAGCCTTTGACATCACTTTGTAACCCTTTTCCAGCTTTATGTAAAACAACAATTCTTGATCATAGATCCTCTGAAAGCTCCCTTTGGCCAGGCGTGGGTCATATAAACGTACTTTTGTTGTCTATAAAGACATGAAAGATGAGAATTTTTTTCTTTTATTATTACTTTAGGCACATCATATTTGTTACCACACTTGACTTAGATGAAGATCAGATCACATTTTATGACAAATTAATGCAGAAATTCAAAAAGGTTCACATACTTTTTCTTGCCATTGTATGATAATCTTACAAGTAATCAATCAAAATGATGCAAAGACTCAGTATTTACAGTGTAAACCCTTCTTTTCCATGACTGCTGCACTTTCCTCTGGCATACTGGATATCAGCAGGGACAAATCCTGATTGATAGTGGTCCATTCTTGCTTCATCAGTGCTCAAAGTTGACCACAACTTGTGGTCTTAAATTTGTGCCACTGCCAAAACGTTTGGCCTTGACTGTGGCCTACTTGTAGGTAATAGGTGCCCTGCTGAATCTAACTATGAGAATTAAGGGGAACACATTATTGCTCATGTACTTTCTGCTGTGACAGACTAATTTGTTGTGTCTAGTAGGCTAATGTTAGCGTACAAACATTAGGCACACACATAATATAGAGTTATGTGTAATTGAACGAGTCATTGACTAAGTGATTCTTTTCTACGTGTGTTGATAATAACAAAAATACACATTTCAGTGGTTTTGTGATCAAAGTAACTGAGAGGTAAGTTGTCAAGTACAGTTTAATGCACCACAAGTATGGTAATGAAAGACTCTTGAAACTAGCAGTCTACTAATGTATGCGCGTGTCCTCAGCATCTGTCTGCCTCTTAGACAGCGGCGTTTCGACTTTCGAAAGCTCTTAAACAATGTTCTCTCCCCCTCTCTGTTTGAGTCTCTCTCTTCATCACACTTTATCTGGAGGACGTGTGTCTGTGAGACTATTTCCCCTCTCTCTGTCTGTCTGCATGTCAAATGTGGACTGTCAGACAGAAGACAATTCAACAGAACAAATTGGTCTCAGTGCTGGGCTGGATCAATTTGAATCAACACTCCAGTAAGAATTGCGAAGGCTTGCTCAGTCTTTCAAAGAGGGATAACAACAAAGCCGAGATTTTATGAAATAATACTAAAATGAAATATATAAGCTGTAATCCAAGAAGGATATTCTACCACTTCAGCTAAGCTCTGGGCTCTGCACCGAATCTTAAACAGTGTTCTACCTGACTTTATTGCTCCCTAGTGACCTGATGGTGGCACTAGAGGAAACACCAGGGGATCAAAAACGCCTGCAGGAGTCATCCTTTAGACACTGTAGCTGTGTCTCAAGTTTCTTGTATGATTGTGCATCGCTCAACCCAGACGTCAGTCAAGCCTTGTATATCAGTTCGGACGATCGAGAAGCACTGAGAGATAAGCAGGATAAACAAGACAGCCCTTCATGGAGGTCTCACTGGACACTCTACTCTTTTTGGATCAAATATTTGGTGATTGGATGCTGCTGCTAATCACACTGATTTGTAACTGCATCACAATACCAGAGCAGTTTTATACAGAAGTACACTAATATTACAATCAATTTAACACTGCCCAAATACTTTTTATTTTCACTTTTTATGATTCAGATTCACCATCTCATTAAAAGTCTAGGAACTGCATTAACTGTAAGTCTGACAACAACAAAAAACATTCATTACTCTGTGGAAATAATGAGAGTCCGATGTTGTTTTGTAATAAACTAATTTTAATTGTCTGTGACAATTTCCATTCAGTAACATTACAGTAACATTGGGTTAAAAACATTATTGTGAATGTTATAGGAATATTATGGGGGCCGACATACTTTTCTTTCCTCTCTCGTCTTTTCCTTGCATCTGTCCTCACGCATCAGTGGGAAGGACTAAGAGATTCAAGATACAAGTGAGGGAAACGTCAGTGTTCATAAAAGACTTCAGATGTACTCATCTACTGTACAGTATGTCTACCAAACATGTCAACTGACCAAATGAAAGCCAAGAATGAAAATAAGCAGTTGAAGTCATAAATAGATTTAGAGGGTTTAAATACAATTACAATCTGTTTATGTAATAAATCACTTTGGCTACAGCAGGTAGCTAGGTCACGCAAAGATTCCAGACAAGATTTGCTTTCAAATAAGCAAATTTCAAATTTCTCTTGGGAACACTTGGTAACCTCTCAAAGGAGCATGTCAAGAAAAAGATTATGAGACCTTGTTGTAGTGACTTCTGAAACCCAGAGGGAGTTCTGGAGTGAGCCCGTGCAGGTACAGCCATTATAGGATATTAGATGAATAAGAGCAATCTGCAGTTACAAGAGACTGCAAAAGCAAAACAATTAGCTTTTGATGGATTACTTGTCATATCAAAACAGGAGCAGTATATAGTGCAGCATTATAGGGAAATTAGAATAAGGTTCATTTAACCAAATCATAGAAAGTATAGACATAACTGTACTCATTCAAACGATGTCAAAAGGGTTGACAATAACAACAACAACAATAACAACAACAACAATAACAAAGGTAAGAAGGTGGGGATGAAACAATGATTAATATTGGTTACATTATAGAAATCATCATATAAAATATTCACTTAAAAAAAGAATGCAGGCAGTGGGAGCGCTAGACAGAGAGACTATGATTATGGTGTACTCATCCATGGTGTGAGTTCCTCAGAAAGGTATCTCAATCCCAGACAGTTTTGCCTTTGGCATGTAAACATTAACATTGAACAAGGCCTTGCCAAAGAATCTGCAGTGAGCTCTGTAAATTCTGTAGAATCAGGTCTAAAACAGAATAACTGACGAAACACTGGAGTGACAGGAATATCAATACTGCTGGACATTTATATAGTTAAGTTCAGTTAGCCACAAAAAGGACTTGGTTAGGGTTAGGGTTAGGAAAAGATGGAGGGTTGGGTTCAAATAGACACCTCCTACTGGCATAATTGGTCTCCTACTGAACTATGGGTGCCGTACAACTGATAATGACCACTCAATAGATCGATAATTCAATTATTTTCAACAAATTACTATTACTATTAGACTATGACATAACTTTGATGAGAACAACAGGTGTTTTGTGTCTGATCAAGGTTTTTGTTCAATGGGAGTCCCCTGACTAACGTATTATGCTAAATTGCTAGAACACACCCTAGGCTCACACTTCTTCTTCTTTTATTTTTTATTAGTTTTCCCAAAATGCCCAAAGAGCTGAACAGTCAAATTTTCACCTGCATGTTTACTTCCTCGTGTATCCAAATAGCTGTGTAATGTACAGTTTATTTATGGAAAAATTGTAAGAAAATGCAAGTCAGTTTCCTCAAAAGAAGCTATTAAATTATTACCAAAAAACACAGAGCCATAAAAGAAACCTAAAAACTTATCCACTGACTTTTCAGCTGTATTTTATTATCACAGAACAAATCAGGGTGAATACAATCATGATCTATTATTCAGGTGTATTTTTTCTCTAATAAAAAGTTCTTATCACACAGTACAGTATGTGAGTGGGGTTATAATACACATTTTCACTGTTTTGTTCAGCATACTGGGACTGGCTACCTCCCCCATCTTCTGTGATCCCGAATTGGCAAAATCGACTGGGAGATGCAAGCATAGATCTTTTGATCAGACCCTGCATCCTAGTGTTATTTTCTTTGCAGAGCTTTGCAATACAATCCTCTGCAAATATAATTCTGGGGGAGAAAAACACTGTAAAATGTGAATACTTTCTGCAAATGGCTACAATTAACATGCACGTTTCTACTTTCTAACAACGAGAGTGAGGCGATGAACACAAATGCAATATGCAGTAGTTATGGGAGATGGGAGACCACTGGTTCGCTGGTTTAATGTAAAATTAGTCTTAGTTTCTTTGGATGGTGGGAGGAATCCAGAGAAAACCTTTGTTTGCAAGTTTCACTTACTCAGTTACTGTACTGTAAGTGTTAATTAGTGTTCCATCAAGCTGCCTAAAGTGAACATCTCCTGACTATATCTTACATACAGACACATAACGGTGGTTTTCATTTTGCCATGTAACTCTTAAGGTGAAGAAGGAGGATGGGGTGGTTGGATGGCTCAAAAACACCTAAGACATTCCAGAAAGAGACAGATGTTCATTATTTAATTTATCTCATTGCCCACAGAGTTAGGCAATCAAATTAGTTTGTGTCTAAACTGAACCAAATCCATTTAAGCATTTATGATTGTCATGATGACGGGTCTGACACGCAGCCATCATCGTTTCTATTTTGTCAAAGAGTGCTGTTCCGATGGCTTTAAATAGCGATGCCTAAGGATTCCTTTATCTGAAGATGCGGGTTGAGAACACTCACTAGTTTTACATGTTAAAGCAAAAACAGAGATAGATAAGCTAGCTGAAGTACTGTTCTATGAAATGCAAAGAGCTGGTCATATCACTGTCACTTAAATATTTTATTAGTATGTGTTTTAGCTTCACATAAGCTTGTGGTGCTGTGCGTGAATTCTCATCAGAGTCAAACATAATTCAGGTCTAACAAATTTAAACAAATTGCACTGAGTTGTTATTCAATGAAAACAAATGTAAATGTGGTATAATTAAATTAAGTGTATAATCCTTTATCCTCCCTGAAAAACGTTTTCATTTAAATGTGCACAACATACAAGAGAAGCTGCTATGGAAATAAGACGCCACCGCTCACTTTTAAAGGAAGATGGTGCTTAAAGATACATAAAGACGTTGTCAGAGCTACTTTCCGTCTGTTCGTAACAGCTCTTCTCTGCTGTGAAATATCTCCTTTTGCATTCTTTACAGCATGAAAGAGGACTGATTACCCTCAAGGTCACAGCCGGTGCAAAAAAGCATAATATCAATGCTCCGCAGCTGCCAAAACACAAGATGAGAGATCAGATTCCTGAGTGCACCATATAAGGAAGAATGACATTTTTTTGGAGGCATTCAGAGAGGAGTTCTAAATTCAGAACAATGTGTTGAAGGAGTCTTGAATATAGGTTTTGCTGGTTTCTAATCCGGTGTAATGAGCTCTGGGGAGGTGATTTTCTTTTCTCCTTGACGTCTTCATGCACTTACAGAAAGTGCAGGCAGGCGAGCACATTCATATTGGCTTTACACATTCACACATTTTTCCCTTACCTCATCATACTGTAAAAAAAAAAATAAATAAAAAAATCAACCACTCTTGCCTACTAAAGTAGACACAATCATGCACATGCACCCACACATGCACACAGTTAGATATTTTCTCCTAAGCAGCTTGTATAAAGGCAGTTCTGCCTGCCTTTCCTTTGTGACTCACAGTTACTGGGGGCTGCAGTGTGGCAAGACCAAAGCCGAGTGTGCTACTGCTGTGTGTGTGTGTGTGTGTGTGTGTGTGTGTGTGTGTGTGCGTGTGCGCACGCATTTTCTTTGAAACAAACTTCAGATGTTTTCTTGCCCTTGCTCACGTCTGTGCTCGTCCCTAATGTTGTCATGCAGTGACCTGGAGGAAATATCAGCTTCTGTTCAACTCTGACACTAACAGAGATAAATGTCATACAATGAAATGCGAAGGCACGCACGCACACAGACACACACACACACACACATACACACACGTGCTCCTTTTTTAAGTATTTGCACTATTCATGCTTAAGCAGTTCTTCACGGACACATCACTCAAAACCATAAAAGCAGGATGCAATTCTAAACTCACTTTTACTGCACTGCAGGGGAATGTGTGCGCACACAGGAAGCACTCCTGGTGCACAGACATACTGTATATAGTGAGACAGCAGTTATCTGTGGTGGTACTCAGATCATATACTTGAATGAAAGTAGCAATACCACTGTGTACAAATACTCAAGACATCACCTAAACAATGGTATTAGCTCAAAAAAGTACTTGGAATAATTTGTATTCTGCACAGTGATGGATGTTCTGAAGAGTTTCAGTCAAACCTTGTCTCCTAAAACATATGTTCCTATGCAACTTCACCACAACCGCAAGTCCATGTTATATGAAATCTAATCACTGGATGGATTATGTCCTGATGCAATATTTCTTTATAAATAAAGCACATTTATTAACAAAAATGCAACTTGAGTGGCAAATCTACCAAGCGTATGACTGTCACACTCAAGACTTCTTCACCTTCCTGATCTTGAGTGACAGCAGTCTTTGGACCCCCGCTGCTGCCCCCTCGTCACCTTTTCAGTACCTTCCTGTCCTCATTCAGGATGGCTTTGATGTCCTTGGTGACCCAGGGCTTTTTTTTAGGAAAGCAGCAAATAGTTTTCGTGGGTATGTGGGTGTCCACACAGAAACTGATGCAGGCTATGATGCAGTCTGTCAGTCCATCAATGTCCTCACCGTGTGGCTCACAGAGTGACTGAACGTATGATGTGTTGATGTCAAATCTCTCCACCACAGCCAGCAGTTCAATATTGGGGATACAAACATTTAGTTTTACAGTTACATGATCAGGATAGCATGTCAGCTCATCTTATTATCCAGCGACCTCCCCTGATGACCTTAACAATGAATGACTGACAAAGTTAAATCACACTGATGATGGTAGATCCTATTTCGTTTTGGGTGGTTACTCCCTTTAATGTCCAGGTAAAATGCTCTATAGGGTTTAAGTCTGGAGACTGACTGACAGTGTGTTTTGGGTCATTATCTTGCTGAATGATGTAGGATGTCTCTATCAGTTTGGTTGCATCCTTCTTTAAATTGGAAGACAAAATGTTTCTGTAGATGTCTGAGCTAATTGTGCTGCTCCTATCATGTGTTACATCATCAATGAAGATAAATGAGCCATGTCAAGCCATGACATTACCTCCACTGCGTTTCACAGATGAGCTTGTATGTTTGGAGAAAGACAGGATCTGCTCATACTCCAACTGTAGCTTTTCTATCACTTTGGTAAAAGTTCATCTGTCATCATCAGTCTATAAAAAAAAATGTTTGAGGCTCATTTTTGTACTTTTTGGTAAATTCCAGCCTGGCCTTCCTATTCTTCTTGCTAATGAGTGGTTTGCATCTTATTTTCTTTTGTAGATTGTAATACTTTCACTCCCTTCCCTCTGAAAATTGTTGCTGATGTCACCCACAGTTGTTTTAGCGTCTTTCTTTGCAGCTCTACCAATGTTCCTTTTGTTAACGGCTGTTGTTTTCTTTGGTTTACCTGTTCGATGTCTGTTACTTAGTACACCAATGCTTTCTTTCTTCTTCTAGACATTTCAAATGGCTGTACCGGCTGTGGCCAATGTTTGTGCAATAGCTCTGATTTATTTTCCATCTTCTTTCAGCTTGTTTTTCACCCACAGCTCTCCGGTTTTTATGTTGGTTACACATTACCAGATCTAGATGTAAACACGAGGAAACAAAAGCTGATCTTGATGATCATTTGTGTCATATAAATATTTTAATGTCAAACCCAAATGGTTTCATTCTACAGTAAAAGTAGAGGACCTCACTGTTCCAATACCTTTGAAGAGGAGTGTAGATTAGATAGATAGAAGTGATTTAGAAAGTGCTAGTGGATCCAAGGGTTAAAGTAAGGCATGCCTGGTCAATCCAAAACAGAAAAGAAATAATGCAGTATAGGCTGTCATTGTCTCAGCTTTCTGTTTATCAGGATCTTGATCACACATGAACACAGCTGGACATGCATTATGCCACATATTCAGATGCTTTTTTGAAGAGAAGACTGTGGGAGCACTTCTCTGATCATCTTGCAGACTACTTAAACACATAAGACCTTGAAAGCAAACAGCTGCTTCATCAGTTTTCGAACTGACTTTTGGCATTTCTCAAAGGCCAGACTGACTCATACCTGACAAGCAAATCAGAAATATATTGAGGTGCTGAACCACTGACAGCTTTGTAAACCAGGAGAAGTCCCTGTAATCAATTACAAAGTTCACTGTAAGCCAAGTGAAGGATTTTTTACATAACACACACTTAGATTAAGATGGACCTAAAGTTAAAGTTGATTACTGCGTTTATTAGCTTACACTTTTCACACTGAATGATTAGTGTATTTGCACTTGTTTGGTACTTTAAATTCACACCATACTCAAAATCAAAAGTGTGTTCATGTTTTCTGAGACAGAATGCTTTCCAAACGGACACCACTGTCTAGTTTTCCTCATCATGACCCATAGTTCTCAAACAATAGTAAAGCTAGAAAAGTAGATTTTTTGCAAGTGGAAGAATTTCCACTAACTCACTGAGAAATAGTAGCAAACATAACTTTGTCAGGGTTGAAGTATTCCCACTGCTTCGATTAAGGATGGCAATTATGCATAGACTTAGGAGCTAAATGGTTCCTCTGAACATTTATGTAGAGCACAAGGAAGCTGACTTAAGAGAAGCTGCATGCTGCAGGGTTGGTGGAGTCACAGAAGAGGAATAATATGTATCCAGAATTCCCTTCTGAATGCTTATTTTGATGGAAAGAAGTTGCTCTAAACATTTCAAGGATGGTAACCAGCGGATGAAACATAGAAACAATGTTGATACCCTGTATCTAGCTGTGAGATGGACAGGTGAACCACAAAATTTGGTTTATCGTTCCCAAATGAGGAATCCTCCTGACCATGGAGACCTCCTGACCTCTTTCTCAAGGACCATCATAACACCAAAAATTCACTTCACTCAGTATTTTGCTTTTTGAGAGAGCCTGCACAAGCTTACACACAACCTGCATCCCATGCACAACATCATGATTTTGATTATTTTCACAGTGCATATAATATAAAAAGGTTTACTGGAGGGTTTTTCTGAATACTTGTATACACCCTGAGGGAGTTCTCTATCTCCCAGAATTGGGTCCAAACAAACCATTGTTGGAATACGAAGCTGATTAGGATGTTCTCGACATGTCCAGTAGTGGATATTTCAGAAAACTTTATATTTGGGGCACAATATGTAAATTATGTACTGCTATTGCTGTATCATTGGCCATTAGTCCAGGCTTTGAAGACCTTGCTGATTGTGTGGGCAGATCCAATGAGTCAGATATTTCTGTTTTCTCTTTTAACTGACTTTAAACACTGAGATATCTTTAAACATGATTAAGATTGTTGGTAAAAACATATTACATTTTTACACAAGTGACAAAATACGTCACTGGGTTGACTAATGTGTCTCATCAGGCCACCAATGAGCATAAAGAGAACGTTTAGTTATCAAACACAGCCATAATATCATATTTCTGAGAAATACACTAAAAATCATAGAATGTGATCTACTGCAGCACTATTTTAGCTGTCCTTCTTCAGATTACCAATACCCAGCCTCTCACTGCTGAGTGGACCTAATGATGCAAGCCTGTCTCCACTCTTAGAGAGATGTGTGATTTAAACTCTTTTCAGTTGTACTCTACTGTGAGAAGTAGACAAATAGATGTGATGGGAAGGTATGTGAGTGTAGTGAGTTAAATGTAATCGAACTCTTCTTGATATGCAGACGCTTTTTAATCGCATAGGCGCCCTTGACGCATATTTTCGTTTAGATAAGCAGAAAACACTGTGTACTAGATAGAAAACAGGAATGTATGATCAGCTCCAGTTTGATTATTTAAAGATTTTCCTAACATTGAGTCACTCCACCATCACACAAACAGTACACACAACAATATAGATCACTTTCAATAGCCATTGATCCTATAAGTAAAACGGTAAAACAACAAAAACTGATGGTGAAAATATCAGGTTAGGGAAAAGGGTGACTTTTTTACAGGCCTACAGAAACACTCAGTCTACACAAACCCACAGTAATTGTATACATTTAGAAATCATGTTAATGACACACGAGCAATGTTCTATGGCAAATAAGTATTATAATATTTTTTTTTTTTTTTTAGACAACTCATGAACAGCATTTATTCCAATGAGACAATATATATACTATTTCTGTTACTCACCCTTACCTTCCATGTAAATACAAACTGTCTGGCATGGGTGTTGAACGGCTCCTTATGGATTTGGTAAGAAACCTTGGCATCATTTCATTACAGTTGTGCCTTCAAGCTCCCAAACTGCAGCTTTATGATTGTGCTTAGCCAGGTACTGTACACACAGTCCTGATAATTACCTGCAAAGTTAAAGCACTGCACTTTACTCCAACATGGCTCCAAGCTACTGTAGGGCTGTGGAAAGGAGCCATATTGACAACATGCAATACCCAGGTGGACTCCTCCAGAACTCGATTGCACATTAAGAAGGAGCACATTGCAGTCAGCAATCTGTTTGCAATAAAGCACAATAAAAGACCAAGAGTGATGAGAAAAAAAGCAAGTGGAGAGCTCTGGAGAATTGCCTGGCATGTGCTGACACCCATGAGAATAATCAGGCATCTTTGCCACACAGTGAGGACCATTATGTTGGTGTAAAATAATGAGTTTCATAAACAGAATTTACTGGAATGTACTAAAGTGAGACAACCATGTCCCTTTCTAATGAAACATTTTCTTTTGGGATATTTATCACTTCACCAATTGATTTTCAGGGATCCAGGCACTAGCAGCAAAAAATATCCCCTCTGAATTCTGCAGATACGTTTTAGCCTTTTTAGAGTGTTACAGCGCAGTACAAAAGGAGCACAAGGCAAGGGCAGTAATAACTCCTTTCTTCTTATCGTTTTTTCTTTTAATTGTGAATTTTGACATAATGAAACAGCTCAGCAAGCAGGCTGCCAGGTGTGCTGAGAAGGTAAGGGCTTGCTATATGAACAGGGACCCCCTACTCAATCACATGAGACAGAAATACATTAAGGCTGCTGACTTGGAGAGGGTCAAAACCAGGATTACCTCGATTATGTTTCGATTGTAGCCGCTGCTACCTTGAGCTATTGAGATTAGATTTTTTTTTCCTCTTTTTTATTCTCTTCACAGAGAAGTGAAGCAGGTATTCTTACTGAAAGGTTGTAAAGGTAAATGCCCATTGGGCAGAACGATTTAATGTAGTGTGTGAGGAACCTAAATACTGTAATCACTTTACCACTTTGGAACTACTGATGGGTCAAGTTGCTTTAGCAGTGCTAATGGTCAGAATGCACTTTTTAACACAGTGTCTATCCATTGACATTTTCACTTTCCCATTCTTCATGTAATTTATGAATTTAAGGTGAGGTGTGACTGTTGCTTCAATATGTTCAGTTAGTCAGTGACTATGTCTAAGCGCAGCAGAATGTGTTTATGGATCAAACTAATTAGTCTTAATTAGCATGTTTTACTTGTAAAATAGAGTCTATGTTCGACTTAGCCATAAGAAATTTAAATTAGCTGCAGTAAAGACCTGACTGAGCATCACCAGGAAAGAACACCAGCATCTGGTGATGCTTCAGGCAGTGACTGACTGCAAAACATTTGCTGACGAGCATTAAAATTGTCAGTTTAATATACGATTATTTCAGTTTGTCCAAATACTTCTAAGCCCCTAAAATTGGGGGTTTAGGTAAATAAATTATACGGTTTATCCGATATTTTTTACCAAACTGTTAAAGCTTAAGCACATCTGGATTGTTTGATTTTAAATTCACTGTGGTGTTCCATATACTTCTGACGTCTCTGTTGCTTTTACTTGTGCTGTCACTGTTCTTTCACTGATTCTTATACAGCTATACATACACAGAATATTTGCCAAAGTGTTGGATTACCTTTTAATAGTAACATGAGTGTGAGGGCTTCAAAGCAGTGCTTCCTGCTCTCCGTTTGATGCCCTCCATTTAGACACTCTGTGGGATGCAGATTGTCTCAAGATAAAAGTCCAGCTTTGCCACAGTACACAAAGCAGTCAGTTTGAGAGTCCCTGCCTTGTTGGTTCCTCAGACATTAACTAGCCAGAAAAGGACATTAATGTTTAATGATTCCAAACAAAAAGTCAAATTGTTGGTTTTTGACCTCTGACTTCTGAACCTGGACTCTTTTTCAGCTGCTTAATGACCTCTTGTTCATGTGTATGGTGAGTCAGATAATTTATCAGTAATAACGTATTAATTTTGTTCATCACTGTTTTGCATCCAAAAGCTCTGCAGTTTCACCCAATATTACAAGGATAGGAATATTTAGAGCCTGATTTACTAAAAGTTTACATGTGCAAAAACATGCACACTTGATATCACCCACAAAAATGGCACGGTCCAGTTTTGGAACTGTAGGGTGAGTTACAGACTGATTTGGAGCTACTAACAACAAGCAGATATGCAATACTCATTTATACTATCATGCCAAAACTTCTTGCAACTCTGTATTTCTTGCGTTTAGGTCATTCCAGTTCATCAGCCGCACTATCCGAAAGTAGGTGTTTGTGTGTTGTCTCAAATCTTGAATTCCTTGTTACGTGGAATAGGGAGCTACATAGCCCTATTCAGTGCATTGTGATTGCACCTTTCTTAGTAAACTTCTTTTTTTTATTTTTTTATTTCAACATCACACAGCGTCTGACAGTGTTTGATAATGGTGCTCTGTAAATCCTTTAGCGTCAGATACCATGCTAAAGTTGCCCTTTGGCATAACTATTTGATGTCATGGGAATGATGGCAGCTGCATGTCAGAGCTGTCATTATAAAACTAAAATGCTCAGTTAAAGTTGTAAGAAGATTAGTATTTAGTTGAGTTTAGTTACAAAGACAGCTGAATTAAGGTTAGGCTGAAAAACACCAGGGTTATGTTAAGTGAAAAGATAAGAAAGATAAAGTAACTACTATATTAATCAAATGTTACTGACAAAGAGAAAGAAAAATGCACCAACCTAATAACAATTCATTTAAAGGATCTTGATTTCAGAACTGTTAATGATTATAATAAGGCTACAGTACATATTCACCTAAAGGCACTTCCACTTGATTATGTAGGAATTAAATAGCACACGTTGGATTTGAGCAATCAAAGACAATCAAAAGTACTTCTCAGAAACAAAAAGCAATCAAAAACAAGTTTTAAAGTGTGCTGCAGGGAATAAAACATGAGCTGCTAACATTCACCGTTCGGGATATTTGTACTAATAAACCAGGTGTGCACATTTCTGAGATGAATACGTAGGTTTTTTGTGTCTCTGTGTCTCAGCTATTTCATATTTCTGGGTTTTATTCTGTCTCAACCTGTTCGAGGGACAGGCCTTGTTGATTTCCAGAGATTTATGAGTGGTAGAACACAGTGAATCAGACTTTTTAGGCACTCAGGCTAAAACAGTATTGTATGGTAGGTGTTTCAAGACAGCTGCAGCCCAAATCACATTAGGCACATATTCACGAGGTGCAGGGGACTGTTTTTACAAATTTGTAGATAAACTACTAAGTCTGGTGAATGGAATAAAATTGCTTGTTATTAAAGTAATCATCTCTGTGTCGATGAGGCGAGCTAACCTATACAACATTAGTTGACTGCACCTAATGTTTTGAGGCAAGCACACAAACCTGCATCTAATGTCGCTGAGCTAATCACAGTGGTGGGTGGTTATGAACTTTTCCATTTTCTTTGATTTGAGCTACTATCAATAGTAAGTGCAAACAAAGGGGGGGCATGATGGTGCATTCACACACCATTTGGGCTGGATTATAGTATTTACAGATGTTGTTAGTTAGATGTTGTTGTGTTGTGGTGAGGGCACTGGCCTTGTAAATCCAGAGCAACATCTTTCCTTTTGAGTTTCTTCATGCTAAATGGTCATTACACTGGTCAGCTATCTGAAAGCTAAATCTCATTGTTATACATGGGTTTGGATGGTGATGCTGTACATTTACTAGACCAGGCTCAAAATGGAACTTGGGAGTACCAGGTTTAAGAACCCCTGCACTATACACATCACTACATTGAACGGTCCATTAAAACATTCTAGGCAGCTACCTACCTGCGAAGTGTGAGTACATATTCCCTTACATCCAAGGTGGACATCATAATGACAAATATTCACCTCAGACATATTTGCCAAGCAATTCTGTAAAAGGAAAATCTTGCAGGTAAAGAACAACATTACTGCTATTGTAAGGAAAAAAAATACAATTAATCATGTGTCTGGTAAAGTGGACATCATGCATTACTGGTTATTATTCAGCTGCCAGTCATATTATACTATAACATTTTACTGATGTGGAAACAAACAATTTTGTGTCCAACCATGCACGAAAACATAAATACATTTTCCACTAGGCATTTGCTAAATTTTACCCTGCCCTGTACTTTTACAATTAGACAATGGATGTGAAGAAGTGATAGATACTTTGATATGCTAATCTGTGATATGTTACATTATAGTGGATTTTCTATCTGAATGACGAATGTATGAATTACTGGTTGGTCAACACTAGCACACTGGTTGGTTTTGGCCTTATGTTAACTGAAAGTAGAAGAGGTTGTCTTTAGTCATTTGTTAGTTTTTTGTCTGCTGCTACTGAAACAAACACAGCTTTGAAAGACTGGCTTTACACAGTACAGAAGCAGGTCACAACACTCCACTGCACCCCACTGCATCAACAGGAGGTTTGGCAGGGTGCCTACCAAAACACAAACCCCCTAGGTCCCCAGTGTCTAAACAAGTGCTCAGGGAGACACACACACCTGACTAGTTTATTTTATTTTTTGCTTCACTCTTTGCCCATATTCACTCACTACATTTCAATCGGCAGCAATGCTTGTTGCTGTAAATGTAAAAGTTTTGAATAGAAACAGTGGTTGGTAGCCTTCTAATGCCTTAGCATAGGAGTTGTCATTTCACATCCCACCTCTTTACCTCTCTAGACAAGCAAGTTGGCAATTTTAAAATTTTGTCAAATGCAGTAATTGTTCAAGAGGTTTTTCTTCACCAAGTGAATTGTGTGTAGTAAGTGTAATAAAAACACTGTCCAGTTACTTGGACCTAACACTTCCTGTCTATACAACTGCGGTGTCCACAGTAGGATGAAGTGGCAGCAGTTAAGGACGATTGTTAATGAGGTTAGCAGAGGAACCAGGAAATCCGAATCTCTCATTCCACACCATAGCTGAGTAATATAATTTACTGAAGTGTGTTGAAGTGGAAACATTAAAATAAATCAGACATTTTTAGTTCCTGCACACATCCTCATATCAGGCCTTGTAATGCTTCAAATATCAAGTAGTTAAGAACATCTTCATTACACACTATAAAAATTAATAAAAAAAATTAAGATGATGTTTTTTACAAATCAAATCAGCACTGTGATAAGCACAAATAGGATTGAATCTACTTACCATGTAGACACTGCCTGTCTGAAAAAAAAAAGACAATTACTGCATTGATGGTTATATTTCAGTTGGCAACAAGTTATTTAACCCTAAGTGATGCAGTGAGTAGCTTCTCATTTCTTAATCAACGATGTCTGAAGACACATCCTGTGGTCGTAGAAAGATGTTGATCTGTTTCAGAAGGGTCCAATTATTGGCATGCTTCAAGCACAGAAAACATCTAGGGAGATTGCTGAAACTAACCTCACTGGGTTTCTGCTGCCTGAGGTAGATAATAGATGTGTGGATTAGTGAAACGGTAACCCCTTTTGCACCGCCTCGCTGTGCTGTATCCTTCGACATCAGGACTGTTGGGCTTTTGGTTAATCATTCACAGTGGGTTCCATTCATTGGCAGCTGGTTCATTAGCATCTCTAGTTGCTTCAGATGACATAAACGTCATTTCCATGTATTGGTCACTCAGCCTTTGTGGGTCTACTCTTACCCTCCACTGAGATACTGAGAGTACACTGAATGGTTCAGAAAATCCATCCATCTTAACCACTTTTCCACTGGTTTGGAACCAGGGGCCTTCTTGACTGTGAGGCAACAGTACTACTACACCACAGTGCCGCCCGGTTCAGAAAATATTCTCTTGGCTTCTATTTCTTTGGTGTGCCCCCTCAGGTGGTAAGCCAAGGCTGTGCGTCTTTGCTTATCAATTTGTAAGTGCTCTAGTATGGACAGCCTGCTGTACTTCTTAGATAAGTCTTTCCTCATTATGCTTTCTTGCAGTTCTGATATCTGGCTAACTTCTCTCCATGCTGCCATGATCTTGTCCTTTAACATTCTTAGAGGATACTGCTCTGTACGCCTGGTGTTCAGCATCCCAATCACTGTTGCTGTAATATATAGCAGCTGCTTGGTCTGAGCAATGGTCAGAGTAGGGATTGTTCATAGTGCTGCATTCACACTATTTTTGAATTACTTTGTCATTTAAGTCTAAAATCTTTAGCATCACTCCAATAAAGCATTACTTTACTTACACGTATATAGAATCAGCATAAATTTTGCTTAGAGAACTTTTCTAAAAGTAAAATATGCATGATTAGTTTATTTAACTTCACTGGCTTAATAGGAATATATACAGGATCTTAAAGTGATACTAAAGCAAAGATTATTTATTTATTTTGTAGGCTTTATCAATAAATGATTTATGCAATACACTGTTCCAATATGTAAATACTTATATGAATACATAAGATTATTATTATTTCTGTATTATTAGCCCAGCATTAGGTAACAATCAAACTGCCACACAGAGAGGTACTAGTGTAAGTAATTGGCATAACAACATCAGTGGATACATTTGGACCACAAAAAACAGTGATTCAGTGCCAGCAAACAAAATCTAGACAGACAGTAGGCCTAATCAACCAAAATGCAAAATATGATGCCTATCTTGCTCTTGGATTCACCACAGGAACGGTAGGGGCAGAGGAGAGAACCATATGTGTTTAACCACTGGCAGCAGACAGCATGAGATCCAACAAATTAAGACTACTGAGAAGTAAACTGGCAGAATATTGTCAGCAGGAAAATCACAGGGTGATAGCACAATTGCACTCTATCTCAATCTCTCAATCTCTGTTTTGACCTTGGTGTTGTTTTCTGATGTAATACATTTAGAACTTGATATTTGAATTACAGAAATCTGATAATTTACTGTAAAATTGGCCCATTGCCCAAACTGAGGATAATATAGAAACCTAATTTCAGCAGTATATAAATATACACTACAATATATACATCCTCCATTACCCCTATACTCACATACTGGGCTTCTAATCGACTTTCACACCCAGACTAATACATAAGCACATGTAAAAACACTCAATGTTACTTTCCTCCTTGCAACATAAGCCCACACTGCTTCCTGCACTACCTCTGAATGTTGACATTTGTATAAAGTCTGTGCTGCAGAACTGTCTAAAATGAATCTGCGACTGGGCTAGCATTCCAACAGGGGTTGGAATTTCTTGCATCTCCAAATTTAACAGAACAATGTCCATTTCAATCCCACTGCAACATTGAGCATCTCAGTTACATGTTATATGCTCTGTTGGAATAAAACGACTTCAACAGGCACCTCTCACCTCCCTTTGCACTTTCCAAATCAATTTCCCAAATCCTTTCTTGTTCCCTGTTGGAACTGTCACATCGCAAGAAAACTACATCAAACATAACTGATCAAACAGTGAGAAACTAAGCAAAGTAAAAGGAAGGTCATCTTATTTCCTGACGTTCTCCCAGTGTCAGAAGAGAATATTTCAGAGAATTCTGACAGAGCAGCAAAGGCTGATTTGATGGAAAGACTTAGTGCTTATTTTCTGTGTGGATAAATATTATAGCAGCCTGAAGGCCTGTGACCAATTAGCAATGCTGACTACATCCTGGCAGTTACAAGAGAGCTAGAAAGAACTACTCACAGGACAATTGGAAAGGGACCGTGGTCCAGAAACAAAGTTAAACTGTGCCCTGGGTCTAGTAGAGTACAGGCTACAACTTTTCCTTGGAGCTGATCTCAGAGGAGAGGTTTCTAAGAACTTAAAAAATGGTTCATGGTTTGAGAAAAACATTGCAGTCATGGAAAATGGCTTCGAGCTTGCTCACTGCTTTGACCAGAAAAATGTGCGTTTGTCAATCAGGTGATATAATTGTGGCAAAATTGTTGATTTCTTTACCACATTGACAGTGCATAGCACATTGGAAGCATGTCTTCACAAAGAAAATGTATTTTGCTTTATGTGTTTTTATTTGTGCCTCTAGTTTTGTGAATATTGTTTAGTGGCTTTAGTGTCTCAGGTATTCAGGTTCTCTAGGAGTACAAAAACCATTCAGAAGGTGGACAACCTCTTTAAATAGTAATAGACTGATACAAGTAGAGCTCACATGTTATTTCTTCCAGCAGAAACACAACAGTGATAAGCTTTCTATCTGCCATCTCATTGACAACTCCATCTTCTGTTTGGAATGCGAATGTTTGGTGTGTGTGTCTTTGCTCATCCATGGCCATATTTGTGTATGTCTATGTACGACCAGATGTCACTACACCCAAACATTTCAAAACAAAAACAGCAGGTTTGCCCCCCTGGGAGCCTCTGTCATGCCTCCTCATCAGATTTCTTTTTTCCCAATGGAAATCTAAAGGTAGCTGATAAGTTAGTGACTAGAACAGAGCCAGAGGGATGTTGCCATTGTTTTATACTAATACCATAGGATAAACAAGTCATATTCTGTCATTTAGATGACTGGTTGTGCTTTGATGTTGTTAATCACTATCTAGAATAAGATGTGCTGCATACAATCATAGTCACTAATAAGGTAACAAACGATGATTTCATCTGTTCTGATTTTAAAAAAAAAGAAAAAAAAGGCACTTTTCTCTAGCAGAAATTAGCAGCAAGAAATTACTACACATCACATCATTACAACACAAGGGAAAACAATACATACACACCAGTAAGGAGAGCACTAATGACAGAAAAAGGAAATTACCCATGAATATTCAATCTAAATTCCATGCTAGACTGGCTGGTAGTTTGAATAAAAAAACCTCTCTCCCTAAAAAAAATTAACACATATCAATGGAATAGGAGAAGAGAAGTTGTTGCATTGTTTGATTGACATATGTGAAGTGTGAATGTTTTTAGACAGTAATCTGGAGACGCATGATGAATATACTGACAAAATTGCCTTTGTCTAGTGGCAGCTTCAGAGAGTTTGACATTGGACGAAGTGCCCATTATGGCCATTTTTCAAAACATCTGATTTAAGTTGAAGGAGGCCATTTCTTTAAAATCTTTGGGGTCACACAGGTTTGTTCTTAGAGGTTACTAATGTATGTGGGGTAGTTTAATGGTGCCAGAAATATTCACTTCTGGTATTGTGTAGTACTCATAGATTATATTACAATATAACAAGCCTTCTGGATATACAGTTACCCGAAAATTTTTAGATTTGTATGCCTATGGATTTATCAGAGTGATAAGGTAAGAAAATCCATAGAAAGACACATAAAAGGACATAGAAAGAATTGTGTGAGGAAATTCTCACTTTTAAAAAGAAAAAAATGGCCAACCTACGGATTAAATTTAATTAAATTTAATTAAAATTAAATAATAAAATCAGATTTTTTTTCGGTCAACATTATCCTCTCATGAGAAAACCAGCTGCCTACAACTGACAGCCAAGTGAAGTTTGGAGACTGGTCCATGTGGTGATGCTCCCACTGCCAGAGACCCACAGTTAAAGTACTGATGGAGATGATAATGATTGCAGAAACCTAGGAGTCCCATTTTAAACTTCAAAAACAGAAAATGAAATAAAAACACAACATGTTTTCCTTCCTAAGGCCAAAGAAAGACGTGTACACATATAAAAAAATCCACATCAGATGTGCCTAATTTAAATTCAGAACAAAACTTAGATTGATTTTTCATTAATAAAAAATTAATAATAATAAATAAAAAACAGCAGTTTTCAGACAGTATAGTACCAGAAATAAATAAGGGCACCTTATTGGGCAACATGTGGGTTTATCTTTTACTTGGACACTAATAGTAAAGCTAACATATTTGTATTTGCATTCACAGGTTATTGAGTGAATGAGAGCGTAAGAGGGCCTACAATCATTTATTCACTCTCCACTCTGCACTTCTTCCAATCTTTAGATGCAGAAGTCTGGGAATCTCAAGGGGAATACACCAGAAGAAGAAGTTGAGGAAATATTAACTACAGTAGCCACTATCTGTTTGACCATATCTACTTTCCTATTCATATACTGTTCTTATATATTCGAATATTCTGTTACTTCAAAACTTCAAAACAAGTCTCACTTCTCTGTCACTGAACTGTCACACCAGTGTTTGTTGTTTATCTGGGATATATCGCTAGCCTAATGTCACAACAGCGGTGTCCAAATTCTTCTCTGGTCAGGTAAAGTACCCCATGGTGCCTCTGACTGGCCCAAATACCTTTGTTGTCAACTCAGATTTCTCCCCTCTGGTCAAGACAAAGTGCCCCATTGTTGTGACAAGTGCCCCCATATAGCTCAAGCACCACTCCGATGTGACCTTAGGACAGTAATCACCCCAATCAAAATCCCCCATGGTACTTTCCCTCTACCCCATAGAGAGTCTGGACATGCCAGTGAATATGTTTTGGATGGTGGACATTTCTATTCTCTTTGGCACTATGCTGGAAAAATATTGCACTTTCTTCAGTTTGTTGTCTGTCTTACAGTCAATGTATAATGCATGTATTATACTAAATATCCCTGGCATATACAAATGCCAAAAATGGCTTCAGCCTTATTTACTGTGTCAAGCACAGGTTCTGAAGTCAGATCTACAGATCATCATCACCTTATTCTTTAATGTATGCACTTTGCTGTGAAAAAGAATGTGTTGAAAATAAAATCTTATTTATTGTCCAAGTCTTGACAAAAGTAAGGGGTACAAAGAACCACAAAAATGGTTCCTTCCAGTCAAAGAATATATAACATGATGTTATTTATGTTTATGTTTAGAATATCTTAAACTTAGCTAAGGCAATATATAGAAGATCAGCCATTAATCCTATTGTAGGGTTTTGATTCCCAGCTCTTCATGTCTATGTAAGATTGTGCCAAATTAATGAGTATCTAATGGTTATGAGCAGTCACACCAATTGCTTGATTAGGGAACCAGGCTTAATGAAACAATATCACTACTTGTATTACTACCTATTTAAATCTTTCTAAAATCACCAGGGAAATGATATTCATCTCACCTAGCACATTTCTTTTCCCCTAGAATTGACTTACAAAACAGAATGAGCTGGCAACTGTCTTTCTTCTCTGTATACTGAGATACTTCCAAGTCAACTAGCCAAGTGCATCCAGTGACCATTTGGCTTTGGATCAACCAACGCGCATCTCTGGGAGGCCGACTACCTTCCAGGGCTCATGTGGGAATCTCACAGTGTAAGCAGAAGGATTGGTTTCTTGGCAGAAGACACACTTTATTCTGGAATCCCTCAGTGTCTGTAAATGGATCTCTGCTCTCTCACTTGGATAATTAAATAAGACTGGCTTCTGTACAATGATCCCTCTGTGTCTGTAAGCCGTCACGCTTACCTTAGACCTAAGGAGTGGATAAATCGGATTGCTGTGTAGACTGGATCCTTGGTATGTAATTCTATGAATTGTCTGCTTTCATTTTTTATGACCACTCTGTTATTCCTGAAATAGGGAATAGTGGTATGGGGTTTAGTATGCAAGAAGCCTTCATGTCTTGGCTTTGAGTTCAGAGTATAGACCTTCTGAAGATTTGATAAGATAAGACAATTTAAACAAGTTTTATGTCTCTTTAGATCCACAACTAAATAGTTTTACTTTACTTACTAATTAAGGCCTTACATTTAGAGCATTCTTTGTGGTTCTTTTTCTGTCTTTATTAAACCACATTTAAAACCCAGGCTTTTAAGGCCTTAGATCTGAAATTCAAGTTCAAGTTCATTGTCATCTGAGGGGTAATCCACAATATTTAAGATAAGATAAACTTTATTAATCCCTAAAGGGAAATTTAGGTAGTCTTGTAGATAAAAACTGTAAAAGTAGTGATCATCTAAAAACTTGGGGTAGATCATAGATGATCAACGGAGCTTTACCAAACACATCTCCACTGTCTCAAGGGCATAGACACAACTCATTGTGCACGCTCTGGTCATATCTCGGCTTGACTGCTGCAATGTCTTACTGACAGGGTTACCAGCCTGCACCATCAAACCCCTCCAGATGATCCAAAATCACGCCTCATTTTTGATCAGCCAAAAAAGACACGTTACACCACTCTTCAGATGTCTGCACTGACTTCCTGTATCAGATTCAAAGTCCTGACAGTTGCCTACAAAGTGTTGAACTCAATAGTACTTACCTACCTGAACCTCCTCATCCTGGTCTAAAATCCCCCTCACTCACTGTTGTCTACAAGTGAACAACATCTTATGGTGCCCTCACCTCACCTCAAAAATCCCTAGGCAAAACTTTTTAGCTCTACAAGATCAGCTGCCTCACTCTCAACTTTCAAAAACTTGCTGAAAACAGAACAGCGCTGTTAACAGCACTTATATCTTTCTTTGCAATTATATAAAAAAAGATTGTACTTATACCCCATGAAACTGAAACAGCTCTTTTTAGAGCACTTTACTTTAAAGTTTGTCTCCTTATATATTTGCTTTGTACCTCACTTGTAATTTGCTTTGGATAAAAGCGTCTGCCAAATAACTAAATGTAAAATGTAAATGTGTTGGTTAGGGTGTTGTAGAGCCTGATGGCAGTGAAGATGTAGGATGCTCCTGTATCTTTCAGCCCTGCAACACAGTGAGTTGCATCATCCACTGCAGCTTCTTCTCTGTTTCATCAGGATGTTGTGCAGGGGATGGTCGGTGTATTGTAGAAAGTTTTCATGATCTTTTTCTGTGTGTTTTTTCACCACCGCCTTTAGTAAGTCCAACTTCATTCTAGTCAATGAACAAGCTTTTTGCACTGTTTTTTTCACCCACCTTGCATCCTTCTGTTCATGTTGCCTCTTCAGTAAACTTCAGCATAAAACTTTTTTTTAATAAACTACTAGTGTAGTTTGGTAAAACATTTGTAGCATATTTCTGCAGATGTCTAATGACCATAGCTACCTTAGGAGGAAAATACTCTTTTTTTTATATTGCATGATACTGTGATGCTGTTTTACTGTGTGACCAGTCCAACTTATTGTCCAGGGGCACACCTAGATATTTGTAGGCTGGCACCACTTCGATGTCAACACTACAAATACTGACTGGATGAGAATGGGGTTTAGACCTTCTCTTTTGTTTTAGAGTTGTTCAGTAGGAGGCAGTTTTTGTGACTCCAGTCAGAATTTTAACAGAACCTCTGTACTCCTCTTCCTCTCCTTCTGTCCATTCCTGATACACAATTGTAGTTTTATACTGTACTTCTGAATGTGGCAAGACTAAGAATTGTACTTGAAGTCTGATGTGTACAACGCATATAGGAATGGTCCCCTGTGGAGCGCCAGTGCTGCTTAGGACTTTAATAGAGATGCAGTTCTCAAGCCTGGCAAACTATGGTCTTTCTTTCCAGTAATCAGTGGTCAAGGAAACAAATAAGGTGTCAACCCACATCCCTTTCAGTTTTTCTCTAAGGATGATTGGTTGGATGGTATTGAATGCACTTGAAAGATTCAAAAACATCTTCTTCACGTAACCTACAGGTTCTTCCAGATAAGACAAAACACAGTGACACATGTAGAGGACAGCATCATCAACACCAATGTGTTCTCTGTAAGCAAACCGCAGGGGATCCATTGCATGTTTTTCCTCAAGTCTTAGAAGGCGTAGAACCCTTCTCTCAAGGGCCCTCATAATTTATGATGTGAGAGCCACCGACCTAGAGTCAATTAGGTCAGTTGGACTCTTGACTTTAATTACTTAAACAGTACTAAGATGTTTTTATTCTACAGAGCTGGGACACTCCCCATTTGTTGACTGTGGTTGAAGATCTTGACATTTTCAGGAGCTACAAAACCTCGCTGCCAACTGCCCAGGCACAAATTCTAGATTCAGAATATATACTATACTACCTACATTTCTGTTCCTATGTTAGTCAGAGTTATTCTTCACGCTTTGCAACTTTAAGAAATACTGTGAAAGTGAAACTACTACAAAGATTGTCAACCAGCAATGTGGTCTTTACTCCTATGAGAACACTGCACTATGTTCTCTCTAACATTTCTTCTAATTACACAGCATGTGATGGTCCTTAATGCATGATTTAATCACATGTTAAGTCCTCATGAGACATTCATTTGTGCTCTTTCATGGTGATATTCTACTGCACAAAGTGTGTCTGAGTCATTATATACATAGAAAAAAACACATTTGTACTTTGGACATCCTTCACAAGTGGAGGCAGGGGGTAGTACATGGATGTTCAGTGCCTATTACACCACGCTATTTAACAAGCCTAGAAAATCTGCTGCTACTGCTAATTTAGCAGTTTCAAATGGGCTTGGGGTCCTGACATTGCAAGTGCACTTACTGGTCAATTTATTAGGTACACCTGTGCAGTAAAATCCAATGAGGCGGCTCTGCTATAAATTCTACTTTCCTAAGGGTTTAACTTTACAGTTAATTCAACTCTAATTTTTTTCATTGAGGTCATAGGTGGAGAGCTTGATTGATAACTAGCTCTGGATAGACAGCTGAAAGTTACTTGGCCAGCTGAGTAAAATTATTAATTGAACAGGTATTGGTATAATTGGTCTATATTTGGTAGCCTGTGCTTTACTAATGTTGGTATTCTGTACTCACCACGACTATGACAAACAGACTTGTTGGCATGTGAATTGGGTTTTCCGAGCATGATGAATTCCACACTATTGTGGTTGTGAATTAAAGTATGTATCAGGACCACATATTTTTGTCCAAACCAGAGAGTGTCAAGAGTGTGGTGGGTATATTTAACTCAAACATGAAAAGCACATTGTTTCTCGTGTCCAAACTCGCCCAAATACAAAGCATTTGAGTTTAATTTTTTACATTTTTGCATTAACCCAACCCCTCAATACCAATAGCTCCCAAGAGGTTCAGTTCAAGTATCCAACCTCTAGGTGTGTGGAAATAATTTGCCTAATATCAGACCTATTAGCAAATGTATCAGACCAACTAAAAGTTGCTCTGGCTCTCTTTCACTTACTCACTCAGAGCTAAAAGTGCTTGATATACAGTTTACGCTGTGAATGTCACATATACCCAGACTCACAAGGACCGCCCTACATCTCAGAATGTCAATACTACTTCTTTTACTTGAGAGAATTTAGCAGCGCATGAACAAAATGGTGTTAAAGAGGCCAAGTCTGAAGGATACATTGCTCCAAAAGTACTGCTAACATACATCATTCTGTATCACAGCTTGTCGGATTTAGTGTTTAAGCTTCACATGTGGCATGGTAAATATTCCATTTAAAGATTTCTGCTGTAAAACAATTCACAGATTCTCAGGAACAGTTCCTCTTGTTTTTTAGGCTCAACATGAATAGGCCAAGGGACTTGAGATCCGACTTACTTGAAACAGCCGCCTCAGCAGTTCAGATACTAATATCATCAGCAAATACTCACCTTACAGCATTATGGTGATGATGAGAAGGCCATGCATGACTGCACACCTTTAATCCAATATCAGAGCTGAGATATGACGTGTGCTGTACCTCCTGTTATAATCAATAAATGACACTTTGACCTCAACTGCTATCTTTTCTTTTTCTGCCACAGCTGCTGACTGATTATTACTGGTTATGTTGGACATGTTCAATCCCCCTCACCCCCACCCCTAACCACACCACTGCAAGGTAACTGTGTCACCCACACAAAATGGGCAACATGATGAGCTTAATTCTGTTGTGCATGTTAAAGAAGAACTTGCAGATTTGGAGAGGTACAGTACACAACCAGCCACAAACAAAGTCTTTGACTTATTTGATGTGAAATTGCTCCAAAAAGACATACTAACATACTAATGTCTTTTTCATCAAACACCAGGTTTATACCTTTGCAGAGTGATGCACTGAAAATACAGTGCAGCATCACTAGTCTGGTGGTGTTAATGGCTGATTGCGGCTTGGTGTAGATGCAGTGCAATGTTTTTTTCTGCAGTGGAACGCACCTAGTCTATTAAGAAGAGCAATAAATATGTTGAAGGATTCACGTATGACCACAGGTACAGCTGCACCAGATGGAAAATGCTGAATTGGAGAGCAAAATCTGTCACGCCATTGTATCAAAGCATAACAGCTGAGCTAAACGCTACTGTATCCAGTCTGGCTGATGCCAATATAGAGCTTTTATGAGCGAGAGTTTATCAAATGGAATCAATAACAGCTTGAATTGCCATCTCGGCTGCACATTCCAAGGGTCATGAAAATTTAGGGAGCACAAAGAGAAGCATGTAAAGGTTCAGTACACAAAGGAAAATGAAAGCTGCCAAAAGGAGCAGGAAAAAGGCGGAAAGCACTGACTGTCCTGTTGTTTTCTATACTGGCACAGGGCTTTGTGTCGTTTGTTAACTGGCAAGAAAAGGTATGTGAACCTTTTGGAATTTCATGGTTTTCTGCATTAATTTGTCATAAAATGTGCTCTTCACCCAGGTGCATCTCGTAGCTGTGGATCAGACCTGCACATCACTAAGGAGGAATTTTAGCCCATTCTTCCTGCAGAACTGCTTTAACTCTGTCATATTCTCGTGTGTGGCTCTCTTCAAGTCGTTCCACAGCATCTCTATTGGGTTAAGGTCTGGGCTCTGATTTGGTCGCTCCATGAGGTGGATTTTGTTTTTTTGAAGCCATTCCATTGTGGACGTGCTGTGGTGTTTTGGGTCATTGTCCTGTAGCATCACATCTACCGAGTTTCAGCTGATGTACAGATATTCTCACATGTATGCTAATTCATGACTCCAATTAGCTTTTGGAGGTCATTATTCCAAAGTTCACATACTTCTTTTATGAGGTCTTTATGGTTGTTCTCAATAAAAACATAAAAGGCACATAATTTTTGAAAATACTCTTGACTTATATAAAGATCAGATCACATTTTATGACAAATTAATGCAGAAAACCATTAAATTCCAAAAGGTTCAGATACTTTTTCTTGCCACTGTATTTATATTTGTCAGTTACTGTCAGATGTCATAATATCTCTGTCTCTTTGTGGTTTCAAGTGTCAGCAGCTTCCCTGCTTTATTTAGCCGTCAATCCAGCGCATGGCTTGTTTTGCATTTACATCTGTGAAAGCACAGTGATGTTTCTCGTTTGGAGGCCTTTCAAAGTGCCTGACGAGGTTGAAAATAATCATGTCTCTTATATTTCCTGCCAGGTCTTACCTACGATTTCATCAGAGCTTCCCACTTATTTTGACAGTAATTTAACTCACTTGAAATACAAATTTAACAGGGAGGGTTTAGTGTGGGATGGGAGGGAGGACAACTTGATTGCTTCCGATGCTGATTTTGAAAAAAAAAAAAAGAAAAAGAAAAGATGGCATGCTATGAAGTTGGATATATTGGACCTCATAAGCGATGAGAGCGCTGCTGATGTTCAAGTGCCTGGAGTGTTGAAACTAGTTGAAGTTTCATCTCTTGTTTGCAGCTCGGTCTGGCTGCAAGAGTCCCTGGAGTTTTTAGGGGAAATTTTCAATCATATTAAAATTAATAGCCTTGCCAATGAAAGAGAGAGAAAGAGAGACGGGGAAAGAGTGTGAGCAGGATAAAGACTGCATTTGTTTGGGTTGCTTGACACAGAGAGAGAATCAGAGAGAGGGAGGATGGGTAAAGGGTTTGATTTATCTCATCTTTTACCCTGAATGTGCTGAAGTGTCTGCTTATTTCCTACAAAAATAAATTTATAAAACATTGTTTTTAGTGATTTTTTTACTGACTGATTGTTTCAGATGTGTTCAAATACCTGAAAATGTAAAATATTTTCACCTTATGGTTGTAACATAGCAAGCCAATGGTCGGCTGACAGGCTGTCAGTGAGTGTCTGTCGACCTACTTTTTGCAGTTTGCTCACACTGATGCCAAAGACGGATCGTGACACTGGCTTTTCAGCCAGTTCTGTATTGTATGTTAAATCGGTGGTGGACCCCAATGTTTTTCTTAACTAACTCTTATAAGTACTTATAATCCATAATATCAACTTAACAACTCATATTAACTTGAGCTAAACAGTAGTATGGACAACAAAGATCCAAAATACATTTTTGGCAGAAACATAATTATAAGCAGATTATGTTTTCTGTTAACATAATGAGAATATGCTGTCAACATAAATGATAAGTTGCATAGATACTAAACTTAAAAACTTGTGTGTTTAATAACATAACACACAAAAGTACTCAGTCCCATCTCATCAAATATGATGCACTGCTATAGATTTAGCTGCCTGTGTATTAAATTACACCACTCAATCTATACCAAGAAATGTCTCCACATTATGGTGCCATTATTGTCTCCAGTCTCTGCTCTGTTCCCTGACTTATATAGTCTGCAGCCCTTTGGATCCTACCAGGTCGTTCCTTCTTACTTCACGTACTTTGGCTCACGCCATTGGGTTTTCGGAGTCTCTGATCTAAACCTGAACCGTTTCTGTTTTGCTCTGACAATGGTTATTGGATTCTAGATTTTAGATTATGTGCCAACCCTCAGACTTCCTGGATTTTCAGGGATTGCTTTCCCCCCAGTCTCCACAGTTATCTCTCTCTCTCTGTGTTTTTGTCCACGAGCTGTGCTGTAACCCTGGAAACCCTCCTCACTTACCTCCACTGCTCCGTCTCCATCCTTGACTACACTTCCCATCAGCCTCAGCTCAGCCTCCGACTACTTCCTGCTCTCTTCCTGGTTCTGTTCCGCCTCCTCTCTGTAAGTTAGATGCTTTCTTAGTTTTTATTTATTCATGTCTTGATATATTATTGTAACCCCCGTCGCTCTACCGTTCCTGTTCTCCCTAAAATAAACAGGGTTTAACTAGTTGTTTAGTCGAGTCCTCGTTGAGTCTGAGTTTGGGTCCAAACCCTCACAGTTGCCAAATCACTTCTGATCTTCTGACTTCTACTTATTAAGTTTTGTGGCTTTGTGGCCCACCTTACGGATCAACATAACTGCTGCTTTAATTCAAAAGGTTCACCTTCATACATATAAATCTGCAAACCTTTTATTGCTTTTTCATTTAAAACCGAAGCCCTGTCACCTCCATGAAGTGCCCACTCTGCGTGCACTACGACAGAATGCATAAGAACCAGAACTTTTATCTCACTGAGTGCCACTGTGTCCATGCCTATCAGATACGGACCTTAATCTGTCTTCGCTTCACATCTTACAACTCCGACTGAAAACTTTGTTCATCTTAGTAAGAGGAAAGAAGAAGAAGAAACAAACAAAAAAAAAAAAAAAACTTTGTTTCACATCATTATTTAGAGAGAGTCCCAGGTTGCTGACCCACAGCAGTTCAGCCTGCATCTATAAACAACACAAAGCTTCCAACTGTTTAATTCACTACCGGGGTCTATTAAAGCAGTGAACCCTGCTGTTGAACACGAACACACACGCCACACTCTTAATGTCTCTGTCTTTCTTGACATCCCTCTCACACACACGCACCCACAAACATACATTTGAATGTTCCTTTACACTTATTACTTCTCACACACTTTTTATTCATACACCTCTCCTGCTATATTTATATATATTTTTTTAATGTGACTGTCTATCACACACCCACACACTCCTCCCTCTCTTCCTACTTCCCCACAAGCATGGCCAGGCCAGATAGGACTTAATTTGTCCTGCGTCTAGATGAAAACATATGCTATGCCTCCCCTTTTGTAAACAGACTGGGCAATAGAGTAGAAAGAGAAACTTAAGCTTCAGAGAGACAAACTACAGAGACAGGCATTGAATACCAACAGAGATGACAAAACTGCAATACAAGAGCTGAATGTAAAATGTTACTGTATCCAGCAGCTGAATATAAGAGTGGATATTTAGAGAAAAGGAAAGGGGACATATATCATCAGGACAGAATGAGTGAATGATGTTTCAGAAAGAAGGGGAAAGAGTGAGGCAGGAGGGCATTGTGGGGGTTACTGAATTTGCTTCGTGCTTTTATTATTTGGCAATATTTAAGTATTAAAATGCATATCCTTGCATGCATAACCTTCCAAAATTAGTCCAAGAGGATGACATCTACTTATCACAAGATGTACAAGATCTTAAGAAAACATTCACGGAACTGCAGGCCTCTCTCACCTCAGTAAAGTCAATTAGCATGACTCCACTATCTGACTGACATTGGGTAGAAATGACATCCATGGAAGGTGAAAACCAATGCTAATTGGCCAATGCCAATGTCCTGTTACATCTGGATTAAACCAAACACAGAATTTCACAGAACATCACACTTACGTTGTGAGGATGTTTTGCTGTTTCAGTGTCAGGACGACTTGCCACAGTGGAGGGAAATTCTGCTCTCTACCGGAAACTCCTGAAGGAGAACATCAGGTCATCAGTCCATAAGCTGAAGCACAAACACAACTAAGTTATGCAGCAAGGCAACGATCTCATGCATGACAATAAGTCAACCTCAGAATGGATCAAAAGGAATAAATCAAAGTTTTGGAGCGGGAAAGATTTTGCTTTATGAAAATATAATTATCATTCAAAACCTTTTTGTGTGTGTTTTGTGTTTGCTCAGGTTGCCTTTGTTTTAGGTTGGGTTGTGTTTGTTTAAAGATTTGAAACAGTTCAACATAAGATAAGCACTAAAAGAAGAAGAAATCACGGGGGGTTCAATAGTTTTTTCAACACAATGTATCTAAATTGTAATAATGTTGTTTTTAACTACGTCCAAAGTATTTTGAAATCAAGATCACTATGATATATGATTTATTTTCTGAGCTTAATGATCACACAGAAAATGCCCTTTGAGGTTCAGGAGCAGGCACAGTTGTGGAGCTGACTGTGTAATGAGCTGCTGTCTTAGTAAATTAGATACTCAATACACACAGTTTGCAGTTGCAACCAAGTGTCTCCAGACATGTTAGCAGCTCTCTGAGGTTCATCCCTAGGCACAACCCCGATCTGAGCAACATGCTAATGTAGGTTGTATACTGTGTTACAAGCTCACCTCAGAGGGAAGCAACATGAAAGGGGGACCATACGGTAGCTGGGTAAACCAAACTACCAATGAATCAAAACATGAATCAAAGAAGCGCCAGCTACCACCAAAGTGTTACTTATTCGAGAAATACTCATTCTAGCCCGGCTGTTGTTTGTGTTGTTGTTTTTTGGCTCTATAGAGGGAACCAGTCTGGAACCAGAGGCTGCTAGAATCAGAAGAGCTACTGTAAAAATATTCAGGGTGTGTTTTCTGCATATGAAAACACCACAATGCATGTAAGTATTTCATCCTGTATGTCCTGTTTCATGTGATTCTTTCTCTTGTCTTTTTGTCTTTTTAATTCTTATCAAATTTCTCTAGACGTGGAATCTGAGTGTTTAGACTTCTAGTGATGTTTCATTTACAGCAATTGTCCAAAATCAATAAACATCTCAAAAGGTGGTGAAGCGTTACCTGCGCTAAATTGTTGCACTTAGCATCTTGGATACGTGTGGTGTGGCGCCAGCCTAAACTGGCAGTGAAAGGACTTTGTGATTTTGACAAGTCTAAAGGAGGGAGGGGTATTCTAGGAAGGCTCTTTCCTTGTAGCCTGTGATTGTATTGGCTGCCAGCCATCCACGCTGAGCGTGAGTCATTGTTGGCAGACTGGCTCTTTACCCTGACAGCCCTGTTGAGTATTAATCTCTCCCCATGTGCTTGCATCTTCAATTTCCACAGGGTCCAGGACCCTTTAGAAAGCCACAAATAGTTTAGTTACATTCACTTTAAATCCCCGTATTGTTAAAATATCATACACTTATTGAAAGTATTTTATGTGAAAAAATTACTTCACTTTACTAAATTTATTTGATATAATATATTGTCTGAAAAAGTAGTGTTGAGAGTGTGTTAGTGCTAAGGCTTAGGCTGCTAACTTTCAGTAAACATGACATGATGTTGTTATTGTGTCCACGAGGATGCAATATTTTGATGCTGCATTATGTGATGTTAATTATTTTAAGCCAAACCTTAATATTTGTACTAAACTTAACCATGTTTATTTTGTGCCTAAACCTAACCAAATCAATGTTTGCACTAATGTTTTTTGGATGAACTATTTACATCATCCACCTTATGGAATTTCCAAAGATGCCTGCTATCGTAAGGACACTCTAAGTTAACTGACTTTGTGTCACTTTCCATTAAATAAAAATCATTCTGCATTTCTGTATACAATATACAATAATACAACTTTTTAAAGTGAGCGATGGCTTAGCTCATGTGGAACTTTTGCTAACGCATGGCAAAAGGTTCAGATCTGTTTGTTTTTGACATGATTGCAGGTAAAGGGTTGGGTCAGGTACATACGTTTGTGTACGTCTGTGTACAGGTGGAGGTTTGCAAGATTCAACCCATACAGGACTCTGCTATTTGCAAGAATGTGCCCATGTGAACTATCCCTTACAAAAACCAGTTGGTCAACCCCAAAATGTTTGAGTGGTTTAAAAGTGCATACACCTACTTTACCAGCCTACACCATGGGTGTATGAATCATGTACTATGTTTAACGTGGACCGAAATAACACTTGTGGTGATTGGTTAAAGTAGATGAATTATAGACTGTAAGAGCTCTAAATGATGCTGCGTGATTGAACATTCACTGCCAGTTTGATTCTTAATTAATGAGATAACCGGTAAGTATGTCAAGTCAAGTCAAGTCAAGAAGCTTTATTGTCATTCCAACCACATATAGCTGAAGCAGTACATAGTGAAATGAGACAACGTTTCTCCAGAACCATGGTGCTACATAAAACGGCAACAAGACAAACATGGAGCTGAGGACTGCTAAGTTGTCCTAGCAAAACACATAAAGTGCATCCTGTGCAACCTAGTGCAAACAGTGCAATAACACAAAGAGAAAGTGCAGATAGACATCTGAAGACAGTGCAAAAACAGAACACAAAACACAAAACAGCAGCGACCAGTAGCGGAAATGAATACAATTTACAACTGAAAGATGGAAACATGTCAAATCTAGCGAGTGTGTGTGCTCAGTTCAGTTTGTTGTGTGTGTGTTGAGGAGCCTCATGGCTTGGGGGAAGAAACTGTTCAAAAGTCTGGTTGTGAGGGCCCGAATGCTCCGGAACCTCTTCCCTGATGGCAGAAGTGTGAAGATTGGGTGTGAGGGGTGGGTGGGGTCGTCCACAATGCAGGTAGCCTTGCGGATGCAGCGTGTGGTGTAAATGTCCGTGATGGAGGGGAGAGAGACTCCAATGATCTTTTCAGCTGTCCTCACTATCCGTTGTAGGGCCTTGCGATCCGAAACGGTGCAGTTCCCGAACCAGGCAGTGATGCAGCCGCTCAGGATGCTCTCAATGGTTCCCCTGTAAAATGTAGTCAAAATGGGGGGCAGCAGATGGGCTTTCCTCAGCTTCCTCAGGAAGTAGAGACGCTGCTGGGCCTTTTTGCTGATGGAGCGGGTGTTGAGTGACCAGGTGAGGTTCTCCTCCAGATGGACACCAAGAAATTTGGTGCTCTTGACGATCTCCACTGACGCTCCATCGATGTTCAGTGGAGAGTGGTCACTCTTTGCTCTTCTAAAGTCAACAACCATCTCTTTAGTTTTCCCAACGTTCAGAGACAGGTTGTTGGCCTTGCACCAGGCTGAGAGCTGATGTACCTCCTCTCTGTACGCTGACTCGTCGTTCTTGCTGATGAGACCCACCACAGTCGTGTCATCAGCGAACTTGATGATCTGACTCGAGCTGTGCATCGCTACACAGTCGTGAGTCAGCAGAGTGAACAGCAGTGGACTGAGCACACAGCCCTGTGGGGCCCCAGTGCTCAGCATGGTGGTGCTGGAGATGCTGTTCCTGATCTGGACTGACTGGGGTCTCCCAGTCAGGAAGTCCAGGATCCAGTTGCAGAGGGAGGTGGTCAGACCCAGTCGGCTCAGCTTCCCAATCAGCTGCTGGGGAATGATGGTGTTGAATGCTGAGCTGAAGTCTATGAACAGCATTCGAACATATGAGTCATATGTTCTGTAGCAGCTGGAGTGAACATTACATGGCTACCTGATATTTAGCCTCGGAAATGCTTCTCAAAAGGAGGTTAGCGTGGATGACTGTGTCAACAAAACACAGGACAATCATACTTTGAGTCCAGAGTGAAACAACTTGCTTTTGCAGTTATTATATTTTAACTATTTAGGCAAACATTTTCTCTAACCCTAACCATGTTTATTCAGTGTTAAACCAAACCCACATGTCTTTGTGCCTTAGAGCAGTGATAGCAGCAACCATTTTTATACATGGGACCAAAAGGATGCCTGCTTCCCTTCATGGTGGTGTTCTTACAACAAACGCTCATATGGGTCATGTGAGAAGGTTGGGACAAACAAACTGTATGGGTTTTAAGGATGTAGAACTTGTTAATCGACAAGTGCAACACCGTGGTCTGGCAAGGCAAATCAAATTTAGTCCAGTGGGAGTTACTGAAGGACGCACGCAGCCCTTTGCAGTACCAGGCTACACAGATGAATGAAAGAACCATATATCCCATAAAACATGCAGTTCCTTTTTACCAAAAAGATCCTTCTTGATGTCCTTCCTCCATTTCCTTGGCATCACCCCAAGAGCTAATAACTGCCCTTGAAAAAAGCCAATACGCATTCAAATCAGTTAACTTGAAACACTGCAGTGAAATAAAGCAATGAATTATATCCTAAGAAGGAACTGTTATGATTTGTGCTTGGAAACAATCTGTTTTGTATCATAAAGAAAGGTAGGATCCCTGCCAAACCCAGCTTGTTGGCAGGCATTAGATCTGAGTAAATACTGTACAGTATGTCTTTGTGCTAATGAGAGTGGTGATTAAATTATTTTGAACAGCTACAAAATGCAACTTTCAGGAACTATTAGTTTGCATGCACCCAATTTTGTCTGAGCCGTCTCAGTTTTTTTTTTTTTTTTTTTGTTTGCTCTACCAACCTCTTTTGCAGTTTATAACACATTTCTTTCTTACACAATTACTTCACTTTACTAAATTTATTTGATATAATATATTGTCTGAAAAAGTAGTGTTCAGAGTGTGTTAGTGCTAAGGCTTAGGCTGCTAACTTTCAGTAAACATGACATGATGTTGTTATTGTGTCCACGAGGATGCAATATTTTGATGCTGCATTATGTGATGTTAATTATTTTAAGCCAAACCTTAATATTTGTACTAAACTTAACCATGTTTATTTTGTGCCTAAACCTAACCAAATCAATGTTTGCACTAATGTTTTTTGGATGAACAATTTACATCATCCACCTTATGGAATTTCCAAAGATGCCTGCTATCGTAAGGACACTCTAAGTTAACTGACTTTGTGTCACTTCCCATTAAATAAATATCATTCTGCATTTCTGTATAAAATATACAATAATACAACTTTTTAAAGTGAGCGATGGCTTAGCTCATGTGGAACTTTTGCTAACGCATGGCAAAAGGTTCAGATCTGTTTGTTTTTGACATGATTGCAGGTAAAGGGTTGGGTCAGGTACATACGTTTGTGTACGTCTGTGTACAGGTGGAGGTTTGCAAGATTCAACCCATACAGGACTCTGCTATTTGCAAGAATGTGCCCATGTGAACTATCCCTTACAAAAACCAGTTGGTCAACCCCAAAATGTTTGAGTGGTTTAAAAGTGCATACACCTACTTTACCAGCCTACACCATGGGTGTATGAATCATGTACTATGTTTAACGTGGACCGAAATAACACTTGTGGTGATTGGTTAAAGTAGATGAATTATAGACTGTAAGAGCTCTAAATGATGCTGCGTGATTGAACATTCACTGCCAGTTTGATTCTTAATTAATGAGATAACCGGTAAGTATGTCAAGTCAAGTCAAGTCAAGAAGCTTTATTGTCATTCCAACCACATATAGCTGAAGCAGTACATAGTGAAATGAGACAACGTTTCTCCAGAACCATGGTGCTACATAAAACGGCAACAAGACAAACATGGAGCTGAGGACTGCTAAGTTGTCCTAGCAAAACACATAAAGTGCATCCTGTGCAACCTAGTGCAAACAGTGCAATAACACAAAGAGAAAGTGCAGATAGACATCTGAAGACAGTGCAAAAACAGAACACAAAACACAAAACAGCAGCGACCAGTAGCGGAAATGAATACAATTTACAACTGAAAGATGGAAACATGTCAAATCTAGCGAGTGTGTGTGCTCAGTTCAGTTTGTTGTGTGTGTGTTGAGGAGCCTCATGGAAGTCCAGGATCCAGTTGCAGAGGGAGGTGGTCAGACCCAGTCGGCTCAGCTTCCCAATCAGCTGCTGGGGAATGATGGTGTTGAATGCTGAGCTGAAGTCTATGAACAGCATTCGAACATATGAGTCATATGTTCTGTAGCAGCTGGAGTGAACATTACATGGCTACCTGATATTTAGCCTCGGAAATGCTTCTCAAAAGGAGGTTAGCGTGGATGACTGTGTCAACAAAACACAGGACAATCATACTTTGAGTCCAGAGTGAAACAACTTGCTTTTGCAGTTATTATATTTTAACTATTTAGGCAAACATTTTCTCTAACCCTAACCATGTTTATTCAGTGTTAAACCAAACCCACATGTCTTTGTGCCTTAGAGCAGTGATAGCAGCAACCATTTTTATACATGGGACCAAAAGGATGCCTGCTTCCCTTCATGGTGGTGTTCTTACAACAAACGCTCATATGGGTCATGTGAGAAGGTTGGGACAAACAAACTGTATGGGTTTTAAGGATGTAGAACTTGTTAATCGACAAGTGCAACACCGTGGTCTGGCAAGGCAAATCAAATTTAGTCCAGTGGGAGTTACTGAAGGACGCACGCAGCCCTTTGCAGTACCAGGCTACACAGATGAATGAAAGAACCATATATCCCATAAAACATGCAGTTCCTTTTTACCAAAAAGATCCTTCTTGATGTCCTTCCTCCATTTCCTTGGCATCATCCCAAGAGCTAATAACTGCCCTTGAAAAAAGCCAATACGCATTCAAATCAGTTAACTTGAAACACTGCAGTGAAATAAAGCAATGAATTATATCCTAAGAAGGAACTGTTATGATTTGTGCTTGGAAACAATCTGTTTTGTATCATAAAGAAAGGTAGGATCCCTGCCAAACCCAGCTTGTTGGCAGGCATTAGATCTGAGTAAATACTGTACAGTATGTCTTTGTGCTAATGAGAGTGGTGATTAAATTATTTTGAACAGCTACAAAATGCAACTTTCAGGAACTATTAGTTTGCATGCACCCAATTTTGTCTGAGCCGTCTCAGTTTTTTTTTTTTTTTTTGTTTGCACTACCAACCTCTTTTGCAGTTTATAACACATTTCTTTCTTACACATTTCTTCCATTCTGTCTTTCTTCTACTTCTTGGTATTTATATACAGTATCTTTGCTCCTCTTTTCTTTCTTGCCTCTCTTGCCCATCTTTCTCTCTCTGCACTATGGAGTTATTTCAGTGCCACTCATCCAGTCTGAGGGGCAACAAAAGAGCCTGGGAGCCTGAAATCGATTACTCTCTCAGGCGGAGAGTACAGACACCTTCTCTGCTGGTATCATCCTCTTCCATTACTGACAATCCTCTTTCTCTGCTTTTGTGTCTCTAAACCTATTAATCTATCCACATTTCTGTTTCTCTACGTTTTATTTTTGTCTCTCCCCATATTTCTCTCTCTTCTCTCATCTTGTTACTCCTCTCTTCTCTGTTTGTGTACAATAGTACCTTAATTCTATTTAAGCTCAGCACAAAGATTGAAAATAGAGCTAATGAAGAAGTGGCTCACTGCTGGAAAAAAAAAAAAAAATTACACATTCATGAAACAGCTCCAGTAACATCCTGGACATTTCGGTGCCATGCTGGAGCCATGTTTTAGTACAGTTAGTACATAACCTGATCATTATCACATTCTTTTTGATGACTCTACATCAGACGATCTTTGCTTTCACTGTAACAAGGACTCTGTGTTGAGCCGAGCCTTTAATTCATGGCGGTCTTTACCATAGCTGAAATTGCACAGTGCTACATGTCAAGTGGGACAATTTAAATAAAACGCTTTCACTTTTCAATATCTCATCATCCCTTTATGGTGATCTATAAAATGTCCTTTGGGGCAATTCCTCTCAAAATGAGAGTATATAAGAAGCAAAAAGTAAAACTGTTCATGGATACAATCTTCTTTGTCAACATTAATATAAACCAGTATAATATTAAGTAGTACATCTGAAGTACATTTTTTAGTCTTACACTCCTCTTCATGATACATTATTTTTAACAGGAGACACATCTGGACTGTGGGCAGGCCAGTGAAGCACATGCACTCTGTGTCTAAAAAGCCGCACTGTTACAGCAAATGCACAATGAACCCTGGCATTTTCCTGCTGAAATGTCCACCGACAGGACAGACATTATGTTGATGGCAGCATATGTCTTTGTGTCTCTACATTCGTAGTACATTTCCACTGAGAATCCGTCTGCATAACAGAATTCCAGGTTGCATTGCTGGATGCAGCAGCAACCTGGGTAAAGTCTCAAAGGTTTTCCAAACTACTCTCATGCCCATGTGGCAAAGAGAAACACAAAATACAAATTAAGATAAAAAGGCTAGATTGACAGTCAGGCTTATTCTGTGTACACAGTATAGTTGCATGCGTCCAGTCACAATAATGGCTATGTTGCATCCAGGATTACCTGTAGGTATCGCTTGCATTCCCCAGTCAGCTGTATTTGTCAGCACCTGTCTGTTGGTCTACAGGTGTGAAATTACATCCTCCACCTTCTTTTGTCACAGCTGTGACAAACTGTACACTGCAGCACAATAGCTTCACTTTAGTACACAGGTTTGCCTTTATCACTGTCTTCTATACTGTATGAGTACAAGATATGTTTTGTTTGTAGGACATTAACCCTTTGAACCCAGCACAGGCTGCTGACAAACCGTACACTTCACCGTGTTGTGAGTTTATGGGGGCCAGCACAGGTTTGGCCATGTGCATTTAATTCAACCACACTCCTGTACTGTGTCTCATAGCTGTTCTAGCTTAGACAAAATAGTTATCTTTACCAAGCCAGCAACAGTGTGAACTGTATGGTTGAACATTTACTTGTTTTGAGTAAAGCTGTAAGGGTTTTGACATAAACCAGGCTCAAGGAGGACATGACAAGGTATTGGTTAAAAACAAGTGTATTTTAAAGAGTTTTAGAATTAGTGACTGTGGGATTATGGGCAATGGGCAAATTAGAGAATGGGTAACTTACTGTGAAAGATTGTTCTGTATCAGGAAGTAAACAGGACGTGAATAGCGGGAGCTGAGCATGGTGATCCAGAGCAGGAATTATAAACTTCTTCTTCTTTTCCATTCAGCTGTTCCTTTTCAGGGGTCACCACAGCAAATCATCTTCCTCCATTTAATCCTATACTCTGCATCTTCTTCTCTCACATCACCTTCCTTCTCTAGTCTTCCCTGTCATACTCCCAACATTCAAAAAGTCTACACTGTCAATCCTACACTCTTGCCTTGCATCTACTTCCTGACCATATCCTGTAAGTCAACAGCACTGTTAAAGGTCGTTGTTAACCCAGGCAGAGACCGATCCGGTATGGAAGTCGTGTACTAATACACGATTTGCTGTTTGGTTTGGCAAATGTTTAATGTCGGATGCCCTTCCTGACACAACCCTCTGCACTTATCCAGACTTGGAACTGGCACAAGATAACACTGTAACACAATTGTACCACCTTGTAGTTACATTGATTACATGTATTATAAACTCCCAATAAACAGTGGTCAGGTTGTTATCAAGGTTAACCTCAGAGAGAAGCAAACAATGTCCAGAAATCCAAGAAAAGAGTCTAAGTGAACGGAAAATGGTCAGATCAGAAGAGTATCAGAGAGGGGACGAATGCCAGTTTTAGGCATAGAGTCAAAGGTCAGGTGAGCAGTACGGGTTGGCAACGAAAGGGTTCTCAGGTTTGCAGGTATCACAACGGCTGGATAGTGGTTTCAGTGGTGCAATCTGGCAGGTAAATGTGGAGTGCAGACCTGTTCACCTGTGACAGAAGCTTAAAACTAACCTAAGACAATCAAGTACAGCAAAAAATGTAGCTATTACACTTATAGACCAGAGAGAGGCATGATCTCCACCCACTCTTGCAACATCTAATGTAATTTGCCAATGCTGAAAGGAGCACACATGAATATATTTTATCTTCATTCAGATTTTTCTATAAATACTTACTTAATTTATGAAGACTTTGGATGGTCTTTGGTGTGTGAATGGGACAAAATGACCGCTCACTTATCCCAGTTTATTCTTTCATTAAACTTTTTTCAACTATTTGTGGATTTTGACAAAAACCTAAACACCTAAATAGCCAAGTTAAACTTAACTATAATAAAAACAGACTTGAACATGAAGGGTTGGATTTCAAAAGTTGACACTTTGAATGATGAGGAAACCATGTAGTATGTAGGCCTACAGCATCAAAGAGAAACAAGCAGGAATCTTGAAAAAGTAAAACATCCAAAACCATTCAGTAGAACACCATAAAAAACAAAAAATCTAAATTGTTAATTAGACTGAAATGTAATAATACAAATAACAATAAACAATTCCCCAGTGTATTTTGGATGAATAAATACTAAATCAGAAAATTCTCGGATATCATAATTAAACACAGATAACAACACACTGAGACCAGTCACCATGGCAATGTGTCATGAACACGACCAGCTGATTCCAGAGATGTGTGGGAGAACCAATCTAATTAGCGCTGTTCTGTAAATAGTTGATGTTTCTGAGACTGCTATAGTCTCTCATTTTATTCTACAGTAAAAAATAAAAGAAAAAAAGATACAAAGAATAAGTAAATACTAAATTCTTTTTTTCCCAGTTAGAACCACACTGTAGCTTTAGAGCAGTCCTGTGTGTGTTCTCATTTTCCTTCATAGTATGAACAGACCTCTTAAAGTCAAAATGCAGGTAGGAGGTAGATCAATGCACAGTCTCACCCCATTTTAATCAGGGTCTGTAATATTTGAGAATGGATGAGCTCAAATGATTAATTCTCTCAGAAACAGAAAGGGTGATGTGAATAATGTGTGTTGTATATAAATGCAATAATAAATAACAAACAGGATATCTGACCAGTTTGCAACTGTACCTCAGTCGTGCTTATCAGCCTTCTTGGTTTCTGTAGCCAGCTGTGGCAGCCTAGTTTAAAATACAACTAGAACTCCAGAGAGTTTGGCTGAGACACGTTCTGTTTTCTTCTCTTAGTCTCCAAGGACTTCTGGGTTTTATGTACTACATCTCCGTCAGCCTTTGTTGCTGAGAGCAGCATTTCAATGACTTCCTGGGAATATCTGCACAGAGGATGTATCGAACAACTTCACATTTAATAACATGTTGTCAGATTCACACGTTAAAGTGCAGATGTATGAGCTACCTGTATGACTCTACCTCTGAGAAAAGTGGCAATAGAGTAGGTGACAGTGAGGACTGAAGCGCTGAGGGTCACCAGGGCCGGATGTCAATTTGTTTTTAGGGTTCAACTTTGGACACAATGCACTATGGGCATCTCTTCGAGACCAAGCTCACCATTGAATCTGTGTTTACTAATGCAGCCTACCCACAGTTCAGTTGCTAAGGAGTAAGAACATGCAATGACTCACCAGCTTATGTTACTAGTAGGATGGATAATAAGACAACAGTATCTAGAACCTTAAAAAAGTAAGGTAAGTGAGTCATAACTCACCTGGGAGAGGTGCCTCCCAACACACAAAACAAACCGGGGATCAGACAGACTGCAGTAGGTCCACATCTTTTGTGACCTCATAAAAACGCACAGCGCCTGAGACTGGTGTTTCCAAGTGATGGCACCATCAAAGTTGGTGTGTAAAGACAATTTGGCCCACACTTAACAAGACATCTCAACAAATATTGGATTGGATTGAAATTGAATTCAATCCTGAATTCTGAATTGAATTCCTCACCAGAGGAAAAAGACATACTGATACCTGCATCAGTGATACCTTAATGTTTAATTTAGCTGTAATAATAATGCCCTCTTTTGTCTGACCAATAGATCAAAACCTAACAAAGTCATTGTAGAAAACGATCTAATCTTCACATTTTACAAGCTGGAATTTGTCTCATTTGTAGACACTTATACTAAATCTTCTTAGGTCCAGCACCAGGAAGAGCTAAAAAACATTGCTGTGGATAGAATACTTTGCCTAGACTGCTGCAACTGCAATTCGACCCCAGTTAAAATTGCACAAATGGAATGGTAGGATCTTGTGTTCCAGCATTAAATTGATTTGATTAATGATTAATTAATCAATCATTAACCGTAGAGACCGAACAGCTGTATAATTAGAAAAGAAATTTCCTAGCAGTGATAAATGTAGCTGCAGGCACTTCAGTGAAGAATAACCCATGTCACATGACCTAGCAATATCACACAAACCTAAACAAAAGCATATATAGAATCTATCTGCATTGCTTTTTTAGTAGATAACTTACCATGATCAATCAAATTCACTATTATAGCCATTATAAAGTAAAAAAAAAAAAGGATTGTCTGTCTTAGAAGGCTAAGGCTCATAGCCTTACTATATATAATAAAGGAGTCAAGTGAAATGAGTGTAGGACAGCGGGAGAAACAGAAGATACAATGACAGAAATTGATAAAGTGAGGAGAGGTGAAATCACACACCCACACAGGAAAGTAGAAAGAACACCAATCACAGAGATCAGCAGTTATTCAATATCCAAAATAAAATGAAGAGGACATTAATAGTCACTAACAATCTTCTGAGGAACTCGAACGTCCAATCCGTCCGGGGCACTTCGCTGCTGCTGAGTTAATTTACTGTAATGATTTCCCACAGCTAGCCGAGGGCCTACAGTCTGAAATGAACTGGGAATCTTATCTGTTTCAGTTGCTGTTGCACTTCTACAAAGACTTATGAGATTACCCCGCCAGGATGCTTCCTCATACCATTCCGTTCACAATACTGTATCTATAGAAGTTTAATTGTAAGAAATTGTGTTCTGCATGTTTATGACAATAGGAAAGTGCATCTGATTAGGTCAAAATCAAGCAAAAAAAACAAAACAAACAAAGACATATCTGTAGTAAATCTCTCAAGTCACATTTGCCACCTACTCGTAGCACAAATTAACAAAGAAAATGCAGTGTTTCAATCCATTGCTGTAACTAGGAGCAGAGTTCACTGAGTATAAGAATCAATTAAACTAGTTGTTAAGTTAGATAAAATAGTAACAGAGAATGAGGACTGTGTAGTACCCAGTATTATTTCCCAATTTAATGTAGAGCTTTGCCTCGGATTTTTAATGGCATTAAATTAGGTGGAGTTTTTTCTAGAACATGTCTGATAGCATAATTGTCAGCTGACTCATTATAAGGGCGCCTGTCATGCTCTCATTTATTTATTTATTTTATTAAGTTTTTTTTTTAATAGTTTAAAAGTTTTGTTAAATAATTTTTCATATCTCACCATGGCCTGGTGATAGGAACAGGCATCTTTTTTTTTTTTTTCTTTTTAAAATTCTCCCAAGTGTCTCCTTGAACCCTAATGGTTCACTTTGGCCTTAAAGTTTTTTGTTGTTTGTTAGTTTTTTTGCAGGTATAATTTAAAAAGAAAAAGCTTAGGATTTTAAGTGGTTTTGAAAAGAGCACCCATAAAGCTTAAATTATAATGGAAAAATTTAATGGAAAATGACATTTAATTCCTGGTTTCGTGCCATTTTTTCCAAACTGTAATGTGCATACAGATACTGTACTGAAACATAACTTATTCCAGAATAACTGTTCCCATGTTGGCGTTTTAGCCCTCACCAGTCCTCTCAACAACTGTTGTCACAGGCCTTACTGTAGGACTCAGTCTAGCTGTTTATCAGTAACTCCCTTATGACTTTCAGATTTTCCCATTTCTGTATTTCTCTCCTCACCTCCCCTTCTCTCTCTCCTCCTTTTCTCCACCCATACCACTAATCTGTGTTTACTCCATCTCTTGAATTATCACTGCTGTGATCTAAATCCATTATAAAGACTCAGAGCATTTTTTTTTTTCAAAAAAGCTCGATAACTGTCTGACTCAAGAGTGAAAAGCAATGTGAGGTGTAAATAAATAAATATTTCTGACCACAATCTTTGGCGCAAGGCTATTAAAGAAAACTCGACGTCTGTCAGACTACAAATGGCTATTTCATGGGGAGATAAAACAATGTCTAAGTAATTTTCTCATTTGTATGCAATTGCTACAAACCCAATAAACAGGAAAGTAATTACACTGGCAAATAAATTATTTATATGAGTCAATGAAAGCCTATTCTTATTCCCTGTACAGTCAGTGTACGGGGCAGTTGTAAAGCAAACTTTTTCTGCAGATCTGCATTTGCCATTACCCTATGTATATGATTTTGTGACATTGAATCCAAATAAATGCAATTAGCCAAAACTTACTTATCACTTTTACTCTCTCATTTTCAGTTTTAGTGCAACTTCGGTTGCTTCTACAAAAGTCCACCCCAAAGTTCTGAATATAACAATTGTTAAAAATCAAAAGTGTTATATCTATAGGTGTGTTTATCATTATCAGCTCAAGGTTACTTTGACTTGCAATGCTTTGTCAGCTCGCCCATGGATGAAATAAAAAAGCTGCAATGCTCTACTTTTTTGTGCTGAGTTTGAAGTACTGCAGAAACAGAGATGGGGCTACTTCAGGCTAGATGCTGTTGATGTTGAAATGGAAAAGGCACCGCTGAGTTTACGGAAGTATTCCAGTAGCTACATAGCCTAACAGAACAAGATTAAATATCAGCAACTATGTACAGAGTCATTTTCCTGCATGTGGTTTATCAGGAAACAGAGCGAGTAAAAGTCAAAGAAACAAAAGAACAGAGTACAAGGAATGGAGTGATACTGTAACTCTATTACGAATAAATACCAAAAACATAAAACCAGCTAATAGATATCAAACTTTAAACTCAAATCTGGCCATACACATTGCTGTGTTAAAGTGATATCAATTTAAAATACTTTCATATCTTCTACTCACTGACTCTTTAGGTCCTTATACACTAAACATCTCTGCTTCTAATGAGACACAGCAAAAGGGAAGAATATATAGCTGTATTACTGTTTATTCTTTGAAAAGAAAAAGTCAATTTAATAAACCACAACTCAATATTAACAGCCCAATTTTAGTGCTTTAAAACGAATGAACTAATGATCTGAAGCTCCCCAGTTATCACTCCTTAATCACAGACTTAAACATTTTAAAGAAAACCAAGTGCATGATGCTGTTGGCCCAACATCTCTCTTACAATGATAGTTAGAGCAATGCATGGATGTAATCCCATGCTGTTATCTATTCTTAGCACTGTAGACATGGGTTCCTAGTGCTTCTATTGTCCATGTCACTTGGGGAAATAGTCGGTTTGGTTTTGATGAGGGTTGTTCACTTGATTAGAAATCAAGCATTATGTAAATAACCCTAGTTTCATGAATGAGAGTGTGGTGGAACACCACAAAGCATGGCATAGTGTCTAAGTGTCTGAGGGAACAGAAAATAGATTTATATGTAGTCAATTTGACTTGCAGGTTACTCTTATACATCCATTGAGCAAGTTTGGGTCCATTGTCTTACTTAAGGACACTTCGACATGTGGCCAAGAGGAACCAGGAATTGAACTACTGACCTAACAGTGGACAAGTTGCTGCAAAATAGATCCGCATTACCTAGAAATCCAACTAAAAAGTTGCACTCTGTTAAGATGAAGACCTGGCTAATATTACCAGTTTGAATGGTGAGGACTGACGTCTGTCGACAGCATAATGTCAGTGCTAAGAGTGATGTGGAGTGCTGTTCCTGTGATCATTTTAAGAATTCAGCAGCTGTAAGAACATACATGGATTGACTAAAATGATTTGTAGCCTATTTACGACTATTCTTTAAATAATAGTCATGAAATCTTTAAATAATATCCATATTATTTTTGTCCCCCATACTAAGACTTTGAATTAGTGGCAGGATGCACGCTCAGGCTAAACTGCAGGTGTTGAAATTGACAGCATTTTTGCATATAATTACAGACACACAAAACATCCATCCTTATTTTAGTAGTGAAACTTTGCTTAACTATAGTGCATTAGCCTATATTTAGTTACTTTATGACAAACTTCATACGCATTGTTGGGGAAGGAAATTCTATGTATATATATTGTGTGAGCTGCCTGGTCACCTAACTTAAGCAGAATCAAAAGTAGCTGGCTGAGAAAACAGTCAAAGTTCATTTAATGTAACGGCCACATCCTATGAAAAGGGCACAAAAAGACAAACAACTGGTTTAATAGACAGACAAAGAAATTGTAAGCGCTCCATCTTTCTTTCCAGCCACCACAACCACAGGGTCATGCGAGGATTCTTTCTAGGGGACGTGTAGCAATTAATGCGTTGGCGGCATTGATTTGTGTAAAATCGCTGCGCAAACACACTCACATTCAGATCTGTCCTTAGCTGTGGACTCATACTTTTTGGTCCACAGTGTCTTGCCTAAAGTTTATATAATTGCATAATTATATTCATGAAATCTTTGCAGATGCTCACTCATTAATAATGTGCTTCTGGTCTCTAATATTACTTCCATCAAACCTATCTATCAAGGTGACTGCACTCCGGCTTTGGTTCTTCTTCCATTGCTGTGTATTGTTCTGTCTTGTTTAGACAGAGAGAGTCATCTGTTAGATTCTCAGTGTGCCTTGCTATAAATCCTAAGCTAATAGTATCAGTTAGCTAGATCAAGTTGCTTTTATGGGAAGTACTTATGAAGGGCTGTCAAGAGGACACAGCGGCTGTAAATTTAAAACAGTCAACTTTGTTGATTTCTCATCCACTTCCTTTTCTTTTTATGGGCCTGTTGGCTTCACTGTGAATCTGGACACACACTGCTGGGTGTAACATCTTGATCTCACAGCAGGAGCAACGGATGTCGAAAGGATTAGCTGTAGATTTTATTTTAGCAGCATCCCCTCTGCCGTCAGCACTTGTAGAGCTTGTCTGAGCTGGAGCTCCCGTGGCACGTGCTCGCTGTGTTACTCACAGATGTAGATGAACATTTGGGCTAAACGGATTGTCGAATTGCTGAAGTTTGCAAATAGAGCATTTGGCAGCATCTGAGGAAGTGTGTGTAAAAGTAGACCAAATGTCAAATTAATAAGGTTGATAAATACACACAATGCACAATGTGCAGTGTACAACTAGTGTATCCTGTTAAATGTCAAATGAGTGTTTGCAATCTTTACTCAGCTTTACTGGGAAAGTGTGGATCAAAAAAATTACAGATAAGGGCAGTTGTTTCTGTTTTATTTATCGTTAGGTTACTGATATGGTGAAATTACATAGTAAAGCATAGTGATAGCCTGAAGAAATATACAATAGATTTGGACTTAAGAGTTGCAGCTGCAGCAACAACCTCAGATGCAAGAACATTCTTTAACAGCATTCTTACATGGAGCAGACCAAAAGGCTGACAACACCACTGTCAATTCAGTCCAACTACTGTAGCTGTGACTGCTTTTTGACACTTGCTTCACTATGTCAGATACATAGAGACATACATAGAGAGGATTTTCATGGTTTTCTGCATTAATTTGTCATAAAATGTGATCTGACTTTCATCTAAGTCATTAACAAATGTAATGTGCCTAAAGTAATAACACACACACACAATTCTGATCTTTACCGTCTTTATTGAGAACAACCATTAAAACATCATAGTGCAAGTGGAAAAAGTATGTGAACACCTCAAAAAAGCTAAATGGAGTCAGGTGTTAGTATAAGTTTAGAGTTGTGGAATGGAGCTACTTCAACTGACAAAAAACACTCCAACAGCTGAAAAGGGTTACAAAGTGATGTCAAAGTCTACATTTAGGAAAACAATCAAGAAATGGAGACACTTTGGGACTGTGGTTACTCTACCAAGAAGTGGGTGGTCACTCAAAATGACTCCAAGAACACAACATACAATACAATACAAACATTTTGACTTATGTTTCCAAGTCTGACTCTGCCTGTAGGTGTCATGTCCACAGCACTCCATGATCAGGCTGTATTGTTGAAACTTTCATTCTCTTTTTTGACAGTGAGATTTAAGTGAAGATCCCGACAATACCCATTCTCGATCCCATTCTCATTCCTGGGATGTCACATAATTAAGCATTGTCATTTCATAATAAAACTCAAGGTACCCTCTTGCAACGTTATGAGACACAGAGTGATTTCAATCAATTACATAATAACCATGATGCACTAAAATTAGACATGTGGGGCCATGTTTGACCCAAAGTCCATCAAGAGCAGGATAAGGTGGTTGCTTGGCTCAGAAACATCTTTTTTTTCACAGGATACAGAGAGTTCAAGTCCTGGAATAAATAAGTCCTTTTAATTTAAGCCCTTTTAGCCTTAAATACTTTAATTTCTTTTCCATCTGAAGAACTGCTGGTTTCTGTTTGTGCACCAATATAACCATGATAATTAATTCATTAATAAGCATCTAAATGAATCATTTATGCTATGCTAATGCCCTATTTGTTAGGTCTCTTACACAAGTTCTTGCATTGCAAGAAAACAGCCCTGATACACATTTACTGCATGAACGGGTTAAAGCATAAATACAAGAGATCTTGGTCTTGGACTTGGATTTTTCCTTGCTTTCAGAGAGCTTTAAAATTAGAAGCACATAAAATACGAGTGGCATGAATTGCTCTGACAGTAATTACGAAACAGGAAGAAAATGATTGTACATGCAGTTCATGTAAATGCATAAAATGGACAATAATATAATGCATAATCCACTATATGTTATCATTATTGTTGTTGTTGTTCTTATATTTTTCTTTGAATCCTCCATTTGATATAAACGCAGTTTCGTCCATGTTTTTAAAGTCTAGACTTCCTGTGAAATGTTTAAACCCCCACTCCCGTAACACAGGCCAGCGCTGCAGGTTAAATACCAGGGCCCAAATAAATCTGTCCCATCCATCAAATATTGACTTCATGGCTCACATTAAAGCGTGAGTCCTGAATTTTAAGAAGGCAGCTGTATTGATCAGCCACCAAGACTCTCTCAAGCCGTGCGCAGAAGTCAAGTTTACTACAGTATTATTGTTTGACGGGAACTGGCAGCAGCCTCCTGTTGACATATTTACCAAAGCGCAACTTGATGCAAACCATCAATAAATGCACCATGTTCCAAACTGCTTCTTATTTTTACCCTGGGAGCATTCTAAAGTCCCTTGGCTGTTGTGCATTAAATGTAGGATGGAAAAGATTTTGGTCTCTATTGATTTGCATCTGAATTGCTAAAAAACTGTGCAATGAGACGTGCATTAAGATAAACTATGTAATGGCAGAAAGCTTGGTTGTATATATTTTTTGTGAACAAATCTAAAAGTCTGTTTATGTGGAAACAGTCCCAAGCCTATTGTTTCCTACTGAAGACATGTATCTTTGAAAAGGGATAAGTATAGTGTCCCTGATTTCAACAGCTTTCTGAAACCCAAATGCCCCAAGTTCAAACCTGACTCCTCTCACTATTGTTTTTGGACATCTATTGAGTATTCACAACAGCAGAGTGTATGTTAAGTGACAATAAGTGAGTATGGTGGGGTATGAACATGTCATGCACTCCAACAATGTGTCTCACTTATGCTTTTAAAACATTTTTGGAATAATAGACCTTGACAGTGGGTCATTAAAGCCCTGCACATTGTGAAGTAGGACCTCAATGGATCAGAACATAATTCCTCAAAACATTCTTGAATAATATTTGCACTGTAGCTAGTAGCATTATCCAGCTGAAAGAGTCCACTGCTATCAGGGAACCTTGTTGCCATGAAGGGCATTTGGTGCAGTTCACCAATATGGCTTTGTCTAACCATAAATTGACATGTCACATTAATGACAGCACAGCCATCTTCTTACTCAGCCACTATCGAAATGTACAGAAGTCTGTTAAAAACAGCTGGTACACATTCAACTATTCAGTCGCTGCTGCCCAAGAGCTCCAATACGGTTTCAGGGTGTGTGCTCCATATGAACAAATTGTGTTTAAATATTGAAGTTCAGTGACACCTCTCTCTGAGGGTAAGCACAACCTACAGCATCTGCAGCCTCTGCTGGGCCACTCATCACATTCAGTGTCAAGCCTCTCTTGAGCTGCTTCACTGTAATAACTCACATCCTGTGGCAATCTGTGTGAAATGGCCTTGACAGCTGTGTGTGTGTGTGTATGTGTGTGTGTGTGTTAGTTAGGGAGATTCATTCCTTACACTGCAGAAATCTTTATATATTTGGCTGTTTTAAACCTCTGGGAGTGTGTGTTTGTTTTTCAGACTCACTTTCAGTCAGAGGTTACGTACATATTCCATGTACACACATACATGTTAACTCACATGTGTTGATATATTTTAACATACATACTAGCAACAGTATGTCTTCACTGGAGGTACCTCGGTTGATGGATAGCAGCTTTAGCTATGATGCTGTGTGTGTGTGTTACAGTCAGCTACATCTCCAGACGTAGCTTGTAGGGTCTCTGGGATTGTTCTATAGCTAGAGAGAGTGATTAATTGTGACCATCACGTGTTTGTGTGTGTGTGTTGTGTGTGTGTGTGTGTGTGTGTCAGCTCCATAACTTGTGGGGTCTTAGGGATACTTCCACAGTGAGTTGATGTATGGTCTTTAGGGGGGGGGAGAAAAGTGCTGAGGGTGAGTGTGTTTGTGTGTGTGTGTGTGTGGAGGGAGAGAGAGAGAAAGAAAGAGAGAGGGAGCACAATGTGCCATGGTTGGGAGCAAGCAACATGAGTGATGGACAGAATTCCTCAGTTACATCAATCTGCTTTACTTACTTGCACCCCCCCCCCCCCCACCCCCCCCCCCCCCCCCCCCCCCACCCCCTGTGGAAATTGAATGTGATAAGATGATGGCCGGCACACTTCCTTGGCCTCTCTCTCTTCATCTGTGGTTCAGGGACTAAACAGGACAGGAGCACAAGAAGCATGAGCTGCCTTAAGTTCAACTGGGATTAAAACTGCAGAAACGTGCTTGTTTTCCTTGCATTTATTAATTTCAAATATCAACACAATGTTGTCAAGTGATTTGCTTCCTAAACACACAGCAGTTATTATCATTCTCTTGAAGTCGTGTCTCTGTCTGCATATGTCTGTATTTTAGCTGCCTTTGGTTCCTACCAACCTCTGAGGAATATTAGCTGCTCTGTAAATTATATGTTCAACAGCTGGTTGCTGCAGATTGTTCACACATACAGATACAATGTAGATGTCAAAAGCAAATGGTGAATCTGTATTTTAGGGGTGGTGCTGTGTTAGGTGTTTAATTTACATCTTCTGCTTTGACTAGACAGCTGTTTGCCAACATATCTGCCACCATGGTAGTGATCCTTTTGAATCTGCCATGCTCTGCAGGGGGTATTCCAAGTGTCAGACATAGTTTTGGATGATCTGTTGGTTCATCAACAGTCCTCCAGAAATAATCTAGCAGGGCACTTGTCATGCAGTTGTCATGTTTGAGCCCTGAAATTCAAAATCAAAAGGCCTATTTTTTTTAGATTAAATAATTAAATTACTTTGCAATTAAACAGAAGAGCTATTATTATTATTATTGTATTATTATTTGCAAAGCAGCAACAGGATTGGAATCATTTCATAAATTGTGACCAGATAGTTACAGTATGATTAACTATGACTTATGGCATATGCCATGTCTGTCTAGTCCCTTGTCCTTTTTTAAAGCATATCTCCGGTCTCTGATGTCTTTTATTAGATGATGCATGATGCACACAGCACTCACATTTCAGAGGAGGATACTCATTATCTGTTTTGATACCATTTCCTGAGAGCAGTTGAGCTGGAAAGTTATGCACTAGTTCCTGTTACATTAGAATCTACAGAACTGTTAGCGGTGGCCATCCTCATTATACAGCCTCCATAAAGGAGCCAGAAAGTTTAGAATACAACATCATCAGCAAGAACAATAAGCGCCTAATGTTAGCAATAAACTATGCTCATTTTTTCTAACAGGGTCAAACCACTGGATGGGTGGGTCTGGTCCTCTGGGGTCTGTCCATGACACTGGTGCTGTTTATTACTATTAAATGAGCCCTGTAATTTTGTCAGATTGTGACAGTATGTAAGCTAGTTGACCATGAGGTGTCATTAAGGTAATAAAAAAGAAAAAAATATATAATGCTCATGTACTTGACACACTATTGCATTAACATTATGAAAAGACAAGTATTCTTCATTTGTATTCTAAATGAAAAGGGTGAGATCTAACCTTGATTCAACTGTTAATGGTGTTCACTATGTAAGCTAATGTAGTGTGTTTATTTTTTGTTTGAGTTAATTATTCAACCACTTGGAATTAATTTCCTTTATTTGAGTGTCCGACCCAATATAACTGTGAAGGCTTTAATTAAACTTTTAAATGAACAGATATTATTGTGCAGTGCTGGAAAGTTTTCTCTAGCTTTGTCCAAAACAACATTGAGAGATATTTCTTGCTGAAAAACAAAAACAGACCTTGATCTTTTCTCAGGGCTGCCTAAAGTGCTGTAGCCTGAGGGATGAACCATCCAAATCCCAAAATATCAAATACTAAGCCTGTGGCCCATACCTGCAGGGAGTAAAGCTCTAAAGCTCACACCTTCTAACCAGAGGATTCAAACTAGTGGTTGGACAGTTGTGCAGATGGTGCAAACAATGTTGACGTGTTGAACGTGTACACTATAATCCAAAGATAGATCCTGTGGTCAGTGAATTCAGAGAACACACTAATCATATAATAAGCTGTGTCTTTTTGTGAAATAGCAAAGTCAAAGGATTATTATGTTTATACATTACCACAAATGTTAATGTATAAACATAAATGTGTATACATAATCAGCCTGTTGTCCTAACCTAAACCTCATCAATAGTGCACAGCTCTTTGCTCATCCATCTAGCAGCATACAGAACTGGAGCAGAACTATAGAAAATATAGTAATAAAAATTGCACTGTACCCAAGGGATGTCTAGATCTTTATTTATTAATAATCGTACATCATCACAAATGTGCAAGCTACGTGTTTCATCTTGTGGCTTCCTCAGACTTGCTAAAGCTAATTCTGCCCATAAACTCAAAACCCAAGTCTTAATCTGTAAAGCAGCATTTCTATAAGTATACTAGATGACGTGAATGCAGTAAAACAATACCTACCACAGCCGTCAATGAAACAAATCAGTTGGCTTGAGATGCTTGGCTATAAGATGAATGCCAGCTTGTGCCCTAAGAAGTAGTATCTTCAATGGAGAAGAAGGTTAGAGGCCAAAACCAAGGCAGCACGGAGTGAAGTTAGCCAACTATCAGAACTACAAAAAGTAGTAGTAGTAGCATTTTTAAGTACCCCTTTCTTCAAAACACGAAGAAAGGGGTACTTAAAAATGCAAAGACTCACAGCCTCGGCTAACCGCTTAAAGAGGTACTCCGGAGATATAGGAGTCAGGAGAATAAACCAGATGTTCTCTACCGAGCCATCCAAGATGGGGAACAGCACAAAAGCAGACCCACCAAGGCTGGAGATGGAACAATACTGGAAGAGCGTCTGGTAGAAGGAGGCATCAGATAACAGCAGACTAAGAGCAGAATGCTGCAACCTTCCCGAACAGGCATCCCAGACATTAAGAACTGGACAGCATTAGGCCTTAACATGATCCACGCCTATTGGCTAAAGAAGCTAACTGTACTCCATGAGTGCCTGGCAGCACAAATGAACCAGCTGCTAATGGATGCAACCTACCCCAAATGGTTAAAGGAGGACTGAACAGTCCTACACGAGCCCCAGTAGGGACAGTCCCATCAAACTACCTCCCAATAACCTGCATTTACACAACACAGAAGCTTCTGTCAGGCATCATAGTGGCTAAGATAAATGGGGGCCCAGAAAGCAATTGGTAGGAACACCTGAGGACCAAAACACCAACTACTGATAGAGCTAGCAGTCACTGAGACTGTAAGACCAGCCTGGGTTGACTACAAGAAACAATAAAGATCCATGAGTACATCAGGAAGATGGCATGTTTAGTGAATACCTCAGGCAGCAGAAACTCAAGGACAAAGAGGAGCAAGAACAGAAACCATCATGGAATGAGAAACCCCTGTATGGCATCTACCAGTGATTGACAGCAAGATGCTAGCAGGTGGGATGTACGTGGAACAGTGACAGTACTGACAGACTGGTAATGGCAAACGAACCAGAAATAGTAGTCGTAGACAAACAGAGGAAGACGGCTGTAGTGATAGATATAGTCGTCCTAAGTAATGGCAACATCAGGAAGAAGGAGCATGTGAAGCTCGAGAAATGCCAAAGGCTGAAAGAAGAGCCAGAGATGATGCGGCAGGTGAAGGCATCAGTGGTCCTCATGGTAAACGGAACACTTGGGGCAGTGACCCCAAAACTGGGAGAGTGACTATAGGAGATTATAGGAATTACATCTCTGTCCAGGAGAGTGCAGTTCTAGGAACAGTTGAGAAACTGCGCAGGACCCTCAAGATCACAAATCTCTAGTCGAGGACCCAAGCTTGAATGTGTGTAAGTGGGGAATTACAAAATTAGCAATATCCTATAAAAACCATTGTGTATTTCAGGTGAATAACAAATCATAACTAATCACAGTTAAGAATAAGATATGACTGTAAAACACTGGAGTAAAATAAAACCATACTGCTCCATGTACTGCACCTTCATTTGCATTCGATAACAGCAGGTATAAGGCAGGTTTGTAATTAAAGAGGCATTGGCTCATTAATAGGTAATCAATTCAAGTAGAGGTAAAGACAGCATAAATTAAAAGGCAGAAATCTAAAGGTCAAGAGAATGGCCAGTAAACACTAAGAGACCTAGTTGTGGCTACTTGGGCACGATAGACAATCTGTAGCTAACAGAAGTACGTACTAGCGAGGTAATCGTGGGAGATGACTACCAGGTCAGCAAGAAGTGGAAGCATCAGGTCACTGCTCAGGTAGAAACCACTGAGCATCTAGGGCAAGGTAGGAGGTAGTGACTAGAGTATCAAATGACTGTATATGCTTTAGGAGAAAAAACATTCAGGAAATAGACATCAGAAAACAGAACAATCTGAATGTGTTGTGAAATTTGTTTCTGTTCACCTGTTTTCATATACATTATTGCCACTTTATACATAATTGTTCTATACTCTTTGAATCATGTCATCACCCTATGCTATCTGCTTCTGCAGTGGTCTAATGAAACCTAACTGGTTAAGTATCGCTACTATGTGGTAGTAACAGTAAGAAACACCATCATCAACATCATCTTTAAGTTTTAAATATAAATATAGAATTTATAAAGTGGTGCTAAACGTTTATAAAACCTTATAAACTCTGTACTTCAGAAATCTCCTTTTTTTCAAGTCATCAAACTTCTACAAACCTGTGTTGCTTACACTACTTGTTTAGTGAAGACCCAGCTTTCACTTACATAAGGCGAGAACTCCCAGACTCACACCGCGTTTCATTTTACTGAAATGTTATTGCAGCAACTCAAAATGGTAGGCAGCAATTTGTATGATCCCCACGTGAGACCATGGGTGGTCTGCTGGGGTATCTCCTCCCAGATCTGGACCAGGGCATCACTGAGCTCCCTGACATTCCAAGGTGCAACCTGTCAGCTTCAGGTGGACTGAAACACAATGTGAACCCAGAGGTGTTCTTGTGATTTAGGTCAGGCAAAGGTAGGGGCCAGTCAATGTCATCCATCAATTCATTCATCCTCCAGGAACTGCCTGCATTCTCTCACCACTTGAGTTATGCACCAGGAGGAACCCAGGACCTCCTGATATTTGGGCCAAAGATTTCACCCTGATATCTATGGCACTCAGGGTACTGTTGTCTAGCCTGTAGAGGTCTGTGCATTCCTCCATGGATATGCACATATGGATATGAGACCATCACTAATCCACCAGCAAACCAATCATGCTGAACTATGTTACAGGCAGCAAAACGTTCTCCACAGCTTCTCCAGATCGTTACACATCTGTTATATGTGCTCAAGGTGAACCTTCTCTAATCTGTGAAAAGCACAGGGTGGCAGTGGCCAAATCTGGTGTTCTATGGCAAATGCAAATCGAGTTCTGTGGTGTCGGGCAGTGAGCACAGGGCCCACTAGAGGAAGTCGGGCTCTCAGACAATCTTCATGAAGTCTGTTTCTTACACTGTGCTGGGAGACACAGCAAACCCTCTGGCAATGGCATCTATTGATGTGCCATTCTAAAGGAGTTGGACTGACTGTTAAACCTCTGTAGGGTCCTGGTATCTCCTCATGCTACCAGTAGTGACACTGACCCTAGCCAAATCCAAAAACTGGTGAAAAACAGTCAGAAAACATAAGAACAGAAAAAGTGTATCCATCTATCCATTGCTGTTTTGGTGGTCATCTCATTGTTGTTATTACATAGAAGGCCACAACTACACAATTGATGTGTCATAGCAATCCATGCACACGTAGCTAACTTGTAACTGTTTCAAAAAGTACAGTGAAATTTGACACAATTATAACCACTGTTAACATGATTACTAAGCTGCTTGATCTGGGTGTTTGTTCTGTTTGTTTCTTTAGCTTGTGAGGAGAGTGACATCCTTTGAATTGAGTGTTTTCACACCACTGAACAAAATAAATTCAAACTAGGAAAGACATCATACATAAATTCCTTTCAGCTTAGAACAGCAGTATCACAAAAATGCTTGCTTCCTGTGACCCTCTCAGTAAACATTGACTCTGCATTGGAATGCAGTATCTCCTATTATCTTGCTTCGACAGATTTTCATAATGAGTAAATTATGCTAAAACTAAAGTTTGCAGGTCATTTTTAGATTATGTATTAGTATAAGGTTAAATAAAAATAAAGCAAAATTACAAAGTCCAGTTGTTTTCTTGTTCCCTTTTTCTGATTTTGTATTGCAGTGGTGTAGCCAGTGCAGCAGCTTTCACTACTTGTCATCTCCATTTCCATACAATTTCCATTTTGTGCACTAAGCAAGAATGTGTCCATAAGATTAGGACAAGAGTGTCTAGCTTTCCAACTTTGTCATTTTCTTGTTATATTCTTGGTTTATCATAAAAGTATGTGGGAGAAAAACTAAATAAGTTCATGAAAATTGATACGAATCTGACAAACACCTTTGTAGTTCAGATGGCAACATAAAGAGCCAAGCTGTGGGATTAAGAATGAGATTTACTGAACCTCTAAATCTCTTAAAATGTTTTGAGATCTCATTTCGCACTGTCAAGCTATATCCAGCATTTAATCAAAACACATCCATATTTGGCAGGGGGTGGGATTTCATAACAAGATTAATTCAACCCAATTTGCATATTTTTAACAAGTATTTGTTGACGTCTGTGCAGCAGCCTATGTTTAATTTTATTAACGCTGTCACTGATTCTCTCTGCTTCTTCTCTAAGGTCCTGAGAGTCAGACAGCTATTACAGCCTGAGGCCCAATCAAGTCCCTTTTACTTTTTCAGAGAGTATTATCTTTATTAGCTAGTACATTAATGCTTAAAATTTTAACCAGTCTCCGTATTCACCTTCTTTCTCCTCTTGGGTTCTGAAAATGTCTATTCAGAAATTCAGGTAGCTCTCTGATCAAAGGTGCACGGGTGGAATTCTTGGAGAGCCAGTGGATGCCCACTTTGTATGAGACAATCTAATCCAATCTGATCCAAACTGTATTCATAAGGCACTTAAAAACTGCCACAATAGATAATGGATGTGCTGTACAACAAGTAGTTAGTAAATAAAAAGTAAATATAATAAAAAAGTAATTTCTCAGTACAATAAATCAGTATTTAAACATCTTACTGAGTATCAAAGGCCTAGAGAAGGGATAGCTTTTGAGGAGAGAACAGGAAATAAAGAGGCTTGTCTAATATGCAGAAGTAGGTCATTCCCTAGTTTAGGAGCCACAGCAGCAAAGGCACAATCACCTCAGACCTCTTCTGCTTTGTTTTGACTAAAATTACAGAGTCCACATCTTGACTTAGCATAACTAAATACGTCAAACTAGCAGTTATGCAACAGTTTCTGCAAGACCATCCCCACTCCATAGCATTGCTCATTGTTCATTGTTGGTCCTGGTCCTTGGCGGTAAGCTATCTCCCCACATGCTTGGAACACACTACAGTTGTCAGTCATAATAGTGGCAGTGAAAAAGTAAGCTAGTTAGATTTCAGTCGCTTACGAGACATGGTCACAAAGTTACAGGTATGTACAGTTACATTCTGCTCACGATTCAATACAGCCAACAAACAATGATGGCTTCATCTGTTTCTCAGCCCCATTAAAAGACATTGCCAAGATGGTTCACTATTGTTCAACGAGCACAACCACCATCACGCCATAGTTTACTGAAGTTGAATTAAGTGTGAACAATTAGTGCAGATTAACTTTGCAGGGGGCAGCTGTTGCTCAGTTGCTAGAACAGCCATTCATAAGCAGAGTTAGCAGCTTGGCTCTTGGATCTTCCTAAACACAAGTTGAATTCTCCTTTAACAAGATGCTGAAACCTTGTGGTAGCACAATCATATTCAATAGATTCACCAAATTCAAATTCAAAAAGTTTAAATTAGAGGTCATCAGATCAGATATATCTGTAGCTGACACAGAGCATTAATTCTTGTTGCTCACTTCCTACAAGTCATTGTTAGTTTTCTTAAAATCTACTTGCTTTAAAATTGCTTATATTGTTGATTATAAAGTTATTATAAATATGCTGTAGTCATTTTGGCAGACGACTTTATCCAAAGTGACTAACAAGGTCTTGCCTAAAGACCGCTACTGGAGCTAGGCCACAACTGGGACTGCAACCCCAGTTACCACAACACTATCCAGCAGTTTTCTATAGACTCTCTCATAATCTTGCACACTGCACCTTTAATGAATGGAAACCTCAATAGTTTTAAATAAGCAAATAGACACATAATAAAATGCATGCAACAGAAAAAGCACGAGATCCAAACATGCTCATATTGATTGTTGTACAGGGTAGTTATTGATTTGAAACAGGTTTTGTTTTCTCATGAGATATGCAAGGAAATCCTGAACCAGCGAAGTAGGCTTATGTGTGCAGAATGCTGTATATATTAATATGTACTGTAAAACTACAGTCTCAAAAATAAAGTAATTTATTACTTAAGAATCCAACAAGGATCAATCTCATTTCACATTTTAAATGCTCTAATGTTCTAATGCTAGAAAATATTTTGGGTTTACATTGAATCCTTCCTACTTTCCAGGCTTTTCATGTATCCTACTTATCTTCTCTGAGATGACATAAGAAACCAGACTTGAAAATGGTAATTTATGACTAGCCATGCCTCCCCTACTGCACATAATCACATGTCTCCACCTGTTGTACCCCACATTTGACCTTGTGTTTGCTGGGAATGGATTGATGGAGACACTGTGATGCACTGACAACCATCCTCGTGTTCATGCAGTCTGATAAATTGACAGTGAAAAGCCAGCAAGTGCAGCCACCCATCTACAATCACTCTCAAGGATTAGATTTGCAGTCTGCTCAGTGTGGGGATTAAAGCTTGCCGCGTAATACAAGGATGCCATTAGTTTGATTTAACACACACAGGAGTGAATGTCTTCCTGTATATTTCCTAATAAAGTCCTGTTGTCTGTAGATTTTATGTGTACTATGGCCATTAATTTCTATCTCCTTGTGTATTTTCACATGCTGTTGGAGTTTTTGAAAAGATGGTGCTCTGAAAGCTAAAATTATTTCATTGAATCAAGCTTTAACAAAACTGAAATATATTTCCTTTTAATAACCTTGGTTAAAACATTTACCCATTCATTTTCTCTATAAGCAGAGATTCAGAAACATCTGGTCTAAAACATTTATGAGGAATGAAATAAGTATACTCATATAACTTACCCCAAATAGTATCACGTTAAATCCTGTAGAGGTAAAAATAGATCTATAATGACATTTCTCTTTTATCCCATGTTGTGTAGTGTGAATCCCTGAAGGAAGCTGTTAATCAGCCAGTTCCGCCTCTGGTTAGCAACCATGTAATTTTTTGGAATAACATTATTTGGCCTATCCAATTGCTAAAAACACTTATGTACTTCAAATGCCTCTCTGAGAACCCAAAAGCATTTTCATATTGTGCTTCCTTCCTCTGAAATAACCTCCCTACTGACATCAGACAGTCTGACTCTGTAGAGATTTTATAATATCAGGATATATTAAGTAAGTAAAATATTAAGTTGGCAGTTGAGTTGGTTTATCAAGTTGGTGTTCCCATTTATTTTACAGGGCTGAGGTCAGTGCTGTTTGAGAGCCAGCCAATTTCCACCACAGCACCTGACTTTGTGCACTGGCACACTGAAATGTCAAAATAGGGAGGGGACAAACTGTGGCCACAACGTTTGAAATGTACAGTTCATTTTCAAATGATCATTGTTTCACTTTTTTAGCAGACTCAACAAATATTGGAGAAAAATATAATGAATATTATTCATTATGGTTTGATATGTTTTCATGATGAAACACTATAGGAAGACAACAGATTCTAGAGATACAAAACGTGCTAGTTTCCCATTGGATAGATAGGCTAAGTAACCAAATGAATCATTTTCAAGCAGCCTAATAAACTGAATTCATGATGCCAAGGATCATTAGGCTTGTAGGCTTCTGTGTGGTCCTAAACCACTGACATATTAGTTGATTTCTATGGCTAGGGACAGCCCTCAGGGCAAACCCAGAAAAATCATTTGATAATGTTAATGCTCCTTTAATAGTCATATCCCCTATGGGGGCGGATGATGGGGAAAATGACTCCCTGAGCTTCACATTCCAGCTGTGGTGAAAAACCACAGCGGTTCTGTATATAACTGGCAAACATTTATTTAAATAAACTACTTTAATTATTTTTATTAAATAAAAAATACTATTTAAATTTCATTAGTATTCACAGTATTCTGTCTTGATATAATACATTTAATTTAGCTTTCCTACATCTTCAGACATCTATTCAGAGGCTAGCATCACAGAGAACTAGATTTTTCATTTTTCTGACTTTAAATTTGCCTACTTTGCATTTAGACCCATTTATTATTTCTTTTTATAATTTTCCATGTTTATCATCACTCTAATCTCAATCTCTTTCCAAAAATATACTGGTGTGGTCTGTATAGATGTCATTTTAATTTGGAATAAAGGCAGGGTCTGTTTCTGTCGTATCATTTCTGCATCGATATAGCCGACACCCACCATATTCCAAAGTGTGTATTGCATGAGTGTATTACTCATTCACCTCATCCCATCATCCTTCTTTCTTTAATCTTTCCATCTTATCCCTCAGTTTTCGCCATTTCCATATTTGTTCTTTGATTTTTTCGCTCCCAATTCTGACATTTCATTTTTATGACTGAGTCAACGTGCTTTGCATATATCAGTATATTATTAGATTTGTGCTCATCTGCCTTCAAATCATACACTCTGTTGGCTCTGCCACACCAAGTGTGCTGATGTACAACTGTGTAAGGAAAAACAAAAAGAGAAGCAGATTGTGACTGACCTTGCATTTAAAGATAGATTTCATCTTACACCTTTTGTGACAATAACAAATGTAGCTTACTGTCACCTAAAGTGCACTTTGAAAGCAAAACCTGTCCAAAGGACGATGTTATAAAATTGAGCAACAAGGTTTCTTATCTCTCAGTGTTCTATCAAGCTCAAGTATCATTCAACACTGCAAGTCTTAAGCAGTTTTTAGCCTGAGAGCCACAAGAAATTCAGCCTGGGACCAAAATGAAAATTTCATTCTACCGCCTCTGTGGTGAGTCTCATTACAACGTATTATTTTCCTTGTCATGTGGGAACTCAGTAGAAACTCCAGCTTAGGCTGACAATTACTGAATTTATCAATAGGCAAGCCAGCAGGTGAGTGGGTGTTTGAAGTAAATGCATTTGCATTGTACATGATTCTGAAAGGGTAATTTACCGCAGCAAAAAAACAGAATACATGCTACTCTCTTGAATAAAATTTGTATCTAAGATGGTTTGTCTGAATCACCATTCTAGCTAGAAGTAAGGGAGCTGGAAAAGTGAGAAGCAGTGCGATTCTAATTTGACCAGATCAATTCCAGTCCACTCCAGTCCATCCTTACATTAGCACATTTTACAGCTGGTATTGCAATTAAAGAAAGCTCAAATAAATGGAGAAGACAATGTTGAGAGACCAGTTATGTACCATCGTTCACTCATTTATTTCCAAGCTGCCAGAAAAGGTAGCCCCTGACCTGTCATGCAAAATGCTCCACAAAGAAAGAAAACCAAGTTCAACACAGAGCTTATATATAAAATCAGTCACTCATAGGCAGTTACCATAACTGGCTAGCTGTTTGTGTGTGGATTATTGTAGATAAGGTGAACAGTAAGTGTAATGTGGTATAGACAGTAACACATTCATCTAAAATTTAACCAGAAACTCCATAAAGTCACTGGGAGCATGGGAATCAGCTGTTATTTCTCTATTATTTCAGGATTGCCAGAGTCATATTTTTTCATCGTTTTCCAGCCATTATCACTGTTATTAAATATTAAATTCAGTTAAATTCTATTTTATTTATATAAAACCAAATCACAACAAAAGTAATTTTGATACACTTTACAGTGTTCAAGGTTTAGGACCTCACAAAATATAACTGTACACAGAATTATATATAAAACCCTACAATCCCACATGAGCAGCACTAGGTGACAGTGGAGAGTAAAAACTCCCTTTAACTGAAGAAACCTCCAGAAGAACCAGGCTCAGAGTGGGCGGCCATCTGCCTGGACTGGTTAAGGTGAGTGGAAAGAGAAGAGAGAAAAGAACAGCAGACAACATAGCATCGCATAATGTGAGTTTTTTTTTTAATGTAGTACAAACAACAGCAACTGAAACTCAAGTGAGCAGATCATGAGCTGATAGATGATGCAATTCAGAAAATAGAGAAGGCATCTGAAGACAAGGTTTGTACAAGCCCTGTAATGTTACAGGAGTCTATGTCACTGCAATTTATTGGCCAGTGTGAATTCAAAGAATTAGGTTTTTCTCAATGTAAGGTTATCTGTATAAAAGGTTATGTACATATTTAAGAATAGACTGTTCCAGAACCAAAAAACTATCCTGTTTTTGCCTAACCCTAATCAACCTAACCAACTTTATTCTGTGCATAAATATAGGTATATTGTTGTTATGCTTAATAGTTAAAGAGGAACAAAAGCCCAGATCATGATATCAAATTATATGAACAATAGACTGACCATGCTTGCAGATGCAGCAGAGACCTACAAGATGTGAAAATATCTACAGCAGATACAATTTTTACATGGCTATTTGATGCATGTTAACTGGCTATCGTTAAATAAAACTTTAATAATCAGAAAAGGATAGAGATGCAAAACAACATCCAACCAGGATATAAAATTAATCAAAAAATGTGTTAATTGCAAGTAAATAAGAAAAATAAATAAAATAAAGGTGTCAGCTAATAAATAGTGTTTCATGGACAAGTATGCACCCACTGCTTCGTAGATGCATGTGCTGTCAAAATTCACGTCACACCAACAGTAACAGTTTTTTTCATCAGCAGTAACTTCAACAAATTGGTGGGAATAAATTCCTAAACTGCATATCAGAGGTAGAACCAATTTATTGGCCAGTGTGGATTCAACAAATCTGATTCTGCTCAATGTAAGGCTATCTGTATAAAAGATCACAGATTGGCACTTTGAAAATCTAAGTGAAAAAGATGATGTAGCATGTTAGTCCATTTTGCTGATATTTCATTGCTGCCACTGAAAATGGTACTCGTTAGTTTGTATGGCCTCCACATGCTTATATGTATGCCTGACAATGGCATGCTCTTAACAGATGATGGATGGTGTCCTGGGGTATCTCCTCCTAGATCTGGATCAGGGCGTAACTGACAATCTCAGGTGCAACCTGGCAGAATCGGGTGGACTGACACATAATGTCCCAGAGGTGTTCTATTGGATTTAGGTCGGGCAAGCGTGGGGGCCAGTCAATGGTATCAATTCCCTCACCCTCCAGGAACTACCTGCATACTCTCACCACATGTCTCCTGTAATCTCCTCCATGCTCTTAAGACTGTGCTGGGAGACACAGCAAACCTTCTGGCAATGACTGTTATCGATGTGCCATCCTGGAAGACTTGGATTCATCTGTAGGGCTCTAATGCTGCCAGTTGCAACACTAACCCTAGAATGGAAACTAATGATAAACAGTCAGAAAACATGAGAAGGGAAAAATATGTCAGTGGCCTCCACCTAACGTAAAACCAATCCTATGTTTGAGGTCGTCTCATTGTTCCCTCTTGTTCAACTGTTGTTAATTTCATTAACTCCAATGCAGCTGAAACTGATTAACACTTATTACGCATCAAATTGTTCTACTACATCCATTTATTTGGTATCTCAAACAACAATAAACAGCCCAATCTGCATTGTGAGATTCTTTATTTGTGCTGTGCTATATTTAGCCAAATGTCCATGCAAGGAGGAGCAGGAGGAGGGGTGGTTGGATAGGTCTGTGCAGGATTTACCCACACAAGAAAGATTTGTAAGTTCAAGAAAGATTTATTTTCTTGGTCACTTAACCTAACTGGGAAATATGTTTGCCTAAGCCTATCCATGATCTATTGGTGCCTAAACTCCACCAAAATGTGATATATTCACATCATACCCATGGTATCAAATAATGACACCAGTAGAAGGTACTTTTAGAGTCGGTGCTATTATCATTTGCAGTATTTTCTGCTCCTAGAATGATGTTTTACACTATTTTTCTCTTATGTTTTCTTATATTTCATTATACAGTTATGTGTTTCTTCTGTTTTAAAAGTATGCTGTTAACATACTTACCAATATTATGCAGTCCCCTGGAATCTAAAAAGGTTTTGAGGCTGATTTGTAACGTTTCTGGCCTGACGAGCTGATTACTAAACAACACGTTATTTCTGTTTCAAGGTGGATTTTCTCTTTTTCCAAATGTGATCCTTCTGAGACATTTATGAAACCCAATCCTCTGTGACAGTCACACGGTGAACCCCAGCGCTGCGGCTCCACTCGCAGACATACGTCAAAACCATTTAAACAGCAATCCTTCAATCTCTTTTTCTGAGATTTTCTCCAACTCCCTCGCTCCCACTCCTCATCCCCTTCACTTCTTCATTACCTCAGTCTGACCCCACACCTTGTGTCAGTGTTCCTCCAGCAGCACACTCACCACAAAAAAGCGGTAACTCAGATGAGCAGATTCACAGATCGTAGCGATTCTTTTAAAATGGCCGGATTGCATTTGTGATTTTTATACATTCCGAAGTGTCGTTATTCAGGCCAAGTGCTTCTAGACATGAAATAAAAATGGATATCAGCTTAGAAAGGCTGGTATAGTTTACCCTACTCGAGCCTGTTTCCTCTCTCTCACAAGCGCACACATGCCTCAGGTACAATCATCCTCAGTGGCCTGTGACTGACTTGACAAATGTGCTGCAGAGCAGTGCTCTGACAATATATACCCACCTGGTCTCACATGGAAACCTGTGGGGTTTTCCCTTCAACGCTCCTTCACAACATCATACTACCAGTACAGCTCACAGCCCCCTCCAACAGCACTGAAACGTCAAGATCATTTCATTCGTGTTGGAAAGTGCTTCTTTCTTGCTTTGCTTCAAATTTGAGTCATTTGTTACAAAAGGTGCTGAGTTCAATGTTGTTTAATGTATCAAATAAAAGCTGAAATTCTGAACATTCTCTAGCGTCTGGAAGCCAAATCTGTTCAGTGCACAGCGAACATGAATACACTGGCCTTAAAGTGAATTCCAATACTTTTGGAGCAGACTGTACTTTGTCTGTTTTTTTAAAAACTCTGAGAATGTTGCCACAGCTAGACCGGCCTTATCAGACCCTGACATGGAGGAAATCAACCTCACCTCTGTGTCTCCTCGCCTGGCCGGATGTCACAGCCTGTTGTCAGTCCTCAGTCAGCCTGCAGTACGTCAGGAGCATGGAGTCAGCGCTGACAGCTGTTGCAGCGGTCCAGGTCCTCCACAGGTTTCATGTCACCTGTGCTATGGCTTATTTGCACTGACTCATAGAGTTGAGTTAAGGTACTCCTCCACAAATCAGATATGTCATGGTGAGGCTCTAAGTTCCATTAGGCAATAGCTTTGGGCATTATACACCCCGACTGCAGCCCCAGGTCGTCTAAGGACTGCTGTCTGAACTTTTGCAGAAAAACCTAAGGCCAGAAAAACCTTGCCAAATCCACCCGTATGCTACATTTTGGATGTCTTCAAAGTCCAGCCACCTTAGCTTCTGTGATTTGGTCATTCTTCCTATAAGCAGCTTATGGGACCCCTTTTTTTCAGCTTTTATGCAAGAATGTGCAAGAGGCCATTAAATTACATTAGCCCAAGTAACCCTATTTTCAGGGTGCCTCTTCCAGGAGATAAAGTCAGTGCTTTTCAGACAAATGTCAGAGCACAAGCCTCACTCCAAACCTAGAGAGTATTTCCTCTTCAGGCCAGTCAGACAGAGCTCCTTTATTACAACGCTAAGTGGAAGAAATGCTGCCAACATCGCTCTAGAAAATCTGAGATATAGCAGAGGCAAAAAATTGCTCAAGTGCTTAAAAGCCTCCAGATACTGTGTATGATACAGTAAGGCAGTTTATCCTTGGCATGGCTGCATCTGTCAGTAAACATATCTTTAAGCAGGTGAAAGAGAGTTCTGAGCAGGTATTATATTTATATCTTTATAGAAATCAGTAGAAGTCTTATGAATAATGCTAATGTATAGAGATGAGTGTAAGGCATTTATAGAAATTAGTTTAGGTGGTAGAGGTACACAAACTTTATACTCAGGTGAAGGTACAAGTACTTGATTAAGAAGGTACTCCACTCCTACTTCATATTCTTTCCTGAAGTTTAAGTACACACGCTAAAATTAAAAATTCAGGTATGACATGATGAGTCTCTTGATTTTTTACTTTACATTTATCATATTTGCGAATGTCTTTGTAACATTAACATTATACATTCAGTATAAAGGTATATGAATGATATTTATACATATGAATGTATTTGAGTGTATTCTACTTCAAAGTTCAACATGATATGTTGTATATGCAGGTAAAGATGCCAGCGCTCCATTCGGCTCAGTATCATGAGGAAGTTGCTCCATTACTGTTTGCTCCGCTCATGTGTCACGATGATGACGTGTGTAGAGGCTGACATGAGAAAAATGTGTGTGAACATGAGGGTGAACAAACGGAAGACAATTATACTGGGGGGAAATAATGAGAGACATGGAGACACAGAACAGAGGCCTTTCCTGCCTCCTAGTGGCAACATAGGTAAAAAAAAAAATCTAATAAAACTCTAGCTGCTGTAGTGGCTGCAATATTATCATAGTACTGTGTAGTAATGTTACTGTAACGTTACATTTGCAGGATGATGTCACGTTCCTGCTTTGAAGATACAAGGATCCACTAGATGAGGGGTTTCTGCTGTGGTGTGCTGCTCCAGAGGCTCTGCTGTTAAATGGATCCCTGTTATGTGATAGTTCATAGTTTCCTGATAGTTCTTTAAACACTGGAGCTGAATTGAATGTGTTTACACGAAGCGGCACACAATACATTTGCCTTCAGTTTCTAGTTGACTATAGATGTTTTTCTTGTCCCTAAACCAGAGAGTGTGTCAATGTAATAACAAGTAGAATCATACTGTCATCACAGAAAAGGTGAAAACTGATTGTCTTCCCCTTCCCCTTTAACTTTAAGGTAAATCTGGATTCGATGTAAATAACTGTGGAAACTTTTGCCAGAGTATAGTTTAGGGATCCTGTATATGTGTGTATGTGTGTGTTGATGTTGACTGTACCGGTGACGTAACGGCCCCTGGGCTCATCTCTCTCTTTCTCTCTCTCTCTCTCCCTCAGTCACACACACAAACACTTGCGCGCACACACACACACACACACACACAAACGCAGTCGGGCAGTAGCAGACGCTCAGTGCTGCTCACAGTGTGCGGAGCGGAGGAGGAGGAGGACCGTCGGCACAAGGCTGTAGATATGCCTCAGCTCCGGGAATATATATCTCATCTCGCTCTCGCTCCCTCTCACAGCGCGCTCTCTTTTGCTGTCTTTCCTCTCCAATCCAGTTCACTTTCCCCCCTCTCCGTCCTCTTGGAGAAGGCACTGAGGAGAGCCGCCCGTGCGTCATGGTGCGTCTTTGCGCATTATTTGTGGATTTTTTAAAAAAGTATGTTTTTTCTTTTGCCTGGACTAAAATGAACAAATAACATCTTTTTTTTTCTGCGTGGATGGGAAGACGGGGGACGTTTCGCAGCCGGTCTGTCTCTGTGAACGTTTGGCTGCAGCTGCCGGTGATCTGCGTGCAGCCACAAATTAAACCGGAGCTCTCAGTGAGGAAAGAAGGGGCTTGCAGTAAAGCCGCTTGTTCTTCCCTCAGATCCCCCCTCTGTTTGTGACAATGTGCCAAGTCCGTCCAGCACACAGGATCCCGGTGATTTGCGGTGGTTTGGCTTGTTTTCTTTTCATGGATTGATTTTTTTAAAGGTGCTTTTTTCTTTTTTTTTTTTTTGTTTTTGATTCCATGTGAAGGTCAATGGAGGAATGTGCACATCTCCCTTGCGTCACGAGACCATTTTGACACCAAACAACGGTGATGCGTCCGTTTTTTTTTTTATTTTTGCGCGTCCGTGTGCTTGTGTGTGTGTGTGAGTGTGTGTGTGTGTGTGTGTGTATGAGCGCCTCTAGCTCTGTTTCCCACCTCTCCTAGCTGTGAGAACTCACTCCCTAATTTTTTTTTCTCTCATCTCTCCACCCCAAGGCTCCCGCTGCAAAGTTAAATGCTGGATCTATATTTCAGCGACCTTCTTTGGCTGTAAAAATGCTGAGCGGCGTCCTCTTGCTGAGCGTCCTCACGGTCACCAGCCTGTCGCCAGCCGAGACGGAGAGCCGCAAAACTTCAGCCTCCAAAGACATCTGCAAGATCCGCTGCGCCTGCGAGGAGCGGGAGAACATCCTGAACATCAACTGTGAGAATAAAGGATTTACCACCGTCAGTCAGTTCCAGGTGCCCCCAAATAAAATCTCCCAGCTTTTTCTAAATGGAAACTTCCTGTCACGGCTCAGCGCCAATGAGTTTGTCAATTATGGCAATGTCACCTCGCTGCATCTGGGGAATAATGGCTTGCAGGAGATCAAAACGGGAGCTTTTAACGGGCTCCGCTTCCTAAAGCGGCTCCACTTGAACAACAACAACCTGGAGGTAATTAAAGAGGACACTTTTGCAGGACTGGAGAGTTTGGAGTATTTACAGGCAGACTATAATTATATCAGCGCCATAGAGCCCGGTGCTTTCAGTAAGCTGAATAAGCTCAAAGTGTTGATCCTCAATGACAACCTGCTCTTGTCTTTGCCTCCTAACATTTTCCGCTTCGTGCTCCTCACCCACTTGGATTTACGCGGCAACCGGCTCAAGATGCTGCCGTTTGCCGGGGTTCTGGAGCACATAGGCGGCATCATGGAGATTCAGCTGGAGGAGAACCCGTGGAATTGCACGTGTGATCTGATTCCTCTCAAATCCTGGCTGGACACCATCTCGGTGTTCGTGGGAGACATAGTGTGCGAGACGCCGTTCAGGCTGCACGGGAAAGACATCACCCAGCTCATCAAACAGGACCTGTGCCCGCGCAGAAACGCTGGCGAGCGTGTTCACCCCCCATCTGACTCTCACTTTCAAGGGGCCGTGCCCCCGACCTACCACCCCGGCGTGGTCACCCCAACACGTGCCCCTAAAGCTTCCCGCCCGCCCAAAATGCGCTACAGGCCCACCCCTCGCATCACGAAGGACAAACATGTCTTTGGGCCCATTATGGTTTACCAAACGCGCTCCCCTGTGCCCATGTTGTGTCCCAGCGTGTGTGTTTGCACATCACAAAACCCCGACAGCGGGTTGAACATCAACTGCCAAGAGCGGAAGTTGCATAACATCAGTGAGCTCAACCCCAAGCCGTCCTACCCAAAGAAACTCCATCTGACTGGTAACTACTTGCAAGTGATTTACAGAATTGATCTGACTGAGTACAGCTCTCTGGAGCTGCTCCATTTAGGGAATAATAGGATCGCAGTGATTCAGGAAGGTGCGTTTGAGAATCTAACCAACCTCAGACGCCTCTATCTGAACGGGAATTACATTGAGTCCCTTTCCCAGTCACTTTTTGCTGGTCTCCAGTCACTCCAGTATCTCTACTTGGAATATAACATTATCAAAGAGATTTTACCGCAAACCTTCAACTCTCTGCACAACCTCCAGCTGCTGTTTCTGAACAACAACCTGCTGAGAGCGCTGCCCGACAACGTTTTCGGGGGCACCATGCTAACGAGGCTAAACCTGCGGAATAACCACTTCTCCTACCTTCCTGTCAAAGGCGTTCTAGACCAGCTGTCAGCGTTCATCCAGATCGACCTGCAGGAGAACCCCTGGGACTGCACGTGTGACATTGTGGCGCTCAAAAACTGGATGGAGCTGTCCAGCACCAGCGTGGTGGTCAACGAAATCACCTGTGACTCGCCCTCAAAGCATGCCGGACGCCTGCTGCGCTCACTTCGCAATGAGGCCATCTGCCCAGAGCCTAGCGAGGTGCCCCCACCACAACATGCCCCCCCTACAAAAACCCCTACATTAATAAGCCCTGGCACTGTAGCCACCACCCCTTCTTTATCCTCTTCTTCTTCTTCTTCTTCTTTTAGCTCTGTCAGCCCCACAGAATCCAAGCTGCACACCCCTGAGTTACACCCAGAGGTCCCTCTTTCAGTCCTCATTCTTGGGCTTCTTGTAGTTTTCATCCTCTCTGTCTGCTTTGGCGCAGGCCTCTTTGTTTTTGTCCTGAAACGGCGTAAAGGCATAGAACATGTGCCCACAGGTGTCAACAACCTAGATCTCAACTCTTTCCAAGTTCAGTATGGCTCCTACACTCCTGAACCGACCCAAGACAAAACCTCAGAAAGCCACGTCTATAACTACATCCCCCCACCTGTGGGCTCCATGTGCCAAAACCCTATTTACATGCAGAAAGACGGCGAACAGGTGGCGTATTACCGCAACCTGAAGGAGCTCAGCTTTGGGCCCCTGGACGCAAAAAAGGATGACATCCTCACTCGCAGCCCAGGGGCCTACACCATTAGCACAGTGGATTTTATGGATAAATCACCAACATCTTGCGGTTTGACCACCCCAGAGCCTCCGGAGATGCTGTATCAAAACTTAGGGGAGAGGCCCAATAAAGAGCTGCCCACAGCTGCAGGCGTCCCTCCTTTCAATTACAACTTTTGCACTTTACCTAAGAGACCTTGCATCGTGCCCCCCTACGAAGCCGCCACAGCCCGGCGGCACATCACCAATCAGGACAGGCTAAACAAAACTGTGCTGTACGGGACCCCCAGGAAATACTACGGTGCCGAACACCCTTCCAAAAACAACGAGCACCCTCTCCTGCTCCCCGGGAAACTAAAAACAGAACCAGACTACCTGGAGGTTCTGGAGAAACAGACTGCAATGAGCCAACTGTAAGATAGATTAAGTCCCCCCCCCCCCCCCCCCCACGCCACCCCCTCTGGTTCTGTGCAGCATTTATAATCATCAAGCTGTAATAATAGCCCTATCTATATATCTATATTATCTGTGTTCAATCCTACATGATTGACTGGAAGAGAACCGAAGCCTTTTTTCCTCCCTCCCTCTTCTTCTCTTGGTTTTTTGTTTTTTTCATTTCCAAAATGTATAAAAGGAGTATAAGAAGTATATTATTATGCAGTTCTATTTTTCTTCTGGAAGCTATAAATTATTTCTTCTTTGTTGAAAAATGAAATTCTAAAAGACTTTGATGACGGCAGGTATATAATGGGCAAGACTTTGTACAAATACGGCTTTGTGCTTTTCATAAAAACTGTCTTTTATTTTCCTTGTGAAAATCAAAACAAACAAACAGAAAAAAAACAACAACATATGGAATAATTATTCTTTGTAGAAGAGGAAATGCTCCAGATTGACATTCCTGTACATATTTAGCATACACAGATAAATGGTGAGTGTGAGTGTTAAAGCGTAAAGAGAAAAAACAACCTTTTCAACATCCAACAAGCGGGGAAATCTTACTCTACTTAACTCCAGAAAGTGCCTTTGCACTCAACTATTTTATCAACAATGCTCTCTGCAAAATGGAAATGTTCCTTCTTCTCCTTTTTCCTTTTTCTTTTTTTTTTTTTTGAAAGTGCTGTATTTTAAAGAATCAAATCTTTATGTAAAATTTGAAGACTTATTTGTCCGTTTAAAAAAAAAAAAGATATAAATGAACTTGAGACTGGGTGTGAAATGATATATGAGTTGTTGACATGGAGGATGGTGTTAATTTGCTTTGGATATTAAGTGTCTTTGGAGATCTTATAGATAACTATGTATGCTATAGGGGAGCAATACAGCATGGCCGAAATGCGCCATTAAATTTTCACTGAAGCACTTTGTCAAGATCCTGAGCTTGAGGTACATTTTGTTTAGACTGTGCATGATTATTTTTGGATGCTGTGGACTGTACTAATGTGTGACTGTGTGTGTGTGTGTGTGTGTGTCTGTGTGTGTGTGTGTGTGCGCGGTGGGAGCCGGAGAAAATTAAAATAGAGCCTGCCTGCAGCACTCTCCTCTCTCGCTCTCTCTTCGGTGAAATGATTGACGAGGTGTTTTTCCTTTTTTGTCTTGCTCCTTCTGGGTTGAATGATAGCCCTTCCATCCCTCTGTCTTTCCACCTGACGCAGCATTTCTCTAAAATCCCCTCTCCTCCCACTTAAAATCCCCTCCCTCCATCCATCCATGGTGATTCACAGTTAATGCTAATGTTGTGATGTAGAGGGTCAATATCTTCTTCAGGGTTGTAAAGTGATTGTATTGTCTTAAAAAAACAAAACAAAAGTACAGTTTGGACTCCAGAGATGTATGCAGATTGAAAAAAATGTGGAGTTCCTCAGCAACTGCTCCTTCTTGGCCACTGTAATCTAACAGGAGACAAGAATTGTCATTAGTGGAGCAGTTAACAGTAGTGGATAGCCCCTTGTGGATAAGCAGTAAAAGAAAATGTGCCTGTGCTGAAAATGGAAAGCAGACTGCAGTGTAGAGAGGACCGACTGCTAGAAACCATCTCTGCCACCCCACCCCCCTCCTCCTCCCCACCGTCGTACTGCAGCTCAAAAACCACACCAGTTGTGTGAATTGAAAAACGTCGCTGCGTTGTATCAAATCGAATCAAAGCAGACGAGAACTCTGACACCAGTGAATTGTGAATGAAAATATCGCGCGCAGCGTAAAGAGCAGCGACTCTGCCAGAGACTGTGTCTCAGGAAGTCCAGTCATCTATTTACCATTCAAAACTGCCAGATGTGCGAACGTGTGGGTCTCGCTGTCCGCTGTGCAGTTACGGTCCTGTCCTCCTCTCTTCCTTAGCTGTGTGCTGTGGATGAACTGTGCCTCTCGCTCTAATGCTAATTCCGTTTTCTGTCCTTAAACTCAAGTTGACATTGACCCTTTGTATACTCTGAATGGCCTACCAGCAGCCAAATCCCCCCCCACCCATCTCTTTTGTATGTCCCGAGCCCACCACCCTCCTCCACCTCCTCCCCTATCTTTTGTCCTCTTGTTTTTTTTTTTTCTCGTCCCCCTGCTGGATTTGCACTGGCCATTGTGCAACTGTCCAAGGTGCTGAAACGTTCCTGGCAGCCGGCCCCTGGTCCAATCTGACGCCTGGGACCTGAAAAGAGCCCCTGCATGAGCTAGATGAGCAAGTTTTCACTTCTTTCAGATTGAGGTAGCAAAACTGCTGTGCTTACTTCTGCTTTTTAGTCTTTGTGGCTTTTTAATTTTGCTGCAAAAGTAAGGTGTGTCTAAGCTTGAAGGCACTGGGACAGTCCCTGCACACCACATGTTACAAGCTGCTTGCATTAGCTGTTTCAGTCTTGGTTTTTGTTCTCTACCTAATTTGGTTGCACTGAAGGAATCTAGCTCATGGGGAACTGTGATATACAATGATAATAAGGTCCATTTACAAGCTTTTTTTTGCAGAGCTTTCAGCCACACCTTACAGCCTTCCAAAGACCATTGCTCTCTTTGAAAAGTGTCCTCTGAAGGTGAGAGGGAATTAAAAGCACTGGAAAAAGCTTGTGATCGGTCCTCAAGTTAAGCCATACCGCCATTGTGGATGTGGCTGTTTATGATGCAGGAAGTGTTTTTATGTTTAGTGTTTAAATGAAACATTCAGTATTCACATTGCTTTGGCCATGCTAAAACTTACCTGATCATCTAAAACTGAAGATAGTTTGGATCAGAGTTGGTGCATCCATACTATCTGCAGCTTCATCACACAGTATGTTTTAGTTCATTACTACGTATTACACTTATATGTAGTATGCAGTCGACTGTACATTTTTGCAATGGTCATATAAAGAAATGGACATACAGTAAGAAACTTTTGCTAACACAGTCTCAGTCTGAAAGACCTGTCAATAAAATGGCACCTTTGATTATTTTCTTAATTTGTGCAGTGCATTGCGGGGTAGTGATGTGAGAATTACAACATGACACATAGACTTGGTGCACTGGTGGCTGATGTTGACAACACTTTTGGTATTTACTGAATTATATCCTTTAACTTTATCAGTCAAACAAAATTTAGTTGTTACTTAACTGACTTTCAAGTTAAGACAAAGAGTTAAACTGACTAATTAATTCAATTTAATTAATCATTATATATGTGAAAGAAACAAAGAAACAGAAACAGCACATTAGTAGATGCCTCCACCTGCTTTGTGCGTTAATTCTTTCCATAGACGTGTTTTAGTTTGAAGAAAACTCGGTTATTTCATTTCACAGTTATGAAAACAAAACTAACCATGATGAACTATGGTTATTTCTTTTAAAATTAACCATTTATATTCTGTGGTTTACAGAGATACCAAAAATGTTCAATAAATGCCATGTGACAACTAGATTCTTTGAGTTGACCTTAAATTCTGAAAGTTGAAATAACAAACTGTATTTAACAGTGCACTGAGCTACAACAATAAGAGCCAAGTTTTAATAAACGGAAAATAAACTGACCTTTACTTTTAAAATCACTGATAATGGGGACTTCCCCCACCACGCGTGCTGCGTCAGTCAGCAGAGGTTCAGTCAAATCCCTCTGTCTAGTACGAATTGGGCCGCTTACATCAGTAGATCCCCACTGCGTCACAATTCCCCCATGATAGATTGTTTCAATAAACTAATATTAGCAGGTAGGAAGCTGGGTTTCACTCAGTAAGCAGATTTTTTGGGATAATATCATTTGCAGCACACTCGAGCACCAGAGTGAACACGCTGCAGGTCTGGACACCTGAGAAAAAAAAAGTCTTCTGTTATGTTGAGCTGCATGAAACACCTCGTTTCTTCTCCTTCCTCCTTTTTAAAATATATTTTCCCTGTAATGCATTTACTGCGATGCCTTTTGTAACTTTCTTCTTTTTTTTTTTTTAGACTGCGTATCGAGTTGCTTTCATCCGTGGTTTCTGGTGCTAAGACACGCAGCAAGCAGGGGAGATGCTGCGGTAAGCAAAGCTGTGAATGCTGTCATGTGGTCTTCCTTTCTAACAAGCCTCGCCATTTCAGCTGCTGTGTGAATGCGAAGGGGAGAAGAAAAAGGGAGGGTGGGGGGCAGTGAGAGAGAGGCAGGGATGCAGTGTGTGTGTGTGTGTGTGTGTGTGTGAGAGAGAGCTGTTCATTCCTCTCCTTTTCTGAAAATGGAGTGATTTTCCTTCCTTGGGCACAATAGGTCCTCTGTGTCTTTTTAGTGGCAGTGAAGGGAAGAGAGAGAATGTGCTCGTGTGCACACACACACACACACACACATACACACACGCGGGGGATATAAGGGAGGCTTGGAACATGTGCAGCTTTGCACACCAATGAGGAAGCTTTCTCCCCAGAACACTCTCCTCTCTTATCTCGCAGCTCTGGGACTCTTATGAGCGAGTGACTGGGTGAGCGAGTGAGTTCATTGGTTCATCTACTGTACGTGTGAACGTCAGTATCGTTGCAGGAGTCTCCTCTTTTTTCTTCTTTATCTGTCTTTGATACGATTGAAATGTATAAATGGGTATTGTGTGGCAAATTCTCTCCCCTCCACTCGCGTTGAACCCCCCCCCCTCCACTTTGGCCCCTCTCTCGGACTGATATGATAGAGGACTATAAATTGGTATTCCTATAGCCGGGCTTAGTGTGTGCATAAGCGATTCAGAGATGACTTTGAAGCATAAGGGCTGTTGCTTTGACTTGATTTATATTAGGCCTTTCCAGCGACTTCTCTCTATGAGTGTGTGTGTGTGTGTCTGTGTTGCCATTTTCTGACTTTTGTGCGCTCCGTTGTGTGTGTGTGTGTGTGTGTGTGACACCAGCTTTTGACACATACGATTTTAATCATTTTGCCGCAGATTGCTGCAATCCATTTCCTCTCCTCGCTGCTGTGTGTTGGTGCGCGTGCGTGTGCGTGTGCGCACTGCCATGATGTGTGTATCCTTATTCCATCAGTCAATTTAGCCGTTCCCCCCTTTAAATCATTTTCAATTATGTTCACGTCATCCGGAGCTGTCATTCCTTATTCTGAGGTTTGTGTTTCATTTAAGCATCTGTGCACAGTGTTTCTGTCTGAGAGCAATTATTTCATTTAGCACCACATCTTCTTGAACCTGGATATGATCAGGATATACAAGGTTTAAGAATCTCTGTGATAGTCTTGCCTATTTTTGGGTTGGAATCAAGTTTATTGATGTTTCTCTTCACTTCACTTCAGCCTTTAACCATAGTTGGATTAAACTCATTGGGGGCCCCGGGGTAAAAAATTTGATTGATACACATCATTTTAATCAAGTCCAGATTGTCATCTATAAAGTCAATATGAGCTTAGCTGCAGACTCAGGTTGGGCTTGTGTTTGTTCCTCTTAAATAATGTATTTGTAAATATCGGCTTCTCTCTCACCTACCACTGTATGCCAAATGCCTGTATCCATGCTTGACATGTTGAGGGATGCACTAGGCTTGGTAGGAAGGGTGAAAGAGATGACCAGTGTTTTGAATTCCCCCTAATCCAAAATTGATGAAAACAAGTCATTATTAATATCATTATAATGGAAAGCTACCCTATTTTAAAGCCTACATGTGTATGGTATACTGAATACTGCCACCAAAAGTAACAGAGGCTTCATGTCTTGGACAGAGTTAGCAATCAATTTGGTGCAATGAAATAATGTCTGAGGTCAGAACACTACTTGTGTTTTTCAACTTTTACGTGTCTTAAAATTGATGTTTGCTAACATCAAAGTGGCTAAATGAAACTATAGACTATCGTCTGGAACATAAGTGTCAACACATCAAACTTTTAAGTGTGTCAACATCAAGTCACACAACGAGGAAATGCATTTATAAAAGAGATAAGGGAGCTAAATCAAATTACAAGTTGTATGCATTCTGAATTTTGGCAGGGGAACCAGAGTGTTGCTCACTTCTGGGCCTACAAAAAGACATTACACAAAAGCAAGAACGTGTCAGGGGGTCCACAGGGGCGTAAGAGCACATTTGTGCCTTGCAGCTGCACAATATATTGTTCCAGCCGTGCTTTTTGCCTTGTCTGTGTTGGTACCCACCTTTTTTCCATGTCATTGCTTCCCATGTAACTTGTAACCTGTAAATAGCTCTGATTGATTGCAAATGACGCAACCTGTAATAACACTTGACTTAAGACTGGATTAACCCAATCAACCTTTAATTGGTTATAATTAATGGGAAGGACCTAGGTGAACCTTTTAAAGCTCTGCCATGTGCTGTGTGCATCAAAGCACCAGAATGTCTCCATGTCACAGAACTACCATACACATATTCAATCAGGAAGTAATTTGGCATGTGTGGATATAGCTGCCATATCAGAGAGGACTGATGGGATAAACATGGCTTGTCCCATGTTACGATCACACTGCATGTTGAGATCAAAACGCAAGTCCGCTTCAGTAATTTAGAGGAGAAATGCTCTGTGTCGTCTTCCTCGCCTGTTACAACGTAGACAGCAGAGACAGTACAGTCAACCAAACAGAGACATGCCTGCTGTAGACGCTGTGTCGCAGTTACATCTAATTAAAATGTAAATATCTTCTTTAGATGCAACTAGTGAGTGGTCTTAATGATTGTACTTGATTGATTCACTGATTTACAGTTTTACACATACAGCCGGGGTAAAGCCATGTAAGCTGCTATCTTGTTGACTCCACATTAAAGTCTATTGATTAACTCAGCAGATTCTTTAAAATGTCCCCGTGATAAATTAAAGCTTCATTAATCATTCTTTTTTTTTTGGGGGGGGGGGGGGTCAGTGATCCATGCAATTTGTCACTTGTAGAAGAAAACCCACACATGCTACAATGATCACAGTTTCCCTCAGCTCTACTGGGCTTTTTAGCCTTTTTTGGTTTTGTTCAGGTTGAATCCATTGTAATTGCACTCTGCGTCTAATATCAGCAGGTACCTGCTGATAGTGACCATTCTGAGGGACACACTTTACACCTGCACAGCATCAAACTGCAGAAATGTAATGACTAGCAGATGAGGATGTGGCGTTTATAAGCTAAAGGGGCCCCTCACTCCAGATGAATGCAAATATGTCTGTTGGAACTGCAAATGGGAAACTGCTGCCTTTACAAGATGATAATTAGTTCATTTGTTAATTATCACCTTTACGATGTGATAATGTGTTCATGTTGTGTTTGCAGCTAGTTGCTGCTTTCTACAGATTTTTTTTTCTTTTTGTTTGTTGTTATTGTTTTTGCTTGCAAGTGGGGTGGTGCTTATAAAGGTCATTCTTATGCTAAGTTCTGATTTTAATTAGCTTATTAGTATGTGTTATTATGTATGTCTGTAATGCGTTTTATCATTCTCTATTTTTAGTTATGTTGAGACCATGGGTGCAAATCAGCTGATGAGCTAACCCCAGTGCATATAATCAACATCAGTGTTGATTATATGCACTGTACCATATATAAAAAAATGAAATAATGGAAAGATCCCTTTTACAAAAATAATTTTGCAATATCCTTTTTTAAATAAAGCACAACATTTGTTTTTACAAATTAGATTTACATTTATTAATGACCACATAGTCCTGTGGAGGTGGTGGAGGTGGCTGGTGGGTGTACAAAGCAGTGGACTGTCACTCTAGTGATCCAGTAGCACTTTTCAATCAGCATGACTCTACTTTCTTTTTTTGGTTTTCCATTAGGCATAGGCAAGTTTATAGTACTATGAATATGACATGAAAACACTGCAGGCCAGTGACAACTGGTAGAGGCTTTGTTGAAAACTTTGGGTCCTTTCGAATAGACCCATAGAAAGCCAACATACATCTAAAATTACACCCAGTGACCTGAATAGACCAAGGAAGAGAGTGAACACAAAAACCGGCAGAACTGATATGCTGATGTGTCAGTTGGTTTCACCTCCTTGTAATTATTCTATTTATGTTGTTCTGCCTGCAAAAAAAACCTTGTTTTTTTCCAATATTCACCTTCTCTGCGTTTTCTTCCATGGTGAAAACGACATCATCAGCAATTGACAATGCATTTTCTCAGGTTCATTCAGATCCAACTGGGTTCTGGACATATTAACACACAGATCCAAGACCCCAGAGAGTTAAAGGAGACTTGAACAGTTTAGACTTAAGTGAGTTTGGACCCGGTTCGAACTATGTGGTCCATGAAGGCTATCAGTACCTGGTACCAAAGGCAAGTAGTTGAGTTGAGTAGTAGAGTAGTTGAGGTGGTAGCTAGAGTTTAGGTGGTAACTATGGGATGGAAAAATTCTCAAAAAGTCCAGCCCCAAAATCTTTTGTGTTGTACGTTTTAGGTTGAAATAGCACTTTGGTTAAGATTAGAGAAAGATTGTGGTTTTGTAAATATACTTTACTAATATAAAAGTTGTGTCTAAAGTCACTGTTGTTGTTTTTCAGTATTAAGTCAGATTACAGTCAGTCTCAAGCAATAACCAAGTACTGTGCAAACCTAAACTCAACCAGAAAACACTTTCACTATTCACAAAAACTGGATGCTGCACTGCAAGATCAGATATTTTGGCAGAAAGTAAATAGGTTGTCTTTAACCGTTTAGCACTTTAAAAGTTAGATTTTACAATGTTGCATTGTTGGCACTGATCCCTACTGCAGTACAGAATGAGACTCTCTTTCATTACAGGATCTCAGAGTACTACTACTTCGTTATATTTTGCAGATGGATCTATCAGCTGTTATTTGTTCCTGGTATCTTCAGGCTGGGAAGTGTATACGACACTGTCTGCAGTGGCAGATTTCGAGAGTGATAAGAAAGGTTTAGCTCATCTGTGTTGGGGTTGAGTATCACAGGTGTTTGAAGCAGTTGGGCAGATTCTGTTGCACCACAGTCTCAGGTCTCTGTTTGCCTGAGGTGTGTTAACTTGATTGTATTCTGACAGGAATCTCTAGAAAAGAAAAAAAAAAAAAAAAACAACTACGAGTTTTAATGTTCTGTATCTGACAGCCAGAATAGCATGGGCGACATCGTCTATCAAACGACATGTTGTTAAAATCTGACATTAAAGATAAAATCTGCTTGTCTGCCAATGATTAAATAACTCTGCTGCCTTTTTGGAGATTAAAAAGGTACCTGCAGGAGACAGACCTATTTGGTTTCAAGTGATTCGGGTGCTTACATGCAGCTTTACTCTGATCAAGGTTCTTGTACTTTCCCCTGTCAGTGTAAAGTATTAGATATCAGAGATGTTGAACCTAGTTGTATTTATTTCAGGGCTGGAATCAATCCAACAGAGTGATACCACTTGTATCCAAGTGGTTTGGTATTGGGTGTAAGAGGTTGTCTAGTAAGTTATATATATATGTAACTACAGTTATATATATATATATATATATATATATATAACTATATATATACAGTTCCAGTGTTAGGGCTTAGGCAAACACATCATGATTGCCCTGTAGTGCTGGTTGTGCACATCACGGGAAGTTAATACTTATGCATACTCGAGATGCGATCCCAATATGAACTGTGAACTCAGCAACAGCTTTAAGTCACCTGCTCTCAGTCAGCAACAATTGGGTCTTATTCTGTCCCCTAGTGGAAAACCTTTCCAAGTCCACAAGATTTAGACAAATCACCAGTAAGTAGCTGAACAATGGTGCCAATGATTCCATTGTTTATGCAAGTATTCCCCCAGTCTTAAATTTAAATTGCCAGAGCTCCCATAAGTCAATTTCCAAAAGAAAACACAGTGTTTAAAAACAGTAACGATGTATTTTATTTTCTAACTGTAAGAAACTGCACTCATGAATTTGCCGTGTTTTCCTTTAACTACAAATCATCCTAACTTTACAATATTACTGAAAGTTTAATGTACTCTCACATTAAACCTCATATAAAGCTCCGGAATAGTTAACCTTTTAATATGATATATTTATGATTTGCATTCATATTTATTATATAATATATGTGTGGTGTGTTCTCATATAAACCCTATTGCTTGTTGTACACTATGTGCCTCCATCTAAATGATTATATCTTATGAAAAGCTTAGGCGTCCCAGCTACGTTGCTAGGGTGCGATACATTATTCACATTGTTGTGCAGCAGTAGAATCTGCCAAGATCTGTTTTAACTGGAAAACACTGGTGGGATTACACAATTCTAAGGTTTGTGTTGAGGTCAAAGGTTTCTGACCAGCAGACACTTCCTGTAGCACGGGTATGTAGAAAGAAGAAGAATCAATTAGAAAGAGAGATGTAGTGGGAGACAGGAAAGACTGGTGAAGATGTAGAGAGGTAGAGATGACAGAGATGTACCCTGATGGTGGAGGCCATGACAGAGGAGGAACAGAAAAGACAGAGAAGAAAATCAATACACTTGGTTCAATAAGATTGGAGTTTGCCAAGAAGGAATTCTATTCGTTTGTGTATGGGAATGTGTATGTGTGTGTGTGTGTGTGTGTGCGCGCGCGTAATAGTGTGTTTGGATGCGTAGCACTTAAGGCACTTGTGCGAGCGTGCATGCAGCTAAATGTGTGGTACAGCACTGCATAGCTCTAGGTTGCTTGATCGGGTCACTGTTGGTCAAAAGGGATTTTCCTCAATTCTATGGTTAACAGAAAGCGATAGCATGGGACTTCTGTGTAGCTGAAGGGTGAGAGAGATAGGGGGGTTGAGCAAAGGCACAATGAAAAAAATAGATGGAGAGAGAAAGGGGAACAAAAATTAGAACTGGCCCTGAGGCCCATTCTGTTATTCAGAAATCATTTCCTCTAATAGAGCAGCTTCACTTCAACTCACACTAAGATCAATGCAGATCTCCATTAAGTCTTGTTGATGAGTGACTGCACACTGGAATTGTATTTACATATACATGCAAAAGATTTTAACATCATTTGGCTGATTTGGCTCCACATTAATTTTTTTTTTTCTTTTAGTTTATTAAAATTCACAACCATTATGTGAATGATATTAACACAGTTTCTGAGTCAAAACAAGACGTTCTGATGCAGGACTAAACCTACTGGCTAATAAGAACATTTGAACTCTAGGCCCAAACTAATCCCAAGAACCCACCAATATGTTGCAGCCACCAGTGGTATGTTTGATGTGTGATCATCCCGTATAGCCATAATGATATATGCTTTATTGGTGCATATCACAATGATAATACATGAAATTAATCACATTACCATAAACCATTTTTACCCCTGTGCACCAGAGGGCCTTGGAAACTTTAGATGTCCAGGACCTTGGGGTATCCACCTGCTTTGCTTATTTGATAATTCAATTGTAATTAGTGTAATTGTGTAATGCAAGGAGAAGGCTGGGGTGGATAAAGGGTGTAAAATGGACAAGACTGATGAACTGAAAAATTCAATTCAGAGTCCAAAAAAAAAACAAACAAACATTTGGTTAGGTTTAGAGATTTAGAGAAAGACTGTAGTTCTGTTTAATAAAGACATTGTATGAGAAGTTACATTTTCTCTTTATTAACACAATCCACAATCCGATCTGGCAGGAACATTTCTGTTGGTGCGTTTAATTGAAATGTCAAGTTTAAGTGTATTTGGGACTTGTTATTTTTGTTAAGTATGGACGTATAATTATTGTGTTATTAGAAAATGTAACCTGGCTGCAAACACATCGCCTACTAAAATGTAATTTAGTTGTATGGAAACATACATGTAATTTTCAGGAGACTGGGTAGTTGGTGGATTGTGTTTATTCCAATAATCACAGAATGTGGATGTTTGAGGGGATGGTTGAAAGTACATATGTGGTTAAAGTACAAACAGGAATAATGTTCTCAAATGCAACATGACCTGCTGCTGTGCAGATTTGAAAAAATGTAGGCAATCTTCCAAAAGTATAAAGCAAAATCTCAGTTCAAGTGTGGCCCACAGGAAGAACAAATCAGCGTATTTTTTACACTCCACAACCAGTAAATTCCTTTGACGGTTCCGAGTCATTAAATGTCCTGCAAGATGGGTCTTATGCTTTATTTAACACAGAGACACTGCTTCTTTAATATTCATTTTTGATATGGTTATTCAATGCCTTTATTAGGCAGCTCCAGTAGCGAGATGACAGGGAATTAGGGAGAGGGGCATGCAAGAGTTTTCTGGTAGCCTTATCTAACCAACTGAAAATCAACAAATATGACATGCCTTGCAAAAAAACATGTCATATACATGCTGTAAGCCTGAAACTAAAGGGAGTGGAATCTGAGGTAAGGTCTCCAATGAGTTAAATGTTGACAGGGTATGAAAAATACATGTATCCTCCTGAAAGCAGCTGCAGTTGGAATTGCTTTTTTTCTGAATGTGCAAGTGAGAGAAGGCAAGAAAAGGAGAGGATTGAAAGGGAAATGAAAGAACAAAGATCAAGTAATGCAAAAGGGGGAACCATTAGTGGTAGTGATGGAGGAAGGGAAATGAGAAGGGGAATCAGGGAGGAAGGAAGGAAAAGCAGCAACTAACCATATTAAAACGAACGGAGCAAAGGAGTCACAGTGAGATGACTCAGACGCAGTTGAAGAAGAGTTTAGTATTCACTACACTGAATTATGGTCGATTTAGCTTTTCTTTTACAGAAAAAAAAATGTCAGAAGTGAGTGCATGAGTCACACAATTAGTTAAAAAGACCCAGTTACTTGGGAGTTATTATCATGGTTCAAAACCACACTATGAAGACAAGTGAATAGACCAGCATACACATGCCATATTCCCTCTGTTTGATGGATTCAGTTCTCTAAGAGTTGGAAGTTTTATCTTCTGCAAACTGGTGCTTTACAATAACCTTTTTGTTGAGCTGCTTGGAGCGTTCTTTTGTCTTTGTGGTGTTGTTTCTGACCAGGGTACTGATCCAACAGTAACTGGACCGTCCAGGTACAGATGGATTCAAACAACATCCTCGAAAGAAGTCCACTAACTAACTAACGGTGTGGCTGCACCAGTGATGATTTAGGCGAGTAAGAAGTGTAGAGCAGGGGCTTTTATTTTCCTAGGATTCAAACCTTATAGTCCAATAATGTTTTAAATGTTTGCAGACAAGGTTTACAGTAAAAAGAAAATAAAAACATTTTGAAACTCAGTAACCACAACATCACAATCAAGTCATAAAAGCCCCATAACCTGAAAACACAATAAAAAAGCTAAACCAATCCACTCTGCGCACGTCTCCAGCATATAGAGTCGGATCAGTCAGAAAGACCTGAGACGTCCATAGTTATCTTGTCTTGTTGTTTAAGACTGAACAGACAATAAATGAGTGAATGAATACAGGTGGAAGACTCAGTGTTGATTGCTGCTGTGTCTCTGCACAGCTCAGCACATCGTGGGGATACTCCTACTCAACGCTCACTTGCAGTTTTTCTTAGTCAATGTAACACACACAAGTCTTCTGGGAGGCAGCGAGCTGCTATCGTCTGCTGACTGATTGATTTGTGCATTTGTTTGGTACCTTTTCTTTTTTACTGCTTCTTTTTGTGCAACTTTGCTGTGACTAACCTTTTCTCGCCTTTTTTCCGTCCTTTTGTCTTTATTACTTTTTTCAATAGACCGCTGTGACTCTGCAGGGCTCAGCACATTGTGTCTGGGTACTCCTGCCCAACACTCACTCACTGTTTTTTCTCACTCAAGTTAACATTGAAGTCTTGTGGGAAGTTGTGAAGTGCTACTACTACAACCCTTTTACAATGATTGTTGTATTGAAGTGCAAAGAATTCGACAAACTCCTGATTTTTTTTTTTATCAAAAATTTGATTTGAAGCAAAAAGTTGATGTGACTGAAGCAGAGAGTCAGTTTGCATTGTTGGCATAAGTGGTGGCAGCGGAAACAACGGTTCAGTTACAGCAGAGCATGGAAATAAGTGTACTCAACACACACTTACACACCCAGAAACTACAGCTTCAGCCCAGCGATTCACGTTGGCAGTGTGAATGTATTGCAGCGACTAACCCAGAGGAACATTGAGGCTTGTCTGAATTTTGCTGCAACACACCTAGATGACCCTTAAACCAAATGGAAAAAATGTTTAATGAACTGATGAGTCCAAAGTTGAATTTAATTTAGAATTTCATAAAAAGAACATCATACCCACGATCAAGCACGGAGGTGGCGCTGTAATAGTGTGTGGATGATTTGCTATTTCAGTGTCAGGGCAACTTTCCTTCATTTAGGGAAACATGATTCCGCTCTCTACCAGAGAATCATCAAGGAGACCATCGGGTCATGAGTCTGTGAGCTGAAGCTCAAACACAACTGGGTTACGAGACAAAACAATGATCTCAAGAGAAAGTTGTAGAGTGGTGAAGTCAAAGTTTGGACATGAACTAGCTATTAGGTTCAAGGGACCATTACTTCTTCACATTGGTCATTTAGAGTTCTGGAGAAACCTTTTTGCTTCAATAAATTCAATAATCATTTCAAACTATAGTATACTAGTACACACTGTGCACTGTATGTCTGCCCTGCAGCTTGCTTTGTTCTGTCCTTATAGCATCTTTCCTTCCAAACAATATCTCTCGGGCCATATAGTATGAAAAAAAAGAAACAAACAGTGGTGACACACATCTGCAGACTTGCATGAAGAAACAGCACGACTGGATTAATGCCTGTTTGTGTGGACTGCTAAATTGAGAACATGCTATTGAAGCAAGACTCCTGGAAGATGCCTCTGGTTTGAACATGAGTGTGTAATTTGTGTATTTTTGGACCCGTTGGAGGCAGCGGAGCGGGCTGTAAAAATAGCATTTACTTTAGCTCTATAGCACTGTCTGGAAGCACAAGCACATTCACACTTTGCTGTGAATGTGACCAAATTAATCTGCAGTGATAGTTTACATGCAGATCTCAAATTCATTTTGAGCCCATTTACACTCAGATTGGATGTTTTCGCTTGCTCTGAAAACAATCCAATTACCCAGGGTGCACGCTGATACAAGAAATGAAGGGAGGCTTCTGATTAATATTGTAATTTGGCGGAGAGGAAAGGTGATGATAACAAGAATGGAAGGAAGTACAGAAAGGCGAAGAGCAAAGATGAGAGAAAATATAGATTTCGGGGAGAGATCGAGTTTCTCAGTTCATTTCAGCCACAAGCATCTCAACTGAACTCTATTTAGAGCCCATCAGAGCATCTCTCCAACTCATTTCCTCCTAATAAGCAGCCATCTTTCGGGACTTTTCATGTATTTTGAAGTGTACAAAATGATTCCACGGATGTTAACTAGAGGCTCTAGAGCTAGAGGAGAGGAAACAAGGGGAGAAGAGAAAAGAGAATGAAAGAGAGAGTGGAGGAGGAGGGAGGAGAGGTGCCCCACACACACACACACACACACACACACACACACTCACACACGTACTTTTACAATTTCTATTTTCCTTTCTGTGCCGCTCAGCTGAACTCTATTTGGATTCTATCATTGAATCTCTCCATTTAATTTCCTTCCTAATTAGCTGCCTTTCATTCGCGGGGAATGTGCTGTCTGCTGCCCAGTCTAGCTGCTGCAGTCTGTGGCCATGCCAGCGCTCGCAGCGCGAGAGTGTGTGTGTGTGTGTGTGTGTGTGTGTGTAGCTGTGGGGAGGGCCAGTTGGTGCTAGAGTGTGTGTGTGTGTGTGTTTTGTGAAAGGCTAAATCAATAGCCAGTTATCAGACAGGGTTGGTTAAGAGCCTTTCTCTCCGTAGAGGGAAGAGTTAAGGCCTCTTGGAAAAATGCTCATGGCAAAGATGGCTGCACACACACACAGACAGGGATTGACTGTGCGCGTGCTTTCCTGCATTAGTGAGTGTGTGTGTGTGCAGGCATTAGTCTGGCTGTTAGCTTAAAGAGTGCACCTGTATGCAGTTCTATTCCTGTCTGTTTGTCTGACTGTATTTAACAGCAGGTCTTTTTGACAACATGGCGCCCTGAGTGTGTCGTGTCTGTGTTTATATATATATATATATATATACAAACATAGACACGACACACTGGACACACGACACACTATATATACATGTACATATATATACGCATATATACTGTATGTGTGTGTGTTGTGTGTGAGTGTGGGTTGCTGAAGTGTGTAACATTTAATACTTTTGACAACGAGTCAGTGCAGGCTGAACCCGTGGGAATATTTGAAGTCAATATTTCAATACAACACCCACAATCCCCCGCAGCCAGAGACAGGAAGTGTAAACAGGAGGTGTAATAAGCAAGGGATTTTGTCAGGTTGAGGTGATGTATGGAGGTTAACAAGGTGTGTTACATGTGTGTGTATGTGCGATGTTCTTGAAAGATTCCCTACAAATGGCTGCATTTTCACTCTGCTTTACTTGCGTGTGTGTATGTGCACTGAAGCCTAGCATTCTCACTTTCACACGGCTGACATATGTGTGTAGGGGCCTACAGAAGAGGAGTTTTAACATAGTGGGAAAACAAGCTGTGCCACATAGTGCTGTGGATGGTTACGACACTGAATCTGGGCTGCACTTGTGGCTGCAGCTACCAGTAAAGAGGTCACGTCCACTTTATTTGAGCTGAGAATTTGGAGTTTGTCCGGAGAAGACGTTTCAAGACCACCATGGACTTTGCAGTTGCAATAATATTCTACAGAGAAGTCCGGAGCTGAGTCCCGAGGATCAGGGGAAGTATTGTCAACAATACGGGCATATTTTAAAAGAGTGGTAATGGCCAAGTAAACGTGATCCATCTACTTTTAGTCATTTTACAAATGAGATACAAGACACAGACAGGGCAAGAATAAAAAGGTCTTACCAAAAAAGTTTAACCCCCTTTTGGTCAAGCTTTTCTTTTGGGAGGTGGTGTGGCAGCTATACTATACTATACTATAAGAGATTTCTATTCACATTGATGATGTACATTTACCATTGGGGAGGTAATGCTGTAAAGGATTGTATAATTATACAAAAACATTGTCTTACATACACAACAGATATCACCCAGATATTTTCTAAGTCTCAAAAACCTTCACCATTTCCATTAGCTGGAGCTGCTAATGGAAATATATAAGTATATATATATAGAGAGAGAGAGAAATCCGAGACATAAGGAGGTTGGAATAGATGGATATGTCAGAAAACATAAGACTTTCCCACAATCATACAACAGATACGCAAGTTGCCGTCCTGTGTACAAACTTGTGGGGCAGTATCAGACAAACTCAGTAGCATATCTTCAGCCAGTTGAAATACATTTAAGTAGTGATACCTTATATCACGAGAAATGCTTCACATCACCACTGCTTAGTCCACGTTTGTGCTGCTGATTCAAATAATAGCTGCTTTAGAGCAGCATTGTTAAATACATCATTTCCAGTGGTACATTGAAACTAAGAGGTGACTGCATACGGATTATTTAGCAATACTGAGAAAAGAAACTTTTAAAGTGCATTAACCTTTCACAGTACACCAGTGGACTGTGCTGCACACAGCGTGCTGAAAATGTTTTGGGAACAAGGATGGCCAACGTCTGAATATATTAGGAAGTAGATCTTAAAATCATTTTGTGTTCAAGCTCATATAAAATATAAAATGATAATGCAACTAGAAGGAGTTCTACGCTCTGGCTTGAAGGGCTTTAATCGTATTGCTTTGACCACTTGTTGATTGGCTGGAAGCCTCAGAAGGCTGTGCTCCCAGACAGGGTTTTATAATGTTTATATGTTTAGTACCCACACCACCCAGCACAGAAATGGGTACAGTCACTTTACATCTTGAAACACAACATTTGCTTTTTTTTACTTCTTGCCAATTTTCCAATCTCCAAATATTACATTGCACTCAAGGCAAAAACTGTGTTTGACTGTGAAAATATAAAGTTCCCTTTTCTCATAGAAATTACTGACACGCAGCAGCATTTCAAGGTTATAATTCAAAAAAAGAAAAGCAATCTGTGCCATTGTCTGTTCCTGTGAAATCTAAAATGTAAACTGAACATTGACAGATGACACAACAGCATAAATCTCGTAGGCATCAGACTTTCTCCTTGGGCTATTTTCCCAAAATGAACCACAGGAGGCTGAATAAACAGCTCACAAGCTGGGAGGCCTCTGACTTATATACGACTTTATATGTAGTGCAGTAATCAGTAAAGGTGAGGGCAAAAGTCAGCCTGAGGGAAAGCAGTAAAGTCAAAGCCCTCACAACTGCAGCAGTGTGTATGTGTGAGAAAAAGTTTTCAGTGTGCCGAGGGTTTCGTCTCCACTTCATGTCATATATTGATGCACAGCTGGATGCATTCTGGCTAATATAACTTTGAGAGGTTCTGTAATGTGATGTGATCGAAGGAGACATTAAGGCCCTGCCATAAGGAGAAGCTATGAATGAAGAAGAAAAATCCCTCATAGAGCCGTGGAGGTGGTTTCTGGGCCAATGGCCACGGACGTGACTGGATTCTGATGCCGTGTGTCTGTGCACTCCTCTCTAATGCGTGGTATGACCAAGCGCCTTCAACACTGCTGGTTAATCACTGTCACATGCCTCGCTGCTGAAGTATCTGCCGCTGACATCATTCAATTATCCTGCACTCAGACTGAAGTCATTTTTCTGAATTATTGCTGCTATATAGACCACTGCTACTCACATATGCATTAGGTTGTATTTCCATAGGGACACATCGTTTAGGTAGATATACTCACAGTGTCAGTTCACAGATACAGGGTTGTTTTATCTTTCACATAAATCAAATCAAGTTTAACAAATCTGCATCATTTAAACATTTTTTTATTCTCCAAGAAAACAAACAAACTAAAAGACGATCTTCAGTTTCTGCAGAGACATTCAGCTTTGATCCCATCCTTACAGTGGTGGGTGTTACTATGGCAGCTATTTAGTTTTGCAATAGCCAGAAGAGCACAAGCATAAATAAGATTTGTCAGCTTTAGGGTCCAGGTGTTGCGCCATGTTCGATGTGCAGTCATCTTGTAATTGCCACTTGTGGCTAAATATTACACTTTAATAAATGGGTCCCTTTGTGTGAGCAATGCACTCACGCTGCGTCACCTAGTGCAGTTTAATTTGATGTGTGTCACTTCACTCCTCCAGCATATACCAGACGCACTTCATACAGAAATGAGGTTGAAAGAATGTGCTGTTCCAGAAGGAACATGTGAGGACTTGTAAGTTGGGATTGCACATGATCTGGCATATGTTTGTGTTGCCTTTTATTTTTACATGTCATGAGAATATTTCATTCCCCAATCTGCAAATCTGCTAAGCCGAAAAAACTGATTCAAAAGTACGATGAGGTCACCTGTGCGAGGAGGAAATCAGAGAATAAAGCCATGATGATTGGGGGAATTATTCAAATCAACATCAGGGCGTCATCTTAAATCAACGAAATTCAATAAATCCTAGCTGTTATCCAGTTTTTCTTACGTGTGCTAAATGCCGACCAGAAAGGTGCTCTGCCACTAGAAGCGCGCGGAAAGAATCTGAACTCTGATCACGTCCTGCAGCCGAGAATTTCATCAAAAAGATCTCGCTGCCTCCAACTCGATGGTCTGGTTGAATGGTGGCAAGTTATTATAACAACTTCAGTGTTGTCTCAGAAGATGTGATGATTATCTGTGTGTGTGTGTGTGTGTGTGTGTGTGTGTGTGTGTAGTGATGACTAATGCAGCTATTGAACTGCAGAATGAAACCATTCAGATCTTTACCATGCTCACTCTCTCACACACATACAAACACACACACACACACACACACACCAGAATAAATTAAAGGAGCAAATGTATAGGTAATGCATTGTTAATGACGTAAGCAAGCTGCAGCAATGTGCAGCTGGCTGTTGCAGTGTGGGTATGTGTGTGTTTGACTGCTGTCTTGCAATGTGTGTGTTTGTGTCTGCGTGTGTGTGTGAGTGTGTGTCAGGCTGCTTGTGATTTATAGCGAATATTACGAGCACTCAGAAAGGAGGAGGAAGAGGGGGAGGATGAAGGAGCAAGAGACTGAAGGAGAAGAAAATAAAACAAAGACTGCAACGATAGAGACACAGGGATAGAAGCAGGTGATGGAGGATGGAATAGGAAGAAAGGGGCCAAAATAAAGAGTTGAAAGCATGGGCGAGCAAGGTAAGGATGAACAGAGGAGAGAGGGAGAATGAGGCGGGGAGAGATAGAGATGAGGGATGAAGGCTTTTGCAATCTTCACCCATGACTAAGATCAATGGAACCTTTCTGCCTGCCTCTGTGATTCAGTTTGTGTGTTTGTGATAGAGCAGTGTACACGGAGCCACTGTGGAAGGTTAAATAGAGCAGCCAGCGACCCGGCGGACGTTCCCTCTCAGTCGACACGCATTGATCTTAATACAGGGAACGACCGCAGAGCAGGAGAGGTTAGAGAGATGAAAGACGGGATGAAGACGGCGGAGAAATGGAGGGGAACAGAAGTGAGCTGGGACATTAGTTGGATGTGAGAGGAAGCAGGACAGGCCAAGTTAAGGATGGTTTCACACAGAGGTAAGTGTCAGGGTGACTTGTACAGGGCTCAGACGCTCGTGAATAACAGGAGGGAACAATTAGAGGAACTATGTAAGAATTTCTGTCTCCAGTTACAGGTGAGAAATTCTCTTGTCATCAGGATTATACTATTTATTAATAAAGTCATAATAGCAGGTTCAGGCCACAATCTGTTTTTTGCACATATCTATATGTCTTTTTTTTTAAGCTTATAATGTTATTGTTACTAGGCAACCACTAAATCACTGTCCTTAGCCTAACCGCTGTCTATTAATGCTACAGCCTACGACAGGGGTTATGTAATGAACAACACGTCTACGCGATGGTTGAGAAATTAGTCGCTATTGCTCATTTTAGACTCAATTTAGTCATTTACTGTTAGACAACAGCTAACAGTAGCATTCAAGCACTCCCTATGTAACATTACATGTTGATAGTTTTACACAATCGGACATGAAAGAAAAATTACTTCTGAAATTACAAATAAAATACACAGGATGCAGTCAAGCTTGTTAGGCAATATGCTATTCCATCTTGCAGCTAACTCCTGATTGTCACTATGCAGTGTCTCTAACTTTGTCTTTGTAATGTAAACATGAGGCATTCTGCGATGCGAATGCATCACTCTCGCTGAAAAAAACTACAAATTGGAAGTTATTAGCAGTGAATGAGCAGGTGACCATGGTGCATGAGTATAAGTTTCAAATAACAGGCCAGCATGAGCATATAGGTTGGTGTTGCTAGGCTCATGGAAAGACATATGGCAAGCCAGAGTGCAAAAAAAAGTTATTCTGCATTTAAAGCAAATTAAAATGAGAAAAGATCAGAAGAGAGTGTGACAGATTACTAAAATATGATAATACAGTTTTAAAAGCGGGGAAAATTAGAGATAATTGCATGTAATTAAATAAACCATCAATTTTACTGGTAAAAAAAAAAGACACACTGATGTGACTTTCACCACTTTGCTGCACTTAGTTTCTATTTTTACACAGCAACACTGTTTTACACTAATTAATTCCAGTCACTTTTACTGTCGGTAGCACTAAACACTTCCTGCAGATGTGTCACTATTGCATTGTTGTGACAAGTGTTCAGTTAACAGCAAATGAAAATCACATCTCACTAAAGTAGGAGAAAATCCATGTTGAAACATGGAAAGCATATGAAAAAAAAGCCCTAGTTGCCTCGACAGAGCAGTGTTTGAGTACATCATGTACAACTGTAGCTGGAGTATGACACTGACGCTCTGTCATTGACAGCCAGTGTAATATTAAATGGTTCGATAGTAATGATGTTCTTTCTATATGAGACTGAGCAGCTATGGTTTCTAATGAATGCATGAATCTATGCCAGCCCAGCACATGCCATTTATTTTTATTCACTGATTAGTGATCTCTAAATACTTTCTTGGAAGGTTTCCTGGCAAGAACTTTAGAAGTAGTACTAGTTAAAGGAAACTACATTTATTTCCATAGAGGAGGTTCTCACTTCAAACTGAGTAAATGCATTCATGTTCAAATGTAATGATCCTCCAGGCATGTTGACCTGCATTTTTCCCTGTGGACAAATGTGACATTTTCTCGTGTTTAGCTGACCTGCTCTGCTCTGACTATTAGACTGGCTGAAATTAATCAGTTGGAAATGTAGCAGCTTAACACAGTTTCTTTCCCATAGTTGCCACTAATTACACAGTTCCTTGCAGGAAACTTGATTATAAAGGAATTGAATCCTGTAAACTATAGTGTCCTATAGTATATTATTTAATTCAATGTAACATGTAACTATATATATATGTATATATATATATATATATATATATATATATATATATATATATATATGTATATAGATAGATAGATAGATAGATAGATAGATAGATAGATAGATAGATAGATAGATAGATAGATAGATAGATATGTGTATACGCATATAATTACATTGAATAAATATTAGGACGATTCATGAAGACATAGCAACTACACTCCCAGTTTGATAATTAAGCACATACTGTAACATTCTTGCAAGAAAAGATATTTCACATAAGAACACATTTTACTAATTTGAAAGAACTTCAGTTTGTTTGTTAAGGTGGCAGTGATTGAATGGATGATCTAAATTTAACCTGTAAGCTAAGAACGTAACCATATGAGTCATAAACAATGCTACTGTACTGTATATACCATTTCAGGAGTGGTGGATTATGATTATTTATTATTTAGATATACTGTGGCATAGCTGGAACTATGACAAAAATATTAACATAAATACTGATATATCAAAACTGTAATAACATTTTAGTACTTGTGCATAAAAAGTGACTTTTGGTCAATGTAGCCATTGTCTTTTAGTTTATAGTTAAAGGTTCAGTCGAATCCTCTGTCTCCTCTCTAATCAGGATGACATGGGCAAGAAGTCAAGGTCCATGACATGTGTGACCACAATAAGGACAATGTGACGATCATAATAGAACTCAAAATAACAAAACCCCAATATGACATTAAACAGGTTGTGATATTGTTGTGGTTAATAATCATTTCTGTCAGTGAAGCTAATAGCTGTCAAACACACTAACAGGACTTAAATGTGGGAGGCTCAGCTTAACCATCTTTATTGAAAGCAGGAGAGTTTACAGATATCGTCAAGCCATATTAGGTAATGTTTGGTGTGCCTGACTAAAACCCCATATTTAATAGCCATTCTCAAGATTAACTTTAGTGATCATAAATGCTGGTATCACATGGAGCCTAGCCTAGCCATAGAAAAGCAGGGAAGTAGTTTTAGGAATATTAGCATTGTGGTTAGTCGCAAACAAGGGAGAGGCCAAAACATGAGGACTGAGCAGGTACGAAGCAGTCACAGATCAGTACTGCAATGCATGAACCCTGAAAACAATCTGGCAACTGGATGAGAAGAGTAAGTAGAGCTAATTAGTGAAAGCATGCAGGTGAGAAGGGCATGGCGGGGTGATGTGGCACAGAGAGGGTGGGTATGAAAGTAGAAGAGGACATCACACATAAATAAACATTTATTTATTCCCATACAGTTTGTAATTATCCAGCCAGTAGTTGGTACATCTTGTGCTGAACAGGTCACTGGGTGCTACAAAGATTACCAGGCACAGAAAGTCAAAATTAATCAAAAGAAAAGTACAAAACATTCACACTGAGAATCCACGCAGCAAAAATGCTTCCTGCAACAATAAGAGGCCCATGAAATTCTGAGTGTCTGATTTATTCAGTAGCTTGTGTGCAAGGACAGTGAATAATGAATGATGCAGAAAGGAATGAGTCAGGGCAGGTAGACTACTTTTACAGTGATTAAAATAATGATGGCGGTGATAGTAATGACTGCACAGCATGTGCAGCACACATAGTAGGTTTTTAGTTTGACTCATTCACTGTTGTTCAGGGTGAAAAAAGAAGAAGAAGAAAAAAAAGGAAAAGTGTACCAACATCCTGTCAGTATCCTGAGGGCATGGACCAGCAGGCGATTTCTCAGTTCCTGTGGGTGCACACAGCATGTGTTGCTGAACGAAGTACAAGAGCACTACCAAGGCTTAATGTGGTGTAAGCAAGCTTGCTACCTTCACTTTCCCCGTGCCTCTGCCTCGGCCTCAGCCTGCCCCATCTGCTAAACGAAAGAAAACAATTCAGCAGGTCTTTCAGTGCTGATGCAGATCAAATTCCCAGCTCAGGTAGAACAACAGGATATGTGCAGATGAATAAAACGGAAGGCTTGAGCCTGCTTCTCTTCTACTGCAGGATGCACCTCTCACAGGACAAAAAACAAAACAAATACAGGTCAGATCAGTCTATCAGGAGGAGCAACGTCCAGAGAGGGAGATATATTTCTCAGCCTACATGCAACATGACATGGTGTTGATGAATGAAACAAGAGGGCACAAGCAGAGCTGGTATATTTACCTTGAAGCCGAGAGCTGTGTGACAGGTCGTTTCTGGGTTTACAGGGTGTTTATAGAGTGGAGGTCACCTGTCTGGAGCTTCGCACATGCCCACATCTTTGATTTAACCTTGGAAAAATGAGAGTGATCAATCATTTCAGCAACTCATACCAAATCCTTTCATATACAGTGTACTTCTTTTCTCATTATTGACATAATGCACTCCTCCTTCTTACAACTAGTGGTATTGGTATTTGTCATTTTCCATTTACAGGTCACAAATTAACAACATACACTTATTATGTTTATGTATAAATGTGTATAAAACATAATCTGGTCCACTGACTGTGGTGTTTGTGGACGACTGACATTAAGGCATTGCTGGGATTTAAATGCAGGATCTCCTGTCGGTATGTTCTTTGACAAGCTAAACCACACTGCCTCTTGGATTGAGTATGTTTTCAAAACAAGTAAATGGGTTTTTCACCCTGCAACTTATAAACAACTTTATAAAAGAAAAGAAAAAGTATAGGAACCTTTTGGAATTTTATGGTTTTGTGGACTGATGAAACTAAGATTGAACTATTTGAAAAGAACACTACATCTGGCATAGAAAGGCCACTGCATATCATCATCAAAACACCATCCCTATTGTAAAGTATGGTGGAGGAAACATCATGATTTGGGCCTGCTTTGCTGCATCAGAGGCTAGTCAACTTACAGTGATTGAGGGATCAAAAACGACACTTGGTTGAAGTTATTGCTGCCAAGAGGGGCCGCAAACTACGTGCTGCCCCTCTACGTGTTGTTTTTTTTTTTTTTGGCTGTTCTAAATAAAGACATGAAAGATTTTCTTTTGTGTTATTATTTTATGACTTTTTCTTGGCACTGTATATTGTTGACCAGATAACTAATTTATGGAAGTAAAGTAATCTATTAAAAATTGCAGTGAAAGACATGACCAGGTTGTTATTTGACACCAAAGGGAACGTAAAATCTTAACACCTGACCTCATGTATTATACTGCAACTGTACTATACTATAATTGGCATGCACAGATATGCAGGTATAGAAAGAAAGAATGCAGTGCTGTACATAATTCACTTCTCATCCATTATAAACATTGTCTGCTATCAAGTTGGACACATATGCTGTGGTCTTTACAATCTTCATCAGATCTCAACTGAACAGCTAAGTGAGAGTGATAGGCTTTCTGCCATGTTCATCTAAACGTCCAGTGAGGGAATGGTATTTGGGCGACTGCTGTTCATACATCTACTACATACATATTTAAACTATATAAAAATCACTCAAGTTGCTCTGGAGGTTTGTGGTGGAACAGGAGCCTTTTCTGAGGCTTTCGACCACATCACGTGGTCTTGATCAGGAGAGGGAGTCTGCTCCATTGATATGGAGTTTGAACTGCTGGCATGCAAGCTTTGTGGCTGTTTATTTTTTAAATTCAGTTTATTAGCAACATTATCACCTATGGTCTAAATTGGCTTCACATTTGAAAATAGTAATAAGGCAAAAATAAGCTTAATTTATCATCCGCTTATTAGCATTTTCTAAGGCTTTCAACTGCATCATATAGTCACCTTCAATGAATGGAGTCTAGTGATTGAGTTTACTACAAATTCATATACATTTTCTGAAAGACTTAGACAAGACAATATGAAATACACATGAGATACATCTACTTCAAAGTAACAGGCTAACATTTGTTTTGATGTCAACAGCTCTATAAGAAGTTTCAGACTACTTTCATTTTCCTAAGTTAAATACTAGATTATAGCTACCACCAACAATGGAAACAAGTAAAAAAGTAACCACTTATTGGCGTGCTTGAAGCTCAAGGATTAACATACTAGCGTTCAGTTGTTTAAAGCATGCAAAAAACCCAACTTTAAGTCTTGTTGTAGTACTGGCCTATTTCTTCGCCAGTGTAACTTCTGTGAGTTTTGTTCGACAGAGTCAGGCTATCTGTTTTCCTCCAGTTTCCTGTCTTCCTGTCTTTATTTTAAGCTAACTGGCTGCAGCTTCATATTCATTGCAGGATGATGTCAGTCCTTTCATCCAACTTTAAGTGAACAGGCTAATATGCATGTTTTCCGTTAAATCCTACTCCTGATTCTGGCACTTTCGTCTGACTTCCTTTGCTCTCTGTTGAATAAAAGTCCTTTCCTATTTACTTGTCCCTCCTCTTCACCCTGAACCTGTTCAAAATTCTATGTTTCTCCTCATTCTCTCCATCTACCTTCCTTTCTCCTTCCTCCCCCCGCCTCTATTGAATAAAAGTCCTGTGCTCTCCCACAATTAGATATTGCAACTGATCTTACAGTTTGTGGCTGAAGAGGGCCATTAAATTGAATCAGAGGAATCCCTATTGCTCCCCTGAGGTGTAGAGCCATGACACCCTGAGCGTCCCAAGACAACCTGTTTGGGTAACAAAGTACGACAAGCACAGGTGTAACAGAATATCTACTTTTTTTTTAATAAGCCCAAAAACATATCTGAATGTGGAAAGGTGGTAAAAAGGCTCTTGTGACCCAGCCACATTGAACAGACTGGCAGCAGTGCAAAGGTATTCCCTTTTAAAGGTTTTTGATTAGTTGGAAGGCGGAGCCTTGCTCAGAGGGGACTATTGTCAGTGGTGGCAACTCAAGGCTGTCAAGTGACAATACATACTTGCTCGAGGTCTACTGTTCCCCTCACCAAGAGGCTTCAGATGTTGCTATGGCTAACCCAGAGGACAGCATGCAACAGATTCAGGGATTAGCTGAGACAAAATACATGAATATAAATGGAGTCTTTAAGCGAAAGAGAAATTTCTAAACATATTTCTGCTTGACCGTTAAGTCTTATTTACCGTAACAACAACTAATACCATTACTCTGCGGGCTAAGCGTAGTGGATGGATTTTGGGTCTCATGCTACCACTGTCAGGATTATGGTTTTAAAGGACCCAATTAAAATGCCAGACACAAGTAAAAAATTAAACAAGGTTTAATGTAAAAACGGGAGAAACAATAGAGTAAACAAAATAGCAATGAAACTAGGCAAAACAGATGACTGGGCACAAAAATACAAAGTAAGAAAGGAACACAGGAGACGTGGCTCAACTCGAAGTAACAACTGAAAACTACAGAGCAAAAGACAAGAACAAAGTAATGACAAAAGGCGCAGCCAGAAGGACAGGAAAACACTCACTAAGGCTAAGGTGTAAAGTCTGTAATCCGAAGGCGAGCAAAAATCCAAAAACACGAGGCAGTAAACCATAAGGAGCAAGACAAATGCGAGGTCAGGGAGCAAATAAGGGTCGAAAGCACAAGGCATAAAACATGATTTTGTAGAAGCTGTACACTCACTCCACTGCTAAAGACATTATTAATCAATTCTGCCTGTTTTTTTGCCTCCAGATCTGTCTTAGTACTGTGCGAGAAAACACTAATTTAATTTAAAGTTGCATATTGTGCGTTTAGATGATTGCACATGAATATCTGCAGTATATACAGGAAGATGTACGAAAGCAGACCGCATAATGCATACAAGCACAAATCTGTATTGATGAAAAGCTCATGCACACACACACACAGGCGATCATTCATCAAGCTTTTGTACATGATTAAACATGATTTTAGAGAAGCTGTACACTCACTCCACTGCTAAAGACAGTATTAATCAATTCTGCCTGGTTTGTAGCCTCCAGATCTGTCTTAGTACTGTGCAAAAAAGCATAATTACACATTAATAATTCCCGCCACATTCAAATTCAGAAATGTAATTAAGATTTTCGGGAACTACTTATTCATGTTCCCGATGCAGAGGCCACAGGATTTTTATGTAGGCTTATGCCTCTTAAGGTTAGGTCTACTAACCATGACAGGCTTTTCAATTTTGTATTTCATATGGCCAGAAATTAGCTTTGTTGCACTACACCTCATCTTCTTTCAACAGACCAAAAATTGCCAAATGTCTTTCATGTTATCTGTTTTTTTAGGTTAGGATTACCCACAGCCTCCCAATCCAATTAACAATTTATCCATTATTAATCTAAGGATGGAGACACACCAAGCTGACAGTCGGCCATCTGCCAGTGTCGGTTGGCGAGCTTATGTTGACTTACTTTTATTGGTGTGTCCTGTACTGTTGCTACCGGTCAAACCGGTCTGATTGGCTGTTCATCTTAGCGAATCACTGTGTAAGAAATGAAATGGATCCCATTAACAGCGGATCAACTTATCAGACATATTCTTTACTTCAAGTAGCTACCAGCCATATGGGGTGAGCAAGATTAGTGTGAAAATATTAGCAGCTGCTAAGTGCTGCGTTGTTGACAGTTTGGTTACCTGTAGTCTGCAGTCTACTACCACCTGCTGGTACAGAAAGTTATCTCCTAGTTTCACTTTTTGGCCCAGACAAAGGAAACAAAAGACGATACAATGATTGTTCTACTTAGCACTAAAATGTTGTATTAAATATGAAATAAGCTTTAGTTTACAGATGGTTGTGTTTTAAAATTAGTTATTTTAAAAGGTCTCTTTCTTACCAAATATTAGCCCGTGTCCCCTGATAGTATTAATGTTTTAATTGCTTTTCTGCTAACAAAATAATAAGGGGAAATGCTTTTTTTTTATTTTGCAGCATAAAAATGCTTCATTTCAAATATCATTGTAAGCAGAATTCTCAGACAAATCAGTGATCCAAAAACCTGTTGTATAATTACACAGAGCTGGCAAGACTTCCTTCTGAAGGTTATCAGATGAGCTCTTAACATGCGTGGGATCAAACTGAAAATGTTTCAATTACCACAAAAGACAGATGGGAAGAGGTTTGGGACTGTCAGACAGAAGATACAAACAGACACTTTTTTTTTTTTCCCTTTTCCCCAATGCTGCTGTGTTACAAAGAATGAATATGCTAAATGAAAACCAAGTGCTTTTGGCTTGGCAACAAAGCTATCAAAACAAAGAAATCCTTTTGTCAAAAGAAGAAATCACCTTAAAGGGGATAGTGGTTTCAGCATAGGCATGTGTGTAATGGATAACAACTAATTCATTCAGTAAATGCTATGTAAGATCATATCATTGACTCGTTTTCAGTCGCTACTTCAGCCTCAGGCATGCGTTAAATCAATGCCACAGACTGAGTGGTGAATACAAAGGCCCATTCATGGTCAAGCAGACAGACACCCTCTCTTATATAAGAGGAGGAAGTGGAGGCCTTCCTTGGTACTGGAAAAAAAACTTTATTTATATCCACACTGGAATACCACATAATAAAGCATCATCTTGTGGGAAATACTAAAATTGTATTGTGGCCTAACCTTGCTTATTCACTTGAAATGTTTGAAATGATTAATTTGGCCACAAAACAGCTTTTACATTTTTTTTTTTTTTTTTTTTTGAGATGACAGTATATCTGATGTATTTCATCAATATGTTTTTACCATTTGAAAATAACCCCTTTGTAATACTGAATATTTGTACCTGAGAACAATATACACACCCTCGCATTAATAATACCAGCAGCTTGAGAAAAATAAGAGTCCAATTGTTCTGTAGTCACCAAGGCTGCGAGCTGGTGATGAGGGTCAGCAGCTTACCAAGATCTTACAATGCTTGTCTGGTCATGTAGCCACAACTTGTCAATCCTCCTGTGAGGTGACCTTGAGATAACAAGAACAGCAGTAATTACTCCACTGTGCTATGGTTACCCATTTGAAACTGGCTGTTGTGATCTGTAGTGTCACTAACATCTTAGTACTTTAGCCCTGGGGAACCATTCATATGTGGATTAAGAGTGGTTTCACACCTACAGAGTTTAGTTTGTTTGACTTAAACGTTTGTTCTCCCTCTTGGTACGGTTCATTTTGTCTGACTCAGATGCAGCAACAACTGCACCAAGATCCTCCAAAAGAGGTGGGCTCAATCTGAATCCTCTACCAAATGCTGGCGCAGTCCTCCCAGTGAGAAAGTATACCAAAACAAAACAAGACCATAAGGATGCTGTAATATGAACCGCAGACAAACGTAGAGGGGTTGGAGTGCAGTGTCACACAAACATCTGGTTGGATGACTGGGCGATTGATGGAATAAAACCACATTAACATAACATGTGTAATTGTCTTTTCAGTGTCACAGAAACATTCCATAGCCCTGGAACACTGGACCTTCATTCTGTATTTAGTTGTTTTGTACCCACTTGAGACAAACCAGAATAAATGGAGAGCAAGTCAAACAGAAGAGTCTTCCACTGTCTCCACCCTGAATGCAACATATAAACTGGGATACTTAAATAATCCAACATTGAGAGTGTTACTGGAACTTCTGGAAAAAAAAAAAAAAAAAAAAACTCATTAAAAATGAGTATTGTGGGTTTTTGAACATGCTATTGTTTAGACAATATTTTCTGGTATTATGTCTGTAGCAGTATGATATAATGTAGAATATTCAAATTAAAATCATATCCTAGCAGTAGTTCTAAATTATCAAGTAGATTTTCTGCACTATTCCCCCTTAGAAATGTAAGCATTATAAAGTTTTAATTGGTTCTTTCTATGCATAATATAAACAAGAAAACACATTTTAGTCTCTTTCTTTAATAATAAATGTGTAGTGACATACTGAATAACATGTAACTAATAGGCTATCAAACATCTCCTGATGCTGTTCTATTCTTATAACAACAATGTATCAAAGCACTGTAAAGCAGTGTGAAAGGGATCAAATGAGTCCCTGAGTGAATTATCACTTGAATCTGCCTCTGTCCTCGGCTCTACAGAGCTTCAGAGTGAGTTCCAGGTCATTGTTTTGCTGCCTGACCTGCAACGTCATGGTTTGTGTTCACTCCCTGTCATATTCAGCCACAGCAGGCAGCTGGCTGCCAGGGGAAAGAGAGCTCTAAAGACCACTGCACGCTGCCTGATTCGCTCTAAACAGCACTCACAGCAAAGTTGACAGCGACACATTGGTGAACATCATCAGGCAGAGAGGCTGGCAGTGAGCAGACTGTAAAACCCATCGAAAATCGGTCATCGCTCATCAGGTGGCCAGAAAGCCAACTCCAGATGAATACTAATGCTGCTCTACCTGCTGCATGTGTAAAGACTGTCCCATGGCTCCAGAATATTTCCCCTTAAGATCACCACATTGGTATGTTTTTTTTTTTTTTGTTTTTGTTATTTTTCAGCCTCACTTGCAGGAACTAGTTATTTGGTAATCAGCAGTAAATCCAGTGGTACATAACAAATCCAGCATGCTGCACTTATTTTTCCTAAATATAAACAAGTATAGGATTAAAAAAAAAGAGCTTATGATGCAGCTCGGAGCATATCCATGGCAACATGCTGCCTGTTTCTTGTAAAAGTTTAGTTACTGGTAGCTCATTAACCATGGTATGACCTGATATACTGTATTTCTAAATGGTAGGTCATGAATCATACTTCAATTTTGAAAACACATTTTAGCCATTGCATTATAGTACTAATGACTGCAAGGAGGAACAGATTCAGGCAATGACATCACATCTAATAAAAGATGCTTGGTTTCTATAGTGTGTAGCAGCATTTGCAGTAACAGGAAGTTGTTAGAAAATGCCAGTGGAGAAAGCAGGTTTCCAGACCTCCTGAACCTCTGTGGAGGTGTTTGCATTCAAATATGAGCATGTTCTATCAAATACATGTACTGTTAATGTATATTTATACATATATGACGATTCCTATTTATGTGTAAGTAAACACCTGAGGTTACAGCAGCAGCAGCAGCACAGAGCTGCATGTGTTTACCTTTGCAATCATGAGAACAATCCTGCTGTCTGCTTTTCCCCCAGCTGATGCTGAATAGTAGCTTGTAGGAGGCAAATATGTTCGCCCATGGGAACCTTTTCCAACCCTGTGATGAACAGATGATGTGGCCCCTGATGCCGTCAGGGTAATAGAGGCTGCCCGTTTGACAACCCCTAACGACACAGCTATACTCCTTTAATCTCACAACAGGTTTGTGAATAAGCACACTGGTGAGGGTGTATCCTCAGAGCTGCTTTGCATTAGTCCTTCAACAACTTAATACATCCGACTGTACCTCATTTGAGGCATTTTGAATAGCAGCCAGGTGGTCCTGAGGGAACCAGCTTCAACAAAGCTCTGAATTAATAACCTCACCCTGTGTACCATCCATCCATCCCAGAGCTCCTGCCTTTTTCTTTTTCTCTCTGCTCTCTTTCTCTCATATCTTTAAAAGAGAGGAAAGTGCCCCAGAGGACATGGGATGGGAGGAGGTATTATAATCTTGCCTCCAGTGTTTAGTCTGTGGGAAGTTGCCTGTGTGATTATGCCAGAGAAGCACCTGCTCTTAACCTCATTTCCTTTAACATCTGTCAGAGGTTTTTTAAGTTAACTACACAATCATACGCAATTATGACCCCTTCCCCACCTGCCAGTGCAGTCCTGCTGCAGATAAAAGCTTCATCTCTGTGTGAGATCATGGATGAGGGATATCACACCGCAGTGTCCAGCCCTTTGAGGCCAGTTATGAATTCCTTGGGGAGGTTGTGGGAGGAGAGTGAACTTTGGCACAGTGTGATAACAAGGACTCTCACAAACAGTGTAACAAGGTTTTCTCAGAAGCAATGAATAGATCAACACCTGCTCTCCCTCACCTTGTTCAAGAACTCAACACATTTGCTATTTTGCATCTGATTCTGGGGTAATGTGCTTCACTGATAGAGAACCTATTCTAAATATGTGTTTCCTACTTTCGGATTCACTTAAAGTGTCCCTGTCTTTTAAAGGAAACATGGATTTTGTTCATTAAAATATGATCAAATTGATCTGAAATACCGTGTAGATACATGTAATACATGTGACGGCCTTCACTGCTGCAAATGAATGATTCTTTGATGATGAAGTTATTATTTCAATTCAAAATGATTTCTAACTATATCAAGGTTCACTTTTGTGTCACTCACCATGTTAAAAACACAAAGAACATTAACCCAGGTCCAGAATGTAGCATAAAAAAACAGACATTTCCTATTCATTCCTATATCTTATTTAAACACATTTTCAGGGTGTTTTGATGGAAACCAAGACCATGTCTACTGCACATGACCCCAAACTGCTTAAGAATAGGGTACGACATAACAACTTGCATGGTAACCTCACTAACTGACTGAAAGATAAGATCACTTTATTTATTGACTTTTGTTGTGATTTAGCACTATATAAATAAAATTGAATTGACCTGAATTGAATTGAATTGTCATTTGTCCAAGTTCAAGGAACTGGACAAATGCATTGGAACTCATTTCACTGTGTATATGATGGTACAAGACCAATTGAATGTCATTATACATACATTTAAACAAAGCAACATTTCAGATAGGGAGTGTTGACTCCATATGATACAATACTAATACTACACAATATCACTGTAGAAGCAACAGCAGCAGTTTCCAGTAGATAGACAAAACGTCTCCTCTTTTCCATTTATATCACTCCTTTCAAGATTGACATTTAGAGAGAAAGAGAAAGAGCCACATGCTTGCAGCTTTATTTAATATCAGTGGTGAGCTAATCTACAGCGAATTCACTGATAACTTTATATCTAGCTCATAATTCAAGTAAGTAAAGTTAAGCCCTTAACAAAGTGTGATATTCAAATTCCAACTTTTGGGATCACAAATATGGTTTAAAAAAGAATATATATTAATATATATATATATATATATATATATATATATATATATATATATATATATATATATATATATATATATATATATATATATATATATATATATATAGAGAGAGAATATATGCTGTATATTTGACAGTATGTACAAGTACTGTTATCTAACCACTCTCAGTGCAGGTGTAGGAACTACCATGCTTTTGATTTCTCTTATATCTACCTTCTATAAGGGAAACTCTTCCTTAAGCCTGAAACATCCGCGCCTCACCTGCTGATTATCTTTGTAGTACAGATTGGAATGCTATTTATCCTGCTTAAAATAAGCCAACCTGATCTACACTGCCCATAATTAGAAAAAGCATGTAGGATCTTGGGCTAACACGGGGGAATTATTTGTTCTGTTGCCATTTTGGAGCGGCCAGTGTGCAATTTACTGTATCTAATACAGCTTTGACAGTCTTAGCCTTCGACTATTAGCCCTTCTCTACTTCTCTTCAGTGACTTTTCCGAGCCAGCTGCTTTGAGCACACAGGATGAGTCACATTGTGCAAATCTTCCCAGAGTTTCAGTGATTTTATAATAGAGCCTCTCGTGTTTCCTTCATAATGGAAAGCACCCAGTTGGTAAACCCACCGGCACACCTGCTGTTAACGCTTTAACAATTATGCCTGAGTGTCACTCACAGGCTCAGTTGATTGCCAAGAGGAGCCAACAGGCGCCCTGTTGAGCATTTGACGGGCTACACCCGACTCTACCTGACGCCAGCCTTTTCCATGAAATGACAAAGAAGACAATTTGACAAAACAATGTTCAACTTCACACCACAAACCAGCTACGTATCCCATGATTGATTTTGACTTTTAAACATACACCTGAACAGACCAGGAGGACACCATGCGTCCCGGAGGGAAACCCTTGCAACAAAAGCAATAATTGATAAAATTGCCGTCAGCAGTGCTTCTGTAGTGCCATATGTTCTCTAACAGCCCGTGGGAAGCGACACACAGGGGGCTCTGAAGCCTAAAATAGGGTCGGCCTCATCTGATAACAGAAGCCGGAGACTGGTGTCGAACACAAACAAGAGCTATGCTTGAATTTACAGCAGCAGGTCAAATGTGATTTTCTGTACTTAATGTCATCTTATAAGTTCCACTATTTGCTTTGCTGGCCCTGGCTTCACCACACAGGACCAGCTGTGTAATTCAGATAAAACAACCCAGGACCTGGGCTCAAATACAACAATATTGCAAAGTGCCTGCTGTGGTTAAAAGAGACATTGTTTTCTTTTAAAACCTGATATTAGCTTCTAAGAAAAAAAAAAGGAGACAAATAAAAACAGTAAAATCTGGTTGCAGACAAAGATGGTGGACTGCTGAACCATGCAATAAGTAATCAATATTACTCAGAAGTTATTCAATCTCTTAGGTTTAGACAAGGCCATCGGTCAAGACAATAAGCCCCAGAAACATTACAAAAACACCAGCTTCCAGGAAAAGTTGACAACCTCCCACTGAAGTGGGTCATGTCAACCGTCATGTCGGCAGCCTGTGATCTTTTCTCGCAGACATCTATATCTCTAATTTCCTTTAAAGTGTATATCTTATTATACAGCGTTAAGCAAGTAAAATGTGTAACAGCTGAAATGTATTAAAACCGACTGCGTGAGCTGTGTGTTTGTGCTGTGTCAGTCCTTGTGCTGTTGTGCTGCTGAGCTGCCAGAACTCAGAAGAGCTGAATGAGTTAAACTATAGGCTTAAACCTGTAAATTGGAAATGCACAAAGTAAATACGTTATTTTAAATTACTTACTTTACTTATTTGTTTCCAATGATATATACGTAGGTATTCTCTTTACTTATTAAACATGTCAAAACAAAAAAACATCAGAGATGTACAGTATCTCCCTAACCTATTCTTCCCTTCCTCCCTTGTTGCTCTTTCCACCTGAATGACCATGTTTACCTTCATAAATGATTAAAAAGCGGCCATGAACGCCTCTGGATTAAGAAATCAAAAACAAAAACTGCTACTACTTCTCATGTGTGACTCGTATCACACATATGAATGATTTATGACTGCCATGGTCCAAGCTCATTGGAGCATGTGAACTGAAAAGTGATCTTCAGTGGGTAAACTAACTGCACTATGACTGTAGATTTTATGTGTTGGATATAATATTGTTTGACTTGAATGAATGAGGTCCTCGACTGGTAGACACGCAATATCATACTCCTCATTTTTTGCATAGAGCATGTTGAATTTCTTTTTATATATACTATTCTATTCACTATGCACATTTAATATCCAGCAAGTGTCAGTTTATGTTGTTGTTCTTTATGTTAAAGATAAATAAAGATAAAGATAAAGCTTGTCTGCTCAGTCTAAAATAAAAAGAGGTCCCCAAAGTGTTTTAAATGTGATTATTCACAACCTTCATCAGTCAAACATTTATGTGAATCTAAGATTACCAAACTACAGAAGACAAGCCCACCTCAAAATAGGATTACATAGTACAGAAAAACACCAAAAACAATAAGGGATAATAAAATGTGTTATTTCCTTTTTGTTGACCTGTGTAAGAATATTAGCTCAAATTCAAATGACCAAAAAGTCAAATTTTAATTATTTGCACTGATCTGTGGGGATAAAGACTGTTTAATCCAAATGGTATTTGGATTTTTGGTGTGTTTTTGTGTGTGTAGCAGTGGTAGAGCTAGACCTGACCAAGATAGCAACTTAAATTTCAGTCCACCATGAAACACACACACACAATCTGCTACAATCAGCAATTTGTAACGAAAACTTTCCAAGTCATCCAGGACGAGAGGAATTTACATGCACTTTACATGCAAGTTACACATCTAAAAACGTTACTTTTCACTGTGTATTTCTTCAATTCAGGCACTTTGCACTGTTAGACTCATGTAAAAAGAGCTCTGTGACTGTCTGTCACAGCGCTCAGTCACTCCCACAAAATACATATCAAAAAGCCAGGAAGCAGACTCCGCTGTCTTCATGCACTAGAGGAGAAATCTGATTACTAATCTGCAGATATGTATATGGAGATTTCGTGTAACTAGGTTTCTATAGTGCATATTAACCCGTTCCTAATGTCAGTCTCAGTTAATTTAATGAGTCAATTATGTCTCTCAAGTACATTAGAATACAAGCTGTATACCTCACCCCCCCTCTCTCATGCTTTCTACCCTTCTTCTGGTTTTGTCTGGTTCTTGTGATTGCACGGTAAGCATTTAGAACGTAAAGTGTAAAGTCTTACTATGTTAATTGAGACATTAAATGGAATTTAAATTGAATTCGAAAGGTGGGGGAGCTATGATATGGAAGTATTCCACTTCATCTGTTGACAGTGCACTCTTGTTTACATGGAGAACATCAGAATAATAATGTTATGTAGAGGGTTTTTTGACATGTGCAGCTCAAAGAAGGAACCGCTTTAAGTAACTGCTTCCCTTGTGTTTATTAAAAACTTGACTTGTGAGATGAAACACAGCAGGGTGAAATCTGCAGTGTTTGGGGCTACAGTATATTATCTGCACATATTTAGCCAAATGCTTCAAAAGTCAATGGATGGCGCTTTGCAGTGCCTGAAGCATAGTGTGAAAGCAACCAAAGACGTTTAGGCAACGAAGTGTAAAAATATTCTGCAATGGCCAAAGTCAATCAGCTGGCCTGAATCAAACCAAGCATGTATTTCACTAGCTGAAGGCATAGCACCCCCCCAAATGAGTAGGAAGTTAAGACAACTTCAGTCAAGGCCTGGCAGCGCATCATCCAGGAAGAAACCTAGCATCTGGTGATGTCTATGGATTTCAGACTTTAGGCACTGATTCCCAGCAAAGAGCCACTCCAAGTCAAATAGGATAGAGGCTCCCAGAAAAATGAACACAAAGGCAACACAATAATTCTCCCACTTGTTTTGCAAAGGTCACAAATCAAGTATAGTTGGTTGACTGTCAGTTTAGCATTACCTACATAACACCAGGTACAGTACAGTAGCAAACTGTTGGGTAATGAAAGATATTGCTGCAGATTGGTAATGAATACATTTCTCATTTGCTACAGGTTGTTGATTGTTAAGCTAGATCTCTTGGTGTGTGCTCTGCATAAGTATGTTGCAGAAAACAGTTATTGACCATTCTGGCGATTGTAGTTTGCATCACCTGCAATATGGATCATCAATTTTGGTTTTCAGTATCAGTTCGTAATACAGTATTATCTGATTTAATCCAAGTATAGACCTATACAATGTGCTCTACACCTATTAAGTCACAGTGCTTTGCAAAAGCACAAAATAAATCACAAAATGAAAGAGTGCCCTTGGATTTAGAATCAAATCTCTCTTAGCAGCAATAACCTCAGACAAGCTTCCTGAAGCTGTAGATCAGACGGATCTGCTGACAGACAGTTATCCTGGCATCATCATATAGGATAGGACTTGATGATGAAGCTGTAGTCGTGTCAAGGTTTTCATTCAGCAGTACACAACATCTGTCAATTATTCATTGAAGCCTTTACCTGTAGTTCTTTGAGCATTCTACACATTTTGTCTTTTTGAGCCAGAATGTTAAATTATTCACCCATCTCCATTTATAGAAAACTTAACTGTGGATTAGACTCTTTAAGATTAGCTTCCAGCTCACTGCAAATTAGCAACACCACAGATTGTAGTCCTTGTTTTAGGGAGGCATGGTTCACAACAGTGGAAACTTTATATAAACTGCAAGAAGCTAATTTGACTGTTTATGTATACAGTGGCAAGAAAAAGTATGTGAACCTTTTGGAATTTCAAGAATTTGTCATAAAATGTAGTAGTATATATAAAAGTAGTATAGTCAAGGTGACTCCAGGTTTGTCAACTCCTGACTCTAATTAACTGTTGTTGCTGCCATTAGAGCTTCACATGCAGTACTTTTTTCTGTACACACCGTGAATGTTTGAATGATATCTTCAGCACAGGCAAGAACATTACTTAACATTACTAATTGTGCTAGAGTACTACAGTGTGTGTTTGCTCAACACCAACACTTCGACTAAGTGTTGGTGAACAATGTATTCTTAAATTCTTGGGGTGTAACAGATCAGTACATCTATTAAATGTAACTCAGTATAGACTGTAGGACATCGCTGTTATGAGGCTTTATATAGGATATTTCATCTGTTAAGATCATCAAAAAAACAAAAACAAAAAAAAACAAATTGAGGTTTGAATGAAACCATAGATTTGGAGAATTGTTATACAACTGATAAATGCAGTTTGTTTTTATTATTGTAGTATTCTGTATGCCTAACAATCCTATGAAGAATGGACTGCATTATGGTTGTACTAAATAGTTTAAAAGTAAAGAGATATTTGTAATTTTCTCGCCACTCCCAACACAAGGTTGGTCTAAACTGATTATCTGTCTAGATAGTCCTGTAGTATGGAACATTTTAAGGCTAATAACTAACTCAAACTCTCTCTGATTTCAGCAGTGCTCAATGTTTCATCTCTATTCCTTTCACACCATAGAATTTCAATCACTAATGGGAGCAAGCAGTCCAGGAAGCGTCACCAACCATATGTAGCACTAGCATCATTTGAGACAGTAAGTCAGTAAGTATCTTCCCCGGCCATGACTTCATCCAGTTTTTTCTTCTCTTTTGTGTTTCCATGAAAAACATAGCACATACATATGCCTTCATGTTCTTTGCTCATTTGATCACCTGAGTTCCTGTTGAGACCCCAAGCCCCTGGAATCATTACTCTGACGTTGTTTAGTACATACACCAAGGGTGTGGTTATTCGTCTCAACTCTAATTGTCTAGTGTGTGGTCTTACAATTAAAATATTAAAAAACCCAGACACACAAAATGGTTAGGATTTGAAAGTCGACCATATTGGTTTGATCTTTCGATTTATAAAGTAGAATGAATTATTAAATATTTTCACAGCTCATTGATTTCTCTAAGACTTTAAAAGAAAATGAGGAATCAATGTTAATCTCATCGTCTCGTCTCTCTCCTACTAGCTTCTTAATCACAGCTCCTAATCACCTGATAATGTCAAATTAATGAACCCTGGCAAACTCTGTGTGTAGATACATATGTGTGCAATTGTGTGTCTGTTTATGCTCTGTTTCCTCCCAAAGTGCCTGGTAATATTAAAGTATGAAAGTTTTGAGTGCAGAGGTGCTCCTCACCTCTATGTCTGTAGACACAACTCTATGTGTACGTGTTTGTGTGTGTGTATAAACAGCAGTCAGAAGGTTAATGATGCACAGAGTCATTAATCAAGGCACAATGAGCTGCTGTTGCAATAAAAATTGACAGTTATGGTTTGCATGTGCGCATATATATGCCTTACTTATGAGTACACGGTGTGTGTGTGTGCCTACTTGCAGACAGTGTAACACTATTCTACACTACACCTACAATAGGAATTCAGTGCATACATTGATGTTATACAAATGAAAAACACACACAGGCATTAACAAAATGCCATTGACATGGCAGGTTTTCCAGTGATACATGAGAGTCCTGAATGTCTTGCAGTGTGACATCTGTCCCCAATGCAAAACACTGGCCTTACTGATAAAAGTGTGTGTGTGTTTGTAACAAACAAATACAGGAGAGCGCCATATGTGTATCCTGTCTTTTGTCCATCCTTCGGTCCATCCAAATGGAACCATGTTCTCTAAGCATACAATGGATGTATTACCTCATTATATAACTCATCCTATTAACCTGTAAATTACAATTTTAACCAGCACTCTATAAGAACTGCTTCCAAAAACAAAGGAAAGCAAAATACATAGTAAAATAAAAGGAGCTTGAACTCAGCATATTAAAATGGTGTCTATAATATCAAGAACAGTTTGCAGTAAGTAATTACATTTAAATTAAGATGATAAACAATGAGCAAGCTACAAACCGTATAAAGGGAAATAAACAATCTACCTATATTATTAGACTAAGACTGTGTCTTTCTATGTTTTTAATTTTCACTGCAGAAAACTGTGTGGCAGCCACTTTCTCTTTTCCTCATGGAGTAATTGTAAAACATATCAGGTCTCACTTTTTGGTGAAAGAAAGTAGACAAGAAACTGGATCAGTTTCACGCCTACTCAAATGTTTGTCAAAAGATTCTGTGATGAAATCTTGCACCTAACGTTTCACACTCACTTGTCGACACGTGAAGCCCGAGGCAGTGAGCTGCTTTCTCTCTGCCCTTTTCGCAATGGGGCATTCAACCACAAACCCCAGGGTTGGTGGTGGCTGTGGTTATGTGTGTGTGTTTGACTATAAATGGGATTATCTGATGTGTGGGTAGTTGGGGAAGCATTGTGTTTTAGATTCTAAAGAATACAATTATTTACTTATATAGAAGGGGTAGAAACTTTATAATGCCACACACACACACACACACACACACACACACACACACGGTTGATATAGAGATACTAACTACAAACTAGTTTACCAACATTAGTAGTCTGGAATATGATCAAAGCACATACACAATATTATACAGAACATTTCTCAGTTCTCCTGAATTATACATGCTGTATAATAGTGCAGATTTCTATCCAGGTCAGTGTGTGAGTTCATTTGTGCGTCAGTCCATCAGTGTGACTGTCAGGGGTTATGCTGCTGATGAAGGCTTTCTATACATGCAGGGTGAATAATTTCTACTTAGCTGGCTACATGCTGCGCCCACAGGGTTATGAAAGTCACTCTGTGTCGCAGTAATTGGCAGGGTGATACGCCGCATGGTGATTAGGCAGCTCACTGTCACTAAAGACATATGTGCATCCAGGATGGAGTCAAGAAGGCCACAGGAGAGAAAACAGTCACACTGGTTGAATACTTCTTGTGACCGACCATGCTGTGAATACAGGAACATTTATTTGCAGCGTTGAATACCATTGGTGCTGTGGTTAAATTACATCCACACACTAAGGGATAGCTATTTCTTATCCACTAGTCATTTGTTTTCATTATGTATAGTCACATTATAGCACAATAGCCTAACTTTGAAAGCGAGGATGCAGGTTTGGTCTCAATATTGGTAAGGATACAACAGCATTTGTGGAAGACTTCCTGAACTTGGTCATCTTGTAGATGTGATCCAACATGACTTCACTCCAAAGAGAAAACAGATGAATTAGCACAAATATTGGCAGGGAAGTGACAGACCAAGTTGCAGTTAGCATACAAGGCTAATGTGTCCAGCGTCAGGTAATTTACTTCATTATTCTATAGTAAATAAACACAGTTGCCTAAGACACATATAGCCATGAACATTTTTTAGGAAGGTCTCACACCTGTATATATACCACCAAGGGGTGGTGTAGTGACTGGGAGAAAGGAAGCAACTCAGTCCTCCCACTACCAGAATCCGTTGATAACTTCATCTATTCTTGATTCACGTGGCAGTAAGATGACGGTGACATACAGTAAACCACAAAGCTACTGTGCTGCAGCTGCTGTGACTGACAGTCACAGTCACAGTATGAACATTCGACATGATTTAACAGGAAATTGTCCAGATGTGAGAACGTGAAAACCTCTGTGAGATTATTAAGTGTTGCTTTCTGTAGTGCACATTATTTCATCTGTCACATCAACATGATTTACCTGAATGCAACTATGAGTCTTGAGAGCTTGAGAAATTTGGAGTGCGTTTTACAAGGAACAATGCTATATATGCAGTCCCCTTTTTCATGGTACCATAGACATGATAGATACTGTACACGACGAAAAGCATCTCAGCCTTTTTTGTAAAAAAAAAAAAAACAGTTTTAAACAAATCAGAGAGGAAGCAGGTCTTAAAGCATTACTTTATGTGGGTAATGGGATTTTCACATATATGGAAATGAAAGGTAATTAACAGAAATGCTGAAGGGCATAAACCTAATTGGCTTTTTTGGAATTTACAATATTTATGCTAAAGTGTTGATGTGCTGCTGTTGTTATGAACTATTTAGTAAAATTTGCATTTTGTTATTAACCTTACCTCCTCTCAATTCTACACTTGTCACCCCATTGGTCAGTTTTAACAGAGGTACCATTGGGTTGAGGGTAAACTCAACACATGACTGGTTGGGCGACCGAAACGAATGGAATGTCAAGATAGAAAATAGGTGCAATACAGATACATGGTGAGAGGCTTGCCCTAACCTTAACCCCAACACCCCTAATCCTGACCCCTTTTACCTGAACCTTGAACCAAATAATCAATCTTTTCAATGACTGACTGATGAATTCAATGATTTCCTTCATGTAACCAGCATCTGGTCCCCACGGGGGCAGTCGAATCCCCATCAGCAAGGGTGCAGTCACTTTTAAGTCCCCACAGTCTGGGTAATATCTTGTGCATTCACACAGAGAGAGAACGAGAGAGAGAAATCACTGTGTTTGATAATGACCAGGCTGTGGATTGCTCTTGCAATTACCACTCAAACTGTCTGTCACAGAGGTTATGCACTTTATACAGATCATTTACACAAAGAAGAACACAAAAAGAGACACACAGAGACGTACAGCAGGTCTGCAGCTGTCAGTGGAGAGATGGCACCTGCTAGTTAAGAGACCGGCCAATCAGTAAGACACATATACAGGGCATGAACGAACAAACAAGACACAAACACTAGCCTCTGAGGGTAATAAGACTTTCTAGTCATTATCATTTGTATGGCTACGTCCATAAATAATGGAACAGTAAGGTTTTCTTTTTCTTTCTTTTTTTCTTTGTTCTCTGTACATCACTTCATTAAATTCAGGGGGCTTGATTAATATTAGATTAAATATTCAGGAATTACAGCCATTTTCATACACACACACACACACACACACACACACACACACACAACTCATAAGTTGAAGTCAACCACTGCCTGTAGTCTGGAATCCATGGACATGACCAATTGCTGAGATTCCTTCTTCTAGATGTTGCAGGTCTTTATTACAGCTGCCTTCAGTTGCTTCTTATTTGCGGGTCCTTCTGAAGACAAGTCTTGTCTTCAGTAATGGAAAATCTGCTCTTGTCATGATCTCTGGTCTTCCTGGCTGTCTGTCACTCCTTCCCTAAAAGGTCCCCTTGCTGTTCTCTGCCTCTCCACTAAACTGATCATCAAATGAACCTGATTCTGCTCACCTGACTCCTTTTCCCATGATAAGCAGGTCTGTGAGACTCTGTGAGACTCTGCCTCTCACCAGATAGTCTGCTATCATCTTCTGACAGCAACCATTCAGCTATTCTCCCTGACTTTTTGATGTTATTCTGTATGTGTGTTGGTGTGGATCTTTTCTGTCTATGTTGAGAGCAATCGTAACAAGGTAAAAGAGTCTCCCTCTGGGATGAATAAAGTTTTATGAATCTTGAATTGACTGATCTCCTACTATCTACCTTTCTGCCTGACCTTGTCTTTGCCTGAAACCCCTTTTGTAGTGATGTATCACTCCGTGCCAAGGCTTCGATGCGTGTGTTGAGTAATCTGGGAAGATTTTTTGTGACGCACCTAGCGAGGCTTGTGTTGATGATGCATGTGTCAGCCGTACCACTTGACAGATTCATGAAATCCTTTGTGGGTTTAAAATGCTATTTGAAATATAGGGGGCATTTTTTTGAACTTGGAATTTTATAGCATTTTTACACGTTTGTTTGCATCTCAAAATAAATAAAAAAAGAAAACACCTGAGACCAGCACTGTGAGAACGTTATTTTTAAATAAAAATGAATAAAATGCTGTGCACATAACATAAGAACAGTCACTTTTCAACCCTATCCCCAATTTGTTTTTCAGTTTCCCTTGTGACCCAGACACTGTATCATAAAGACAGACACCTTTTCAGTAAGTTCATAATTTACTGGCATCGCAACATTAATTTATTCAATTCAACAAGCTTCACACACCAAACCCATGCTGTTATTATAATCAGTCTGCCTGTTTTACATTTACTGGCACAGTAGAGCAAATGAAGCACCATGGAGCTTCAGCTCATGAGTAAACTAATCGGATGGAAAGTTTCAATGCTTCATGAAGCTTCATCTCACCGTCACTACCTTTTTGGAAACCTGTGAATTATTTCTACCCTGATCTATTCCCTTGTCTTACCTGTGACTCTTACAATCCCTGAACTGTCCTTGCCTGTTGTCTTCCTGAAAACTGTGACCACTCTGTGTGTAACTCTGTGTGTTTTGGACGGTGGACAGGCTCAAGTAACTCTGTTTGGATTGTGGACAACCCTCTGTGTAAGACTGTGGACTGGCTATTTGGGACTGGGATTGTTGGATTGTGGACATTGAGATTGGACCTCTGAAAAACAACTGCTTACCCCTGACTATGATTGCTACCTGCTCCCCAAATTCTTCTTTCCAGAATTCTCTGACTACTCTCTCTCACTCCAGTTAACCATTCATTTTATTCAGTGATTGTGTTAAAGTTTATTCTCCCTCTAAGTATGTTCCTGGGAGAACATGCTACAGTCAGTGCCATCACATTCACCTCTGACTCTTCTACATCTTTGTAGCCTGGGTTGTCACCTGTGAGTCCTGGAACTCCATCAATGCTGATTCTTCATCTCTTCCTTATCTAAATGTGGCGTGACAGCTCTATTGGGTTAAGAAACAGGTGACTGACATTGTCTAGTGAAGAAATTCCCTTTTATTTGCCTTAAGAAAATCTTTGTTAGCTTTTGCTGTATGTTTTGGGTCATTATGCAACTCCTATATGGAGGAAGTTACAAGTAACCCAAGTTACAATTTCACTCAAGCCATGTAACTGACCTAAATAAGAGCAGACAACATTTTGCTCCCCAACTGGCTGGATGACATTCTGCATTAAGGACAACATGTAAGCAGGTACAATGGGCAATCATTTGTTATGGGCAAACAGCGCCTACTCCAGAGAGAAAGTACCATGACAGTACCACGACATTTAGCTAGCTTTTAGTGTTGGCATTTCATTTGTCAAGACAATAAACAATCATAATCATTTGGCAACTTATCAAAATTATGGCAGAATGAATGCAGGACAGCTAATATCTACCCCCATACAGCAAGTTTAACTTAATGGCTTTACAAGTAAGTTGACAAACTTACATTCACAAGCAAGTCTTGAAATTCCTGTGCTCATTTGAGAATTACCCAACATTTTGAGTTTTATTGATTGATTTATTCATTTGAAAAAAAAAAAAAGATTCTGGTGCATTGTGTTGCACCCAGTCTGTTTTGGCAGATCTATTGAGGAACTTAGGGTTACTACAGAATAGAAGTCTTTCAATCCTCTTGTGGTAAAAACGCCTTTGCGTTATTAAAATATCAGACATATTCTCTTTTATTCCTCAGTTAAACAATGACCCTCATTTCAATAAAGAACAATTAAAGCACCTCAGTGGAATTAGTTACCTTGCAAGAGAAAACAAGAATCCGTGAGAAAGAAATATAATTATGTATAATTGTAAAAAGCATAAGGTGACACCATTTAATTATAAAGGAATAAACTTGTTTTAATGAGACATTTTATTAGTTAAAGGCCAAACTTGGAAGGTATCAAGGCAGAGGCTTGTATCATTGTCTCCTCTCTTTTATTAAACACAGACTGAAGGTCTTTTGTCTGAGTAATGTCATGGCAGACATTTCCATGGTGTATTTTGTCATTCTCTGTGTTGCTCTGTGCCACAGGTTATGTTTGGACAGGTTAATTGGTTGAGATTGATTTTGCACCCTCAAGGGTATACGTGCGCATACATGTGCCTGTGCACGCACGCACGCACACACAGACAGACACGCACACACATCTGTGCGGACCTTAATACCCTGGATCCAAATGCACAGAGTGGTGCTGATATTTGATTTGTGTATCTTGGTATTAACGCTCATGGTACTAATCAGAACACACACACACAAACTGATAAATAGTTCTGATTATGGTCTGCTTTATTTGTCATAGTCACCTTGTCATCTTTTACTCTGTAATAAATATCTGCAGACAGGTTTTCGATGACAACATGACGGCATCTCTCCTCATAAGACAGGAATGTGTGGGTCAGTGTTGTTGCAAACATTCATTGGTTCACTGTAAATGATGTGTTGACTCATCTATAATACAAAAACTTGGTACATACAATATTGTGGGGCTTGTACCACTTTACCACTTTTCTTTTTTTTTACTAAATAACCATGGAATACCAGTGTGCTTGTGCATGCAAACTGCTTGGTTAGAATTAATGATGTACAGTACATGCTCTGGGGAAGAATGTCAGTTCCATTAAAAGCTCTTTTCATCCCTCTACATTACTAAACAGTGTGAGGACCACCTGTTCTTACCAGCCTTCACTAATCCAAAATTCAAGCACTGAGTTCAATGTAATTTCCATTTATCCATCCCCTACATAATAAATCCTTCCTAGACACTTGTGAATCACCATCGTGTTCACATAATCAGAGACAAGTCTAAAGTATTGCGTTGTTGAATTTTAAATAAAATCGTCTGCTGTTGTTGGAATGTTGTATATATTATACTAAGTAAATATACTGGGAAATTTCTGTCAAAACACTTAACCTAATGTTGAACTGATGTTTGAAGTTGTACCTTTCTTTAAGTTTAAAGGTTTTACGGGATTTTTAAAAGTTGAAGTTGAAGCTACTTAGAATAGGTAGAACAGACTCCAGTTGGGATGACGATTCGTGCACCTGTCCAGGATTTGTCTTTTGGCTTTTGGATTATTGCAGTTAATAAGCTCATCTTTAGCAAGATAATTTTCACCCACGAACTGTAAAGGACTTTAAAGACCCGATGAAAAGGTATGTGTGTTCATTGGACACAAATAATGAATGGCAAGGAAGGTCTGGAATCAGCATCTGGGATCTAAAGAGGAGGTTCAGGTGAGTAGAGGTATATGGATAAAGGAACAGATTAAATGAGTAAAGCTGACTAATGGAGTAGATGAGTTGTTGGAGAATAAGGTATTTTGGGTAATGTAGTCTTGAAAGACACTAGGTGGGTTCTCGGATCTGGAGTATATATTGTTGACCAGAATCGTGTTTAACAGTATAGTTTCTTTACATACACAACCCCCCGTTTCCAGGTGATTTAGACTGGATTTGAACGTTTTACTTTTAAAACATTCTTTAGTCCTTGTTAACATATATATATATAATATATAAAAACAAAGTATTTGTGTATTTTGTGTGTTTTTGTGCCACCTCTTAGGGCCCTGTGGCTCTACCAGTAGGTTTGTGTTTTTGCTTTTAAAATCAACTTCACTTTTACATGCGTCAGTAAATTCATTACATTAATTTAAGAGCAGAAGCACTAAAAGTAAAACCTTAGAACAATTAACTGGCTGAGCAGCATTCCCCTGCTCTGTTTTTCAAAACTGTTCAGCAACAACTTTAGCTCTTGTTTTTCCAAATACAATACATGATAAAGCATTGATAATTCACATGAGCAACTAGAACAGGCATGCATAGTCCATAAAAATGTGTCTGAATATTAAAACTCACACTGCTGATACTGATCCTCATGTCTTTAATGCTGTAACTTTATAGCAACATGTGCTGCATGGTCTTGGCCTCATTACCAATGTTCTATAGGTTTTGAAGTCCCTGTGGACTGCAAGTGCTGTAGCCCTAAACCTACTTGATCAGTCTGCAGCTTATGAGCCTTTGACATGTGAACCACCATATCCTCCTGTCTGTCTTGGGTCTATCTGGCTGAACCTCTAAGGTATCTTATCTTCTCAATGCCTCTTAATTAGAATGCCCCCAGGCATCTTCTCTGCCTCCCTCTCTTCTCCATCTATACAATATCCTTACGTTCTGACACACCAGTGACACCTACTGTAGCTCTTCCTGTCCTTACCACTGGATCACTCTACTGTCTCAGCATGAATCTCTGCCAACTGCTTCAACATCTCAAAGCCCAGTAACAACCAACCTTCCACACAGCACAGCATTCTAGAAATCTAGGGGGTCGTCATTAACGTCTAACTAATCTTTGCTGTTGACGTCTTCCCATTTCTCATCTGCTAAAACATCAGAAAAACAGTCAAGGGCTCCTTGGTCTCCTTCTTGTCAGGCAACTGCTTGTGTTTTGTAACTGCATATGAAGGCGTCCATCCAACCTCCTAGTTTTTCTTTTGCTTGGTTTTGATGACAAACCAACACTAGTAAGTGTAGTAAGGTAGATGTTTCCTTGTCAGAACTGATGGATGAAATTCCTCCACACAGGTATTTTCACTTATATGCTTAATGAGGTCACTTCTCAGGACCATGTAGGCAACTTTTTCTTGCATTCACCACCATCTAAGATGCTGGAGCGATACAAGGAAAAGATGTGAGGAAAGGGAAAATGAGGAAACATGCTTTAAAAGAAATGAGATGCCCTTTCTTCTGAACTGTCAGCTTAGGCAACGTCTGCTTCTAATTATGTCTGGATCAGCTGTCAGTTGGCTTTGCTCTGTATCTTAGAGTTTGTATTTTATCATATGCACTGCCCAGAAAGTCTTTCTGTATGTTTGAATATGTTTTAACTATGTGACAAGCATCTGCACATTTATTAAAAATCTGCAAGCTGTATTAATAATGTGCTCAGATCAGTCAGACATCACTTTTCAGTGCCTGCACACCAATTATTTCTAATGGTAACAGTGTGATTTTAAATATAATTAATATTTGCATGTTTTCTGACTAATGTTCTGTTTGTTAATCCATCATGAAACATTCCAGGATTATCAAATCATGTTTTGTTTTGTGTCAATTGTGTAAACATATCATATCAAACTACATTTCTAGGACTTTCATCTTAACAGGTGGCAGGATGGAAATGATGATAGACAATTAAAATGTGATTACGGCTGAAAGACGTCTGACTTGCCCTTTCTCCCTGACTACCTTATTCATGATGCAGTTTCAAATGGGAAATAATAGATCTTGATGAAAGTTGTTTAAGGTTGAGTTAGCTGTGGACTGTATAATGCAAATGTGTGTGTGTAAATATCCTATAGCTTAATGTTAACATTAGCTTAGTGATATTGCCTCATTTATACCATTTTATTATCTAACAAACCAGGTGCCATCAAGTTTCAAGTTTTGTTAAACTAAAAAAAAACATTTCAGATTGCACTTCTTCTTAGTTTAACTTAAAAACAAATTAAAATTAAGTCTGAAAATTCAGAGAGAGAGCACTAGATGGCAAACATTCAATCACAGCTATGAATCAATGTCCATATAGCAGAAAGCAAAGCTTTGTATAAAGTCCCTAAAATCTTTTTAGCAGAGCAATAACTTTCAAAGTTGTCACCAGTAAATGCCTCCTGCAATGGTGGAGGAATTACTAGTACTTATTTTTCAAAGGTCACAGTGACCTCGTTCCCAGCTGACACTGGGCAAGAGTTGTCATACACCCTGGAGAGAATGCCAATCTATAGGCATTTTCATAGATGTACTCCGGACTAGCTACAGAGCATCAGCTCCATCACACAGCAGGAGAAAGTCCGGGCTACATGCGCTCCCACTTAGGGAAATAGTCTGATTTCAGGGTGGGGGGCTGTTTGCTGTGTAGAGCACGGGGGTGACACAAGAAGTATACCATAGAAATCATTTATATTTTTATTACAGCACATCATCAGTGCAACAGCATGATCCAACAGCAGAAGGCCTGTTTTTTTTTTTAACTTCTATAGTTTTGGGTGTGAGTTGTGGATTGACTAAAAGGAAATGTCCTCGCTGAGAATACACCAGACTCCCAAATCAAGGTTTTCTCTAGGATCATGACAATGGGTCTGGACCAGAGTCCGCCAGCGAGGGACCACTGATGTAAAATCTACCAAAGGCATCTAATTTGGAAATGTTAGCTGATGTATTGTTATTTAACCAGTAGTTTCTATCCACAAGCTGCCTTCACTTATAGATTTGAATTCTGAAAACGATGTAAAACTTCGGGAGGGAACACCAACAGATGTGAAGTTGAAATGAAACGATAGAAATATGCTGTTTGCAGCAGAATGTAATGTCTTGGAAATGTCCTAACTAGCAGAGCCAAATAAGTATATCTCCTTTTAACAGCATTATATGTAAGACAGTGGAACGGTCAGCTATTTGATCTTTTGGTTCAGTGGCTGAGTAAGGATTTGAAGTTGCCGCTGGAGATTTGGCTACTTTAAAGTGAAATTGTGTACCCATGCTTGTAATTTAGTTTGAGTCTGGGGATACAGCTGGGGAATGAAGAAAGAGAAAATATGAAATGTTTTCCCATTTCCCTCTGCATATGTTTATTCATGCTTTCTGTCTGTCCTCACCCTTGGATCCCTGAACTTTCTCTAGCTCCCTCTCTCTTTCTCCTCCCCCTGTCTGTTGGACGCTATCGAGCTTGCTCTATTTTTCCCTTCTCTTGTTCTCACTGCCTAACTCTTGATCTCTTTTCCACTTTCTGCCTCCATCTGTCTCGTTCTTCCACTGTATTTGTCTCCCATCATCACATTTCCTCTTTCTTGTTCGTGCTATCAAATTCTCTTTCCCTCCCTTTCTACCCGAGAAATCAAAAATCCTCTTTATTTAAATGAGAGATTTGTTGCCAAGCAATATAATGCATCAAATAAAGTACTGTCATCTAAGACCTTCTACATGATGACTGGCTGGCGTAAAATTTAATTGTTATTGTTGATAGCAACATGATAACAATCAAATCAAAGCACAAATGTTCCTTTTTATTTATTAAGATGCAGCTGATGAAAATAGATTGGGGCTAAACACATCAATACAGTACATGTATGCAAATATATCTGTAATTTTAACATTTTGGTACCTTGTAATGTTAAAAGGGCAAATCCCCAGATGAAAATATAATACTTTAATAAGTCAAGGTAGCTCTTAACATCGGTCCCATTCTCACACCTGACTGAAGTGACATCAGATGACTAGCGTTGTCATTACTTTGTTCCTTACTTAGTTTATTTGTTTATTTGTTGAACTTGACCTATTTAGGTAGACAACTTTAGAGACAGGCAACTTCATTAATAGAACAAGCCACACAACGCCATACAAAAAGAGTTCAACAATGACATAGTGGGCTGATTAAAATAATCTCAAAACCCATTAAATAAATAAATAGAAAGAAAAAGAGTAATGTTTAATACCAAATCCTACAAACATTCATCCAGGTGAAGTTATCTGGATATTGAGTCATGGCAACTAGACTTCTTTCTTGTTAGATCGAAACATTTCACTACTCATCCAGGTAGCTTCTTCAGTCTGAGGATAGTTGGTTAGAGACCATAAATTTATCGGTTAGATACCAAAACCAACCTGAAAGATACATTTGTAGCCAAATTGCCATGACTCAACTTCCAGATAATCAATAGAAGTCTCATTTCACAGCAGCAGGCACAAAAGAGCTTCTCAAACATTTCGTGGAGCACCTTGATATCCTGAAATGGTCAGTGATCACACATTTCAAATTATTAATATCATCAAATAGGGGATGACCCTCAACGTGACCTCAACTGAAGTATGGTCTTTATTCTCCTTCTGGTCCTTTTCTTAGAAACAGTCTGTAATGAATCAGGTGTCAACTCTATTATAGAACCAGCCTTTTTAATAAACTTGCTGATCCTGTTCCCGTCACAGGCAGTGATACTATTACCCCAACAGATGACCCCAGAAAACAAAGAGCTTGCCACAAAACTCTGATAAACTGATACCGATCTTAAAAGACTATAATTTCCTCTATAAAACTGTCTAGATTGTGCCTTTTCAAACAAAGAAAACAACTGAACATTCTCTGATCAGTTTAATTTCTGATGAAAAGTGAACTCCTTGATAATATTTATAAGAGGAAACGATTTCATTATGATGATTATTAGTAATAGCCTATCTTTCTGTTTCTGAAAATTGAGTACTTACGCCTTATGAATATTAAGTTTCAGGTAATTTTCACTTAATTACACACTACACATACATCTAGATTCTGTGTAAAACCTACATAAACAGCTCAGTAACATGATTGAGTATAAAAAGAGCATCTTAGAGAGTCAGACTCTCTCAGAAGTAGAGAAGGCAGAGGTTTATCTGTGAAAAGCTGCGTCTTCAAGTGGTCAAAGAATTTTAGAATGCAGTTTCTCAATGTGAAATGTGAATATATTATCATCTACAGTACAAAATATAATCAAAAGATTCAGAGGGATCTGGAGAAATGTCTGTGTGCAAGGGACACGGCGCAGTATTGGATGCCTGTGACCTTCAGGCTCTCAGACAGTGCTGTATTAAAAACATGATTTTGAGATGAAGATCACTGCATGGGCTCATGAATACTTCCAAAATTCTAAATTTGCTCTCACAATGTTTCGCTCGCCCTGTCAAAAATCACCAACCAATAGACCACCTGGAACTGACCAATCACGTCACGGGGGAGGGTCAGAACGAGGACGCTAACTGAAGGCGAGATTTGTGCAGCTGTTACCATGAAGTGCTGCAGCATTATGCTGCTTATCTACAATATGTAGACAGACGAGAAGCTCACAGATGCTTTTTTGAATTGTCTGGACTTGGCAGCTGGCTATAAAGGAATAGAAATGGAAATCATTTCAGTTAGAATCCTGTGTGTGGCAAAAATGGGACAACATTCCTCTTCCAAAACTTCAGGAACTGGTCTCCTTAGCTTTTACATGTTTACAGACTGTCGTTAAAACATTATAGGATGTTGCACTGTGGTAAACATGACCCTGTCTTACCTTTTTTGAGACTCTTCACTGCCTTAAAACAGTACATTTTCTCAGTTAACACGTTTGACATGTTTTCTATGTTCTGGTATGAACAAAATATGGGTTTAAGAGATGAACACATTCAGTTTTTAATCTAGATTTTACACAAAGTCACAACATTTTTTAAAATTGAGGTGTTAATCGTGCACGAGTAGGAGAGTTAGTTAACCGGAGCTCAAACTAACCTGTTTTGATTTTCCTTCATAAATGTATGTAGCCGCACAGCCACACTGCAGGGCAAATGACCCAAACAGTGTTTACCATGCTCTGCCTAGATTTCAGAGTGCAGCTCTGAGACGGACATTTACAGAAATTAAAGGCTGAGCAATGTTGTTGCATGGGTAGTTGGTCTTTCTTTATTATGGCCCACGTGTAACTCAATACTTTCAGTGTTAACAAACATAGTAGGTTATACTGTATATATTAACCCCATGTTTTATCTAAAATGTTAAAGTAATATACAGTGTAGTGAGTAATTCACAGCCAATAGATGAGATTTTGGATTACTAAAACATCACATCATGGTTAATGCAAACACAGATTATACTATATTAAGTAAATGAGGGCTTGACACTATTAGGATTGTATTGTTGTGTGAAAAACAGAAGCACAAATATGTCTTATGTTTGCCGCTGCTACACTAGCACAATCACCATCACAACCATGTGATAGATGCACATAGTTCTGGATCAAGGTACTGATTGAAATTATGAACCCCTTAAACGTAAGACATTATTTGTTAATGGGGCCATAACGCCCACAAAGTTCTTTCTACACAGAAGTAAGTCTTCTAATATTAAAGCTGAGACCTGGCACTTCAGGCTACTGCTGTGACCCTCTGCACTGAATTGTGGCATCGAGGTGCCCTGAAGGTTTACAGCTGACCATGCATTCACAACCTCCCTGCAAGGTCTGGGACCTTTGTTGCATGTCATCCATTCTCTCTCTCCCCTCTTTCTGGGTGCTTGCATGTATTTTCTCTACTCTAGCGGTTTGTCATTTGTTATCACAGTGTCCCTCTTTGCCTATTGTTCCTTTTAATTATGCTACTACACCCTTGCCATCTGCTTTTATTCACCCCACTAACATTGTGCTAGCAGGTACACTTGGACCTTTTTTTTTTCTCTGGCATTTCAGCACTCATGCTGTTTCGCACTGAGGCTGGCTGAAGTCATCAGGTTGTTTTTTAGATTATATGGTTTGTACATTCTCTAGTGAATGAAATCAAATGTTTGTAGTGAGCAAACAAAAAGTGTTCACAATGAAATGACAGCTGGGGAGGAAGTGACACAGTGAGTTAAATTATAGGGTTGTGCCACCATTGTGGGTTTTTTTCAGTTCAGCAGACATGTTGCTTTTCAGCATGTCTTCTAACTGGGCTGCCCTTTGGAAAGTAAGACAAGTGTGTATCCCAGCTTGTAATTCAGTATAGCAAGATCTATTTCCGCCTGCATCATCTACTATAAGAAGTATGTCTCTTGTTGCTGTTGTGTTTGTAAAGGTTAGCACAGGAAAGAACACTTATGAGGTGTAGACTCACATGTCAAGAAGAAGTAACACTATCACCTCATTTTGCTACATACCTTGTGAAGCAAGTTTATTCTACAACAGAACAATAATCTAAAGTACAGCTATAAACTATGCACAAACTATTTAGGGAAAGAGCAGTCAGCTGGTGTTCTGTCTATCTCCTGAAATCTCCTCAGATTACCTCCATGAATGGACGACTTCGATGCCCAAGGTCTACAAGGCTCTAATTGCTTCAAAAGGATTCTTTCATAAAAGCCAAGTTTAAAGGATGCAATTATTACTTCATTTAAAACTCATATTTTCTAACTCAGCCTTGATTACATTTCCTATTCATTTCTTATATTTTTCATTCAAACTCATTTTATATAGGCTTTCATGGAAATGACATTTTCTAAGTCAACTTTTGAATGTGTAAATTCAGTATTTAACCATTTTCTCACTTCTCACTCTCCAATTTGAATAGATTATTTAATACCTAACTTATTAATTGATAATTCCCCCCTAAATATATTATTTTGTGATTAATGGTTCTTGACAGACTGCTGAGAGGAACTTCTTAGTTTGTTGACAGTTCCATTTGGACTCAGCCTTTCTTTCCAAGACGCTGGTTACTGGTCTACTAACCGGTTATCTGTAGAGAACCTAGACTGAAAATCTTCAGTCTGGGTTAGATTAGCTTCTCAATTTAGCAAAATTAAGGAAGAGCATCTTCGAAAGTATAGGACAATGTAGTAAAAAAGGTTTAGTAAGAAGTGGTTATGCAGCTCCAAATAGTACCAGAAATCCAGGATACATAGAGCCATGCTGAGTTATTGCTGTCCCAACACACTGGTTAGACAATTTAAAAAGTAACAAGTGAGCATGAGACTGAGACAGGAAAGGGAAGAATAAGGTGACAGAACGGAAGAAGGAACTGTGAGAATTAGAGGTGAGAAGGAGAAACAGTCGAGAAATGTATCTCTTACTGTGGAAAATAATCAGACATCAGAATGTATTTTATTTGCCCACAATTATGTTTTCATGCATCACTTTGTTAATTGCAATATAATTGTTCCTGTTTTGAAAATAGAAAATAGACGTTCCTCCATGTAATGCAAAGTAGCAACTTTCTGCTAAAAAAAAAAAAAAAAAACGAAACAAAGAAAAAAGAAATTCCCCAAAGAAATTGCCTTTGTGCAACTTACAGGTATCAATCTAAATTTTCTCTTTCCGTCCTTGACTTTAGACAAAATACATTTCATAGACAAGCAAGTTTCTTACATTACTAAATTTTATAACTTGGAAAAAGTCGTCGTAAATTAAGTTCCATACAATGGCATTTAACGTTTGTAAACACTTTAGATTTAGTAATAAAACTGATCCAATCTCATGTTTGTATGTGGCAAAAGTACATGTATATGAACCTCCAGAACGATCCATTTATTTGAAGGGGAAATTAAGAGTTGGCAGTTTCAATCAGTGATCATCATACATGAGGCTGAAGGACCCTCACCGTCGAAGTTTGATCTTGACAACACATGGCTCAAACCAAGGACTTTCCTAAAGACCTAAAAGTTGTTGCTGCTCACCTGCTAAAACGGTTACAAGGTTTTGTAGAGTTTGGACTCCACCAATCGGCTGTCAGGCAGCTCATGGATAAATGGAGAAACCTTGTTGTCAGTCAACACAGATCACATGAGAGCTGTTGTGAGAGAGTTGTGTAATAATTCTAGAGGTCACAAGGAACCCCAGGATAATATGTAGGAATCTAAAGGCCTCTCTTCCAGTGGCTAATATCACTCCACCATTATGAGAATACTTTTGAATGGTGTGTTTGTTTAATTGGGTTTTCTTAATCTAGGTTTAGAACATTCTGATCTGATCATATTTTAGTTCACAATCTTTCAAGAGCTACTCTAGATGTTGGCTGTGGAGCTTGCTCTGATCCAATCTCATTAGCATAATTATTATCTTATTATGTTCTGTGTGGTACTGGCAGCAAACATGCCTACTTACACTACCACTCAGAATATCTACAATGGTGTACAGAGAATTGAAAGGTGTAAAAAGAATTTATTTAGCAAAACCATTTCACTATTATGAGATATAGACTGATGTGTCAAGAAGAAGTAACACCTCATCACCTCATTTTGCAACATAAAATACCTTGTGGAGCAAATTTTGTGAGGAACCAGTTGGAGGAGTTTGTTGACTGATAATCTTTAGTCTGGTTTGGATTATCTTCTCAGTTTAGCAAAAAGAATCAAAACTTGAAATCACTGAGGTTGTTTCAGTTCACTTAGAAAGCAATTCCATTTATATCAAGTGATCCTGCATTGCACGATTTATATCAAAGGCCAGCTATGAGTGCAGAAATTAGCAGGCAGAAAAGGAAAGTAAGGGTGTGGAGACTCGGTGCAGCAAGTGAACATATGTTGAATTAGCTTAACTGGAGTATTTTAAAATCAAATCTTTTCTCAATAACCCCAAACATTACCTAAACAGAATTACACTTTACACCAACTGTAACAAAAACAAAATGAAGTAGGTTTTGTAGAACTCTGTCTCTTGCAAGTTATCTTTCTTCTAAATGGAGGATTTTTTTGTCCCACATGTCTTATGCAGTGTTGCCATCTTAGTTATTTTCTCTGAAGATGTTGACCTCTTTTTATCAAGAAAGCTGAGTGATTCTTGGCCAGATGGTAACTACGTTCCCTTGAGGAGATTTGCTAAAATCTTCTCAATGAACATGCTCCCATGCACTGTGTTCAGCGTGTGCTCAAATGCTTAAATCCTTCTACTTTGTTTTTGTTCAATTTAACTTGATGGCCATGTGAAAATATTCTTGTCTTGGAATGTTCTGATGCAATAAAGATGAGAAAAAATGAGAAAGAGAAAACACTGCTGAGAGTTTGTTAAGATGGATATAGCCACAAAATGCATTGCATGTATGCAAATAATTCAAGACTAAATGTGACAACTGCCACATTGGATCTAGAGAAAAACAAATCAGTTTTTAATGTGTAGAAATCCATTTAAATGTCAATGAGATAATGTGGCAAAATCACTTAGATACTTTCCCATTCCTTTATGGCTGACATTATCAGGTGCTAAAGAGGTTCAGAACATTTACATAAGGTGAGCATAATGCTGTGTTTTTTCTTTCCACTGCCCTTTCAGAGAGCGGAAGCTTCCCACGACCTGAACCTATGGATGGATGACCGGAGCAACATCATAAAAACCAAAACTGACAGAAGGAGACAGACAGAGAAAAAGGGACAGAATCTCCCCCAGCCAGAAGACAAAGTGCATGAGAAGAATGGGAGGGTTTATTGGCCAGTGGTTCATTGTGACAGAGACACATTGAACAATCCCCTCTGCTTGCGCCAAGTTTGAAAGCCATAACTCTTACCTGACAAATTGCTTCTTTCCCCAAGTCACATGAACATCACGGTGCAAGGACAAGAAAACTACTAAGAGTAGGTAAAACAGGGAAGAAAAAGCCTGCAAATGAGACAAACATAACACAAGTGAAGCAGGAGATTCTCCACTAGAAAGCTCTGGCTTTTGTGCACTTTGATTTTCACCTGACAGGGCCAGGGTTGTTTGGCACTTTTCCTCGTATTTTCTGCCTGTCTCCTTCCCTCTGATAGCTTCACATTTTTACAACAAGCTTGTTCCTTTTTTCTTTACGAGTTTATCTCAAATAGACTCTCTCACTGTTTTTATTCTAGTCTCCTTTCTTCCTTTTTCCTGGAAAAATGGTGGTAAAAACTGATGGATGAAGAGCTGAATAGGCTCCAGGATTGGATAACTGTTCTGGTAAGAACTTCCAGAAATAGTAAAATTGAAGAAAATACGCCTTCATAGTGGAGTTTGGAGTTGAGCTCTTCTTGTGCATCTGCAATTATGCGTAAAAGTATACATTTACACTCACCAAGGTCTGCTACCATCTGTAGCAGGCGTCTCGGTGTGTATCTGATGGATAATTCTGTCTGCATTCAGTAGCGTGTGCGTGTCTGCACAAGTAAAGCAGACAAATGACCCAGGCTGCCCCCTACTGTGTGTGTGTGTGTTGTGTGTGTGTGTGTGTGTGTGTGTGGACACACCTGTGCTTATGCTTTACCTGGGTGTTTTACAGATGAAGTGGAGCAGCAGGTGTTGTGTTCCACTGCACACGGTGGAGCCGGGTGTGTAGGCTGACTAATGCCTGAAACATACACGTAAGCACACAGACACAGCCACTCTGCACAGAAGGTGCAGCAGCTTCAGTCTTTGTGTGCAGGGGGCGTGTTCAGGCACATCATTGAGTTGTAGGTTAAGGGAGCGCCCACAAACACCATACGGTAAACAGAGTACACACAGGATATGGCACAACTGAGTATTAGAAGTTTATAAAATTGTTATAATTTAACACAATTTTTTTGTGTTTAGATGTATTAATCTCCACTCACTCTAAGCACAAATGCATTTTAGCACTATGTTCACTAGCTTGTTGCTTACTTCATCAGCCTGCTGCTTTGTGTGAGCAGGTAGTGTATATTGGTTTTATCAGAGCATTTCTAGTGAGAGTAGTAGTCTGCTACAGAGCTGGGAAACTGGATGGACTGATGTATTAGAGACCAGTATGACTCTAGAGTCCTGTGTGTGATTGTGTTTGGTTAGGTTTAGGGAAACATTGTGGTTTTGTTGATGCTGTAATGCAAGATTGGAGATTTTGGAACATTTAGTTAATAGCTTGAGTATCAATATATGTTCAACTTGTTATTGAGTTTACTTGCCTACGTGCCTAAATGTATTTCTATCTATTGCAGTATTAAGGAATGAATTTTCTCAGGAAATTAGGTTATATTCTTATTTAAAAATGCCTTATAAGTGCATTGTGTATATTCATATGTATATGTATATCTCACATCTCACATAACATAATTAGAAACTAAAAAGTGTCAACAATTTAGTAATGGCATCAAGTAATGGGCTGGGTGCTCAGTAAATGTTTCATTCGAATGAACATTTCCATTTGCTTTTCCTACACAGAAGCATTTGTTTTTGTTATATTTCTGTCAACTGTTGTCTGTTGTTGTATCTATTCCAAATGCAGTTAAGCCCTGATAGCCTCTTAAAGCCGACACCGGTGTCAGATGGCCATCTTCTTCACTATCAGAAGTCACAGATACTGTACTGTGTGTGCCGCTGTGTACTGCATGCACTTGCATAAAAACCTAACTAAAGACTATAGCGATCCCACATAATTTGACCCCTTCCTCACATGAGTATGCTGCAGTTTCAGTGTTTTACTTTGTTTTATTGTCCGGGAGCTGTATTGGTGATTCAGTAAGAGCAACCAATGTCCATTGACTTTATCTGTTGTTCCAACAAAGCCAGCTTCAATTTCAAGCTGTTATCAGCAGTGTAACACTTACCATTTCGTTGTTGTAGTTCCAGAAATTGATTATGGTGCTGCTGTTTGCCTTCTCTACTACTTTGACACATAATTCTTCAATCTACAAATATAATGGAAAAGATCTATTTCTACAAATTCGACATAGCATGTATTTTACAGTTTACTCGTGTTAGATATGGGCACTGTATGGAATCAGAAAATAGTTTACTCTGTAGAGCAGAGCAACATTTTTACCTCATCATTCCCAGCCACGTACACAGACACACAGAGACTGGCTAGTGAGAGATAGCAGGTATCTTTCTGCGGGAACTAAAGTCTGGGCCTGTAGGTGGAAGCTGAGGTGGTGGTGGGTAGTGCCAGAAGGCATGAGGATAATTTTACCTTGGAATTCGGGGTTATGAAGCATGGAGTGTTGCACACCTTCCAATTCACCAGACTACGGGTTAATAAAATATCCTGGTGTTTTACTGTGATAACTGTGTTGTGCTACGGTACTGTGTGTGTATAGTGTGTGTACTTTTACTGTAAACAAACAAAACTCCAACTCATACTGTATGTGGTATTGTGGCAGATAAGCCAGTCAAGGTTAAACTTAGCAATGATAGCAGTGATATTAACAGTAGCAACAACAATAATGATAACAGAGATAATAGTAATAGTAAGCAAAGCACAGTGTAAACACACAACATAACCAACCAGTTCAAACCAGCACAACAGCAGCCAGTAACATATAGGTTTATTATACAGTATATACTTTGAAAAGTGATAATCCAGTAAATGAATCTACTGCTGGAAGAGGCTGAAATTCTATAAATGGACACAAGTTCTTCAAATGGAACAAATACATTTTTACCTGGCAAGCTTTGCTTTACAAAATGAATTTGTGTCAGTGCAAAAGTAGTTCTTCATACCAGCTATAAGGTCCTAGGTCCTTCATTAACCTCCAGGCTCGACTGACAGTCTACAACACTTGAATAATATAATCTAAAAAAAGAGATGCATGAATTATATTGAGATTGGACACAGCTTTTTAAAGTATGGCCAATGGTGCCAATAAATCGGCGCTGGAGAAAATGTGAAGCTGTTTTCTAGCAGAAGAGCAGGAATTGATTACCTTCCCAAAGCACAGAGTAGATAACTTCTCAGCTGGCAACCTTACAGAGGAAACTGCAGAGCTCTTTCTCTTTCCCTCTCTCTCCTCAGTATCCAGTAATACTTTGACAGACCAGTTTACCTTGGTGAAAACACTGGAATAAATAGAAAGCCAAAAAGTACAGTAAAGGAATCTTCCAATATTGAGTAGATTTAGATAATTTTAGATAAATAGGAGACTTAGAAATGAGAGATGTATATGCAGCTGGGCTCTAACTCTAATGCCATGAAAAACATTACATGCAATTTTAGGTTTAAAATCCAATTACAAAGATCAAACAACAAATTCTGTAATGTAATCTAAACCATAACAATAAACAGTGTTTCTTTATTTCATTTGACCCATCTTAAATTACAACATACAAACTACAAACCACGTAATGAGAATCACAAGGGCAACAACAGCCTTTCTGTTGTTTCAAGCCTTAAAAATGGTTGGCATCTGCAGAGCGAGGCAGTGATAACAGGTGGTTACAGTTTACAGAATATAGTATTTCTTGTACATAAAAACTGTCCAACACTATTTGTAACTTAAAAAGCATCAAATTGCTTTGTTCCTAGTATGCACACACCATGCCGCTTTGATCAGGTCATGCAAAGAGATCACAGAGCTCGAACTGACCTAGTTTGTATGAAGCGATGTCCGACTAAAGGCAACAGTGTTTAAAGCTTTGCTGAATGGCTGCATTTCAATGCAGTGCAAAAAGGCTGCTGTTGTGCATCAGGCTGCCTCCGCCGTGTCTCTCCAGGAACTCTGACCGGTTATCCATCTAGTTTTAATGGTATGAATTCTACAAATGGAAATAGCAGTTTGTCAATGTGCTGCTTAAACACTTCCACACTTCCTTGCAAATTGCTGCATTTTTCTCAAATTGTAGTCTGTTGGACCATTTAAGAAAGATACAAACAAGGGAATGGCATAGCATTCAGAACCCTAAAGAATAATTATGCCATATATGGGGTGTACCCATTATATATTTTAGTTAATCTGTTTTAAATAAGTTTTTTTTTAATACACCCATGAACATAAAGGTTAATGTCAGCCGTTACCTGCTAAGGCTTGCATCCACCATGCAGTAAAATGAAATGTAAAACTCTGTAACTCACACTTTATTAGGCGTTTCTTAACTTTTACATTTACGCTCTTTTTACACCAATCTCAATTTTTTTCCACAACTGTGAGGCAAGCAGCTACTTTCAAGCCTCCATCTCTGCAAGTTTTATGTGCAACCATAAGTTGCAGGTGTCAGGACCCATTTGTCCCTAGTAGCTGAACCAGGTAAAAAGACTTTCTGGCAGATGGTGTGGTGCTTCCCATCTTTTGCAGCCAGAGGTGACCACTTCTTCCAGCTTGCTCTAACTCATGGTCGCTTGCGTATTCTTGCAATTTATTGTATCTTTTCCCTTATCGAAAGCTGTATTCATCAAAGGTACATTAAGGCTGGTGAAATCTCAAACTATTATGAAATTCATTTGCTGCTGGAGGTTTTACCTTTTTGACATAATAAAGGATTTGGAGAACTTTTAGATAGAATTGTGAAATTCTGAAGGTTAACACTGATGTTCCTTGTTGGGAACTTTTCTTATTTTACTTTGTACAGTTGAATGTTCATATCTATGTTGGTCTATATCCTCCAATTTCCCTAATGGTTAAGTGCTGTCTTGCATAATCATTTAAATTACACTGGAACAAAGTGAATATTTTATTATGCAGGGTTTGTAATATAAAATATTTTTTTCCTGTCTTATGTGTTTATATAATGACACACTGAAGGTGTTATTTATTCATATGGAGAATGTTTTAACTTGGCAAAATAGGTCTATCATATGTTTTAGTATTTTGTATACAAAACTGAGAAGTCGCCTATTGTAATTCATAATCCCATCAAATTTGTTTTATGGTAATTTCATGGAAGTTTGTGTTCGGAGAAGCGATGATGGCAACACTAATGACAATCTTTTAGATGTCCCCTGATAAAGCATGTTATCAGCATTTCAATAAGTTAACCTTATTCTTGTGCCTATCAAACAAGACCGTAGAAATTAGATTAAGATTCTTTCCTACAGTAGCTGGAAGTTGGGGTTAAAATGTCACTGGCTGAATATGTAACTGACAAAGGATTGAATATAATGATCGCATTATAGTGAATTGGTGAACTGCGCAGAACAATTCTGTCTGTTTTACATATTTTGGAAAGTTTTAACTAGGGTATCATTACTGATTATCATTACTGACTAATAATCTGTGTTTATCCACTAATTATAGCACATTAAAATAACGGCTGTTATATCTTATTTTTCACAAGAGCTACTTGATCCAATAAAATGGAGAACCTGGTTTTAAGTTTATACATGTACATGTAAGGTTAAATTGTTCACATGATATGAATGAATGACTACATGGGAGAATTCCACTTAAATTCTCACAAATCATGTCCTTGCCAGCGAAACAGGTCATGTTAAGTAGTAAATAAATCAGCACATTAGCACTGACTAAAAACAAGAAGCTGCTAACTGAATGTTTTGTACACTGTCATTTCATAACGATAAATGGAGAGTTTAGTGCATTTTGCTAACAGCAGTTGGCCGGATTCAGAGTTACTCTCCGCTGTGCTCAAATTATCTTTCACACTTACACACTCAATTTCCACTCTCCTGTGCAGCAGAGTGCTGCACTGTAGAGCCCGACAGGAAACATATGTAAATATAACCAGGAAGTCTCACTTTGTTCTCTGTGAGTGTTATCATATTATATAATTTAATCAATATTACAGAAATGAGCTCAACTGTTTATACATTAATAATTTTGTGGGCTGCTAATGATTTATGAAAATTCTTATTTCACTGATAATGTTTGAAATGTATTACCAAACTAAAACATTCACACTGCTTGGTTTAATGAACTAATAATAATAACTAATCTAATAAAAAGGGAACTAATCAGAAAATCCTCAATCATTTGATTATCATATTTCAAAAATCTTGTATGTAAAATCCTAATTTGCACAATTAGTACTAACAGTTTAATCAGAATAATATAATGAGGGTGTGTAAAAAGTACCATGTTTCCGGCACTATAAAGTGGCATGTGGTAAGCACATCTGATTTGTACAGTACTTAAGTAACTGTATGCTGTTTTATGTTAGCACTACGGTATATTTGACATTTGTTTTCAATCATTCTGCTACAGGGAAATACATCCTGACTAAATTAATCTTTTTATCTGTCACCTAAAGTGTGTCAGCCACACTTTTATGACACACATTATGCGCAAAAGAAGCACTGCTATTTTATTAAGTCTAGCTGTCTACGCAACCTGCATGTGGACTCATGAGTCATGTATACATTAATACAGCCTGAAATGTAAGACAGTCTTCAAGCCTATTTGCCTGTATTTGCACACTAAAACCACGAAGATTGTGTATTGGGATCTGAGCGCTTCCAAAACACTAATGATCTACACATTGTATTGTACCCAAATGCCTTGTGTGTAGACATACGCAAGTCAAGCTTCTCTCTCAACACTTTCTGTGTAGACATAAGCCAGAAAGCTTATCTACCTAAATGTTCAACTATTCCTTAAATATATTCCTATTTGCAAAAACTGACAAAAGTAACAAAATAATTATGTTTCAGAAAGAAGCTGCTTTATAAACAGTAGCTCCAGTCCTGGAAAACTCAAATGAAAAAACATTAATCACGGTTTTAAGAGCCAGCTAGTAAAGCATTGCACATCCACTCACAGACATGTAAACACACATAGACAAAAATGTATGAATTGTCACACAGAGACACACACAGTGAGCTCAGGGCACAGGAGCAGATGAGATAACACTAACTTGAAGAGACAACTTCTTTTGGCTATGAGTCACAATAAATGTACTAATATCTGCGGTTTCATTCTTGCTGTCTCTTCCTCTAACCTCTTCCTCTACTTCTCTGCCTCGCTGTGTTTTTCGCTGAGAATATAGAACAATATTTATGGCCTAACTCTCATCTGTATGCAGTAAGACATCATCTCAAACTAAAAATATAGTTTTTTAAAAATGTTTGCAAATGAATTAAAAATCAAAAACTGAAATCTCTCGTGGACCTTTGGAAGGTGATACAGCACAGCATCTTCTTGTATAAGCATCTACAAGCTTCTCACACTTTGATTTAGGCCGATTCTCACATTCTTCCTGACAGATCCTCTCAAGCTCAGTCAGATTCAATGTGAAGTGTCTGTCAACTGTCATATTCAGGTCTCTCCACAGATGCTTAATGGGGTTTATGTCTGGACTTCTGGTTGGACCATTCAAGGACAGTTAGAGATTTATTCTGAAGCCACTCCAGCGTACCGCACTGAAGAATTAACATTCACCCCAGTCTCTGAACATGCACTCTGAAGCAGACTTTCTAGACATACTGTAGAGTTTGGAGTTCTGCCAAAGAGCTTCAATTTGGGTCATCAGAGGACAGTCTTGAAAATTATGTTTAATAAACTCTAAACAGGATGCTTCCATTTGACCACTCTGTTATATAAGTCTGGTTGATGGAGTTATACTGACAGGATCATCTTTCTGCCAGATTCTCCCATCTCTGCAAAGATGCCAACTTCAGAGAAAGTCCTAGATTTCCTCAATTTCACATAGGCCACTGTTCAGAGCTGTAAAAATACTATATACCCTTGTTTAGACCAAAATGTTATTGTGGAGGTCTCCAGATAGTTGACATGCAGTGTGAATCATGGGAACTAAAATACATGGATGTGTGACATTCTGAACTATGTCCCTTCAATCCAGTTTTCCATATGTTCAAACCATCATTTAAACTGTGTGTGATTGTTCATCATTATAGGTGCGCACACATTTTTATTTCTTCAATGAAGTGCAGAAATAAATGTGTTTTTGTGAATGTAGTTTTCAAGTCTGTCAGACGCCCATGTAATGCTGAAACAGGTTTTGCTAGCTGACATCATTCCATCTGTCCTGGCTAAACTGGCTAGGAATACATCCTTTCTTAAAACTGTTTCAGTGGAAATGATGGAGAACAACAAAGCCAGAATGTCTCTCCCATGCATTACGGGTTATCACTATGACAATTCACAGAGATAACCCAGTGATTACCCCAAATCCCTCAATACAAGGCAACACAACAACATTGACCTGTTTAATACTTGTACATTGTCTTTTTACTACTAAACTAAACTAAACAGAGGTACTAGATGTATTTGTTAGAAGCACAAAATACAAGAACTTTTAAGACTTTTGGATTGTGCCGACTGCCTGTCAATTATCAAAACAGTCAGGACAAATATTACAAATATTGTTTCTTCTCTCTTGACTGTGTTATTTTTACATCCAGACATTTAGAAGAGTCTAACAGGATTTAGGAAATCCCTTCAGAATTGGGGTGAGTGTTGTCAAACGACTTTCTGGATTTAGTAAAGGTCTGATATTATTGATTTCTTTTCTTTTTTTTTGGTGTGCTCAGTGGGTTATGTATGTGACTTAAATTGAAGGTAGTACTTGAGAGGCACACTCTTGCACTTGGAGGTTAAAGTCCACAGTTTTTGCTCTGTGCAAAACTGTATTTAAATATATCTGTAAAGCTACGTTTAGGCTTCTGCACTTTGACTTCAATAAATCAAGTAAGTATCTTCCAAAGTAAGTGTTCTAAGTCTTTTTAGTATTAAATTCCCTTTTTTCTTTCCCTGTTGAGTTGCAGTAGAAGGAAAGTGACAAAAAAAGAGTATTTTGTACTAAAAAGGTTCCAACTTTGGAAGATTTCCATTTAATGTGTCTAAATTAGAAGAAGCCTCATACTTTCATCAGATAAACATTAACACAGACAGAAGAAAGTGGAGTTTGGCAAAGCAAGAAAAACTACTGTTTCAGTGTTCACGCTGGCACCTAAATTTAAATGTGCAATTACTGACTATATGTAACATGTTATCAATAAAATAAAACATTCTCACCATTGTGAGAGGTTCTTGTTGCATGACACAAATGATACAGAATCTGCACCAACAGGTTGATGCATATCTTTGTCACACTGTGAATGGACTTCAATCAAATCTCAGTTGAGATGTTATACTGTAGCTGTGGATCTGCTTGTAGACTTGCTGCATGCGGTATACAGTTTGGGTTGTGTTTTCTTGTTTCACTGTCATAACCCATTGTAACACCATGCCGGGTAGTTGTCAAAATAGAAAATAAACCCATATTTCTGTGTCATACTGAGAAAATGAGTGTATTGTATGGAGACAAAAAGAGAGCTCGTAGGTGGATAGTACTGCTGCAGCAACACAAAACACATTGCACTTCAGAAATAAGTGATTGTAGGATTGTAGCATGCAGCCTTAATGTAATGGATACACTTTTTTGGCATTGTCACAATCCTGTCCAGGGGCTCAATTCCCATTTTCAGTGTGAGCTCCAAGTCAAGGCTGAGAACTATCCAATACCAGCATGACCAGAGATATCTCAGCTTCTGTCTAACACTCTAAAACAGCCTTTAAAGCTGTACTAATACTGTCATGTTGTTAACCTCCCTGATCTAAGCTTAATTCTAACTTTAAATTGCCCATATTATGCAAAATCCACTTTTTGTTTTTACAGTAGCGGTTCTTACACAAGCATACAGAGCAGTAAGTGTCTATGTGTGCACACGCAAAGTTCTTAAGGGCTAATAGATTAATTCAGGACTGAAGCTCAAAGATGGACTGATTTTGAGTGTCTGTGACCTAAATCTGGGTCTCTTTTGTTTTTTTTTTTCTTTTCTGTGTCCTGTGTGGCAGCATAGCATGCAATAAAATGGAGTACTGGATATACAGTTTTACTTTTTTAAATGTATGTGTGTATTTATCTGGGTGTTATTAGGGTGTAGTTTACTAAGTTTAATATGCATATATATTACAAGCTTCAGGATGGAACAGGTGAAAGAGGGGACAGAGAGAAAGAAGGGAGATAAAGGGGGACAAAGAGACACCTAGCTAAAAAGAGTACAACCCACAAGAACAATAAAAAACAAACAAACAAAAGGAATAATTAATTGCACATAAAAAAACAACCAATATTGACATGAAAAATTATAGCTATTATATTAATCGTAGCATCGACAATAATAATAATAATAGTAACAGTAGGCAAAGCAGAGTGCATAGATACAACACATACCAACCAGTTAAAGCACGAGCAAATATATCACATCACACTATCACGTGCAGCAACTTACAGCAGCCACCACAATGGTGAGTCATGCATGCGAACATGCCCCTGAGTGCTGCCAGTGACTCCTGCCAAGGTAACGAGTGGGATATGGCCACCATCCTATACAAAGTCCAGCGAGCGGCGAGAAGAGACCCAGCCACCAGTGCACCCCCAGTGCCCTCAGGGGCAGGAGGTCAGAGCCCAGAGCCCGTGCGGCCGTGGCCTGCGAGGAACCCAGGGACAGGGAGCCCACCACACCCCAAGGGGGACATAGCATCCCCGGACTGCTGCCCCGGCATGGATGAGGTAGAACCCACCCCATCAGGAGGCAGAGGAAGAGAACGCCCAGGAAGCAGGAGGAGGGCACACCCTGAGCCAAACATGGACCATCCACACACTAACCCTCCACCAGTGCACCACGCAGACAGACACACATGCATACATTCACCCACACACACTCTCACAGACACCCATCCATAGATCCACACCTCTATGCACACATACTCACACCCATACACACATGTACACATTAGACACATTCAGATCCATGGCGACAGTATGTAGAGACACCCCTCAAAGCCCTAGGTGAATGTGTTTGTATAATGCAGTTAAAACTGAGGGGCATTCAGCTTTAGGTGGGATAGTTTGGGGGGACAACCATTTAGCAACCCTCCCTTCTAACCCACGGAGAGGAAGCCCCTCACAGCCCTACGTCAATATGTGTAATGTAGTATAACTGTAGGGTGGAGTAATAGGGTGAACAGAGCCAGGTCCTTGACTGTCTTTGTTGCATGTCCCGTCTCCCCACACCACTCGGAGGAGGCAGGCCCATCAGCCCAGAGGGCCACCGCAGTGAAGCCCAGGACACCAAGGGTGACCAGACAGCAGCTGCCCCCCCGTCACCAGAACAGCAGGCCTGATATTGCTGGCTCTGCACTCATACACATCCACACGACCATTCCCACACACATGCTCCTATGTAACCCTGTGCACTCTACACACACATACCTAGTGCTCAAAAGAACATATGTGGGCATAGGTGAGTGCGAGGTCCAACTCCAGGACAGAGCCAACTTGCCACTGCAACCAGAACAGGTGCTCCCCCTCAACCCCACAACGGCCCTTGCAGTGCCCCGAGATGGCCCAACCACCAGGACAGGCACAGCCCTGCCCCTGCCAAGGCCATGCTCCAAAGGGTCCCACCCCCCCCTCCTGGGGCACAGACGGCACCCACTGAGAGACCACACAGGCCCAGGGCACCAAAGCCCAGACCACCAGGTTTGACCCTCGCATGAGCTAGGAGGCCCTCCCACTCCAACGCCCAGCCATTACCTAACCCACAAAGCCCACTCCCCAGCCGAGGGCATCCGTCCATCCCACCCAACCACAGAGTGCCCATGCAGCTTGCCCTAAACACCTGTCTCATTACCCCTGCCTAGGCACCCCAGGCCCCAGAGCCGAGTTTTCTTTGCAACAAAGAGGGCAGTGATAAGTAGCTGTGAAGTGTTGACCTGCAGTTCAAGGCTGCCTAGATCACCTAACAGACAAAGTGCTGGGGTTACTGGGATAGAGTACCTTACCCAGGATGATAGGTGTTTGCATACTCCAGCATTTTTGCATGCAGGGAGCTATCGACTGAGTCACCTGTGTGAGAGATCCATTTGGAACATTCTTTGTCCTGAGCAGTGTATTCTATGGAGAACTCTGTATTGCATTAGTTTTAGGTTTTGGTCTTTAGTAATGTAGAATTAATTTAAGCATATTTGTCCAAAACATCTGATCAGTGTTATTAAGTAATCCGCCTCTCAATTCGAGAAAGGGAGAGACATTGTATCATCTGTTTTGGATAATAAGACCTAGGTTTCATTCAAAGTTTAAAGCCATAACACCAGCTGTTTAGTTTTGTTTGATTAGCCGCACAGTTATGCTACACAGCTAATGTGGCTAACGTTTGCTTCCTTCAGACTCCAGGAGGAGTCAGGAGAAATGGCAGGAGAAATTATTGGGCTACTTACACAGTGGAACAGTCAGGATGTCGTAGAGACATGTGTAATTGAAAACTATTTCTATGGCAATAGTAGGATTAGATGGTGGTGAAGTAGCATGTTTATCCGACACCATCATAACAGCTGTGTTTGCTGCTACCAAAACATTTGCTGCTATCAAACTAAACTAAAACCCACTATGCCTACTGTACATTAACCCAGAATGCTCTTTTTAACCATGCGTCCACAGGTTTTTCCTGTATTTACCAGGATCTTGGTTTTGCTCCTTGCATTGCTTAATAGTAAGCAGAGATTCATTTTTTGGAGTTGTCGAGAGCAGGCAAGAAAATCTGTGTGTTCAGTCTGAAATTAAAGATTTACCTGCCTGCTTTCATGTAGATGTGTTCCAAATCTTTTGAAGGAGCTTGAGAAAGTGACGAGCATCCTCAATTTGACAAAATGTCTTCATTCCCATGGGATATAATTCAAACAGGTCCTTACACTAGACAAACAAAACACAAATGACTTTTTGGAAATTATTACTGCTTCAAGGAAGAAAATCATTTGTTAAAGCAGTTCTAATAAGGCTTACTGCACACATAGACAGATACAGTAATTATCACTTCTGAACGGAAGTCATTTAGGGCATTCTAACAGATCATTACTGGGTGTTCTATTCAGTTTATGTTAATAATTTATATTTAAATGTTTTGAAAAGGTCTGCTTCTACTGGATAATATCAGGGCACTATGAGTCTCAAAGTAATTACAGACACACAAAAAGCTTTCTTTTTTTAACATGCTCAAAACCCTAAGAAATCATCAATCTACTGTAGTTTTGTTTGATGACTGCCTTTCCTGTACCTCAGGTTAGACAGTCAGTAAACTGCTAAGAAATTCTATGTGAAATTGAGCTTTCACACCAGGACCAAAACAAAAACAAATGCTCAGATGGAGCAGTGTTCATTTGGAGGCAGGGTAACAGTGTGCCTCCATAAGAAAGCCTACCTAATCAGTTTGTTGGGGTTTAGATGAACTTGACCAACCACAGAAGGTGTGACTTCCCTGAATTTAAACGCAAAGCTGTTATTAAATCCATGTGTTGCTGTTGCTCAGTACCTATTGACTGGTTGAGTGATTAGTTTATTGATAAACTAAATCCAGACTACATTTTTATTTCTTTATAGCACTAGACCACTGTGTCCTTGTCATTATAAATACACTTAGGTTCATACATTTTTAAAGCCACATCAGATCTGAGCTAAATTATTTATATCCTACAAACTCATGTGTCTGTGTATTAAAACTGTTAATGAAGGATGCTGTGGCAGTCAGTTAGAGTTGGCTTTATTTTGCCAAAATGTAAATGAGGTTTGGCCCAGGAGTTGGCATGAGTTAACTTTGGAATTCTTCTTGGTGAAGCACTCATCATTTGACTTTTCTCTGACTGCTGTGTACTACTGCACACCAATGTTGGCTGAGTCATTGCAGTGTTCATTAAAATTTATCTAAAAGGAATACTAAAAAAATTATTAAATAAAAAAGACATTTGGTTTAAAGAAATGAGCAACTCATACTGGCATGCAGATATGTGATATGTGTGACTATCTAAGGAAATCCTTTATAGAACATCATCTGACCTCGAACCTTTTCAACAGCACCAATTTGGATACAAACAATATGACTTTGCTGGCAGTTAGCATTGTTGGGCTCTGTGTGAACCCAATTTTGGTTCCAAGAGAAAATAAAAGTTGGTCAATTTTCTTACAGACTATAGACTTTAATTTTAGGATATTTTCACCTGGTTGGTAGTTGGAGAATGAGCAGAATTGTGAAGCACAGATTTTGAAGACTTAGTCACTGAGAATGTGTTTCATTTAAATCTAACTAATACTGTCAGCTAATGTAACTGGTTTACTAGTTTACTTATCACAAAATGTCAGTTTTGGCAGTGTTGACTGCGATTTACAAGGAGGCACAAAAGAACATGGTTGCATCAGGTTTTTCTCCAACCAATAATCCAACCAAGAGGCGCCCGCAATAATCCTAAGAAGAAACATTCTGTTGATATGCAGTAAGACATTTTAGGCCTACATTATCTGCCTTGTAAATGTGAAGGGTAAGAGTTCAGTTTAGTGACACAGAAGCTGTATACTGTAGCTACCAAGGAAAGTAATACGCTTTCTAGGTGCTTCGAGCAGACAAGCTCCATCTGGCATCAAATAGGGTCAGCAAAGAATAAAAGAAGAGACTCATGTAGCTAATTAATATGTTTTTCTTCCACCTAACCTATTGTGGGAAGCATTAGAGTGTTTCCAAATGAAGTTACAAGACTGCTGAGAGAATATAATCAGAACAGAAACTGTGGTTTATAGAGTAGTAGGAGTTGGAGATAGACATCGAGGCTGTTTAGCCCTAAATTTAGGTTTTTATCAGAGCATCTAAATGAGTTGTAGGAGAAAAGAGGTTACAAGAAGTATTATGTAGATGAGGAAGCTGAGGCCAACAATCAAAACGCTGTTTCTGACCTCCCCCTCACCCATAATCACCGCCATTTCTGTTTCTGTAAAATTCCACTGGGATGCTGACACGATTCCCCATAAACCACACTTGATTAGCAAGTAAGGATATACACCTACATATTCATGAGTGAATACCTATTGGGCATTTATGAATGCATTTGCATCCCTTATGCATGTACATAGGATGGCACATGATGCCAAGAATGTACTTTTGGGAAAGCATTTACGAACACTAAATTAGAGTGGTTATTTTCTGGTGTAACTGGTAACTATTATAAGATTAGTTCACATGATGACGTGACTAATGAGTGACCACTGAAATTCAAATGAAACTCCCCATCACGCCAAAGGGAATCAACAGTGATCCAATATAAGCCTAAGTCAAGCTGACACTCAGTCTGGTATTTAACTTTTCTTGGACGAGTATTGGAGTTAAAAGTGTTTTAAAAGTATGTCAGTTTAAAAGCAATGTAGGGTATGGCTGGAGAATGGTGTCACATGTCAAGGGGGCCCATCAGATTTATTACAGTACTGTCTGATACCCACTGTGGGGCCAAATAATAGGTCAAGATATAATTTATCATCCATAGAAATGCTCACAAGACTTTTAGTGCTCTACCTGTGTATTGATTCTTGTAGTGTCACTGTTACATATAGTATTTTGACAACCTGAGAGCAAAGATGAGCTAATATTGCAATTGTAAAATGTCTGAAAAAGTTTGTGTTTGGAAAAAAAACTGTGACTAAGATAAAAAAGAAAATTATTGACAAATACAAGATGTGAATGTCTCTTAAGTTAATAGAAAATATTCAGTTCCCTGCTGAATTCTAACTGTTGTGTTATGTCCTGAAATAGTCTGCTATGAAATAGAGAGACAATCTAAGCAAATGTATTTGTCCTCTTAGTTAAAACATTCAAATGCCTAACCTCAACAAAGGTCAGTTATCATGGCTGTACTGTCAGATAGACATTGGGTAGAAATGGGAACCATAGGAGAGAGGTGAGGTGAAGACCACTGCTAACCCAGAAGAACAGAAGGCTCATGCGACTTCAGCTACAACAAATATAGATGATCCTCAAACCTTTTCAGAAAACCTTCTGTGGAATCCATGGTCGTTAACACTGAACTTTTCGGTTTACACCACATGTAAAAGGAGCTCTGTATTCCTAACACAGATGTTCACAAAAAGAACATCATCACCATGGAGTGCTTGACAGTCGCACTGTTTAGTGACTGGTGGATTTTCCGAGCTATTATGCTTCTTGTCAGCAGGTCGTAAAAAAAAAAACAATTAGCTGTAACACTCTAATAAGCTTAGCAGAGCTAAGGTGAAATGCGGTTCATCATCACACACACACATTTCACATTATACAATTATTTGACTAGTTATTGGTATAAAACTATTGATTGAATCATAATATAGCTGGCCTTTGAATGTTAATTCTCATTCATGTGGTGGCTCCGTCCTGTTCACCCTCTCCAGCTCTGCTGAATTCAGCCGACACACAGATAAAGAAGGCTTTTATTACACATGTGAGAGTTGGTCCTTGGTGCTTTGTACACTGAGTAAATGGCTGTGACATGGTGAGCATCGTGAGCGCACACGACCGACACATTATGAATCAGTATCTTTTTTACCTAGATCCTCAGCTGCGGGTATTTTCAGGGTGGAGAGCCTACTTTCTGCACAGGAGGATGAAATTTCAAAAACCTCACAAAACACACCTTTACCTGCTTGAATATGTTGATGAAAGAGCGGTGCTTCCTTGCTCCACTCCTTGTTTTCTTCTCATATTGCCTTCTTTCTTCATCTCTTCTTCATTCCAGCCCTCCCCCCCTCGCTTTTTCATCTCCACCTTTTATCTCCTGCTATCATTACTGTTTTCTCCTGTTTTTCATCATTGCTCTCGCTCTCTTTATTCCTCAGTTCTCTCTCTAAGGAACCAGATGTGTTCCTTGTATGATTTATTCAAATGCAAAGATTGCGGCTGAGAGATTCTGCTGCAGGCAGAATGCACTCTGCTCGCCTTCAGATGGAAGCTTATACTTCCTACTGTCATTCCTCATGCAAATGAGCTTTCCTCATTTATACGAACCGGACTTTTCACTTTTTGTAGATTGAATATATGGCATCATTAGTGAAGACACCTTTTTTTTTTTTTTGCTGGGTTGCTCTTAAAACTAAGATATCACTGAATTTAAAATAATCCTCACAAGTGAAAATGGGATATAAAACGTCTAAGCAGCATGAATACAAAATGCCATTAGAGTAATCAAAATACAAATAACCAATGACAAAACAGTGCAAAAAATACTGTACTGCTCTATATGCAAAGCCTGACAACCAACCTTATCCATTTCTACAGTGGTTCTTACTGCTGTTAATGGTGCTTGAGTTAAAACTTTTACACATCTCAAAGATGTAACAGATGTACTTGAAGACAAGAAAGCTAAGCATACGTGAGTGTTTTAGGTTTCTCCTATAATTTTACACCATGTAAGAAAGTGGAAAAGAAAATATGACAACAAACATGATATCCTCACCTAACAAACCCTTTATGTACTTTAACTTTAACAATTAAGGAGTCCTTGAGAGTATGTTGAACATAACTTGATATTTGACTTTAATATGTTCCAACAAAAACAATAAACCTAAATGCATTCTACTGGAAAAACAAATTTTAACAACAACAACATTTTAACAACTGCTATTGTGTCTGTTGGAGAGGGCTCGGCTACCATAGATTCTCACCATTGATCTGAAAGGCATTTAAAAGATTTAACAAAGAGAAAGAGTAAAATCCATGAGGGGTAAACAGAATAATGCATTTCAGACATGTCATTACGGTATGGAATATACAAATCGCATTATTAGATAGTGATGGAAGTAGATGCAGAAAGTAAGGTTTGCAGTCAGTTTCAGTATATTCACTGATGATTTAGTCAGATATTCTATGGAAATCCCAACAATGAACTTGTCTACAGTTATTAAATGAATTGAGTACATACCAGTGTACAATCCCCTCCGCCTCCTCTGTTTTCACTGTTGTGCATGTACATGGTTTTGAAAAAGATAAATTGACAGATTGCAGTTACTGATGTAAGAACTTGCTAATCACCTTTATTCCGTGATTAAACATTTCTATTATGACAGGGATAGTCTTTTCAGGATGACAGTGAAAATCCATAGGGCACGATGAGAAACCAGATCTTAACCAAACTGAACATCTATTGTTTTTGGGCTGTCAGGGTAGATATGTCTACACAGTTTCCACCTCCATGATCAAAACACCAAATGAGGGAATACGTTTTGCAAGAATGGCCACCACTTGCTGCCACATGTACCAAAAGATTTCACACCAAACCATGAGAGATCGACCTCTCTGCTAATTGGTGAGATGTGTCTTTTGTTGTGGACTACGTTGTTGCTACTGATTCCGTGAGGTAGGAGAAATAATTTGCACATCATCCGAATAAATGTTTTAGGCACCACACCTCCTCTTGACTCCATGTTTGCAGTATGTTCTGGGTGAACAAATAAAAGAAAGTAAAATATACATATAATCCAGTGCCCTAAAATAGTGTCTTTCATAGCTTTGACCCTGTTTTAGTTTGGTATGCTTTCCATTAGCACCAGAGTTCGCTAGTTGATTCGGATCGAGGCCACCTTGTTTTAAGGTCTTAGTGCAGGTGTTTTGGTCGTTACCTGAGTGTGATTACTGTGTACACAGCAGACAAAAAGAGCCGCGTCAAGAAGGAAAACAAACTCAAGTTTGTTTCAAACTGATTTAAACATGCAGGTGTGAAAGCACTCTCAATTAATGAGACAAATGAGGTTTATGGTCTGAAGTCTCTTATCTCGTTGTAATATATTCCTAGAGCACATCAAGATGACACAGAAGTGATATAATTTTAGGATCTTTGAAGCACTGCGACACACGGCGTCACAAATAGAATTAAAGTCTAATGCTTGGATTTAGTCACAAAATGTGACCCAATCTTGAGACAAAACAAAAGGTAGTAAAGATATTATTTAAAAATGTTGGAATTTTACAGCTTCGATAACAAACAGCAACGGTCCTAGACCCTCTACCAAAGAATACAGTATGTAAATATCAACTTCTAACATAAAATGCAGTTTTTAGTTGGTTGCCCAGAAGCTAGTAAATCTGCCAAGCGAAAAGTAAAACAGATTAGTGCTGCTGCTGTTAATTTAAATAAACTAAAGATGAAATTAACACTAGCAGCTTAACAGTTGCTAGTTATTAGGAAGCATATAGTAGATACAACGACAACCTGTTCCATTTTCCCATATTCCATATGCATTAATATAATTTGGTTAACAAATGCAAATCGGTCGAATATACAACTTTACAGGCATATCTACAAAAACCCCACGTTTGGCTTGACATTGACTGTGTCTGAGGCTATGTTCCTCAGGTCACCCTCTGTAAAATGCTTGCTGGGAACTGAAGAGGCGGAAAGTCAGTGTCAAGAATAATTGTCTCTTTTGGGGATGACTCTTCCAATCCAAAAATGCATTTTTCAGGATTTTTAGGCTCCAGCTCAGCATAGGGGCTCTAGCACCTCTTGGTTATGTGGCTGATCTGTTGACATCTACGAACCCCACAGAGATGAAGTGAGGCAAGGGCTTAGCTGGAATCAGAATCAACCAAAAATAAAGCTGCCGACAGCATAGCAAGAGAACATCAACATCTTTAGTTCAAATAAAATGTTTCCCTTTGTTTAACATATTTACATTTAAGTAAAATTGCCATTGTCTCTCTTTAAGAATATAGCAAGCACAAAGCAAATGCAATAGTTGCTTGACATTTGCAGCAATCATAGTTAAGTGTAGTGTACACTACTGTTATGCAAAACTTTTTTTATGGAAACAACTCTTATAAATAATGTATTTTACTGGCACTGGCAAGGCCAGCTTTGCACTCCATAAGGTTACGTGATGAGTGATTTGATGACAGAAACGTCATCTTCGCATTTTCGTGACAGATGAATTACATCAGCCGTTCATCCTTGGGACTTGAGCCAAAAAGCGACAGGAGGGAGTCACTCTCTAAACCAGCAGGTGGCATCATTCAAAAAGAAGAACCAGAAGAAGACGTAGAACTGCAGATTTATAAACAGTAAACCAAGCAGTAACCTTTCTGTACTATTTTCTTACTGCATTTTCAACTTGTAGCTGCTTTTAATTGAGAATATGTGTTATAAGAAGTTGAAATGTCACTGGGCTCCATTCATCTTGAGCAGTGATTTGCTAAGTTGAAGAGCCAATCGCAGTGCTCTCTCTCATCGATGAGTTCACCACTCATTCATCATGCTAAATTGGTTGAAAGGCCACCTTCACTGGTGCCAATAATTGATGGGCCACCTTGGTTGATGGCTGACCATTGGCTTGGTGGTTTATGGCCCTGAGACAGCTACCGAGGTTTTCTACATTAATTTCTCATAAAATCTTATCTCATCTATATCTAAGTCAAGAGTACTAACAAATATAATGTGCCTAAAATAATAAGACAGAAAAATTCAGATCTTTCATGTCTATATTGAGAACAACCATAAAACCTCATATTGCTAGTGGAAAAGGTTACATCATGGTGATTAAATTTACTATTCCACAAAAGGCTGTTACTGTACAAGGTAACTAGCTAGACATTTTGTAGAAGCCTAATTGTCATTTTACCATTAACTGTAGAGGAATGAATGAATTGTGTCAAGCACATGTCTATACTGCATGTTTATATGTTTTTACAGGCAAAGTGAGAAGAGTATTTAAACAATTTCCATTCATGAACCTGATCTGAGATGGTGTCTTTGCAAGTGAAGGAGGCATCATTATGAAAAAACATAATAAATCCATCAGAGAAATAGCAAAAACAAAAAAATGGCCAATACAACAGCTGAGAAGATTTGTGAAAAGAAGGAAATGATGAGCACATTTTGACAATGGTAAAATAGGAGCCCTGTCTCTGTAGACATACAGTTATATACAGTAATAAGCTGTGAATTTTTCCCTCCTACAATTTATAGACCTGCTTAACATAAGTACATAGAGGTGAAAGTAAAATATTATTATTGTTTGTTACAACCATGCATCAGAATTCTATAGACCATCTATGGACCATCAATTAAAATTTCTGTTTTAATATACTTTTATAATTATTGAATAATTGGTGGTGTTGTCTCAGTTATTGCAGTAGTCAAGCAACAGTATACCATATTCATGTTAACATCCTAATATATTGTGATCTGGCTGACTGAAGTAGGAAAAACATGGTAGGTCAATCCATGAGTAAACTGTGATGGATGTTTACAGTCCATAATGTGAAATAATTGTAAATGTGTAATGCTGCTTTATAATGTTTTCAAGTACTTTCATGTTTTTTTAATACACAATGAAAAAGTGAAAACACTATTAAAATTCGTTGCATTTATTTAAAATCAAAAACTGAAATCTAAAATAATCTTTTACAAAGATATTGCTTAAAGGCACTCTATTGTCAAGAAAAAAACTAAAACACAGTTTAGCCTAAGCTTTGAGTGAACTGAACTGAACTCACTGGAAATACTTTTGTAAGGTACACATCAGGTTATATAACATCCACTTCTCACACTGCAAGTCAGGATAAAAACCAAGCCACAAAATCCAAGAAACTCTCTGTAGACCAACACAAAAACATTTTGTGATGAGGCACAGATCAGGACAAGATTATAAAACATTTTTGAGATGACTGAAACCACCATGACCCATTAGAGTTGACGGTCCAGCCAAACTGAGTAAATAGATGAGAAAGAACTATAGGCGAGGAAGCTGACCATGAACTGTGAAGCCAAAAAAGTACTTGAAGAAACCCTGGGCCAGACCTCATGAGACCTGAGGCTATAGTAAAATGTAGCGAATGAAATGCTGGAGTGACGTCAGGATAAGCCTCTAACTCTCTTTCAGTTGGCCAACCAAAGTCATTAAACTAGTTCAATTGTTCTTATTTGATGTGTTAATTGCAAACTGCTGAAAGTTGTTCCTTCATTTTCACTTTCTCATTGGGGTTATTACTGTAGTGTAGTGATGGACTCCCTCATCCTGGTCTTCAATCCCCCTCGCTCACTGCCAGAAAGTCAGATAGCAAATCAAAGTCATACAGTCAGACAGGAGGGCATGACAAAAAGTGGCTAGCCTGGACAATTATGAGTTCAAGATCTCGTTCCAGTCCGTTCCTACCCAATGGGCTGAATCAGGAAGGTTACACATGTTCTCAGGTCTGCTGCCCTACAACCCATTCCTCTGGGACAAAAATCCACAAAGACGAGACGCTTTCTTGTGTTAAATGATACTGAAAAAAAAAGGCAGCTGTTGTCTGTTCATTCAGCCATAAAGTCAACTTTTTCCTACCTACTCTTTTTCTTTTTGTTTACAACTGTCACACAGTTTTAGTGCTGACCATATGGAGCATGCTGATTCATCCTATCATCATTCACACATACAGCAGAACATGTCCATGTACCTAAGAAGAATAAGAAACAGAAAGGAACGATTGAACAATTCTATATTTAAGTAGATGTATTGTCAAATGTAAGCAAATGTAGAGAAACTGAAACAAGGTATTAGGCAATACAGATACAATTTGAGAAACATAAAATGCAAACAAAAAAACAAGATAAAGGAAATGGTACAGAGAATGTATTTACTAGATTGCAGATTCTCACATTTTGAAGTACAGTCAGTGGATTCTTGAAACCACATAAACAGCTACATTTTTGCTATCAGGTAAACATTTTACACCTAAATGTCAGTTCCTCATTGGATGGTATTGTTTTCAGCTTGTTGATAGTGGGTTGTCGGACAATGTGAAACATTTAAATGGTTAACTCAAGTGTATTCCATTTTGTTAAGTGATGATGTATCACCTTGTAGTAGTATTGTTTCTGAGTACAAAGGTTTGTGTAAATAAACAGCATTGTGTTGAAGCTGGGGACCTCAAGGATCTATAATAGAACCCTTGTTGATTTATTTCTATATAAATTGCCTATGTTTGGATGTGCAAGATACAAGTGTTCATCTCTATGTAGATGGCACATATTCACTGTGCTGCTTCTAAAGTGAAACAGGCTCTCCCAGCCTCTTGCCATTTTTGGCAATACTTGTGGGATCTGGGAAGTGTGTTTTAAATAGTTAGAAAACAAACTGTATGATATTTACAAAATACAAAAGGAGGCTTTTGAACCAAGGCAAAGTTTGAGTACAGAATTTGTTTCTTCTTACAAATGTCTCTGTATTGGGCTTCATGACTGTCTTTGTTTAAAGCCATATATTGAGTCACTTGCAAAAAGTTGAAACTCAAATAAGGCTTCTTCTGTAGAAACAATTGTTTTTAATGTGAAAAAGAAACTGCTCTCTGCTACATATTTGTTGTACACTAGATAGCTGTGGACTGCTAGCTGGCTGACGTTTTTTGTCTTTCAATGAAAGATTTGTACCACCTAGCAGAAAACAGCAGGTTTAGGGTGTGTATGCATTTCCCCAAAGGCAAAGCAACTTGGGTAAGGCACATTTCATCATACATTTCATCTAGCTCTAGCCTATTTATCGTTACAAGCTTTAGTCCAAATTGGTACTTATGCTGTTTTCATCCAATCATACATTTTCACTTTGTTATAACAGTTGTGTGCAATTTAAAAGAATTGTCCCAGAAAACTTCAGAATATCTTTATATTTTGACAGCTAGCTAGCTTTCAAACAAATTATCTAAGAACCTTGAACTCCATTCCTCTTTATGAACACCTAGCTGCTGCCGTTAATTATACCACCAGGAAAAACAACTACACGATATTGTAGAGATCTCATTATACAGTATATCCATGGTAGAGAGTGACAGATCTGAAGGACTTGGACCAACACGTAACAAGCAGATAGCTCAGGTACAAGCTTCTCAGTTCTTAAAAAAGACTGTAATCATGAGTTGCCAACATATGATGAAAATGAAATCTTAACTTATGTTATTAGAATTTACAAGTTATCAATTCCTTAAAGCAAAGGAAAAACCAAAAGCTTCAATATATTAAACTCATTTCACTGATCATCACTAATTGAGACAACGATCACACAGAACATGTGAGGCTGTGTTAGATCACAGTCAGATCACAGTCATTCTTTTATAGAACCATATTTCAGTAGCAATGCTACACATAATCAGCTGTCAACTAGTTTGTCACAGCAGCTACACTCTAACAACGAAAAAGGCTGTGGTGAACAATCAAATCACATCAAATCGCTGGATGAATGGATCCAGCAGTCTCACTAATGATTCTCAAAGGTTGACAAATCAAAAGCAGTTACAGACTGAAAGGTAATTGAATGTCAACACATGATCAGGACCCATGTGGGAAAATTTAATTCTTGCTGATGACAGCAGGTCAGTCTATGGTTTAATGCTTATTATATGTATACAGTACTTCCATTCTTCTGTGTCGCATAGGCATCATGAAGAATGACTCTGAATGACTTCAAGCATTATTAGGCTGTAAACTAATCTCACAAATGCCATCTACAGAAAGAAAGGCCAGAGCTGAACAACTCTAAACACAAGGTTTGGTCTGATTGAGGCGGCAGTCGCGCAAACTGTTCCGTCTGCCCAAAGACCATCAGGACTGTGCTGTCACTACTCCACCAGACAACAAGTTGCTCAAGTCGTTTAAACCCAAAAATGATTAAAGAAACATTTGGCAGACATCCTTGAAGAAAGGCCCTGTGCTAATATGTGTTGATAAAATAGAGTACATGTGAAAAACAGGGACTGTGAGAAGGCTGGGTCATAATCATTTATCCCGCTAAAGCTTAACATATGTGTTGTCAGCCAAAGAAGGATTCTATAGTTTCCAAACATGAACCTTCAAAATAAAAAAAAATAAAAATAAAACAATAATATCTCAGTGCCACTTAATACAATTAAAAGTAGAATATAAGATATAAAGCATTAACCAATGCTTCATATTTTTTTCATAAAAAGTGTGATATGGTGTAAAAAAAGGTTTTAAATCCATGAGGTATCACTTCACTTCCTAGGCAAGTTGATGTCACCTCTTCTGGGTCTCTAATCAACCATGTCAAATACAATAAATGGAAAATCAGGACATAGACAGATTTGAAGATTATAGTCAACACAATATACAACCACTTGTCGTTTGACATAACGACAACCATTAAATGCATGGTAATTATCCACAGAAAAAGCTAATAACTGGACTTTGAATTAAGATTATTTTCCTATTTTCACCATCATCACTACTTTTAATCAGTTAATTACTTGCCATTATATAAAGTTACAAATCAGATGGGACATTAGCTTGCCGTTAATGTCATACTAATGCACAGCTCTGTGGCAAATGAACTGGAAACAATGAGATGTGAGTGGCCACAATCAGGGTAGGTCTTTTCATTAAATGGTGCATTCTGTAGCTAACAATTGATGGCACTCTAATGGCATATTGAAATTCAGACAAATATCGTTCCTGACTGTCCATTTATTAACATGAAGTAGTTTCAAGCTGTAACACAGTGTGGCTGATGAGGGTGTGATTTCTAGGATTTCATAGAGCATGATGTTGGTGCTAATAAGACAAATACGTCTCATTTTATAAACTAAAAAAAACAACTTTAAAACATTTTAAGGGATTCTGTGTCAATCGAGAAGAAAACTAACATTTTACTTGTGTATTAAAGGATACACCTACTGTAATGCAATATGTGTTTCAAGGTTTAACCCAATGAATGTCATGTGATATGAAGTGTTTTGAAGCTGCCTACGTTTTAGCCTTGGATTTTACCTGTGAAAACTGGCTTTTGATTTAACAAATCAAAAGGCTCTAACATTTGGCATAAATCCCTCAAAAAAGAAACAAACCACTGGTGTGCTGAGCAACATAGACAGAAAGAGGGGGGGGTCAAGGGTAAGACCTGTGAAGAAAAACAGGGACATCACTAACAACCTCCACAGAGCAGTGGGAAAGGTATCACAGTACACCAGTACACCACTGGAGCAAGACTTCACAAGCATATATACAGACGCCATGCCCCAATATGCAAACAAGATTAACTTAAAGGCCAAATTATGAAAGAAGAAAATCAAAGCAGTTTTTGAAGTGAGTCGGGATTGTTTTACACATTTTACCCATGGATGAAATGCTAACTTTTAAGTTAACAGTTAACCCCACACACACTACTTTAGTGCAGTAAGTATGTGTTTCAAGGTTGAACCAAATGAACATCTTGGTATCTGAATAGTATGTTGAAGCTCAGATAACCACAAATATAAATGCAAGTCACCTTTAAGCATCACAAAAGCCCAGTGGGGTTTTTCTTTGCCAAATCTTTGGTGTGTTGTTGCAACAGCATGTGTTGTTAGCTTTCATATCAACAGACTGCAGGAATCGTTACTGTGTGACAAGCAAATTCAAATACTGCCTTAACACATAAAAGGGAAGTGCAAGTGGGTGGTCTAAGACAAAGGCAATGAATTCTGAGTGGGGTAAACAGACCAATTTTCTACACTTTGCTGTCATAATTGCTCATCGTTTCAATTCTGAGCAAGTCATGCAGTTAAATTTCAAAGGTTTGATAAGTCTTAATTAAATTGCACTTTTCACAGAAAGTGGACTAAAAGTGTTATAATTCACAGTATAATGTCTGTACAATTTTTGCAAATCTTATCATCATACTGTATTAGGCAACATCATCTCTGACCCCGACTTAATCAACTCATCATTCAGCTTACTAAAACTGGTTTAACAAAGACGAACAAGAATATAAGCTATGATGCTAGAAACATTGTGAATCCAATTTTCTATTTCTGCATAAATATGAAAATATAAATTTTCATGCAAACCCTAAATGTAAAGGGAAGCAAATAAAACAAAGAACATAAAGAAATTACAGTTATTTGTTTATTTATCATGAAAAATGGCTTACTGTTAAATATACACTGCTCAAAAAACCAAAAAAAAAAAGACACTTTAATTAGAGTATAGCATCAGACAGATTTCATGAAGGTGGTCTGAGATCCCGATATACCCTGGTGGGCTCTGTACTCACTGCCCATATTGAGTTGCTGCAATGGAATGTCAGTAAAATGGACTTACCTACAGCATGTGGCATCTTTTCTTTCTTACATATTACCCAGTTAATATAACTATAACTATCCAGTATGATTTTTTTCCCCTTTGAGATCTGATGTGCTTTCAAAGTGTTCCTTAAATTTTTTTGAGCAGTGTATTTGTTTGTTTTGCACCATTTAGATGCAGAATGTTCTCCATTTTTACAGGATTTGCTCTGTAAAACTATTTGGGCTGTTTGGGAGCATCAACAGCTCTTCTTCTAATGTCTTAAGAAATCTTCTTTACTCAAGCCACATCACACTTCTAAAGTCCTGTGTTGTCAAGATAAGACAAAATTTTACTTTTACCTTACGCAATAAATAAATAAATGAATGTATTTCTTTATGTCTTTATGTCTTCTACTACTTTTAGGACTTTTCAGATTTGTTTTAGGTCAGGGTAATGCAGTAGTAGAGAAAAGGTTTACCAAAAACAATAACAGGAAATAGCTTCAATACAAAAAATACTGCATATTTTGAAATTGTTATGATATTATTAGAGCAGCAGCTGCATCAAAGATGCATAATATGTTTGTTTTGTTGTGATGATGGTTATGTACAGTGTGATAGGTCTTCAATTTGATGTTTCAGATTATCTGTTTTCTCCCGAGCCAGGAGCATCCACAGAAAACTGGAATAACCCGAGTCAATGGTGTGACTGTGACTCAGTTTGTAGGGACGTCGTCTACGAACTCCAGGACAGTGATTTGATTCCTAGCCACATGTCACAGGTGTCCCTGTACAATACACTAAACCCTGAACCCTTGCCACCTGCAGCAAAGAATTTCCCAACGAAAATGTATAATAAAGTATCAATTATTGGATCTTGTGCCTCTCTGTTGCTCCTGGTTTCCTTTAGATACAAAGCACTGCAGCCAGGCTGTTAACCATAAGGCTGGTTGCTTTTCACTCAGAGTCTATGTAACCAGTGTTTTTCCAGGCACCTGATTAGCTAAGATACCATTTGAGATTCTTTTTGAGGCTGTTCTATAAATGTTGGATTAAGATAGGAAGGGAAATCCCACTGTTGTGCAGTATTATTTACAACATTGCAACAGTGCATCTGCTTCTTCAGTTATCTCAAAAAAAAAAAAAGTGTTAAGCCTAAAGGAACACAACCACATACTCTCTAATAATGTTCTGAAAGGGTACTTTATGATTATTTATTCATGTGTTTATTTTTTGGGTCACCTCAGCACCTTTACTCCAATAAGAGTCTCACTGATTAAAATGTAGTAGTGATGACGAGCTGCCAGCGTATCTCACTTTCTCACTCTTAACTTTCCCTTTACCATAATAACCTTGGCTGTCACCTTTTGCACCTGGAGCATTTTTATAATATGCTTTATAATATTACCTCTCTAGTAGGAGACCCTTGCATATCTTAATAAATCAGTTATCTAAGTGATCCCTGTCCAAAATCCCTGTGACATTCATATAGGGTTTAACTGAACGTAGAACATACCGCAAATTCAATCAGTAACAGCTGCGCAATTGTAGTGCCAAAACGAGCAACCCTGTGCTCTCTATACTAGCAATACTAGACAACCTGTCCCTTTTAGCCATTTAGAGAGTTTTAGAGAGTTAAATTTGACAAATAGCTTTTCTGTCTTGACAGGTGACCTGCTATTACCCTAACATCATATTGCCATTACAGATGGCTCTTTTCACACACTGCACCTTTCAGACAATATTTCACTATTACTGCAAAACTGAAGGGTTCCATTAAAAGGTTTTCACCCTCAGTTCACAAAAAAGTCTCATCTCAGTAATGGACAAATAGGAAGGAAGACACTCATTTCAACACATTTGATCACACAGTGTAAACATCTGTTTTGGTTAAAAGGCATTACTAAATGTAGAGGACATGAAAACTAATTTGCTCTTGCAGTTGAATGCTTATATTTGTTTGACTTTGTTAGAAAGGTCATAAGTGATTAGGCTGGAACAAACCTCTTTATGTTTGACGTCAATGGTTTCTTTTGCTCCACTGTTAAACCACATCTGCATCCCTCCAGTCATTTTTCATTGCTGTCCGATGAGGTCCCACTTCATGCCTTTTTTACTAGCTTCTGCTTATAACACCAGCCAGGTTGTGACATCAACTTGTCCCGGAGTGACATCCATAGCAAGCCACTGAAATAAATGAGCAAAAACACTCTCAGAATTCAGAGAAGCCGAAGGAGCATTTCACAGTTCTTATAGAATCTTTGCTTAAGCTCCTGTAAGTCTTTTACTTTCTGACCTGATGTTCCTCCAGCTGATTGTACTAGCCAGCCAGCTGGTATCACAGCAGCATCATCAGTAACAATCCTCTATCAAAGTATTGAAATGGCAATCAATTCATTTGTATTTGCTGAAAGCATTTCATTTAAGCACTGGCGAATTACTTATATAGTGTAAAACCTTTGTTTCCCTATCTGGTGTTGAAGTCAGTAGTTTGTTGAGTTTGCAGAGTGTTTTGGATCATTGTCTTGCTCCTCCCAATTAGTATTGCAATCATGAATTATGTCATCAATAAAGATTAGAGAGCCTGTTTCAGAAGCAGCTATGCAAAGACAAGTCATGACACTACCTCCTCTGTGTTTCATGGGTGTACCTGTATGGTTTGGATCATGAGCAGATGCATTTTTCTTTTCTTTTCTTTTCTTTTCTTTTCTTTTGTAGATGTCAATATTGGTTTCATCTGCCCCAAAGTTTTGTGACTCATTTCTTTTTCTATTTCATTACAACCTGATTTTCTGATTTCTGGTTACTACTGATGAGTGGTTTAAATCTTGGACAGATCTCTGGTGATTATGTCCATTTATTCTCTTTACAGACAAATAACATTTTTACATATAAAACCAAGGTATTTATCAATCTCTCTCGGTAACTAAAAACACCTGCCAGTCACATATAATACTATATTTTTGCTCACTTGCATTTGGGTTATCTGATACAGAATCTGATACGTTACCTGTATATACCTGTTCCTTGGAAATTAAAGATTAAATTCTGGGCATTTATGCCAAATTCTCCTTGTGATCTTAAACCAAATAATGTCTTTGGCGTAAAACCAACACAATTTAAGTGGTCTTGACAATCCAGTACCTTTGCAGGGGACTGTAAATAAGTAAATAACCAAAGGCCAAAGTCCAGCAATACAAAAAAGGAAAGGTTAATTGTTCTGGACACATTCAAACTTATTTATTCTTTTTTTTTTTTTTTTTTTTTGTCTAAATCCAAGATCAGCACCTCTTGTTGCAACAATAAAACTTAAATGTCAGTTCCTCAGACAAAGGGGCATTCATTATTAATAGCCTCATTACCTACAATTTCAACTTGTAACTTTAAACTTTTTATTAACTTAAATTCAAATTTTATTAACTGGGAATATTAGTGACTGAAACATCACTTGCCAACTACAATTTTCTACTTTCAGACTAACATGAAGGATGCACGAATAGCCTCTCTAAACAAATATGTATATACACCTAATAGTTTTGAATATTTAGACAGTATTGTTCAGACTGTAACACCTCTTTTAACCATTTATCCTGTGAAATATTATCCTGACTTAACCCTTTCACACATAGCCGTCACTAGAATAGCATTTTTTGCAACTGCAGTGGATACTAGAGCATCACTCCATATTCCACTGCTGCAAGTGAAAGCAAAATTCCTTTTGACTGAGAAGGCCAACAGAATGCCAGAAAAGTCACAGCAGGAATAATTGCCCAACCAGTCTGCTCCTTGGAGAGCTCTATTTTTTTCAGTAAATAATGCAAAAAACAAAAAATGATAAGCCAATCATTGTGTTACAGGAACTTGGGGAGGATGGCATTGCAGTGCTCCATCAGTTGGGAGTAATCTTGAAATTCATATACTTAAGGGCAAAACAAATTTTGTCTACAGTTTTAGTACATCTGTAGTGCCCTGATATGCAGAAACACAGCTATGCATGACTTTAAGCAAGACTCCGGGGTGGGGGCAGTGCCAATCTAAGTGTTGTTTGAATTAATCCACAGCATCTGGTTCCTAACAAAACCTGCCAATGCCTTTCAGTTGTTTTTGGTTGATTTAGACTAATATTAATATTAATAATAATAAACTCTAACTCATAGAAAAGGTGAAATAAATGTATTTTTTATAACGTTTGAGATTTTTCTATCATTCGTTTTTCTTTCCAATGATTTATCACAATGTTGAAACTGTTTGCTGTTCACTCGTTAATGCAAGTTATTCCAAAACTATGTGACATTAAAGAGTAAATTGTCAGTTTGCATATATCTATGTAAGGATAGTGAGTCCTTCTTTGCATTTCAAAGCAAAGTCAGTAATGATGACAGACATAGTAGAGTATGTCTCCTAGAGTTCCTAGGAGATGATACAGGTATGGAGAAAGATGGGGAAAAGCAGAACTCAGAGGACGCCTGAGTTGCAGGGCAGGGTGACTTATACTGTCATTGCAGAGACTGATTCTCCTTTCTGCCCAGGGCATCTGTTTTCAGAAACAGGAGATCCAGAGACTGAGACTGAGGATGACAAGTAAGAAGAGTGTGAGAATGAAACAGGAAACAAGAGCATCTACAGGCACATGAACATTAGGCAGGGAGAACGTTTGCCTCTGGTCTAATTACAGTTCACGTGATCAAATGTAATTAGGCCAGAGGATGAAAATGTGTAGCGTTGTGAGATGAGTCATAGTACAGGGAGTGATCTGTCAGCACCAATATGTCACATTGATATTTTCTGATATTAGTCCCAAAGTAGTTGTACCATACTTTGCTTTCATTTTCTCTGTAGACATCAGCAAATGCAGAAATGAGACAGCAGAGCAAAAAGGTTTTAAAACAGCTTCCAAGAACTGTAATATGGAACAGGAGAAGGAACTTCAAGGCAGCCTGGCACATTTTGTTTTTTCACCACTAAATCATTGTTCCATATTCGACAGCAGAAAGAGCAAAGAACTTTCTTTCCAACTTTGCACTCACACACAGCATGCAGCGCTTTTACCACTATTTGAAATTGCCATTTGTGGTTCTGCAGTTAAGATTTGTAGGGTTACAGCACAGAGGCTTTTGATTCAGATAATTAAATGCTGCTGTTCAAAAAAAATAGAAAGGAAAAACAGCAGTGAAGCAGACTCAGGAGTGACTAGCTGCATTTTGATTTGAAAGCCAATGCAGCTCTTATTGATAATGTGACAAACCAAGAGACTTTATAACCATCTGTTGTGGGGCCCTTTGTCTTCAGCCGGTCATGTTACACACTCTTTCTTCGCGCTCTCCGTCACTCCCATCACTTGATTTCTCCTCATGTCACATGCTCTGAATGTCTTTGCTTAAGGCCTCTAAAGTGTGGCCTCCACTCATGTGCAATAAAGCTGAGCACGCTTTAAAAAGGCTTGTTTTCCTTTGTCTTTCGCCATGAGGGTGTGTACTTGATACATTTCTAGATACACGATCCACGATTTGATAGTATGTTGATGGTGGGTGATTGTATGCTGTGTGTATGGTCTAGTGGACAGCTTGGAGATGCATATGGACAGGTGTTAGGGTTATTGAATCACAAAAACACATAGGGCGAGGACAGGTTCAGCATCAGAACAGCACAAAATGCAAACAAATCAATCACGTGAGCAACTTTCATTAAAATGAAAGGGCTCCATTTTGGATTCTAGATTCTAGTATTTCTAGAATCACTAAATAATTAGTTATGAATTAATTAACTATGCTATGAAAACTAAAAAACCTGGTAAGACGGTCTGGTGATAACACACATGCAAACATTCCAGAGAAACAGAATAGTTTCTTGGGGGGATTAGTTTTCTGACAGACATATTGATTTTTGACCAATGTCACACAGAATTCAGCTTGGTGGTTTGTACTTGCGTAGCTGTACAGTGTATCTTACTCCTGCATCAGTGCTCTGATGTGTATCAGTTAATCCTTTACACTTTGCCGAAAGTGATTTTAAACACTCAGAGAGCAGAGCTGGAGATTAAAGGTAATCAATGCGTCAGAAGAGGCATTTTAACACTGACCATCATTGTGCAGAGGCTATGGCTACTGCTGTATCAATCCATTTAACCTAGTATCTCATATCTCATGGCAGAAAATACTGGCAGTGGAAGCTTTGCTGTGTGTTCAACCCTAGTGTGCTGTATTCTGTTGACTAATGTGAGACCCATAGCGAGTCTTTAAACCATCTGCTCTGAGACCTGACCATCTAAACGCCAGGCCAGCCCTGTTAAAATGTTGGCTGAAGGCTCTTTTCTCTCCCCACATGTCCCTTTCTTTTCTCATCTCTCTCCTTCTCCATCACGAAGGCTTAACCCCCCATCCTTTCTTCTCTCCTCTCTGCTCCATTTCTACTTGTTTGCCTACTGATCCATCCTGTCTAACTCTCCCCATCTCCCTGATCTGTCTGTCTTATCTACCCCATCCTTTATGTCTCTCTCCTCCCCTGAGATGGCACTACCAATTATGACAAAACGAGCCATGACAGCCTGGACATCTGCTGAAGAGTGGACTGTATTGAGGGGATTCTTCTTTGCTGAAATACAGAGAGAGCAGCAGAATAATAAACAGACATGGCCGTGGGCAGGGCCAGTATGAATCCTCAAGGTAGTCAAATATGAAGTAAATGTATGCTGCTCCCAAAATGACATCATTTTAAAATGGACATGGTAAGTTGCAAAGACAGAAGACATGCACAATACATAATACAGTATACGTCTTTATACTACTACTAAACTGGCAAATATGTTTCCACTCAACCATAGTTGCCATACCTGGATTACTGTCCCTGACAAAGTTGTTTCCTACTTTGATTTGAAGTGTTAGGAAGAAGGTTTGGGTGGTTGTACATAAAAAAGTTGCAGATAACAACTAGAGAGAGGTTAGCAAAGTGCATCCAATTTGTTGTTTAAATATTTGAATAGAAATGTTGTGGTAGCTAACAACAAAAGAGAATGAAGGAAAGAGAGCACACTGAAAGCTAGCCTTCCAGGTTAAGGACTTTAGTTTTAAATAGATGTCAGGGCAAAACCCTATGCTTATCATTTTGACCACTTTGCATTGACAGCTTGTACCTACTCTCAGTTGATGATTGTTTTGAAGAGAGAGCACTTCCCACAAAGCGCATTTGCTTTAAGTGACTTGAGACAAGTTGAGTCTTTATGTACTTGGAGGTCATGTTTTAGTGTGGTGACAATGGCCTGTGAGCTGAGTCAGAATACATAAGTACACAGACAAAAGTAAATCAAAAAGTAATGACAGTACCAGTCTGATCTTGATAACGCAGGTTTTTAGAAGTGTGTCATGAGTAAAACAAATGAGATGAGCTTAAAAGAGATGTTGATGGACAAGACAAAAAGTATGAGTTTTCGACTTGAATGAGAAATGCTGGAAATCAGCACTATCACCATGTTTCTGTGAAACATGGCAATGAAGGCAGAGGTTCACATAATTTTGCCACACACCCACATCCACACACACACACACACACACACACACACACACACACACACACACACACATTAAAGCTTGAGTAATTTACCACTCACTGTGTACTGTATTAGTGTATGTATTACACAATGTGTAGTGTATTATATAATCCATATCATGAAGCATTTCAAATCTGGTAAAACCTAGACCTAGACTACCTTCTGTATTCTTTTGTACTGTCCACCCATTATCCCTAACCCTAAGCACTTTTTCTAAGAGTCACAGGGGAGCAGGAACAAATCTGTTCCAATGAGCGAAAGGCGCGGTACAACCTGAATAGGTTGCCAGTCCATCACAATGAGACAGACAAATATTCAGACATACACTGTATGGGCAGAATTGCCAGTCAACCTAACTGCAAACTCTATCATAGTGAAGCACTTAACCAACCAGTGGATTCAAACCAAGGTCTCTGTTGTGCTGGAGTCTCCCAATAAAACACCTTCTTTTCTCACTACGTTTGTTATTTATCCATGCATTGTGGTTTAGTATGGATATGTATCATCACTTACATTTTAGTCATTTGGCAGACACTTTTGCAGACACTTAAGCATAAGGACATCTTGCCTAAGGACCCCTACTGGAGGTAGTCCACAGCTGGGATTTGAACCACAGTCTCCCACATGAAAGGTGGTGATCTTACCACTTTCACTGTTTCACTGAATCTATATGTACGGTTGAGGCTAGTCTAGCTCACATAGACAACTGAAAAGTGAGTTTGTTTAGATTGGTTGTTGATAGTTTAGTTGTGAGACACATGGTGGGGTTGAGGGGAGCAGGAAGCAAAATCTTGTCTGGCATGGGAACTGAGAAAACTCTTCCATTTTTGTGTACTAAAACACATCATTACCCTGCCACCTGGATCAGGTGAGTGTGGGCGAAGGCAGAGTGAGGAGGAGACATACTTGAGTAAGAAGCTGGAGGTCCAGGTGATGGGCGTTGTAGTTTGAGGGGTAGATAATGGTTAGCATGTAGAAAGAACAAAGATGGCGATCTGAACATGGGGAAGGGAAACAGATCAGAGTAAGGCAAATACAGATTCCAAGCATTAATTCGTCCACTATCCAATAATTCTAGGTTACTCACTCAGATCTGAAAGAATGATCCAAATAAGTCCACTCATATGTCAGAAACCTTATCCAAGGTTGATCTCATATAAAAAAATCCAAAAACTTAACAATGAATCCAGGGTCCAAAACTGAATAATCACAAATGAGTCTTGTAAACTTTGCAGGTAAGCAGCAAGGTCTGGAACAGACATAAGCTGGCAACACAAAAGTTCAGATGGGTAATCACGCTGGAGAATGGGTGTGGCATAAAACAGCCTGGCACTGGGTGACCAAAGCAGAGGTGGTTAAAATTCATTAAAGACAGATGCACAGGTAAAGACAATCAGGAGGTGATCGCCAGCCTGAACCAATGTGCAGGGGAAACAAAGAGGAGGGCAAGCCTAGGGAACAATCTGCCAGAAACCAGCAAGTCGGAAGTAGAACAATGATGGTGGGTCAAAACTTTAGGCTTAATGAGCCTAATTGCATTAAATAGAAAATAGCTGCCTGGAGCACTCAAATGTATCCTCCATTCAACAAATGGGATGACTAATGTTTCAACCCATACTAGAGAAGCACCACACAAATTCAACTGCACTAAGCTCAGGTCAGGTTCAGACATAAAATACAAAATGCTTGTCAGGTTCAGGTTGGGTCTGGCCACCACACTCTTGAGCTCAACGTAACTTCACGTATGTACCCTGATGCATACTTTAACACATTATTTTTAATATTGCATGAGCTTCCCCTTTGAAGATAATAGTCTCCACCCAAATTTGTAAGGTTGTATTTTTCTGTTCAAAAGATGCAGTCAACCACAACATTCAACATTCCTTCACTGCAACAATCCCCCAGATACCATACAGTAGGTACTCTATGTGTGTACCACATCCTATACAGGAATGTAAAGCAATGTAAAGTGAATATATCACACAGAGAGCAGGGTGGCTCACATACCTAACTGCTTTTCTCATTAAGTATTAAAGGCAGGCCAGTAGAGTCTGAGGGACAGATCGATCCACAGATCCAGGGATCTTTAGCCTAGATTGCTAGCTGCTGGCTCAACTTGGCACACACACACACACACACACACACACACACACACACACACACACACACACACAGTCTAAATAAGAGAGGAGTCTTCACAAAGATGGTTTCAGAGCAATTAATATAAATCAATACCAAGAGAGAAAGATATGCTGCCTGCACAGACAGCACATGGAATTAACACATATTATACTTTATACCTACATACTGGATAACCAAAGTCACACACGCACACATGACTGCGCCATACAAGGAGGGTAAACAAGCTACTGGGAAAAGTGTTCACCAGTTGATTGGTACAGAATTATCATAAACCTGTTCCTCAACACCAGACAGACAGATGACCCAAACACACACACACACACACACAGACAGGCATATTTAATACAAGGTCAGTTTAGTAGGAGCCCAAACAAGCTTACTGAGAGCCCAGGCAATAAGACCAGGCAGACAAAACACATAAAGGGTCCAACAACAAGCAGGTGATGAATCCAAATGTGATGGGAGAGGACAAAGTCCAAAAGCACATGGACAAGCAAAATAAACAGGAAAACAGATGGCAAGGTGATAGTTCATGGAAAAACAGAGGAACTGTGACAGTCTGGCAGAGGAATGAGGGAGACTGGCAGGTGTATACTGTATACTGTGGGAGGTGATTAGTCGGTGGGCTCAGGGCTGAGTCATAAGACAATAAGGGACAGGTGTGCATGTGGGCAGAGAAGAGTAGAGGTTTCATCTGGGGACATCTACTGGCTGGAGGAGAGGTGAGCAGAGAAAGGACCAAACTGCCTAATGTTAAAAACTGTTACACTTTATCATTTTGGGAGTTCAGGCACTTTGATATGTTTAACCCTCGAGGCACCTTGGGGTACCAAACGTGTACATTCTGCTGATTTTGGTTTTTCATTTTTCAATATCTCAGTCAATTCAAAGGCTATCTGTATAAAATTTCCCCAGGATTTTTCTTTTATTCTAAATTTTAAAATTCCAATTCCCCTCTATTACAAGGTGTATAGAATAGGAGATATGCAAAATGCATACACTCTTTACCCTCGGGACCCGTTTTGGTCCCATTGACTTCCATTATAATGACATATTTTTGATATACTGTAATCCTGACCTATTATCATTCTTTTCCCATTAATACCAAATAAATCTAAGCCTCTACCTTCACAATACAGGGAAAAAAGGTTTTACGGTTCATGACCCCCCCAAAACCACCAGGGTCAGCAGGGTTTTATCACATAAGGTTTCGATCGAGGACTGGTTCTCTTACGTTACCAAAATGCATGGCAATAAGAAATCTGAGCACCACAAAAATGGTCTTGGTGTGTAGGACTGATGTAAAAGAGTAGTGTGAATGTGAGTGAAAATGTATTTTTTATGTGTGTGAGTGTGTGTGAGTGTGTGTGTGAGAGAGAGTTAGTGTGTCCGCATGTGAAATTTCAGTCATCAAAGGCCCAATTGGCTCAGTTTATAAAACAGAGTGAAAGTGATTGAGAATACATTTTGTGTGTGTGTGTGTGTGTGTGTGTGTGTGTGTGTGTGTGTGTGTGTGTGTGTGTGTGTGTGTGTGTGTGTGTGTGTGTGTGTGTGTGTGTGTGTCATCAAAGGCCAATTGGGCTTATCAAGAGAGAGCCTCGTCTCTCCTTTTGGATGTGTAGTAAACACAGACATGCACCTGCATAAACATGCAGGGAGAATAGTTTGCAGCCTTGTCTGGCTGGTCATATGTCCTGAAGACAGCCATCAGGGGAAGAATGAAACTAGGCGAGGCCCTTGCTGCAGACTTGCAGTCCTCTGAGGAGAGTGAGGAGCAAGTTACCAGCAGTGAAAAGTCAACCGAGAGTCAGGTGGAACTCCTGCTAGGCAACTAGGGGACCTGCAACTCGGAGGAGGAGGAAGAGAAAGTGGTAATATCTCAATAGAGATCAGAAAATGGGGAAATCCTTTGGTCTGCCACACATGAAGAGCCCCTGACATTCTTTCACCCTCCCATCTTGACCCCAGGATGGACTTATACTTTGCATTTGTCAGGATCAGCGGCCCTGAGACTGCATTTGAGAGTATGTGCCCTCCAAACCTGGAAATTATGGGTTGAAGAGGTTGTCTGAAGATATTATGGGCTGAAGATGTTGTCTGCCTGCATGCAGACCTCATATGCATGCAGGTTTCAAGTATATCTAGAAATATGACATGATGGACATGTCATGTTACAATGCCTATGTCCTGCTCACTTCTGTGGACCCATGCTGGAACAGCACGAAGTGCTGCAGCTGGCATCTCTTCTTAGAGTCGGTTGACAGAGCTCTCATTGCCCCAGCCATGGCAAAGAGGAGGCATTTGCACAGAGGACTGTCTGCAGACAGACTGGTCCGACAAGCCCAGGGCCAGGACCATGGTCATGTGGAGAAAGAAGAGAAGGAGGAGAAGCTACAGCCAGGGACCTCCAGAAAGCAGAAGCAGTGGGTGTTGTGCCCACAGTGCAGAAGGGTGTGGAACCAGTGCACCAAACGTGGAGTGCATGCATGCTAAATTCACCTCACAGGGATCTGTGGTTTATGCATCAACATGCATTGCAAACACACAGACACACATGACAAAACAAAACATCTTTTGACAGAAAATAACAAATTGGTAAATATTGCATAGGAGTTTTTCTCTCCTGTGCTTATGACAAAAAGGGGATAAAACACTAAAAAAACATATAAAACTGATAAAAACCTTATATATATGGATAAGTCTGAAGCTGTTGAAGAGATCTAATGTGGTAAAACTGAAAAAAAAATATTTCTAAATAACACTTTTATTTCAGTTTTATGAGAGTGCCCATTTTGGACCCGGAGGTAAAAGGTCTAAATTTTGTACATAAACTCTTATTGCTGCAAAAATAATAATGCATCAAAATCAAAGTTGTTATCAATTATTGACATAGTCAAGGCTCTAGTACCCTCATCCTGAATATTTCACTTTGCATCTTATTTTTGGTAAATACTGCATGTTTTGTGTTTTTGCCTGTTGAAAAATCGGGGGTTCTCATGACAAAAAGGGCATAAAAACCTAAAAAACATATAAAAATAATAAAAACCTTTACATATATGGATAGGTCTGAAGCTGTTGAAGAGATCTGATGTGGTGAAAGTGAAAAAAAATATTGATATATCTCATTTTTATTTCACTTTTATGAGAGGGCCCGTTTGGGGTCCCGAAGTTAAAAGGTGTAAGTTTTTTGAATAAACTCATATTGCTCCAAAAATAATAATGCATCAAAATCAAAGTTGTTATCAAATATTCACTTAGTCAAGGCTCTAATACCCTCATTTGGAATATTTCACTTTGTATCTTATTTTTGGTAAATACTGCATGTTTTGCGTTTTTGCCTGTTGAAAAATTGGGGGTTCTCATGACAAAAAGGGCATAAAAACCTAAAAAACATACAAAAATAATAAAAACCTTTATATATATGGATAGGTCTGAAGCTGTTGAAGAGATCTGATGTGGTGAAAGTGAAAAAAAATATTGATACATAACATTTTTATTTCACTTTTATGAGAGGGCCCGTTTGGGGTCCCGAAGTTAAAAGGTGTAAGTTTTTTGAATAAACTCATATTGCTCCAAAAATAATAATGCATCAAAATCAAAGTTGTTATCAAATATTCACTTAGTCAAGGCTCTAATACCCTCATTTGGAATATTTCACTTTGTATCTTATTTTTGGTAAATACTGCATGTTTTGCGTTTTTGCCTGTTGAAAAATTGGGGGTTCTCATGACAAAAAGGGCATAAAAACCTAAAAAACATACAAAAATAATAAAAACCTTTATATATATGGATAGGTCTGAAGCTGTTGAAGAGATCTGATGTGGTGAAAGTGAAAAAAAATATTGATACATAACATTTTTATTTCACTTTTATGAGAGGGCCCGTTTGGGGTCCCGAAGTTAAAAGGTGTAAGTTTTTTGAATAAACTCATATTGCTCCAAAAATAATAATGCATCAAAATCAAAGTTGTTATCAAATATTGACATAGTCAAGGCTCTAATACCCTCATCCCGAATATTTCACTTTGCATCTTATTTTTGGTAAATACTGCATGTTTTGTGTTTTTGCCTGTTGAAAAATCGGGGGTTCTCATGACAAAAAGGGCATAAAAACCTAAAAAACATATAAAAATAATAAAAACCTTTACATATATGGATAGGTCTGAAGCTGTTGAAGAGATCTGATGTGGTGAAAGTGAAAAAAAATATTGATATATCTCATTTTTATTTCACTTTTATGAGAGGGCCCGTTTGGGGTCCCGAAGTTAAAAGGTGTAAGTTTTTTGAATAAACTCATATTGCTCCAAAAATAATAATGCATCAAAATCAAAGTTGTTATCAAATATTCACTTAGTCAAGGCTCTAATACCCTCATTTGGAATATTTCACTTTGTATCTTATTTTTGGTAAATACTGCATGTTTTGCGTTTTTGCCTGTTGAAAAATTGGGGGTTCTCATGACAAAAAGGGCATAAAAACCTAAAAAACATACAAAAATAATAAAAACCTTTATATATATGGATAGGTCTGAAGCTGTTGAAGAGATCTGATGTGGTGAAAGTGAAAAAAAATATTGATATATCACATTTTTATTTCACTTTTATGAGAGGGCCCGTTTGGGGTCCCGAAGTTAAAAGGTGTAAGTTTTTTGAATAAACTCATATTGCTCCAAAAATAATAATGCATCAAAATCAAAGTTGTTATCAAATATTCACTTAGTCAAGGCTCTAATACCCTCATTTGGAATATTTCACTTTGTATCTTATTTTTGGTAAATACTGCATGTTTTGCGTTTTTGCCTGTTGAAAAATTGGGGGTTCTCATGACAAAAAGGGCATAAAAACCTAAAAAACATACAAAAATAATAAAAACCTTTATATATATGGATAGGTCTGAAGCTGTTGAAGAGATCTGATGTGGTGAAAGTGAAAAAAAATATTGATATATCACATTTTTATTTCACTTTTATGAGAGGGCCCGTTTGGGGTCCCGAAGGTAAAAAGTGTATGGTAATTTTAAAGGTGCCTCGAGGGTTAATATGTTATTTTTATTGTCATAGAAAGCAAGTTGAAAATCAGTAAACCCTCCCTTTGAAATTTCTCATTATATTAATAATGTAGAAAAGTGGGAAAATGTTTGTGACTTCTATGTAATTGTCGTGTCATGTGAAGAGGCAACTAAACTAATCTTTAAACCGAGCAAGAAAATGCCTGACCATCGTCAGAGCATGTCACCATGGTGAGCTCTGCCTAAAACCCTCTACAAATCCATATAAACAAAACTCTATTACCTATCCTCACAGAAACACGCACAGCAGACACCGAGCACACACATGCACACGGGAGGAAGACTGATATGGAGGTGATTTGTTGTCTTTGACATTTCCTCTCCTCCAGGCTTTAACAAAGTAACTTCTGCTCCACTTCTGATTTCCACTTTTTCTACCTGCTGCTGCTGCTGCATATACCCGTGTCATCTGCTTCATCTCTCCTCCAATTTCCTGTTCGAATTTCCTTTCCATAAATGTGTTCTTTAAAGGATAATTCTGCTTGTTTTTTTACTCACGGGCCGTATTTTCCAAGTAGCTGCCATTGTGATGATTGATTGCGTACAGAATTGCATCACTTGCTACACTGTGGAACTTTATAGCTTTACTTATTTAAGTGCTGCTGTTTAATACATAAACACACAGCCAACAAAAGTTTCTAACATGTAATTTCAACAAAGTACCACTCAGGCTCTACTGAGTATAGCTTCTATTCAATTTCTTACCAATGAAAATATAAGATACAGAATTCTAACTACTTTGAGTTACATCGTCCTAGGACTCTTCAGGCTGTGTTCAGTGCTTATAAGATTAAAATACAAACTGTCAACTAGGAAAACAATTTGAGCCTCCCAGTATCTCTATGACAAATACATCTCATGCTGGCCTGACATCTTATAAAGTAGATTTCTTTTCCTATTTCTCACCTGGCTCACATCCCGACATGTTTTCCAACTTTAAATCTTAGCCAAGGTAGTCGAGCTCGACTTGACTGTCTTCTTTAATAACACAAAAGTCATCAAAGTGGCACAGGCTATCAAACACCAGTGAATCTTTGCAGAATGGTATATTTGCCTATATCTGAAGTCTGTGCCACTGAATCACCATTGATTTATACTAAAGTAGGATTACGGTACCAGACTAGAATTAAATTTTACTCAGATCTGGCACAAATGCCCACTTGGATGGATAAACTGCATGAACTACTAAATAAATAAACTACTACCTGTCTCTCCAGATGAAGTTTTCCTGAGATGAGAATGCGACAGGCATAAGCTCACAGTGACCTTGACTTTTGACCACCAAAATCTAATCAGTTCATCTCTCAGGCCAAGTGAATTTGTGGCAAATTTGAAGAAATTCTCTGAAAATGTGCCTGTGATATCATGTACACAAGAGTTGGACAGATATGAGGTCACTGTGACATCACTCTGGCCTTTCAGATTTGACTACCAAAATCTAATCAGATCATCATTAAGTTCAAGTGGACATGACAACCTTGAAAAAAAATCTTCGAGGTGTCCTTGAGATATTGCGTTTATGACAATGTGACAAATCAAAACGTTATTCCTCCGTGTTGGTGACACCTGTAGCCAAAGGCACGCGTTCATGAGAATATCCAGATATGTTGGATGGATGGATGGACAACCCTGAAAACATATGTAGACCTACACTGTCTTGGTTTTAACATCTATTGACTCGATATGTGTTTTTGTTTTTAACTTAAGTGCGACCGTATCTACACTACAATTAAATACATCAATTAAACGTGTAAAGGTCAAGAACAAATACAGGAGTGGAAGACCTGTTAAAATATGATAAGAAGTTTCTCTGAGCTTCTTCAAGAGACTGGAAGAAGTCCAGCAAGAACCTGGTTCAGCGTCTGGCAGCTTCATTTAGATGCCAAGTTGATCCTTCTGTAGTTTTTTCAAAGAATTTTTTCTTTGTGGAAGGAGAGCAGCCAAGAAACCACTTTTTTATAATGTAAAAACTGAGAAATATACATCATAAATATATGAGAATCTGCAAAATGTTTGATTCCATCAGACATTTTATTTTCTGTAAAAAACTGTCCTTGCTGGTCTAGTAGCAACAAGTGCAGCAGTGTACCCCTCACAGAGCTTCACATATTCATGAAGCCCCCTGCTACACTGCAGAGGGAGGGTGGGAGACCTTCAATTTTATGCTGCTGCCATTGTTGGTGCATCAGGCCACAGACTATACATCAGATAAAAACTGTTTAGTCAGAGCAGAGAGTATAAATTACATACACAACACACCTCCAGAACTAGAAACTTAGACTCAGACATAGTGCAGGTTGTCATTTACCCATAAGCCATTGCTGAAAACATAGACTAGACTGATTGAAATAGGAGAGTACTGCATCTGTAAAATGAATAAATTAAAAATGTTCTTCCGTGTATACATGACACCAGAGTCCTACAGGTGGGAGTAAGGACAAGGAGCTTCAAAATGTACCGAGGTGCCATCTATGTATCTATCCTGAATTTGACCGGTAGGTTGTTTCTTTTTCTGTTCCCAGTTTGGAGTCTCACTGGAGCATTCAGCACCAGCTGCAAGAGAGACGGAGAAGATGGACTAATAGTCAATTACAGTCAATTGCAACAGTCCTGCCTTGAGGAGATTCATGTCCTGACCCAACAGAGCGGTTTATAGCAGCATGGGGCAGCTTATTGTATTTGTTTTTATTGTGTTTCAAATTGTATTCAGTTTCAGCAAGAGAGGCAGTATGATGAGCCTCACGTTTGACTCAGTGTGTGTCATTAATATTGTTCTTATTGTTTACCAACCACAACAAGATACCACCAGGGATGGCCCATATAAAATTAGCTGAATCAAGTGTTAAATGGTTGTCATCAGACATGATATCTTAAACTCAGATGCTGAAATGAATCGTTTAGCCCCTTGGCGGCACATTGAGTAATTACTTTGAATCCACATGACTCAAGGTAGCATAAATGTCAGAGCTAGCTCAGATACCTAATTAAGAGTAGGACAAAGAGGGCTTAGTGCTATATATATTTAGACAAACGCGACTCCAAATAGAGTTGGAAAAAATGCAGTGTTGGTTTCTGGATATTTCCAGGTCTCTAATAATAGGTCTCTATATTAACAAACGCGACAAACCTGGAAACCTCACTCTGCAGAGAAGACCAGACCATGACTGGATGTTTTTTTTTTTTACTGAAACACTTCTGGTTTTGCATTTCTGCTTGTGCTCAGCAATGAATAAATAAGATACAATGTTAGGAAGGGAGAATTTGAGGTTTTTACTGTTGAAACTTGTGATTTGTTTCTTTAAAATGCAATTTTAATTGTATGTGCAGGATTTCAGTATTATGGTGACTACACATAAATAGTAGAAATACAGCATGGCAAAGCTCAAACATTAAAATTACATACATTCTATTATTTTTTATAGTCATGGAGTATTTTTTGTTTTTTCGGGACAGTTGCCAAACAGGTTTACCTCGCTGAATCATGGACTCCAACATCACACAGCTGTGGTGATGAACGACAATTAATTGATGTCATGAGCGCACAGGCTCTTTTGGAGCATCTCCAAGCCCTGTGTCATCCCCTTCTAATGCTCCTGCACTGGACCTGTGTTGCATGTGACATTTTGAAGCCAAAATGTCACAACCTTAACGATAAACTGTACAATAGGTGGTTACATGTTTTCCAGTATATTCTATTTGACTTTGCAGACTTCACCAGCTTTTAAGTCGTTTCATCTTAAAAGCCACCAGATTTATTACAAAGCGGACTTCTCAAGGATATGACATTTTCCCTGTTAGTGGGGAAAAAAGGAGTTCTTTTGTATGGTTCACAAGAGAGTAAATCGCTTGTCTCCATTTCAAAGAGAAATGCTCCAGTAGTATGGCCTTTGGAATGAGGCAGATGCTATATAATCCGTACACACAGACACACACACTCACACACACACTCACACGCTCACAAAAAACATTGGCAGAGACACAAAGTAGACTAGATGACGATGTGGGACTTGACTGCAGACACACGTACACATTGAGTACAGCGTATGAATCAGATGCATGTTCTGTAGATACAAACAGCACTGATTGTGACACACAGGGAGGCACACACACAGACACACACACACACACACACACAAACGAGCATACATAAATGATTATTGTTCCATTTAGAGGTTGTTTTCCAGAGTTATGGCTCCACCTGGACTCACTACCTAAAAGTTACTGCCTGCTTTGTGGCTCCAAACATGGGCGAGCACAGACACACACACACTAACACACAGTCTGGTCTGTGTAGGGTATCAGTCCATCTGGTTGTGACCGCAGAAGGCAAATGAAACCAACCCTGAAACACAGTCCTTCTGTTCTGTACGTCTCCGTTTCTCTGCATACCTAACCATTTTTCAGGTGATTGGCTCACACTGTAAATGTATTTTGTTGCTCTGGTCTGTACACACATCTACAATATTGAATATCTCTCCGTCCTGAGAGAGCAATCCATCCTTGAAGTGTATTTCCTGCTCATGAGGGGTATTTTGGGGTTTTTCCTTATCTGGTTCAAAGGTCTATGGACACAAATGTATTATTTTGTCTACTGCAATAGAAGAAAAGTGGGCTTGGCTTGATTTGTCCACAACTTCTTTATGCCCATAGTGTATTTGCCCCCTCTACATTTTACTATTCTTCATAGTTTCTTTTTTGCCAAGCCAAACGTGTGGCTGTTAAGTGCTGCTCTCCACAACGTGACGAGTGGTACTCTTCACAAAGTAATTGGGATGTGATGTGATTCTGTCTCACTTTGCATCTGGGAAACAAGCTGTTCAGCAAATGTCAGAACTCAAGTACCTAGGGTAAAGCAGCCCATTCTCATTCTGAGGGCATCAAATACACTTTCCCCAGGTTCATATTGGCACCATGGGTACCCCTTTCCATCTGTATGTGAGGCATAACTATATCAATCCACTACAGCATTAACCTAGGCACATCAATATTTGACATATAGAGCAGTAGATGTAGTATATGAAGCCAAAAACATCTGCACAGGGAGGAAGACGGGGTGAATTTGTGTGTCAGCAAGACACAGGACGTTTTCACAGGAGTCCAGTGTGGCACATGATTATTATTACAAGCGAGTACCTGGTTACTGTATGTTTTATCTTAACCTAACCCTAATGCAGTTGACATTGTCAAATGCTGTGGGATGAAAATGTGCTGCATATACTGTAGAATAAAAGAATCTCAAATTGATGTGAAGCTCTAGCTTTCTGCCTCACCGTAACTTTTAGCTCTTCACAGTAACTTTACTAATGGTGCTTTGTATTATAATGACTATGCAAGAAGTTGATATGAACACTCAGTCACACTGGACCTGGTTTAACCCTTCTGCTAGTCATTTCTTCCATTCACTGGAGCACCCTTCTAGCAGTCCTGACAGCATACAGAGAGGATAGGACACACCTCACAGAATACACAGAAAAACCTTAGTTCCTTACCGTTTGAGGACCAGACATCTGCTCCACTGACCATTTGCTAATTGTGCCAATCCACTTCTCTGGTCGCTAAATTCAGTTCTTTTAGCACAGTCCCTTTCTGTTCATGTTGCTTGGAGATCTAAGTCTTCTTAGAATACTTACCTAGTATGTATTTTAAAATGTATTATGTCTCAAAACAAGTCATTTGCTAGGCACTTAAGCCACTTGGGTTCTCACTTAGGCATTGTGTACTCAATCAACAGTAATATTATCCCTAGATGATTAACATAATACAGTATATTAAGCCAAGGTAGATCTGCATAGGGACCAGGACAAGGTAGTTGTTAAAGTCCTGCATGTTGTTGATCCATCCATAGGAGACAGATATTTAAGTCTTGCGTAACCTGAAGTTTTTTGTGCCTAACCCCAACCCAGTTGTATTTTTGCCTAATGTCAACCAAACTGTGATGGTTTTACAAGTGTCACCAAACATTTACAACTACTGTGATAATGACAGCTCCATTTTGGTGCTATTTTAAGAGCCGTCTAACCACTGTCATTTCCTTGGTGTCAAATACTCATCAAAGGGTCCAGGGATCTTTAGCATTGGTATATGATTTAAAATGTGGCTGATTACTGTTTTATACTATACTTTTGTACCCAAAACAGATAGCTGTGAGTATACAACAAAGGGAATGAATTAGTGGGAGTTGTTAATGTAAAATCTGCTAAATGGAAAAGTACAAAAAAAAGATTTACTTAAAAAGGCTCACATCAACTAACAAGTCATTTAACAAGCAATCAAGTAAATAATATGTTTTTTTTATGCTTTGTATATGGTTTATATGTATGTATTTATATTTATATATATATTTATATGTACTTAGCTATTTTGGGCTGCTGACAACCGTAGAAAATACATCAAATCCTTTGGTGTCCACCAATACCCAATTTGACAATGAAAAGGACTGCTGAGCTCTTTTATGTCTACAAACTAACCAATCAGAACATGACAAAATGCCACAGACTCTCAAGTAGTACATACATTTGATTTACAGTTTTATTAATAATTTACTTCCACTCACCACTCTGTAATAAAGCTGTGCAATCTAATATCTTTGACATTAGATGTGTGAGTGTCTGATCTAAAAAGGCACACCCATACTGTATTTCTCATCAAGATCTTTATTTTATTAAAACATAGCCTGACTGAAAACTATTAATAAACGAAGACCTCTGCATTGTTCATCTAATCACTTTTTTTCTAAGTTTAGTTTAATTTCTAAGTTCCTCTAAAATAGACATTGGTAACTATAAGGAATACACATACAGTACTGTATCAACTGAGAGCAGCACAATATGCACAATATGCATGGTAACTTCTTTAAGACTGAAAACCATTCAAGTTGGCTGACTCATGAAGGTACAATGCTGTCACCAAGGCAAACACCATATTACTTAATGTCTGCATTATTACTCCACCATGTAGAAAATTACAGAAACAAAGGATAACCTATCCAATCCAAAGGTGTGTCCAGATCTTTGACTGGTACATTATACAGGCTTTACATGCTTTCTTCACATGACATGGTGCCACTTAATGCCCCCTTTTGAATCAAGAAATGTAATACCTCGCCTTCTCTTCCTTCTTCATGGTGTAAAAATGAGACCCATACTCCTCATTAGCTGCCCAAGCATCATTATATGCTCCAGTAGCTCTATCCATCTTGCCGGGCTCCACAACATGCATCAAACTCTACAATTTAACCCCCATCATTTGCTTTTCTCTTTACACAAATTTTAGTTCTATCTTCTCTACCACTCCTTTGTCTCCTGCCCTCCCTCCTTTCCTCGTGTTTGTGCTTTTTCCCCCATCCTCTCTCAGTCAAAGGCTGGCTATCCACAGGGAACTATCCTTTCTATTCAGCCTGCCTTCCTTTTCTCATTATTTTCAGTAGAAAGGCTGAGTTGTATGGCAAGTTTCCCTGTGGACCATTATTTTGGCATTAGAGATGTTCGACATCAGAGGTTAAACATGTTTAAACTTCACATATATTTCAAAGCAACAGTGGTGAGCCATAATGATGCTTCTGCCATGACTGTTATATATAGTACAGCAGCTCACCTCATCTGACCCACCTGGAATTTGCACATGTATGGAAAACTGCCAATCTACATCAATAGCCACAAAAGGAGGAATGTTACTGTAACTGTAATTGTAATTACAGTGTGCCAATTTAGGGCTAGTATAGAGTTTACATACATTCAGCCATTTCCCTTCAGAATGCCTCGAGAGTCTTGAGATTTCACAGATTTAAGACACCCTATGCCAAATGCCGTAAAGCAGCCCCAGAATATAACCAAGCCTCCTCGATGTCTCACAATAGGTACAGTGTTCCTTCCTCTGTTTGCTGGAGCTGATGTGACTTCCCAAAAAGTAAGAGTTTTGTCTCATCTGTCAAAAGGACATTCTCCTATAAACTTCTCTTAATGCTTATCTGAAGTTTTTTTAAATATAATTTGTTTTCAACAGCGCAGTCCTACTTCGTCCCATTAAGTCCATTTTGGCTCAAACTGTGACTGACTGTGTTAATCTCTTTGGAAGATGTTCTGGGCTCTTTGGTTAACATTCATATTATCTGTCTCAGTATTCCTCTTATGGCCACGTCCTGGGAGGTAGGCTACAGTCCTGTGGACCTTAAACTTCTGAGTGAAATGTGAAACCTTAGTCACAGGATCATTAGTCTACTTTGAGATGGTCTTACAACCTTTAACTTCAACATGTTTGTCTATAATTTTCTTTCTAATCTCCTGAGACAACTCTTTCTGAGCTTTCTGTGATCCATGTTTAGTGTGGTACACACACCTTTTAAATAGACAGAGTGACTTAATTTGAAGACACGTGATGCTATTTACAGGGCACACTTTAGTTTAACATGTCCCTATGGTCTTTTCCAGGGTTGCCATCATTTTTGTCCAAGACAGTTTCCTTAGTTAGTTTTTTTTTTTTTTTAACTTCTGTTAAACCACAACTCAAATACAATGTCGGTTTCAAGTTATTTTAGTGACCATTGTGGGTTTTTCTTTCTATAACAGATGGGTACTAACAATTTTGTCCATGTTTGTACATCAGCTGCTAAAAGGGCGCCATTTCAAGAGATGTGCCTATGGGCCATGTGAAAGCATAGGGACAAACAACCTCATTGTTCAGATAAGAGGACATGCTGGGTAAATACAGCACACACTGTAGTAAATATAGACTTTGAACAACATTATTTCACTTTACAAATTGTTTGCTCATGTTGTATTTCACCATTTCTTGATGTTTTCCTCTGTCGCTTCTTCTCCATCCATTCCATTCTCTCTTTTCTGTCACTTTCACTGAACAGTCCCTACATTCCCTCCCTTCATATCATCACAGACCCCTGTTGTGTAGCAGTCAGCAATTAGCATAATTCCCCTTTGTGTAACAGATGGTGTCTCTACGTCAGGGTCCCAGCTCCTCGTAATGACGGAGATGCTACCATCGCAGAGTTCCAACACAGACAGGGCGGCAGGTGCATTCACAAATAAGCTGTTATTGAACTTTATTCTCACCTTCCTGCAAATATGCAATATTTAATATTAAAGTATATATATGATATGTGTATCAAAGTATAGGAGGTCAGAGTAGATTTTTGTGGAATTAAAATGATGGGCTTTTTTTTTTTTTTTTTTTTTTACAAACAGTGACATGTGAAAGGTGGTGTTTTAGACCTCTATGGAAACAGAGGGCCTACATTGTTGGCCTCTGTTGTCATTATCCTTCCATGTCACCACTACTGAGGCCCAGCACTTAGCTCCTTATTTAGGAGGAAATCTGCAAATCAGTATTTCCAGTTAAGCGAGTGATTTACTGTCAGCTGTCATCTAAATGAAGTCAGCCACAACTCACCTCCTGCTTGCCAATTACAATACTAGAGGTGCTGTTTAAGTATGGCCACTCTCAGGAAATGCCATCGCCTAATGAGAACACATGATTTCAGTTTGAGGCAAAATGTACACATAAAATGTGTGTATGTGTGGGGAGTATGTGTATGCGAGAGAGATAGAGAGCACACTTTTCAGTACATGTGTGGGATGTACAGTAAGCTTACAACCCAGCACTATAGTACTATAAATGTAGTGTTTAATTAACCCTAGAAATGTGTTCCATTACACACCTTTAGATTTTTCTAACAGTCAGTTGCAGCCTCATATTGTCTGGCACAGCCTTACAAGGTAAAATGAGAATGAGGTTAAGTATTAGTTACTAGATATTGGACTCTTCATGCCTGCATGGGTTTTCTACAGAAACTCCAGTGTCTTTTCATAGTCCAACAATGCACTTAGGTTAATTGGAGATTCTAAAAAACCCTGTGATAAACTGGCAACCTGTCCAGGTTGTACACTGCCTAACATCCATTGTCAGCTGGGATTGGCTCCGGCAGTAAAGAAAACAATAATGATGTACTGTTTATTGATCCCCTTTGGAAAATTGTTGTTGGACAGCTGCACATAGATGGTGGTGATAATATGGGGTTTCACTGTCCTATCCAAGGACATGTCAACATGTGACAGGATGAACTGGGAGTCAAACCACTGACCCCAGAGTTCATAGATGACTGCACTACAAACGGAGCCGCTGCTGCCCTGATGGATTGATAGTCAAGAGGAGATAAACTATTAAATTTTACCAGCATTTTAGATACTATTAGGTTTAGTTAAAATACATTTAATTAGAATCTATGACATATAGGTTGCTATGATGATATAGCACTGCTGAAACATTGCTTTAGGCACCCAAAGCAGGGCAAGACCATCCGCAAGAAGGACCCAGACAACAGTTGGTGAAGACGTGGTGAAAATTTCAGGCTACAACTGAACGTTCAGAAACATGATTCCACCAAAATAGGTCCCTTGACCCCTAAGAGAACAACTTGTCAGGGTTAGGATAATGGATGGAAGAATGAAGCTGGAGAACTTGCCTACACCACCTTTATATTAATTTAAGCAGTTTCATCCCAGTGTGCCAAGTCCTGATAGTCAGTAGTCACCCTTTATCTTTGGACGTCTGCTTCTTTTACACCTTGCTGTAGCACTGCACACAGGCCTATATTGACATAAAATGTTTGTTTCTACACAGGAGAATGACTGAGTTGTGTGTCAATTACGCTTGCTACCTAGCTTACTGCATTCAGTAAGTCTCTATTGAGGCACCCTTAAGTTATGTAAATAGAAGTGGAAAATGATACCTGTCATCCTTAGAATTAAATCACCTTATCTCTTACAGTCTGAAAAACTGAATAACCAATTTATTGTGGGGCTGTTGAATTGGATTCATACACTGGATAATGTAAATTGAGAAATGCAAGGAACCTAGAGAAGCACAATGGCAAATGGCTACCAAACACTAGAAAAATACTATTTTTTAACCCACACAAATCCAGATGACATACTGTAAGAACACAAAATAAATATGATTTTGAGCCAATAAAAATGTATTAATATTAATTGGAAGATTACAATGGCAAGAAGAAGTATGTAAACATTGTGGAATTTCATGTTTTTCTGCATTGTTTGTAATGAAAAAAGTCAAGAGTATTAACAAATAAGATAAATAAATTCTAAACGTTCATGTCCTTATTGAGAACAATATGATAAAAAACTCCACCAAAAGAAGTTTTCGGTGGATCTAAGATCAAGAATTGACAGTTTAGATAAAGCTGAAAAGGGTTTGAACGTGACTACAAAGATTTTATAATTCACCAGTCTACAGTTGGCAAACAATCTTCAAATGGAGACACTTTGAGACTGTGGGTACTCTACCAAGAAGTAGAAGGCAAGTCAAAGTGATCTTAAGAGCACAACAAACACTTATCAATGAAGTAAAAAAACAACTCTGAGAGACAGTCAAAGATTTTGAGGCGTCATTGGAACTGGCTAACATCTTTGCTCATGAGTCTACAGTAGGTAAAACATTGAACTAGCAGGGTGTCTATAGCAGGACACCACACCACAAAAGAACATTGCTGCATGCCAGAAGTTCCCTAAAGAGCACATTGACACTGAATAGTGGTATTGGCACAGTGTTTTTTAGACTGATGAATCTTTAACTATTTCGAAAGAACACACAGCACTACATCTGCCATGAAAAGGTCACTGCATATGACCATGAAAACATCATCTCAATCAGGAAGTATGGCGGAGTAAACATCATGATTTGGGCCTGCTTTGACGTATCAGGGTCTGGTCAGCTTGCAGTGATTGAGGGGAAGATGAATTCCCAAGTGTATCAAAAAATTCTTCAGGATAATGTGAGATTGTCTGTACGTCAGCTGAAACTCTGTAGAAGTTGGGTGATGCTACAGGACAATGACTCAAAACACCAAAGCAAGTCCACAACAGAATGGCTTAGGAAAAACAAAATCTATATTTTGGAGTGGCCAAGTCAGAGCTCAGACCTTAACCCAATAGAATACTATGGAACAACTTGATGAGAGCTACACACACATGAGATGACAAGAATATGACAGAGTAAAACAGTTCTGCCTGGGCGAATGGGCTAAAATTCCTCCTGAACAATGTCCAGGTCTAATCCACAGCTACAGGAAGTGCCCGGTTGAGTTTATTGGGGGGGTCAATCAGTTATTAAGTCCAAGGGTTCACATACTTTTTACTTTGAGGTTTCTATAGTTGTTCTTAAGAAAGACATGAAAGATTAGAATTTCTTATTTGAAGATCAGATCACATTTTATGACAAATTAATGCAAAAAACCACAAACTTTCAAAAGGTTCACAAACATATTTCTTGCCACTGTAACTAAATACCTAGTTGAAACACCAAAAGTGTGATCATTGGAAATGGTTTAGGAGGGAAAGGAAGAAAAATAATTACTGCATCAGAAAGTGTTCAGCCGACAGACAAATTAAAAAGAGCTGACCCTGTGTATACAAAATCAAAAAACAGTGGTGTGCAATGCAATATTTATTACTAAGGCTCACATTTTGTATGCCGCATTTGTTTCTTTTTTTGTCCAATGATGATATTCAAACCAATTGCAAACATATAACACAAAACATTAGAAGACGCTAAAGAAAAATGCAGATATTCACTGACAAAGTTAGTGTTTACTATTATCTATCATTAAACTTTAACCAACACTGACATCTTGAAAGGTGCCCGTACCTATGGCTTTCTGCCTTTATTATAAGATTTGATTACTGGACTGTCAAGGTTTCCTGTGCCATTACTTCAACTATATGACATATATAGAGACCTATTACAGATAATGATCAATAAAAAGAGACTATTCATGGTAATTTCTGATGATGCTATGAAATATTAAATAGTTTAGATGCGTGCTAGAACAGCAAGGTGCCAGAAGGAAGGATATCTGAATGCACCTGATGTACTGTACAACTATCTACCCTGAGGTGTTCATTTCAGTCAAAGGCAGGTTTTAATTAGGAAATAACACCAAACTGTGGCACTGTCAAACATGCATATGTTCCTCGGATCCCTTCGGGTTTGATTTTACTGTTGAGTGTGGTTCTTTACATCTAGACATTAAGGCCCCAGCTGTTACTGTCTGCTCCTACTTTTCAAGAGCTGCTCATGTTATTATTAGTGCACACATGAGACAGACAGACACACAGATATCACCTGAGGCGTGATGAGACATCTCAAAGTGTCATTATGCTAAATTATTCACATATGCAGATAAGTTTTAGCTGAACTGTAATTTCTTGTGACGGAAAACACAGGTACTCCCCGCATAATTACAGGCTGATTGTGCTGATGCATGCATGTCTGTCTGTGTTTTCCTTACAGTATGTAGTGTGCAAGTGTCTGTTTCAGAATGTGCTGTGTCAGTGCATGTGCTAATGTGTTCACATGCAGGGGTGGAATTAGCAAGTTCTGCAACGCAGTGGATGCAGCCTCTCTGCTTTTTTAACCAAACATACTGTTTTATCTATCTGTGAACAAAAACAGTTCTCTGTAGCTATGTAACCTATGTACTCTTGTAGACCTAACGTTTGAATACCTGTACACAAACCATTAAGTCCGGTTTAAAAGTTCCTTAAAGTGAGTTTTGGAACATTGCAACACAGAAATTTACAGAAAGCTGTAAAACTATTTAAGAGAAATAAATAGTTTGTGAATCTTGATTAATTTTAAGGTTGGTTGAGTGGCGTCTTTCATTGAATTATCCAGATAACTTTGATGATTACAATTTGGAGGATCAACAACTACTCATTGGTGTTCCAGATAGCCAAGATAACAGTGGGAAAATGCTTCTCGCAACAGTCTTAGGTGGTGTTGATTTAGCCATTGTAAGGTGCAAACAGTACTTTACACTGCAGCAGTTGAGTCTGGTTATCAAAACGTGGTACAATAATGGCACCAACCCATATGCTCTGGAAAAATAAAAGAAATGGGCCCCAAGATTCTGTACCGCATTGAAACTGTATATACAGTTAGCAGGTCGTTCCAAAGAGGATCAGTTTTAATGAGTAAATGTCCATAGTAATTTTATGGTTGGTTCTGCTATATCTAGCTCAGCTGAAAAAAACAGCAGGTGTGAAATTAGTGGCGGAAACCATGATGTTCGCATTTTTTGCTTTACTTTTAAAATTCCTAATAGTCTAATAGAGACACACATACACAATCAATAAAGTGTATGGAGACACTGGGCCTCATGCAACAACCCGGCATGTGGTATTGTATTTTTTGTGATCATCATGAAGTTTTCCAACTTTCAGGACAATTTACATTTATGTAGGAACATACTGGCAGGAAGGAGTTATTTGCATTTTTCTATCTAAAGCTCTATATAAACATTTTTTGTTTCAATAAAGGCTAAAGCAGATATTCCAGCATGGTTTCAATGACTGTATGCTGGTAATACACTGCTACCAGATCCAAAATGCATCTCCTTGGGTTGTTCACTGTTACATCCCTCAGCATTTGTTCTAAAAAATGCTATAAAATTATGACATACTCTAATAATCAATCATTAATAAAACACCATATCATCGTCATGGCTGCCAATTTACCGAGAAATGTTTTTATACTATTGTATTTCTGTTTTATACCATATTTTGGTTTAGCAGCTTACATTTCAAGAAGTGTTTTTTGTCAGTCAAAGTAGCTCTAGTCCACACCTACAAACTTTTATTTACATTTTAGTCATTTAGCAGACACTTTTATCCAAAGCGTCTTACAAGTAGGGTACAAGGGTAGGCGTGAGGAGGTTTTGCCTAAGGACCCCTACCGGAGGTAGGCCACATCTGGGATTTGAAACCCAGTCTCCCACATGGGAGGCGGTGATGTTACCACTACACTAACCAGCCACTTTGTTTTTATTGATACCTGACTCCAATTAACTGTTTTGAGGTCATTATTCAAAGAGTTTACATACTTTTCTGATGTGCACTGTGAAGTTTTGGTTGTTTTCAATAAAGACACAAACTTTATTATTTTTAGGCACATTTTATGTGTTAATACTCTTGACTTAGATGAAGATCACATCACATTTTATGACAAATTAATGCAGAAAACAATGACATTCACATACTTTTTCTTTCCATTGTAAACTTAGGCAAACCTGAGCAAACACAAAATACACTTTAGAATGACAACTATTTTTTTTTAGTATTTGCCCTCTTAACCTTAGCTATACACAAATAAAAAAAAAAAAAAAGAAAACTGGCAGCTGTGGTTGCCAGAACAATTCTGTAAAAATTACAGTAAAATGTAATGAACTTTACTGAACAATTTATAAATTTAACAGTTTAAAGTAAAATTACAAAAAAATATCATTATTATACTGTCTTAACTGCTAATTTTAAAACAGCAGCAACTTCACTTAAGTCCCACATTCCCACAAGTTAAGATAGCACTCATAGACAGCACAAGTCCATAAGTTTCTGGATGGTAGGTATGGCAAATAAAGGCAGAAACTACCTGTACTTAAGGTTTTTTCTTTAACCCATCACATATAATAAAGTTTCATTCAATCAGGTTTCAGGAAAGTGTTGGCCAACATAACACAATACAATAACAATACAGTAATCTATAAATTACACATTTGTTTATTTTAATATTCTTACTTTATTATTCTTACTTTAGAATTAACGGCTTTGTTTGGTTAAGTAGTTTACTACACATGACTGTAAATAAAAGACTGCTTCTTTGCTATGATTTTACAGTGTAGTTGACATCCAGACTTTGTCTAGACCACTGAAGAACTTTCATTTTATTCCTTTTGATCTACTGGGAGCTTACTGTTTAGCTTGGGGCTGTCCTGCTGCATAATCCTGTTGTGTATGAGCTTCACATCACAGACTGATGACCTGGTGTTCTCCTTCAGGATTCTCTGGTAAAGAGCAGAATGAATGTTTCCCTCAATTATGGCAAGTCTCCCTGACACTGAAAAAGCAAAATATCCTCACTACATGACACTGCCACCTCCATGCTGGCTCGTAGGTATGATGTTCATTTTGTGGAATTGGTTTATTCTAGATGTAACAGGATGCCTGTCATCCACATAGTTAAATTTCTGACTCATCAGTTCATAGAACATTCTCCCCAATGGTTTAAGATCATCTGTAAGGGTTGTGGCAGAATTCAGACGAGCATTAATATTCTTCTGGGCTAGTGATTTGATAGATCTATGTCACAATGGTATTGAACCATTTAAATCTTGCATTTAGTGTTTGCTCAGGCTTATCAGTAGTGTGATATACATACAATAAAAAGAAAGGAAACTAGAATTTAGATTGTGACATCAGATTTTGTATTTTTTAGCACACAAACAGTGTAACTTTGAGAACAGAGGCAAGTGATTACACCACTCTTAACCAGCTTCAGGTTTCTGCACATCGACTTTCACTTTCTAATGAAATTAATGGAAATCAGAGTCAGCTGGGAAAGAGAGAAAAACACATTTCAGGAGCAGCGTACCTTGGAAAATAATATTATATTTGTAGGACCAATGCATTTAATTAAGCCTTAGAAATGTGTTTATGCAGATAAAATTAGGTGATCACAGGTCTGGATAATGGAGCAAAAATTCATTTTCACATTTGTGAACTTTTGCTGTAATTATTTTTATTGGGATAGGTAAGTTAGTTTTCTTTCTTACTCAATAGCCTAGATTTTTGTTGTCATTTTCAAATTTGTAAAAACACATCCGAAATGTATATACAGTACATGCACCTTTATGTAAGCATAGATCTACCTGACTGTGACTCTACTGTATTTATATACACGTATGATCATCACAACCTTAAAATGACCTGGTGTGTTCAAGCTGTTAATTATGGCCCGAATAAAAATGTTTACCCATTCTACCCCCTGACCACCAGGTGGTATTAATATTGTGGCCAATCTGTTTACACTAAAAACGCACCCACTCCTTTACAAGATGAGTCTGTAGTGTTAGTGACCATATCAAAAAGTTTGGTTTCAAATATCTCACAGTTACGATTGTTCTTCTTCATCTTCCAAGAGCCATTGGATTGTGACAGTGTCACCAAAACTGATTAATCTGTTACTTCACCATGAAAATGTGAAATTCCCTCAACAGAGCCAGTGTTATATTTGTCCTTTTATGAGCTACTGTAGCAAACTGACTGCCCCTTTTGTGTAGATATGAAAGGCTGATTCCAAGCTAAATAAAAAGGCTACAATTTTTATTTCTCACTGTACACACTAATGACAGCAGATAAATCGTACATTGTGCTCCTTTTTAATTGAGTAAATGCAAGTTACTTCCCCTGAATGTGCAGGTGGGAAAAAAAAGAGAAATATACTAATAAATTAATAATTATATGAATGATATGTATGAGTTATCTATTTAACCAACAAGTAAGTATTGTTTGACATATTTAATTTGTGGGATTCAAAAAAGATCCAACCACTTAAACTCTTCATCTCTTCAGAAGAGAAAATCTATGTTAATCTCCAATATATGAGCATCATATTGGTTTACAGTGATCAGTTATATTTGTAATCTATGGGATTCTGCTCTTTTGTTTGCTCTGATATCTGATATAATGTGTTACAGTTTACTGGCATGGTCTATGGGGGTACTGGCTGTTTGTTGATCTGTCTGTGTGTGATCATTTTAATATTTTAAGTGTGTTCAGGCAGTATTAGGAGCTCCGGGATAGGATTTTCTCTGCAGTGGGATTCATCGTACCCATTTTGGCATGAAAAAAAAAAAAGAAAGAAGAAAACTCCCCATATGAAGCACATTTGCATTTTGGTTATTTCCCTCTGGTGAAAGTTAACAGATTACCATGGCAACCTCCATGCATTCTTAATGTAGTCTAGATCTGTGTCTCTTATTGGATCTTTAATCAAATTTTAATTAACCATCTACTCAATGGACTCCATAATTACACTCAAAAAGTGTGTTTGCAGTTCCTTGTCTTTAATAGTGTTTCCCAGGCCTTTGTAATTTCACTGAACTAATTACTTTGTCAAATGTTGCATCATACTGGTATTCACCCTCAGCCCCATCAGGATTTAAGAATTTTACAACAGGACATATTTCATGCACCCGTCCTTATTGTTAATATCATTGTTTTTAATGTTTCTTGGTAATTTGGGGTAAAAAAAAAACAGAAAATGCAATCTTTTTAATTAGGTAAAGTAAATGGCTACAAAATAAATGAACTATTCAGTATAAAATGTTCTAAGACCACTTATGCAGATTAGACCAAACCATCCCAACACTAGAGCCTCTGTTTCCAATCTTTTAATATCACTCAGTCTCAATGACCAGTTAAAAGCCAGTTGCCTTTGTGGACATTAAATCAGGATTGTTCCTTTTGTTTTCAAGTCAAAGTCAAAAATGCTTGAAAAAGTGCTCTAGGGATGTTCTATTAGTAATTTCATTTCAGCTGCTACATTGTCTTGTGAGATTCAAAATAAACTGTGCTGAAAAATAAAACAATGTTATGAACATTTGTCAACAGTTGAAGGCCAGACCATGCTCCAAAGCTAAGCTAATGTTAACTGCTATATTGTGCAGCAACATTTCAAATACAACTGAAACTGCTACATGGGGGTCGAGATGGAACCACAATGAAATTTTGGTCAAGAAAATGAAAATCTTCTTGCATGAGGTCTAATGTTTTTAATTGTATATACTGTATATATATTTTGTCCAACCAACCCATCTGGGGACAGCCTAATTTATATGTTGCACTAGTAAATTTCAATGCACTTTAGCTGTTTTTTACCATGTGTGCTTTAGAAAAAAGCCTGGGTGGAAACATCAGCTATTAAGTAGTTCTTGGCTACAGTGGAAAACTTGGCATATTGTAAAAAGTGAAATATGACGTAAAAAGAATTTTTACAATTTGATGTTCTGCTACCTGCCTCTTCTCCGCTGTAGACAAATCATTTGTGTCTGGCTGTCTGCACCTTAATGGAGACATAACTACTGTTGATGATGGGAGAGCATATGCACACACACACACACACACACACACACACACACACACACACACACACACACACACACACACACACACACACACACTATACTTGAGGTACATTAGTGAAACCTTCACGTCGCTCCTACAGTCCCCTTCACTTGCAACGTGCAACACATCACGCATAGAGCTGATTCTACCCCTGCAGTACACGTCTGTACTGTCAAACACACACACACTCACACACATATTATGGGGTGATGATAATTGCCTCACTTTCACAATGTGACCCTGTCAGAGCACTGTCACAAAGGTTCAGTGTGTGTGTGTGTGTGAGGCTAGTGCTTCACAGTTTGTCTGCCTTTAAATTAAGATTAAAAGCTTGGACGATTTAACATTTGACCACGTACCTCTCCAGTGAATGCCTTTAGATTTTCGCTTCAGTATATTGTATTTAGGCTTCAAAAATTATTTAGGAGCCCATAGTATACCGGGATGCTCTATGTGGTACAAAGATACAGCTGCAGGATCATGGAGATTCTGTGGTAGCAGCAGACAGACAGCCTAGCTGCACTAAGTTATAACAGTGTCAGACAAACACCACTACTACTACTAGTACTACTACTACTACAAACACTGCTGCCATAAAAAACAAGACAAACAGCCCAGGTTTAGGTTTAGGTTACAATCAATTCATCTTTGAGCCCCAAAACTGAAGTGAATTCAGCAGCCACAAACTATTGGAACACACTGGATTGACCGCTTCAGAGAGGACAGCTGTATTAAAAACAAATAAATCCACTGTTCCACGCAGAGACTTCTTTGTTCATCCATACATCCAATAATTGAGCACTGTCTGTGTTTTGTGCCCTGCTGCTACTTTTTTGTTTTGCTTTTTATAGTGAATTTGCTGTAGCCAGAAAAAACAATGGCAGAATGCAGGTTCTTCAGCAAAGGTTGTCGTGGTTGGTGTTTGGATCAAGTCTGAGGAGGGACTGTGTCCCTGAGACTTAAAAAGATCCAGTTTTAAGTACAAGATTAAAATGGACCACTCAAGGACTGGTTTCCACAGAACAGAAAATGTTTCACAGGAGATAGTGTGATAATGATTTAACTGTTAACACGTTAAATACTTCCCATGAAATGGGTTAAAATCGTAATAACATGCAGTCATTAGTTTCTAAGGCAATATTGTAAAACATGAATTAGTCAATAGCAACCTGACATATACATTTGATTATTGATCTGTCAGATAATTCGACTGTCAGGCCTTAAACATCTGTGCAGATGTGATTTTAGTAATCTGAAAGAAATCTGTCATTTAATCATCTAGTTTGAGTCTAAAATCATATTTTCAGAATTTTTCCTGTAAAAGAATCGATCTTCACAGTGAAAACTTTGCCTAAAGGATTTCACATTTCAAATTAAAAAAAAAGGAAACATTTCTATAAAGCATTCTGTTGTTGAGCCAATCAGAGCTTAGATCAGGTGAGAGCCGAGCATTTTACGATCAAGCCATGAAGTTTTATAGTTGGTTGAGAGCAACTTTGTGGCCACTTTGGTCTAACAAGGTTATTGCTGCTTATTTAAGCAAGACATCAGAAAACTAACCAGCATGCACTGTGCGCTGATCAACGTTGATCAAATCTGCACAGGACTTGTTCAAGCTAATCTCGAACAAGCCCATAGATAGGCTTGTTCAATGCAGAGCCAGGAAGCTGAGGATTCTGGGAGACATAGACTGAAGCCAGAGGGGCAGTGAAATGTGGCAGGCGAAGAAGACCAGGGCCAGGGGAGTGAGGTGAGGAAGGTAACGACTAGGAGCAGGACTTAAGGGAGAGGACTCAAAAGATGGTAGAACACAACAACAGAAGCCAACACTCATAACAAGGGTGAACCAAAATCACCCAAAATGGACAAACTCCAAGATCCACTATCCAAGGATACGGACAGGTTAATAGCAGGACTTACAGGTCCAATTGAGATGGGGCTAGATTCAGATTTCAGTATCATTGCTAAGACTTCAGTAGATCAAACAGGTATGATAAAAGGACTTCCAGATATTTTATGTAATAAAAAAAAACCTAAAGCCTGATCTGACATTAGTAGGGAGGGGAAGCTAAAACTGGCATAATTTGGTCAGATTCTCTGGATGTAGCTAAAGTTCTAGCTCCAGTGTTCTGTACTATTTGATTTAAGCAAGGTACCAATCCCTACTTTATCTGTCGAATATTTATCTGCTCTTGTGTACAATTCCACATGTTGTCTGAGAGAAGATAACTTCTGTATGATCGTTGTCCAGTTTCACAATCACATTTCCATGCTTCCTTGTGTCCCTGTGATTGGGATTGCAACAGTCTGCCTGGCAAATGTTAAAAGAACAAGGAAAAGTTGCTTACAGCCATGCAAAGCCTCCAAATTCCTTACACATTTGTTTTGAAAAGTTGCAGAATCAAAACTTCCAGTAGCTATTTTTAGAGAATGAGAGTGATGTATGCCATAATGTATGTATGTGATGTGCCACAAATAAAAAATGAGCATAACTATGCAAATGAAAACACACACACACACACACACACACACACACACATATATACATATATATCCGTCAAGCAGGTTTGAGACATTGCTTATAAACTGTTGCCCATGATAGAATAGTTTGAAAATCAGAGCTTAATGTTTAAAGAGCCAGAAGGAAAAATTCTTCAGTATTTGCACAGCACTGTGATTATGACATCTCTTTCCATTTTTAATGACACTGACATGAGCACTCAGTATTGTGTTCTACTGTTACAGTTATAGGAGGAGACAGGGGCATGAGTTAGATTTCATGCTGTGTTCAACTGAGAAGACATTTGCCACAGGCACCGTGTGGCTACTAGTAACAGAAACTTAGAAACCTTAAGATGTTGACTTGGGCAAAATCCTTTTTGCCAAAAGGGAATGTTTGTAATTGATGTTTCAGTTATTTACCATCATATTTTATGCATTAAACAGCCATCACCACTTACTTAGTATTATAAGTCCATCACTCACAAATAAAGACTTACACTGTATCCTTTCTTTCGTGTCTTTCATGCTGTGCATCGTCATTGCCCTATTAAAGAGTAATTTAGCATATACACATTGTATTCAACTTTGTTTTAGCATTTAAGTCGATTTCACTCAAAGAAATTAGGTACAGTTTTAAAAGTGAACTACTGCTTAGCTAGTATGGTTAGCACTAGAGCAGGTTAATTGGTAACTCTAAATTGCCCATGGTGTGGCTCTATGTGTTTGCCTCTGTATTTCAGTCCTGTGATAAACTGGGAACTGTCCAGGGTGTATCCTGCCTCTCGCCCACTGACAGCTGAGATAGGCTCCAGCTGTCCCATGACCCTTAAGAGGACAAGTGGTTAAGATAATGGATGGTTGGATAAAGAACTGCAGCCATAACCCCAAAACCGCTACCATTTCCTATCAAACTTCAGAACAGTACTGTATGAGCCACAGCTTAAGATGCCATTCATCACTGCAGCAACAGTGTGCTGAGTTCACATTAATGTTTTGCTAAAGGCACTTTTCCAGTAACGCAGCAACATTAAAATCTGAAATGGAGAGTGAATGTAATATTTTTACTTAAAAGATAGAGGAGCTATCAAGTGTGTGATTTACAGATCTCGTGGTGTCATATCTTGGGGGTGTTGAAATCACACTAACTGAACAACTGAAAAGCTGGCATTTGATGTTACTATTTAAATGAAAGGTTTAATACTGCTTCCAGTATTTCTTTACCTTTATTCCAGGATACAGGGAATCCATGAACACTACCCAGACATCCAAAATTCTATACTGATTATACTGTCATTTAAAAGCCATTTTACACCACAGCTTGTTGTATTTTTTTTTTAAAACAATCACTTGTGTATAGGACATAGAACATGTGGTAAGAAGCTGGGTTCTGCTGTATTTCTCCAACAGCAGTTTGATTACACTAGCTTCGGCGTTAATAGCCCTCTTTCAAGCTCTTCGGGAAGTCATTTCTCATGCGGTTTCCCATAAACAGTATTTTGCATGTATAACAGGAGCACACTGAGGCAATGTAATAAAGAATGTTAAAGATGGCGAAACATATTTTTTATACCAACATTAAAGCTTCCTCCAAAGTACACAGTGTGTTTTCCAAAATGTAAACAAACCCCCAGCCTCTGAACAAATTGAAAGCAAATAGTTTTGGGGAAAGAAATAGCTGTAAATCATGTTGTTGATGTTTGGTAGGGCTCGTATTCCCTGAATATCAGTGTGCTTAGGATGTTTAGCGTGGAGATATGCGGGTGATAATTTTATTAATTAGCACAAAGTTCTTGTGAGGATACAGTATAAACTCATGCAGTTTTATTCAATATGTTGAGATGAACAGAATAAAATCTGGGACAATCTGCTTTAGGTACCATAACCATTCCTTTGACTATTATGATGGATGGATTATGAAGAATTGCCCGGGTCCCCATGCATCAGTTTCTTGTTCTTTGTAGTAATTTTGTGTATCGTTTTTATTTTATTTAATTTTTTTGGGGCTTTATGTGTCTCTTTTAAGTTATTTGCATCCTTGTGGTAATTTGTTTCCCCTTTTCTTCTTTGTCTCCTTGTGCTCATTCTTTCTTTTCACTTTGAGTGGCGCATCTTTTCTCTGAGCTCTGCAACTTTCAAACAGGAATGATTAACACTCATTTCTTACAGATGCTCTGGCCTCTGGGCCCTCTGGGACCTCTCAAGCAACTTGGCACATGCCCAGTAGGCTCCTTCAATGATATCTCCATGAATACAACACTGTAGCATGTGCTATCATTATTAATAGCTACAAATAAAATGTAACTAATGTATCCAATTTGTCTAATTACATAATCATTAAAATAATATAACCAGCCATATCCCCTGAGTCCTTCCCGTAATGGTGCGCTGTTGACTGTAGTAATTTAATACTCAGCCATTCATTTCCCATGCTATCTGTTTGGTGGGCAGTCTGCTGATGACCTTACAATTTTGTAATTAGTACATGGATTATCTAGGATGCCCTGTGTAGGGCAATGTATCGTGCAGAAGACGAGGTTCACAATGAGTGGGTATGTATGTTTACAAGAGAGATTTGGAGCGTTACAAGCACTATCTGGTGGCCCACAGATGGGCTACTTCCCACCACGTCTGTGTGTGTTCGTGTGTGTTGAACAAGTGTGAAGTTCTGCTCATGCAACGTTATAATCAAGATTTCTTACAGCTCATGTTTGACACATACATTTATTATATCCTAGGAAAGGTGCTGTCACACTGTGCAGGGAGGAAATAACAATTAATCAAGTGTAATGTAAGCATATACAATAGACTGACATGTAACAAGATCAGCCCATGAAACAGCAGATTGCATTCAGCATTTCTCAAATCAACCAAAATCTAATAAGATACGAAGAGAACAGTGAGTGGTCTAATTAACAGTATTTTGGGAAAATAGTAGTCTGCTGTCTAACCCACAGTCAAATGAGAAGATCAATGTATATTTCATCTGTGTGCGTCTAGAACACAGATAGGTCATCAAGCCAATTCCAAAAAAGGCCAGCGTGTACCTTTAATTTGTGCTACTGATGCATAAATATTCTTTTTCCTTAGGAAAAGTTTGGTTTTCCATTTCCTGTTGCTTCACCAGGTGTTACTCAGTCACACGTAGAAGCTGCCAAACAGTTTTCACCCCTAGAGTAAAGACACTTCTGGGTTTGTTAAAGATATATGATGAAAGATATACACTCCCATCCATAAGTATTGGAAAAGTGAGGCCAATTATGTTTTTGTTTTACATCAAGCTATAAATATGAGACAAAAGGTGATAAACAACTTAAAAAGATAGCACCTTTTGTTTGAACCCACCCATATAAATAAGACTTCATATTTAGTTGCAAATCATTTGCTTGCAATAACTGCATCCAGATTTTCACTGCAGCCTCTCTCAGTTGTTGTTGGACATCATTGAAACATTATTTTGTGGCATTCCAATAATCTCACCAGACCTCTTCAGTAGCTGTAATGTCTTCTGTAATGTTGGCTCTGTTTTTTGTTCTGTTCTCTTAGCTACTGTATGAGTGGCTGGTTAGTGTAGTGGTAACATCACCTCCTCCCATGTGGGAGACTGGGGTTCAAATCCCACCATGTGGTCTACCTCCAGTAGGGGTCCTTAGGCAAGACCTTCTCACGCTTACCCTGCCTACCGTTGTACTGATTTGTAAGTCGCTTTGGATAGAAGCATCAGCTAAATATAAAGCTGCTGTGGCCACTCCTCATTATTCACATCTAAACACAGGTTCTATTCTAAAACTGTATTTTTAATTGTTAGTATGTCTTGAAATTTGATTTTTGGTTTGATTTTTACAATGAAATCCTTCAAAGTCCAGTTGACTGTGATATTCCACAGTAATTCAGCCACTTGTTGCTGGGACTTTTTTAGTCTTTGTGGATCCACCAACAGTGCCTGTCAGCATGGCTACAATTTAATATAGCAGCTTTTACTGCTTTTACCAAACTTCATTTTCCACAATCTCAAGACTACTTCGGGCTATTATTATATCACAGTGTGACGGAAGAAGCTTGTTAAGTGGCAAGCTATGAAAATCTAAGAGACTCCTGAATGGTGTAGCTGTGAAAAGGCTGAAATGATTAAATTATAAGAGGGTGTATATAATGCACGCTGTGCTTGGATTTTCTCCAATTCTAACAAGGGCACAAATTATAAGTAGATACTAACATTAACTTATGAAACATGTTTCATTTTTTATGGCAGAAAATCTCCATGAGATTTTGAATTGTGGCAAAAGCCATGGAAGGATTTGCTTTAGTTAAACAGCAGAGGTCTTCATGAGTTTTTCTCATGAACCCACGACCAAGGTTTGTAAGTCAGTAAGTCCAACACCTCAGTGGGTCTGAATGATGCAGAGTGTCTCTGGTATCAGATGTTTTTTTTCAGGTGAGAAATCTCACCAGGGTTTTGTTCTGCTGAGCGAACTGGAGCTGAACTAATTTGAACTTTTCTTTTTGTCTGTCACCGAGCTGGTGCACAAAGTGGGAACAGGACTTTCAGTTATGTAGATACTGTTCATTTGTAGAAGGAACATGCAAGAGAACTATATTAATTTCTATGACTTTACATTCAGTGTGAGAGCATTACTATGATTATATTTGTTCTGTTCCACCGTAGCTGCTCATTAAATCAGCTAATTCATAGATAAACCATCATGCTGCTGCCAGCGTTTGTGTTCTCTCTCTGTTCAGGTCAGTTACACTTTGTGTGTGGTCTAATTACCTTTGGGATTTGTTTGAGTTTTCTTCAGTGCCCCTCAGAGAATGTTTGCAAGTAGGTCTTGTTGTGGTCCATTTCACACTGTTTCCACAATTTTGGACCTTTCAGCATTTGCACTCTTTTCGGATCTTTGTTTTTTTACTGTGTTCTATCTTTCATTTTGTTTTATTTCTCTTTTAGTCATTTTCTTTCTTCTTTTTTTGGTTGAAACACGCAATAAAATGTTTATATGCACTAAGAAGTGGGGGTGGCATGGAGAGATGGCACTGGGGCGCTTGCTTCTGTGACCTCCTGACCTTTAGGTGGCAGGTGAATGGGATCTAAAGACAGAGTCAGAGTTGAGTCAGAAACATGGACAACCAAGCAGTAACCAAGCAGGTAAGTAATACGTCAGGCTTCTGCTTCTCAGCAGGTTGAGGAATAGGGTGAAAGAAAACCAGTAAGCAACCAGTAAGTCAGTAGCATGTGAGTGGAGGAGTAAATATTAAATATTCAACATCCAGCCTTGGATGTTGAACACAAAAGGTAATTAAAGCCAGAAACAGGCAGTGGGGGAAGACAAGATGGCAGCCTATTGAGTTGCCGCAACTGCCGCATAGTCATTGAGGTGGCGAGTGATGATAGAGATAGCCGCAATCCAGAAAATAATCCTCTTCCTACACAGCATAGTCAGTCAAATTCCATCTCTCGATTTGAATCCAGAGAGATCCAAGTCTAATCTAAAAGACAGAGTCCTAAACAGAAAAAGGTCCTGGCCCAGAGCCAGAAAGAGGCAGTCAGAGCCAGAGGGACAGAGGCAGAATCAGAAGTCCAGGGACAGAGCAGATAATTAGAATCACACGTAGGCAGACTAGGATACAGCAGTGGCAGGTCAAAAGCTTAGAATAGCCAGCAGAATCTTCAGGCAAATAAGCAGGCTGGAAAGTTGGTACTGGTGGCAAAGAGTCAGAGTAATTGATTAGTGTCAAAAGCAAATTTTTTTTTTTTCATTTGTGCTCAATTTGTGTTTTGTTTTTTCTTTTAATCATTGTCTACATGTGTCTCTTACATTTTTTGTCTCCTTATGTTTGTTTAGTTTGTATCTTTTTCCATTCTTTTTTGGACTAACCAACATTTAATTACTAACTTAGTTTGTGCCACATGTACATTTTCTTCCTCCTGACAATGGCATAGATGTGAAGTCATAGTGATGTTGACCTTTGACCAACACAACCTAATTAGTTCATCCTTGTCTTCAAGAAATTTTCTCAAGGCATTGCTAAGATACCATGTTGACAAAATGGACGGACAGCCTCAAAACATGATGCCTGTAACTGCAGCTAAGATGTCATACAAACCTACTTGCCATCATGTATTAGAGCAGAAAGATCTAAATGAAAGCATCCCTTTCTAATTAATGACTTCAATTACATTTAATAAATCAGGCTTGTTTTATGCTCTGCATGTGAAAAAAAAAGCTAGGCATGAATACTCCATCAGGCCTATTTGTACTATAACAATGCTGCCAAAATGACAGCATCAATTTTCACCTCTGAAAAATGGGGGAACGCTGCATGTTCACACAAACAATCAAAACCCAATCAGTTGAATTTCCAGTGCAGCAAATTAAGCGTGGATGGGAAATTATACCATTGTCATGCAGAATATGCCAGTAATGACTTAAATTGAGTAGGGAAACAGAAATCAGCAACAAAAGGCCTTTAGACAGTCAGTGTGGTTGATTAGGTGGGAGAGTATGTGCCCCGGCTCATCAGTGGAACATTATGAATAACTGAGCTCTGCACTTACACTCTAATAAATAGTCGAAATGGTTAAAAGGAACCAGGAAGTTATACGCACCTTCGTCATTATGATGTATGAACAAATGCTTTGTTTTCTTCTTTTGTGATATAATTCCATTGTCTGTTCCAATCTTGCCCTGCTGTCTGAGAGCTTTATATGAGCATTCTTGTTTTCACAGCTACCGTACATGCTCTGAGTCAATACGGGCTCAGCATGGGAATTGGAGCAGCAAAGACAAGCAAAGAGAAGGAAGTACCCCAATTAAAGCCCCATGATGAAAGGGGCAGAAAGTATGGAGAACTAAATCAGAGGCAGGCCGCGAGAATTAAAAAGGAGCAGGGACCAGGAAACAAAGTGGGACCGAACAGAGGAAGAGCAGAGGAAGTCATTCAGTAACAAATGTGGAGGAGAAAAGGAAATGAGAGTTGGGTTTTTATCAGCCACTGGGTCGGTCCAACCTTGAGTTTTGCCAGATTCTGCAGACAAACGCCATTATGCCAAGTGGATCATTACAGGGGAGGAAAAGTGACATGGTGACTCTGGAAGAGAACAGAAGGTCCCCTTAAAACGGTATCCAGATGTCGCCTTCATGTTTTATAGTTATTTTATCTTTAATGTTTCTTTTTTTTTTTTTCAGTTCAATTATTCAGTCAACCTCATTAACAGATATGACTGCAGTGCGTGTAATCTCTGCGCCAGACATTTGATCTGTTCAGACTCCGGGCATCAGGGGGCTTTAGTGGGCATTGTTTTTCCTCTTTCATGATGGCCGGCTCTTTAGATCAGCTGCTGCTGACCTCATTATTTTCTCACAGTGGGGGGGATTTGAGGCGAGCTTGTGTTGTCTGTTTTTCACTTTATTGCCTCACTTTTCTGTGGCGGAGGCCGACTTATTCAAAAGTTGAAACAGTTCGGTGCGTTCTGCATGCCTAGGAAGGCTGAGTTGTGGTTACGTAAGGCCCTTTTTTAACATTTCACTGTTGCATGATGCATCACACCAGGAGCAGCATTAATAAAGGAGGCTTAAAAATGTCACAGGCCTTTAATGTCGTAAGTTATTATTTTATCTCTTTTGTTTATTTATTTATTATACAGTGTTACAGCACTGCAGTCTCTACTGTCAGCTCATGATCAAAAGTATAACGCTTATGTAATTGCTACAGTGCACCGTGGATATAAAAAGCAACAAATAAATCAGTGGTGCACCCATTTGCTTCAAATCTCAATCTCTCTCTCTCACTTTTGCACACAGACTTCTAGGTTAGCCCCAATATGATGAAGGGGACATATACACTGCCCAGCCAAAAAAAAAAAAAAAAGCAAACTAATAATTCCTGAACCACCTTTTCTTTTGATGACAGCATGTAATTGCTGTGTATTTCAATAAGTTACTGATGCATTTCCACCCAGAGTTGCATTAATGTTTGTTGTACTGACAATGGGATCTAGAGATCTAGGGATCTAAAGGTCTGGAACCTGTGGAGGCCAGACCATGTGTGGAATGTCATCTTGTGCTCCCTGAACCACTCTTTCTCAATGTGATCCCGATGTATCCTGGCATTGTCATCTGCCCATGCCTGTATCCCCAGTTATTGGTTCACAATAATGTCTTCTCTATGCAACAACACGTGACATCTGCAAGACAGTGCAAACAATGCTTGTGCCATGTGTCCCAATGTTGTGCAAGATGTATTAGAAAAATGTGTGAACATGCCTTGAGCATGATTTATACTTTTGCATTAAATCTATAGCGCAGGGTCCATGAGTGGGTATGTATGTAAACACACACACCCAGTATGTAAACATACATACCCACTCATGCTTTACCCTGAGATTAACCTCTCTAAAATTGTAATATTTCAGTGACCCAGACTACTGTGATTTCCTTCTCTTCTTTCCACTCACCCTAACCTGTCAAGGTTAGGGTGAGTGGTTCTGCTGGAGGTTTTATACTCCATTCTTCTCTATTAGCGCAACCTGATCAGCTCAGTTCCACCACTGTTTGTAGTAGACTCAAAACACTCACCCCAATAGCAAAAAGACAGTGCCACAGGAACCATATCACCCAACTAGAGGATTGATAATATAATTTATGAGCAACGCAGACAAACCAGGACACGAGTATAAATCCTCACAACAGCACAGGCCATTTGTGTAGGCTCTGTATACAATCAACACAGAAGCATAATTCAAGCTTTACTTGACCTCTTCATAGCAATCTACAATTACTTCTAAGAAAAATTGGTATTTATTGTTTAGTTGTTGGCGCTCACAACAGTTAAGCTCAGCCAGGGATATTTCACCTTTTTCCCTGCTGACTCTAAAAGATGACAAAAATAGATGGCAGCTGTGAACATAGAGAACTGGAAGCCAATTGAGTACAATCTGTTTTGTTTGCTAGGCTGTGGGGTTTAAGCAACAGTTGATCATGATGGCAGCAAACCACAGTCCTCAGAATAACAGCCATGAAAAGTTCACTCAAGAGCCTATTGAGTGAAAATTGCCAAAAGTGCCACATGTCTACTGCACTTCAGGCAGTGATACATCCAATATGGCAATCAAAACAACATGTGACTGGATAATGTTAGCGACAAAATAATATATCTCCAACTGATTCATGCACAGTAAATCAGCAGAAAAACCCACAAAGGTCATTGAAATAATGTGAAACTAAAAAAGGAAAAATAAATACAAATACTAAAAATGAACTCATGACAATCAGACGTTGTTTTTGAGTTGTGTTTAATGGAAACAAAAATTATGGTAACCTTAACTTAATATTTTGTTGCAAAACCACAACCATTACTGCAATCGAGCCATTATTTCTGCACCTGTGGACAGGCATTTTGGTCCACTTCTCATGGGCAAACTGTTTCAACTGTCTCAGGTTTGAAGGGCACCTTCTCCAGACTGCATGTTTCAGCTCTTTCCAATGTGATTTAGTTCAGTGCTCACAGAAGGCCACTTCAGAATAGTCCAGTAATTTGTTCTTAGTCATTCTTTGGTGTTTTTAGATGTATCAATTCCTTAAAAGTCTTGAGATTTTATTGTACCTTGCATAGACTCAAGACACCCTGTGGCAGATTCAGCAAATAAGCCCCAGAACATAACGGAGCCTCCTCCATGTTTCACAATAGGTGTACTTTTCTTTTAATGCTAATTATTTTCATCTGTAAACATAGAACTGCCAATATGTTCCAGTTTTGTCTCATCCATCCAATTGATATTCTCCTATAAGCTTTGTGACTTAATATGCACTTTCTCACACGGATGTACCTCTACCTTGGAGTTAACCTCTAATCTCTTTAGAAGATGTTCTGGGCTCTTTAGTTATCATTTCTATTATCTGTCTCTTCAGTTTGACGTAAATTTTCCTCTTGTGGTTACGTCCAGGGAGGTTTGCTACAGTCATTTGGGCCTTAAACCTCTGAATAATGTATGATACTGCAGTCACAGGAACATCAAGCTGCTTGGAGATGGTCTCATAGCCTTTACCATGAACACGTTTGTCTATAATTTTCTTTCTAATTTCCTGAGACAACTCTGTTTATAGCTTTCTGTGATCCATGTTCAGTGTGATACACACCGTGATACCAAACAGCACAGTGACCACTTATCACCATATAAATAGACAGTCTGACTTTTTTACGTTTTATTTTTAAGTTTGAAGACAGTTGTGATGCTATTTATTAATTTAGTCAGTTTTACATTATTTCTGTAATCTTTGTGTATTCTTTTTTTAATGTAAGGGTACCAACAAGGTTTTTCACATCTGTATTACCGTATACATTAGATTGTTCAAGTTTTAACAAATCAATGTGACAACAAACAGCTATATGATATTCATTATTGATTGTGTACTTGTTCTTTGCACAGTTCATTGTCACTGTTAATTGTACAATGACTTAGACAACACAGTGGTAGTATCTTTCTTGGCGCTTTTCAATCTTCCTCTGTCTCTAAAATGAATTGGCTTTATTTGTACTGTACAAGGAACTAAACCTAACGTGAGCATGCATTTAAAAAACAATGTCATGAATACTTTTATTAAAGTCAAAGACAAAACCAAAAAATATTTAGTGTGACTGCCCTTTTTCTTTTAAAACTGCACCAACCTCTCTGTGTTAGACAATTGGTAGAAGTACTTGTCACATAAACTGTTCCAAGTATCTTGGAGAACTGGCTTTAGTCTTTTGTGTCTTTTATCTCTCTAGAGCCACTGTCATAAAGGCAATAATTGTGGAATTGTGGATGACCAACTGGCTAGAAAATAACTGTCTATACCAGGGGATGATATTAGTAGTCATCATTCAAGAAAGGAAACACATAAAGACCCTGAACTGCAGATGTAAACAAAGCAGCACTTGGCAATGTTTGGAGTTAATTTCTCATTTTTTTGCCATGATTGAACAGCCAATCATATTCATTTAGAATGTACCCTTGTATGTCCTTAACTTGTAGTTTATTGCTCCTGTATTTGTGCTTCTTCATCTCTAGCTAGAAGCTCTCTGCAGTTATCCCCGGGCTCTGAGCTGAATGTTTTTTATGCAGTTATTGGTCCTATCAACCTGCCCATTGTTTTGTCTGCTGGTTCTTCTTCTTCTTGTCTGTCTCTACTTTTCACTCCCCCCAACCAGTCAAGGCAGATGGCCACCCACCCTGAGACTGGTTCTGCTGGGAATTTATTCCGATATAAGAAGTTTTTCTTCTCCACTGTGTCTTAGTACTGCTCAAGTGGGATTGTGGGGTTTTCATTATAATTCTATAGAGTTGTATTGTTATATACAGGGGCAATCTGACTATTATGATTCATACACATTTACTGTTCATGTAAACTTCCATCGTTACTTTGGTTGTGTAAAGCTGCTTTGTGACAATGTCAATTGTAAAAAATGCTATACAAATAAAATTGAATTGAATAGAATTGAAATATTCTGTAAGGTCTTATATTGAATAGAAGTGAAAACGTCTTAAAAATAAACAAGTCTGCTGCCAATTCAACGTGCTAAATTGAATGAAAAGCCACTAACTGCAATCTGACTAGTGCAAACAGACAAATCATAAACACTAACCAGCTTGATGCTCACAGATTATGCAACATTATCATTGGTAATGAATTTATCCATGAAAGTTTACACTTGATCGAGTCTTGTTTGGATTCTACCTTGTTTGGTGTTGCCTTTTTGTCAGCTTGTTCTATGGAGCTCACCACAGCAAATCATGGTTGACACCCTGATTTACACCATATGCCCTTCCTGATGCCCTCTCCAATTTAACCAGCACCAAGAGCAAGTCAAGTCACAAATCCTCGACCCCAGAGTCGATGTTCGATCACTCTTCCAACTGAGCCATGTCTACCCTAGTATTATTCTATAAATTATGGCTGCAATGGTAGTACGTACGGCATGGGGTCAAAGTACATACCCCATTACCAGTTGAGACGTTATGTAAAATGCACATTAAAAGACAGTTTTTGCTGACATCAAATTCAAAATGAGAATATAATAATCAGAAAATAATCCATCACAAACAATGTCTAAACTCTTACAATGAGGATTGTATGAAACTATAAGCATCTGAGTCTAGTTGAGTTTAGTAGACAGGTTTCTAGTACAGTCTTGCAGCAGTTCAACACAGCATTGGTAAGCCCTGAAGGGAAAACTTGTTGGTCACTTAACAACTGAGTCACATACACTGAACTGCCAGTTTATGTAATACACCAAGCCAAGTAAGTCAGTCTAATACAACAAAGCTGCACCACTTATGTTCAGGTTTTGAGGGGTGTTTTCAGTCTTAGTGTTAAAAGTAGTTTGAGGTATTGTTGAAATATTTTGCATTATACTAACAAATCTTGTTCAGATGAGTTAGATAAATGAGGCTGGGGGCTGTGAATAACTATTTAAGGCAATACTTTTTCCTACCTACTTCTTAATGCTACGTAAAGGATGGGTATCTCAGCTGAACCTGACAGCATCCATCGGTTCGGACTTGAAATGCAATATGTTTGTCTGGCTGTGCAGCCACACGCTCAGGTCCAGTTTGGACAGAAATATGCAGCCCAGCCCCTCTGTTTTGATGTTCTGATGCTCATTTGAACGCCACCACTCAATTTGAGAAAGGGAACCGTGAGTGCTATAACGTTAGAACATGTTTGATTAAATAAAAAAAAGAAAGAGAGAGAATGAATCCTTGGGTTAAGATACATACATAAGCTTGTCCTTCCTACAAGGTGGCAGCACTTGACATGTCTCACTCGTAACTGTGGAGATGCAGGATTTGGCCAGGGAGTCTTGCCATATGTCTCTGCCAGCATGAGGCCTCTATACTGGCGACGTGAGAGCTGCTTTACCTGCTGCCAGTCCCGGAGTTCACACACACTGAACATGCTCACAGTCATGTGCACTGATTGATTAGTAAGACTGAAGGTGACCTGAAAAACAAAGATGTTCTCTTCTTTTCTTTTTTCTTGTCACCACAACTGACCCATTAAAAGTGTGACTAAAATAAAGCTATTTTTATGAGCATTTATAGATATTATCACCATACAAGACAGGTCAAAGTTGTGATGTAGGGAAAATCATCACTGACAAAAAATTCCTTGCCGGAAGTAAAGTTGTCACAGTGGGTGTCAAGTTGATAGAGATTTTATTTTTAAATGACACCATGAAAAAAGCTGATGTCTGGCAGGTCCTCAGTGCTTGATAAAAGCACTGTGATTTCTTTTAATGAGCTGATATCCCTGAGGACATGAAACTGAATTCCTTACCACAGTTTGGCTGAAAACATCTAAAAAGTCTCTGCTGTCAAAGTGAGACTGCTGCCAAGAAGGAACCATCCTGTCGATATTAGTCTAATTTCATAAAAATGCTAATTTCTATAATGATTAGTCGACCTTTTTGTATTCTGCTCATTTGTTAATACCTGCTGAAATTGCTCCCTTGCATCACTGGTTTATGGATTTTCATGATTCACTTCTATGAATATTGGGAATAACTAGTTCTTTGATGGTGTTTAAAGACAGAGATGGAAATGAACGTAGTGGCAGACTGCTTTGCTTTGAAAGCAGCGTCAAATCCCAGAAGTTTCAGCTCTAACTGATGTGAACTCTGTTCTGAACTTTCCAAACGTTTGAATTACAGCACATTTTACTGACATTTATTTTTCTTGGGATGGTCATTGGCTACTTGTTGTACATTGACTAGACCACTAACACTAAAGAACAAAAGCAGGTGTTCTCACTGACTGACAAACTACCTAAAAGTAACAGCATGCGTAAACAGGGTCTAACATAGCATCTTTAGAGTGGATTACAGTTTCAGTAGGTTCTGTGTGATGAATGGATGTGCAGTATTACTCTGTTGTGGTTCCATAAAAGATAGCAAACAAGGGTAAAGTATTTTCTCTATTGCCATATTGACCGCCCCATTACGTCAGCTACAAGTTTAAAGAGGCTTCTTAACAGTGTTGTCCATAAGAAATGAATAAAAACTATCATTAAACAGCATACACTATATTTACCAGCAGTTGAATAGGCAGGAGTACAGAGCTGAAGTGAAGTGCAGAGAAAAATGGAGAGATTATAAGCCTTCATCAAATTATCTGTGCTGAGAATAGAACAGAGAACATACTGTGTCAGGACACGGTTAAACGAACTCAGTCCCCACTCACGTGTAACTGGAGGGTTTCCAGCTGGTAGTTTGTCCTGTTTTTTTGTTTTGTCAGATTTCTTGGGTCTGAACTTCAGGCATTTTCCCATAATGTGCACTGAGATTATTCCTTCAGTTTGTTAACTCACAGTGTGTCCCAAAAGGGGAAGAAGAGACGCCCTATAGCCTATGTGGCATTGCCTGTCCAGTGGCATTATGCAATAAAAATCACATTTCTATACAAGTGAAGCTTAATATTTGTATAAGTAAGATTTTCCCATTATTTTGTGAAGCCACACAGTTAATGGAAACAGAAAATATGAGGAACAAAATCTCTCCTACAGTTATTTCTAGTGAAAAGCTACAAGTCTGTTGTTTGTGAGACCACAAAAAACAATGATGGCATGACGTACTGTACTGAACATACAAAATAAACACAGAAAAGCCTCATTTAAATTTCCTGTGACCACTTCAAGCTAATTTTAAACAATGTCTTCAACAGGACATTTTGTATGTGTTCAAATAGTTTCTGACTATTTATTTGGACGTAGACACATGTACATAGCAGGGTTGACATGTCAAACTAAATCAATTTAACGCTAATACATGCTGGTTTCAGTATGAATCACCCAATAAGTGCATGTCGATGGCCTTAAGGTACAATGAATGTGCCTTAGTCATTAGATTGCAAGAATAAGCTGTAAATGACGTTTTAAAGCATGTTCGATCTGAGGATATGCTCGAATGACCCACAGAAGTACTGAATGACTTTTTCTTTTGTTCTTTGTTTTAGAATTAATAATACTGAGCCAGACAACACACATTCCCACACTCTGCACTAACGGACAAATACTAAAGTAGATAAATAATCAGTCTTTTTGACTTTTATTGGCGTGTGCTGTAAGCTCAGATCAATAAATGATCGAGGAACGTAATCAATGTGCAAGATGCATTTGCATTTGGGTGCATTAGCCCAGATTCTGGGAGGAAGGCAGACTAGATGACCTTTGACGCAGACACTAGACTGGACTGTGATCAGAGTGAAATTTTCTATTGGCTACTACTACTACTACTGATAGAGTACCAACACATTTTTCTATTACACCGAAGTACAATAAACCACTCACTGTTCCTTGCAATGCAGTAAACATGGCGCTCTGTGTATAAAGGCAGGATGTTACAGGAAGAGTTACAGCCTATCTCTGTGGATGTGTCATTGACCTTGGCCACAACACCTCCAGTATCAAGTGCCAAAACAGCCACTGTCCCGGACCCAGCTACAACCACAATGACCTCACATCTCACACCTTTGGTCCACAGAATAATATCTACATGCTAGCACCTAGTTTTTCACTTGACATTTGCTTTAGTCTGTGCATTTCTGATTTGACAATGACCCCACTGCATAGGCACTGCTACACTCAGGTCATCTGCTTCATTTTCTGTTTATCTTATTAAGCATGTATATTTCTGAGAGACCAGTGGAACATTTTTGAAATCTGCCAAAAAATGGACAATCACGGTATCCTATTAATTATTAATGCTGCATTGTAATTGTAATGAATAACAAAAAGACATCCCTTATAAGAAAGAGCATTTCACTGACTCAGCATTTCAATGGTTCACAATAATGTCATGGGGACATGATCTTTTCCTTGTATTTAACTTGTACAAGTCTAACTGTAGTTTAATTCATAACATGGTCAAAGGTTTTGGCAGTGACACAAATTTAGTGTTATGCAAACTTTGCATAACTTTAACCCCAGATCCAGACGGACAAATCCTGACTGATCTACGGGTGGCAGTAAGCTCAGTTGGTAGAGCAGTCGTCTCTAAACCCTAGGGCTTCTGTTTCAATTCTAGGTTCCTCCTGGATATATGTCGAGGTGTCCTTGGACAAGACACCGCCAATTACTGCAGTTGTTCAAGCAACAATTTCCCCAAGGGGCTCAACAAAGTATGTCATCATTATGTTGATCCAGTCTCTCCTGATCACTCCTCTTATCTGGTTTCAACTTGTGGGTTTCTGTCCCTGCTTAAACCTTTGGCCATGACTTTACTTGTCTTCTGTCACTGCTGTACTGTCCTGCAAAACATATTACCAACACATTCTCATCTCATAGAATGAGATAATGACACTTCTCACAATGTCAAAATCTGATGCTTTGTCAAAAAAAGTCGTATTTTTAAGTCAGTCAGGGGTTTAATTGGCCTCCTTGATGACAGGCCATTATACCAACTCAACACGTTCATCAGTGTAGTGTGATCACTTACAGTTATTTAGCATTATAGCTGGAGTGAAAACTCATCTGCTCTTTTACCTATAATTTTTATTTGTCTATTCATTTGACAGATTTTTTTAATGAAACTTTTACATGAATAAAAAGTCAAATGTAACAGTAAGTAAAAGTTCTGTTTCTTTTACTTGCTTTTATGTTCTAGTTATCTCCATAAGTACATTTATTATACAGTTGGGAATGAGGCAGAAAAGCAAGTGACTCTGGGTTCCCAAAGACAAATGAGCCAATCATCATCAAGCATCTGCGCCGAGTTGATGTGACCGTTTCAACTTTCATAAGACTGGTCAGAGCTCTGAGGGCCCGCACAGGTGTTTACAGGACCAGTCGCATGAAACTAGCTCAAAGAAGTTAAAATGCAAAATTCCAGTGCCAGACGGTCATGGATGTCTCTGTGTAGAAAAACTATAAATAGATACCATGAAGGTAGAACTGCATTAGTGGGCGTATGTGAAAATATTGTATTAGGTGAGATACTGGACAAAGTGTGAGATGAGTACTGAGACTAGTACCATGTACAGCATGACCAGGGGTAACTATAAACAGAAGGCAATAGCTCTGCTAGGACCGTGAGAAACAGTGAGAAATTATAGGCGAAGAAAGAAAGCAGGCTGCCTTAATCTGAGCCGAGTTGATAAAGAGAGACAAGTTAAAGAAACAGGCTGTGTGTTGGAGAGTAAACAGAAGAAAATGAGACTATATTGGCAAAGTGCACCTTTGACTTTCTTACTGCAAAGATCACAGCTGATCACAGAAAAGCACCGAACTCAACACAAACACAAATTGTACAAACACAATGTCTGAGCCTCAGTGAGGCTGGATTCCATTTAATTTCACAGAAAGCAAAACAAAACACAAGGCTGAAAATAGAAAAAAAAAAAAGGCACTGCTCTGACTTTCCCATCACAAGAAAATAGGCAGTACAGAGAGACTAACAGAGCCGTGCACAGAAATGAGAGAGAAAGGGATTAATGACATGCAAAACCAAAAGAGGAAATGTGGAGGGAGAACAAAGTCAATCCTCTCTACCTAACTGTTTGGCTCTTAGCTATCATTTATCGATCTAGGTATACACACCTGTCAATACTGCTCAAAAGCAGAATTGATCATTCATCTATATTGCCAGTGATCAATCAGTACAGGACTGCATGTGTGCCAGAGCATGCTAGTGTGTGTGTGTGTGTGTGTGTGTGTGTGATTGATCACTGTGTGTTAAATTCCAGTCTCTCTGGAGCTTTCTAATGGCAGGCTAAATAACTCCTGTTATAACAGCTGCTGCTGAAAAGGAGAGAGCACAAGCTCTTGGTTCGACATGAAGTGGTCTGTGATGGGAAGCCGTACTGGAGTCAGGTATATAACAAATGGAGGTGTGTTTATGTTGATGTGCACAGTGAGCAGAGAGAAATACTACTGTGGTTAACAGACGGACAGCCACTGGCAAAACAAAGAAGGAAAAAACTACTGTCATATAATATATAATATCTTAATTAACTGTAAGCATAGTGCTTCCAGAGCTTTAGAGCTGAACAAGAGTGTTTCACACTGCTCTGAACTGGTAGTGGTGATCGAAACTTAACAGAATATTATCAGGACATGTCAGAGTGCCCGTGCTGATCCCTTTTCCACTGCTGAAGCCCCCTACGACAGATGCCCAATAAATCAAGTTTTCTTTGAGGTCAAGGGGCATGTTCTTTGTTTACATGGGGAAGAGATGGCACCAGGATGTACTGTAGGAGTGTGATCGATGGAGGCCCCACCTCACAACTTACAGCTATTCAAAGATTTTACTTCTACCTCTTATCCAAAAGGCTTTTTCAATTATAATTGATTTATTCGGAGTGGAGTTGTTGATATGCTGCTAGGGTCAGAACTCAAATCAGAAAGAATTAGAATTATTTACTTGTATTGTATGTAGTTAGCTTGGCATGTGAGACAAATCAAACCAATTATACTGAGTGGGAAAGATTCCCACTGGTTGAGAGTGCTGGGGAACAACCTGAGCAGCGCCAGTTTCAGCACCATGAATAGCGGCTGGGCCAGTTACATGCATTTGTGAGCTGTTGTGGTTTCCCCAGTCAAAGCATTGGCCAGGTAAACCACTTCAAGTAAAACACTATAGTGTTGCTTACTGCTTGTTTTCAAAAGGATAAAAATGTCCAAGTCAAAGACTGGAGGCAGAGACAGAGAGTTATATATATACTGTATAAATACAGTATATACATCACACTAACTACAGCTAATTTGTGCTCTGATCAACATTGTCTCACCACCACTTCCCAAGTGGGGATAAGAAACGCCATACTCATTTCTACAGTGAGCCAGCAGGTAGTAAACAAAGAGCAGTCTAGTGGCACTTGGCACAAAGCCCTAAGTTTCAAATGACATGTCATGTTTCTATTACTCAGACCCATTCACTGATGTGGATACTAAAACACTGGTGCAGTAATAGAGTTATAGGCGTTAAAAAAGGACGGTGTTGCAATGTTATTTACTGGCTAAAAAAATAGATGCCATAAATATGTTTTTTAACGTTGTTGTCACAGACATAAGACACAGCTGTATTTGGCATGAGCCAGCAAAGAAGAAGTAAGAGAGTCAGCACTACTGTTGCTGCGTAAATCTCAACACCATCGGGATTATTTCCAAGTTTCTTTTCCACATTTTTTTAGATCTTTTTTATTTATGGGTTTTATTTAATTTACTTTGTGCTGGTATCAAAGTCAACATGTTGTCTAAATGAGCACCATTTACTCCTTTACTCCTAATTTAATCTATATAATGCATCAGGTACCATTGTGTCTGCCTCTGTGTGAAAAATAATCCATATTCAATTAATTAAGCACATAAATAGCGTAATGTAAAATGAAACATGACAAAGTCTACAGTCACTCTGGTGCCTCTGTGAAGTTGTACTTTTTACCACTGCGGTCCTCTGAGCTCATGGCTAATACATCTTAGTTTAGCTTATTAGCAATGAAAAATAGTGAATATGAACTACAGTTGAACCTCATAGCTGAGGATCAAAGAGATCTCTGCACATACATATACTGCGCAGGGTGAACATAAACGTCTGCACAGAAATTCATGGCGATCCATTTGACGAAGATCTGATAATTAGCAAATTCCACCATGTGTATAAATGTTGTATTCATGTTGCAAGTATTGTAGCATGCGTCCTTATATATATATATATAACATGATTGTTTTTTTCTTTCCTTGAACTTAACTCTGCACATACAAGGCAACATCTCTATCCTTATCACCGTGAGGTCAAACAACCCATAAACCAGAAACCAGTTCGGGCACACGCTATCAATATGGTCCCCTGGTTTCAATCTAGCGTAATCCTCTCTCGTGTGGTCCAGCACGCCCTTTCACACACTGGATGAGAACTATTGGAAAAGGTTAATTGGGATCAGGTTTGCATCCATGCCCAGCTGGTCCACTCTTGGCTCTGTCTGGCTGCCTCGAGCCCACCCAGTTGTCGCACACAGGATGCCCCGATACCACCTGCTCAGTGGTCCTGTAACTAGTGCAGACACTTAATTGCCAAATAGCCCAAACATACTGTGAGGTGGCTCCATAGGTATGATCATGGTTACAATTAAGTATATACATGACTGTTTTAGGGGTGTAGTCACATATAATTAACCAGTATCAGAAGTAAAACTTGTCATCCAACAGTCATATATGGGCTGTGGACAAATTCTTCAACATGACCACTTGGTTGATACAGAGTACTTTAGCAGCTGGTTGCCAAATATACAGGATATTTTACCACAGTTTTTAAGCATTTAAGTTGACACTGACAATTAACTCGCTTTAGTCCAGAAGTAATACTGCACGTGTACCACAACATTGAGTTTTCTTTCATTGCTCCTCAAAATCCTACGATAATGTTTGCGTCACGTGGTGTGTTTGGACCAAGAAACGCTCTTCTCATCTCTACTCTTCTATTTAGATTCCTCTTTATGTTCACCCTGACTGCACTGACAGAACAGGCAGTCAGTACCAGTGACCCTTTGGAGGTCACCACTATTATGTGTTCTGTTTTGATGCGTTTATGCCTGAATGGACTCCAGACACTCAGCTATAAATTGTACCACCACAAGAGCAGGTGATTTTTGTCCATCTTTATATCACTCTGACTGGTAGTACGAGAAATACTACAACACTACTGGGGTGTTGAACTTGAGATGAATGAAAAATAAATCAAAACAACATTGGCAAGAAAACAAGCTGTGGAAATGGTGGCCAGCTGCTCTCAATTCACAACTCAGGACCTAGGAGAAGCCCTGAGGCTTTATACTTCTGGCTTTCCAGTTAGCTGGCTTGCTGAATCAAACATTTTACATGCCTCTGTGCACCCTTCATACACACCAGAATGTGTACTGCTACCACTAAACGTGTACATTTACTTTCAGTATTTCTGTTTTTTGATGTCTTACATCTCAGTTTATAATGGATATTAGTTGTTCCCTATTTATTAGCTATTTTACCTCAGACTTGTGGGTCGAAGATCCTGCAAGCTTTCTATAGAGGGAGCATCAAGACGATTCTGACGGGATTGAGCCTTTTCCACACACAGTCAGCTGATACACCTGACTGTCTTTAACCAAAAGGTTTTCCAGAGAGTTGTATCAGATGATGTGAGTGTCACTTCATCCAGGATCCACACCACCAACGGTGTGCAGAGAAAGCATGTAGAATCATCAGAGACCCCAGCCACCAAAACCATGAACTGTTCCAGCGGCTACAGTCTGGAAATCCACAGGGATAGGATAGGATTTCTTAATCTACACTTCCAACACTTATCACCAACCTGTCTGAACTTGGAAACCAGTCATACACGTATAACCCATTTCATTTTCCATCTTCATTTCTCTTTATTACTTCTATTCATCATGCTTACCTTTATTTCTTCCATGTGAACTAAAAATCATTTATATGTACTGTATATAGTTTTTTGTTGTTGTTTATTTGTCTGACTGGGTATTAATCTTCTGTGTTTAACCACTGACTTCTGTCATGGTTATGAAGTACCACATAAGCAGCAAGCTGCATTGCAATGTCAATCATGTCTAGCATAACATTTTCCATTAGCTGACCCCTGACCCCTGTTGAAAGAACATTACAAGAACATTATTGTTCCCTTCATGCACCTTAATTCAAAATCTATTATGGATTATGAGGAATAACCAAATTACCTTGCATTAAAGTTTATTTAAGGGAAAAGTCCCAGTTATTTAACATAAACGTAAATGCTAACTGTACCCTTTGTTTTGAGCAGCACCATGACAGATGATGCATCATTCATGATGTGTACTTTCTCATATTAAGGTTAAGAGACCTTTGCATGATGTAAATTGCAGTGCCAAATTAATGTCTTCAGGAACACCTGCCACAGTCCAACACGTTCTCCCTCGAGTGAAGCTGTAGACTGCACGAGGTAGATCTCAGCAGCTGCCACATCCAATTACCATGATTAAACATGGTGATCAATGAGCATTGGAAAAGATCAACATTCAGGCAAAGTATGATGCAATACTTTAAATGCTCTGGCCGAAATAACACTGCAGATTTTTAAATATTGTTTTTGAATGGGTGTTTGTGTGGCTGCATGCATGTGTGTGTGCTCCATGTAAGTTATAGATGCCTTGAAGAAGTTTTGAAAGTGATTTTCAGAAAAAAAAAAAAAAAAGTTTTGCCATTTCTTTATGGTTCACAGACTAAAATAATAAATAAGGTGAATTTAGTCACAAGTACTGTTAAAATGTACAGAAACATCATGAAGGTTCATAGAAAATAACTCTTATCTCTTATATGTCTTGAAGGAAAATACTGGCACTTCCTTATCCAACCTGTACTATAATGCATGTTTGATTCCAATTAATAAAACTACTAATTGTACACTGCATGGCATTTAAAAAACGACTTATTGCTACTACTCATTACGAAAGCACCTATTTGTTGACACACTGTATGCCACCCAACATAGGGAAAGAATCTGTTATTTTATAAAACAAAACCAAAACCATGCCATTTTTGCTAAAACTCACTCACATGTCTCTTTTACTAAATCAAACTGTGTTGTTACAAATACATAAAAACATATCCAGCAGGGGTTATGGTGAAAAATTGCACATATAAATTCTTCTGTCAGGATCACTAACCAGAATAAGTATAATTGAAATCACCATCCATCAAAATCACCACCCTGCCTTGTTTTGTTGAGTTATGATCAAGTAAAACAAACTACAGGTGTGAAAGCACTGTATGAAACTTTAATTATATTCTTTTCATTAAAGAATTGCTAAAATGCAAACAGCTAAATAAATTACAGTAGAAACTCTTAATGAGCCAAGGCTGAAGGAGGTTCAAAACAAAGGTGTCAAAAATTCATTATCAGTAACAACTGAATCTGAAATCTCTTTCGGAAACTTGACATAAAAAGAAGATGCAGGGAGAGGATTTGATATGAAAAGTAGTTTCCTCTCCTACCAAAAGACTAATGGCTTATAAACAGCAAAGTACCGCAAAGTGTTGACGGGAGGACACAGCGGACAGGAACAGCAGGGAAATCTGAAGCCTGATATTCTCCACTTCCTTCACTAAATCATTCAGGCACTGCTCACATTTTTCAGGGCAGCAGACTTCTTTGTTATGGCTTCAGGGGAACAGATGACAGAAGCAATTACATTAAAGAGGAGTCCAGAAATGTGGGAGAACAAAACAAGATGATCTTGCATCCTTGACCTTTTTCGGTACTTTGAAAGATTATTAACCTCCAGATGTAGAGCTTTGGTTCACTGTTGTACTGTACAGGAGTTAATTTGGTAACACATAATCATGAATTAATGCACGTTATACTTTATGAGCTATCAAGACTCTACAAGAATGCAGATAGTCTCATACAGTGCATGTCTTAATGGAAGAACAATACATTAATTAATGCAACAACTCAAGTTTTTCAGTCAGCATGATGTATGGGTTATTAATGCTGTTTATGTCTTCATACATACAGTAATTCTGCAGTTAAAGGGACACTGTCCAATCACAGTGGTTCAGTGGTGTGTTCTGTAGAATTGCAGGAGTTATAATCATATTTTAAATGTATTACCTTTTCATATTTGTAGCTAATCAGATGAAATGTTACCATGGCTCTTATTTTCATTTCCTGTAGTTCTGCTAACTCATTACATTATACTCAATACACAATTAGATCCCAACTGATAATCTAAAGACTCCATATTGGGTGTCTAGAAGTGGACCAGACATCCCAGGTTGACTGGTTGGCAGTGGTTTACTTAAGCACTCGTCAGTATCAGTGACTGTCTAATAATATTAGGACAGACTGAAAGACGATTCATTTTTGTTTGCTGCCTACAGCTATTCGGAAGCGTCTTCCTCTGAGTTTATTAAATTGCGGCAGTAACTTCATTATTTTAAATTATTAACTATCTCTAACATGGAGACGGCTGTCACTGCAAATTAGATTCTGTATATTTCTACACTTGGGAAAGGTAAGATGTCACAGACACTTAACAGGTTATGGATGACTTAGGACTCCACTCAGGACTCAGCTCAGAGTCCTCCAACCTAACCAATCATATGTAAGTGTTTTGAGCCTACCCTCCCATGTGATAAACAGATTTGTTCGTTGAAAGAGCAACTCATTGGCCACCCTTTCATTCCAGGCAGCAAAATGAAGGTTGGCATAAACACTCAAAAGCACTGAATTACAACTGTGCAATCGTCACTGTTTGGTTTGGTTCAGGCACAACATCATATGAGTAAGGTTTAGACATTCAATAAATTTGGTTAGGTTTAGAAAAAGTCATGATTTCACTTCAAACAGCTGTTTTCTTAATGTTATGTGACACGTGTGATGTATGTATTGCTACTTCACATCATGTATGTAACATCCTCTCAGCGGGAAAGTCCTCTGCTTTGTTGCCGGAGAGTTCCACCCCAACCTCACCACTACAGAAGCTGGCGCATCTAAATACTACATGATCACGTCATGTTTACTACAGATGCCAGGCATCACCCAACTGTAATACTGTACATTTGCTTTCATCATTTTCTGCTGCAACCAGTCCAAGTCCCCATCAGAGCTGTGGGGACATGTTTAAAACTGTGTGTAAAAGTCTGATCTTTTTTTGTTTTTGTTGTTGTTGTTGTTGTTCTTGCTGAAGGGAATGTTCTGTCAGAAGGAATGCTCCAGCTAATAAGAACAGGAACCCAAAACAACATATGAAAGCAAAGAATAAGCCAAGATAAATGAAAAATCCCCTGCACGTCCCCCCTTCAAATTAGTTCCAAGCATTATTACCTACAGATAAACTCAGGCCCAGGCAATTTAAAATTAACAATAACAAAACATTAGATTATATTAGACATTTCCTGAAATGTCCAATTCTCCCTGCTTGTCTGTGTTATTTTGGTGCCAAGTCTAAAGGCAGACAGAGAAGGACAAACAGATGGGAGATGTTTTCACAGCAGAAATCCAGCTTTTCCCCTCATATCTGCTCACAACATGCCATGCCACACACCGATAGTCACCGATTCTGTGATCACACAGTGCAGCTGTTGTCATTAACGTCTGAATATCGTTTACTTTGTAAGACAGCATCAAATATAGAGACTAGAGAATTGATGAATGTGTCAGTTAGCAGCATGAGAACTGTCTTTTTTCACTTCACAGCCAGACACAGTGGGCAGGTAGACCACCTATAGGCCTGCTCCACATGTTCTACTGTGAGATATCGACATGTAAAGTTAATGATCACAAGCAAGTTGTTGTGTACTGTACATCATGTTTGTTGTTTCTGGTGAGCGTGATAGGATTTAATAGCAACAGTAAAATGTAGAGAACGATGACTGGTGAGCTGTGTGGTGTGTATCGCGATCTCTCAGCGGAGAGAAGGAGCTATGGTGTCAGCTTTCACAGAGACCACAGTTTGCAGAGAAGCTAATGGAGGTGGGACTTCCAGAAGAGCAGGAGGTGGGAGAAGAGGAGAAAGGAGCTGTCCAGCTACTGTGGAGAGTTGAGAAGGGGAATAGGCAGTTGAGTGAAGAGGGCGGTGTGTGTGTGTGTGTCGCACCAGACAGCAGATATACTGTAGACTCTAACATAAAGGGGACGTGACCAGACATCACCAGTTGGAGTGCTCTAGAGACCTAAATCAATTCTCCACAGTCCCATTTTCCAAAAAATCCAAACATCCAAAGCCAAGTCCAAATCCTCTTCAAAACACAATCCTCTTCAGAGAAACTCGTATCTTCAACTTCAAATCCCAATGTCCTAAACCCACAGAGTAACAAGAGCAGTAAACAGAGCAGTTTTAGTCTGACATGAAGGCAACAAGCTGTCAACAGGTGAAAGAAACTGGAAAAGTTAGTGAGTGTCGTGAGCAGGTGTCCCCAACAAGGAAGTGATTAGCAGATCGAACCACCACAATGTTTTATTTAAAGTGAGTTAAAGTACATGAGCATGTTTTCATGAGTTGAAGCCCTGTGTCATGGTGACACTTGAGAGAATCTTGACATTCTATGTCAGGAAACATGAGAAAAGGGGGGGGACACTTCAGATGGTCGGCTGCTGAAGTTCGCAGCCATTTTCCAAAGGACCTTAAGCCATATGACTGAAAACCAGCAGTTTAGCCAATCTAAACTAAGCTCTGTATCAAAAAGTTCAGTAACTGGCTCCAGCAATGTGAACTATACTTTCAGGTTCTGTGGAAATGGTTATATAAGGAGTCAGCGGGACAGCGTCTTGGAACGTGCACAGGCATTGTCTCATTGTTAGAGGATTTGGTATCTGGATCAATTTTTGGACAATGAGGGGTGACAATGCAGCATTTTAAAGCCAACTAAAGGGGACTTTCATTCCTCTGTCTTCCTTTTAGTTCTTTTAGCTCCATCTGTCCACTTAGAGTCCTTTTCTGTCTCTGCGCTCTAAAATATGTCTAATTGTATTTGCCGTACAAAAATACATCTAGAAATGTCTTGGTGACCTGCAGTCTGGTTTGATGCCATCGACTTTCAAAGCTGAGAAAATGATAACTAGTGACCGATGATGACCACACAGGATGACATTACATTTTTAGAGCAGTGTTATATAATATGGTGTTTTTTTTGTTTTGTTTTTGTTTTTACCTTTATGTCTCAGTCAGACGGTCCATTTGTCTGCATCAATGCTTTTTAAGTGTGGAACTCCCAATGGGAGGATGGAGTCCAACCATTGTGTTCCATTAGACTGGCTCACAGCGTAAATACAGAAAAACATGCAGTATGACTGTAAGATCTGCATTGACATCTCAGTTTTTGGCCTGTGCAGAACTCTGCTGGGGACCTGTACACTAAGAGTCTAGACTACATTTATGATTATAAGATATGATCTACCAAAACTTTGCACATGCTGGTTAGCTGCAACTGTCTCGTTAAGTTATTTGTTGGAATACAGTTGTATCACAAAACGGTAAAACAATAATATGATATTGTTATATAATATATTGTAAGTCATGTTCAGATCACACCTCGAGTTTTAGAGATCATACGTTTGTCAGTAAAACAAGAACAACAGACTGCTTCAGGATTCAGCTATCTCTTTCTGTAGTAATCCAAGGTAAAAAAAAAAAAATCCCTACTTTGTTACAAATCTAGGCCTGTTTTTCATTTCATGACTTGTTCTATAATGGAAAAATCACTACAGGAGGATGAGGATGAGAGAGGGGCAGTTGAGGTGAACTCACTGTGAGGATGTGTTTCCTCCACTTGACAGCCACTGAGAATCGTAGATCCTGACACCAAATCCACAATTATTATTCATAGGCTCACAAAACTGCACATGGAAGCAGCTCATGAGCATTGATTAAGAAAAAGAAAACTAACTTGCACACGCCACAGTCACTCATCCATCCAGCCATGGGTGCTCATCTGTGGTCCTTTTCCTTACAGTGTTCTTCTACCTTTTTCCTCGTTGTTGATGTAGCTTTTGGCTAATGATCCACCAGTAATTGGACCTTAAACCAGTTGAGTGCACCAGAGATGATTAAGTTGAGTTACTTTACAGTGGAACAATACTTACTAATCATTCTGTAAACTATTTTGAACTCATTTACATCATTTTTAACAGATTTGATTTTACATTGACATGATACACTCCAATTAAATGGAACATGATTTAAAGTATTCGCCTGCCCTGACAGTTCTCACCTTTAGTTTCTTTGACAAGACACTGTGCTGAATATCTCCCTTAGCTGAGCACTGTTTAAAGCTGACTGTGCTCACGACACTGCATCACTCCAGCTTCAGCAGGCATCTGAAAACTGTCAAGTCAGCAAACAACTCTGCTCACATAGACTAGAGTAAAGGTTGCTCCATCTCACCCTCTTCTACTGACTACTCCTGCTGCCTTTGAACTTTTTGCATGTTGGTCTCCTCCTTGTCACTTCCTACATCTCTTCCTTTACCCCCTCTTCCTCCTCTTTATTTCCTCTCTCCGTCCCTTCCTGACAAGCTGCCCATCAAACATGGTAACAGTGAAGTGAGGCCCAGCAACTTTATCTCCTCCTCCCCTCCTACTTCTATCTCTATCCAGCAGCTGCAGTTGAAGGGTCTCTCAGCCGTGTCTCTCCAGCACAACCGAATACCTCATTACTCGGATTGCATGGCCTAACGCTGGCATTCCCTCCAGTCTTACTCGCCTTCTCTTTTTTCTTCTACATCTATCTTTCCCTTCTCTCTCAGTTCAGCAGCTGTAACTTGTCAGGGCCAGCCACAGCTATCACTCTTCAGTGTCTCTCTAGTGCAGGGCATCCCTCTATCTGCCCTCTCTCATGCTCCAAGCTTCATTTTGCACACTCCACTTCTTTCTTCCTCCTGACTTTCTCCAGTGTTTCATCTCTCCATTTCCTAAACTCTCCATTTATTTTTCTAATTTCTCCTCTTCCCATATCGCCTTCTCTCTCCGTGTTATCTTGTTAGTATTTAGCACTATCTCAGCACACAAAGACTAGTCTTCTGAGGAATGAAAATGGATGAAAAGAGAGAGGTAGAGAGAGAAGTGAGAGAAGGAAAACGAGATAGAGAAAGAGAGAGATTCTTCCTGTTTGCTTGATTTCAGCCAAGCTAATTGGTTTATACTGCAGTCTTCCCGGTAGGGCCTGAGTGTGTGCAGGTATATGTGAGGCGTGTGTGTATGTGTGTGTGCGGTCAACCATGAGTGTGAAGACTGTGCATTTGGTTGGTGGGGCTGCTCAAAGCATGTGTACGTGAGAATAATGTGTCTGAGGGTCATTATTTCCATCTCAGTGCTGAATTCTCTCAACCTCCATTGTTTAAGAAGACAGCCTACACTTGCATGTGTGTCTTTGAGTGGGATGGTGTCCAATGAGACACAAGATAGAGCTTTACAAAAGAAAAATGAAGGAAGAAAGAATGAAAAAGGCAAAAATAATCAGAAGATGGCTTGATTGAGAGAGAAGTAAAAGGCTGTGAGTGGCTAAGTGCTGAAGTGCAGACATGTGACGGAGGCTGACAATAGCAAGTAGTAGACCAAATGACCAGAGTTCACAGAGGAAAAATATAGACAACAGGATCCACCGTTATGCCCATCATTCGGTTTCACTCCCTGGAAACCACACAAAGAAAATTGGCTTCATTATGCAATAAATGTATCATAAAACGAACAGACAAACAAACCAAAAAAGTCACAATGCTTCCTAAACAAAGACAGCTGGTTCATCGTTTGGGGATGAGAGACTTGGAACGTGGCGCCACCCTTTACTCCAAGTTGCTTTTTGACTGTCAAATCACAGATGCTCGCTTACAATCAATTCATATTGTTGCGCCAAAGGAGCTTCGAGCGTTCCAGAAAGACAGCTTGTTGGAAATGAAACAAACTATTTGGATTTCCTCTGGAACCATATGGATTTTTAAGTAAGACAAACACATCCGCAAAGACCATCAGCAGATGTTGCATTGAGGCAAAGCAATTGAAAAATGTAAACAGGGAAACTATGACTCCTAAAAATTATGTGCATACAAAATGTGTCTCCTGTTTCAGCAATTATTATTATTAATTATGAATGAGTCTTCCAGGTATATTCATTTGATCTAACATATGTATTAAAGGGAGATATTTTCTTACCTCAAATTGAGAAAAACACCCAACATTGTTGGCTCTTTTCAATGTGAAGAAGAAGCAGCAAACCTGAATACACTGTGGAAAGTTATTTATTAAGTCTATTGGGCACTTTGTGTTACGATTTTAGTATTATTTTTTAGTATTATTATATATTATTTTGGGGCAGACTTGATTTAAAAATGAGGCAGCATTTATCCATGTAATAATCTCCCCTTTCATCCAGCCGCACATCTCTGCTGATAAAGTGTCTGCAGCCTTTGTCCTGCACATGCTGCCTTAGAGTGCCTAAAGAGTCAATCAGAAACCTGGTTACATGAATACATGGCTCAGAAATGAGAATTCTCTGGAAGAAATCAGGTTTCCAAAATTTAATTTCCTCTATTATGGAAACAAGCTTTCTTGTTTATATGAAAGTTAGGAAATCAACTTACTTAAGAAAGGCAATTGTACGCTGGTTATTTTAGAGTATGGAAAATCACTGGCTGCTGATCTGGGGAGTCAAAACTTTGGCTGCACTGGTCTTTATGTATAACTTTGTTAAGATTACAGAAAAAAATCACATTCTTTATGAGAAATACTGACATTAAATTGAAAAAGTAGATTCACAACACATGGCTACTTGGGTATTTAACCAGAACCACCATTTTAACTATGTCTAAACCTAACTGAGACCTTCAACCCGGACCTTTAGTGTCAAAGTCCTGTCCAAGCAACTATCCAAAGTTTAAGCAGCACTGTCAGAAGATTTAATCCAGACAGCACAGTGGATCAGTGCCCTTCAGTAGTGACTTTTAACATTAATCTTTGTACAATTCCAACACCACATGCATTTTCATACATAGAAGCACCGGTGCTCAGCCTTGGTGGAACGGTCACTGGAAATTCTACACATGGGGAATCCTGACATATTTCACTTATCATCAGTTGTCAACTAGGGGATAAATCTAAAGATTAGAAAGGGGCCTCAAGTCATGGGGACGCAACAGTGAAGTTCTGATCTTCAAATACTGCTGGGAATATCTGCAATGCGAGATTTAAAGACCACAACAATTTCCCTCCAGGCACTCTTGAGTGAAGGTGCCTCATTATTCCAGTTATTGTATAGGTGCTGGCTAGCTTCCAGCAGCAGTACACAGTTTGTTTTTTCTTTTGTTTGTTATTTTTGGGGGGGGCGGGCGAGCTCTCAACATCTCAAAGTATTTATGAAACTTGAATCTGCTATTAAAAAATCATTTTCCATGCAGAGATAAAGTTTTAATGTCAAATGTTTAATAAGGTCCAAGGTGCAACACATAGGAAAGCAGTATGTTAAGAAATTGTGGGTTTAACTGCATGATGCAAATCATCTAGACTTATCCCCAGAAAGGCTGTTTTAATAAAGTCATGAAGCTCCACTAGCAGTAAATTAAAGTAAGAGAACAATGTTATGTTCATCAAAACTCTAGTGATGGGTTTTCCTGTCTTCCTTTAAAACAACATTCAGGGGAACAATTTGAAATTGAAATCAGTGTTACCAAGAAAAACCTGATTCATGCAGAGTGTGCATGCACACACACACACACACACTCATCAACACTCACATCTCTGCCACTACGAATGCGTAATTGACAGTGTCATAATTCATACCTGCCTCACATAACTCTGTGCCATCGTGTTAGTGCAGTGAGACCCATGCCCTTCAGGGTGTGTGCATGTTTGTGTGTGAATAAGAGGCAGTGTGAAAGAAATAGAGAGAGAAGAGAGAGAGATTAAGATGACAAATTTCATTGCACAAAGAAAAATAAAACAGATTTGATTGCATGTGAGCTGACAGTCGAGGCACAAATTGTGCCACCAAGGAAGTGACGCATGGAAATGTGTGTCAAACCGAATTACACGCGTTAGCATCACGTACTGTAGCAAAGGTGACTTTGAGGAAAATGTTTTGCACAACACAAGGGCACATGAATGACACGCAAGTGTGCAGGTGGATCACAGACAAAATCTGATTAGTTTCCCTCATACAAGATCAGGAAATAGTTTAAGGAAGCACATATTCATCATATTGCATAGTGCAGGTAGACTGCTAGTCTTTACATTTAGTCACTCGGCAGACAGGTTTATCTAAAGCAAAGTGAGGTACAAGGCACAGGCAGGGTGAGCATGAGGAGGTCTCGCCTAAGGACCCCCAGTGGAGGTAGGTCATAAATAGGCTTCACACCCTAGTCTTTTTTTGCAGGACTCTAGATCGAGAAGTGATTTTGAACAATATTTGCCAATGGCATCTATTTCAGTCGTTCTTTTTCAGTAGTTGTTTTCCATGGGAAGAGTCCCTACTTACCCACACAGTACAATTCAAACTTTGCTCTTTCTGGAGCCAGTGTTTACATACAAGCACATGCTCACACCACCCATCCATTCCCCACTGGATTCCATGCCCCGCCAGAGACCTCTAGCAGCTTCATGTGCTGCAGTGAGCTCCACCTGCTGAAAATCCCCAGTTCCTTTGCCATAGAGCTGAGTGTTTCTCTAACCCCTCTGGGGAGATGGTTGAACATAAACAAGACAAGGAAGCGGAATAAGGTTAAGCAGATAATCGTGGGTGTACAACTGAAGCTTTACTTTGAAAATGCTGAGAGTGGTTAAGAGGTGTAGATTGTCTTGGGGATTAGTAAATGTTCCCAGAGAATAAAAGACATAAACTAATTAGTAATATTTCACTCCGAGTGCAGCTATGTCATCCTTTATTTACTTGTTTTTTGTCCTGCATTATATGTTATGTTTCTTGTGATGAAAATGCTTGCAGTCTTTACACAGAGATAATAAAAAGCAGTAGCTCAAAGTAGGTTTCAGATACAAACCTTAAAGTTTGTCTCTACTGTTTACTACAAGTATCTCTAGAAATAGCTAATTCACTTCAAAATTAAAGCTTAAAGATGGATCGATTCTGACTGTCTGTAATCCAATCCTGGGCATCAGTCAAAGTTTAAAGCCAAATCAGGAAGTATTTACATTTAGCAGACACTTTTATCCAAAGCGACATGCAAGGCAAAGGCTTGGTAAGTAGGGGCAGGGGCAGCCAGGATATACTGCATACATCATGTTTAAACTTTAACTTAAAATTATTTTTATGGCATGATGGTAAAGTAGCATGTTTTTCTGAGACCATGAAAACGTACTGCTACCAAAGAATCTATTCACCTGGAAGACTTGTCGTGCATTCATGTTTTTTTTTTTTTTTTTCTTTAGTATGAACCTTATTCATGGTTAACAAACACCACAGATGGATCAGCAAAATAGTATGGATTCTTTAAGATTATATTAACCTGTTATCATGTATTCCTGTTGTGAGACTGCTTGGTCTCTATCAACTACTGAGAGAACTACATGTATATCTTTATATTGCAGTAAATCAAGAGTTTTGTGTTGCCTCAGTATTCACACTAGACATTTTAAGCATTTGATATTGTACACCCTTACAGTTTCCACTATATGTTATATGTGGAAACTGTTGATGCTGGAACTATTGTAACACTAATAGGTAGCAAAAGTTTTCTAATTACCAACCCAATGGCAGCAGCACCTGACAAATTCTGCAGGCAGCAGGAGTAACACCCAAAGGCCACTAAGTCCTGAGTGTACTGCCTAATCATGCTTTGAATTTGGTGAACCTAAAGCCCCGAAGTGGTCTCTTCAAGATGCTCTGGCATACATTGAGCTGCAATAGCAGAGGTGCCGGAGGTGTCAAAGGAAGTGGATATGTTCAAGAGCTGGTATCAGTTAATGTCAGCTCAGGCAGCTTAAGTGCAGAGGTGCCAACTGTATCACTAATTATAGTCATCGCCAACAAGTAAACGCTAGTTCAGGGTGGGGAACTGATACAGCAAAATAAAATGAACATCCAAACAAAAAACATCAAACTGTAGAAACTACATATAGATAATACATCCTACCCCTAAAAAACGCAGTGCAGTCTTGTGTGCACAGTGTGCAGTTGCATATTTTAACTTATTATATGTTTGATACATTCTGGGTTAACAATAACACAATTTCAGATGTTTTGAAAACCGACAACTGTGTCAAAAAGGGACCAACCCAGCTGTGTGTTGCTTGAACCCAGTAGGACTGGGTTATTAGCTCAAGCCAACATGCTGGGTTATGTAGTTTTATTCAAAATGTGCATAAAATTACTATGTAGTTAAAAAAAGGCACCCCAAATTCTCTGTTATTAATGCTTGGGTTAAAATTACTTACTTTCTGTTTAACTTCTCCACCAAGAGATGTGTTGATTAAATTCAGTTGCAATAATTTTATACAATTAAACGAGCAAACATTGTCCCAGTCATTTCTTTTTTGCTAAAAACACAAAATAAAGTTAGCCATATTCTGAGCAATTTAACGTTCCATTTAAAATTATAGTATAAAATAGTAAAACATAGTAAATAGTATTATTTTAATAGAAAAGGATAATAGTGTAAAATTAATCTATGACACTGTACCCCCTGTGCCAAATATTTACACAAATATAAAATATAAATAAACAGTTTTTCTATTCTTTTCCCATCAGTAAGACTGAACCACTAAACAAGGATGTAGTCCACTTTTAAATCTTTGAAGTCTAATTAGCTACTACCCTGAAGCAGGACATTAAAAATGACTGTGTTAAGTTCTTGTGGATCTCAAAGCTATTGTGGTGGAAAACGCTGTTTCCCATTTTGAAACATGAAGTTGGTAGCAGCTGTAACAGTGAACATATTCTTAATTAAACTGACTTATTACTTTATGAATGGTACCTTTTGGAATACTTGTATATTGTACATGTATATTAATAATAACCTTTCACTGTCAAAATTAGAATTTATATAATATTAATTTATTTAATACATTAATAAATATATAATTAAATTATTAAAAAACTAATATCAGTATATTTGTAATGTATACTAAACATAATTTAATAATATGAATAGAGAAAAGATATATTGTAGCATGCTTTTATTTTGTCTTTTAGCATTTTGTATAGCTTTATTCAATATATTTTTAGTTTACTTTTATACACAGAAAATAAGCAGTTCAGTGCATTGTTTTCACATTTGAACATGCTAAAATAAAATGCAGAGACAGAAGACCAAATGAGCAAGTACATTACCTAACTTCTGTTTATTTTAGATGTCTCAAAGATAGTTTTAACAAACAGTGTTTACATATGTAAATAAAGTAAAGTATGTGGTATGCAAACAAGTTTATTTATTTATTTCATTACATTACATTATTGTTTTGACCAAAAAATGTAAATATAGTATAATTAATGCATGTAAAAAACTTGTTTTAATAACTCAACAGAACAAAAAGCTACTGTACAATGTCCATTTATGAAACAATGCACCAGTAGAGCATTGTATCACACGTACCATGTCAGTAAAGGTCTGTTACTTAGTTTATCCTCACTGATGTAAATGAGGTGAACAAAAACACATCAGAAGAATTTGCAAACTATCGGCTGGGATTACCAGGAATACGTATGAAAGGCAATGGTGGATGGATGTCAAATGTTCATAACACATCTTCCTCACACAGTTGAATCAAAATCAACAAAAGATCTTTTTCACACAGGCGTTACTTTAAATATGAAAACCTTCATAAAGGTAGACTTACAGCAGGACTGACATAGTTTTACATAGGTGTACCTAATAAACTGACATCTCAGAGCAACAATAAGCCAGCAGTATTGGCTGCTGTTCACTTTCTGCAAATGGGTATACATATAGAAAGAAAATATCAGTGCAGAAATGGAGAACACATCTTTTAGAAACTGTTTCGCCAAATCCCTGGACACAATCCTCTAATCACCAAATATAAAGAAAAACGTAAACATAAACTAAACAGTCAGAAATCGAATCTGTACCTGCCTCAGTTAGGCTGTAGCTGTTCCTGCTGCAGATGCTTCATGAGGTAAATTATGTTATTTAGAAATGTTATAGTCCAACATTCTCTGGACATGTATCTCAAATCCAGATCAAACGGGTGGTCTCTAACCAACTAGCTGAAGAAGCTACTTGGAGGAGTAGTGAAACAAGTCGAGTTACCAGGACTCAACTTGTGTGTTTGTGTGTAAATGTAATGTGTGTAAAAATTAATTAAATATTTTAAGTGTCTACTTCCAAGATTTAAGATTCAAGATTCAAAAAACTTTATTAACTTAAATCTTGCATCTTGAAAGTAGACACAAAATGACTTGACAATCAGCTTTAACGTCTTGCGTGTTATGTTCTTAACTAAATAATGAGAAAGTCATTGGGAAAATAAGAATAAAGAGTGAAATCAGATGAATAAAATAGCAAAAGCAGTGGGAAAAAAGGTAGGCGAGATTTGTGCATGTGCATGTGGGAGAGTGTGTTTTTTTTTTTTTTGTCTTTTTTTCTCATGGAAGCATTGATGTGCTTTTAAAAGCACTGGATATACAAATTGTAATGCAGATTCAGTTAAGGTGAATATATATATATAGCTATTCATGTGGCAAATTTGCACAATTTAAAATGTTTTAGAATATATGCATTGTGCCCTTTTACAAAATTCAGATTTCTCATTATTATTATTAATGTACAGAGTCTTAATATCCGCCAGCTGGGAAAGAGGGAGAGGAAGACAAGTAAGTGGAACCCAGAGGCCATGGCCCCGGCACTACAGGAGGTGGAAGCAGGCAGGCTCAGTGTGAGGCAGCCAGCCAAGCAGTTTGGAGGGGGTTATTTTCCTGTGCCTGCTCCCACAAACCACTCTTTTTTTGCTTTTTGTTTTATTAAAAATCCTAAGAGACTTTCTCAGCCCACACAGTCCCATCTTTAACACTTTATATGCTAGTGTAATTAAAGTATAGAAACAATATTTTTTTTTTGCTAAACAGACTTAACAGACTTAAAACACCAGCTTTAAAAAATACAGTCATGTTATTTTAACATCGCGTTGTCCCAATTTCACATCATTTTAGCCCTGCTTTTATGTGTTTTTAGGAAAGTAATGGCCATGGCCTCCTATTTATTTAGTTAGAGGGTATAGACAAGTTAGCAGCTTCTTGTTTTAGCTGGAGCTTATAGTTGCCGTTGCTGGTCATTGTCAAATGAAGCAGCTCGGATCACTGACTGAATTTGAGGCCAGCACAAATATTTTTGTTGTTGGTGTGTGGTCAATCTTACTGTAGATACTGCTCAAGCAAAATGTGATCTCCCAGTTAAAGTTTTATTCCTATAATTTCAATAAATCCTAAAGATCAACTTTTAGTTCTGAATCAGAAACTTCAGTATTTGGAGCAAGAAGCTATTAAATGTCAGGAGGTTAGCTGTAAATGTTTTATTAGTAGTAAGACTGTACTTTAATCAGCAGTCCATATCCTCTGCTGCTATGTAGCCTACTGTATACCATATAGTACTGCTGAATGCAGTGATGCTGTGGACTTTGTGGACAAAACCAAATCTACTGAGTTAAACCTATTCTATGAGATGCAAACTCACCATGTCCACTAATTGCAAAAACACTACAACTATCTGTTGGATTGTTATTGCCGATCTACTGTGGCATCTTAAGGGTGGTCTGTACAATCTATTGTGAATCACAATTTACCAGCAATTTGGCTTAAAATAGTTTCCCATCTACAAGTGTAGAGAAATTAGGATTTTTAACAATATGTTTTTAGTGTTGTCCGTCCTTCTTCATCCCTCTTGGTTGTCATCCATGTGGCCATCCCATTTTCGTGTTCACGATATCTCTGGACCACCTTAAAGTAATAAGTATCAGTTGCATTTGCAATTGGATTTGTGCTAACCTGCGAAATATGCAGGCAAAGTTCGGTTCTGGACATCTGTTGTGTGCAGTTCTTCATTTAATGTTGATATAATTCTTCATCCAGGGCAAATATGAAAGCTCTAACAAAGATGAGTGTCAGCCGATGTAGAAAGACATATAAATAAATGACACAAAAGTTTTGACTTGCTGTAATAGACATGAGATTAAGCGTACTCTCTTAAACTGGAATCAATTGGTATCAGAAATGCTGACCTGTTATCAGTGAGAGCAGGTCTTGTTTCCCACTCCCTGTGGACACAGATAAGCGGAGTACTATTGATTAGAAATTAACAACAGCATTTCATGAGTTCTATGTACAAAGACGATTAGCATGACATATACCCTTGATTTAATTAAATTTAGAATTTGATATGCAGAAATGATTTCCTTTTTTTTTTTAAGACTCACTGAAACGCCAATGTTTTGATGGAACAAACACTTTTTCCTTTCCCTTTTTTATCACGTATCAAAGTAACATTTTTCAGGTCACACTTTCTCAATGTGATATGTAATATTTCAGGAACACCTTAACATGGTTTCTTTCAGTTTGGTGCAAACCATGATGCTCACTTCTTCCCTATTTCCTAACTCTGAATCTTGTGTTCATCTAGTAATCCACCACAAGTTCATTGGTATTGTTAATATTGAGCCAGTCCTCTGTACTCCTAAGCAATACTAGTCTCACTAAAAAATACTTAACCACAAATTGTTTCATATAGTAATATAGCAATAACTTGCATTTTACAGAAAAGCACACTTAATATTTTTTTTTCCATTGCTTCAATTCTTCAGTACATACATGATACTGGAGAGATATGCATGTAAAGTGCTACTTGACTGGTTGGCGGAGGCATACTAGCATGAGGCAGTATATTTAGTTTTTCAGTTTGATCAAGCTGTAATTATAATCAAATGAGATTTCTAGGTGATTATTAACAATAATTACAATACTTGCAGTTGCAAGTATCACAGTGTTGCACAACATCAGTTACATCAGACAAAGCAGCCCCAGACACTCCAACCCCAATTATTAGAAAAAAAAAAACTTCCATAGATTATGAGCAGAGCTTTCATTTGATATTACTGAAATCGCACTGACTTTACCTGCTGACTCCATATTCATCATGCTATTTGCGTATTCATCTACAGCCAGTCTCTACCTGATTACACTCTGTTCATGTGCATATGCCTGTGCCACGAGCCGGCCTTCCCCCCAAATTCCAAACAATAAAAATTAAATCTTTGGCATAAATGACACTATGCTGTTGTACAGTATATTATTAATAAAGGCACAAAGCAATTCACTTTTCATGATATAGATAGAATTGAATTCGCAATAACTTCTTTTGCAGACATGGACAAAATTGCTGGAACTCACAATGATCACTGAAAACATTTGATGAAAATAATAATATCACTTCAATTAAATAAAAGTAACTAAAAAATACAAATCATACACTGCTGTTGAGTTGTGGTTCAACTGCATATTAAAAATAATTTCACCATAAGGACATGTTGAACAAAGGTGTGTAATTAGCATCACACTAAACATGGACCACAGAAAGGTTAGAAGAATGTTGTCTCAGGAGATTAGAGAGAAATATAGACCAACATGTTAAAGGTAAAGGCTGTACTATGAGATGAAAACAGCATCAGTAGAGGAGAAACACTGAAACTAGCAGTTGAATAGGGGGAAATATGATTTTCTGTCTCTTCAGTGTTTTGAAATGTATTTTGCAAACAATGTCAAGGTTCCAGCTCCTCCTGCCTGTCTGCTCCTGATTCCCTCATTTGGCCTGTTTCCTGTTTTTTTCTCCCTCCTGTCACGTGACCTGTTGATTACCCATTGCGTGCCCCTCTGTCTTCCCCTCCGTTTATAAGCAGGTCTGTTTGTCTCCTATGTTGCCAGATAGTCTCACATCTACCTGAGAGCAGTACTATCCAGCATTTATCCTCGAACTGCTCATCTGATACGAATCCTGCCTGACCTGAAAGCTGTCTTCACCTGACTCCCCCTTATCGGACCTGCTTTCTGTTCTGACCTGCCTCTGAGTGAACCTCCGGTGCCATGAGTGTATTCCCCTAATCTGATTGGTTCCCTTCCTCGCCTTTGCCTTCCTCTCTGTATTGGACCTCACTGTGTATGACCTCGGACCATCTCCCATTCTCTGGTTAAGCCTATTGGACCTGTTTTGTCTGTCGCCTTTTGGAACTACTCACCTGTGTATGACTCTGGTTAATTGGATTTTGGAATTGCCTACATCGGTGATTGGATTGGGCTCACTATTCATTGTGCTTCTGTATTAGCTTTTCACTTCCCTGGAACCTGTCCACAGGTTTGAGTAACGTATCCCAGTACATTCAGTCTCCACCTTCTCCCTTCAGCCCCACGTGGTCTACGGTTTGTTCCGGCCATCTTGGCCGTGACTTCAGAATCAACTTTCAACCCCTAACTAGCAATTCCGGATCATCACCACCACACCATCCCTTCATTCCAGGATTAGTACCGCAGCTCTCAACCAGGTCAACTACTTGCTGTTTAGTTACTGCTTCTACCACCACTATCTATTGAGTATCCAACATAGTTGCTACTATTTTACTGCGCAGTTTCGCTTAACTCTCCTCTCTTAGATCTCCAGACTAACCCGACATCACCTCCTTCCAGCTGGTATCCGACAGGAACTCGTTCTCCCACAGGAAAAGGACCCAAAACACAGCTAAAAATAAGAATAAATCATTGGACTATTCTTTTATGAGTCCTAATCTAAATCACAAAGAACTGAAACATGCCATCTGGAGAAGGCACCCTTCAAACCTGAGACAACTGGAGCAGTTTGCTCACGAGCAGTGGGCCATGACTGGTGAAGAAGTCAGTTAAGGTTATGTGTACCATAATTTTGTCCAGGCCAGTTTCATTCGTTTGTTTTTTATAGCGTTTCTGTAAATCTTTATTTATTATTTATTATTTTTCTTTCTTTACTGAAAGACTACCAACCATTTTGTCCATGTCTGTAATATGCCTCTGAGCACATCTCTTTTTGTGATTTACATCATTTGCCACAATCACTTCTGACTAAATCTCATATGAACAGTCAGGCATCACAGTAAGATTTTTATATACTGTGAGTACAACACCTCCTGTAGAGTGACAATGAAAGACCAAACTCATTTTGATTAATGTGCCCTTTTCTCTATGACAGGACTTTATCTTGGTGCTAAATGACATCTCTAGACCGAACACCTGTTTGATTTTGATGAACGGACAGAAGCCTGACATTTAGAGCTAGCTAAGAAGGATTTTGTAGATGTACAGGGAATACATTTATGGTTTCCTTTCATCTACATTTAGCCAATTATTTACTTAAAAATGTAAAGGGGAATTAATCAAATTATTGGTCAACAACACATAAAACGTCCCTCTAGCTGTGAGTACAGCATAGTGGAGCTCTTTGTGCTTTTTAAAATGTATGAGTTAGAGTACACACATGAACAAAATTGTGGGTAGCCCTCTAATGAAAGAAGATTTAGAGCAAGACAGACAGAGGGTAACTCTTTCATATTCAAGTTTACTGCAGCAAGTCAATTAATAATAACCTCACATGCCAAGGCTTAGCATAACACTGTTGTGACACACATGGTCATATGCACCAATAAAGGCTTCTTCAATGCAGACAGTGACAGATATTACTCTCCTTTCTCTGCAAACAACAGATAACACAAATGATGCATGTCACACAAGAACAAAGAACCAGCATACATTTAAGAACGACCTTCAACCCAGAAACGTAACCCAATAAACGCCCTAATCTAACTGTACAAATAATTTCACTAAGTGGAGATCATGGTATCTTTTTTCCAATAGAAGAGAACAAAAACATCGTAGGAAATTATTAAATAATATAAACTAAGTTAATAATCTTTTCTCAGGTGCCATATGCCTTCACCTAATTATGGACCAGCTCTTGTATTATCAGGGAAAGTCAAATGCAGGATTAACTTTGTGATAAATATAGGTAACAGATCTTTGGTACAACAATGGAAGGGAAGGATGTGAAGGATGTAATAGTAACACCTCTGCCAACCACTCTTAACACCTAAAGTGGGTTGTTAGGTGTGTCCAACCTGGTGCAGGTGTGAATTGGGCCTCATCTTTCTGGGGATTGATGAAAGGGCAGCATGATAAATAGGAGACAGGTGGTGTCTAAGGCTTCACCTTTGTTGAGTGAGGGGTGTTGATTTTCACATGCAAGGCTTCCCTTGCAGTGAAGTGAACGCCACTGTCCTTGAATGAGTGTCCTTAAGATGAAGGTACACAGCTGATTCAGGTCCTGAGGTGTTACTCCTCCTGGGTAGCGGCTGTTTGGTTGCTGTAATGTACAGTTCAGAGCATTCTTCACTACACTGGACCGCAGCACACTATGTTGCTCATCTTGTGTTTCGGAGTCCGGTCTTTGGGATGGACAAGTCTCTGCCTGAGTGTATTGGAGGGTTTGAAATAGACAGATATGCTGTGTTTTTCCTACGCTGGAGGATGGCACAGCACAGGAGGAGTAACACCTCAGGACCTGAATCAGCTGTGTACCTTCATCTTAAGGATTTCTATTTGTGATTCACTGCCAACTTTATCTACCGGCCTGCTGCTGCAGTCAACTGTGTGAAACTGTGAAGCAGCTGCTCTGCAACTCTTTATCTTGTGTTTATTAAATCTGTCATTTTTCTTCCAACTGCTGTTAGCTTAATAAGCTAAGTTTAGCCCATAGGCAAACTCAGCCATCATTAATCTCCTATAGTAACTAACTAGTGCTACATGATTGTTACTATACTTCAGTTTCACATAGTGGGAGAAGACAGGTGTGTCGTCCATCTTTAGAAACAGTCTATGCTTTAACCCAACTACACAGGGCCTCTGGAGTCCAAGTTTGACTCATTCATTCAAAGAGTACATTGTAAAATATAACGTTATATAAGATAGTGTTGGTGTGCTGTATTTGTTGTATATAAATGATCCTTGTTTCCAGGACTGCAGACTGAAAGTTAGAGTCTCAGACCAATACTGTTATGGCACTGTTTCGGAATACAGCTGCCAATTCTGCTTCCAGTTAGAAAAACTAATCTCTGAAATTTGAGATTGTTTTTTTTTTTTTTCCTCTCCTTTTTTAATGGTGTCCTTTTGTCCACTGGAAACCACTTGTTCCTGAAAAGAAAGTAATAAAATACAATATTACAAAAAAAACAAAAAAGAAACAAACAAAAAAAAAAGAATAATAGTCATAATAAAACTGTCTGGTAAGTATTTTGGCTCCTTGAAAGATGAAACAAAGGGACATGAGCTGAGGTGAAGAGGTCAGTGATGTGAAAGGATGAGAAAAAACACTTAAATCTGTAAATCGTGTGTCTACAGCGTGCTTTTCATAAATACTTTACTTCTTATTATGTAACAGTACAGCACTGTTGGCTTTTGTCACATTATACACACATACACACAGCTGCCACAGTCACATTCACTCAGCAAAGCAATTTGAACAGATGCAGTTGAGCACAGAAGGCCTGTGTGACTCTACTGGCATCTTCTCATTAATAAATGAGTGTTTGTGTGCATAATCCAAGTCACGTGCACTTCACTGACTGAAGTTTATCTCCCATAACCAAAGACCAAACAAATGTCTTCCACTGAAACACTTTGTGTTGTCACTTAGATGGAACATGCTGTCTGCAGGCTGTCTGTCTCCTCCGACATTTGAGGCTCTCTGCAGTCTGACTTCTCTCGCATCTCATCTCAGAGGGTTTACAGATGACACATCATGCTGTAGTCCACCAGCGGACTTAAGGGTAGTGGAGTGATTTCTTACAAATAGGCACTTTCAAAAATTAAACCTAAGGGGGGATTGCAGTGCTTGTGAGTAACAGGTGGTGTAACCCCGGTCATGTTACGGTAAAGGAGCGTCTCTGTAGCCCGGACATTGAACTGTTAGCTGTAAGTTTGCGTCCATATTATCTACCGAGGGAGTTTAGCTGTGTTATTGTCATTATGACTTACATTCCCCCGTCAGCCGCTCCTGACGTAGCGTGTGACATCATCAACTCAGTCACTGCTAACCTACAGAACCAGCATCCAAACTCCTTCATAATAATAAAAGGAGACTTTAATCACACGTCTCTGGACACAACTCTTCCCACTTTTTCCCAGTTTGTCAACTGCTGCACCAGAGACAATAAGACCTTAGACTTACTGTATGCAAACATTAAGGATGCATACACCTCCCTGCTCTCCCTCCCTTAGGCAGATCCGACCTCAACCTGGTGCTCCTCACCCCCGTCTACACTCCTATTGTTCAAAAGCAGACAGTGACCACGAGAACTGTAAGGAAGTGGTCACAGGAAGCTATTGAAACTCTGCAGGGGTGCTTTGAAGCCACAGACTGGAATGTTTTCTGTGACCAACATGGAGACGACATCAATTCCATGACAGACAGCGTCACAGAGTACATTAACTTCTGTGTGGACAACATCATCCCAACCAGGACAGTGAGGTGCTTCTCGAACAACAAGCCCTGGATCACCAGCAACTTAAAGGAGCTGCTGAACAGGAAGAAAAAGGCCTTTTTGGAGGGAGACACAGACCAAGTGAAGTCTGTGCAGAGAGAGCTGAGGGTGAGTCTGAGGCAGAGTAAGGACGCATACAGAAGGAAGCTGGAGAACCAACTCCAGCAGAAGGGGAACCAGGTAGAAGGGAACCTGGACAAGGCCAACGAGCTGAACCATTTTTTCAACAGGTTTACAGCACTACCACCCTCCCTCTCCCCCTCCTCCACCTCCAGACACTCTGCTGCACCCTCCACCCCCTCCTCTGCCAGACTCACAGACAGAACAGCGTCTCCACTGCTGCCCCCCCACACCCATCCTACAAGGAACATCAGTGACGGTCATAAAACCACACCCGTCACTGGAACTCTTGCAGAAGAAATGATCCCACCGTCATCCCCCTCTCCTTCCTCTACCATACCCACCTCCCCTACCCATCTGTCAGTGACCAGCAGCCAGGTGAAGAGGCAGCTGGAGAAGCTGAACCAGAATAAGGCAGCAGGACCTGATGGTGTCAGCCCCAGAGTCCTGAAGTCCTGTTCTGAGCAGCTCTCTGGGATTCTACAGCACCTCTTCAACCTGAGCCTGAGAATGGAGCAGGTGCCAAAGGTTTGGAAAACATCATGTCTGACGCCAGTTCCAAAAACCTCATCTCCTTCTGCTCTAAATGATTACAGACCAGTCGCCCTCACCTCACATATCATGAAGGTCCTGGAGAGACTGGTTCTGACCCATTTGAGACCTCAGGTTGAGACATCACTACACCCACTGCAGTTCGCCTATCGTCCCCGGGTTGGAGTAGATGATGCTATTGTCTACCTGCTTCAGCGAGCTCTCTCACACCTGGACAAGGCAAACAGCGCTGTGAGGATCACGTTCTTTGATTTCTCCAGTGCCTTTAACACCATCCAGCCTGTCCTGCTGAGAGAGAAGCTCCTGAAGATGCAGGTAGACTCCTCCACAACCTCCTGGATCACTGACTACCTGACAGACAGACCACAGTTTGTACGACTGCAGGGACGTGTGTCTGAGCGGGTGGTCAGTAGCACGGGAGCACCTCAGGGGACTGTCCCCTCACCCTTCCTCTTCACCCTGTACACCTCAGACTTTCAGTACAACACTGAGTCCTGCCATCTGCAGAAGTTCTCAGATGACTCTGCAGTGGTTGGGTGTATCAGAGGTGGGGAGGAGACAGAGTACAGAGGTCTGGTGGACAGCTTTGTGAAGTGGTGTGGAAACAACCATCTCACCCTGAATGTAAGCAAGACCAAGGAGATGGTTGTGGACTTCAGGAGGAAGATAACTGGCTTTGACACTGTGTCCATTCTGGGTGAGAAGGTGGAGGTGGTGGAGAGGTACAGATACCTGGGAGTTCACCTGGACAACAGACTGGACTGGAAGTTCAACACAGAGGCTGTATACAGGAAGGGACAGAGTAGACTCTACTTCCTGAGGAAGCTCAGGTCCTTTAATGTGTGCAACAAGATGCTGCAGATCTTCTACCAGTCTGTTGTAGCCAGTGCAATATTCTTTGCTGTCATCTGCTGGGGCAGCAGCATCAGAGCCAGCGACACTAAGAAACTGAATAAACTGATCAGGAAAGCTGGCTCTGTGCTGGGGGCTTCTCTGGAACCTTTAGAGCAGGTGGTGGAGAGGAGGATGCTGCACAAACTGCTGAGCATCATGGAGAACAGCTCACATCCTCTCCACAGCACACTTGTCAAACGGCGGAGCAGTTTTAGCCAGAGACTTCTCCAGCTCCGCTGTGACAAGGAAAGGTTCAGGAAGTCAATGGGGTTGTTGCTGTCTAGCTGGCATCTGACTACCTGAGCTGGTGTTTAGAGTTGGTTTTCCCAAAGTAGAACTTACTTGTTATTCTGACTCTTGGGTAACAATAAGGGCAAAGATCTGTTCTCGAAAGGGGCTGTTTTGGATGAAAAACTTTGTTACTACATTGACTATTTTTGTGCTTGGAACCAAAGGGGTGCGGTTTAAGCAGGCATCTGTTGAAACTGCAAGAATTATGGACATCATTCACCAATATCTTTGGTCGAAAAACATTTCTTAAATTTGTTCTTAAAAAGAAAAATCAATGTCAGATTCAGGACATGTTCTTAAAATGGAAAATTTGCATGTACCATCATTCTTATATTGACAAATACCACTGTCTTCATAAGTTGAAAGTATATTCTAGTTGTTTCTATTTAGCATAGGGAAACACCCTGCAGGTCCCCATAAAATATCTAGCAAAGTCAGTGTTAAATAAATAAACAAAAAAATCACTTCTCTTTTGGAGGGCGGGCTTGGCCTTGGAGTTATCTGAAAGTTTGCTCTCCTCCAGCAGGAGTGAGTCAAGACATTGTGGGGAAGAAATAAAATATCTTGTTTCATGGTTGATGTTTTATGATGTAGCCTTAAGTGCTAGTGTAGTGTCTAATGATTTCAAAAGACCATTGTGCTTGGTGAAATAACTAAGTTAACAAGTTAAAAATACTACTATATTTATATAATTTAAATGCTATAATAGTATATTACTGTAAACTCAATGAAAATGCAGTTACCTGTTATGTTATACTATATATCAGCACTCAAATGTGTGTAAGTGTGGTCTTGAGTGTGCGCAGATTTAGTTCTTACCTCAATATAAATCCCAAATGAGAAAACATCAGAATTAGTTTGAATGTTCATGAATGAAGCCCAGTGTTTTTATGCAACTACACGGCAAGTGTAATGGTATTGTTTGTGGGACCCAAAAATGACACAATAGGAAAGTTTTAAATGTAAACTACATAACTTCATTTCTCTATAGTACTCAAATGTGATCTACTGGAAAGCATTACCGGACATTGCCAATTTAGCCAACCACTGGGAAGTCACTAGTTTTATACCCACGGAAAACACCATCTGAACTGTAAAGTATGGTGGAGGAAACATCATGATTTGGGCCTGCTTTGCTGCATCAGTGTCTGGCCAGTGTATTAAAAAATTCTTCAGCATAATCTGAGAATGTCTGTACGTCAGCTGAAACTCTGTGGAAGTTTGGTGATGCAACAGCACAATGACCCAAAACACACAACAGAATGGCTTCAGAAAAACAAAAGCCACCTTTTGGAGTGGCCAAGTCAGAGCCAAGACCTAAGCCAAGAGAGACGCTAGGAAGCGACTTGAAGAGATCCAAACACAGGAGACATCACGACAGAGCTAAAACAGTTCTGCAGGAAGAATGGGCTACAATTTCTCCTGAACGATGTGCAGGTCTCATCCACAGCTAAAGGAGGTGCTTGGGTCAGGTTATTGCTGTCACATACCTTTTCCACTACCACTATGAGGTTTTTATGGTTGTTCTCAATAAAGACATGAAAGAATTTTGTTGTGTTATTATTTTCAGCACATTATATTTGTTAATACTCTTGACTTAGATGAAGATCAGATCAGGACAAGCAGACACCGTTTAACTGAGCTGTATTTCTTGGCAGCTATGGGTGTGAGATCCGTCCTCACTGAGACAAGGGCAGAGCTAAATGGCTCTCTCTCCTCATACAAGCGCTGCAGCATGGTGTATGTGCTTTCCCACCTGGTGTCAACCTCCTGCAGGAGCTTTCCATGCGGCCTACCCATCTGCTGCTGCATTTGGCAGAGCCTCTCTTTTGCTATTGTGCTAGACCAGAAATAGCCTATCATCCGAACCTTGCCTCTGATCTCCTCCAGCCCGGGAGTGTGATCAATGGAATTCCTGAATATCAGGTTCAAAGTATGTGCAAAGTACTTTGTGTGGCCTTTTTAAAAAATATTTTAGATAGATTATTATTGACTGCTGTTAGTCACAGCTAGATAGCTAGTCTATTGTCATAAATAAAAATAAATAAATAAATTATTGAAATTTTGACGTGCTGGAGCTCCACCTTCAAACTACCTGTAAGTTACTCTGTCGCAGATACCCTGACCTGTTTGTTTGTTTTATGGAAACTTATTGAACCTATTTACCTCTTGTGCATTCCCCTCTAGCTCATTACTCACAGGACATCGCTCTCCCCTGCCCGTTCTCGTCCTTTCTACATCCAGAACTACACTGGCCCAGACTCACACTTCCTGTTTTCCCTCATCTCGACCTGAGCCCCTTAAACTAAATCCTATAACCAACTGTAGGTTGTCATGTCCTCCTCAAAACTGGTCAAAGTAGAAACCTCACATAATCTTAATCATAATCATATTCAGAACATTTCCTAACCATAACCAAGTGCTTTGAGTGCCTAGACAGAAGCATAAAATGTATAATAGCTAAAATCTGAACAGGATGTTGTGCTGCAAAATTGGATATTTTGGCACTGTGATTGTTTGGGGACAAGATATTAACATAATGAGGACCTCACCATGTTCTCATTACGTTAATAGTGTAGGCTTTAAAGTCCTCAGTTTTTGCAAATGTAAACCAGTTGCAATTACACCACAAATCATGTTTTTGGTTGCACTTCACCTGTACATAAACAAATTTTCACAGTGTTGCTCTGAGGGATTGTTAGAAATGGACTTCTCCAGTTTGTCACATAATCAGTAAACCTCTTTCTGGCATCAAAATTATTTGGAGTAAAAGTATTTACAGACAATTTGTCTTGCAGTTATAGTAGTGCTTCATGTTTTGTTATGCTTGTACATAAATTGAAGAGGTGATTTGAGCTGTAGACATCTGCCTTTAGTGAACTTTGAAAGGAACCGTGAAAAGATAACATTTTTCACCTCTGTCTTAAAATAGTCAGAGGCTCAAATGTGCAGTGAAATAGTTTTGCTTCCCCTGTTCATAGTGGCCATTAAGAGATCCCATAATGATGTGCTTCCTACTTGCTGTTGTGAAATGATAGGGGGCGAAATCCGCAATTGTTGTTCTGTTCAGAAATGCTCTCCAATGTCTAATGTCAGGCGTTAGACAAATAAAATTGCTATTTTTCAAAATTACAGCCTGCAACTGAGTCAGCATGCCAAATACCAGGGTCAACTGATTCAGCTAACTGCAATTCATCTGTTATTAAAGGCACCTGTGTTTTTCTAGTTATTACAAGTGAAAGTGTGTGCAGTGAAGCAGCCTGTTGGCAGCACACATGGTAGCTAACACACTACGGTGACATTAACAGGCTGAATAGGTGGGGCTAATTAAAAATAATGAGCTGTTTGTGAATCTGCAGTATTGATTCTGCTTTTGAATGTTTGCTGAGTTGATATTTCACCACTGTTTACATTCATAAGTATCCAGACAAAATTAATCTACATAAGAGCTGCACTCATTCAATATCAACTTTAAAATAGGTCTAATTTGCTTTCAGATTCATTTACAGTACATTACAGTACATTTCCCTTCAAAGTGGCTTCAAAGTTAACAGAATTACTTTCCTGCTGAAGAGTGTTTACTATATTAGGGTGCTGGCCAAAACATACTCTAGATGCTATAATAGGACAGCTTTGTTTGACTAATCAATAATTAATGGTCTTCAGTATTGATGTTAAATTACAGTGCATCCAGAAAGTATTCACATATTATGTCACAGCCTCAAAATAAATTGATTCAATTCATTATTTTCCTCAAAATCCTACAAACAATACCCCATAATGTCAATGCAAAGAAGTTCAGGGTTGTGAATAACACTTGTCTATTGCACAGCCACACTTAGAATACAGCAGTTTTCTTACCCTGGAGTGGACCTTTTCCAAACTGGCCTATCGACTTCATATATATGAGATTGCCACATTGGCACTGCAGTGTACACATGGAAATGAGACCTCATGACCTTGGTATTTCTACAGTCACTATCCATGGTCCTGATTTGGTGTAGCATCTGGTCTACCTCTTAGTCTCAGCCCAATTATGGACTTTTTTTAGCTACTGTGTTTTGATGGTAAAGCCTCGGGCATGTGCTGAATATTTGCATAAGAGACTAGACTAGACATAAAAGACTAGATTGAATGTCAGATCCTCAGGTGATTACATTAAATATCTCAACACAGTAAATTGTCTTCCTGTTCTCTCTGGCTATTTTTTCTGACTTGACATAACTAACTACTTTAGGAATTAGAAAATATATTAACAGTAAGTCAGGCAGCCACATTAGTCTGTCAGTAATGTTTACATACCAGAACTCTTAAATTAAATATGGAGCTGAGCAAGTCTACTGTGGAAGCTCAGTTGCATACTGTAGTTCTGATGATACTGGTTTGAAACCAGCTCCTGACCTTGGTTCCATCACCTCACTGTGTCTCACTGTGTGTAATCTAATTAAGCACAAATTCAGCAAAACATTCATCCTATAAATACATATTTGGCATTGCACTGCAGTGCATTAAAGGGAGAGACGTCTGCAGCAAAGACAGCTAATTATTGTATCTATGGTGTCAGTGAACAAGAGTTTGTGTATCCCAACAGCTGCCAAGATGTTTTGCCTGTGCGGCATAATAGCTCCTGCTGTTACTAATGGAGATGAGAGTGTCAACAGGCTTCATCCCACAGATGCTGATCATTTGTTCTTTGGAAGCAACAGTATGAAAACAGACAACAAATCTACTGAAAAAGTTTGTTCACCAGCATACAGTGTATACACATTCAGATGTGTATAGAGCTGAATGGAAAGTAGACCTAATGTCTCACACCTAATGGGATTCTTACATATCACAACACTGAAACACTGTAATAATGCACAGTTGTACTTTTTTTAAGAAGACACTTAAAACATAACACAGTCTAAGTGTTTGGTCTTAATAACTTTGTAATTTGTTGGTTCAAGTTTGATAAACCAACAAATTACTATGCTTTAAACCCACTGTGATACCATGATGATAAACTCACTATGTCTAAAATTGTCAAAGTCCGATCAGCCTCATATTGGTAACTAGTTTTAATCATTTAAAGAAATGAACAAAATGTATCATTTTTGAGACAATGAGGCCATTTATGAATGACGAGTGATGTAATGGAGGGTCTCAGTGTATACAGCAACAATGACGATAGGAAGAATAGGACGAGATGGCTGGTTGGCTGGGTTTTCTGCTGCCTATCCTGTGTTGGGTTGTAGTGGCAGCAGGCCAATCAGAGGAGTCCAGACATCCTTCTCCCCAGCAAAGCTTTCCAGTTCCTCCAGGGAGACTCTGGGGCATTTCAAACCCTGATGAGTTATACTGTATTATATCCATCTTCTTTCTCCATGTTTCTCCTAAACCTCTAAATGGAGGCTTTTGGGAGGCGTCCTGATCAGAAGCCTGAACCACCTGAACTATCTTCTTTTAACACACTAGAGTAGCACTTTTCTATTGAGCCCCCTCTGGGTGTCTGAGCTCTGAGTTGATCTTTACAGCTGAGCTTGCTTACCCTATGTAGGAAACTCATTTCAGCTGCTTGACTATAGAATAAGGGTAGGAACGTAGAAATCTACCAGATCCAAACTCCAGTCTCAGAGCTGGTCCCAAAGAGGCGTTGATGATATGCAATGATAAACATATATATCAGTGTAGAGTTTAGACATGAGTAAACATTTCGACCTTTATTCACCCAGCAACAAATGCATTAAGCAAAACTGAATCTGTTCTGCTGTGGTGGCTGCAAATAGTTACGTAATTGAATTGGTGAAATATTACAGCTTTAGATAGACAGTGGTATTTCCCTATTTTTTTGAAGTTATGTTAAACAATGGCATCATTTTTCACCAGTTTTACAGAAGATATAGACTTTTATGACCTTTTGATTATATGTATGAAGAAAAAAAAAAGGTTTGTTGAAAGCAAGAACAAAACCTTTGCTCGGTAACAATCTGGACCTGGACTGGACAGGACTAGACATGGTCTAATACCATGCACCTTGCATTACTGCTGAACCGCTGAAATTCATCTGCCTGTTGATTTTCAACTCCTTTTTAACAAGACTCTGTTAAACCTTCTTCACTTGGAGCAGCAATTTAAGTCCAAAGGCAGCAATCCAATGTTTTTCAGGTGAGAACTGTGGTTAAATTGACAGGTATGCAATTTTAAGACAAATACATTTATAAAACTGTATAGGCTGCTGTCGTCCAGTGATTTGTGGATATAAAATTCAATATAAAATATAAAGTTCAACACAGATAATTTGAAGATTCTTGACTGACGACTCATTCAATCAAGTTTTAGCAGGCGTGATTAAGGTTAGGCTTTGTTAAAAAGGAAAAGCATTAATATAATGTTGTGTATTGTATCTAATAATGTCATTTCCTGCTTTGTCTGTCTTCTGCTTTTATCCCCATCTCTCCCTCCCTCTGCTCTCACAGGGTTTCATCCCTATTCTGCTTATTTTTATATATTTATGTGTATCTTTGATGTTTTTATTCATCTGCATCACTCTGTTCTCTCACTCAAACTAATCCTGTTCCTTTACATCACGGAGGAAAGGCAACAGAAGACACATTGAGAGAAGGTAAAAGCAGTGTCAACTAAAAGAGCTGCAGCATTATTACACATGGCAGCTGAGAACCAAAAAATAAAAGAAAGACAGAAAAGAGAGAGAACAAAATATAACGACAGCTCTGATCATGACCATTAACAGTTGAAACCCGTTACAAGCAGCTAATTGGGCTGGTGCTAGAGATTGTGATTTGGCTCATTTTATGTAGCTAAACAGTGCTCTTACAGTTTTTTTAACCAAAGACTATGGTGTCTCCAGAGACACAATGCTGGTTCAGCTAAAAGACCCAATGTCAGACAACCACCATATTAATTCAGACTGAAATACTGTAGCAGGACCAGTGTATTGTAGTTCCATATTTTCCCAGGAGAACTCTCCGTTCTCAGACTGCAGGTTTACTTGTGGTTCCTAGAGTTTCCAAATGTAGAATAGGAGACAGAGCCTTTAGTTATCAAGCCCCTCTCCTGTGGAACCAGCTCCCAGTTCAGGTTCAGGAGGCAGACACCCGTCTCTACATTTAAGACTAGACTTAAAACTTTCCTTTTTACAAACGTATAGTTAGAGATGGATCAGGTGACTCTGAACCATCTCTTAGTTATGCTGATATAGCTTAGTCTGCTGGGGGACCTCTACTGATAAACTGAGCTCCTCTCCTCTCTCCTTTCTCCTGTATCAATTCAAATGCCACCAATACATGTCATTAACTTTGTGTCTTCTCTCTCCAATAGTTGTGCTCCTTCCTCTCTGTCTTTCTCTCTTTCTCTGAGCTATGAATTTACAGTGCAGTTACTGGCTCTACCGACCTGCCCAGTGTTTTTGCTGCTTGTTGTTGTTTTTGTTGCCTGCTGTTCTTTTCTCTCTTCTCTTTCCACTAACCCAAGCCAGTCGATGCAGATGGCCATCCACCATCTTCCTCTAAAGGGAGTTTTTCTTCTCCACTGTTGCCTAAAGCTTGCTCAAATGGGATTGTTGGGTTTTCATATAATTTTTTGTATATTCATACTCTGTAAGGACTTAAACCTTAAACACTGTAAAGTGCCTTAAGATGACTTCTGTTGTGATTTGGCGCTATACAGATAAACTTAAATGGAATCAGTAGTAGCATTCAGCTATTTTTCCTCTAAAGGCTGGAGGACGTACATTCAAAAAAAAAATACTGGCTCCCAGGATAGGAAGGAGGAAGTTTGATTATTATTCCATTAAAATAGACTATTTCCTGCTGAAATGCAGAAAGGATGCAGAAGAATCATTGTTATTATTATTTTTATGTAATCATATTAATAGAAATTCTAGAGAGATCATATTTGTTTATGCCCATCCTACTCTAGCTTTTTGAGACAGGGAAACAAATAAGGGAGGGTTGGGACATGCAGTGGCCTCAGTTAACAGTACCAGCTCATCAATAAAACACACAATGCAAAGTGACAGTGACCTGTGGTTATATTTAGCACAGAAAACAACTCTGCCAGAGCGTGGGTTTAAGCCGAACTATTGCATTTTAAGTTTAGCATTTTTGATGTTTTGTCAACATGTCTACTTTTGAGCTGCAGCTTCAGGAAGTTTCTAATTCTGATGCACAGATGAGGCAGAAAGCTGCAATCACTATGTGACTCTTTAGAATAGGGCAACAAACTGATGTATATCTGTGTGTGACCAAGGGCGAGGAGAGAATAGACGTGAAATAAATTGGTATGTATTAGCATTTCTCTACATCCCAATCCCTGATAGAGAGCAGAGTACATGCAGAGAGACCAACACTGAAGCCTCTTCCCCTACTCCATTACAGCGGTAATTAACAGCAGATAAGCAGTGTGATAGAACCCATTCAGTCCGATTACACATGGTAATAGCTTTCCGCTCCTAAGGTGCTTCTCTTATTATTATTTTTATTATCTGCCTCTAAAAATGATAACTTAATTTGTGATTTTTTACTAAATGTTCTGTGTTTAAGAAATTGATTTATCATTTAGGGAAAAACATAAAATGTAAAGGGTTTATCTCCCATCTACAAAGCATTTTACTGTGAAGAGTGATGATGAATGGGATGAGATGAATAGAAATCAATACATGGTGCTGTTTGATAGTGTTTGACATAAAAGACTTGCATTATTCAACAAGACTTTTAACAACCATTAAAATAACTAGCCAAATCTGAAAACCTATATAAAATATCCAGTAATGTAAATCATAGTATTCTGTTTAAATAATTTTACCTTGCTTTATTTTCCACTTCCGCTTCCTGAAGTTTATGTCCCTTTTTACATTTAATAAATAGTCCCAAGAAAAAAAAATTTAACAAGTGAAAAAAGTCTGAGTACATACATATTTCAAACTTGAACAAAAATGCTACAAAAAGACTGGTTGTATCTTGAAACAACTTATTAGGGTGGGCAATAGAGACTTAATAGTATATCAATAATAATGGTAATCACAATATTTCACTATATTTTTGTGCTATAAACAAATTAACTAGGTTTTCTTGGAAAAAAAAACAACCTATACCTCCAAACTCTAGAAAATTGTATTTGTATTTTAACAACCAAACAATGTTTGGAATGATTAACGGAGGAACAATTGATTCTTCCTCTGTACTGTGTTAGTTAACTTCTCAGTTATTAAGATTCCAAAAATTGCCAAATCACGCCAAAAAATTTGAACAAGTTACTAATATTTTTGATACTTGTCAGAGATGTAACATTCAGAAATGGCTGGAGGTTCACTGTAGTACACTGTAGTACATTTGAGTGACTTGACTTAACTTTTATCACATTGGCTTCTAAATATGTTCAGTCTACAGGCTGCACTAACATGGTAGAGTAAAACTATTTCAAAATAAAAGGGAAAAAAACAAATTTGTCATTATATCTATAAAACAAATCACTTCAGATAATAATGGTATAGAACACACTCACGCACACAGCATCATAACACATTATCATAACTCTAAAATGGAATGAAATTCAAAAATTGTCTTTGCACACACACACACACACACACACACACACACACACACTCCCTGCCTGGTCTTTCAGCAGTGAGGTTTGGCCATACTTAGTTATTATGTTGCATTTGTGGAATAATAAATACATACACAGATAATATGTATCATCATCCAGTAAACATCACCTCTGCTGGTGTTTACTGAAAAACAGCGTTCAGAGCAGACTTCACAGTTCACAGGTATTTTCCTCTCCATCACAGACATCAACAAAAATATTCCTGGTACTGTGCTACTGCTGTCTCTCTACATGCAGTCACATTTTGGCAAAAAGGCTGTGACAGGAACAAATTGACAAAAGGACACTTTTCCCTTCCAGCATGGAAAAAAGAATAAATTACAAAACGTTAGCATAGCTGTCACCGCCCATCACAACCTCTCAAGTTCATGCAGGGCAAGAATACCAAACTGGCAGTGGCAGGGAATCAGCCAGTCAGCCAAATGTTAACCTGTAGGAAATAATCACACAAAGCTGATTGCAAATACTGTGAAAGTTTACAATAAATACACAAGTGCAATACATGAATAGCAGTATATAAATCTGTTTACATTTTAAAGTCATCATTATAAAATAATTTTTTTTTTTACAAATCATTATTTTTACTTCACTCTCTTACTTAAAAAGGTGGTTATTTGAAGGTCCTCTAGGAAAAATCAGAATAAAGTGTCTCTTTTTAAGGTTTTTTATCATAGCTTGCATTGTTCCATTCAATAGATTTTGGTACAGTACTACTACAGTGGTCAGAAATGACAGAGCCAACTACACTGCTCATAAAAAGATTAAAGGAACACTGAAAAAACATACAAGATGGGTAGAATGGGGAAAAATCATGCTGGTTATCTATAGTGATATGGACTGGGTACAGTGTTAGGAATGAACTGTACACATCGTTGGATGGAAAATCAACCTACCTCCAGAGGGCTGAATTCAAAGACATTCTGAAAATCAAAGTGAAAAAATGATGCTGCAGTTTAGTTAGTTATTTTGCAGAAGTTTCAGTGTTGAATAGACTGAAACAATGTCCCAGAGATTTTTATTTATTCGATTTAGGTTAGGTGAGCGTGGGGGCTAGTCATTCACTAATAATTCCTTCCTCCTCCAGGAAATGCCTGGATAATCTTACCACATGAGGAACCCAAGATCCACTGCACCAGCGTAAGGTCTGGATCTAAGGATTTCATCCTGAGATCTAATGAAACTAAGAGTGCCACTTTATAGGCTGTAGAGGTCTGTGTGTCCCCCATGGAAATATCTCCCCAGGCCATCACTGACCCACCACCAAACCAGTCATGCTGAATGATGTTACTAGGCAGCATAACATTCTCCGTGGCTTCTCCATACGCTTTCATGTCTGTCTGTCCTGAAATGTCCTGTTAGCATGTTGTGATAACAACAAATTGTATCTTGTAGTAAAAAATAGTATTTTTTATATTTTATATTTGAGGGATCTCTTGTTAAAATATTAGAAAAACGTCTATTTGAAGAAAGCTCTGGTTAAATGAATTGACATTTTGTCTTGTCCTCTTTATCTTTGGTAATTGTTTTCTATTTTATTGGCTGAATGAGCTTGTGATTGATTATGTCTTTATTGTACTGTACACAGTACTATTACCCTTGTTTCTCTTTTCTCATTATTTATTTTGTGTGTGTGTGTTGTGCACTGGCTCTATGAGCTATATACTTACTTAAATTTGTGAAAACATAGTGTTGTTAGTCTTAATGTTGCTGTTGTCAAAGCATACTTTATGTAATATCACATTGTAGCTCCTTTAAGGTTTCTCTGTTCTCTCTCTGTTACTTTTTCACTTATTCCAACATTGTGCTTTCAGAAATCTAATCTTTAATTTTGCAATGAGAGCCTGATGTTGTTCAGCAAAAAAATGTATTACCATAGTTTATTTTGTATTTATTACCATCTGCTATGGATTCTATCTGGTCATTTTAGTCAAATCATAAAGTAATTGTGTTTAAATGGATAAATAATCATGATTATCATATTAGGTACATAGGTGTAGTTTGAACAACTAGAAGGTGTTTAGTTGTTGTATAGGTTTACACACAAGTTGGTTAAACTGGTTCCTTAAAACAAGCAAAAACATAGAATTTTCAAACTGGCGTAATTGGTCGTTATTGTTTCCCACCTTGAATGGAATGGAAGATGCACATAGAAGAATACTTGATGCAGACATTTCAATGAACTCTTTCCCATTTGTTCATCCAACACTCGCAAACACACAATGTCTTGTCCACCATACTGCAACTGCTCAAGAAAACTCATGTTTGAAAGATGTGATGTAACCATGAGAAACACTGTCTCGTCCAATGAGCTTGGCAGTGACCACCTCTAGCAAAAGTGCGTGTCACACAAGGGCGGAGACCTGTCTACATCGATTCGGTTTGAGACGAATGAAGCAGGAGAACAGAGAGAAGATTAGAGAAGAGAAACGAAAGATGAGAAGGAGACAAGAAAGGCCTGAAAATTACAATACGGTGCAGACAGTAACAAAGGCATGATGATGAAAAAAGGAGTAGAAGGACTGGAGGAGGGAGGGAGAGAAGGTGGGAAAGAAAATGTATTGGAATAATGGAAGCAAGATGGATTGGAAAGATCAGGAGGGGAGCAAGAAGCAGGAAGTTTGTAAAATCTGGAGTCCTATGTTGTAAATGAATGAAAACCGATCTAATAAACATGATTCTTTTATCTTCTAGTTTACTACAAACAACTATTTACTCCATACCTCTGCCTTTTACAAATAAGGAAGTGAGATATTGGCATTCTAAACATTTGCTGGGACAGTTGATATATTTAGTTTGGATAGAGGAGAAGGACATATGGGAGAGGAAAAAACTAAAATGAAAAACACAAGCCGTAAAGGCAGCATTTGTCCAGTTGCCATACTTGGTTTTCTGCCTCTGTGGCTCCAAGCAGTAGACAATACGACAGTTTGTGAAGGCAGGAGGTCATCTTCCAGAAAATGTGATTTAACATCAGTATCCTACTCACTCACTGGCAGCAATTTCAGACATAAACGCTCTGGCAAAGTCTAGCTTTCTCCGGATAGTGTGCATGATTCTTTGTGTTATCCTCTTTGTATGTAGCACTTTGTGTGGTTCATTTGTCTGTGACTTACTGTACTTTTGTGATGGAAAGAATCTCAAGAAGATGTGCATGTTAGGATGTACACAAAGCAGCATCTGAACCTCAAACTGTTGGATACTGTATGAAACAGGACTGCAGTGTTCCATCAGTCTGAACTTTAGCTCTGATACTACAGTAATCAATAGCAATGTGGCATGAACATATGTTTCCATGGAAACAATCAACATGCAGTTTAAATCGCAATCTTCGCTTTCTCCGTGTCACACTGAGAAACACAGAGAAAGAGTCCAACTGCAGTGAGAGGCCCCTCGCTGAGGCTGGATAACATGGCGTTAGCAACAGCAATCAATGGTAGCTACATTCAGGAGCAAATGGAGCCCGTCAAGTCGATTCTAAAGGAATAGATCAACATCCAGGAAAATAATGTTGGCGTTTCGTTGAAGTTTAAGCGATCAATAGCCTCAAGTCTCACAGTGTTTACTTTCTCAGGTCATCAAATACCATCAAAGTATACATTCTACAGGTTGCACCGAGCAATGATCAAACATGTTTCACCTCCCCTCTGAATGATTTCATCACTTCTAAGAGAACAGCTGTTCATTTGCCTGGGAGGGGAGGAAAAGAGTACACTGTAAGTTAATGACCAGCCCAAATGACGGTCACAGTTTGATGTAAATAGACTCCTTTAGCCCTCTTTCAAACCACCTGTCTTCCCCAGACAGAATGTGAACATTGCTGCCTTTGTCAGCGTCTCCCTCGGCCTTCAGATGCGGTACAGACCAACACTCAGATGCTGAGTGTTGGTCTCAGGAGCTGGATCTCCTGTATTATACTATTTGTTTGTGCAGTAGTTGTTTTGTTTCCCCAGTGTGCAAGTCTGTGCATTCCTTACTACATTGGACTGCATATACCAATGTATATTACTCCATGTCTGGATGTTTTATCCTTAAGGTAGACAAGCTTCCGCCTCAGTGTTTTGCTTTCAAAGCAGTGTGTAGAAATAGCCATTCACTGCTTGATTTTCTTAATGCATCTATGGTCTGTCTCCTCTGTCCTGGTGATGATGGCAGCTAAAGCTACTCACAAATGCCAGTAGCGAGCTATTTTTCTCACTGAAGCTGCAAAGAGAAATTAGAAACTATAGCTGGAACTTTTTCAGCATTCAAAATTAAATTGAATGATCTGTGTGGGTGAGAGAGTGGCATGAGTTAAAGCCGGCAAAGATGACAAAACTCTTGTCTTGCTCATAGTTCATAGTGACACATTGCAGTGAATGCCAGAGTGCGGACATCTGACATTTTAGTCTGATTCCTCATTGACAAACAGCTTCAGCTTGACCATTCTCTTGACACACAGAGAACAGTAATGAGAGTGTGACAGAATAACTTTAACTTTGCACTTCTGACAAGCTTTTTTTAAGCTAAGTGTAATGTCAGAGATAATTACCCTTGTGTCTGATTTTTTGATTGAAACATTCAGTATGAGTCGCTGTTAGAACAGGAAAGCCTTTCTCCTGTACTGAACCTCTGGAAATAAACACATCCTTCGCCTCCCTCCGATCACCTCTTCTGTGCTTCTTTCTTTACAAGTTATAGGTACCATTAAAATGCACACTCTCTCAGTCTCACTCACAAACACAGTAAACCACAGGAAGGCTTTATGTGTCATTAAATTGTATGGGCTAGTGCCTTGATCCAAGGACGAGCTTGCAGGTCTTTTTACAGCTCAATATGTACCAGTCAGTCAAGTGTGAGGGTGTATCATCGCTGCTATCTGCAATACTCAAATACTCTGTATATAAACTGAGGTCGTGAAGAGTACATGGTGCAGTCAAGGTTATCATCCTGAGTTGATGTGCTGAGGGAAAATTGTTACATGGTTGACATTTGAGCGAGTCAGCTGACGAATCACGCAAATGTAAAAGTGGAGATAAAGAGTAAGAAATGGCTCAGTGTTTTCTTCATTACGAAGTAATACTTAGTACATTAATCGGATTTTCTCTATGAATGACAACAGGTATTTGTCAAGCACTGAAAAGTCCCCAAAAATCTGCCTTGCTAATTAAGATCCAGACACATCGTTCAATCATAGCGAGGCTTTACAGTGCAACTGGCCACCCGTACATGCGTGCTTGCACCCATGTGGCCGCCCACTCTCCCTCTCTCTTTGCCTCTCACAAACAAACACAAACAGTGGCTAATCTTTCATCAGTCTACATCATTATGTCAGTCTGGGTTAATGCAGATGAATGGAGCCAAACTGTTGTCTGAAAACAAACAACCGAGTCAATGGCACGTATATTTGTTGACACAGTACAAATGTGCTCATTAGAAGGATGATTTTTTATAGCAATACTAAATGGTGCTTATGGCACCTAAGAAACACTGTTAGACCTTTACATTGCTGTTCTGAGGTCATGACCTATATACTGTTAATAATAATAATAATAATTGATACTAATACCCCAACAGCCCCTCCTACAAGCACACTTTCTACCTTTGTATTTCTAAAAGCCTGTGCATGGCCGTGGACTTAGCAAATCAGCTAATCATTTTCACTGCTGGTGTGTTCATACATAGTTGGCAAGTTCCCAAGGCAAACGGTTCATGGTTCACAGACACACTCACAACCATCACCATTCTATTACTTGATCTTTAAAAGCAGTTGGTTAACTGTGTTTTTAACAAGGTCTTTGTGTTGAGTAGCAAAGGTCTTAGTGATATTGTATTGTATGTCAGTCATTTAGTAGTCACTATTGACTGTGGTACTGCAGTGCATTTGTGTCATTGCACCACAGGTCTTATGGTACAATGACTGTAGGTGTTGCCAAGCTTCTACACTGGCTGTTGTGTTGTTTTTGGTGTCAAGCAGCTTTGCCACTATAGACTACAGTAGACGTAGTGTCCGCACCATCAAATAGCTCTACTGTAGCACATTCGGAAAACAAACAGTAGCAAGTAAAATGCCCTCTGGTTTATCTCGGTATGCTTTTGCATCAACAACCTATTAAAAAATGGCTTCATGAAATAACACTCCTGTCTTTTAGAAATTACATTTACATATTCAGCAGTGCTGAATAGTTTTGGTAGTTACGCTGTGCTAAGTCTCCTCTTTGGTGAGGTTTAGGACATTGTTTAGATAAGTCTTAATTAATAACACTGCACTAAATGAGAAAAGAAATGAATGCTGTAATTAAAATCTAATGCCCTGTCACTGATGATTGTGAATGTGCACAGATCTGCTGAGTCTTTTTTTTCTTTTTTCCATGTAACATGATAACCTATATATGTGTGAAGTATTTCTTAATTAGCATGGAGTTTAATGGATTAATAAGATTAAATACAAAGCTGATATGAATCATTAGTTCATGTTTGTTTTTTTTTCAGACACGTTTTATTCTGCATATTATGTATGATATATGTATATAAAATTCAGTATATAGTATTAGGCAGGAAGATAATAAGGAAGCATAGGAGACAGAAAATTATGTATAGCAATAAAATATAAGTTGCAGATACGTGTAGGCATGTTTTTCTGTATTACCTACCAGATAAAGGTCTGTTTTATTCTTTGTCAGTCCGTGATTTTCCAGTTGCTAGTGTTCTATAGTTGTGGTTAATCAGCTTCCTGTTGAAATATTTAATGGTCATCACCTTCCATTCATTTCTGTGAACCTGCAAAGATCTGAACGCTTCTCTCACAGGTCTCAAAGAACTTCCAGCTGCTGAATAATAATGACAACACCTCAGCCAGAAACCTAGCTAGTTGGCCAGCATTTTCTGACTTGTTGTCAGGAGGAGAAACACACATGAATACAAGTTTACTGTATGAACACCTTGGGTCAAGTGTTATTTGAAACTTAATTAGAATTAAATAGTTTTTTATTTAGCTATTTGGCAGATGCTTAAGTTAAATACAGAAAGGTCCATTAAAGTCCAGAATGTTTTGAGTGCAACTGGTCACATGGAATGTAAGATAGTGGCATATATGTAAAAACAAACAAAATAACAAAAAAAAAAAAAAAAAAAAAAAAAAACATTGAGAAACTAAATTCTTAAAATTGACTTGTAGAACTTACAAGTACATTTTATGTCTTGTGAATGCCATGTTTGACTCACTCCAATATTCTCAGAATTGTAACTCTGTCAATGATGGCAAATAGAGCTGGTCCAGAGGCAGCAAAGTAATCTGTTTTTTTTTTTTCTCTGTACTTAAATAAAATAGTACATAATAAATAATAAAATAAAATAAATAAATTCCATTTATTCCCAATGAAACTCAAACAGCTTTTTTAAAGGACCTAACTGTAAAATTTGTCTTTTTGGCTTAGATATTTTCCTTTCTACCCCACTTGTAAGTTGCTTTGGATACAAGAATCTGCCAAATAACTGTAATAAATGTAAATGTAAATGTTTGTGGAAACAGAAAAACACCACTTATTAAACTAATAATTGTTAAACTTCTAATAAACAAACAGAAACATATTTTATCACATCAATTATTGATCCAGTTTAATTAAAGTACAATCAATTATTCAGATCTTATTATCAGTAATTATACACTCCAGACTGGACTCCAGACGCCTCGATTCCTAATCAGTCTAACTCACAATTGCGAACCTTTAGAAAGATATCTATCTACAAAGGAAACCTCCAAGGTACTTTAATTCATGCCAAATAATAAATCACCAGGTTCAGACAGCTATGCGGCTGAATTCTATAAGCACTTGTGTTTTAAGCTCCCAAACTGCAGTATATGAACACTGCCTATATTACTTTGAACCCTAAACCAAAAAAGACCATACCCTCTTCTCTATTAGCTATTTAAATAATGTATACATAGAGATCATATCCAAAGCACTGTCAGCTAGATTGAAAACAGTGATCACACTTCTTATTCAGAATGCAGTTTTAGAAGCCTAGGACGTATAGATGACTTGGCACCCCAAATTTCCTTTATTACTTTCGCACACAGCAATTAATTTATAATCCATCCCAGTTTTGAAAACAAATGTCATATATCATACAATCCATTACACCCTGGACCCATTAAATCACACACGGCCGTAATACAACCCAGTTTTTCTTGTCAGTCCTGATAAACTCCTGTTTACTTTCCAGCATCAGAGTCAAAGAGGAGTAACCAGCCTGGCCATCTATACAAGAAAGGCCTGTTTATGACCTTTGACCTCATTCATTCTAAATGCAGCATACACAGTTGTACTCATTTCCAGCATTTCCAGCTAAAAGGAGGGATGGAGAAACCTATTAGACCACAACTACTAAGAACTACAGCTACTAAGAACTACAGCAAAATCCAGTTAATTCAATGCAAAACTACTCATTCACCACTCACAAACTGTATCGTATGGGTTGTAGGCAAAACAACACCTGTCTACACTATCCAGCTTCCACTGATGAGTACATGCTCACTCACTGTGTCCGTGCATCCAGCAGATTTGGTTAGGGCTTTTAAAAAATATTGTTTTTAATTAATTTTGCTTACAGTAGAAAAAAAAAAAAAAAAAAAAACTAGCTTAACTAGAGTTTTTTTTTTTTTTTTCCAATAAATCACTGGCTGAGTATGCTAATCTAGAGAGATTAATGACATCAGTAAAAGAGAAAAACTATCTCTTCAAAGAGATCTGTTCTCCTTTTTTTAAATACCTAATGAACTGATTCCTTTTCCCTTTCCTTTCTTCATTATAAACCACCGCCTGAATATTTTATTGCACCTCACACAATGACAATGAAAACATGTTGGTGTGCGTTTGTTTAATTATTATTAGTTCTTTATTTCTTTCCTCTTCCTTTTGCTCTGTTGTCTTTCAGTTGGGTCCTTTTCATCTACATGCTGCCACCATAGTCCACAGGTGGGATCAGCTTCTTATATTGGAATGCAGAACACATTTTATTTTAGCCAGAGCTCTGCTTTAGTTCCATCTGTCCATCTGTCCACATTGTTCCAGTAGTTTTCTGCTTTATCCACATGGCCTTGAACAAGCCGGGGACTTCCAATGTTGTTTATTTTTTATTTATTTTGGAGAGTACTGGCTTCCTCCTTGCAAATTTGCCATGCACATTGTCATTGTATTCTCCTGATAGTAGACTCATGAACAGTGATATGAGCCACTGTAGAAGAGGCCTTTAGTTACCTAGATGTTATCTTATGGTTTATTGTGCTATTTGTTGATCAACTGCTCCTAAGGAGAATTTAAATGTTGTTGAATATAAATTAAGACTTAACATACTTCCTTTCTTTAAATAGGACATCACCCCCAGACTCATACCTGATGGTCATTCTATTGACTGGGACACCTTACTTTCATTGACTCTTCAAATGAACTGTTAATGTACTTACTTTTGCCACACACAATGTTTAACATGAGATCACTTTCCACAGGCCATCCAGGAAATTAACAGGTGTCAACAGGTGTTTCTATTTGTTTTCTTCTTTAATCCAAACCACTGGTGCAGTTGATCGTCTTCAGTAGACACAGACTTTATCTAATACATATTATCAGTATCACCTGCACTGGTCACGTTAACTTTATAGCAGGATACTTTTTAGAAGGATCTATAAAGTATGGTGTTATGAGATAAACTAAAGAATGTAGCTATTTTTACTATATTTATTTTTATTTGGTGCAAAGATGATGCTTTTTGTTTTGATCAGAGCTCTGATTTTTATTCATTTGGTAAATCACCGTATTGTTTGCTGTTTGCATCTACAGTACAGTAGCAGGGAACCCACCCACAACTCTGGGAGCTGCCTTTCTTCTAAACTTCAAATGACTACTTTATCAGTTGAAATGCATTACGTATTCTTTCTGAACATGTTCACCCACTGACAAGTGTGTCAACAGTTACTTTTTGCCTTTAACCATATGATGGCGTTTAAAGATTCAAATTTATGGAACCATAGCTACTTGATGTTAAATCATACATGAGGCAGGCTTTACACTTGATACAGCATGTTACATGGCTTCAGTGTATTACAGCTACAGTAAAACATTGTTCTTCATGCAATAAGCGGAAACCAGCAGCATCGGAGTCTTGGATTGTTGCACAATAGGAAGTCCTGTGAACTGCAGGGTGCCTTGGGCAGGCCTTAAGCCATCACAACACTCAATAATTGAAAGCTATTCCAATACAAGTTAAATCAACCAAGGCCCGCTTTGTGTCTCATCAGTGAGTCTTACTGTAAGTGTTTTGATGCTTCACAGCAGGCTGCCTGTGGTTCTCTCTTATAGGGACTCTGTGACTTCACACTGTATCTTTGTCATCTCTGCTGTATCTGCAGTCTCCCTGCTCCGTGTCTCTTGTTGCTCTTTCATGTTTGCCCATATCCCTCCACCTTTCAGCTTTGTGTTTTTGCATTTTCACAAAGCTAATTAGGTCCACATAGCTCACAAACATGTTGTGTGTCTGCTGCTCCTTGGGGCAAATGTCTTGAAGAAAAATGAGCCTATCTTTGTTAACCTACAGGCTACAGTGGAGGTGGAAGCTAACTTGGAGAATTGCGTGTGTTGAACTGTATGTAGGGCAGATTTTTAAGTTCCAACCATATACATATTCACTTTACTTTGTAAATAAGGCTAATTCGACAATAAAGAAAATATTCCCCTTTAGCATTTATTTATGTGCCACATGCTAATTTGTTTCCCAATTGTTGCAATACTGATGTAAAGATATATTTACTATATATATGTATATATCAGCATTCATAGGTATTGTGGGATTTATACCCAGTTTATAGCCAGTGTACTGTACATATATGTAAACAAAGGGAGTGCTCCTTGTAAGAGACATTAATAAAAGTAGGTTGTGCTTGTAATGGATAGAAGCCTAAATGGAAAAACGCATGTGTCTGTGCTCTAAGCTCTAAGCTCAATTCTAAGAATTCCACTCAGAGTCTTCCTGGGACTTAAAATCACTTCATATTACGACATAAATGTTCTTTTGGTAAGCTGAAGAGAGTACAGTGCATGTAAGAACAATTACTGACAGACCACTGAACATTTTGGTGATAATACTCCACCAGAGTTTACACAGGTGGTGATGAAGTGAGCCAGAAGATGGAAAATGAACTTTATAATAAGCTGGTGATGAGGAGAAGGTGGACTGCATAAATGAGGAGAAGGTGGACTGCATAAACGTAGCTCTGAAAGACAGATTGACAGAAGCAGTAATAATACTTCCAATAATACTTTTTGGAAGAATAGATATTAGCTAGAGGTGGTAAAGACAAAGTTTGTAACGTGTTCTTAGTGGGGATTCTACAATTGAAAGCGAGGGGATAAAGATTCGAAGATTTTGAATTCCACAAAACCTCCTACCCCTGTATTCAGTGAGGACTCCTAGGGAATTATGTGACGTCAGTGCATAGAGCATAGAGAGACAAAGTACAAATTATAATCACATACTTTTCACTGTTGTCTGAGGTTTGCAATTTAGAAAGTGGAAAAGTGAAATGCCGAAGTCACTTTTTAAGTGAAAGCTTTTTGCTTTGTAGGAATAACATACATAAACATAATTATTGAAAGCTTTAGAGCTTTAAACCCATTCTGTTTCAATAGTAGGTTGGGTTTATTGGAGGAAAGTGTGTAACTGACCTCACTTAGGACCCCTAAGACTTGTATTCATAAGGCATATTATGACATAGTTTACATCCATAAGCATGTGAATGTTGATTCTTGGGACTGATTTTCTAATTTGAGGTCCTTGATAAGTATGGTTGCTCAAAAGCTTCCTCGGCTCCTTTTGCATGAACTACTGAGGCGGAGCCTTAACTCCAGCTTGGTTTCACTGTCAGGATGTTCTAGAAATCAGACTTTCAAATCAAGTCATCAAATAACAGTAATAACATTAATAGTAATAGCTGGTGAAACGTTTTTGGAACATAGAACTAACTGAATGTATTGAACATTGCTTAGGTTGTATTTTGGTCTTCATACTGTTGAGACAACAACCATCTGAATTTACACACACACGAAGGAAGACATCTAAATCCAATTACCATTAACAAAGTTGTAATGTTAGCCTTTTTAGTATGATATCTACGACTTTGTGCACTGTAGCAGATAAAATTGAGATTTGTTTCCGCAGACTTTTTATGTGTAATACTCGCATTTCAGTGGGTTATTGTCAATACCATGATAATGTAAGCTAATGTAACTGCTGGGGGAAATGGTGTGATCCTACAAATGCACAATGTGTTGAAAAATACATAAATCAATTTCCCTACCTTAATGCATCTATTCGCATATGTGTTCCTGCAGCTGAGTATGTTCTAAACGTGCAAATACAAACATCTGTCCCGTGTCCAAAGGCAGTGTGTGTGTGTATGTTCATGTGTTTTAATGTGAATGCAGATATCTGTGCTTGTTGCTCCTAGAAGGCATCCAGAGGAATGGGATAACACAGAATAGGAATATGAAAATGTCAGACACAAACACACAAATAGCAATGAACACACATCATCTAAAAAGACATGAGCAACATGACATAGCTGGCAAGCAGACACAAGCAGTCGTTGCTATGCCACTATGAAACAATTATGATAAAGCTGAGCTTCAATTATCTCAGGCTGCAGCCTTGTTAGGTATTTTTTATACTCTAAGATATTAGAATACAGTGAAGGAGAGCAGTAATGTTGCATATTGGTGTCGCAGCTGCAGACTATTTTAAAACTTCTGGGGGAGGACAGAGTGTGAACATGTTGTAGAATTGTCAGCGAGATAGCTAGAGACTACTACTCATTATCTTGTCATCAGGTCATCATTGTAGAATTAGTTTTTATAGGTGATCCACCTGGAAACTAAAAGCTACATGAGTGACATACAGCAGTATTATAAAAACAGGATTCATGTCACCAAGAAACAGAAACATAACTTCAGTTTGTAGAACAAAGGAGAATACACTTGCGGTTCATGTGATCTGTTGTCAGTGAGTGATATCACTTACAATATTCACAACATTCACAAACATTTATAGATCAAATCAGAACTATGTACATGCAGAGTGAATTGCATTTACAAAATATAACTGCACACTAAATTATATAGAAAACCCCTAAAACCCTACTTGAGCAGCACTAGAAGACAGTGGAGAGGAAAAACTCCCTTTAACGGAAGAAACCTCCAGCAGAACCAGACTTAGTGTGAGCGGCCATCTGCATTGACCGGTTGGGGTGAGGAGAAAGAAAAGAACAGGAGGCAACAAAAAACAACAACAAGAAGAAAAAACACTAGGCAGGTTGGTAGGACCACTGCCAAAGTTAATGACATGCAATGGTGGCATTTGAATGAATAGAAGAGAGGAGAGCAGCTCACAAAGCAACATCTCACATTGCTACACCATTCTCCCTCAGCACAGATTTATAGTCTTCTTCTTCTTCTAATCAAGATTATGTCTAATAAAAAAAAAAAAAATGTAAATGGCACTGGCGTTATCAGCCTATCATCGTTTGGCTGTTGCACTGATTCACTAAGCTTATCAGCCAATCAGAGCTGACGGGGTCCGCTGCAGATTCAACATGCTAAATTGGCTGAAAACCTGGCAACAAGGGTCTAACTGGTGCCAAGAGGCTGGGTTGCAGAACATAAACTAGGGCAACAGACGTTCAACGACAATCTGACATTGGCCAATGGCCGATGTTTTGGCTTGCTGTGTCATAGGCTTAAAAGCCAACTGTTGGTTTTGGTGACCCACTTCCAAACTCACTATGTAAAATTCATATTTTAATGTAACATCATTCACATTGCAATCCCCTCAAATAGTGGGGCAGTTAGATCATACAGTACTGTTAAGGTTTTTAAGGAACGTTTGGAGTAAGAAAGATTAGAAAGGGAAATTTTGTACAAACCCTTAAATCCAAAATCAAAACCAATCCATTCTCATTGTCATGTTGCTGACATCAGCACTGTCTAGCATGACAGCAGAACAGCTTCTTTTGCAATGTGAGCTGAGACAGCAGGAACCTGCTGCTGGCAAACCCTAGCCAGTGCTGTGTCCTGCGTGTCCACAAACACTGTCTGCCCTCTGTATGGATGTGAACCTGGTTTGGTGAGTCTACTCGGAATTGTGTGTGTGTGTGTGTGTGTGTGTGTGTGTGTGTGTGTGTGTGTGTGTGTGTGTGTGTGTGTGTGTGTGTGTGTGTGTGTGTGTGTGTGTGTGTGTGTGGAGGGTCCCTGTCTCACTAAACACCTCTGCGTGCCTCACATCGTTGCCTGGATGAGAGAGATGCATCTTTAACCCAACCTTTCCAAGCCATAAGTTCTTTTCTTTCCAGCCAGATCTTCAATCCAATTTAATTCTCTTTTATTTGTATATTTAGACAACAGAAGTTATCTCAAGGCACTTTACAGTGTAAGGTTTAAGACCTTACAAAGAATAATAATACAAAAAATGATATAGAAAACCCAACAATCCCATTTGAGCAAGCTTTAGGCAACAGTGGAGAGGACAAACTCCCTTTAGAGGAAGAAACCTCCAGCAGAACCAGGCTCATGGTGGGCAGCCATCTGCCTCGACCGGTTGGGTTGAGTGGAAAGAGAAGAGAGAAAAGAACAGCAGGCAATAAGACAACAACAAGCAGCAAGAACATTGGGCAGATGAACTGGATTCTGGAGATGTACAGCTCCAGGCCGAGGATACCTGCAGAAAAGTACAGAGAGAGGGAGACAGAGAGGAGGAAACACAACTAAAAGAGAGAGAAGACACAAAGTTAATGACATGCAATGGTGGCATTTGAATGGATATAGGAGAAAGGTGAGAGGAGAGGAGCTCAGTGTATCAGTAGAGGTCCCCCAGCAGAATAACCTATATCAGCATAACTAAGAGATGGTTCAGAGTCACCTGATCCATCTCTAAATATAAGATTTATAAAAAAGGAAAGTTTTAAGTCTAGTCTTAAATGTAGAGACGGTGTCTGCCTCCCGAACCTGAACTGGGACCTGGTTCTACAGGAGAAGGGTTTAATAGCTAAAGGCTCTGCATTTGGAAACTCTAGGAACCACAAGTAAACCTGCAGTCTGAGAACAGAGAGTTCTGCTGGGAAAATATGGAACTATGAGGTCTTTAAGATATGATGGAGCCTGATTATTAAGTGATTAATAAGTGAGGAGAAAAATTTTAAATTCAATTCTGGATTTTACAGGGAGCCAATGGAGAGAAGCTAACGTTGGAGAAATATGATCTCTCTTGCTAATTACAGTCAGATCTCTGGCTGCAGCATTTTGGATTAACTGGAGGCTTTTTAATGAGTTATTGGGACATCCCATTAATAAGGAATTACAATAGTCCAAATGCATGGAGTAGTTTTTCAGCATCACTTTGGGACAGGATGCTCCTAATTTTAACAATGTTTCTCAGGTGAAAAAAGGCAGTTCTAGAGATATCTTTTATGTATGAAGTAAAGAAGATATCCTGTTCAAAGATAACTCTTTAATTTCTTACAGTATTACTGGTAGGCCAATACTAAGTCCTCCACAGTAAGAATGTGATTAGACATAGTGTGAAAAGAATCAGTCCCAGCACAGAACCCTGTGGAGCTCACAAACAAACTAGAATCTATCTGATAGATACAATTTAAACCACCCTAGTGCTTTAATCCCAATGACATGTTCCAGTCTGTGTAATAGGATGTTGTTGTGATCGATAGTGTCAAATGCAGCACTAAGATCTAACAAGATGAGTATAGAGAGTAGGCCGTTGTCTCATGCTAATAGAAGCTCACTAGTGACCTTTACTGGTGCTGTTTCTGTACTATGTACTACTCCTTACTGGAAAACTTAATACAAGTTATTCCTGTGCAGGTGGTCATATAGTTGTTTAGAAACTATCTTTTCAAGAATTTTAGAGATTGGATAGTGTTAAGGCAGATTGGATATTGGTCTATAATTTACAGAGGTCGGAGGAATTGTAAAGATTGATGGTCATAGGTAGACAAGATCTCCTGTGACGTTCTGTGGATCACTTAATGTTGATCAGTCTCTGGCTGAATGTGCTCCTCTGTTTAGCAGCACATGAGCTAGGGATTGTCCAGAGTAAGAGGATTTTGGCCATCATCAGCATCAGAAAGAACAGATCCTTCCTTTCGGACCACACAACAGAACTCATTGTGCAGGCTATGGTTAATTAAAAGCTTGACTACTACAATATATTACTGACGGGGTTACCAGCTGCACCATCGCACCCCTCCAGATGATCCAAAATGCAGCAGCTCTTATTTTTGAACAGCCAAAGGTTCAAAGCCTACAAAGTGATCAACTCAACAGCACCGGCCTACCTGAACTCCATCCTCCCCCCCACTGTGCTCTGCAAGCAAACAGCATCTTGTGGTTCCCTCACATCACCTCGAAAGATCCCAGGCTAAACTTTTTAGCTCTGTGGTTCTACAATGGTGGAACAACCTACCCACCTCTGCACGCTCAGGTGCCTCACTCTCAACTTTCAAAACAGAACTCTTCCAAATCTTTCTCTGCACTTTACTTTAAAGTTTGTCTCCTTGGTTTTGATATTTGCTTGCTTTGAACCTCATGTGTAAGTCAATTTAGATAAAAGCAGCATAAAAGCATCTGCCAAATAAATAAATGTAAATGTAAAATGTGTGTGTTTGTGTTACTCTCTCTTAGTGACAAAGCGCAAGTATCGTTTATGTCTTCTGTGTTGCAGGGAAACCATGTGCTGTGATATTATTGGCATTGTCTTGTGTTTGTACCTCACTGTTTTTTTCCTATTATTATCTTTTCTGTATAATGATATATCGATTTTTGATCGATTTGGGAGTTGAAGTTTGCACATGATTATTAAATTACAGTATACTTTTTAGTTTTCCATTAACACATATAGATGTTAGAGAAAATATACCTGCAACTAGAGCTGTAAATATTTAAATCTGACATCTTGCCATCAGTGCAGTGCTACAGAAAGTAAAGTTAAGCATTCCCAATCACAGTGCTGGATTGGCACCCCAGCAATGCTTTCCTGTGGGCCCCTAAAGAAAATGAGCTGGTGGCTGGAAGCAAAAAAACACAAGACATCCTAAAGAGACAGAGAATGAGAGAGAGAGAGAGAGGGAGAGCAGGAGAGAGAAAAGTATTGTACAGCCTCACTGTTGTTTTGTGTGACTGTCATCTTACTATACGGTGCTGTGAAAAGACACTGATCCTGCTGATAATTTTATTTTTTATGGAAAGCGGCTAAAATCACCATTGTGAAAGAGTAATGGCCCATTGAATTTAGTGTGACATACTTTATTGATCCCCAGGGGAAAACTGTTGTTCGGACAGCTGCAGTAAATGACAGCACTACTGTGAGTTGTCGGTGTCTTGTCCATGGACACTGTGACATTTAGCCAGAAGGAACCGGGAGTCGAAGCACTGACCCTCGGGTTTCATAGACGACTGCTTTAACAACTGAGCTACATGTCGCCCCAATTTAATAGCTCGTTCATGTCCGGATTTTGACTCAAACAATGCAAAACTGGTAAACTTACTCTATGGTTGGAATCATTGTTTTATTGCATAACTCAGTCGTGTTTAAGCTTCAACTCAAAGACTGATTGGCTTGATGATCTCTTTCAGAATTCTCTGGTACAGAGGAGAATTCATGTTTAATTCAGAATGTATGCGGCTAATTAGAGCAACTTGGCCTGTCCCTGAATTAGCAAAGCATCCCCACAACATTACACTGCCACCTCCATGCTTAATCAGTGATGTTCTTTTTGTAGGGTTTGCTCCAGATGTAACAAGACCTATATCATCCAAACAGTGACTCAACAGTCTAAAAAACATACTGCCAAAAGGTTTAAGTTGTGCCTTATAGCAGAATTTAGATGCATCTTAATGTCCTTCTGACAAATCAGTGAATTCCCCCTCACCTTTGTACCGTCACCTTTGTACCACTATCTGATAGACACTGGGTCATTTCTGCCCAGTGTCTATCAGATAGTGGAGTGATGATAAACATTATTGAGATGAAAGAGGCCTGCAGTTCCATGGATTTTTTGTGAAATTCTGGATGAGTAATCTTCATGGTTTTGGACTAATTGTGGAAGGTCAGACATTTCTTAGAAGGTTCATTATTGTTGCATTATTGTTCTTCAACACTTGTAGATAGCTTCCAGTGTGGAATCCCAGAGCCTTTAAAATAGCTTTCTAACCTTCTCAGTCTAATGATTGCAGTATGATATGATGTAGATGTAGTGAACTGTAGTACATCACCTTTTTCCTTAAAAAAGTACAATTACTACTAAGTACATTGTGCAAACTTTTATTTTATGTTTTCTCAGCCCTTCTTATTTGTATGCTCAATTGATTTGTGTTAGTATGACATACAAAAAATTAAAGATAAACAGGAGGAATTTGAATATTTGTTCATAGCCCTGTAATTAGTCTTTACAGTAACTTGGTTGGGTTAAAGGGAAGGTAATATTGTGGTCTTGATTAATAGGCGAGAGTGAAAACGATGTTCTTGATTAAAGAAAGAAATCTAATCTCATACACTAGAGGAATAAAGTCTGAATTACTAATAATTATTAATTGCCTCGGTTGCCTACCACACTAATTTATTTATAGAAAATCTCTACCTGACACGAGATAAAAATGACAAGATGCTCCATAGGAGCGAACTAGCAAGCTATCTAGCTTAGCACTCTCACTGTCACTTTTCTCAGATTAAACATTTTCTATGTTTTAAATGCTCTATTGTGAATAAAATAATGAGTTAATGGGTTATTGAGATTTACAAATCATTGCATTTTAATGTAGATTTTACAGTGTCCCTATTTTTTTGCAATCAAGGTTGTAAGTGAATTCAGAATGTTCAAAATGTGCCATGTCCTGCTTGATTCAGCTGTGACTTTTACAGTATTTAAATAAGGTCACTCTCAAACTTAGAATAAGTAATCTGACGTAGACTAACCTTAAACGAGCACTTCAATCAAAACCCAGATAGCAACATTGCTGTGGCCTAGAAATGGCCCCTTGGTGAGAAATTGATGCAACTCTGGACAGAAATAAATGTGTTGCACAAGCTTATCTAAATGATGCCATGACGAATGCATGCTGTGATTAAAGAAAATGGGAACCAAGACATATTATTATTATTATTATTAGTAGTAGTAGTAGTATTATCATTTATTTATTTATTTGTTTATGCCAGGCAGTGTAGTTACCATTGACAGGCTGTACTGGTACACAGAAGCACACACAGTTTTTTGGCACAATGTTTTTATTTTAATGCGACTATAGTTACCTACTGCAGGTACAGTAAGACAGAGGAACATTTTTAGTTCAAACTAACAGCCAGTGAACCTTTCACAGCCAATTTTTATGGCATTGGTCACTTCCTACAACACCATTTAATGTTCAAAAATAATCATGAATAGACGCTTCAGTACAATGTGCTGTACTCAGACTGACAGACTGCCATCTCAAACATATCACACCGAAACTTCAGTCAGCTGAGCACTAAGCACCCCTCCCAATAGCATAACAACCAAATCTGGCTCTTTTTCCCTTTTAATCCAGCCCTTGAGACTTGTTATGCCACATGTCCCTCTATCCAGTGCCTAAATAGAAACGAACCAATTACCAAGAGCAGCTTGACATGGGACCATGTCATCCTGTCTGTGAACAACCACCCCCTTTCTCCCAGCAACAAGACAACTGCTGCAACAGGAGACAAATCAATGCGTGCAGGTCAATTTCTGCAGGAAAAGTCCTTGTGTGTGACAAGGGATATCCATCGAAGTAGATGAATGAATGTAGAGAGGCCTGTTGAATTCCTCAATGTCCTAAACTATACAGTAATAGAACTACTTGCCTTTTTGCTTTCTGTTTCACTCTACTGGCAAGTGTCTTTCTGCAAGCACTCATGGAAATAAAGCAGAGAGGGGGAGAAGTAGCAATCGATAGCATTTCTCTAAGAGAGGCAGCATGTGTGAAGGGATTTGTAAGTCAGAGAGAGAGCTAGGGAGAGAAAACGTAGGGGTGGGCGGGCTGAGAGAGCAATACGGACTAATATCTACAGAGAGAATTATTTGTGCATCCTGGGAGGGAGGGTGGAGGGGGAAGGAGTCACAGAGGGGTTGAGACAGATGGAGAGCCTGGCAGTGTAATCAGTGGAGTAGCACTAGTGGTTAACAGTTGATCATTCACCTCCCTGCACTCTTCTCACAGCTGATAGACTGGGCTGCGAATAGCCAGGAATATATAGAGAACGAGTCCTTTAAAATGCAGCGTTTTGTTTTTATGAACATTATCTTCTTAGCTTTTTATGAAATGAATCACTAGCGGGCAGAGGAGGAAGGATGAGCATGAGCTATAGATCAGGCCTGCAGCAAACCAAGCACATCAAAGTCCTTTGGCAGTAATAATAAACAATGAACGCGAAGGGGCTTTACATAAGAACACTTTCCAAGCACATAAAGTTGCCCCTAATCAAACCGTGAAGCTAAATTAAGCTGTTCCTCACCTCTACAGGGACGATAACAGCGGTGGTTTTAAGCAGGGGCGGAAAGAGCTGAATTAAGCAGCAACCCACAACGGGTAATATTTAGAAAATGTATCGCAACACACACAGATTGCATGGGTGTCTGAAGCACAGGAACCCACAGGTAATTGTGAACACCTACACAGAAATCATAGCATTGGGTGACCATTTCAGCAAAAAATGGTACGTGTTAAGATAAAGGACTGGGTAGTGTGTCATATCACTGAAGTGCATTCATTTATTTAGATTTTCTTCAAATCTGAGACATGGGGCCATAATATTGGGTGACCATGAAGGAAGAATACTAGCTGCTGACCAGTGAAGATAAATGGGTCAGTCCCTTTGGGTGGCTAACATTTCAATTTTGAGTGATGCTGCATCCTCTTACCAATCCCCTTTGTCTTCACTATCTATTGGTTTATACTGTATATACAGCAGATAAACCTGGAATCATTTTAGTGGGCTTAACATTTACAGATAACTTAGCCATCATCGCCTAACCACCACGATACACAAGAAAGACACACAAGCTTGACACATTTTCTAATGTCAACACTTTCCTCTGCAGCAGTTATCAGCAAGGACAGAGTGGATATCAATGCAAGAGTGAAATCCCACTATGCAGTTTCCTAATTTTGTAACATGTGGAGGTTCAAACAATACAGCAGAATACCAAAGATCTATTGACTATATTTCATCTATAACTATCTAATCAGACATTTAAATAATTCAGTAGTGTAGCATATAGAACACTGGGAAGTGGAATGTTGTGATGGAAAGGGAATGGAAAGTCATCAAGGTGAAAATCCTGTGTCAGTTCTTATGTTCAAATGTAATCACATAAATACACATATAAAGTATGAAAAGTAAACATTTAAATGTTTCTAGGATGTGCTGTTGTAGGTTGCTCTGAGGTTCAGACCTTGGTTAAATGCATAGTAAATCCACTTCACACCCACAAACATCTACAATTACATCACTGCACAGGGGCAAAACACTTTACAGTTTACCCACTACATTCTTATTCTTAGATATTAATTATTCCATTAGAGTCCTAAACTAAGCCACATCGGCCGTTTTCTGTATTCAATCAAATTAGCTGTCTTTTGCCTCTTCCTCGAATAAATTAAATTAAAACGTAAAAGTGAAGGCAAAGGTTAAGCACTAGTTCAATGAGCACAGACGGCTAATAAGAAGACAGCACAGGACCTTTTCAGACAGTAAGCGCATGAGACATTATACAGTACCAACAGATTTTTGTAGACATTCTCAGAAAGCAAGGATTGACAAGCAGCTTGTTTTTAGATTCCAACTCTAATGTCCTGTTTAATGTATTAATTTTGATGAGCTACCCATAGCTGAAACAGTGACACCACAAATGTTACATGTTGTTCAATGTTTACTTCACTTAAAAGCCTGGTGATGGGATTTAGAAACATGTGTGTTATGCATGAATACATATAACTGTTACACACATTCTAATTCATCCACTTTTACTGTTAGTTCTTAGTCATTTTTAATCTAAGTTTCTCCTTGCAGACAATTTATCTGCTCCACCTCAGTCTCTGTTAGTCATTTTAAATCAACCCTGACTCCCATCACCTATTTTTTTATAAACAGCTAAACTGCAATCACAAACATGTTTTGGTATGCAACATAATTGCAACTTAATAACCTTTTCTATTAACATAATGAGGATATGTTGACAATTAATGTTAATAACACAAAATGCTGTTAATGAACATTGATATCAGACTAGATTTGTTATTATTGTTGTTGTAGTACAACATACAGTTTTATAAAAAACGTGTTCCTAAGCATTTTGTAGTTGCATTAGGAAACTAACAACACTTGGTTGGGTTTAGGTAAAGATTTTCTGATTCAAGTACAATTACTACAATCTTATCTGTGTCACAATGAGTTTAAGTGAATCAATTTAAATGTACAATTTCAGAAAGACTTTCAGAAAGAATCTGGATGCCATCATCCGGTGATCCCCAGCTGCTCTAACTGACACAAACTGGGGCAAATGCAAAATGCGAAGCTTGTTAGAGAGAATTAAGGCAAAGCTGGAGCACCTCCACCAACTGATTCCATGGAAGAACATCTGTGCTGACTTTCCCTGAAGAGTAGGGTGACAGACATGGAAGTGAACAGTTAATTGACTACCTTTGTCTATGTTAATGGTAGAATGTTACGTAGTTTTAATAATGCCTTGTGATACTTCCTGTTTACCTACTTTAAATCACTGAGGACTTCTCTGGAACCCTTGGAGCAGGTTGTAGTCAGAGTCTTCTGCAGCTCCGCTGTGATAAGGAAAGGTATCAGAAGTCATTCCTGTCAAGAGTCATCACCCTGTACAATGACTATAGTCAGATAATGATATTGGCATTCCCAAAATTATTTTTTCCACACCATATTTTTCCAATTGCAAAATCATCCAAATCATGTGAGGTTTGGAAAATATTTCTGTAAATCTTATTCAAAATTAATAGTTCATGAATACAGTCAGACATACTGGTAAGACTTCTGTTGCATTGAACCCACTGTGCCAGGACTAGGTACATTCTTAATATGCTGTTAGGAAGTGTCACATTTAGGCTTAAGATAATGGTTTACTCGATATCGCATATACTGCTATCTGTTACTGAGTATCTACATGAATTAAAAATATAATGTTAATTCACATTTACATTTAGTCATCTGGCAGAGACTTTCATCCAAAAATAGTAAAAATACAAATCAACTAGGCAAAGAAAGTCAGGTTCAAGACAGCAAAGTACCAAAAGGGAATATCATTTTGTTTTTCAGTTTTTTTTATTTTTTTTTATTTCGTTTCATCAGACCTAAGTGCCAGATAGGGAAGAATAGACATGTGTTTGGAGCTTTGTTTGGGATCTTTTGAAGTGTGGTGTAGGGACCATCAGGCAACATTCTTCTAGAGCACAGTGGGCGAGAGGGAATGTAAACATAAATGAGAGCGAAGGACGTAAACAACTGATGAGGACCCAGAGAGATACATGCACTCAGAGTTGCCATTACAAAAGATTTTAATACAAGGCAAACACACATGAGACAGAGGAGGTTGTTTTGGCAGTGAGGAAGAAGAAAACGAAGTAGTGACTGGAGTATATTGCTCCCTGATGGCTGGAGGACTGAAGTGCATGGTGATAGTTGTTTTAGTCCACTTTTAGGCAGAGGAAGAAAGAGGACCGGTAGGTGTTGCCAGTAGAGTGGAGGTATTCAGGTGAGTGAAGTAAGATAGTGGTGGAGTCCCATGGACAAAATGAGAGGGCCTAGTTGATCGGCATGTACAATGTGTTTGCTACTAAAATAGCACACAACTCAACAGAGAAAGATAAGTGAATGTAGGCACAAGGAGAATCACTGATAAAGAAGCTTCTCAGGGTCTCCTGCTTGTAACTTTGTTACGAAACAGGTTAAAAAGAAAATCTAAATTCATAATAAAATAGAAAAGGAAAAAAACTTAGTGAGGAGAATTTATGGGCCCCAGCCAGCGTTCATGTTCATATGAACTAATGTATTATATACACTGGCAAGAAAAAGTATGTGATCTGATCTCAATCTAAGTCAAGAGTATTAACAAATATAATCAGCCTAAAATAATAACACCAAAAAAAATTCAGATCTTTTAATGTCTTTATTGACAACATCCATAAAAATATCATAGTGCTAGTGGTGGTGCTAGTAGTGGAATAATGACTTCAAAAAAGCTCAAGTAGCCTGCTTTGAAAAACAAGAAGGATGTTAAAAGTCTCTTACAATCCATTTAAATTATGTTAGACAAAAATATCTTCTGAAAATATCTCCCCATCATTTTCATTCTCTGTCATTACCATTTGATAAATAATTTTAATATTTGCTGGGAATTGTTTTTATTTTTTAGGGGAAAAGTCTTGGAATATGTAATAATATAAGAATTCCATCAGACTTGTGTGTCATCGACATCACAGCAATGATCGGAAACAATGTGAGGGGATGAGGTAATTCATAATAATTGAAAATGTCACATAACGACATTCACTTTAATGGTGTCACAAAGGTTAAAAGTAGACATAATGTTATATAATACACACCTTTCCACCTCCTTTTCATACTGTCACAGTTCAGTCCCTGATCTGCACCTCTGCCCCATAGATCTCCCCTGTGTTCCTTTGTCCCCATCACCTGCACACCTGTTCACATCCCCTAATGATCCAGCTGTCATTCTCTCGACCACCACACCTGTTCCTAAATCACTAATTACCTTCCCAGTATATGTACCTGTCAGTTTCCCATTGGTTCTCGGCCAGATTGTACAAGTCCCAATGTTTCCCTCTGACTTCACTAGTCAAATCCCAGAACTTCAAAGAAGACAATGTACACCTTCTGGCCAGAGAGAGCCAGTAGTTTGATAGATGAGTAGATGAGGACACATGAGGCAAACTGGAATGACCACCCCTTAAAAAAAGGAGACAGTCTATGGTTTGTTTGTAGTATTCTTCAACCTTATAACAACCCTTAACAACTTACTGTCTACACCAAGATTATATACCTGGGACAATCAACCAGCCAGCTGCAACTAAAGAAGCACTTAGGATGGGAGACAAAACCTCTTCAAGACCCTCAAGAAAGTCCAGTTGCCACCTAATACTGTATAGCCTCAAAATCAGTTTTTCCCTGGACACATGACAGGCATGTCACTGTGATATCCCCCCAACCCACTTTTCGTACTTTGTTTTACAAAATTATTTATCCATAATCACAACATAAGACTTAAAAAAGCTGTTGAAATCTAAAAAATGTTTGAAAAACTTGTCCAGCTGAAAGAATAAACAGACGTTCTGCACTGGTAAGAATAGCAACAAGATGGAACATTGCTGTCCTAAATTAAAAGACAATGATGAGGAATGAGAGATGCAGGGTTATTGTGCTAGTCCGGGTGGAACAACAGGGAGATAACAGCAACAAAACAAACACAAACAGCTCACAGGATTTGATTGGATGCTAATCCCACCTGGCTATTCTTCATCCTGCTGATGTAACTCTTTGTGGGGCCGCTATACATGCACAACTTGTGTTGCATTTCATTTCACTGAATTGCATTATGCCAAATGAAAATGCTGCACACACGCATGTAGAAATCAATAAATTCTAAACACAATCATTTCTAGTGCAATTACCATAAACAAGTGAGACCATTATGGAGATAACTGACAGATAAAGGTAATAAAATTAAATATACTGGAATCTGAAGTGCACAACACTGATGCCCATGCATTTCCTGAGGAGACTGAGGTCCTTAGGAGTATGAAGGTCTAAGTTGCCCACTATGCTGTAGTCTGCTGGGGTGCAGGCAGCACAGACCAGGACACGAATGAACTGAACAAGCTGGTCATCTCAGCAGCCACTGGGCTTTTTGGTAAAATCACAGAACATTCTGTGGAAAGACCGAGAGATGCTAGTGAACAGATGTGTCCCTTCCAAACTGAAGGAGCTGTACAGTCTGTGCAAGAATGAATAACCTTTTTAAATTCAGATGGGTAAAACTTATTGAGTTATCTACACAGTACTGAATAAAGGACCTCAAGTCTTTAGTAACCAAACTTAGCGAATGTTCAGTTTGGTTTTGTTTTGTTTGATCTTTGGCAAATCTCAGGTAGAATTTTTAAAAACCTTCTAAATGAAACAAAAACTATTGCTATCATACATACTAGTTATCTGGTACTATTGTGTACTACTACAAAGCCATTTATTGGATCAGTATTAACAGGGTTGGGGGAAGAAGAAAGCTTAATGCTTAATTAGCTTAATTAAAAAAGTTAATGTGTAAAGAACAATGGGAGAAAATACAGACAAAACAGGAGACATATCAGAGTGGAAGCATAACAAGGAAGTGACTGATACACAGAATGAAGAGAGAGCGGCGCCAGACAATTGTACCTCAGGCTTAGCCAGCCATAGCTGACATAAACACACACACACACACACACTGAAAATTACCACAAAGAAAAGAGCCACACCTCAGGCTAGCAGTTCACAGACATCCCAAAAGAGAACAGCTTTGATGCAAAGCCCAAATGCCTGCTTTTATCTGCCTCCATTGGGTCCACAGTATGTTTGTGTTGGCGAGAGGGTGAGCATGTGTGCGACCATATCCACACGTGCTTTTAAAGAATAGGAGAATATCAGTAGCGGTTGAGAAAGTATGTGACAAAGGACAAGAGACATAGGGACCCCCAGTTACTTGTTTACACTTTTAAAAAGTCCTGAAGAGACAGCCCAACACGTAAGTGAAAATCTGCACAGTGCCACTGGACATGTTGGTTGACTGCACAACACCAAGTGGAATCCAGATTTCATCCAACACTTTTGACTGTCTGCGCTACGTTTCCAGTCTCTCTGTAGTCAGTCACAGTGGTAACATTCTCAGCTCAAGTTTGCAGTGAACACAGTGCAGCAAGCAGTAAAGTCTAATGGTCTGATGGTGAAGGACCCAGGGAGGTGCTCAGGCTCCTGCCTGATTACACTTGTGACACAGATAAAATGACACAATTAAATACTCTCATGTGGCACTTGTGTAATTTGTGCTTCTAAAAGAGAGGAGCTGGCTGATCTGACTTACTCTTGGACACACTGTCTGCTGAATTTATGTATGGGTAACTGTTGGATACCCATACATAACTCTGTCTTAAAATAAAAGCCAGGCTCCTATCAAGCACTGAAAGAGGTTTTGCTTGTTGTAAACATCCTGTTCATACTGGCAATGCAGAAATCCCTAACTAAGCAACAATCTTTTCCATTCAAAGATGTACCTAAAGCTAATATGAGTAGCCATGCACTCAAGACAACAATGCACCCAAGTACTGTAGGTGTGTTTTAATATACAATAAATGATGTAGTAATAATTATAGCTTACCAAAGGTGACACATTGATGATTTATAGTATAATAAAGGACAAAAGGTGTTGCCAATGAACAAGTGTTGGAGAGAAAAGTTTGCTGCAGAGAGAAGTAATGGGAGAGAAAATGGAACTGTAAGAAAGTAGGAGACATCCAGGGAGAAAAAATGAAGTTTTGTGATAGAGAAAGCAGAGAGGGGAATAAAAAGACACAGAGAGAAAGAAGAAAATGTGGCTCTAAAAATGAAAATGCAGCAGAAGAATGAAAAAAATCACAATGAGGTGGAGAAGACGGGGAAACAATGACAAATCCAGACGAATGCGTGAGCCAGCATGGCCCTAATACTTACTATATCACCCAGCCAGACTTGTCTGACAAATCACTTAATATGCAAATAGCCCGGTATTTATTCCAATGACAAATCACAAGTCACATAAACAGACTCGTGAAATACAATGCGCACAGACGTCTGCGTGCGCACACACTGAGTACAGATCATAACACACACATGCAGGTGGTTTATTGTATCGGTTGTGCTTTTCAAACCCAGTGGTCAATAAATTGAATAAATGCTGCATTTGTTCTAATGATAAATACAATTATGAGCCATGTGTGTTCTGCATAAAGAGGATAGATACCACAGCTCCACCTGTACAGCAGGTTGCATTTTTCTCAGCTTAATAGGAGAGCTGCTTGTCTGTTCATTTGGGTTAGAAAGGTATCATTTGTATTGATTCTATGTTGTTGAATTAAGTCTTTAAATGTGCCCTTTTTTCATAGCTTTTTTCCTATGAAATGTAACTGTAAAAAGAATAAAACAAAAAAAAAAAAAAAAAGAAGAGAGGAAGAAATGTCAAGGATAACTCAAACAGAACAGACAAAACATTTAGAACTCCAGGTAAAGTTGGACCTGTTTTGTCTTTCTGACAGCAACAATGCACAATGAGCACTAAACATAAGTCATTTGTCATTTGACAACCTAAACATTTTAAACATTAATGATGTTAATTGCATAAAATCTCATTCTGTCCAAATTCCTATGTGATGGTGGTGAATAGTCAATGCACTCCAGGCACTCCCAGGAGTGTCCATGAGTCTGCGTCCTTCTTTTAGTTTGTGATTACACTGAAATAAATGAGGCAGTAAGATAATGTTCTTCAAAAACAGATCCTCAGATGAATTTATTCATCCAACCCTTATGGTCGGTAATCTTTCTTATGCTTTGATTATTTTTTCCTGTTAGTGCTCTCCATTTCTCTCCCCACTGACAGTGAGTTTCAATTCACTCACAAAATACCAATGATGGGATGCAAACAACCATCAAGGTCACAGGTGGTTAGTCCTCCTTCCCTCATTTTGACAGCACTGTCCTCCATAACACACACATCAAGAGTAAAATCAGCATTTTGCATCACTTCTGACTTTGTATGAAGCGATGCTTTGCACCGTTTGTCCAGTCACGCCTGAGGGCAGTTATCCAGCGTAAATCACCCACAGCAGGTTGGGGTTGCAAACATTGCAGGCTTCTGTTGAGACCAGTCAGTATAATCAGTGTGGCTGGCAGCCTCGAGGGTACTCTTGTGTCAAACCCTAATGCAAAAAAATAATCAAACAAAAAGAAAAAAAAAAACAAACAACCAAGATTAATTTTGTCCCTTGTACTGACAGATGTATCGTGTCAACCCTCAAACTAAGTTAAGCATCTGACAATGTGAAAATCCTTCATGAACAAAGTTATCATTCTTTTGTCATTGTTGACATTTGATGGTATTTTTCTCTCATTAACAAGCTATAGAAGGCATGAAAGCATGACTAGCATGCTTCAACCCCCTGTCTGTAACATTTACACAGACGACAGCATTGCAATGTCATTTCAAACACAGCAAGAATGTTAATGCCAACGCTGCTGTTATCACATGGACACAAACAGAATCCAACAGCCACACAATCAGCATAGATGCACATTGATCTTAGTACAAGTATAATTTTCACACAAACACGTGTCTATTTTGACGTTACATTATTATATAATAGCTGTTCAACAAATGTAATGAAATGGTCTGAACAACGTGAGTGACTGTGAGGCCACAAACAAAAGAGTGCTCATTATAGAAACCTCATTAACTGAAATTACCTGGAAAAAGGAGCCAGCACAGCACCCACATAGTTTAATGGGCAGATAGATAGTTCTGTTAGAACAGCAGAGAAAAAAAAACTGTTACAACTGGATTTGCTTGAGGTTCTTACACACAGTTTGGATCTCACCCAAAAGCTTCCTTAGATCTGACTGTAGTCAATTCCTTGAGGGTCGCTGAGGTCACACTCGTGATCCATATTTGATTTCAATAACCATCAAGGTGTTAGGGATTTAACAACCCCACAGATATTGAACACCTGGCATTCACAACTAGTCATTTAGAACTGAAGAAACCGCTCAGATGAGAGAGAAAATGTTTTTAAAACCTTTGAGCAAGTCCAGCTGCACAGACCTGGTGCGAATGAGAATCACCACACACATGTCAATGTTCATGCAAACCATGCAACATGGTGGAAACCTTTCATAAGAGTTGCATTTTGTATTGAATTCGTTCACCTAATTTGCAAAGGGAATTCAAGGACAACTGTGTGACCTGGATTAAATCCTACTGCTTCAGATGCCCCCAAGTAATATTATCAAAAACATGTGTGATTGACAATAATGCATTTTAATTGTATCAGTTTTCACTGGGTTTATCTAATTTATCTGCATAAAAATGTAGAACTACTACAGCAATGAATTCATTAAATAAAAAAATAAATTAGAAACATTGCAAATAAAAACACTTATTTATAAGATATTTGTTTTAAAGGGCAACAAGACTCATGTCTGCAAACTTACCTTTCAGTGATTAACGTTCCCTGCGAAAAAAAGGTACTGTACTGACTATTTGGAATTCTTTTCATAAACTCTTTATGTAAATGTATTTGTCTTGCTCCACTTGTCTTTTGGCCCCTACCAAAAGCGGCTCTATCTATCACAAATGACTGCAGAAAGTTGATTTTCCACTGAACTCTTCTATGTGCAAATTCATGGCAGCATTATAAAAAAAGAAACAATTTGAATGTTTTACAGCAGGGGGCTGTCAGGGTGCTCTGCAGCCTGGAAATTTATGCGTTTCTAGTTGGGCCCTCAAGGAACATGGGGACTTGGTTGTGTAGTTTAGTGACAGAATATTTTACCTGAGAAACGCTTGAGAATTCAGTTTAGATCTCTGATTATTATGTTAGTCCATTTTTCACTTTGCCTTTTGCCGTAATAACTACAGTATAACATTAATCATCCTTCTGATTATTTTGCTCTGTCTTGTGTTGACGGTAAACTTTGAAGTGTTAAGTTTGGGCAACACTAGCAACCCATTCCTCTAATAGACTGCTAAACTGCTGTCAAGAGACAGTTTTACATCATGGTTGAGTTAAGCCATCAAGCAGGACATCAACAACATCTGTCATCCTTCAAGGAGATATGTTTCTGCCTTTCAGCCACAGAGGAATTCTTGACAGAAATGACAGAGTGTCCCTTTAGGTTGTTCACAGGCATTCAAATTACAGCCCTCTTAGAATTTAGTGGAAGTTGTACTTCTAAGTAAAAAAAAATGAATAACAAACATATTTGTAGCCACAATATAAAAAAAAAAGTAAAGTTCAAATGAACAGAATCTCCACCTAAAGTTAGTATATTATGTTAAAAAACATAAAATATAGAATCAAAGCTTCACCCAATGAGGCTTTCTTCTTCTTCTTATTATTATTATTAATATTATACATTTTAGTTTATTTATTTTCATAAACAGTTATGTTTATCACAGTGTCACATGCTGATCGTTTCAGTGGCTAGGCTTTGTTGTGTAGACAGTGAAAGGTTGAAAGTATCTAGAACCTTTGTTACTGAGGAAAAAGGACAGGCTACTTGACATCATTAGGGTGAGGCTGACCACCAACAACAATTAGTGTTGTTGTTGTCTTCCCTCTTTAAAAATATTCTAGCTGTAAACATTATTCAGATGATAGATGACATCATCTGGAGGACTTTCCCAGTTCAGACCACGTCTATGAGGAGTTCTAAAGGAGAAGATCGACCAACAACAACAACAACAACCATCCTCCATTGTATGAGCATAGCATCGCTCCACCGTTCTTGTTGTGCGTAGCTATTATTAGAGGTCTGGTGATAAATTGCTTCTCAGTTGCATCTCTTTTTCAAGCCTCTTCCATAAAGAATGTACAGCTAATTCTTCTCCGCCTTTCCAATATTGGCAGAATGTGACATTTTTATTGTTGTGTAGTCTGGGAAAGTGTTTTAGCCACGCTTGATTGAATTTCTATTGATTTTATTTGTCATTGTCAACGTTAATGCCAGGTTCCACTGCTGTTTTCTTGTGTTCTGCTTCACACGTCTCTGCAGCAACGTTCACGGCTTAAGAAGAGTTCTTGAGGTGGTGCAGAACACACTTTCCCATAAAGGCTACCACTAGTCATTAGCTCCACTTAGTGACCAGCTACAGGCTAAATAGATGAAATGTTCACCTTGCAAGAAAGAACCATTTACAAAATCTTCACACTACAACATCTAGACCCAGAGGCAAAGTGTAGTTGCCATGTGCACATTTTGGAGAAAAGGTAAAGTGGTGTTGGTGTGATTGTTGTGTTGAACTTTTGCTTTTACAGTAAAATACAGTTGCTGATGTTTTATCTGTTTTGACTTTAAAGCCCAGCCGACATCCAGCTGCTCAAGTCATTCTTAGTTCAATGAACAACAAAGCACAACTCCTGCCTTTAGTACGACACTATGACACTTACCAAACATAAGTGAAGCACATGATGGAGTTGCTTTTGGCTCATCATAGTGATCATTCATCCATATAATCCTCCTTACACTCACCGCTCTCAGCAACTAAAGCTGTATCTTTTTTTTTTTTCCTCTGCTCCCCAAGCAGAAATCGGTGCTGCTTTCTTTTGCTGAAAAGTACATCTTTTGTGCTATTTAATAGTCTCTGTGATCCATAATCTGCGAAATAACCCCCGCTGCCTTCCCAGGACTTCACGAAGCAACGCTTTTGAAGTGCCCATTCCCAGCGCACAATTGTCACTCTGAGTTTTGTCAAATTCTGAAATATTCACAAAGCACTTCAAGGTAATGTGGTGATTCATGGAAGTGTATGTTATGGCAAATTTAAAATGCGCTTCTGCATCTGAATCTGCTTCACCAGATTACATTGAGGCTGCAAACAGATATAGATGTGATGCAGCTATCCTGCTGGGACCAAAGCAAAAAACCTGCAATCGCGGAAGTCTTTCTTCTGTCAGAAAAAGCTGTCTGCGTACACAAAAGCTCTCACACTGACGTTTTCTTGAGACTCTAATTCCACACTGAAAGCTTGTCTGCTTTAAAATTCGACCTGGAACTTTTTTTCGAAATAAAAGCAAGAAAAGGCTTGACCCCACTTAATGGACATCCAGCAAAGGCGTTCACACTGCTTTCTAAGCAGAAGTGAACAGCTCTGCTGAAGGCAGTTTTTTGCCGCTTCACAAACATTGCACGTGTACATTTGAATGATGCTGTGTGAAAAAAAATTCACAGTCTAAACGTCAGCATTATTATTTTTCCCCTAACTGAGCAAAGGGCAAAGGGGTGGGGGCCCCTGATTTTCTTGTTGTGATGAGATTGTTGGTCCCTCTCTGTGATAACCTGTCTTATCCCGGTGAATGGATGGATGGATGAATGACGCCTCACAGATTTCAAAATTATTGATACTTGGAATTTTGCAGCAAATAAAACCAATGACTTCACTGCATACGTTTGGAATCTGCATGCAACATTTACCTTGATGGCAGGACAGTTTTTAGGTTAATGAATCTACTTTAGATAAAAATGGAATCACACTCTTAGGTCAGCTTATGAAGGAACCTGATGACAAAACTGTGAGAGCTGCAATTATATTAGTGAAAGAGATGGAGCTGACATCTATATAACAAAAAAAAAAAAGAAAATTAACAGCCTACATTGGCCATAAACCTTACCCCAATCATCAACAACCAAGAGGTAGCCCATACCCACAGCAACCAGAACCAAAGTGCCTATGTGCAAAAAAAAAATCAAGAATGAAAATTGTAAATATTACATTCACATACAAATATTCAAAACTCAAATACTTTTTATTAATGCTACAGGGAAATATTAGTTCGTCTGTGTCACCAACCTATTCTGTTCCCTCAATCTCCTTTCTTATGTTGGAAAGTCTCAGAAATCAGGGTTCACTGTCAGATTAAAATTGAATTTCAGTATGCTGGCTCTTGACTGAGAAAGAGATTTAAGGGTCAGAGGTGGAGGCACCAATGTGCTGATTAAATAGTCCTGTAGACCATGAGGGGTCCCTTATTGTTAGAAACCATGGTGCTTGCAGGTCACTGAGTAAAAATGTGTTGCAGCACAGCGTTTGTGGTCCTGTGGATGAGATCCACCCTGACAGGCAGTCCCGTCTGCTTTTCAGCTGATTTTCACCTTACAACAGCTTCAAATCCACACACTCCAAATACCCTCATACACGTTCTCCTGGGTTTCTCTTCCCTGGTCAAATGCTGAAATTCACACTCAGGTCTGGTGTTATTAGTGGCATGATGCCTCCACCACAGGATACATGCGCTATCAGCCCTTCTGTTCCCATGGCGACCTGACTACAACTGTACAATTATAGCTGCTTTCCGTCTCTTGCTCTCTCCTGAGTGAAAACTGATAATGAGGCTCATTTAATGGCATGATGTGTCATTACCCAAAACGCAGGCATTTCAATTAAAAACAAGTCAGAATTTGATAGCCGCTGCTTTTTCTAATGTCCAGATTGTTCTAAAACACGAGTCATATCCGGTGTTTCTGAAAGAAACAGTTGGAACGTGACATCTATGGTTTAAGTATAAGCATAATATGAACACCACACAGTGGTGAATCTACTCACAGCTAAATGTGCATCAGCTTCCGCTTCTGGCACCTAAATAGAAATCAAGCAAAAATATCTTCCCTAACACGCCTCCATCTATAAATACATATCTTGTCTTGCACAGTTATATTCTGGTTCACACTCCTACTCAGTCTTTTCATGAATCTATGTATTTATAATATATATTTACTGTGTCTGTCTTCTCATCAAGTCTAGATATTTCACCAGAACATTTTTAACAAGGAGAGCCGTGGATGAATAAATATCAATTATATATATATATATATAATAAATTTAAACAAGTTTATTTGTGTAGACCTGGAACTACAAAGACCAGTTCACCCAATGTGTTGAAGCAGGTTGATCCCTAATATTTAATCATGCTGAATACATATTTTGCTGAGCAATAAATCAGAACCTCATGATGCTACAGAAAAGAGGATCAGTCAGCATAATGTACTACCTGCTATCCAATACCTGTGCAAACATTAGAGTCTATTCATAAAAAAATGTCATCCTGCTGTTAACACTGTAGAAAGCCCAGTCCCCTGGAAATGACATTCCTCTGCTATTCCATTTTGTAAGACACATGCTTGACTGGATTGTGTTCTGTTCTGTAACATGTTTTTTTTTTTTTTCTTTTTCTTTGAATGAACTAAGAATTACATTTACATTTCTGTATTACCTGACAACAGAGATAGATTTGTGGGCACACAAAGATAGTCACACCACAGGCCCGCGTTCAACTCCAGAGTTGATAAAAGAACTTTAGTTAAGAAAGGAAATCAGTGATATTATAATATAAAAACTTAGTCTAATATTTCTATTTATGAATATGTACAATAACATTTCACATTGAGGCTTCTATAATTTTTTAACTGTCCAGAAATAACACAGTGGATCTGTGAATGAAGATACAAAATGTCATGGTATATCTCATAGTTGATATTTCAGCCTTGACCACAGTGGGGGAATGAACAACTGAGACATGTTGTCCTCCCAGACACCTGGGACATGCCATCTGCCAAATACCTTGAAAAACACTGTGGACATGTACCAAAAAGAACTGGTGCTGTTTTAAAGGTGGAGAGTGGTCGCACCGAATACTGATATGATTTAGGTTTTTCCTGTTTGCTCTACTGTTGATTGTGTTGTGTAGTGCTAACAATGACTTACTTCCCGTTGCCTTTAAGACACTGTTTGAATGGTACAGCAAAAATTCACCGACAATCTGCTCAAATCACTTTAAGTCCATCCACAGAAAGAAGCATGGAAGGAAGGGGAAAGAGGGATTAACTGTGGAGAAAGACACTATTTTAAACTACAAGACAGATAAAGTCATGTCAGAAGTAGAAAGAGAAGAGACAACGCTGTTTCCAAACCAGTGTGTGGGCTCAGAGAGGTTGCAGACTCAGTGGGCTTTGTGCACACAGGAAGCAAAGCACTGTGGGAGTTTTTCATCCATCAATAGGTGCCTTTCCCTCAGGGTCTCTGGGAATTGAGCCAGCAACCCTGTGAGTGCTGGCAGCCCTGCCTGGGAAGGCATACAAGCCGCAGCCTTCACTCAAACACATACACACACCCTGACACACATACAGTATAAGCCAACACGTGCAAACATGCACCCAGTATATTCACATACGTTCAAAAAAGCCTTCTGCAAGCAAACACTCAGAAGAGAATGAATATGTCTGTGTCACTGTGGAGATGAGGAGTGGGTATTTCTCTATCTCCTTTTTATCTGGCATCACCAGTTTCAAGAGTGACACTTTATGAATAATGATTTATTACATGGGGAGGGGAAATGAAAATGAAGGCAATATGCCTTGAATAAAGAATGCATTTCTTGCCCTCATAGGAATACATTTACCCAAGACAGCACTCCAAGTCGGAGAGTCATCTGAGGAGTTGGAGAATTCAGTTCGTTCAGAGACGATGGGAGAATTAGGACACGCTTTTATCCTTGATGCAGAATTAAGAGGGTTTTTTTTTTCTTCCATCAATGAGAAGGGAAGTAGCAGAAGAAGGGGGGAGAGAGACAAGACTCAATTTAGATGTAAGCGTAACTGACACTGATTGAGACCTCACTTGAGACAGAGGGAGCTGGGGAAAGAGATGGATTTGTAGACAAGATAAAATGCCATTTAAAATGATGTTCTTTTCATCTGACGCTACAATTAATAACCAGTGCAAATCCAATCACAACCTGCATTATGCAACCTTAATGTTCAAGTGTAGGACTAATTGAACACAAGAGATAGTGAATGCTACACACAGCAGGCTTGTGTCTTCCAACTAAACAATTCAGATATGTTCACATTAACTTTGTGTGGCAGTAGCTGAATCATAAACGCTGGTTCCTCTAGAAGAAGCTCAGCCTTTAAGATTCCTTTTCCCTGTGAGAAGTTAAGGTGGTGGACATGCGTGGTGTTATGGCTTTAGACCACTACCAGGCACAAAAGGACACAACAGGCCTTGACTCGTTTAAAATCTTTTATTTTTAAGAGGCAAGGGCAGGAGGTGGTGATTTCAGGGGAATGGAATCCTGAGGGAGAACAGGCGGCTGGTGAGCACTGAGCGACAGCTGAGGCAGGTTCTGCAAAAAAAACAGATGCTGGGGAAGGGATCCATACTCGTGTGAAGCCGAAGGCAGACAGAGAGTGAGGCCCAGAAGTCCAGAACAATTCAACAGAGAAAACAGGTCATAGGGTCCAGAGGGGCAGTCAGAGAGAGAAAGAGAGGCAAGCAAATCCAAAATCCACAATCCAAAACAGGGTTATCCACGGAGACAGAAAACAGGTCAGACCAGGTCAGACTTACAGGAGAGGTCAGAATGGATGGTGGCTTCAGGAATGAATTCAGACAATCTGGCAGAGAACAGAGGGCTGCAGACCTGCTTATATGTTGGAGGGAGAGAACAGGTGAAACTGATCGAGTTGAGTGTGGGCTTTACTGACCATTTTTTGGTGAAGATTCAAAAAGCATTTAGAAACTGTGTATCAGAACAGGTAGTTACATCAGGATTTAAAGGTGCAAAGAACCTACCCTCCCTAGCTAGTCTGCTGGCCAAGGCACTTCCATCAATCAATGATCAGTGATCATTTGGCAGTCTTGACCTTTGAGTAGATGGAGAGCCACAGTGCTCAAAACAGAGGACGCAAACATAGCTTATTAGATGCCTTGAATCAATCACGCCTGTTGCCACTCAGGTTAATTGGGTCGTCACAGTTCCAGGCTCCTTTCACACTGGCAGCGTAGTGTGAATCTGAGGAGGATTCAGACGAACATTTAAAAATGTTCTAAATAGTAGGAGTAATAGGAGTAGGAAATGTGTTAATATGGGGCTTTTTCCTAGTATAAATCAGTGATGGATAAAATCCATTGTGTTGCTTCAGTTTCAGGGTATTCTGATATTGTTGTGTCATAGTTTGATATCATAGCATATGAACATATGTCTTACAGGAACATTTGACAAAAATGGAGCCATTGTTAATGTTATTAGTAAGACCTGTGATTTTCCCAGTCAAAATGACTGCTTTATGTTTACAGATCGCATTTGTAAAATATCTAAAATACAATTTCCAGTGGAATCTGGAGCAGACACAAGGTGACAAGATCATGAAATATTTACACAGTAGAAACCAGAATCCAATATGTGTGTGGGATTCAAAATATGACAATAGGTACATCAAAGACATATTTTAACTCCAGATCTGTAGGCGTATGAAACTAATTCTAATCCAAACACAGACTACACTCTAGGTATGGCATTTAATAATGTGATCAGAGAGTGTCCAACAAATTTGGACAGTTTTAAGTTTCTTGACTGAAAAATCTCAGAGTTCCAAAGTATTTCACTCAGTGTTCTAAAATTAGAATAAGACTTTATACATGTGTTGTGTTCAGGTTTCTAATCAAACGGTATGACGAAAAGAATCAAGAATAAAATGTAATTTCCCAACTTTTGCTCTTGCTCCTGTCATACATTTGGAAGGTAGGACAGTATGCTTTTAAAGTATACTGTTTTCAAATGCTGTGCAAGTTAAAAAGTAATTAAATTAAAATCAAACGACCTGGCTTGTAATTTTGCCAAAAGCACCAAATGTACCAAATGTCTAGCTAACCACAGCCAAAGGCATCCTACAGATTACCATGTTCAATTCAAACAACCCAGAAACTATTTATGGAGATAATGCTAAATACCTTATTTAAATGCATGTTAATACTTGTATCCAGCTACACTGATTACCTTTCCAAAATAAGTAAGATAAGAATTATGCTTCCTGGTTTTGATGTGATTAACATGTCACATTTCTTGGCAACCGCAGGCCTGTAACCTACTTTGGCACGTTAGGGAGTTTTACAGTCATGCCAACAATGAATCTTTTAACAGGATTCAATTGAAATTAATCAAAAGCAGCTAAAAAGACAGAAACTGAGGTGGAATGAAAGCTGTCCAAGTTCAAGTGCCAAACACAGAGGCTGATGGAATTAATTTCAGCGCAGGCTAAAAAATGATTATGACACTTACAACCCATTAGAGACACCAGTGGAAGCAAGTAAAACAAGGACTGAGACACAACTCCAAAGTAATCAGCTGCACAGCGACACACAGAGCGCACGTATATGGACGCTATTGAATACAACTTCTCCAATTAACTGTAAGGTTATTGTGAATTAACTGGCGATAAATTAAAACCGATTTTCAACCATATTTGTATCACTCATCTGAAGGCGACAATGCAAAAGAAAGTGCCCTGTGCTGCAGTAATTGAAGAAACTATTCTCTCCCTCTCTCTCCTGTATGAGCCCAGTGCCGTCACTTCACCCTTCATTTTGCTGCGGTTGCCCCAGCAACTGACCTAAACAACCGCCACTTGACCGATGTGGAATTGCCAGGTCTACCTCACGACATGTTCGCCACACACTCACATTAAAAGCTGGCTGATGACTTGCCACCTGCCTGAAGGGGAGCTTATTTAGCCGCTTGCAGCCTGGTGAGAGCTCAGACAGACTGCTGACCTCCGTGTCTTCGACTTACCTGCCTAATTGAACCCTGGCTGAATTATGGGAGCCTGCCCACACACTGCACAGCGATGCCGCTGACACCCACCACAGCACACTACCATGCGTCATATCCATTCAAATAATATGTTTGTGTTCTTATCAGTAACAGTCTAATTAAACTGCTAATTTTCCATGTTTGTTTTAGTGTCTTGATTAAAAGTAAAACCTCATTTATTATTGTTTATTGTGTCAGTTTCCTGTATTTCCTACATATTATCAGAATCTCAGGTCTGGTCCTGGTGTTTTGAGTTTACCTTTTTGCTCCCTGCCAGTTTCCCATTCTGTCACCAGATGTCCCCAGGTTTTCCTTCTTTTGATCATTTGACTGTAGCTCACCAACCCCTTGTGCCAAGTTACCATTTTGGCTCATTACTCCTCAGCCACTTTTTCCTCTCCAGTTCCAGATTGACTGTACTTATTTGGATTCTGGTTTAACGTCTCGCCTGTTCCTGTTCTGTTTGTTTGGGACTGATTGCTTGTTGATGACCTCGTGATGGACTCTGATTTCTGCCTTATGTACAACTTGCCTTATTATTATTTTTTAATTGCACCTGCATGTCTCCACTTGTGTCTGACTGCCTGGTAGATTTTGTTTGGGTCCTGCCTGGCTGCTATATCTTATGTAACAAGAAATAATTAATATATCAGAGACAAATTGTCATGATTCTGTTATCTTACCAGAATCCTACAAGATCCCAAAAAAGCTACTTAAGCTGTTTTCACATATGCAGTCCAAACAATGTCTGGAGAATCAGGTTCGAACATTGTGCAGAGCTGTGTGTTCACACATGCAGCTCACAGCAGGACAAAGTCTGGGTGACAAATGTTCCCACTCGGGGAAATAGAATAGGATTTCACAAAAACTAAACCACAGAAATGAATTGTGATTTGTTTACAGCACATTAGTAAAATGACTCACAAGATTAGAAACAAAACTTTGTGTATATAACTGAAAGCAAGAAGCACAATCCAACAACAGAAAACCTGATAAATAACAGAGAAGTTCAGGGTTCCAGTGCATGTGTGAAATCAGTTTCAAATGTGTTGTTCCCAGCCGGCTTCCAGTCAACCCCTTTTCCTGTTGCCTGATAAGGTGTAGCTTGGCACTTCAACAACCATTCAAGTGCTATTTATTCAGTTGTGCTGGAAAACCATTTAACCATTAGATGCATCTGATCATCATTCACATGCAGTCAGTATAAATACTGTATGCCCACCACACAGTCACACCTTTGTTCACTCTCTCATAGTTTAAACCATATTAAGCTATGACACCTTAACACTGGTTAAAATGGTCACACTATAACACTCAGTGTTCAAAATTCAATTATTGGAAATAATTTGCTGTATGTTAATTATTAAGTGTTGCTTAGTGATAATTCATGAAAGACTTGTGATGTGTTGAACTCAATGATTATAATGTTACGTTTAACAGTAATATATGCTGCAACAGGTTTAATACAGGTTTTTTTTATTTCTGCGAACATTACATATACTACAGTCTATTTCCAATTCATGTTTGCAATAAATAATACAGTCTTTGTCATGAAAGTTATTTCAGGATCCATGGTGCCAAACAAGTAACCCAAGTAACGATCAATCCAATCATTGTCAATATATTTGTTGCTGTTGCCACAAGAGGAAAGGTCAGAAGATCAGAGTCAGCTGGATTCACTCTCCGGAGAACAAAAGTGTTTTGAAAATGTCATGACTGTCCACTTAGGAGATGTTGAGGTATTTCAGTCTGGAGAAAGTGATTGACAGATTGATTTCTGCCATCTCTACAGCCACCAGAAGGAGAAAATCTAGTGTGTCTCCTCAAACTGCATCCAAAGAGTGCCTAGCAGAGAATCAGCAATGTGTGGCACACTCTGTGAAACTGATGTGTGCAGTGGCTGAAAACCTTGCTGTTGTATAAGCCAACGGATGTCCCTTAGGCCATCTAAGCATGCATTAGGTAGTGACAAGGCATAATAGGGATTACAAAGCAAAACACAGTGATGAACATGCTAGAAGTAGGAGGGTGGGAATTGGCACACAGGGCAGGCTTCTGCTGCCAGGTAAAGTGTGAGACATGTCAAAGGCAACTGAGGCAAGGCCAGAAAACAGCCAGCCACTTACCCACACACACAGACATGCCTATACCCACTCACAAACACAAACACTGAGAGGACAGCAAGCCAGTGGCGTGATTCAGACTGAGGTGCATCCTGGATTTGCAGCATGAATGCGGCCGAAAACAAAACAGTGAAAGACGATGATTTGTACTGAGGTCAAATGACGTTAAGATTGATTTTGAAACAGCAGGTTTTAATTTGAAAGCTTCTAGAGCAATAGCCTCCTTGATTGAAATAGAAAAGTCATACAACTGATGGCAGACTTGATATCAAAACACATAATTCTTGGAAGAGTACAGTAAGCATCTTGCCAGTGGAGTGCACAAGGGGATACATAAGAGATGATGAGGTCGGAGGGATACGATGCTGGGAGCCTGTGTAATGATTTATACATGAGTCTAAGCACTCAGATCCAATATGGCTTGCATTGAGGGCTCATAAGAGGAGGTCAAACTGGGTGTAATTTTCTAGTTGACATTAATATTCTACCCGTGGCATTTTGTAAAAGTTTAGATTTTCATGACTGCAGTTTTGTAGGCCAGAACACAGGACAGCACAGTAAGTCAAAATCAGCTGTAGGAGCTCAACTTGTTTTCACAGGGTGCTGTGTTTAACACACGGAAGCTGCCTGTGATGTGTGCTAATGTGCTCACGGCAGAAGCTGAGCTCATTCCTAGACAAGTTGGTCTGAGCAAACAGTTTCTATGACTTTTTTGCAAACACTTGGCAAATGTTCTCTTGGCTGTTTCTTCCAGTTTAGGATGAACTCCACCCTTTCACATGACATATCATTATGTGATTGAGATACGCAGACACGGCGGCTCTCGGCTTGTCCCTTTCAGGACTTGCCAGAGCAGGACCTATTCCGCACGTGTTTTTTTTTTTACGCCTGATGCCCTTCCTGCTGCAACCCTCCTATTTTCTATCCGGGCTTGGGACCACTGAGCGACCAGGCCCCCATCCAAATGTGCTGACACTGTTCATTTTAAATTTGAAAACAACATAAAAGTAGACCTGATGGAAAGAACATTGATCTCCCCGACATTTTTAAAATATATATATTTTCATGATAATTCATATTGATTTAGATGATCTCTTACAGTTTTTTTTTACACTTAGGGTTCATTTTGAGCCACCATGCCCCCATCGCACATACTGTATATAGACAACATTATTTACAGACCTTTCATTTAGCTGGATTAGCACAAATGTTGGTAAAAAAGTTCATGGCTCATGACTATGATCTCATTTTGATGCCCTGAATTTCCCTTTGTTGCCACCTACAGGTTTACACATGTAGCAAAAGAACTTAAGCAGCCTAACAGAAAAAAACAACGGTACAGACATTCATGCTGACCACAGGATACAGTCTAATAACTATGTCCAATTTTCTTATCTTAAGTCAGATCTTGGGTCTGGTGCTAATTAGCAAATGCTAGCATGATAACACACACATCTGTAGGACCACTGATCATAATGACATACTTTATCGTGATTGTTGTTGGGACAGCTGCAATAGGTGATGGGGATATTATGGGGTTTTTCCTTTCCCCAGGACACTTTAACATGTGATGAGGACGATATAAACCATTGACCCTGGAGGTCATAGACATCAGCTCTACTAATTGAACGAAATGCTGCCCCACTATGACATTTACTGATTATATTCTTTCTCCCCAAAGGATAAATCCTTTCTATTTTCTGACACTTTGAGCTGTTTTCTTAAGGCCATGCTGTGGCCAGACATTGACAAACATTGAAAAGTCTTTTTTTTTTTTCTAGGACCAATTTCAACAGAAAAATGTCAGCTGAAGTAAGAGTAAAGTAATCCTGAATCAATACAAAATGTTCATTTGCAGCACACAGATCATACTAGAGCCTTTATGGGGCTTGCTTTACAGTGTCTTGTTCCTAGATGCCTTATACAAATAAAACTTGAAATCTCATGTGTAAAGTGAAGATGTTATTATCATTCAAGCTTATGTATAAGGACTTATTTTCCTATGTATAAAAAATCACAGGCACACTTGTCCAATAATAAGGTTCTGAATTGATTTTTCCTTGATGGTTCCGCAGTTGTTGAATGATTCCGTCTACTCAGAAGCAGAGAGAGAGACAGAAGGAACAGGAAAGGTTGGAAACAGGTGAGCGAGCGTTTTGGTAAAGGACTGCAAATTAGCCTTCTGGTGACATCCACACCAGAAACATTTGGAAATCATTTAACTACAGGACTGGATTTAGCCTGAAGAAAGGAGAAATTTCAGGAACAACAGCAACAACTACCTCAGTTCATTAGCAGAATAATAGATGCAGTTTTAACCGACAGATAAGGACTGGAAGACAGATGTAGCCATGGGGAGTGTGTGTGTGTGTGTGTGTGTGGATGTCTGGGCTGTGCATAAGTGTGTTTGTGTGTAGCTAATTAGGATCTGTCATTCAGCAGAGTAGTCACCTGACTTTAACTTTAATTATAGTTCTTTCCCAACTCTTCACCCCTTATGTCATACACACACACACACACACACACACACGTACATGCACGCACATTGTTAGAGCTTGGCTGCTGGGTGCATTTCTTGACATTTTATGCCTTAGGCCTGAGATGAGATCCACAACCACTTAATGCTGAATTCTAATCTAACCAGCCTTAACATCTAAACCTGTCAAAGACAGACCAGACACTGCAGCTCTTCTTTATGGACCTGCCAGACTAAGCTAAAGCAAATTTCAAGCAAGCACGACATAAATTTAATGTAAAACAGTATATCAAATACTTTACATATGAACATACTGTACGTATGTTAGATTAGAGATCATATTTAAACATAAACATATTAAACCTATGATTACACTTACACATCATCTATATTTAGTGCTGATAAACAAAGAAACAATATTAGTATTAAGTTTCTTATTTCATTAATCCTTATTGCTCTATTCCAGAGGTGTTCACATTAAATGTTGGCTCGGCCTTCAGCTTAACTACCAGTCAAGCAGCTCCCACCTCAACTACACCTGCTATATTTACTAAACCAAGTTCAACACATAGAAAGCGTGACTGTGATTAAGTATAGCAATCTGCTACTATATCTCTGTGTCTGTATTCTTGGAACATTTTGCTCTCGGTTGTGTTCTGCTTGAGAAAAACCCCTTATATTGGCAGGATACAACATTTTATACATGGACCTCACCTTCAGGTTAGTTACATACTGTTCCTGAGTCAATCAAAGATATACCTATTATGTAGGATGAATTTAGATGTTTCTATGCTCAAAACCATCATGCTCAAGTTTAGAAAAAGTTGGAATGTAAATAAAGTATTTAAAATGTCTAGGTTTTTATAATGGGAACAGTTTTTGTTCCTATTCATTCTTAAGTGTCAAGTGTAATAAGGCTTATATATATATTAGCAACAGCAATAAAGAAACTTGAACTTACAGTCATAACAAACTTAGTTATGTAGGGAATGAAAAAGGTCTCTTTAGATTGTTAATAAATGAATGAATGGAGGACATAAACTCATTCCAAAGCTAAACCAGGTAATTACTGATGTTATTCCGAAAAGAATATGAAGGACATTGCAAAAATGTGGAACTTTTCATTTGGAAACTCTGATATGATTGTTGTGTTCTTATATAAATAAATAAGATCATGACCTACACAAAGTTGTGCCAAACATTGCTATGCTGTTTGTTTGTGTGTGTGTGTGTGTGTGTGTGTGTGTGTGTGTGTGTGTGTGTGTAAATATGAAAAATATTGCTTCATTTATCTACTAATGAATATGTCAACAGGATAATATGAATGAGCTGACTGTGTATGTGGTTACAGCAGCTCTCAATCATAACTTATTAGTAAACAGAAAAGCACTTTCACTGTGCTCTGTAGTTGATGGGTGGATGGTGTGTTGGGTGCATCCAATTCCCAAACCCTAATGTTTCTGCCAATAATTTAAAATAAAGAATGCTAACAATTAACCACGTTTTTCTGTAATGAAAAGCTACAACCTTGACTAATTAATAAAGGTGAAACATGAGCAAGATTAACCAAAGAATAAAAACAATGATAAATGATTATTTATTGTACCACCAAAGAAAGGAATTTTGCGAAAAAGGAGGTTTAATATAAGAACAACTACAAGGATTTCATGGATTTTAAAGACATTTATTTTTAAAAATAAATCAGTGTTATGCAAAGAGTCATTATTTACAATGCCTACCTTCTTCTTCCTTCAATCCTGACTGTGAGCCATTCTTGACTTATCAGTGCTCTGACAGAACTGAATATAAGTAGTAGTTCAGATTGTCCTGGAATTGTGTTCTTACCTCTAGCTTAATCACGCTGTCCTGTAAAGTAGTCCACAGTGTCCATCCATCGCTAGTGCAAACAGGTTTATACGTCCAACATGTTGTAATGTATTGTAGTAAGACACCTCTAGTGATTATATCACATAGACTATAGAACAAGGGTCAGCAACTACAGATGTTTTCCAGAAGGTACACCCCCATCTTCAACTTACACTATCCAAGACTCTCGAAAAAATTGTTACTAATCAATTGCTGGCTGATGTGGGAGCTAATAATATTTTTGAGTTCCAGTCTGGTTTCTGTAATAGCTCTTTTACGAGTGATAAACAATCTTTTAATTAATGCTGATGCTGGTTTGATTTGATTTTATTATTGCCTGTTTTTACAGCACTTTGTACTCTGCTTTGTGTGCTTTATAATTAATTAAATTAAACTATTATTACATATTTAAAGGTGGGCGACTCCAACTCTGTACATAGTGTTGTTTTAACCCTACACACACATATTACTACTGGACAAAACTGAATTTAGATTTCCAGTAAATTGTACATTATATTTAAAAACGTTAGCACTGGATACAATTGTATGCTATATGGGAATACCAATGTAGAAATACCAGTAAGTATCTATTCAGCTGTCTCCACTAGCAGTATCAGTTGAAGATTCAACAGGCTGCTCTCTAAAGTCACCTGCAACAGGTGGAAGATTAGCAGATGTAAATCAATAGATACAATCAGTTACAACATGCAAAATCCACAGAATCCATTTGTCTCCAGGTTCATTAACACCGTAAGTCCTTTGGGCGTGCTGCAGTGAATTATAAATGAGCTCACTGTTAATTCATTTTAACTGAAAGTGTCATAAAGGCAATTAAGTTGCATCACACGTCAGGATGTAAATGGATATGTAATAGATTGATACATTATTAATCACGTCTAATGTTAGCTGTCAGGTGTCAGTGAGAATTAGCTGATACCTACTTTAAACAGCTTGGATTCCGTACATGAGATGAATGCTCAGTCATGTGTCCACATGGAAAGGTCAGTATGTGCTGCTGGAGCACAACTCCTATTTACCTCATGTCTAAATCCGGATTTGTGGTTTACTGGAGTATTTTTTAGTAAATACCATTTCACAGATCAAATGTTAATCCATTTAGGATAGTTTACCTCATGTTCGTCTCATGTTCGTTAAATGTCACACACCTACCTCTTTCCAGCTTTGTCAAATCACAAGTGCAGTTTTGTCATTAGCATTATGTAATCTTGGGTTTAGAAATAAACTTGACAAGCTGGTTGCGGTGCTCTTCCACTCAACATGACAGATCTTTAATTAATTAAACTAAGATACGTGATTGTTCTGACCAATTAAAAAAGAAAACACTCACTGGTGGGCCCTGAGGGAGACAAAAATGACACACATATGTCAGACACAGTAAGTCAGATAGTTAGAGTTGAAGTAAAGTTTTCAGGATTTTAAAAAGAAGGATTAATGAAGACCTGGATACAAATGCAAGTATCAACACAACACAAAATAATGTTGAAAGATAGACTGGCATTAAAAGGAAAAGAGGGTAGGAAGCAAATCCAGTGCTTCTTTACATCCTTGTTTGCTGTAGTGACCATTCGATGGCCACTTTTGTTTTCCTCACCTCCTGATGGTGAAGTAAAGCCAGGGGAAGTCAGAAAAGGCAAAGGCTGCTTTATGCTTTTTTACTTGCTCCACATGTATGGGGGAGGAAACACAGAGAGCAGCAGTGACAGCTGTTAGAGCAATTCCTTTGAAAATAACAGGGTATTTGGGGAAAATTATAGATATCTAACTTCAATAAACGTCACTTACTGTATTTGGTATTTGAGTCTAAGGCACCATGGACGGATCTAGCATTTTCTACCCATGGCTTTTAAAGATCCGTTGACTACGTACATTAGGTTTTTAAAAGGCCCATAGCTAAACTGTTCCCCAAATAACAATTGTCAGCAACTGTTAACTTCCAGTCCTGTTAAGCTTTGGATTTCTCAACATGCTAAAAAAAAAGTATAGGACTTTGGTTAGAGAGGTGCTCAGTGTTTAAGGGGTTTTAAGGAACACATTATATTCAAGCAGAAATCATTAACTGTTTGTCGTTGGTATATTGTTACCCAAAGAGAAGAGGCAGTAGTGCTGCATGTCACTTATAAAACCAGTCTCTCAGACTTTATTTAGAAATTCCTTTTGCTTCTTCTCAGCTTGTTGTGTGACAAAGCCATAACTGTCATGGTTTGTTGCAGCATGATGTTTTTTTTTTTTTCTTTCTCTGCTTTTCTTTCACCGGCTGCCTACTTCTCATTTCAGGTACTGCCCCTTTCCTCTACCTGGTCTCTTTCTGTGTGTTCCCCTGCAGATTCATCCCACCTTATCATCACTCATCTCCTACACCTGAGCCTAATTGTCTCCGCTCCTCTCTTTCTCTTAAGCTGGCCCAACTCGCTATTCCCCTGTCGGTCTGTTGTCCTTTCTGCAGAGCCCACCTCTCCTCCTGCCAGAACTTCAGAGTTTTGCCTCTCGCCTGCTAACCATAACGTGCTTTTTCAAATGACGCCTTTGTTTCTTCCTGCCTATTAGTGCAGCTGCCTTGTGTTTGTGTTCACAATGTTATAGAATCTACTTATTGCTCCAGACTGTGTGCAGTGTGCTTTTGGGTCCACACCAAGAACATGACAATAACAGCAAAATTCTATTCTAAGAGAGATGCTTTCTTGTTTTCTGTGGCTGGCTTGGCCGTCAGTCCTCCAAGCATGCTGAGAAGACCTTTAATTTTGAGCTTTAAGTCTGCAGCATCATCACTATAAAGTTGCATTATCATTTAGTGAGACATTACAATTAATTTTTTATATATTGAAGCATTACATAGCATTGTCATCATATCAATATCTGCACTGTGTAAAGTCAACGACTCAAATCAAACAAAGAAAGATATAATTTAATGCCATTTAAACAATATTCATTTTCTGTGAAACTCTAGACTCTGCAGGACTACATATTATCATAAAATAATAAAAGTAAATAATAAAGGTAAAAGTAATGTCAATTTGGGATTGTTTTGTTTTGTAGTGGCGTTTCCACTTTTAACCACTGCCATCATCTTAGAGCAGATAAGACACAGCAGTTTTGAGCTTCTATGGGAAATGTGAACATGTTGCGTATGCCCCAGCCAATTCCCAATTAAAAGCAAGCCATTACACACCAACTTACAATTTCGTAGCTTTTCTTTCACTTGTCACTTTATATTTTTCTCTCCCTGCCGCTGTTTTCACTCGAAATGCAGGTTTTCCACACCTCTATTCAGTGAATGGCCACCATGTGATTGGCTGACATTATCACCTTGACTAATCTCAGTCCTCACGCCTAAACCAATGGCAACGAGTACTGACCAATCAGAGGCAGGTAGGATGTCCCTGACTATCGCTGCGTGACGGTGTAGAAACATGTCCGGGGGGCCGCTGGTCATAATGTAATCACTGCCAAAACAAAAACTCAGTAATATGTCAGGTCCAGCTCTGGGTCCAGACAGGATAGACCCAGCCATAAGCCGCCTATTAGTGACTGCTGGACTATAGGATGTTTTAAAAGTTCTAGCACATCAGCTGTGTTTTACTTTGCCACTGTGTAGAAGATGGCTCTGGAAACTAACTATCCGAGGCTACCAAGCACTTCTGTCTGGCTCTTGGTGAAGTTTACACTTCACAGCCGGAGATTATGACAGTTTACTTTGGTATACATTCACAGAAAGCCAGCTCACATTTAGAATCTTATATAAGAGATGAAGATTGCAGTTTGCAGTGGTGATGCAGTTTACCAGCAGTCATGATGTCACAAGGGAACGGCATGTCATTAGGTACTTGGGGAAAAGCAAAAGATACAAGAATGCATGAAGGGAACACGCAGTCAGTAGTCATGTTCAGTTGTTCCAGCATCATTTAACTTTTAAATTTCATCAAGCACAAGAGGAGTGGTTATTCAGATGTATAGTATATTCTATACAGAGAGGTTTGGGCTGATTTTGTGACTCTTAGTTTATGTCTGACTCACTGATCACTGATTCAGTGTTAATTGTTGAATGATGATTTATCCACTAGTTGGACAGGGAATGACAAGGTGAAGGGATGGTCAGTACAAATCTGCTGGCTAAAGTAACTCAGGAAAGGAGGGGCGGTTTCTCCAGAGTTAGTTTCTATTAGGTTGGAGTGCCTGTCAAGTTATGGTCTGTAGTGGGAGTGTGATAAAAGCAGCCAGTGGGATGTGAGGAAGATAGGAAGCAGCAAAAACACCTGTGACAGTTTTCACAAACAGTTTCAAATTAAAAATGTGTGTAGCGAAATGGTTCATGTTCTGCAAACAGAAACGTTTAATTCATTTAAACAATAAACGTTTAATTGCAACAATAAATAAATGAGAGAACATTTACTAAGAGGAGGACAGTAATGTGATGCTGGGGCATTTCCTTTGATAGCAGGTGGGGTTAAGTTATCAAAATGTTACCTAAATGTGACCTAATAAATAAAAGAATTTTTAAAAGCTTCAGTTTTGTCCTTTGTATTATCAAAGGGCCCATTTTTACCATTAATTACTGTTGGTAGCTGAGACTTCTCCAAGGACTAAAATTCTCCTCCCCTAACATTCACTAAGAATAACAGTTGTATATAAAATACAGGAATTATTAGCTTAATAATGTCGTTGCTTATAGATTATACATTCAGACCTGCTTTCATACGGTGCTAAGTAGTTCCTCTAACATCTTAATATAACAGATTTGATGAGCATACTTGGTTATGTGGCACTGATGGCGTCTATTTCAACCACCTGCTCATATTTGTTGCCAGTGATCAAGTGTTTCAACAGTTTTTAGCCCAGGCATCAAATCTTACATGTTTTTGTTTTTTTTTTCAGTTTGCTGTCTGAATCTCAGGAGGGCTAGTTACTGGGACTTCTCTTATCACCACACACAATATGTACCGTTTACCATCCCTGTTTAAGATGAATGTTCAATCAAAAATTCAGTTCAAGAATAGAAAGAACATTCATCGAATTACTCGTGTTTTAAAAATAGATTTGATCTATGGACTCATGTTAAAACTACTGCAGCTTAGGTGTAACCTCAGAAGAAAACCAAGTGTGCCAGTGTTGTGTTTTGTGTTTTTCCTAGTGGGAGTTTTGGATGTCTTCCTAAAAGCTACAGATTTGAATATTTCCATAAGAATAGCATAATAAGAACTCTCTGTTCAATTTGGCGACTCAGGGACCAACATTTTTCCATACTCACTGATTTCCATAAATAGTAGTTGATTTGCTCCTCTGGGTCTCCATAGATGTTTTGTACGAGGGTCCTTTTGTGTGCATATTGAAGTGAATACGTGTGTATGTAAAGTAACAAACAGCAAGCAAAGAGGGTAGTGATGCATACCAAATAAAGTGTAAGACTCCAGCAGCAGAGGTAGAAACTGGCAGAGCACAAAATAAGAAAATGAGGCTACTGAACTTGGACTGAATTTAAAGTGTTACCTTCACATCTTCACGCTCAAAGACTGAGAGAAACATTCTGTGATTCAAAATGAGGGTTACTGGTCTATGTTCCAGTTGTGGGTCTATATAAGGGTTTATATTATAATATATAACTCTCATATATAACTCTCATATGACCGTAGTGACCAAAAAATAATGAAGTTGCAAATACAAGAGGTTGAAATGATTTGGCCAGTGGGAGGGAGGCGTTATTCGTTCACATTGAAATAAGCCAGTAGAGGTGGTTCAGGCTTCTTGTATAAATGCCCCCTGGGCACCTTCCGCTTGGGGGCCTTGCAGACAGCTCCAGCTGGTAAGAGATCCTGAACGTATTGGAGAGATTATGAATCTCATCTGGTCTTGGAATCCTGGAAAACCTCCTGCCACTGCGACCTGACTCTGGATAGGTAGAGGATAATCTATGGATGGGTGGTGGATCGATAGCAAACATCCTGTTTTGCCTCATTCGTAGGGTTCAGATTTGGAAACGTAATTAAAATTGGCTCATGCATCTGGAGCATCATTATCCTGCTGGAAGTTTCCATTCAGACCCACTTGGCCATGAAACAAGCTACCTCAGCAACAATGTTTAAGTATGATGTGACATTCAAGTGGTGTTTGTCTTCATGCTAAAGGGCTTAATGCGCATTAGGAAGACATTGTCCGCATTATTTTACACCACAGGCTGCCTGTAATGGCCCTGCATGTGACAGTCATATGAAATTATGTTCCCAGCTCCCTCAGCTCTTGGCACATTACAACAGAAACTAATGTTCATTAGATAAGACAGTCCTTTTTACTCTATACATTGCTTATTCTAAGCTGACAAGGAGCCAGCATGCTTCCCCTGTCTGAAATGCTCCCCCGAGTCACTCTGTCACTCGCTCTTGAATATAGCGACAGTGAGAAAGTTTAATAAGGAGGACTATTATAGAAGTGGTGTTTCTGGCACCCACTAAAGACAATTAGCCGTTTCTGTTGTCTGCAGATTTTCTGAGCAGTTGGTGTACTATAGATCCAGTACGTGATTAAATATTATAGAGCCATGACGAAGACATTAGAGTTTGATACTGAGAGGAAAATCTGAACAGACAAAGGAAACATTGGCTTGTTGCAGTGTAAGTTGAACTGTTACAGATCCAACTTATTTTGTTTTTATTGTTGTTTGAACTTCTGAGTGTAACTTTTCTTAGAATTTATTAGCATATTATTATTATTATTATTATTATTATTATTATTATTATTATTATTATTATTATTATTATTATTATTATTAATAATAATAATAATAATAATAATAATAATAACCAGAACTAGTGTTAGTGACACAAAGTCAAACAGTTAGAGTTTTGCAGAACATTTAGGCAACTTTTTGTGTTTGGCATCTAGTTTCTAAATGCTGTACTAGTCTCTTGCTAACTCTGCCACACTCCTAAAATTAGTGCAGGTGTGTTTTGCTAATGATTTGTGATCCTCAGCTACAAACTGATGAAAGCGGTGTATGACAGTGTCTTTGTCAGTGTCATTGTGCTGCTTCGACAAGCAGCAGACAGAGGGACGACACATGCAGAGTAAAGCAAAGAGAAAGGATCAGGAGACACACAACAAAAAACATATTTTTAGTTGTTGTTGAAGTTGTTTCATGTTTTTGATTTGACTAAAGGTTTCTGTGTCTGAATTAAATCCATTTTTTTTAATTGCTGTGTGTTCTGCAAAATATTCTAGTGAAAAAAAGACTTATTGGATTACTGTATTTTGTTATTATGATAAATAAAACTAAACCTATCTAGCTATACATTTTACCAACTAAGAAAACTTTGGAACCTTGTAATTCAAAGTTCATGATTGATAAATCAGTATTATCCCAGATAAAGATAAAAACTACAAAAAGTGAAAAACCCATCAGCTAAAGCGTCCACAATCGCTGCCAGTAGCATTCAGACAAGCTAATCTCCATCACACAGTACTTAGTGTACTTTTAACACACTTATACAGTATGTGAGCATCTGCCTGACTCGCACAAACACAAGTAAAAAGGAAAATGATCCAATCCTGCTTGTGCTGTGTCCTATGCTTCCAGTGTGTCCTTTCAGACATTTGCTCTGTTCCCCTGTCTCCAGCAGGCCAACTCCTCTGCTCTGTGCTCATCTCTTAGACTTTAAATTTTATCTATTCTACCCCTCCTGCATGTCCTCCTTCACTCTCTCCTCCTCTGCTTTTTCCACCCACATTATCCTCCAACCATTCCTCCTCATCTCCCTCCCGTCCCACTCCACAGCTCTCTCATCCTTTCTCACCTCCTGTCCCTCGACAGCGGTGTCTGATTTTCCCCTGGCCATGAATTTTGCATGATGGTTCGTCTATGCAGCCATAAGACTCACTTTCCTCCTCTCCTTTCTCTCTCTCTCCCTTTTGCATGCTCACACACACACACACACACACACATAGTTTTACTGAATACTGTGGCCACATCTCACCAACTCTTCCTCTTCATTAAAGTTCTATGTTAAATAAATGTTTCAGGGAGATCCTTTTACTTGCAACGCCTCATCCTGTACAGAGGACATTATTCACAGGTAAATAGATCTATAGACTTCAGCCACGCTGATGTACATACACGTATATGGGTAAGAAAGTATATGTGTACAAATCATGTGGTGAAGGGGTTGAGACAGAGGATACTTTGGGACGTGAGTTTTGAAAAGCAGAAAAGGCTGATGTAGAAAAACAGATGAGGAAACTTCTGAGAAATAAAATCAAATCTTTACAGCTGTTTTTTCTGTTGAAGTTTTGCTGATTTAGTCCCTGAATTACTGTTCATCGAAGATAGTTCTGCTTTGCACAGTTCTGTCCAACATTCAGTGCCAGTACAGGAAGCTGGATTCTTTATTTGATTTTGATCTACCACCAAGACCAGAGTAATCTACTTATCCGGATAATAATCCTTATACATATCCCTATGTATAGCAACAATATTTTGCATTATTAAATATACCATGTTCCAATGCAATCCGTATATTTATATATTTATATAACAAATGTAGAGCAAAGGGGCTTGTTTGTTCTTCTGATGACATATTCCCTGATGTAGTAAGATATGATGGCATTCATGTAAGGTTTTCAGAGATTCTGGTAATTTGAGGTTGGTAAGGAGGTTGATGAAATCACAGTCAATTCATTTCTGTTTGCTTTTGATGGTACGCACATCTGGATACATTAAACAACATATAACATGACACTCTTTCTATTAGATGTTAAGCAAATGTTAAGTGAGCAAAAGTATTAGATGTATGTGGCAGGCAGGTGTTTCTTGTTGCAGCTGTCCTGTGAGATTGATTGTTCAAACAATACATTGTTTTAAATTCCTCTTCCTGGTTTGAGCTTTGGGTTTTGCCTGTGAAGACTGCGTTTGTTGTAAAGATGAATCAGCATGAAAACCAGAGAGCTGTCTATAGTCAGAATGAATCAGAGAAAAGACGGAGAAACAATCTGAAGCGCTACACAAATATTGTGAAGAATCTATTCAACACAACAATTTAGGAATGCCCTGGAAAAGAAAGTACCCACTTATGTACTGATCAACATTACACAGAGCAGTTGATGATAGAAGCATTATGAGAGCTGTGAAAAAAAAAAAAACCCTAACAACAGTCAGTGACATGAACAACAGTCTACAGGATACAGATTTATTTGGATTTGTTTGGCCAAGCAGTAGCTACCAGAGTGAGGGTTTCAGATACCACTGTCCATTGTTGTCCTGTTGCTGACAGCTGAGCTAAAGATTCCCATTAGCTTCACTCTACAGCAGCTACAGCATGTTGGAGGCATGTTGATAGACCTGGTAGATGGCAAAGAGCCAAAATGAGCCTATGCTATGGGTGAGTTGATCAATGAAGTCCTTGAAGAAAATATTACTTAGTATCCTAGTGAAGGAAAATGACATGTCCTAATGGCCCACCTATGATTTAATGTCATTTTAGAACCTGGATGCATAAAAGGCTGATGAGTCTCCACCTGCAGAATGCCTGTAGTAAATCTACTGTGAAAATGATTAGTGATAGCGTGATAGTGTTTGTGAATGTTAATGAGTAGCCAGCCAACAATAAAACCCATTTTAACTAGTTAGGGATTAAAGAAGTGGGGATTAAAAAGCAGGTGGCAGTTTGAATCTACTAAAGGATGGGATTTCTAATGGAAGAAATCTTCATCCTACCCATGGACAGTTATACCTCTCAGTCAGTGTTATGACATATGACTGATGACCATTCATTATAAGCCAGAATGCATAGGCACCTTTACAGAATTAGAATTTTATCAATAGAACTTTATTTGAGCATGCATGTGAGTGTGTGCTGGAAGAAGATCATTTGCAGTGTGGACACTTAGAATTAATTACATTGAGGAAGGGCAAAGTGTTGGTGGCCCTACACTGTCCTTTCTTTGAATAATTGCCTGTTAGAGCACACAAGTGTGTATGGGAAGGTGGCTCATGCCATCACACTCAGTCACCTAAGTGCAGCAATCGCTCATTAGGTATGTTGGCTATCACAATAAGGCACTGCATACAAAAGGAGATGACAGAGTAGGTGAGACAAGAAAGAGACTACTCAACAGTGAAGGCGTAGAGGGACCGAGAATGTTGTGAATGTGAATTTAGATATCAGCCTGGACAAAGACCCACAAGCCAAACCTATTGCACTTTCTGTATGGATTTATTTATGGTGGAAAATGATCCCATCTTAGATATTTGTTTGCAGCCCAAGTATATAAATCTGTACCAGTAACTAGTGTGGCCTTCTTTTGCAACAGTAACTTCATCGAAACGTATCAGCCCTGAAATCAGCTTGGAGGTATTTTACTACTGCCATCACATGTTTCACACATGGGATGAGGTTCTTACCCTGTTCAGGAGGGGATCAAGCAATAGGTCAGTCCTCACCTTTAGCAAGAGAATATTAGTCAGGCACAACCAAGCAACCCAGCAAGCAGACGTACCCAGCTAGTTTGGCTGGCAGACACACTGCCAGCTTTCCGCTGTCTGTCATGTTAGGGTCGCATATCATACATGCTGTATTTAGTTGGTTATCCAACTGATTCCCTCTTTTTTCTTGTTTCTTTTCCTAGTGCCTGCCTTAACATGCTGTTTCTGTCTCTCTTTCTTCCGTTCTCTCTCCCTCTTCACCTTACTTTTTGTGTAGCACACCCCTTTTTTTTACACCCCTGTTCATTTTGAAAAGACTGAAACACACCCACACAACAAACCTGTTATTTGTGTTGGGATTCTTTTAATTGACAAATTTGAAGAAATTCAAAATTTGAAATGTTTGGCTAATCGCTTCTGTTTTTAACAGGATAATTAATTAATTGTTATATTATTAATATATATATAATAATATAATAATATATTAATTATTCCATGGGAGCCTTATGTATTTTAGCAGGTATTTTTGTGAGATCAGAAGAGGCTCTCTTCTTTTGTTTCTGTACTACATATTTCAATTCTAATATATTCTATTCTAATATATTCTCATCTATCCTTACAAGATTTATTTAAAAATATTAAATGATTAACCAGTTATAAATTATGGATTTAGTACCCATAGAGGAACAGAGTACAGAGGACAGTATCTATAAACTATTCAATAAGCTATTGGGAACTCAATGAGAGTACATCTATGTACATAGACATGTACATCTACATGTACATGTAGATGTACATGTCTGTTTTGCAGGGAGAAATTCAATCGTCAACTTAAGTAAATCTGTTTCGACATCCTTCAGCAAAAACACAATTCAAGATCTGTGCTAGATAAATCATTTGTAAATAACTTGAACATAACCCTTAAGACCATAGAGCTATTCTTAAAAGAATTGTACTGCACTTGACACTGCACTGGTTTTTCAGTATGAATGTGGAACTGTGATGATTGTCAGTCATAGCATGGCTGCACAAAGAGTCGATAAAACCTAACAAAAAAGAGAAGAGCAGGAACTAGAGAGTGCAATAAGAATTAGAAAAGGAGAGGCAGAGATAGAGAAAGTAATCTGAGGCAGAGAGAATATCCTCGCTTGGCTGAGCTCTTTATCTGAGCTCTCACCTGAACAACTGCTGTCTGTTTCCTCTTCAGACTGCCACGGATGACATTGACAGCAGTGTTGCTGCTGCCAAAAATACCACGGCAGCAGACAACATCAACAACAACAAGACAGAGTAGGATCTGAATGGAAATGTCCCCTTCATAACCCTACAGATTACTAAGAGTAGAAACATTACTTCTAGTAGGGTGCAGCTTTACAGAACCGCCTCGCGAACACTGATGATAAAAAGGATTCCAGTATTTAGGCAATAGTGTCAGTCAGGTTGTAGTTTGCTTGTACAGTATGTGTTTGTCCGGTCGAGGACTTTTGTAAAAATGTCCTACAGGTGTTTTTTTTTTTCAGCTTTGATGGAAATAGAATACACATAAGGTCACAGTGACCTTGACCGTTCACTAGCAAAATCTAATAAGCTCATCCTTATGTCTACGGAAGACATTCCCTAAAATTGTTGCCAAGATACAATGTTCACAAGAATGGGATAGACGGATGACCTGAAAACATAATGCCTCCAGCTACGGCTGTTGTGATGGACTGGCTTTCTGACCAGGGTGTACCCTGCCTCTCATACAGTGACAGCTGGGACCCTTAATAGGGTAAGCAGTAAAGATAATAGCTGAATACTAAGGGACAGCATAAGGAGATTTTAAAGTGTTTATTAAGTCTTCATCAGCAGTTATAACTTTACAAGTGTGTTTTATTATGTTATCATTCATTGTCTATTCAAATATCAGCCTTTATTCGTGGGCCCACAGAAGGAGTTGTACAGTAGTACTGCCAATTATAGTGCAGGGCTGCTTTATGGACCATGTTGACTTGAATGTCAGAGATATGTTGATAGAATAAATGTTTTTGGTTTTAGTAATTTGTAAATCTTGATGTTATGTATTTAAACATAGAATTCAATCCAGACAATGGGAAGAGTCTTTAAGTATTCTGTGTATAACTTTGTGATGAGCTACAAGAAATGCATAAGCCAGACTTTTTTGAAAGTTTGTACTGACAAGATTCAAACATTCGCCAAAAAGCACATTTATTTTGCTTCTGGAAGTAAATTATCTGATCACTTGAGTTCTATCCAAAGCATTTAGTTTCCTTCTAAAATGTAGCTTTTGCAAGAAAGTCCAACTTTTCTGAGGGCCTGCTTCTTCCTTATAATGGAAATCAATCAGCATGTGACACTTAATTACACCATATGCTTGACAGGAAGAAAAAGAACCACTTTGTGAACATGACTGGTGAAATTGTGTTTGACTAGAAAGCAGTGTTTCACCGCAAAACGGCGCAGAGATGCTAACAGTATAGAGGGAAAACAACAAGCAATGATTACTGCATCTATTTGGCAATATTCTTCGAATCAGTGCCTCACAAAGTGGGTTCTGAGGCCCCTCTGCAGCTCTTAAATGGTTCCCTGGTTGGATAATGAAGTGTTATCTTCCCAGCTGTGCGTTTCTGCACTCAATTGTATCCAATAAGATGATTCTTCATAGATGGGGAAGTTTCCCAGTCTAATGCATATCTGTTGGAAAGTCTTAGCCAAGACCACTGCTGACATTTCCTCGCTCTTAACAGTTAACTACGCACCATTTCATCAAGGCAGAAATCATACCATGCTCCAGCTCATTTCCATCTTTTTCCTAAGCTGTCGATCCTGTCAGGGTCATGGGAAGCTGGAGCCTTTTCCTCATTTCATTCTAAGTGAAACACTGAGGTGTCATCACCCTCTGTTACTTCTTCAAATGTTTCCATCCCTCATTAGCATCACTACGTCAATGTGTGGTGAGCATAGGAACCAGCACAGATGTGTAATATTTAGATGGTGCTGATTTTTCAAAAACTGGCCAAAAAACAGTTCAGACTCATTTTTATTTCTGACTCACACTGTACAAGTACTCAATCCAAGTAAAAGTCATGCATGCAGTGTACATTCCATAAGATTATTGCATTAACATAAAGGCACAATGTTACTGTTGCAGTTGGTAGAAACAGTTGTATAAATCTGTTCAGTAGTTACAGTATTAGTTACATTGGTTAAACCAGGTTTGTAAGATTTAAACAATAGGACCGTTACATTATAATTATATTTTGTCTATCCAACAGTCTAAACCACTAAATTATTAAGTATTGTTATGATCTAATATCTAATCTAATATCAGTTGTCAGATTAACACATTTAGAAAAAAAGCCAGTCTCTGGCTTACTCATGTAAACTGTCTCAAATTGGTATTTCAGCCTTTTCTTCCTGCAGAACTGTTTTAGCTCTGTCATAGTCTTTAGAAGACTTGTGTGTGACTCTCTTCAAGTCATTCCATGGCATCTTTATTGGGTTGAATTCTGGGCTCTGACTTGGTCACTCCAAAAGGTGGATTTACTTTTTCTGAAACCATTTTGTTGTGTGTTTTGAAATGTGGGAATGTCCGTACAGACATTCTCACGTTATCCTGAAGAATTTTTTGATACACTTGGGAATTCATCTTCCCCCCAATCACTGCAAGCTGGCCAGGCCCTGATGCTTCAAAGCGGGCCCAAATCATGATTTTCACTCCACCATACTTCACAGTTGGGATGATGTTTTCATGATGATATGCCGTGCCCTGGTAGATGTTGCGGATTGTTCTTTCCAAATAGTTCAATCTTAGTTTCATCAGTCCACAAGAGATTTCGCCAATACTGCTGTGCAGTGTCAACATGCTCTTTGGCAAACTTCAGGCATGCAGCAATGTTCTTTTTAGTATGTAGTGGCTTCTTTTGTGGTGTCCTTGGGTAGACACCCTGCTTGTTAAATGTATTGTGTACTAAAGACTCATGAACACAGATGATAGCCAGCAGCCAACGATTCTTGATCATAGATCCTCTGAAAGCTCCTTTTGACCAGGTATGGCTCACATAAGCATATTGTTCTGGTGTGGAGTTTAGTCAAAAAAGAGTGTTTTTGTCAGTAAAAGTAGCTCTGGTCCACACTGTCAAAAACTAATTTTCTTAACTTACTTGAGGTCATAATTCAAAGGGTTCACATGCCACTTAGACTCTGAGGTTTCTTCTGGTTGAACAAAGGCATGAAAGGTCAGAATTTATTTGTGTTATTATTTAGGCACTTTATAGCTGTTAGTACTCTTGACTTAGTAAAGATAAGGTCATGTTTTATGACAAATTAATGCAGAAAATCATCTTGATCCAAAGGTTCACATACCCTTTAATGTCATTATATATATGCCTCTGTGGAAAAATGTAGATCATTCTTAAAAAATCCTATATTATTAGCAAATGTCAGTCCTCTTCATCAATTTCCTGGTATGGCTGCTTATTCGAGGTAATCCTTTTATAAGGCTAATTGATTATGAGAAAACCCTTTTGCATTTGTGCTGCTCAGCTAAGAGCAGTTGTACTAATGGAACATACAAGGGAGCATGGCATTCGTTAGGTTAGTTTAGTATCTGAACATCAGCAGTTGTTTGTTTACAGGTTCCAATAGGTACAAATAGCCAGAAGGAAAGAACTTTCATGAGTGACCCGTCAGTCAGGACGCAAGAAATTGCAAGAATTTCTTCTCATACTGTTAACTACTCCCTTCAGAAAGCACCACAAACTGGCTCTAACAGGGACAGAAAAAGGAACTGTGCAAGAAGTCAAATATCTGAGAGTGTGTAGTTTAAGACAAAGAAGCCTCATAGGTCCTCAACTGACAGTTCCACTAAATTGTTAATGTCAAACATCAGTGTCAGCATCAACAGTGAAGAGGAGACTTCAGGATGCTGGACTAAATGGTAAAATTGCCAAAAAAAACAGCCATATGTCTGACTGGCCAATAAAAACAAACAAAACCATCTCACAACACCTTAAGTACAACAGTATAGAGGCTTTTAATATGTAGGTGAATGCTTAATTATGTTTTTATCTTTATCAGACATCCAGAATTAGAGACAAATGTTTGAGTGGACAACATTTTGTAAATGTACATGTACATACTGAAGCACAGTCAGGCTTCATCTCTACATTTCTATATAAGACTATGTTTGAATGTATCCACACACACACACACACACACACCACACACACACCCACACACACACACACACACACACACACACACACACACACACACACACACACACACACCTTTAAGAAATCTTGAAGCAAAAAAAATTGAGACTTACTGCATTTTCCTGTCCCACATTCACACTCAACAACACACAGTCTGACAGACACGCACATGCACACACACTCCCTCTCTGTTTCTTGCTGGTGTAGTGCCCCAGGTGGAATCCCTCAGCTGCCTTCCCATTTTACCCCTGCTGGCTGACTCACAGGCAGCAAATCAAACAATCAAAAGGAGAAAGGGGAATCAAAGGCAGAAGCAGATCAGAGAAAGGTTAAAAATCCTTTAAGCAACGAATCTGAACCATGAACAGGGGAAAGCAGGGAAGGCAGGAGTGAAACTGATAACAAGAATCAGACAGCAAAGGAGCAGGGAGGAGGTACGTCAGGAAAGAGAGATATGAAGAGATACAGGAGTGGAAAGAGACGATAACGTTAAAGACTGAAGGAGAGGTGAAGAAAGGAGGGGAGCAACATAAAGATCAGCAGCCACACAAAGGTCCTCGGAAAGTGGGAAGGGACATGAGGCTGGATTTGTCCTGGAGCTTTCAAGTCGATCACAGCGCTGAGATGTTGGGGGAGTGAAAGGAGCTCAGCAGCTTTTTCGTACAGTGTGATGTGACTCACATGTCTGAAACTCGACCAAAACATCAGATTAACTGTCAGGAAGTATCAGTAGAAGGAACAAGGCTGTAGACAAAGACACTATGAGGGAAACGTCAACTACAACTCCCAAGATGCATTTCAACAAAACACTTTAATCACACAGCTTAAACTTACTCTTTTTTTGTGAGCTGCAAGCACAGTCCATTCTGAATTCGCTACCAGCCTAATTTATACTTCTCTATGGCAATGTTGGCTACAGCTCAAGTGTATTGTGGACAGACGAAATATGATGTTTCACCAATTAGGATGAAATAATTAAAAGCAATGATCATGCTGTAGCATAAACTCATTGGTTCTCAGGAGGGTCTTCACTGTTTCACTGTTGACGAACACCTCCTTTCACTGTCTTACTCTAATATTTTAAACTGTTATGTTAAGAAGATGCATAACAAGTATGTGAACCTGGAGTTGCAGGTAGTTTGGTCAGGTGCTGGCTCTAGATCAAGGTTAATTGTTAATTTGTTTGTGAATAATGTTGGGGATCGGGTGTGAATACTAAATTGAATAATTGCTATATTCCATTAACCTGGTTCACTTTCAGGACCTTATTTGTTATTTGTTTTTGCTGGCAAACTGCCACACTGCCACCAATTACCTGAACACGTGGGTAGAACACACGCAGTGCTTCTTAAGCTAAGTAAGACCTGTGCCATTTGTACCTTTGCCAGGTCTATTTATTCTAAGCTTTTTTTTTCTTTATAGTCACTTATAAATACTGGCACTCCCAGGCTGCAGATCTTTGGGCTTGTTTCCAAAAGTGTAGTTGCTTATGTGGACTTGTTCTCTTGTCTCACTCCACTATGCATGCTTAATAAAGCAAACCTGTGGCAGCATCCAACCACAGCACTCTTCCCTCTCCCCTGTCTTTACTCAGTCAAATCAAAACACAACAACAATGTGATTGATGATCCATCAGTTTCTAGAGCTGGTTCCTTATGGGAGCTCTCTTTCATCCTTGACTAGTTCACTGTGAAATACTAGAAACATTATAATGAGTGGGAGAAACAGAGTGGAAAAGACTGGTTCCAACTTCCAAGATTCTCTAAGTGTGAAATACATGCACATCATGTTGATCTTGTTCAACATGTTGGCAGTGATAAACATAAAAGAAATGCAGGATTATATACAACATCTTTACTCATGCTGTCTAATTCGCCCAAATCACGCTGTGGTTAGGGTTAGCTTCTCGGAGGACGCGCGTGTGTTTTTTCGTCTGAGAACAACAGCGGGATTTTTAAACTCTACACAACATTTCTTCTACATTTCTACAACTCAGGTACGTTTAAGATGACTAATATTCAGCTTGTTCAGTGTGTGGAGTGCAGGATGTTTAGACCGTCTTCCTCCGTCGTTAGCGACAATTTTACCTGTGACAGGTGTGTGCTAGTTAGCACTCTGACGGAGAAGATATCAGCGTTAGAGGAGCGCATCCAGACTTTAGAGAGGGTTAGAGAGAGTGAGAGTAGTGTTATTTCTGTAGAAGACAGTCTGGGTGCCGCGGGCGGAGATAGCCAGTCCCCGACTCCGGCATTAGAGCCCTCACAGCGGGGCGAGTGGGTGACGACTCGGCGGCATACTCGCGCAGCCAAAGCTAAGGCTAAGGCCAAAGCTAGCCCACCGGAGCACACCACCCCCACAGGTTTGCCCCCCTCAGTGATTCACCCGCTGAGAAACCTGGAAGAACTCTGGTCATAGGAGACTCCATCATGAGACACGTGAAACTAGCCAGACCTTTAGGGGCTCCAGCGGCTGTGGTCAGGTGTATCCCGGGGCCAGGGTACCGGACATTGAAGGCAATCTTAGGGCCTTAGGACAGCATAGCTTTTCAAAGATAGTGATACATGCTGGAGCTAACGATATACGCCTTCGTCAGTCTGAGGTTACCAAGAATAACTTTAAAGAGGTGTTTAAATTAGCGAAGGCGATGTCCGAAGTGGTAATCTTCTCTGGCCCCCTCCCAATGAGACGAGGTGACATAACCTACAGCAGGTTATGGTCGCTGAACCGCTGGATGTCCAGGTGGTGCTCTGAAAACAACGTGGGCCTCATAGATAATTGGAGTACCTTTGAGGGCAAACCTGGCCTGTTAGGGCGGGACGGTGTCCATCCCACTCGGGAAGGTGCTGCTCTCATTTCTTGCAGTATAGCTCATAGTCTAAGATCAGGCCTAGCTAGTCGCTGACTACCCAGAGTCCAGGCCAGGGAGCAGACAAACAGGCTAAACCAAGTGTCTGCTAGCTGTACAGAGTCGTCACTCAGGGTTCAACATATTGAGACTGTGTCTGTTCCTCGAGCTAAACAAAAAGCTAGAAAAACCCAGAAAGTATGTTTTAATAATTTAATTAACATACAGACCTCAAATTCAGAGCACACTGATTGTGCAGCCAGCACCTCTGATCTGAAGTTAGGACTGTTAAATATTAGATCTCTTACATCTAAAGCTCTTACTGTTAATGAAACTATCACAGATCAGGAGTTTGATATACTCTGTGTAACAGAAACCTGGATTAAACAGGACGAGTATGTAGCTTTAAATGAAGCAACTCCTCCTGGATACAGCTACATTCACCAGCCTCGTCTGACTGGTAGAGGAGGAGGTGTCGCAGTTATTTATAATGATAGACTGACTATCGTACAAAAGCATGTACACAAATTTAAAGCTTTTGAATGTCTTTATAGTAACATAATAGATACAAATATAAAGTCTGCTCAGCCGATCCCGCTAATTATCATTTACAGACCCCCAGGGCCCTACTCTGAATTTCTTTGTGAATTTGCAGATTTCCTTTCTAACCTAGTTATTTCTGTAGACAAAGCGTTAATTGCTGGAGATTTTAATATTCACTTTGAGAATCCAGAAGACCCTCTGAGAACAGCATTTATGTCCATATTGGACTCGCTAGGAGTAGATCAGTGTGTAGTAGGACCCACTCATAAAGCGGGTCACACCTTAGATTTAATAATATCATTCGGTTTAAGTATAAGAAATTTACTTACGCTCCCACTGTCTGAAGTTATCTCAGACCACTATCTTGTTTCAACTACAGTGTGTCATATTAACAATGTATACTCAGCGCCGCGCTATCGCATTAAACGTACATTTACATCAACTACCGCACAGAGCTTTATTAGTAATCTTCCAGAGTTATCAACTTTGATTGGATCACCGTCTGACACCACAGAACTAGACCAGGCGACTGAATATCTCGAGTCGTCATTACGTTATACCTTAGATAAAGTAGCTCCAGTTAAAAGAAAAGTCATTAGAGATAAGAAACTTGCTCCTTGGTATAACGATGACACGCGCGTCTTAAAACAGACTACTCGAAAGTTAGAACGTAAATGGCGCCAAACTAAACTGTTAGTATTCCAGATAGCGTGGAAGGAGAGCATCCTGAACTATAAAAAAGCTCTCAGTGCAGCTAGATCAACGTATCTCTCCACTCTCATAGAAAAAAACAAAAACAACCCTAGATTTTTATTTAATACAGTAGCCAAATTAACTAGAAAGAAAACTACTGCAGATATCTCCACAACAACGTTGTGCAGTAGTGAGGACTTCATGAACTTTTTCAATAACAAAATTGTAAATATAAGGCAGAAAATTCAAGCTTTAAAACCAGACAATTTAGTTGACGCAGGTGACGAGCTAACCTCAGCAGATCAGTACCTAGATTACTTTACTCCTCTTGAAGAGAATGAACTAATTTCACTCATCTCTTCTGCAAAATCTTCAACCTGTACATTAGACCCTATACCGACACACTTTCTAAAACAGATAGTGCCAGAAATAATAGAACCCCTGCTGACAATCATAAATTCCTCACTCAGCTGTGGGTATGTCCCAAAGTGTTTTAAATTAGCAGTTATTAAACCGCTAATCAAGAAACCTGATCTCGACCCTTGTCAGCTGTCAAATTACAGGCCGATATCAAACCTCCCCTTTATCTCAAAGATTCTCGAAAAGATAGTAGCTGGGCAGCTATCCTCGTATCTTCATAGAAATAACATACATGAACTCTATCAGTCAGGATTTAGGCCTCATCACAGCACAGAGACGGCACTTGTTAAAGTAGTAAATGACCTCCTATTGGCCTCTGATCAGGGTAGTGTCTCTATGCTTGTGCTACTCGATCTCAGTGCAGCTTTCGACACCATTGACCATAGTATTCTCCTTCACAGACTAGAAAATGTTGTTGGAATTAGGGGAACGGCCCTCTCCTGGCTTAGGTCCTATTTGACTGATCGTTATCAGTATGTAGATCTAAATGGCGATTACTCCACATGCTCTCCAGTGGAGTTTGGTGTTCCACAGGGTTCAGTCTTAGGCCCCCTGCTTTTTTCCCTCTACATGCTTCCTCTGGGCAACATTATCCGTAAACATGGTATTAACTTTCATTGTTATGCTGACGACACACAGTTATATGTTTCATCAAAACCAGATGAGATCAAACTGCTTAATAAAGTTGAGCAATGTGTAAAGGATATACGAGACTGGATGCTAATTAACTTCCTTCTGCTAAATCCTGATAAGACAGAAGTACTAGTTATAGGATCATCTGCAGCTAGAAGCAAGATGTTAGACCACACCGTAACTCTAGATGGCCTTTCCGTTACATCTAGTGCAACAGTCAAAGACCTTGGTGTGATTCTAGATTCCAGTCTTTCATTTGAAGCTCATGTAGATAATGTCACCAGGACAGCTTTCTTTCACCTCAGAAATATTGCCAAGATAAGGAATATTTTGTCACTAAATGATGCAGAAAAATGAGTCCATGCTTTCATCACCTCTAGGTTGGACTACTGTAATGCCTTACTGTCTGGCTGTTCAGCCAGGTGCATAAACAAGCTTCAGTTAGTTCAGAATGCAGCAGCGAGAGTCCTCACTCGAACCAGAAGATACGATCACATCACGCCTATCTTATCTACACTTCATTGGCTCCCCGTGAAATTTCGCATTGATTTTAAAATACTACTTTTGACATTTAAAGCATTAAATGGTCTTGCGCCGCAGTATCTAAGTGAACTGCTAGTGTCTTATGATCCACCACGCCTACTTCGATCAAAGGATGCTGGCTGCCTGTCAGTACCTCGTATCATAAAAACTACAGCTGGGGGCAGAGCTTTTTCTTACAAAGCCCCAAAGTTATGGAATAGCCTTCCAAATAGCGTTCGGGACTCAGACACAGTCTCAGTGTTTAAGTCTAGGCTGAAAACCTACCTATTTAGTCAAGCATTTGAGTAAATAGATCTGGGAAGGACTCATGGACGTAGAGCATTACGGTGAACTGGTATGTTTAGATGCTGTCTTCCCAACTCTCACTGATCACTCGGGTTTGTTGACGGTGAAGTGTTTGGTTGCTCTACATCCCAGTGCGCCCTCATGTCTGTGTTTTCTTCTGAACCCACCCTTTTAGTTAGGCTGTCATAATTAGTCCTACCGGAGTCCCTGCTGCACTACACTAAATATACATTCACCTCAAACTTTATCTGACTGTGAATACAACTAACTGCAATCTCTCCTCTTCTCTCTCTTTCCCTCTCCCTCTCTCTTTTCCCTCTTCCTGTCTCTCTGTCGAGCTACACGTCATTCCACCCTTTGCCCTCTGGACCTGTCTGACTCGTCCTGATGCCCAACTTTTGGCTGGAGATCTCGTCACCTGGATCCACCGTTTGCCCTTTGGGATGCGTTTGGAGACTGGATTGGTCACAAGCTACTATGATGTCGGTCCCGGCCTCGGCGGACGTCGGAAGCTGTTTCTTGGAGGTCTCGACTCAACGCTCGATAGTCAAGGAATGGAACTAGTCTGCCTGCAATAACTAACTGGACTCCACATTAACTTAAAAGACATTAACTGTTATACTGGACTGCTGCCTACACAGCATGTAATCACCCATATGAGGATGGGTTCCCTGTTGAGTCTGGTTCCTCTCAAGGTATCTTCCTGTTGCCTTCTCAGGGAGTTTTTGCTTGCCACTGTCGCCCTCGGCTTGCTCATCAGGGACAATCACATTATTATGACTCATACACATACACTGTTCATGTACTGTTCTTTGGTTGTGTAAAGCTGCTTTGTGACAATGTCAATTGTAAAAAGCGCTCTACAAATAAAATTGAATTGAATTGAAAAGTTAGGATGATATCACTTTTTATAGCTTTACAAGTTTTCTTCAATGAAGAACGAGAGAGACTTTTTAAAGAATCACTGGTTCTAAACGGTTAATCCCATAAACCTATATCAGAAAATTGACCACTTAATAATAAAGAAGTTATGTTTAAATTGACAGGAACACTACAAAGAAGTTGGGAGGGAGGTAAAAAAAGGCTGGAAGAGATAATGGTACTAACAAGGAATAGCTGGACAAACATTTTGCAATGAATTGGGTTATTTTCAAAAGGTCAGTAAAATGACTGGATATAAAAAAAGCATCTTAGAGAGTTAGAGTCATTTTTGCACGTGGCACAATAAAACATCACCAGTCTCAGCTCTTTCACACAGACAATGGGGTGAACTAGCCTCACCTCTGACATTATCTCTTAGGGCGGCTTAAAGGAGGGTCCGCATAGACCCCTCCCCCATCCCCTGATTACCGCATTATAAAATAAGTACTGACTTATTTATTGAACATTTAAAAAAAATGCATTTTATGTTTAACAAAGCTTTTTTTCCGGTTTTCATTCTATTTATTAATACTCTAGTGTGGAAATCACTGGACTAGACTCAGTTATCAACATGAATTAGTATTATGTAAAGTTGCTTGTTACTTCTATTTGAAGTAACTACAAAAGAAAAAAAAAACATTACTAAACCAAAGGTTAATATCTAACTTTATCTTTGTTACTACTAATAAGGAATATACTGCTGAACATATTCAAGGTAATTAAACCCAAATGTAACAAGAAGGTGATGCAGACTGTGCAATCATGACACTGTGTTGAATTGTCCAGTTAAGATCAGCCAAACAGCTCAAAGCAGCTCACAATTATAGTGAGTTTATTTAGTATTGAAATAACCAAGATCAAGCAAATGAAAGAAATGATTGCGCTGTAATTTACTAATTAAAGTAGTATCATTTGCCATCTTAAATGGTAATGGCTTTATACAGTTTTACTTTCATGTGTTGACCTTACTACCTGCTCAGGAGAGTAATCTAACTTGAACTGCAGGGGGAAAAGGCAGCATGACTTTCACATTTATTCAGATATTATTGCCTCTAAAGCTGCTACAAACACGTCGCATGTTTGTGTCACATCACCCATCACTGTGAAATTAAAGAGGCTAAATATATGTGCTCTTACTCCACGTGTTCACATTATCATTGGCTCCATCTCCAAGATGAATCAGTGCATTACCCCAAACCTCAGACACTGCATTTTGCAAATGTTTTTCTTTTGCCTCTGTATTGTTTATATCCTTTGCCACCAGAGAGAATGCTTACACCTTAATATTCAAACCATGGTGAGGGTATAATTTGTATCACAGGTCGTACTTTTCATGCTGCCTACAGCAACTAGATTTAATGAGTTCTCATTCAGCTCAGCCAGTGTTTCTTTTCAAAAATGTAATGTGATTCACATGGTCTGTTAAGGCAACAACTAATAAAGGTAGGAATGAGTATTTGTAGCTTACACCTCACCACCACACCAGTTAGATCCCATTTGTCCTTCACACAACATACATATACTTTATCATCTGCAGTGCATAATATAATGAAAAGATTCAGAGAATCTGGGGAAATAGCTGTACTATAAGGCTAAAAAGGAATAGAAAATGGCTCTAATCTCCAGCCCTCAGGCTGCAATGCATGAAAATCAGACACGATTCTGTAGTGAAAATTACTGCATGGGCTCAAGAACACTTCTGCATGTTAAAGGTTTAAAAGCAACAAAGCATGCTCACTGACTACAGTTTTCAAAGAATAAAATAGAATATATAAACAAGGTCCACAGATGTCCCTGTCTTCCCTGGGCACAAACACATTTAAACACATAGAAATAGTAAACTGTCTTATGATTGAAATTATTTTTATTTTGATCAATACAGTGGCAAGAAAAGGTGAACCTTTCGGAGTTTCAGGATATTCTGCATTAATTTGTCATAACATGTGATCTGATCATCATCTAAGTCAAAAATATTAACCAATACGATGTGCCTAAAATAATAACTCAAACAAATTCTGATCTTTCATGTCTTTTTTAAGAACCTGGCCAGCTTGCAGTGATTCAGGGGGAGATCACCATGAAGGTTCAACCAGTTTTTAATGCAAAGAGTTTTACTTTTCCCACTAGCACTATGAGGTTTTTATGGTTGTTCTTACTAAAGACATAAAAAATCAGATTTTTTTTGTGTTTGTGATTATTTTAGGAACATTATCTTTGTTTAGATGAAGATCAGATCACAAATTTTGACAACTGAATGCAGAAAACTATGAAATTCCAAGGGGTTCATGTACTTTTTCTTGCCACTGTATATATAGGGTGCAGAGCAATATAAGCTGCCATCCAGATGTCTTTTTCAGGGAAAGTCTTGTTTATTTCAGCAAGACAATGTCAAACATGTATGGTGATGTAGTGGTCCAAGACCGGTGCAGTAAAGATTTATTTTCACATAACAGCAGCTGTGGCATTGAAATCACAAGAAGAAAAAAATAAAAACAACAGTTATAATTAAAAAAAAAAAACACACACACTGCTGAAAGAAAAGAAAGATTCTGAGAAATACTAAAAATGAATCATAAAACTCATTGTCATTATTGCAACAACACATCATCAGTACTTGTCTCACAACAGTCTAATCATAAGACAACAATATGATTCACAAGCTACACAGCAGAAAGTATTAATAATTAGTCAAACTATTACATCCAAAACATATTATCATAATTTCCTTTTTTACTTAAAACTGTTCTTTTGTACTTTTTTAAAGTAAAATCTTGAATGCACTGAGTAAGTTGGATCTCAGAAGTAGAGGTTAAAATGTACAATTTCCAGCAGTTAACCACATGGTGGCATTGCAGAAACCTTTCACGTCATAGTCATTTCAAGTCTTTTGAATTTGTGCACTAGAAACAAGTTTTGCAAATGTGCTATGGCTTAAGATTACATTCACATGAAGATGGGTCCATTTGTGAGATGTGTTTCAATTTCTGCTTACTAAAGCAGCATTTGTCTCTCATTAAGATGGAGATTTTCCACTGTATAAATCTTCAACTGCTGGAATCACAGAAAACTGATGTAAGTGCCCACTGAGGGACAGAGGCTGTGTGGCAGCAACGATAAGAAGAACTTTCTGTCACCTCAACGTCTCTGTGATCAGTCATTTTAAATGTCAGTATAGCTCAATACACAACAGAGCCGTTGTCATTAACATGGATTTATGTTGATTTTGTGAGACGCCGTCATAATTATGAAATAATTTTATCACTGCGGTGCAGCAGCCTGGGAGTGACTGCTGGTAAACAGGTTGTAGCTGAGACGTGATTAAGTCACTAATTCTGTTTCTTTCAGTTGCCTGACAATGGAAACAGACAAAAATGTAAATGAGTTAAACAATATCATAAATTAATCTGTATTAAAGCACAGAAAGCGAGGTCTAACAGGCTGTCACTTAGCAAAGTAACCACAACTATTTCTGCCAAGTCACAGTAAACTGAAGACAACTTTCTGTCATCAACAACGCTTTCATTCTAAAAAGCAAATAAAATTAAATGTAATGTTTTTTCCTGCTTCATGAAGGTCTTTGTCAGCCTATCAGACTGAGCTTGTGTAGTGTGTACCACTAATTATCACCTTCAGATATATTTTATTCTTGTTTTCTGCCAGGGAGAAATAAAACTACACAGACTATGCTTGAATGTATGAGCTATGTAATCAAAGAAGACCAAGGACTTAATGATTGTTTATACCTGTGATACTGATGCGATTCTGTCAGCCCAACAGCTACTCAGGTGTGAGGATTTCTGATGGATTACTTATACTTGTCGTAAGAAGGTCTTCTGCTTCACTGAAGAAACAACAAACACATTATTTTTCATCATTTTGGTTTTTACGGATGCTCGTGCTGTGTCTGACAATGGTTTGGTTTACACTTCACACCTGTATCTAAACAAACTAGCAGTGAATCTTGTTGCTATCTCATTATACAGATTTCATATCAGAACAAGCTATCTTACCTGTGACAGAGTGTGATGTACAGAGCAGTGAAGCAGAGCAGCACAGCACCATGTCACAGTGACAGGCGATCTACAGCTAGAGATATGCTGTCGGTCTTTCTCTGCCCATGTCCACCTAAACATATCAAAATAAATTGTTGTCAGAGGTCAGGCGTGTCTGTCAAGAAGGAAAGTTAGAAAATCTAAAAATGTGTTTTCAATATAACCTAATACTAAACACTAGACACTAAATATTAGACACGTACATGTATATTATAAGACACTTAAATGTCTTGTAATATACATGTACATCAGTGTCAGTTCACCATGCATTGCTGTTTACACCAACATGGAGCCAATGGAAGACGAGGAGGACTCCACTGTTGAAATCGCATCATAAAAAAATTAGACTGGAATTCGCCTAAATACACATTGACAAGCCACAAAGCTTCTGGGAGAATGTCCTTTGGACAGATGAGACAAAACAGGAACTTTTTGGCAAGTCACATCAGCTCTTCACAGACACAAAAATGAAGCATACAAGCAAGCAAGTACACTGTACCTACTGTGTAATGTGGAGGAAGCTTGGTTATGTTCTGGGGCTGCTAAGAACAAATCCCTAGACTTTTCTGAAGTGGCCTTCTATGAGTCCTGATCTAAATCATATTGAACATCTGTGGAAAGAGTAGAAACATGCAGTCTGAAGAAGGCACCCTTTAAATCTGAGACAGCTTTAAGTTAGGCAAGTTTCATTATTAATTAATTGATTTATTTATTAATTGATTTGTCTGCCAATCATAGGATTGGTGGTTCGATTCCCAGCTGCCACGTCACATGCCAAAGTGTCCTTGGGCAAGATACTGAACCCCAAGTTGCCCCTGGTGAGTCAGGTCAGCTGCATAGCAGCTCTGCCATCGGTGTGTGAATGTGTGTGTGCTTGTGCGTGCAAATGGGTGAATGAGACGCAGTGTAAAGCGCTTTGAGTACCAGCTAGGTAGAAAAGTGCTATATAAGTGCAGAACATTTACCATTTATCATTCCCATTGAACTACAACACAAAATATTTGATTTTCATTAGTTCATTTTTAGTAATATTTTTATTTATTATTTTTGTCAGTTTTAAGGTATTTCAGTGACCAATGTGGGTTTTCTTTCTTAATGAAAGGGTACCAACTATTTCCTCCACATTTGTTGCTCCCTCACTACTCTCTTGCATTTTTTATTTGGGCGAGAGGCTCTAACAGAATTTGAAGGTATATTTAGCCTTACAAAGAAAGCAGGGAGAAGCAATTTGTATTCTCAAACATCAAAAAGTGGAGTCCTGTCTGTGACAGGTTATATTTACAAAGGGAATGGACTTGTGCATCTATGAACTAATCAATCCTTATTAATCCTACTTCACTTAACTAAGAGAGGCCATGATTAACATTCGATCTATGCATTATTATAAAATATTTGAATAGAACATGTGTATTATTTAATGGTAAAGAAAGCATTGTTAGTCATTTACCTTTCCTATTTCACATTTCCTTATGTAAAAGCTTGCCAATTACAACACATGTCTGTTCCTTGGAGGTATGATGAAGAAAGGGTTTAGTTGTTGAATTCAATTTCTACATTTAAAGAGAACAGTATAAAACCACTTAGGACAGGTTGCTATGGCAAATTACAAACTGCACACAATTTAAAAGCAACAGAGGAACTCAACAGTCACAAGTGTGTCTTTGAGCAAGATGAACCCCTACTGACATTAGATGAAAATACAACAGAAGTGCCGCAACACAGTAATAGAAGTAGAAAGATTTTGTGTTGAAGACGGCCTACACCTGGGAAATAAGGCTGCTTTGTGTCTCACACACCAAAAAAAAAAAAAAACTCAGCATGCCCATTAGTGACAAAACAAGCTGTGTATGCTCTGAAAGTAAGGCCCAAAGCAATTTAACAAAGCCAACAAGCTGTTAACATGTCACCACTTTGATGAAAATATGAAAATATTAAAAATATTTTTTTCTTTGTCACTCAAGTTATATGGTCAAGAATCTTTCAAATGTGCATTTCCTAAATTTGTATACATTGTATCTGTGTATTTTGAAATAGTGTACGACCTGCAAAGCAGAATAGACTCCTATGGTAAAAATGTCTAGTAAATGTACATTGTGGAACTGATAAAGGAGGTGAAAGGATTTCTCTAGTTAAAAGTTAAAGAAGGCCCTCAAATACAGTGTTAGCATGACCCAAAGGATAGATGTATAGTAGTGTGAAGTGGGAGGTAGAGGTACAGGTGAGGCTGTGTGGTCTGCTGACAGTCCCCTGAAGCTGCTACGTATCCATCCGGTGTAGTGCAGATCAGCTGGATATCTGGCAGCAGGATTAAAGGCTAAACTCCTTCTTCTTCAATATCCAGGCAGATCCAAGATCCTTTTGATGAGCAATTTTGGTGGAAATTTTAGTGATCTGTAGACCTGTGATTTCAGTAGCGATGTGGATATTAAAGGTAGGGCAGGGATGGGATGACCTGGTAGCTGAATGGTTATAGCAAATGCCACAAAATTGCAATATTCTGTAACTGCAAAGTCCTGTCTGCCACTCTACTGCTACTACAATCAATTAAAGGAACAAAATGCCCCCAAAGAAGAGGAATTTTCCAGTAAAAGCTGTAACTCATAATTTAGTTGCAGTTGTCAATCATTGAGTTCAAAGAATAGTAAGATGCTGTTAAGGTCTTTAATGGCATATTCCAAAGTTGTTTTCTGTGGCACTTAAAGGTGAAATCTGTAACTTTCTGTATTGTTCCACTGCCAGTGATGGCAGAGAAGCAACTTGTGTCGACAATTTTGTAAGTAATTACTGTCTTCTCAAGGTAGCAAGAAGAAAACAACTAAAGTCTGAAAATGTGCACTTCCACTATGCACAGGTACACCGTAGTATCTCATACTTATTGGATGGAACTGAGTCCTCTGCTGTCCATAAGTGCGTAAACGGGAGCGAAAGCTTTATTTTCTTTTAAAGATATGTTATCCTGAGGGGTTTAATCTAAGTAAGGAAAACCATGTGAGCATTTGTACCAAATTTAAAAAAAACATTCTTTCAAAGGTATCGCATCACATTTACAAAATTGGAGGGATGAATAGGGCGGACATGGGAACACAGTGACCTTAACCTTTGATCCCAAAAGTTCATCCTGGACAATCATAGCACATTTAAAGACATAACCTCAAAGTATTTTTGAAATATCTTCATCACAAAAATGGCACATACAGATGGCATGACAAATCAAAAACATTCTACGCTGGCCACGGCTGTCACAGGCGAGGAGGCATGAAAGTATCTGTGATCTTTATGAGCCCAAAATAGCTACTGCAGAAAGTAGTTAAGTAAAACGTCATTACCTTGTCACGCAATGCAGATGCACTAACTATATTGACCCCATCAACATTTCTCAATAGCAGAATGTTTCTTCTGCCACTGTAAATATACTAGATGTACTGTTTTATTACAGCATTCTCCATCATAAAAGTAATACAGTCACAATGATATACTATGCAGAAACATTACAGAATTCATATTTAGTACCATACACCATAATCATTATGCATTTTTATGTGCATCACATAAAAAGTTCACTTTTCTCATAGGGTATGCTTTGAAAGTTATGTAATGGTTTTTCTGACTTTGGAAGACTATAGTTTGGTGGAACTGTAACAATATTACAGCCTTGGCTACAAAACTCCATCTCATCTGTCATTGTGACTTCCAAACTGCAGGCTTTTGAGAATCTGCTGTCTGCGAGCTCCACATAATGGGACACATTCTTGCTTATTACTGGAAGCACTGGAGCGCAGGCACAATTGGCCTTACAGTAAACACACTGGCAATCAATGGAGATGTGTTTCATGAATGGGAAGAGGAACAACAGGGCCTCAGACGCATCATCCCTCCCGACACAAATGCAATTTTCTCTCTAATGCTGAGGTGCAAGGAGGACATGTGCAGCGTTCGCTTGCTCACAGAGAGGGGTTTGGGTGTGTGCCCAGCAGCGAGAGTGTGTTGAGGTGGAGCTGGGAGGAAGGTCGAGAGGCAGAAAATGGAAAAGGACTTCAAATATGAAAGGGAGCGAGCCAATTCATGCACTGTGTGAGTCACTTTTCATGAGGGAAATGCTGCCCTGGCTGGCAAAAGAGGTAATCCCCATTCCCAGAAGGCTGACACAGACAGAAAGACATGAAAGAAAGGTGGAAAAGAGACAAGGAGATACGAACGAGCGAAGAAGGACAGATAGAAGAGACCGGCAGAGGAAAAGAGCGCTTGGGAGGGAATGAGACATGACAGAGAGCAGTGGCAGTGGAGAGAGGGCTGAGTAAAATACAATACAGATCTCCCAGAAGAAATTTAAATGTTTATCACCCTAATTAAAATGAATTAATTAACTGGATGAAGGTGCAGCTCTGGCTTGGCCACTGTGAATGATTATACTTTGTATAATTAAAGGGCCCACCCAGCCTGAGAGTTCATGTGTGCACATGTGACTGAGATTCCACGTGTTTGTGAGTTTCTATTTGAGACTGTGTGTGTATGTGAGAGAGAGAGAGAGAGTGAGAGAGAGCTACAATAGTACATTGCGATAGTAATGAGGGAGCCAGTCATTGATTACCTGAGGCTGTGAATGTCATCCACTCACAACATTTCTCAAAGACTAACAAGCAGGACACACGATCATGCATGGTAAACACCATGATTTACATTCTGCATGCAGCATTTTTACATTTCACCATCCTCCTGCCGCCTTTTCCCCAACCAAGACTTTCATATTCACTATAGCCTTTGGATATCGCATTTACATTTCTACATCCATTGAGAGCTAATGCTGGACATAGTTGAGATTTCCTTGGACCCCGGTGGAATCAATGGAAAATACATTGCAAAAATGCACATTGAAGCCCAGGGACCTCATGGACTAAGGCTGCGGCACCTAATCCAAGTGTATTTAAATCCCATTTGTTAGAAACTGGCAGCAAAGTGGGGCAGCGGAAGTGTGCTAGACCCAAACCCCACAGTTCATCATTTTCTCATGGTCTCTCTGAAAAAGTGCAGACCAGACTTTCTTCCTGATTTACTTGCTCAGTAGGTTGAACAGGAGTTGAACTTACTTTATGTTTTAAATACATGGAGAGGCATTCAACAGCCATATTATGCTTTTTAGTTCATTTTAGTTGTAATCTATAAAATGTGAGCTAAACGTATGGCGAAGACATCAGTCACAAAACAAAATAGTGTGTCTCCAGCAGTTTACACACCCCTGAACCCCAGAAGACACTACCCAGAGGAGCTGTATGTAAGCACACAAATGTCCAAGCCGGTCTGCCAGTCAGACTGATAGATTCTCGATTGTCTGGAGAATCAGTCATGAGTCCTTTCCCAATTCCCTTCTTTGTAACTGTTTATCATCTTGTTTTGTTGTCATCTTGGTTCCTGACTCCCCATCTGTTTTGGTTCGCCCTGCATTAATCAGTCCCTCATTGAATTCACCTTTCACAACTTATTCAAGCGCTCCCTCGTCACTCAAGCAGTTGCCAGATTGTTTGTTGTCGATTAGTGCACACACCCTGCAGCCAGCCTTTTTGATCGCCTGTCTACCTGTGCTACTGACCTGTGCTTGCTTCTGATTCTTTGTCTGAGAGTTGTGAGTCTCTGGTCTGTTACAGAGCTGTTTGTGTTCTCAAAAGAGAAGGAAGGCACTCAGACCTCTGACTGATTGCTCTGGAATGCAAATTGTGGATAAGGAGAAAGATAAATAATGAATCTGGGTATGGTCTTGGTTGGACTGGGATCTCTTGTCAGAAAGTGTATTTGATTTCAGAAAGGCTGCCCCCTCCTTTACTTACCTGATTGTTCATCATTGGCTTCTCTTCTGGTACCTGCAAAAACATATGACAGTCATTTACCTGTGCCTCTTTTGTCTGACATCAGTCACATATCTGTCTGTGTCCTTTAGGAGTCCATCCCAGTCAATATATTTTCCTCCTTGAACCCATGCCTTTTCTTCGTCATTTTTTAATCCAGATTAAGGTTTGCTCCAGCTAGTATTTTACACCTCACAGATAGTCCTGTAAGTTAGAACCACTATGTGAATTGTGGTAATTAATTGGAAACAATTAATTAAAATTTCTATTTTTGAGAATATAATGGGTTTAGTGCTGTGCATTTGTGGTGTTGTATATCTTTTAAGATTTGACAGTGTTTCATAGAGTCAAACTTTTCCACTTCAAATTCATTTAAAGACTCATCTTAACCAAATACAGGCAGACGGCGTGGTGTAATGGTTTTTACTGAGGCCTCACAGCGAGAAAGGTTTAAATCGTTCTGTTAGGAGTTTGCATGTTGTATCTATAGGTTTTCCCCCGAGTACTCCGGCTTCCCCCCTGCTAGGGTTAGGATCAATTATTGGCTCTAAATTGCCCATAGGTGTGAATGGTTTTTTGTATGTCAGCCCTATAATAAACTGGCAACACGTCCAGTGTGTACCCCGCCTCCTGCCGAACCAGTGACAGCTGGGATTGGCTCCAGTTACCCTTAAGAGGAAGAAGCGGTAGATAAAGATGTCTCTGGAATTTAATTTGATGCACAGCATTTAAAAAAACAAACAAAAAAAACATTTAGAACTTTTCAGTCATTGTCACTCTAGACAATCAATTTCCACAGATCCCAAAGTCTGTTTTCTTAAATCTGTTCATTCTGACCTCTGGAAAATAAACATACCTGGCATCCAGGGGTGGGAGTTAAGCAAGTATGGGTTCCTATGGATAGGGCTCTTAGCACTTTGTAAACTTCAATTCAATTCAATTCAATTTTATTTGTAGAACGCTTTTTACAAATGACATTGTCACAAAGCAGCTTTACACAACCAAAGAACAGTACATGAACAGTGAATGTGTATGAATCATTAAATCAGATTGTCCCTGATGAGCAAGCCGGGGGCGACGGTGGCAAGGAAAAACTCCCTGAGAAGGCAACAGGAAGAAACCTATGGTGCTGTGAGTGTAATAATAATAATGAACACTTTATTGATCCCGTTTGGGAAATTGTCTTTGGACAGCTGCCAGACAGTACATGTCAGCACCACTACGGGGTTTCAGCGTCTTTTCCAAGGACACCTCAGGAAGTAGCCAGTAGTATCAGGGAATTGGGTTTGTAGACAACTGCTCTACCTCCTGAGCTACTGCTGCCCCATTGTAAGTTGTAATTAAAGGCAGTGTTGTCATAAAGAGACACTGACCCTGACGTGATTTGAACACGCAACCTTCTGATCTGGAGTCAGACGCGCTACCATTGCGCCACAGAGTCTGTGTTAGTTGGTGTTGTCCTGTAACTAACTGGTCTAAATCAAGTGAAGCTGCTGATTTTTTTCCAGCTGGATAACTGTGTTACTTTGTTTCTCATGATTTCTTCTCAAGTTGTTTTTTATATGTCTTGGTGCTCGACTTAAGCAGTTTTTGATCCCCATCTACCTCTCAGTTCAATTATTTTGATGGTAATAAGCATTCTGCACTAAAATAGCCTTCTAATTTAAGGTGCTCTACCTTAAGGGCTATTTTCTTTACTCCCTATGATTACTTTCTTCAATAATATCAACTTTCAAAAAACTAAATTTTCAGGTGTTGAAAAGCTGCTTCAGCAGTCTTATTTGACCTGTACCTGCACAAAGGGAAAGTTATATAAACATACTTAATAATTCCAGAGAGAAAAATGAGGGGATGTAACAGGGTGCCCGGGGGTTAGGCAAAGCATAATTCATTCAATTTATTTCGCAAACTGAAACTATTTCATTTACATAATGTCTGCACTTTTCCTCTCTCTCTCTTGCTATTTGTTATACTCTTTACTCTGATACTTTCTTTCCACTGCGTTTCCTCTTGCATTTTTCCTTTCTGTGCTCCACTTTCTTTCTGTTTGACTGTGTCTTTCTCTCAGAAATCAATTTCACAAAGTATCTTTTTTTTTGCTAAAAAAGAGGAACAGGTTTTACAGAACCAAGCAGAGTGCTGTTGTCATAGTTTCAACCTCCGGCCCTTTGTGACCCACTTTCAGCTGAGAACAAAACTCCAATAGGAGGACGTGTCTCTGTCTCCATCTGTCTTCTTCATGCTCTCTCCTTCTGTAATGTCATGCCTGACTCTTTGTCTTATTATTTCTTGTCTGTCCTGCTCACTGACATTGTGTGTGTCTATGCCTGCAGACTGTGTTTCTTCAGCAGTCTTATAGGTTTTTGGCAGCCACACTGTGCAACATGGACCATATAAAATCGTAAACCCACCTTTAGACTTCAGTTTAGGGCTGGGAAAACCCAGTCCTTAAGTCTACTGCCCCACTATTTTAAAACTGTCCCTGTACTACCCACTTATGTCTGTTATTTGTTGTTTTTTTTTTAGTTCCCTCTGTCACAAGCACTTTGACATACAAACGGCAGGATTTGATAAGGCTTGCACTGTTGCAGACCTTCTCACATCGAGTACCTCCCACTAGAGATCTCTCGACCAGCAGTATGTCCATGGATCCCCATACTGGGCTGCAGAGGCAGGAAGAAGTGCAGGGATCTATGCCAGAAGAGTGGCTGCAGAGCTGGTGTTCAGACCCAGATAAGGAAATCCCCACACAGGCCAGCGCTAACACAGTAGGTTCCTGACCGATGCCAGATTGCATCAAGACACCAACAAGATGGATGAACTGGCAATGACCACCAATGCACAAAAACAGGTGCAGAACTACTCGATTATGGTGATAACAGGGACGTGGCTGCACCCGGTGATCCCAGCTGAAGCTATAATGCTAGCAGGCTGCCCAGCAGGCTAGCAGGCAAGGCTGACAAGAGCAGAGGAGGGGAACTGTGCATCTAATCTAACAACATAGGTGTACAAGCTTGCTATTAGCAATTAACAAATAGTGCATTGCAGGATTGGGGATGTTCAGCAACAGGACCATTGGTGTGTCTAGCAATATTGTAACCCCACTGCCTCATGCTCTGACAGCACGGAGGCCAATGTAGCACTCAACTTCTCAAAAACTAAGGACTTGCATGTGGCATGATACAGGTATCTGGCTCTGTTTATCTGACACATATTCCAAGACTACTATCACCCAGGAAACAATCTGTTCACACTGCTGCCTTCTAGACATTAATCTTGTGTTTTATCTAAGTGCCATACAAGAACTAAGAACGTGTTACTCTTTACCAGGGAGTTGCATTTGAATTTCATTTTACCTATCTTCTAGTATTTTATCTATCATCACCACACCACATGTTAAAATATCTGTCTGCTTTCAAACATTCAAACATTGCATTCTACACAGTGCTCAAGTAAATGGTATGGAGTTCTGGCACATCAGCTTTCTGTCCAAATACCAAAATGTACTTCTCAAAGCTGTCACTTTTAAATCAGTGTTGTATGGTATAGTTATATAGTAAATGACATACATCAAAACACACAATGCCATAATGTTGGTGCATGGGTGAAACTGTCTGTTTCACCTCGCAGGTCCACCAGCATCTATTGTATCTGTCTGTTTCATCCAGTGTGTACTAGCTGTGTACTGATGCAGGTCAAACTATGAGATTCTATGTTATGTTGCTCTTGCAATAGGTATTGAGCAATAGATGTCTGTATCCCGATCTACAAGCTGTAGGACAATACCATTGTGTGGTTTATTTTAGAGAAGGACTGGAAAAACACATCTGCTTCAGTTTCCACAAATCTTTGCCTGTAAATGGTCTGTACATGTAAATGATCTGTGTGGCAAGTACCAGGAGCATGTATTTATGCGCAAGAAATATTAGGGTTTTGAAAGTTCAAAGTTATGCTTCTGCAAAGATATGAATAATGGACCATTCACATATATGCATTCTAAAGGCTCAGCCAAAAACAGCTGCTTTGCATTATCAGTGATATCTTACATTGCAGCTGTGTGCCCCCTACTGAGCTCAATGGACTCAATTCCAGCCACAATACAGTGTAATCTGTTTCTCATGTGGTACGACTTCTCAGACTGTCCATTTTAAATCATGGGTAGTGCCATCAGCAGTTATTGTTCAAGACTCTGGGTAAAAAGTTATTAGTCCATTACTGATTGTTATGGACAATCAAAGCAAAACTAGTGAAAAACTGTCCAAAAAGATATCAGTGGCCTGATTTTCTATAATATAGACTGTTTAACACATTTCTTTTACATACATTCAGGGTCCTCAGAGACTAGCCAGGTTTACATCAAAATACAGTACTAATAATATTGCACAATTATATAATACGTAACAAAATAAGTTTGTCAATAGAGCTCCAGTTGAACTTTAATAGTGGAAAACCATTTACAAAATGTGTGTGTGAAGCAAAGGAATTATGTATTTAAGATATGTATATTTCTTTCAAAAATGTATCGAAATTCTGCTACACACAAAGTATGTAAACCATTTGAAATGTCATGTTTTTTTTTTTTTTTTCATCTTTATCTAAGAGTATTAACAAATATAACATGCCTAAAATAATAACACAAAAAATCCTGATCGTTTTTGAGAACAACCATAAAAACTTCATAGTGCTAGTGGAAAAAGTATGTGTATACGGAATTAATAACCGCTTAACCTGCCCTTGCAGCAGTAAACTCAACAAGCCGCTTTCTGTAGCTGTGGAACAGAATTGCACATCAGTCAGGAGGAATTTTAGCCCATTAGTCCAGAACTGCTTTAGCTCTGTCTTATTTTTTGTCTTTGACTCTCTTTAAGTCGTTCCTTAGCGTCTCTACTGGATTGAGGTCTGGGTTCTGACTTGGCCACTCCAGAAAGCAGAGTTTTTCTTTTGTTGTGGGTTGTTCTGGTGTTTTAGGTCATTGTCCTGTAGCATCACCCAACAGCTGACGTACTGACATTGTCACATTTTGCTAAAGAATTTTTTGATACACTTGTGAATTCAACCTCACCCCAATCAGTGCAAGCTGGCCAGGCCCTGATGCAGTAAAGCAGGCCCAAATCATGATGTTTCCTCCAGTTACTTTACGATTAGGAGGATGTTTTCATGATAATATGCAGTGACCTTTCAAATCACTTTGTAATCCTTTCCAGTGATATGTAAATATACAATTGTTGATTATAAATATTCTGAAAGGTTTTTTTTTTTGGCGAGATATTGTTGACATGCCCCACAAGTCTTCTTGTGTGGAGTATTTTTTCTCAGTCAAAGTAGCTTTAGTCCACATCCTCAAAATATTTATTTCTCACATATGCTAATAGATTATCTTTACAGGGGTTCTCATACTTTTTCCACTTGCACTTTGAAGTTTTTATTGTGGTTCTCAATAAAGACATAAAAGAGAATAGTTTTTTTTGTTATTATTTCAGGCACATTATATTTTTTAATTCTCTTGATTTAGATGTAGATCAGATTACATTTTATGACAAATTAATGACATTGATAAAAACATGACATTCCAAAAGCTTCCCTTTTTTGCCGCTGTTTATGTTTTTCTATACATTTATTCAATTTTTTACGAAACTGAGAATACTTTTGTGGTAACTGTTTAACAGCTATGGTTAATTGATAGATAGAACTATTTGTTATTTGTAATATCTGAAGGGGACATTTAATACTCAGACGTTTTATGTGGTATTATCATTAAGAAAAAAAATTTGTTTGTCCAGTATTTCATTATATGACCAAAATACTGGCACAGTTACAGTAATTGCACATCATCCTCAGCTGTAGGGTTTGTCTATTAAGTGCTAATTTGAAATATTTATTATAAAGCTTTAGCAATTGTTAAAATCACTAATTTAAATAGAAGAGATGATTGCCTGCTAACACAGACAATATTTCACATAAATATCTCAGTGAAAGTTTCCACTTGTTTCTACCCAACATTAGCAGTGAATTTGCATATTTGTTATCATTTGGTACAGCATAAATCTATACTTAGGCATATCTTCGACTCTGTTTTCAAAATTCCACTTCCTTCTATTACTGAATACAGCTGTCAGAGCCAGAAGCATATGGCAGCATGGATTCTAACACAAGCTGATCCCCACTACAAGATATGCAGTAATAGCCCTGTAAGCACTACTAAGAAAGCCTTAAGGGTCTAATTTTCATATACTATTATGAAAATCCCTGCCCTTACCCAGATACCATTCGATTCCTGAAAATACAAGCCTTCCTCCGTGTCTAAACCATTTTGAAAAGTAATGAGCTTATTTGATATGAAGGTCTGACTGCTCGGTACATATTCCCCAGAACTGATTCTTATCAAGAGTATTACTGTCTGTTTGTCTCCTAGCTGTCACTCATTCTGGCACTGTCACACATATACCCACATGTCTCACCCATCTTTACATAAAACAACTCTGTCTCAGGCTTATGAAGCTGTTGTCTACTTGCAGCCAAATCAGGCTTTGAAAGTCTGAACGCTTTGGCAGTGGAACTTTTGCATATGCATGCATGTGTATGATGTTTAATGCATACATTCACCTGTGCAAGTCTGTGTTTGATTTGACCAATCCCAGATGTGGGTTTGCCAGTATCATTCTCGGCAGCTGAATGGAAAGAGATACATCACTGATAGAAAGTGAGATACAGGATATTGCTCTGCTAAACAAACTGATTCGTGTGGTGATTCCTGCATGTCCCACTTGGTTAAAGAACAGTGTAGATCCAGGATCATGGGTTCAAAAAATATGCGGTCTACTGCTACATAGCAATAAAAGTAAGTAAGGTTGAAATTAAACTAGTATGTAAACAATGCATTTTACTGTATGTTTATAGCTAATGGAAAATTTAAAAATAAATTATGAAGCAGGACTTTGCTCTGCTGCACAAACATTCAGTACAGCTGAAGCCATGACTGAAGTGGACTGGTCTATGAAAAATCCAGTTGCAGTTGCTAGTTTTACCTTTAATTGGAAATTCATGCAGAAGTTCACAAGTCATTTTGTCACTGATTCTTTGGAACCTTTGTAAGTGGCCTCCATGTAATACAACTAAAGGGGTGTAAAACGAACCAGTTGGAACACTTGGACTCAAACACTGTTCCAGGCACTGCTTAGTAAATGTTTGATTAGAACACAGTGTTTTGTCACAAGATTTAAAAAAGCACCCTATAGAAACTGATAATATAATCCCTGCATATAATGTAAATAAAAAATAAAATCTGCAAATAATGTAATAAGACAAGGTGAGAACATGCCAAGGCAGAGTACATGTATGCGTTTTTTTTTTGTTTTGTTTTACAATGTAATTACTTGATATAAAATTTTAATAACATTACACATAAAATGTAATACTTTAAGGTGCACTATCTACAGTATTTCATATTTCCATTCCAACCATCATGACCTGCAAGATTCACATTACAAATGTGCCTTGTATTTGCAAACATATAACTGCAGATATTTCTTTCATGATAATTTTAGGTGTACAGTGAAATAAGGAGCACTTTCCCTAAAGCAAGAACTTTTTAGTCTATGAATGTATATTTATACACACCACCAATTTGGAATTACCTCCTCTTTCAATGGTTTGTCAATTGTACGAACATTGTACAATGGACAAGAAGACATTGCAATTATGACAAATATGGAATTATGTATTCAACAAAAATGTTAAATAACTGGGAATATTTTTTATATTTTATTATATTTTACATTGTTCAGAGTAGCTACATTTAGCTTTCTGTTCCCATAATTGCCAAGAAAAAAACCCTAAGGCTGGCAATTTGGAAGCAAACGGGCCAAGAAACAAAACAGTGAAATTTAGGTGACTGGAACCAAGTCTTGTGGACTGATGAGCCCAAGTTTGAGGTGTTTGGATCCAAGCAAAGAACATACAGTACAAAGCTCATTCCCAGAGCTGATGAAAGATAGTGAGAGAGTGGGTGATCTGCATCATGTTCAAGGCAAGATGTCCTTAATAAGTACAGAGACCACTCCATACTGAAAAACATACTATTCCTTCCAGGCAGTGACTGATTGAGGATAACTTCATTTTGCAGCAAGACAATGACCCCACAGAAAATAGCTGTTTGTGTAAGAATTTTTTACAGGGGAAAGCAGCTTCTGAAATACCAGAGTATCTGCAAAAACTGATCAGTAGAATGTTTGAATAACCAGTTTGTTGGGTAATTATTGCTTAAAAATTTAATTAGGCCTGAGATTTCATTGGATCCTTCACAGATTCAAGACAATCTTTGCTTAATTTTTTTCATCTGGAAACTAGTTATCTGATCTATTGTGACTTTTGTGCATTTTCACATTTTTTATGATTTTATGATCTGCATCAGTAGAGTCCTCCTCAGTCATCTTCCATTAATTCCACTTTGACATAAACAGTGGCTGCTGGTCTGATCTAACACTGATGTACCTTGGCCTTGGATTTCACCTCTAATCTCTTTGAAAGTTGATCTGGGCTCTTTGGTTTCCATTGAAATTGTCCATGTCTTCAATTTGTAATACATTTTCTTCTAATGACCATGTCAAGGGAGGTTTGCTACAGCCCTGTGGACCTTAAACTTCTGAATAATATGTGCAACTGAATTCAAAGGAACATCAAGTTGCTTGGCGATGGTCTTACAGCCTTTACCTTTAACATGTTTGTCTATATTTCCTTTCTAATATCCTGAGACAACTCTCTCTTTAGCTTTCTGTGATCCATGTTCAGTGTGGTACACACCATGATACCAAACAGCACAGTGACCACTTTTCACCTTTTAAATAGGCAGACTGACTGATTAAGTTTAAAGATCCCTGATGCTCATTATAGGTCAAACTATAGTATAGTCCCTGTGGTCAAATTATTTTTAATCTTTTCTAGGGGGTACCATCATTTTTTTTGTCCGAGCCAGTTTCATTAGTTTGTTTTTTAAAATGCTTCTGTTGAACCACAACAAAAACTATGTCTGATATTCATGAGGCAATTCTTAGCAATTCAATTTTTCAGTATTGTTACTTATCATTACTTCTGTTAGTTTCACCTATTACAGGGACCATTGTAGGGTTTCCTTGCTTAAGTGGAAAGGATGCCAATAATTTTGTGTTTGTGGCACCATCATGGTGTTGAGGTAGTAATACAGTATTGTCGGACTCCTGATAAAATCCAGCATCTTGTTCTCTGTATGGCCACCATATGTCGCTAAGATGCTCCCATATCTCTGTGTTGCAGTACTGTCCATATTGTGAGAAACCCTGTCCAGTTTTCGAATTTTCTAGTGCAATCCCTGTAAAATCTGTCAAACATGGTTAACACAGTGCCACAAGTTACTGACATATTAAACATGATGTTTGTTATGGTTAAGAACACAACTTATGAAGACTCTGTCATAAGCGGCTCTCACAAACCTGTAGTTATGCTGACTTTGTCAGATAATGTCCCCGTCATAAAATTGCCTATAGATTTCATCAGCAGCCAGTTTTCAATTCATTCTTGATAAAAATATGCTGAGACCAAATCTATTTCTTTTTTTTTTTTTTTTTTGCTCCATGTCTGACTCACAAAGCAAGAAAAAAAAAAAAAGAACCAAAATAAATGCACAAGTTTAAGCTGCATTAGAACACAGTATAGCAGAGAGGGGCAGAGTGGAGGTTAAATGCTTAAACCAATTTGAAAATTTATAATTAAATAAATGCACTATAATTTTTTTTTTATATAGTGCATTTATTTAATTATAAATTTTCAAATTGGTGTGTATAAATCTGGATCTAAAATGTTTAATATGATTACAGTAGGATTGCCAGTAAACAGTCGTGTAACAGTGTGTGTTACAACAATATACAGTATGTCGTATACTGCTGCTTGAAGCTGTATGATCCACATCACATGGATCCAAGTGATGTGTCCACTGTCAATCAATGCTTCATGCAGAGACAATTTTCTTTTCTGGCAAGCAGACCTCGCAAAGTGTGCTATTATCGCAGGAGGCTGGTACGCTGTACTACATTGGGAGACAGTTGTAACCATGGTAAAAAAAACATCAACTGAGTTATAACGGCTAAAGTTAACATATAATGACTCTTTTTCTGTTTCTAAGACAGAGCTGAAATGTTTAAAAACTTTCATGGTATCTTATTGTATTGAATCACATTCCTGAATGAATTGTGGATCTAGATTTAAACTGCTCATCATGTAGTTGTGGAAAGCCATAGTGTTTGATGCATTAACATATGGTAACCTGCATCTCCCTTATCCTGCAGCCTGTTAGCTCTCAAAAGTGACAGCAGTTGCAGTGATTGTCACATTAAATGAAGCGAGATGATGGAAGGATCCTGCATTTCCATCAAAGAATTATTGAAAACATGGACACGAACACGTTTATTGGGTGCAGCATCTTTCATTTCTCCTTGCAGATGCCTGTCTACCAAATTCACAGCAAACAGATGTCTCTGTCATGTATCGACCTGAACCTGCTACAAAAAAAAGAAATGTTGAATAAAATACAGTTAGGAGTGAGAAACCAAGCAGTGCACAAATGCAGAGCAAGGCACTCATTCTTCAGCGAGCTCAATAAAAGTTAAAACCCTATTTGGAGCGTGCTTGTCCTATTGATTATGCATCAGCCTGGTAACATGGACTCTCTGTTGCGCTGGAGACATACATAGCTTCAGTCACCGTGTGGAGCAGCAACGAGATGAGAGAAGCACTAGCCCAGATTTGGAAAAGGAGGGAAGCAAGATGTTTTAATCATTGGTTTGTCTGGATTTATCAGTGTCAAAATGTGTAATGAAAAATTAAAAGCAGCTATAAAGTTGTCACATCAGCACTAATAGATCTGTTAGTTTTTTAAAACATGTTTTTCATTTATCGAAGCTTTTTTTTTTTTTTTCTTTTGGCGGAATCTTTTGGATTTTACAATAATATATTTGGCTACCAAAAACACAGTAGTGTATGTTTAGCTGGGCAGGAGAATAATGCAGAAATGCCATTCAGCAATAGCCACCTGACTGAATCCTACTCACAATGTATTTTATTTTTGCTGATGGCAAAGCTGAGATCAAAACAGCCACAAGTTTAGTGCAACAAAGTATTAACTATGACTATTTGATTTGTGACTATATCAAGCATCTGCCTGTTAAGGCAAACTGAACATGGTCCCGTATTTTATTGGTGGCAATATGTGTTTTATGTTATTATAATGAGGAGTATTCTGCATAATTAGGTCATCAAGTATGATCTGATCTTCTTCAAAGTCACACATATCAACACGCAACTAAGCTAAGCTGGTAAAACACAAACAGTCTACAGTATGTCTTCATGGACCATACTCATTAGACGTCCAAAGTGATGTTCTGATCGTTAAAAGTCAGCTGGTGTCAGGTTTAGTAAACCTGGAGTTCAATCAATGAAACGAGAATGGAGGTGTGCCACCTTGACTTAAAAAAATACAGTGTCAGTGTGCTCTTCACAAGCAGCATCAGCTGATGCGAGTCATGCCTTACAAAGAAAGAGATTAGTTATTTATCAAATAAACATGATGCCAGGAATAGAAACTAGAGACAGATGCAAAATCAAGAAACTGCAAACAGTGCAATTGGTTTTTCTTGCAACTGTGGGTTGAGGTAATCAAAGAAGATACAATATTTATGTTGTTATATCTTCACCAGTAATTAGAATAAATATTGTCATATTTCATGAACCAACTAAGAGCTATAATAAGATTGCGAAGACTTGTATTGTATTTTACATCTTTCGCTTTGGAGACTTTTGAAAACATACTTTATGCGCCTCAGATGAACTGAGGAAAACCTGATGCAGTCTGCATAAGAAATGCATCTGACAGAGCTTGAGCAGTTTTACAAGCTAAAATAAAGCTATCCACACAGACTCAATGTGTAACTGCTGTCAAAGGGGCATCTAGTAAATACTGATGTGAAGGTGGTGAACACTTATTCATTAACTTATTTTACATTTGATATATAATTAATTATAATATAATAATCTTCTTTTCAGGTTTTTACTCAAATATGAGCAATGTTGTAAAATATTATGTTCTAAAAACTTTTTTGCATGATATTCACATTATCACTGAAAAACTGTACTTAATATTTTTGGGTCAGTCAACTACAACAGGAAGCCTTCTCTCATTGTCAGTGAAATTTTGATAATCGTGGCGTCAGAACCTTCCAGATGTTTATTATACAATAAATCATAATCAGCAACACTTATCTCAGTTGAGTTACACACAACTGAGATGAATATCTGACATGTTCAAGTGAATATTGACAAAAACTGGGATGTGAGGTCACAGTGAGCTTGACTTTTAAACATCAAAATCAAATAAGTTCATCATGAAGTTTAGATGGACATTTGTGCCCGATTTGAAGAAATTCCCTAAAGTTCTGTGATATTGAGTTCGCAACAACGGTGGGGGGGGGGGGGCTCATTGTGGCCCATGTTCCATTTATGCACACAGGCTCAAGAGTAAAAGAGCAGATTCATGGTTATTCAGAATTTAAATGTCTTTCCTGTGTACAGGTTTTTTTGTGTCAAGTTCATGAAGACCTCAGGTTTAGAAGGTGTAATTAAGGAGCAATTAAGTTGTCAATTCTGATGTTTTTATTGTATAATATGATTTTTTTTTTTCACTTTCCAGCAATCAGTGTTAGTAAATCTTTCTTTGCGTTGTCTGTTTTTAAAGTTTGAACTCTCTGAATGTTGTGCTTTTCTCTTTTTCTTCATATTTATATTTATTTATTTATATTAACTTGTTACAGTTCTAATGACAAATTTTGGTTCATGCTACTTACTGTATGGTACAACAGTATTTCACTTATGTTGTTATATGTTATACAGCTTCAAGTTGGCAAACACGTACCACTTCTTACTGAATATGCCAGTGATGATTATGACCCAAATGATACACATGTGGCATAGGGCTATTCTGTAAGTGTTAGTGCTACATATGGTCAGAATGTCAGAGCATGGGAGCTGTGGGATTATTTAAAGTATTACCACAAAATGCAAAGTTGGACCATAGTCTGTCTGCATCTAATAATAATCATTTATAAGGTAATAAAAACCCCAAAGACTTATTTTTTTAAATCACCCTCTTTTCTTTGTCAAATGACATTAAAGAAATAAATGTTCCTTTAAATTTGACTTACTTAAAAAGAAAGCACATGTGGTGCAAAATGTAAAATCCTCATAGAAGTGATTACAGGTTGAAGGAGAGCTTCACATCCCCAGCAGGGAAAAGAAAATTAGACACTAAAGTTTATCAACTGTGGCAGATCGGAGCAGATTATTACTTTAAAGTCAATATCAGCCGCTTAGTGTCAGTTTACCTACGTCATTGTCTTTGTCTTCATCTGTTTACGTCTCTATTTCCTCTCCCTCACATCAAATAGAGCTTCTCTTTGGCTACTTGGTGGCCCCCGCAGTGAAGCCTGATCCACCCACCCCACCCAAGTTAATGATCCTCACGCTCCTCTCCTCTCCACACACTCTTTGTCCCATCTGCTTACCTAATTGAGTGTAATTAATTATGTCACACCAAATTAGCAACCTGGTTAGTCATTGAATAAGAGGAACAATTTAAAACGGTACTACATATTTATCAACTTCAGTCCAAATCTTAATCTGTGTCTGATGGTGCGTGGGTGGAAAGCACTGTGTGTGTGTGTGTGTGCGCACGGGTGTTTCTATGTTTGCATGTGGGGGTTTATTCCTCAGTGTGTTTGTGTGTGCATGTGTGGGTGAAATCTTGGCTCTGGCACAGTACAACGGTTGATTTGACAATAAGTTTAATGCAGGGTGAACGGTGTTTTAGATTTAGGTTTAATGGAAATAAGCAGCTCAGAGGCTGGTGCCTGCCCTCCCTCTTTACTTCACTGCAACTGAACTGAATCAGTAGTCTGTACCTTTCGTTAATTACTCTGGAGCCGGGAGAAAAAGAAATGCCTTGTTATGAATTAGAATGAAGTGAATCTTAAAAACAAGCCGATGTGCAAAGTCTACAAGTCAGCTTTAGCTTGCTGATTTGTTTCCCATTTGCTTTCTTCTTCAATGTGAGCTTTAAAAGTTAACTTGAGGTAATTTGCATTACAAAAAGGTTACACAAACAGTTCTAATCAAAAAACAAGAAGATGAAAATCATTGAAATATCTGCGCGCTTCACCTGGACACGTTAGAGCTTTCAGCACCGGTTCTACCTGCTCCTTGGATCTTTTTGAAATGAGTAGTGTACACTAAATACGAAGCATATTGTTTTTCATCAAGTTTTATATTGACAGAGAGGTTTGGGTGAGGTCAGGGAGAGCCAGAAACAGGAACTGAGTGACAGGGTCTTTACAGTGGTACTTCCAGGTGTGAGGGAAGAGACAGAAGTTAGTACAGGGAATGAGTAACAATTAAATTGGAGTAAAAAAATAAACTGGATCTGAGTGTAACATCTGGGTTATGTGGAGGTGAAAGAGTAGGACGAGCATTAGGGAAAGCAGGAAGTCAGTTGAGAGGAAATGATTAGAAGAAGGCATGTACGTAGATAACAGAAGTCGAAGAAGGAGAGGAACGGCTTCTGCAGGTGAGTGGCAAGAGAGATCTTTGGAGAGTGATGAGGCGAAAAGTGGGTGAGGAGGACTTCGGTCGATGAAGATTTAGTCAATAAGGTAAGTAGACGGGGCACAGAGCAGAGGAGATTAAGGTAGGAATGGTTGAAGCGGCCGAAGCTCCTGAAGAGAAAGACACTGGGAGGACAGACTGCAGATGTTCAAACACAGGTGAGAGTCCACAATCCACAAAACACAAGATGGAATCCACAATACATCAAAAACAAGCCCTCAAAATGCTCTCAAAAGGAAAATCCAGTTCAGATCCATAGAAACAATCATAGCAGAGTCCAGAATGCGGAGTCAGAAATAAATCCCAGGACACAGCTGAGCTGCACTGAGCTATAAAAACGTCAGATAAACATGCTATTCCCCAGATAGCGGCCTTCTATTCTTACTAAGACTGAACACACTGGGTCACTGGGGAGAGGGATCAAAGCCCTGTCACCTTTACATAAGGCCTTGACATAAGGAGTTAGTACACAGATAGGCAGATAGAAGGATCGGTGAATGGGTATGTCTTTTCCATAACCTTGTACCTAAATTTAAACTTTATTCCAGCTATGTGTCCTCTGTCAACCAATACCCTGGTTTAATCTTGATGCTTCTGTCTCTTGATGCTTCTGCACCCCCCCTGAGACTACCATGGTACATCTATGGAGACATCTTATTTGCCATCTTTCAAAGCAATGTTGATTCACTTTGGTCCCATGGTTTCTCACATGGTTTAGAGCTGGCATGTATGTGAAGAACACTCTTGACGCTTCTTGAAAATGGCACTCACACTCTTATTTTACAGGCGCAATGTTAGCATTCACTTTTTGGGTGATATCCATAACAAGGAAAAGTGACTAACAGTTCCCCTAGTTTATTCAGCAGCTTATCATCTTTTCCTATCTGTTGTACTACTCTTCTGGCTGAATTTGATGACACTTCTCTACAGATTCAAATAATCAGAAAAAGAAAGTCATTTTGAGGAGGAGCCTTTATTTTTGTTTGCAGTATTTGGCTGAATTGTCCCTTAAAATCTAAACAAGATAGTTTTATCTAATGTGTGTGTTTATAAAAGACTGATTCACATTAGCATTTGGTAGCCATTCTTTCCTCTTTTCTCTCTCGCCTGTCTCTCTCCCTCACACACACACACACACACACACACAACCTCACAGTGTTGTTGAGGAAGATGAATGCGCCATCAGACAGGCAAAAGCCCCAAGTGGAAAAACTGACTCTTATGTATTCTGACATTTATAAAGAAGCCTTCACACTGGCCATGATTTAATCATAGCTAACACACACACAAACACACACACACACACTCACACATAAACACCCTCTGGTATTTAATCATTGCCAGTATACACACATGGACAGTGCTATCTCCAAACAAATACTGCTTAAATGTAGCCAATTCAAATTTATTTCAGTACAGCATGCACACAAAACACCAAAGTTAATCACACACACACAGACTTCCATCCATCCAACATAATCCATCCATCTAGTATCTCAACCGCTTTTCCAGTTAAGGGTTGCAAGAGTCCTGGAGTCAATCCCAACTGTCATTGGCTGAGAGGCAGGGTACATCCTGGACAGGTTTCCAGTCTATCACAGGGCTGACATGTGGAGACGGTCAAACATTCACACGTAGATGTAGAGTCACTAATGAACCTAACTACACATTTTATGACTGTGGGAGAAAGCTGGATACAAACAATACAAATACTCCCCTCGAAAAGAACTGAAAAAGTGAGACTAGTTCCTTTATTTTTACAGAAAATATTTGGGTTTGACATCAAAAGATGAATATTGAGACAAAAGATCAACATTTAACCTTTTACTTCCAGGTGTTTCTGTCTGGATCGCATACACAACTTAGAAGATAACAACTTTTTTATGGACCCACACATTTTTTATGTGAGCAAAAGTATTGGAATATGAAAACTTTAAGTAGATTAAAGTGACTAAGACTTCATATTTAGTTGCAAATGATTTGCTTGTAATAAGTGCATTAAGCCTGTGGTCCATTGACATTATCAAACAGGCTTTCACTGCAGCCTCTTTCAGTTGTTGTTTTTGGGTGGTTACTCCCCTCAGGTCATTATCTCGCTGCAAGATGAAGCCTCTCCGTTTGGATGCAGCTTTCTTTAAATTGGCAGACAAAATATTGATAGATAAAGTAGCCTCCACACGTATTACTTGTTAGTTTCTAACTGGATTCCTATATTTCATGTGCGTGTGCCTGCCAATTGTGTCTCCGTGTTTCCAAGTAACAAATATTTTCAGACAAATATATCTGATCTTTTCGCTCAACTTCATAAGTGCTATTGTTGCCTAAACCACACATTGGACTGTGGAACCCAGCTTGGGTCTGCGGTGGAACAGTTATATGTGTTGCCATCCACCCCACCCATCTTCATGCAACTTGCTTCCATTAATAAATGCAGCAATTCATTGACTCCAAAATATGTTATTCAGAACATAATTTGATCCAGTGTATTGAGTTCCCTACTAAAATGTTTTCATGTTTCCAGTTTTGCTGTACAGTGTAATTGTAAGGAGACAGGGTAGCACCAGTACCTGAGGCAACACATCCCACCCACAGAGCTCTTTGCTTTTTGTCTTAGGGGCAGACACCGCCACCCCAATTCCACCTACTTAGAGCGCTCTGCCAGGATCTGCTTTGGCCTCAGCAACACTATCATCTCATGCACTGTAGCTTTAACTTTGTTAAATCATCCTCATCAAATATTTGTGTGGCAGTTTTGTCGTCTCCAGTTTTGATTGTTTAGTAGAATTGTTTTAACATTGGTACACAAAACTTGCATTCATATTGGGGGCTTTGTGGCAGCTTAACTCTCATGTTATCATCATTTGGTAGTGTGTTTGATGTTGACTGACAGCTGGCTGTTTCTCAGATTAATCAGACATTTATTACAGACAACTAGAAATAATAAGTCAACTTACACCTTTCATGTGATGTCCACCTAGGAGATTGAAGTCATCCACAGAGAGTCTCCCTTGGTTTATTTTACCTGAACTAATTCTTTTCAGCAGCCATAACTGTCCTACCAAGACTATATTTTGGTGGAATTATGGTAGCAGTTGCTAGAAACAGTGAACTTCCTTTTTAAAAGAAACAAGGTCAAACAAATACAGTGTTTGGGTTCCCTGCCAAATTGACAAAAGTTGACATTAACTTTGACATGTTTGTGGCATGTTGCCATATTTCTTGACGACTATGTAGGTAGCTGATTGGGCTGTTTGGCTGTTAAACTATTCAGTGCTTAGTTATCAACAGTTATGGTTCAGTAGGATATTTACGTACAATGAGGGGGTGAGGGAGAGCTGATTGACAGACTGCATCGGAGAGAGAGATGCTCTAAGTCATGGTGACAATGTTAGACATCTTTTATAGTATTTTTTTTGTTGTTGTTCAACATGAAACTATGGCAAAACAAATTAGACAATGTTGCCAGAGTCCAAGTGATTATTGACAAACACTGAGGTACAGAAGCAAGTCTAGTCTAGCCCAGCTAAGTCAAAGAAGGGTATCCAAATATACTTTTGGTGGGAGTTAATATAGTCACCTACATGAAGTCTAAAGTGTGGAGAAACCATGCTGGTTCCCTTACCAGAGTAACCAGCAATGCACTGAATTAGGACATGAACAAGTGACAGGATTGAACAGTGCAGGTTTGTCTGGAGGAGTGAGGAAAACAAGACCATTCCCATGCTATCATTTAATCATTGGTATCCATTTTTAAACATACAACAGCTGCAGTTTGAGTATTAGGCTACAAAGCTCACTAGCTGAAATTAGCACTGTCACAGTGCATTACAGTGACTGTGACATTTCACTATGCTTTATTTTTTAATGTCTTTCATACTGTGTTTATTCTGAGTGAGGGAGTGGGATTAGAAAATGCCATGTTCAACACATCCACCACTCACGTCGCTGTGGGGAAGCCTTTTCAAAAATCAGGTATTGTGTCTTTGTGAAGGGTGACATGGGGAAGAAGAATTGCATTATGGGACTTGATTCCACACATAACCAGTCAAACCCGAATAACGTAAACATATGTAGAAATGTCAGCTGTTGAAATGCACTTACATGCCCTCACACACACACAAACACACACTGCTGCTCCACTTGAACCTAGTGCGTTAGTCACTGTGAAGCCAGATGAAGTCACATGCATGCTGGGGGTGACATAGAGTTTGATGTACAGAATGTGTGTGTGTTTGTGTGTGTGTGCATATATGTGTGTTTTGAAGTGTGTTTACCATGTCAGCTTAGCCCTTGTGTCCAGTGATGACTAAGCTATGACACGTCTATTCAGACGCTGGCTCACATGTGACTGTTTTAAGCCTCTGCAATCTTCTTCCACTACCCCCACACGCCCTTCTCCTCCTTCACTCATGAATCACCTCCACCCCTCTCTCTTCTTCTATTTTCTCATCTCTTCTTTCTCTCTCTTGGGTTTTGTTACGCTCCTCCACTGCTGCTGACATCCTTCTCTTTGTACATCATCACTCATTATTCCTTGTCTTCCTGCAGAGTCTCTCATCAACACGCTTTATGTAACGCTTTACGTTAACTAAAATATTGTCTCCGATCTCATTTGTGGAGTTTTTGTCTGTCTTGCTTAACGACTAAATGCCAGGGTAACTTCTATAGTTTAGTTAAGACTAGTACTAAAAGTCAAGTAAGAACACATTGAAATCTCCAGAGAGGATATGTGTTGTTTACTATGTTTCAGGAATGTGGTAACCCCCGCTGATATTTACCACTGATACTATGATTCAGGGCCAACGCAAACCTTTTAGGGCCTTTACAAAAATAACTCCCACTGTCTGGAAAATGTAGAGAGAGATTAGTAAATTATTGGAGTATACTAATGTAGCGATTCCCTACTGTGGGAAAATAAAGAAAATTACAGGTTAGCTAAACATTTTCAATAAACTACTTTTATATGGATGTGTAAATATTTATGTATCTTCAAGATAATAATAAATTTAAATAAAATAAAATAATGAAATTAAGCAACAACACTCTCCTGGGTGCTAGCAGTATGAAACCACTGTGACCAAACCTACTCGACAAAAAATACTTTCATACTGTGGCAAACCACATGAAGACTTGCTTTGCAAACTCTCTCGTACAAGGAACATGAGTCTTCGTTCACATCATGTCGCTGTTGATAATGCAGAGAGAGACACTGTGTAAACAATATAGGGCAATGTAAAAACATTACGACCACACAAGTCACCTGACCTGACCCTGGACACTGTCTTTCACTGCCCCCTGTTGGATGCACCGAGTATGACATATACTAAGACACAGGACAGCATCAAACACTTAAACATGTCAACACATATTTACAGCTGCATGTACATAGCTAACGTAGAGTATGAAAGGGAAGAATTCACAGAGGTAGGAACATAGAGCTCTATGTTAAAAAAGCATCACTTTAGATGCTAAAAACAACCAGGTCCCTGCAAGAGCTCTACTGTGGTGATGTGTATAAGAATCCCTCTCCTTATAGATAGGATTGTTGGTTTCAGGGTTGCTGTAGTCTATGTACTAGGACCAGAGAAGCAAGGCAGGAATTTGGGGTCAGATAAGCTCAGTAGCCTAAATTACTATGTATAAAAGTGGGTTATTGGTTGCTAGAATAAAGGAGGAACTGATGCGATTTGGCCCGTGCACTACATGGTAGGGTTAGTGTGTTCACATGTATTTGCCATAGTCTGCTTATGTTGCAGGTAGGCACTCCAATAAGAATGTGATATCACATGAAAACTATGAATTGGGAGGCCGACTATCAGCATTTCACAACTTACTGTAAATAACTAAACTATTTAAAGACATAATGCCAACATGTTGTCACCTCTATGCAAACAGATAATCAGTTTGAGACAGTAAAGAATAAAACCCCCTCTGTCACTATCAGCCTTAATGCTACATTATAACTTTTGGAAAATGAACGATACATAATACAAACCTCTACATTACATGTAAAAATAGTAGACCGCAAATGTAATTCCCATAGAGAATGTCTTTTTCTGCTAATTTCTGCCAATTTTATGCTAATATTTGAACATCTTAATATCCTAGTAAGAACGTTCAGGCCTCCCACTTGTTCTTAAAATAGCTCTGTCTCCTCCTCCTCCCTCTCTGTTTCTGTAAAGTTCATCCCTGTGTACTACTTTAGCATGTGTCAACCCTTCCAACAATGGACAATATTGATCAATGAGCTGCACTTCTCACTATCTGGGTCATACACTTTACTCTCACCAACCACCTTCCAACCTGCTTTCTGATCTCTCGCTCCACTTCTTTCTACATCTTCCCTCCCCTCGGTTTCATTTCTCCCGAGGAAAGAATCCTGCAGACATACACAGGCCATAACAGAGAGAGTTAGGAGACAGAGAGAATGAGTGAGTGTGCATGTAAATTAGATGAGGTCCTTTAAGTTGCTTTGGGGAAGTTATCAGAAATAAAAAAAATCATCTATCCAGAATAATGCAATAAGTCTAATAGTCAAAAAGTGGTGAAAACAGCACTTTTGAGGTGATAAAGATAAAAGAGTTTTGGAGCTGCAGTGATGCATTCTGCCAAACCTTTCAGCAATGCAGGAAAAGATAATAGGAAAAAGATCACGCATTGAGGTTCCAAGTAAAGTTTATTGGAAATGGAAATGTTTCACACACAAACTGAGAGCAGCAAGGACAAAAGTGCCTTGATGATTATTTTGTTGTCGTTTTGTACTTTTCTACTGTTTGTAGAAAATGATTCTACTCAGCTATGTATTTAGAACTCTGTGTATTTATTACCAATATTAAATACAATACAGCTAAGCAGAAATGATTAACACATGACAAATATGCAAACTATATAATAACCAGAGTCAAGATGGAGGAGAGGTGGTAGTAGTTTTATGTTTGAGGTTATAAATAAGTCATAAGTTCATTCCTGCATATGAAAGCATCCTCTGCAACCTACTTCCTTCAGTGACAAAATATAAGTATATATAAGTAAATCAGCATGAGCTTGAATCTATGTATAAGAGTAAAGTTTTCATAATCAGATTAACGGCCCAACTAACCCAAACTCCTGTTTTCATATCCAACCAATTTTTCAGCAGTGTGAGTTGGTAACACTTGGAATCCGCAACAGGGTGTGTTTTTTTCTTCTTAAGGCTGTATTAATTGATTTTTTTTTCATTGACAGTATGATCGTACAGCTGGGAATGGATGAGATGCAATGGTACTCAGTTAGAAAACTGTTATAAAGATTACTAGAGGTGGAAGTTAGTTAGGGAAATACTCTGTATTTCAGAGGAATGAGAATAAAATGGAACTATTCGTGCAGCGTCAGTAGTGATGTAAGGATTCTACTGGAGTGTCAAGGTAAAGAAGAAGAGCTGAGTTTATCAGTTGCCAATGTATAGAACATATGTTATCCTTTATACCCCGCAGACTAGTGAAAAACCTTCCCAAATGTTGTGTAATAGCATATGCAAAACTCTGGGGGCTCAGCCCTTAGTAAGAAGATGACGTTCATACAGGGCCTTGAAAGTGTTGAACCTATGTGCTCAAATTACTGGATAACAATTAATATATATGTGGTGTTCAGGTCAAATTGAATCACTTTATATTTTTTACTCAAAGAAAACTGATACAAGAAAAAAAGCTGTTGGCTTAGAACTTCAAGGCCTGAGCTTATGTTCAGTGAAGAATTTGAAACTGAAAAAAGATAATAGATTTCACATACTTCAAACTCCTACACATTTATGTCCCTTATATGACGTTTGGGTCAATTTGACCTGCATACAGACACACTCCTATTCATACAGCACAGCAGGTGCACATTGCTACAACGTTGTAATCCAGGTACTCAGAAGCCTTTTGCGTTTTGTTTTTAGCCCACGTAGAGTGGGAACCTGTGTGCAAGGGGCAAAACTATTAAATAGCTCTTGATTGCAGTGTACAGTACAGTGCTGTGAACAAGTATTTGCCCCCCTTACTGATTTTATTTAGTTATTTATTTTGCCTATTTCTCACATTTAAATGATTAAGATCATAAAACAAATATAATACTACACAAAAAAAGAATGACTTCAAAGACACAAAATCCAGATTTAGTTGTGGCCCAGTCAGACCCCAGACCTAATTTTCAGTAAGGTCATTCACACCAGATGTCCTAAGCATATGCCTGTTCAGGGGTGCGTTCAATAAAGTAATAATGAATCTTGACAAATCACGTAATCTCAAGCCTGACAAGTTGTTTGTTTTCAACAGTTAGAGGAAAACAAATGTTTTCTTCTGAAACGTGTTAAACCTGCTCCAAAACATAATGAATTTCCATGAAACCCCTCATGCTTCTGCTGGTAATTGGTAAGTGGCTCCCAGTCCATGAGCTGGTGCCAAAGTATTTGACTGTATCTGCCATGTGCCACTTTAATCTACTCCACAAATAACACACTGTTGAAATCCCAGCACGATTTGTTATAACCACAATTCAGCTTACTGTTTCATTGTTACACAAACACATATGCAAACAAGTTTGGACTGTCTTGTGTGTGCACTGCGTGTGGCACATTGTTCCTCAGAGAAAAGACATGGGGAGGTGCTGACAAATATTTGTTGTGGTGAAATATATGTTGGGTAAATCTTGAACATACTTCCTACCTGCTCTTTTCTGTCTGAATTCTAAGGGACTACAGGTCCTGGTTCATCAAAGTTTATCATCTTAAATCATTGATACCATGTGAATAAAAGGACTGATGTGGTCCTATACAGCAAATTTGCAATAATTTGTGAAGCTATATTCAATGTTTCAATTCAGTTTTATTTGTGTAGCGCCAATTTACAACAGAAGTCATCTCAAGGCACTTTACAGTGTAAGGTTTAAGACCTTACAGAAAATATTTATACAAAAAATTATAGAGAGAACCCAACAATCCCATTTGAGCAAGCTTTAGGCAACAGTGGAGAGGAAAAACTCCCTTTAGAGGAAGAAAAGATTCCGCAGAACCATGCTCATAGTGGGCGGCCATCTGCCTCGACGAAAGAGGAGAGAGAAAAGAACAGCAGGCAATAAGACAACAACAAGCAGCAAGAACATTGGGCAGATGAACTGGATTCTGGAGATGTACAGCTCCAGGCCGAGGATACCTGCAGAAAAGTACAGAGAGGGAGACAGATGGTAGGTATCTTCCCACATATTTTGCTTTGAAGTTTTACCTTTAATCTAGATGTCGTAGGTGGTGGTTGGTGGTACAGAGGCACTCCCTGATGGCAATGAAACTGATAAGCATTGCATTTACTGAACAAAGCTGGCAGCCCTGACATGTTTGTATACTGCAAGTTCACTTGGCTGCAATCGTAACTTTCATCAAGTGTCTGCAAACTTACGATGGCTCACAAGTGAGACACTAAAAAAAAAGGATTCAGTCATTCCAGGGTGCAAACACACCTTATGACCACAGAAATCACCCTGTATGTTTGACATAGGGTAAGAGTCAGCTCATGCATAACAATGTGCATATATCGCTTCAGGGTGCTGCTTTCAAAAACTGGCTTTCATCCCCCTAGCTGCCCCACTCATGACACACTTCAACTGACCAATTCCTTTCAGGAAATTCATTTCTACTGCTGCAGTTGATTCTCAATTGCAATTGACACAGTCACATGTTCCTGTACACTCTGCCAGCCCTTTGGTTATGGAGTTTCATAAATGCCCTGCCTGTTGGCATCTTTCACCGTGCCATTATGTGCTGTATTGTCTCAGGAGTATAGCACAGCTTACCTGGTGTGGTAGACCCCAGCCTCTTTTGATCTTGTCCTTGAAATTGGTCCTGTGCTGCCATGATTAGTGCCGCTGTGCTGTCTTTCAGTCTAGCTTTGTCCAGCCATTGGTAGGATTTTTCCATATCATGTCATGTGATATCAAAAAATCATATGACATGATATGAAGAGGGGTTCTCCTTCCACAATGGTTCCTGTTCAAGCCCCTCTTCCTCTTTGGGTTTCTACTGCCTTTTGTATTCACTAAGCAAATTGTCAGTTGGGCCCATCTTCATAATATACTCATGTATCTTTGTTGTGTCATCTTGGATAGTGGCTCTAATGGTCACTAGGCCTCGGCTTCCTTCCTTCCACTTAGTGTACAGTCTTGTTTAGAAGCCATGCATTATATAGCTTATATACAGTAACCCGGGTTTCCCGAAGGAGGAAAGTGTGGTACAACATCAGAAATCTTGGTAAATATTTAATGTTTAATGTCTTATCTTACGAAGTAAGACTGAGTCGGCTCAGGAAAAAAACCTCACCATTGAATTGACTGCTGCTACACAGTGTTCACAAGTAATACTGCAGTTGAAAATAGGATTGATGTAAGTAGACGCAGATTGAAAAACAGTGAGCTAGAGATGCTAAAGTGCTCTGTAGAGCTTGATAGAACTAATGATTGATGTCGTACTTACAGTATAGGTTTGTCACTGAAAGCAACATTTGGTCAATTTATAAAATATAATACTGTTTGATAAAGACTTACTCTGGCAAAGAAATAGCATTTGCTCTGCTTTTCAAACACCCCAGATTCTAGGCTAATAGTAGAGTCTTATTCCCATATTAAAGGAAAAATTTTAATTCTATTTACAATGAGAGACTTCCATGCAGGGTTCATGGTAAAATCTTACTAATTTATTCAGAGAGATTACAAGTCCCTGATCAAACTCTTTTAAGTACGTTTAGATTTGATACTGCCCCTATTAGATTAAATAGTGGGTTAGACTTGATATGAACAAATCCTTTGTCTTTGAGATGATAGCAGTGCATGAATAATGAATAAAGGAAGAACTAACACTTGTAAAGATCAAGCTGACTGATCTCAAAATAGAAATTGAATGTATGTGTGTGTCAAGGGAGGGAGCCACACACAAACAATTGAATAGTATATACTAAATATAATGTGCTATACATGTGCATAATTCAAAAACTAAAATAAATACACACAAAAATATATACTAGCTGCATCTACACAAACTGGAGAGACAACCTTAAGATAATTTTATTTTATTTATTTATTTATTTATTGCTCTTTTAAAGCACACACATTAAGACTGAGTAAATGTTGTGATCACATAACTGGTCAGTAATGTCCTGAAGTTCTGGCAGTAGATGGGAGTTCATAGTAGATGAAATGGTGGATCTGTCAATAGCATTTCATTATAATCAGTATTAGGGTAATCCATCTCTATCTAAAGTGGTAGCGCAGGTCTTGACCAATCTGGTATGGAAATCTGAATTATGATGTGCATATTTGATTTGGCTCAGGTTTTATGCCAGATGCCCTTCCTGATGCAGCCTTCCCCATTTATCTGGACTTGAGACTGGTTCTGATCCTCATGAATCCAGTTATCCGTTGCTGGGATTGCTTCTAATGTGTTTTTGAGGCAGAACTATCTTTCTGTGGCTTTCAGTTTTGTTCCAGTGGTTCCCCCTGTTTGATTTGGTCCAGTCCACCTAATTGTTTGTTGCCTCCATGCAACATTCCTCAGATTGCCACCAATTAAAAATAATAAATGATATCAAATGTGCTGAAAATGACATGTCAACTTCAGCCAATTATAAGAGCAGCTTATAGAAGAAAAAAAAAATATCTGAGCTGGCTTTGGGTCCTGATTCAGGTGAAGGGCCTGGTAGAACAATATCCCCAACAGCTGATGAAGGCTGGGTACCTGCCTGAAGAGATCTGTCTGCCCTTTTCATGACATTTGCACATTTACTTGTCTTTACACTGCCTCATTTGCTCTTCCCTGGCTCAGAAACCCCAGGGTTTGAATCTGTGTTGCTAGTGTCAACACACACAATGTCTCCAAAGTTTTTTAACAGCTGTTTAGCAACATTGCTTTTTAACTTTTCCATGCTTAGACTGTATAGCGTGTAGTATAGCGTCTTCATTAAGGGTATGACTTTTTAGCCAGACACCAGTTTTCCCTCACTGTCACAATGTGGTCTGATAGAAAAGAAACCAGTGCTTTAATCACTTCCTTACTAGCTTTATGTTCCATTGAAATAGGTGGAACAAGGTCTGTGATGAGAGATGACCGGTCTGCTCCCACTGGCTGACATTGTTCATACAGTGACTGTGACATGTGTAATGTGCTATTCCAGCACCTTTTACATCAATTAGTAATGGCCTTGTCGAAAATGTTTCACACCTAGCAAAACAGTGTAACAGTGTTCGGTTTGTTGCCCTTGATGTAGTTGGAGGTTACAGCAAGGTATGCCTCAGTACTGATTGGCATCCACACATCTGCTGTCTCACTCACTGTCACAGCCACTGTATGTCCTATGCTTTACCTTTGCCCTCCTTTGTGGAGGTGAAGTATAAGATAGCAAAGGTGCTGTCTTATATCTCAGTGAAATAGAGCGACATCCATGTTATCGAGCCTTTCTTAAGCCGATTGAAGTGCAAAATAAAACGGTCACATGATTTCAGAAGTGGCCATATGAGAGCTAGGACAAAGACACAAGCTTTGAAGAAATCTCTCAAAGAAGTGAAGTTCTGCTGTGCATCGTGATCACTTCTTTTTCTCTGTAGTTCTTCTCTGCAGTTTATTCCCCATGGGAAACACCAAGAGCCTGGTTGACGCCATCTTGGACCACTGTTCCAAACCACTCTTGTCTCTCAACTCACAGAACCTCTCCATTTTACTCTGCCCCTTATTCCATTTTCTCTATGCTTTACTCCCTCAGCACAATGGTAATCTTTACACTCTTTACACCTGTGCACATTATCAACCCTGATCCTCATGCAATTCTTACCTTATCTGTCTGTACTCCTCCCAGGACTACTCGCCACCACACAGCAGAACTTACACCAGTTCCCTTTGGCCTTTAAATCTTCAATTCTTCAGCCTCCTACAAAAACCCTCTCCAGCTTCTTCAACATTCATTAATATTGTAATTAAACTTGATCAAAACTATCTTGAGGAGGCCGTATCCTATTTTACACAGTCCCCTAAAAGACACTTGCAGCTCCCCTTAAGTTTAGGAGGGTCTTAAAAAGTGAATACCTATTCGTATTTCTAAAGTCGTGATAGAAAAGGAAATGCATAAAATCCCATTAATGTTGAATATCCTGTTATCAGTCATTTGAAATGTGCATCTCTGCCCCAGTATGTGAGAAACAGTCATCATGGCCAAATTACATTCACAGTCAGCTCACAACATTTATTATGTGCGTCTGCTTAAATAGCAGTGTCTTATAAGACTAATAACTAACAATGAAAACATCAAATGGATCACAAATCAGTTTCAAATGTGCAACATCTGAAAAATGTGTCTGGGATATTCTCTGATGACTAATGTTTCCAGGGGTGATTTGGTAAAAAAGCAGAGCCCATCTAAAACCACTTTTAGATCAAATAAAAAGATCTCCGATGGGATGTTCGAAAAAAATGATGAAATCCTGATGAAATGACACAGGAAGTCAGAGGAAATGATTAAACAGTTGCAGACCTAAGGCAAGATTACTGCAAAGCGAACAGAAGAGGTCCCATTTAAAACACCAGATTGTATATTGCCTGTTTTTACTTACTATTTTTATAATTAACTTGTTAGTCCCAAAAGAAATTATCACATTCATTAACAAGACTTGAAGAAGACGTGGATTATTACAAGTTATAATGTAAAGTTAGAGCTATTTAGAGCTAACATGAGACAACTATGTTCCCCAGTTCAATACTGTAAGTTCAACACTTTATCAGCAAGCACCACTATTTTGTATCAAATTTCAATGTTAGAATAATTCTACAGAGTATATTACCAAAAAAAAATGCTTTTACACCTTCAGCCTTCAGTTTGTATTTCTATCAAAGTAAAAATACCTGAAAGAAAAGTGGGCCTGGTTGTTCTTCAAAAGTTTCAGGTCAACATTATCTTGGAAAAAGCATAACAGTATACATAAGGGGACTATCCTCATCTTTTATATCAACATGTTAAATCTATCTGGAAAATCAGTGGGGCAAACAAGTTCACTGGGGGTAATGTGCATCTATGTCCTATCTCCTTCTGTTTTCTCATATGAAGTCTAGGCTGTATTATGAGAATTCTCCACACAATTACCTTCTGTATTCACTCATGGGACAATACATAGACTGTGTGCTATGGAGCTGGCATGGTAACGTTTTAACAATACCAGATACTGTAAGTTTAGAGTTCCAGCACATGTCTGGAACATGGGATAAGAACTAATAAAGGATAGCCATCTGCTCTGGAAACACCTTTCCTTTAACATTATCAAACAGATAATATCTTATCACAACACATATTTATTCTGTTGTGTTGAGTGAAATTGGTTGTCTTTAAAAACACACAAAGAACCATCAAGTTGCAAGTAAAAAAGATCAATACATTTTAAAACTGCTTTAACATCTGACTGGATGTACAGTGTGATTAGCAAATTTGTTTTTTTAGCATTATCAGCATTTTCACAGTACACTATTTCTACCATATAATTCAAACATCAAGACAGAACATTAACTAAAAATGTGTGTACTCAAATTGGATAATAAACTGCCAAAAAGAAATGTGTGCTGTATGAAATCAGGAGACTGTGTGGTCATTACTTGATAAGCATACCAGGGAAAAATACTGAATATACTAACACTGTGAAAGTGAAATCAGTGAAATCTATTTAATCAAATATTACTGTATTTGGGTCCAGCTATTTTACTTAGATTATATCAGTGAAAGAAGGTAAAAATACTTGTGGACTTTTCACTCAGGACAGATGATATTGTACCAGCATCATGGGGCAGGAGAATTCTGTAAGTTATTAGGTGTCATAGAGAGTCTTAAATTGGACACTAAATCTATTAAACTGTCATACTGATGGAGAACTTTCATAAGGGAATTACTTTTTGCTTTCCTCACTACTAGTAGAAGTACCACTTAAAGTTTTTTTACTCAAGTTCAATAGTTAAATACATGCTCTAAATTCTCCTTTAAGTACAAAACCACAAGTACTCCACAAAGAAAGTGGTCTTTGCAACAATTATGAGTAATTTATACACTGTTGAACTTGATGCTGTTGATGAGGATGAATGTACACGTCTGGTCCAGATTTGTTCTACATGTGATAATTGTTTCTCTATTAATCTAAAATATCTAAAAATGTGTAAGGCCTTGTTTGGTTTAATTAGCTTGCTAGTAACCATAGAAAGCAAATGTTGGCACTCAACTTTTTAAAAGGAGAAAGTACTGTGAGGTCATTTGCATTTATGCTGTAAACTGCAAACACATTTGCAACTGAAATGAATAAAATGAGGTCAAATATTTCTGTTACTATAGAGGCTCGGTGTGAAACAAAAACAGCAGCTGTTGTGTGTTATGCATTAAAGCTGCATCATTCTTTGTGTAGTCTTGCAGGTGTTCTGGACTCCTCCTTCTCTCCTGATTCCTGACAACTGGAGGCTGACCTGAGTCCCCACTTCCTCTCTCCCATCAGCTCAATCAGCCACAGCAGCCATGTTGTTAGCCACCATACTTTAATTCTTTGTATTTTCTCTCCTTTACTTAAAGTAAACTTTGCTTGTTATATTTGTATGACTTCCATGTTGCTTCTCTTGCCCCACACTGAGTATTAGGCAAAAAAAAAAAAACGTTTTATTTATTACGTCTCCGTTTCTTGGTCTACTGAGCAGTGGTGAAAGTGCTGCCATGTTTTTAATCCATAACAAAGTATGTACTAGTTGATTATATTTCATGTGACATGGAAGTTGTAGGATTAAGTTAGTAAAGTAAAACATACAATACTTCCTAAAGAATTGCAGTAAAGTAAAGGTAACATAAAATGCAAATACATAAGTAAAGTACAAGTGTCTCAACATGTACATGACAATGATAGTACATATGTACTTTCACCAATTAAACGTAATATTAAGATTGTGCATTGTAAATTTGATTGGCTCATTTTATAATATCATTAGTGTAGTTTTGAGGATAAGTAAGATGCTGTTGTAGTTCTTTCTTTTACAGTCTTCTGTGAAAGAAACTGTCATTTTTTCTACAGAGAATCAATATTGCTATGTGTGATACCAGTCTGGGTTTTACTTGGTATTGGAGTTTAACAAATAAACTCTTAAACCAGACTCACTGAGTTGATGGCAGCCAGTTATTCCAGTGCACACACATGCATTAGCTACTGTTTGCATCCTTTAAATTGATATGCTCTGAAGGGTGAGATGCACTGATCTCTTTATTAATGTGCATGTCGTAGCCTTGCACATTGTCCTTGTGTGTATCCTTACAGTTCTTATGTACTGCATGTGAGTTTGCATCGAGTGCATGGAAACATGTGCAGCCATGTTTTTTTAGATGTGTGATGGGAACGTGAGGGCAAAATGTGACTGTTTTTCGCTGGCTGCCTCTGCTTGCTCAGTGATTTCTAGGCGGGTTGAGGCTGTGGTCAGCAAGGTCTGGCCATCCTGAGGGCAGGGACGACCCCTGACAGGAATCCAACCAACCTCATGTCTGCACAGGGGCCTATACACGCATATACCGGCACACACACATGGATGGACAAACACATGTTTATCCTCACAAATACACTCACATGCACTCAGAATCACTGTAACATTGCAGCACTGATGTAATTGGTACAAAGTGGGCCTCAGGCAATGAGCACTGGCCCTGAAGAGATGAAAGCTTAGTGTTGCTTTCAGTCCCAAACATAAGCAAAGCTTAAGAAACATAAACAAAATAAAATATCTGCAAAAGGAAGTCAAGCAATCCATAATAAATTGTGCTTTTACTTTGTCACTCCTCCATGGATAAATGTCTTTAATGTCAAGGTCAGCTGCAAAACAAGCTCCATTTCCACACTAACGTCTAATAATGACCAGGATTTTATTATGTAAGGTATTCACAAAGTCAGCATGCTTCAATTTCAAAGTCTAAAGAACAATAATTAGTCACAGGATATTTAATGGGCCATATTTGGCACCTAATATTGATGGTAAAGTTGCCTTTTTGTGTTGCTATGTGACTCCATGGGAATGATCGGATTGATGGCGGTTGTGTTATGTCGTGACAACAATCATAAAGTTTTGGTTACAGTTGTTGAAACATCTTAGTTTGGTTTAGTTTAGATAGATAAACTTCTAAGATAAACTATCTAGAAACAATGTCTCACACAATTTCTCCTATGGTAAAGCTTTACATGCTGTTGACCTGTTCAACCAACTCTTCCCTACGTAGACATTTGGTTTAATATGCAATACCATATCATTGGTCTAGGCAATAAATACTGATAAACCTGTGTTATTATTGTAGTTGACTGACATCCCAACTTTAGCAATGGCATAAGGTGCTGCCCTGGGAATGAGAACAGATAGGGGCTAAGGCAGATAGAGCCAATTGAGGCTAACTGCAAAGCGTGCCAAAATACCCAGCATGCATTCCAATTACATCATCATAGCTAGTGCTCATTGGTGACTGAGTCAAGGTTCAGTGTGACAAATGAACCAAACACAAACACAAAATGGCTTTCATGTCTTTATTGAACACAAACATGAAACATACAGAGTAATGATGAAAAAATAAGTGGAACAGTGTTTTAATAAGTGGTTGAACCACCTTTGGCAACAATAACCTCAAAAGGTTCTTTCTGTAGCTGTGGATTTGAACTGAATGTCCCAGAGGAACAGAGTCTGGCCTTCAACTCCAAAACATGTATTTTGTTTCTCTGAAGTCTTTCTGTTGTATACTTACTTTGATATTTATGGTCATTGTCCTGCTGCATCGGCCAACTTCCTCTGAGCTTCACCTTGCAGACAGACACCCTGACATCAAGCAGCCCCAATTCATGATGCTCCCTCCACCAATACTTCATTGTTAATATGATCTTTTAATTTCGTTATACTGTTTTCTTTTTCAGCCGTAGGTTGTGTTGCATGTTCTCCACAAACAATTCTTCATTTGTTACATGTCTTCACATGACATTTGGCACGTAGTTGCAAGATGGTCTTTGGCAAACTTCAGGTGTGCTGCAGTGTTTTTATTTGGAGAGAAATGTCTTCCTTTGTGGTTTCCTGTCATGAATATCATGCCTGTTCAATGTTTTGCAAATGTTTCTGAACAGGGAGTTCATGAGTCAAACATGAGTTTTATAAGCTCCAGTGAATCCAATGAGGTACATATTAGTATGTTGTACCACTTTATTGTAATTCTATGTATTGTGAACTCTGAGGAGGGTCATCGCTTCAATAATCACCCACCTTGCCTGCCAATCAATCAGCCTGTCAAGCCTATAGGAATTTCCCTACATTAGATTCTTCTACACTTTAAATCAGTGGTGTTAGATATATTGCTTTTATTTTTCAGGGAGTGTTGACACAACAGTAGTTTGTTCATTCATTGTTGACTCAAAACACAATATGTAGCAAATGCATTACATTACATTTCCACACATTAAAGTTTTTATAAGTGGAAAAACTGGTGAATGTTGGTGCAAATTATTGGTCCCGTGTGTTTACTTTTATACAACTCGACACATTCACTGTTGACATTTATATGAAGATAGATAACATTTGTCCTTCTATTACACTGCTGCTGCCCTCCAAATATATCGGCTTGGCATCATATTTTATGCCCTGGACCACTGAGTCATGTCCCCAGAAAGGCAAGAAACATTGTAAGCAGTTTCTAAGTGTTTTCTGTGGGTGGATTTGCTCCTTAAGGCTCAGTTAAAATGCCAGTGTGCCAAGCATATACTGCATAGGACTGAGGCAGCTGTTCTAGCTGTACTCAATCCACAGCAGACAAGAAGGACACCACAATGAGATCATTTGTGATTCGTCTGACATTGATGGGCTTCTACTGTGAGATGAGCTATAAGCTAGATGACCATGTTATGACTGGCTGTGAGTGACACAGCCATTATCTGATCACCTGTGTTGCAATAGCTCACCAAGCCTTCTGAGAAACAGCATCTAGAAGTGATAAAATAAAAAGAAAAAGGAGATAAAAACAGATGTCAGAGAGCAGCCTTAAGGCCAAAGCCACATATTTAATTTTCATTATATCATTCACTTTAATGATAATGTAAGAATAATGCACGGTTTGTCAAATTTCTTTTGCACCAAGTGGCTATAATTAAATGTCAAAGAGATGTTAGATGTCAGGGAACAGACGCTCTAAGATGCCATAATCAGCTGGATGACTGCTGACTCATGCAGACGCAGACATAAATGTAGAGCAGAATAAAGCGGTGCAGTAAAGTACAGAGTCAAAACAGCTTCATATCCACAGCAGTTACGAGCATTAGAGGAGCTTTTAAAAGAATAACTCAACACTGTGTGAAATATGTTTGGTTGTACTGATCTAGGTTTTGGTCCAATCCCTGTCTGATCCAATATTTATCAAGTACATTTTCATTCAATATGTATATGACACATACACATAACAGCTGCATCTGTAGTTAGTAGAGATAAATTGATAACAATCATAATAAGACTGCTAACAACTTTATATTTGTATGTGGAAGCACTGTTAACCTCAGTTTATTTTATCATATAAAGATTTAATCTTCTCTTTGAGGAAATTAAACTATTGCTCCTTTTGTTACCTACTCAAACATTTCTAGGGGGCCCTGTAGCTAATCTGGAGAACCCCTATTCTATTCCACTTATCACATCTTAAAGAATCTCAGATGCTCAATTTCACTTCTTGTGTTCTTTTCTCGGTTGTTATTCAGAAAGAGTTTGGTCACTGAGCATCTCCGATTGAACAAGAAGTGGAAGAAGAACAGAAACTAGAAAAAGCTGATTGAAAATAAGGCAGATTTGGTCCAAGGATTGTGGCTGTCACCTCTTGACAGCAAGCTTTTCTGCTTGTTATGTATTGCACTCAAACTCCCTATTGTTTGTTAATGAGTGGATTACACATCAATTATAAAGCAAGCATGCTGAGTTTATCTGCAGCTGCTGCTGTAAGCCAGTAAGATTCCCATATCACCACAAAGAAAACAGCAGAGAGATGCACTGACACGACATAAAAATAATAGGATGTGGGGAGTCGCACCGTGTATGAGCATGGGAAACAAGATTTAACTCATTAGCTTTATTTGAACTTCATCTTTGCTTCCCCTAGTCCATTCTGAATGTTCTCAAGCTCAGCACTCGGGTAAGCTTAGTGTCATGTGTGCTGAATCTACAGATTTGAAAATAAAAAACATTTGGAGCTGGGGAGTTATACCAGCAGGAGCTCTGACTTCCTGCTCTATGTCTGTTGTAGGCAACTAGCACAACATACCTGAAAGTCAGATCAAACTGCTGGTGCGTGATGTGCATTGTGGGTAATGTAGGCACCTGATTTTGTCAATAAACAACAATGTGTGATGATTGGAAAAATAACTCAATTTTAACTTAAAATAAGCTGAATTGAAGTCTAGATAAGAATTTGCCATATCAAATATGAACATGCATTTCAAATTGTAACACAGATTTCAAAGCATTCAGAACATGTTATCTGTGAGCTGAATAGCCAAATATCCAACCAAAATGCACATAAGTAGTTTGTCAAACCAATTCATTAGTTATTTGAGTTAAACAGAGAAGTGCATAATTAATAGATCAATCAAATTGGATCTGAGCAATAATCACTTAAGTAAAATAACTGCAAGCCATTATCAGCAATCAATCATCAAAATAGCACGTTGAATAACCAATCAATAAGGAGATGGCTAATTATGTGAATTGACTGGTTACAATCAAATGAAAATATCAAAACCAGAATCAGCTACTAAAGTGATAAATTAGATTAGATTTAGAGAATAAACAGAATAAGTCGAGTAAAGAGAAAAGGTGGTCTCACATGAATTCTAGTCAATATAAAAATGTTCTTGCACTTTTTTATCCTTTTATTTCATCAGCTTGTTTGGCCTCTTCTTCTGCAATGATTTGATGGCACCTGACTGGAAAGTTAGTGACACCAACCCTTTACAGTGCCTATAAAAAGGTATTGAGAGTCCTTGGAAGTTGTCATCTTTCCAAAATAGAATCACGATGGGTTTAATTTAATTTGGCATTTTTGACAAAAAGGGCACAGCCAACAGTTGCTGTAGGTGCATTCTCTACCCTATCAGTTTGAGAAGTAATTCTTTAACTTGAGTTCTAAGTGTCTTAGTGTCCTCCATCACTAGTCCTCATCTTAAATACCCATGTTTTAAGTAAGGCCTGCTGTAGGCAGATTTATGCCATACCCCTTCAAATCTAAGTGATGCATTTAACTGTACTCCAAGAGATATTTAGTGACTTCAAAAATGTTTCCTGACTTTTCAGTCACCCTTTTTTCAGTGTTTCTGAAGGTGTTCTGTTGAATTCATGATGTCATTTTTGTTAAGGTAACTGGATGTTCCAGTTGTGAACTTGGATTTTACAGTGCATTTGGATGGAAACCCACTCATCAACATATTCATTCGTTCTGTGAATCAGAATCAATGCTACAACATGCATGTCATATACAATATGCACAGTTTATTTGCAGTGTGTGTATAGTTTGTGATAAATGAAAAGGATAAGCATGAGTGACTTCAAATTCCAATGGGAATAACATATATGAGACAGTGTAGTAAGTCCTTAATAAATAAAAGCAGTCAGGCAAGTCAAACTTTGTAGAGATTTGCTTTAGGTGTCTTCACTGTTTTACTGTGGTTCCACTTTATAGGACAACTTCTGTGGAAAATCGTGCACAGGGGACCTGGTTAGCCGTGCATAATAAAAGTAGGTGTTTGTGTGTTATTGCACTGATGGGTTTTTACTTTGAGCCAGAAGTAAAGGCAACAAGCAATCAATAATACACAATTCCCATAGTGTTATTATCGTTACACTTTCTTTGGATATTATTTCAAATCTGCCTTATCATGCACTCATACTGCACAAAATGGGTTGTGTCTAAGAGTCTTAGACATATTGACATGATGATGCTTTACATGCCTTTGTCTTTGTATGGTTGTATTATTATAATTTTTTTTTTTTTTTTCAAATCCCTTATTGTTGAAACATTTCAGATGGGGTATGGGTTAGAGCGATTGTTTTAGTCATGATGGTTGAGGTTAGGGTCTTAGTAGCTAGAGAGTGCTAAAGACTGAAGAAGCTACTTGGATAAGTAGTGACGTTTCAACCTACCAAGAAGGAAGTTCAGTTTCAGTGACTCAACTTCCAATAGGAAGTGCATTGTGTCAATGAATGCCCTCACAGATTTAGAAAAATGTTTGTGTTTGTGTGTGTGTGTGTGCATGCGCAGATGCATGTGTGTGTGTTGGTAGGGGTATATTTGTCACTGTTGCCCTTTCTGCAGTGCACACAGCCTCTCTATATTTCCCCCACTCTAGTGGTTTTGGAAGTGCTCCAACCTTCGTTGGTCTCATCTATCCACATCTGACTTTGTGTGAAAGTGTGTGTGAGAGACTCTGTGTTTGTAACCCATCTATTTCCACTAGAATGTGATTAATGGTAAGTGATGCCAGAGGCATTATCCTGATCATGACAGAGCAACACGACACCTCCATCCTCCAAATGAGCTCTCCCAGTAGTGAATGTGTGTGTATGCCCAGAGCTGCAGCATGGATACTAGAGGAGGAAAGACAGGGGGAGTATGCACAGAAGAGGAGAATGACTATAATACTACGAATAATGGTGTTAAAACAGGAGTTAAAACACACATAAAAAACACTCTGAATACAACAGTCAGTCTTCATAATGCACCATACATGTTAAAGTCCAGTCAAGAAGACACACACTCTGTGTCTATGAAGTCTCATTGTTGTAGCATGTGTATCTCAAATAATATGTTGTGCTTCCTCCTCTCTGTCCCTCCCTCTGTACTTTTCTGCAGGTATCCCCGACCTCGGAGCTTCATATCTCTAGAGTGCGGTTACTGGTCCTACCAACCTGCCCAGTGTTTTTGCTGATTATTGTTGTTGTTTTTCTTTTCTCTCTCTTCTTTTCCACTCATCCCAACCAGTCAAGGCAGATGCTCGCCCACCCTGAGCCTGGTTCTGCTGGAGGTTTCTTCCTCTAAAGGGAGTTTTTCCACTCCTATGTTACCTGGTGCTTGCTCAAGTGGGGTTGTTGGGCTTTCTATATCATTCTGTATACAGTTATATTTTGTAAGGTCTTAAACCGTATACTGTAAACTGCCTTGAGATGACTTTTGTTGTGATTTAGTGTTATACAAATAAAATCGAATTGAAATTGAATTGAATGTGCAGAATGAGGCCTTGTATTATCCTGCAGAAATATCAAGTGACTACTGGGGAAAAAACCTGATGGCAGCATGTCTTTGAAATCTCAATATGCGCCTCTGGGTCCATGGTACCTTCAAATACTGTATGTAAGTCACTCATGCCATGGGCACTGATGCATTCCACAAACAATCACAAATACTGACCTCAGTTTCCCTCAAAACAAGTTAAAACGTGCACTGGTTTGACCAATGCACTTTTCTGACAAGAACTCAGACAAACTCAGCAGTGTTTTGGCACAGAATTGATGTATGGTTTCCTCCTCAAGTCACAGAGTTTCAAGTTGAATTTCTGGCTGCAGCTGCAAACTGTATGGGACAGCCTTCCCAAAGCACTCCCAAGTCCATGTGGCTACCTGTGGACTTGCATATTTAGCATTTTCCACAAAATTCTTGAATTGTTTTTCACAATATTATGAACTGAAGATGGTGAAAGACCTTAATTCTTATTCTATTTACACTCATTGACATTTCTCTCATGTTGTTTCCTGCTCGCAGCCTTTGGTGGAGCTCTTTTTCTACCCAATCATTGAATTCAATTTTATTTGTAGAGCGCTTTTTACAATTGACATTGTCACAAAGCAGCTTTACACAACCAAAGAACAGTACATGAACAGTGAATGTGTATGAATCATGAAATGAGATTGTCCCTGATGAGCAAGCCGAGGGCGGCGGTGGCAAGAAAAACTCCCTGAGAAGGCAACAGGAAGAAACCTTGAGAGGAACCAGACAATCATCATACCTGTTATCAATCACCCTGTTAATTTTGGAATTATCCTGAACTGTGTTACTTGAATATTTTATTTTATTTTGACTCTGTCCCAACTGTTTATTGATTGTGTTGCAAGTACCAGATTTAAGAATTTGACACTTCTTCTATCTGATAAATACAGGTTCAAGTTAATCAACAAATACAACATTTTAAATTTTTGTTGATCTTTTTTAAAAGTTGCAATAATAGTGTAAAAAATGTGGGGTATAGATTTATAGATAGTGTACGTCAGAAAATGTGACTTCTTACTACCCATCTTGGCCTAAAAAAAAAGAGAGAAGAAAACAGTGCAAAGAAATCACAAGAAAAGAATAAAAATATGGTCTTGCTGGGATAATTTCCCCAGTTTTAAAAAGTGAAAGCAGCTTGGACAATATTGATGATATCCAACCGCCAAATATTATCTGTGAGCAACATGGAACAAGTCGCATATTGACAGAAAGAGACTGGAGATTTGGACTGTAATGAATGAGGTAAACGGGCGGTGAAGACACCCAGAGACTGAACGAATGTCCTGCTGTGAAGAGAAGCAATTTTTTTCAGGAATCAGACAGTAATTAGGGAGCAGCATCAAGCAATTAGGAAGACCTCTGGCTGATATATGATGCTCTGCTGTCACCTGGATGGGATTTACATTGACAAGAGAAGGTTGCTGTGAGGCTGCTTCTTAAAATGTAACAAGAGTTTGTGAACTAACATTAACAGTGACAGCATATACAGTGAGGAGTCTTGTTGTTGAGTCATGGCAACTGGACTTTCTTCTTGTTAGGTCAAACTATTTCACTACTCATCCAAGTAGCTTCTTTACTCCAACTGAAGAAGCTACTTTGATGAGTAGCTTCTAAAATGTGCTACATACTAAAAATGCTACTTGAAATACTCGTCCAATAGCTTCTTCAGGGGAACTGAAGATGCTATATACTCAATATAACCATTTTTGGATCGAACCATTGATCCTGGTGTTTGTGAATGACTTCTCCACCACGAGTTACTGTCGCCTGTAACGATGCAAGATAAACTACAGTAAGTACATTTAGTACTGTACTGTAGTGCAATTGTGAGGTACTATTTATTTTTACACCATTAAAATTCAGAGGCTAAACTTGTGTTTTTTACACCACTACATGCATTTTACAGCTTTTGTTACCAGTTTAATTTTAGAGAAGTAAAATCTCGTAAAACAAATCAACTACTATGTCCTCATATGTTATTATGGATTAACCACATGTATATGAGTACCTAAAGTAGTTAAAAAACAGCTCAGCAGAGTTTGTTTTCAGGTAAGAAAGTCAATGTTGTGACCCAGACTATATTTTGTTAGTGCTTATACTATATTATTGTAACAAAATCCTCAATCAATCAAATTCTCAGGCAAATGCTAATTTTTAAGCCATAACACCAACAAATGTAGCTAAACAATGGCTGATAGAGGTTGCAACCATTCAATTACATAAATCTGTGAAGATCATTTTAATAATATTTTAGAATGACAAGGTAGGCAGTATCTTTATAAACATTGGTCAGCACAGTTGCAATGGCCCATTTAATCTCCCGTGAAGAAAACTTCTTGCTTTGGCACGTTAGTCTTGTGCAAAGTCTTGTGTGGCACTGCAAGCAGCCTGTGCAGACAACAACTTTTGGTCTGCATGTGGATGTCAGAGAGTTTGTCACAATTGTCTCAGACTGAAGAGGTAAGAAAATTACACCATAACACCATAGCAGACATGATAGAGAAAACAGACGTTGGTTTCAATAGTGAGCAGATTGTCCAAATCACCTTAGAAGCTGAGAGACTGTGATCTGACTGATCTTCACACTGTGTGTTACCAGAGCAGGGGCAGGGTTTTCTCTGAGGTGCAGAAGGAAATTTGGGCTGACTATTTTAATCAGGCAGCCCACCTACAGGTCTGTATCATAGACTGGCTCTATATAGATAAGTACAATATGTGACAGGTGAGCCACTGGATACCATAAAAGTGAATACTCAGTTTGATTGTTCTCTTATTCTAATAAATCTCACTTTGAACAATATTGTGTAGCATGGCATCTGCTTTTGTCTTGTTTAATTGTTATTACTCATCTCAGCATGTGTTGTATCCTAAGGCACCTCATGTATTTGACGTCAACTCATGCAATCTGTAGTATTCTATTAGAAGTCTCAAAAGTGCCATTTATAATAAACAAATGTGGGCATTAATGCAGAAAGGTTCCAAAACTAAAAAAATTCTGTGAATTACAGGTGCTGAAGCAAAAAGTGATACAACTATCTCCCCAACTTCTACTTGAGTAAAATAAGAGAAGCAGTATTTCTACTTGTATTGGAGTTTGTTTTTGGCAAGTCCTTTGAATTCAATTTGATTTTAGTCATTGAGCAGTCACTTCTATCCAAAGCAACTAACAAGTAGGGTACAAGGGTAGGCGTGAGGAGGTCTTGCCTAAGGACCCCTACTGGGATTTGACCCCCAGTCTCCCACATGGGAGGCAGTGATGTTACCACTACACTAACCAGCCGCACTCAACTAAAAGTAATAGCCTTCTACTTTTACTTAACAGAGAGTTCTGCTGGGACAATATGGAACTATGAGGTCTATGGGGTGCTTTATATGTGAAAAGATAAATTTTAAATTCAATTCTGGATTTAACAGGGAGCCAATGGAGAGAAGCTAACGTAGGAGAAATATGATCTCTCTTGCTAATCCCAGTCAGAACTCTGGCTGCAGCATTTTGGATTAACTGGAGTTATTGGGACATCCTATTAATAATAAATTACAATAGTCCAGTCTGGAAGTAACAAATGCACGGACTAGTTTTTCAGCATCACTTTGGGACAGGATGCTCCTAATTTTACCAAAGTGTTTCTCAGGTTGAAAAAGGCAGTTCTAGAGATTTATTTCATGTATGACGTAAAGGAGATATCCTGGTCAAAGATAACTCTGAGATTTCTTACAGTATGACTTGAGGCTGATACTAAGTCATCTAGGGTGAGAATGTGATTAGACATAGTGTCTCTGAGATTTTTAGGACCAAACTAAATAACCTCTGTCATGTCTGAATTTAGGAGAAGGGAATTGGAGGACATCCAGGTGTTTATGTCCTTTAATCATGCCTGAAGTTTGATTAATTGATTAGCTGGGTGTCATCTGCATAACATGGAAATTTATATAGTGTTTCCTAATAATATTGCCTAAGAGGGACATAAATAGAGTGAAAAAAATCGGTCCAAGCACAGAACCCTGTGGAACTCCATAGCTAACTTTGATGTGCATGGAAGACTCATCATTAACATGCACAAACTGGAATCTATCAGATACATAAGATTTAAACCAGCCTACTGCTGTTCGTTTAATCCCAATGACATGTTCCAGTCTGTATATTAAAATGTTGGGATCTATAGTGTCAAAAACTAGGCCAAAGAGTTTAATTTTTGTCTCATCAAACCAGATAATGTTTTATGTCATGGAGAGTCCTTCTGGTGCATTTTGGCAAACTTTTACTGATGAGTGTTTTCCGTCTGGCAACTCTACCATGGTGGCGTTCTTCAGAGATGGGTGTTCTTCTGAAAGGTTCCCCTCTTTCCACAGAGAAATGCAGGAGATCTTTCAGAGGGAGCATTAGGTTCTTGGTCACCTCCCTGACTAAGGTCCTTCTCTCTTGATCGCTTAGTTTGGCCAGGGGGTCCACTCTAGAAAGATTCTTGGTGGTTTCAAACTTCTTCTATTCATGGATGATGGAGGCCACTGTTTCCATTGGGACCTTCAATGCTGCAGACATTTTTCTATACCCTTTCCCACATGTGTGCCTCAATACAATTCTGTCTCTAAGGTCTACAGACAAATCCTTGGACTCCATGGCTTGGTTGGTGTATGCCTTTCAAAATCATGTGCAGTGAACTGACTTTCCCACAGGTGGGAAAGTTGCCAAAACATCTCAAAGATGATCAGTGGAAAGAGGATTCACCTAAGCTCAGTTTTGAAGGTCATGGCAAAATTTCTGAACAATTATATATAATACTATTTGTGATTTCTTTTTTTTTTCGTTTTTTATTTTTAATAAATTTGCAAAGATTTCAAACAAATGTCTTTTACATTGTTATTATGGGGTATTGTTTGTAGAATTCTGTGAAAAATAGTGAATTGAAATCATTTTGGAATAAGGCTGTAACATAACAAAATATGGAAATAGTTAAGCACTATGAATACTTTGTGGATGCACTATACTATTCCCAGACCCATGAGCTTGTTTATGTTTAGATTTGTAATTATAGGAATACTGCACTGTAAAAAAATGTATACTAAAATAAAAAATACAATAAATAAATAAATAAAGCCCAGTACTATGTATAATAGGCAGAATATGTTACATAATGCATTTGAAAAAGGTCCACTTTTAGAGACAAAAAGATCTGCTCCTAACCTAGAAACACACACTGGAGCCTTATTAGCCTTTGCTTCTGGCAGAATTACCATCATCCCTTTAGGGTCCCTTAAACTAGAGCAACATTAAATATGCAGAATTCTCAGTGATGTGAATGCATGTCCTTCCAGCAGCGGTCCAACCTGCAAGCCAAAATGCTCGAGCATGATGCCAGCCAGTAAGGGTCGACCACACTGACATGACACAACTGCCTTTGGCAGTCACACAACCCACTTAGAATCACTGAATAGCTGTGTCCAATTTGATATGCCACTTGTTTTTTTCCAGAGCACTTTCACAATTGGTATGTGGCATCCATCAACAGCAAAGGCTCTATTAAGAAATCCTGCAGCTTGAATTCCTAATACTGTGGTTTTCAGCCCCTGTCCTTTGGGCCTAAAGTGCAGGGTGACACTACTGCAAATCTAACATCTCTGAAATCTGGTGTATTTTCTTAGAGAAAATCTATAGCAGACAGTATCAACTTCCTAAGGAGTCTGTTAATGTCAGCTGGACTGAGGGCAGTTATCAACTTCAGGGTATTTTTTTTCGGTGCGCACCGATTTGAAGGGATAAGAGATAAAGAGATATAGCTGACCTTTTACATACATATGCTTAATAAAAAAATAAATAAAGCTGATTCTATCAAAGAATACTATGAAAAGATCTCCTTCTTCAGCAAAGAAGCAAAGGATTACCACTGCAGTAACCTTTCTATGGCCCCTTTTACACAGAAATGCCACCGTATTGGTTAGTTGTTCCGGTGTGCATTTTACACAGGTAACTGGGCACCCCGGCTTTAACGGCATGACTTTGAATTTGACATTTAACATGCACTTCAGACATACAGTACGTATGTACAGTGGAAAGAAAAAGTAAGTAAACCTTTTGGAATTTCATGGTTTTCTGCAATAATTTAATAATCTGAACATTGTATAGGAGGAGTTTTAGCCCATTCTTCCTGGAAGAACTGATTTAACTCTGCTCTCTTCAAGTCGTTCCATAGCATCTTTGTTGGGTTAAAGGTCTGGGCTCTGACTTGGCCACTCCAAAAGGAGGATTTTGTTTTTCTGAAGCCATTCTGTTGCGTGTTTTGGGTCATTGTCCTTTTGCATCACATTGTACAAACATTCTCAGATTATTTTGATACACTTAGGAATTCATCTTTCCCCAAATCACTGCAAGCAGGCGCTGATGCATCAAAGCCTCCACCCTACTTTATCACTGGGATGATGTTTTCATAATCATATGCTGTTGCCTTTTTACTCCAAATCTAGTCCTATGTGTTCCTTCCAAATATAGTTTCATCAGTCCACAAATCATTTTGCCAATACTGTTGTAGAGTGTCAATGTGGCAAATTGGCAAACATCAGCAATGTTCTTTTTAGTAAGCAGCAGCTTCCTTAGTGGTGTCCTGTCATAGACACCCTGCTTGTTCAATGTTTTACACACTGTAAATTTATGAACACAGATGTTAACCAGTTCCAATGATTTGCTTATGGTCATTTTGACTGGCCGCCTACTTCTTGGTAGAGTAGCCACAGTCTCAATGTGTCTCCATTTGTCTAACTGTAGACTGGTAGATTTTATAGTTAAGTTTTTGACATCACTTTGTAATGATTTCCTGCTTCATGTAAATGAGAAATTCTTAATTGCAGATCCTAAGAAAGCTCTTTTTGGCCAGGCATATATATATATACACATACACAGTGATTCATGTTCTACATGTTCTACATCACGTAAATCTTAGTTTCATCAATCCACAAATAATTTGCCTAGTAGTTTTTCTTAATTTTGTAATTTCTACAGCAACTACAGAACTGAAGCATCTTCATTTAGAGACAGTTCACCTATAATAACTGTGCACTGACAAATATCTAAACTCTTTGAAATTACTTTGTAATCCTTTAGAGCTTTATGCAAACCAAAATTTTAATCGTAGGTCCTCAGAGATTTGAGGTCTCCTTGCTTCACTGATTGGACGTAACTCCTGACTGACTAAAGTCCTGAACTATCGTTTATTAAAATCATAGCCTATGGGTTCACTTACTTTTTATGTGTGTCCAATAGGCACAATACACTATTAGCTTAAGTACACTGTTCCTGTCTTTATTTGGGACTTAGATGAAATCTGATCATATTTTATGACCAACTAATGCAGAAGGGTTCTCAAACAGCCACTGTATATTTCCTTTTCCAAATATCAATCTAAACTAATTCTATAACCCCCCCTACAAACCTATGACTAGGTACATGAAAATAATTTAGTTTTCTGTGATAAATGAGATGTTTGGACTCTGCTTAGTGCTGTTTGCAATGGGGAGAAATCCCCATAACAGGGACAACTCCCCACCCACCCTCTCCCACAGAATATACCTTTGAAATACTGACCTGACATAACATTAGAAGCTTTAATATGCTGTAGTATAAGTGTGTGTGTATGTGTGTGTTGTGCATATGTGCGAATTAAGTGTGTCACTAGGCGGGGCAGGTACATAAAGTGCTTTGCCATCTTTTGGGTGTCAGTGAGGCTGAACTATGGACTGATTGATTGATCAATAATATAGGAGACAACGGAGGGAGGGAGTCAGAGGGAAAGGGCGTGATTGATAATACATACGCTGAAGGGAAAATGAGGAAGCGAGGGAAAGTGAGAAAGGCAAGGGGTGAGAGAGGAAAGGGAAGGTGAAGACTGATTGAAATTCAGTCATGCATGACCAGAAAAAGGAATGATTGAAAAGAGAAAGAGAGGGCAGTGACTGATTGAGGGGCATTAGGATGAGAGACAGTAAGAAGGGTGCTGGAGATAAGAAGGTGGGACGGGAAGGGGAGAGGTGTATGTACATCCTAGGACAGTGAATAGAGGCATGGTTTTATTCACTTAAACAACAGCACAATTAATCTTAACAGTTAGCCAGGTTCTAGCATCTGTTGAAGGTGCATATCACAGTGCATATCAGCAAGTGCAACATCTATGGTTTAATTTCTGGCCTGGGGGACTCTTGTTTCGTGCACCTCTCTATCTCTGCCAGCGAGTTATCAAATAGAGGTACTAGGAAGTGATCAACTTGCGACTAAGCCTGATAGTAACCCCAAATCTAGTACAAATACATGACAGTTAGATTGTTATTTTAAAATACTGATTTCTAACAGCACTTAAGCAGAGAATGTCCCATCAACACAGTTCCAACAGCATGTCCCTTTCCCTGCCATCAAGTTTACTGTAACTGTTCTGGAAACCACTGCATCCTCTCTAACACTCACTCTCAAGCACATAAGTATGCAAGCTGCGTGTCTATCTCTCCCTCTCTCCCTCTCATCTCTGTCCTCTGTCTTCACTCAGGCTCTTTGTGCTGGACTCTTGGCTCCCCTGACGGGTTAGTGCCTCATTCCAGATGTTTGCATCTGCATTTTTGCCCCTTGAGGAGTCTCAACCTGTTTCTTTTCAGTCTCACCTTCCATGTGCTCCTTTTTTTTTTCTGTGTGTGGAAATGATGTGCTTGGCTTCTGCCTCTTATGTGTCTTGCTCTTCCAGAGGTTTTCTTTCTCTCTTTTAGCTCACGCTTTACCTCTCAGAAACATGAAGCACTGCTTTATTGTCTGAAGATGATGATGATGATTAATCTGATATTTAAAAGAAACATTATAAAAAGTTATAATTTGCCTACCTAATTTATTTAGGGTTCTTCATCAGAAATTTACTAAGTAAGCGGTTGTTCAATGTAGTCACAGCATCAACAGCATCACAGCATGATGTGGTGTTCCATTCAAATCACTCAGCCCTACATTCTATACTAACAGACTTAATTTTGACCCCTAATCTCCAACTGGTGTGTTTTTTAACAAATTAATCAAGATCACCCCAGAAATAGGGACCAAGGCCAGCCGGGGATAGGGACAGGGAGAGTTGTTCAGAAAAAGTCTGTCAAAGTCAACCTTCATGCGTCCTCTCTTCTGAAGAACCACATAGACTGAGTGGAATTTCATGGTTACCCTCCAAAACTTGTCCTAGATCTATCTTCCTATCTGCTAAATATGCTACACTGCACTTGTCGGCATTTATGCTGTAGAACAGTGAAGAAAAACTTTATGTAGACCAGAAGAATATGTTTACTTGTGAAACACAATTCCATCTATAGGGCCATATAGGACTGGTTTGCCTGTTCTGGGTTACTGTAGTGTCATAGCAGTGCAACATGGCAGACCATGTGAAAGGGGACATGCTGAACAATCAGTATTCCCAGGTGATTAACATTAATGACAACATATTTATATTCATGAGTACTGTATTCCATTTCTGCTGTTAGATAAATCGTCAACTCTGCACCATTAAAGAAAGAAATGAAAACTAAATATACAGTTGGGGATTTGTTCAAAGAGTGCAACATTTCTTACATCTCTTTGGAAACAAATTCACATTCTTTCATTTTTCATTCTATAATTTAGAGAATCATCTGCCTTTGCCACCTGAAGTATGGATGAATTTCTAGTTTTTCCACACACATCAGTTGTGTCTTGGTAGAGGCTTTGTGTCACAGGCACTGCACACTGCTCTCTTGTACCATCCCAGTGTCAGAGCTCAGTGCCATAGAGCACACACTGCTTAAATAAGAAACTACCTGTCATTACTGAAGCTGGGCCGATCCAGCCCTACTGAATATGAATTCCTCCTGACCCAGGGTCTGCAGGTGCTGTCATAAACCTAGCACAGGTCAGCTGCCATTCTGTCTGTGCTCTCGCTGTGCACCACGGCTTCATTAACCCCACAACCACAGCGTTCTTACCCACTGACAAACAGCCCGACTCTCAGGTCTAGGTTCATTACTGTAGTGTTGTGAGGGCACTCTGTCACATTTTGTGCCCTTCGGTTGCTTGAAAGAACATGGCGGTGTTGTTTTATTCCCTATGAAATTTATGCAAATCAAGTTGTGGCTGAACCGCGCTCTGCAGAGGAAAACAGCACCTTCATCATGCAGCGTGCCAAGCGCAAATTGCTTCAGCTTTAAGAGTAATCCACCAAAGCTGGCACCCATAAACCCCTTTATAATTGGAATGTTCTCTGATCTAATCTGACTTGCTGGCCATGATGCCTGCAAATTATAAACATCATAGAAGTCATTCTAAATGATCACACTCACCTTTTACACCACATCTCAAAGCTGCTGCTCTCGGTGGTGTGGTCAAGTTTCAGTGAATTGGAGTGATCTTGTCTTGCATGGTTTATGCTATAGATGACCACTTTATCAGACAAATAATGACATTTAAGTTTGAATATGTGTTACCAGAACAGGTGCAAAGAGACATCATTTTCTGTTAGGTAGCTTTCAGCTCACCGTGCCAAATGCGTGCTGCACGATCTGCATGGCTTTCTGATTTGATTATGCGGGTGATACAGCATGCTCGTGGGTAAATGTGGCCTGTGTGATTATTCTAGCATGAATGAATATCTAAAAACCACACATGTTCATACGTCTTTTAGCTATGAGGCCTGCAATGACTGAAATGAATGTGACCGATACAAATAATTAGATCACAGCTTTATCACAAGGTATTTGTCACACATATAAGTAATGATGAGTTTGTGCAGAAAGACTGATGTGAAATATAAAGAACAATTGTGCAAATATTACTAATTGTGTGTTTTGTTAAACTATGGGGTCGGAAAGCAGGGTGGAAGGAGTTCCATTTTTAGCATACGCTTCGTATACAGTAGTCAAATAGATGTTGAACTAGGGATTACTATTTTTTTACTTTGTCTCTGTAATGTTATGAAACCCCAGTGCAAAGGCATAAAAAAATATACTTAGAATACATAACTGGAAGAATTCATGGTAGCGGCTAGAAAAAGTAGGCAAACTGAAAGAAAGAGAAACAGGCCAAAAATGAAAATTGACAGAATGCTGAGGACGCATGAAGGCTGACCCTGTTGGAGATTAGAGCTGTGTAACAGGGCAGACTCCTCAGTTTCACAAGATTCCCATGGACTGCAAAGCACTGCCCAAGAATCTCAGCAGTTCAACGGTCTGTCTGAAGAGTAACAGAGTTAACTGACATGAAGATGTGCAGAGTTGTCACTGAATGCTGTCATGTGCTTACTAGTGTGCACAGGCAAATAAACTTGGTCCATCCTGTGTATAATATTTCTCTCTTTTTTGTTCTATATACTACAGTATAGCTTTTAGGCCATGGTATTTGAATCATAATTTAAAATGGAGCAGAAGATGCATTTTCAAAAAGTGTCTACTGTATTTGTATTCACCCTCTGACTGTTCAGAAGTTAGTCCATAAACTGACTTCTGTTTCTGCACAAACCTACGCCAAGAGCTTAAAACAAACCATTTCAGACAGAAGGTCAGGGTAGGTACTGCATAATGGCTCAGTTTTTTGGAATTGTAAATCATCTAAAACTGTTGGAGTAGTGCCACAGAATAAAAATATAAACCCAAAGGTATGCATAAAATCGCCTCTTTAAGGAAGAGGAATGTTTCTTCACTGTCAAAGTGCAATCATCACAACACAGGTTTGTGGATGCGGGACCTTGCATCTTAACAGAAGAGCTGTTGATTGTTGGTTGGTTCCTCAGTTTAGCAGTTAGTTTGGTATGAATGACTGTTTTAAGCACTGCATTCTACAAACAGCAATATTACATATATGTACAATAGTCTTGCTATTGAAGTCATGTAGCACTGAACTGAATTCCATTAAGTATCATGCAATTTCATGGCCTGTTTCTTTACATCTTTACATCAAATGTGATTACAATTGATGCCTTTAATGAAGGAAACCACTTGCTGAAATGAGTGACTAGAAAGAAATGAATGACTAAAGAAAAGAAAATATAGCAAAGATAAATACTTGAATAACATCATATTCACAGGTGTTACCATCATAATCAGCTCATCTTCATTTACTCATGATAAAAGGTTCTTCTCCAAAAGTGTACCATTTAAAATGTCTCTTTTTCAAACATCCATTGTAATTAATAATTGATATCCACCATCTTAGTCTGATCCTTGATGGCATAAAAAACAAAACAAATGCAAAGTTGTCAGAACAAAAAACAATTAAAAAATAATTTTGGCTTGACTCTAAAGTTTAATTTGACTTTCAGTTCAACTCAAAAGAATGAAACCTAAACGAACACTGAATGTAACTGAAATGAAAAATGTCCTTTTTGGAAAACCTCGATCACAGGCCCCTTCTTCTTTCTTTTTTCTGACCATTCACATTGACATCATTAAATGATTTCTCATCCCCCATGACTAGCGTATGCTCCAGATGCGAGTCATGTTACATGCATACACCAGTCAGCCACAATATTAATACTACCTGGCATTTTTTATGTTGGGGTGGTCCAGTGTCAGCATGAGCTGACAGGTCTGCAGCAGCAGCCTCATACGCAACAGCCTGCAATTGACATGTGTGGATCACAGCCACCATTAAAATATAACCACAAGCTCAAACCACTACTGCTGTTTTAACTGACAAGTGTCATCCCCTCCTTTACAGTTCACCCAGGATGTTGTTGATTACACTGTAAATTAGACTTGTCTAATGATACTGTGCAAAAACTATTGCAGTCAGCATCCAGTGACACAAAGATAAAAGATCTTGTTCAAACATGACTGAAACTATAATAAATTAAATGATAAAAATGTGACTCAAACAAACTGCTTTGTTTTCCGGAAATGAGGATGATTAAAACTTCAGTCAACTAGTCTCATTAATCTAACCTGTGAATCGCAATATAACAATTATATTTTTATGGACAATTCTGTGCAGTCATTAGACAGACACAGGCACCGATGTCAGTCTTTGTCAGCCAGTGCCAGCTGGTCACTCCAGAGTTCCTGGCTCGGTTCAGCAGGCCTCGCTGCATTCAGTCCATCAGTTGGTCTCTGCAGTGAACTAAAACATATCACTGTTCCATTCATGTGCTGCACCAAGGGCAGAGGCTTTCAAGCTTTCAGGAGGAGCAGAGAGAGAGAGAGAGAGACAGAGACCTCTGGCAAAGATATTGTGTGATGCGACAGGTTAACTGGAGTTTGGTCTGCTGATTTAGTCCACCAATCAACACAGTCACCAGGTGGAGCTCGGGACACAGCTCAGACTCTGTTAAACTATCCCAGAGGTGCTACTCAGTGGCAAGTAGACTTGGAGGTTCTTGAAAAAGTTTTCCCCCTCATCAGAAAGGCCTCTTCAGTTCTAAGTGGCTATTTGGGACTTGGGATTTGGGATTTGGGACCAGTATTTAACCTCTCGGAGCAGTTTAGGGGTTACTGAGGTTAAATACCTGGTCCTCTAGGCATTTTAGTGCTGCCAAGCAGCTAAAAATGTAAACAGGCGCAGGCACACAAAGATCATTGTGGGTTATATCACATCAAAACAAGATTATGATTATCTCTGGAATAGAAATAAGATACTGAATAATAAAAGCAGTGACATTTTTTATTATTCTTTCTTCAAAATAAATCTCAGAATGTTCCATCAACAACGGATTCCAGGACCTCCACCCTGACTGCTTCATAAATTCATACACACATTGTGATATTGTGGTGAAGCACTGTTGCCTTAAGCTTATTTGTGGCCCCCATAGTGTGAGATTTTGAAAATCCCTGGTCTACAATAAGGTGCTTCAAACCCACTGAGGTAAGACCCCTTTAGGCAAGTGTGGATCTCATGGTGCTTTTACATCACATTGTCCCATCTCTATTAGACTCGACTCGACTTTCTGATTTTCCATCTTGCAAAAGTTGTTGTTAGCATCGAACTCTAAAGTACAACATTAAGTACAACTCTCAGTCTATGGTGTTGTTGTCTTCAGTCTCTTCTGAAATAAAAATTGTCTACTTGCTGTGAAAAACAACCACATACCAAGAAACAAGAACATCTTCGATGACCTCCATTGTTCCTTTGTGTGTGTAGTTTGTCAGCAGTGCACAGTAGCGTCATGCAGCATTACTACGACGACATTAGAATGAGTTCATCACTATTTGCCTAAGTGAGTTGTGTAGTTAACGCTGAAAAATCATGACTGAATATGAGCCCTTCAACATATAGGAAATATTTTGTTATAGTTGTCTAACAACAGAATGATTCTGCAAAACATCAGTGTAAAACTTCATAACCCACTCCTCCGTCATCCTTTCTTTCAGCTGTACTTCTTGTTTTATTCCTTCCATTTCTCCTCCACACACCCCTTGTCTCTTCTCCAAACCCGGCTAATCTGTCTTGACATTTTATTGCTCAACAAAATAATTTAACCTTACAGAGAAAGAAAGGGAGAGAGGCGGGGGAGGGAGTGAGAATGACACACACACACACACACACATCATACACGCAATAAGGACAAGACCACGAGAGAGACTGACATTCACACACACACCATGGTGCTGCCAACATGGAGAGTGTGAGGTGATGTGACCCAGCTTGGAGCCTCCAGTTTAAACTCGCACCTCAAGACCTTCGCTACAGTACGTCTTCGTTCTGTTTGGAGCGTGTGTGAGTGTGTGTGTGTGTGTGTCTGAGAGATTGAATGTGACACAGAGAGGGATTAAATCAATGAACATAATAGCTTCTAACAAGGAAATGTCCAGTCAGGGATTGTCTGAGTCAAGTGTGACGTCTTTGAGGTCCAATTGAGTCCAATTCAAGTGTGAGGTCTCTGGGGTAGGAGCTCAAGTCTCCTCTTGAATTTTAGTCAGAGTTAACTAATAAGGTTTCATCGTGGGTTAATATGCTGCCCTCTGAGCTGCAGCGGGCCAGCTAACTTTTCCTTTGAGCAGCAATGACCTAATCAGTGTGTAGATATGGTGGACTTCCAGGGTACTTTAGATACATCTCTTAGTTTTTTTTTTTGTACAACACTGTGATGTGACACTATATAATCAGTAACATTATCAGTACTGGATCACTTAATGCAAGCTGACAGGTTTTCACTGTAGGTTTACAGCAAATAACTATTCGCTGTAAAGCACCATGACAGAGAAATTGATATTGGCAGAGCCTCACAGAGCACCCGAGTTAAACTTAGCCTGAAGAACTGCCTTATGTTACAAATGGTTTGAACCTTAAATTAGGCAACACATTTGACATTGAAGGCAGTATAGAAAAATGATTTAGTTACATGCAGTAACTGACATTTCAGCTCCCAATTCACCATCTTCAGAGGCCATCTCTAGGTTTAATGCTCCAGTGCTGTAAATGTATAAGGATTATATAAAAAAAAACATTTTGAAACTGTTTATTCTTTAAATATTGCAACACAATGATGTCAAATGTGCAATGGTGAGAGGCACAGCGATAGAGTGACATTAAGTGAATTTGTTTCAGTTTCTGCATAAATTGGTCATAAAATATGATCCAGTCTTCACGAGTGGTGAAGATAAATGAACACAATAAAAGTCATGATCTTTTATGTCTCTTATTTAACAAACCCACTAAGCATACAAAGTTGTGGTGTAAAAAGTAAGCAAAACACTTACACTTTAATAGCTGGTTAACCCACCTTTGGCAGTTCTATTCAAACATTTCAGCTTGCATGTCCAGGTGCATGTTAAATATAGGGTCTATTGAAAGAAAATAATAAAAAGAAATTAACATATCTGCAGAGTACACGTTTACACCACTCAGAATGATTCATGAACTTTAAACTTTAAAAAATCCAAAACTTCAAGCTCATCCAAGCTCAAGACATCTAATGAGACAGCAGCATCTTGTCTTTTATTCTGAAACTCATTTCCTTTAAGCTGCATTGAGTCAGAGCATAAATGTCTCATTGCCAGTTATTGCTTTATTTTCTAAATCCATCTCTCCCTGCTCCTATTCAGTTTCTGTCAGCTTTATGAGTGTGGTATGTTTTGTTTTTTTTTTTGGCTTCACTATGGTTATTAATAAAGCCCATGGCCAGACATAGGCTGAAATCAGAGTGACATTTGAAAAAAAGCAATAATACAATGATAAATGCTCTGTCTGTATCTTGGACTTTGCTCACCTGAAAAGATTGTTTCTGGTTGACATTTTGAGCTCGATGCAGAGCACGTAATGGTTGCTAAATCTCTATCTATATTTTCCTTTGTGAGCCTTTTTTTAACCCTTTTTCTAAACCTTTTTATTAACATAGTTGCACTTTTTTGAATTCACAAAGAGCGTACCCAGTACGGCAACAACAACACCTGCAGTTGGGGTTAACTGTGCCACAGTGGTGTTGGTGAGTGAGGGGTAAGTGCTGCTTTTTCACTTGACCTGCCTCAATTTCCATCCTGCCGGTCCCATGTATTGAACAGATGACCTTCTGGTCACAAACTTGTTTCTCTAACCTTTAAGCCACCAGTGCCCCCTGAAGTGAAATTGAAGTAGAATTTCTGAGATATTGGTCCAAGAATAGTGAAGACAGATGGATTCACAACACAGAAAAGGAACCAAACAGGCCTGCTTTCTGCTCTCGAGTGAGACAGTCAAGTGGCATTTCCTTCACAGCCTTCAATGAAACAGCTCCACTATGGGGATAAAAAGCAACTTCTCCTAATAAATAGCCCACTACTGCAGAGGCTTGATTTTAGAGGGATAGCCAAGCGGAGGGAAAATGACAGGCAGAAAGAGAGAAGTGCTTAAAGAGGCTTATGGAGAGCGACTGAGAGCGAGACATTTAAGGAGAGTACATTATTATCACTGACCTTCTAAAAGCCTGCCAAAGGTTGGATGTGTCATAAACGCCTCAGTCAATGTGGGAAAGATGAACTTCTGGTGGGAGATTAACTGGCGGTCTGCTCGGCTTTTCCCGATTCAACCCCCTCTTTGCATTTCCCTCACAGTAATTCAACCTGATCTTCCCTCTTAACTCAAATTAGAAATTGCAAAGATATATCAAGGTAATGGTAAACTGCTAATATAACAAAGTTATCTATTTTACCAAACTACTGAACATTTTCAGTAATCATAGACAGTAATCTATGACATTCAGCATTAAGACAAGTGTTTTTTATATAAACATTCTCATTAGAACATTTCCCACTATACAGCTGCCATTATAAAATGTACCATCTCTCAAATTGTTTTAGGCTCCTTGTTGTTTTTCCTTCTTCTTTTTGTTGCTTGTCCTTGTATCTTCCTGTTTGCAGGCTTTTATTTTGAAATCAACTTCCTATCAGTGTCTTCTGTCTCCAACTCTCTAATTAGCCAGTTGGTCTCCCCTGTTCTGATTCTTATATAAGCAGGTTAAAACAAGGTTAAAAACTCAGCCTCCCATACTTCACCTATCAGCCACCTAAAAAAAAAAAAACAAAGTCTCACAAGTCCAGTTGCAGGTGTAGCTTCCTTTTCTCTACTCTATGTAGACATTTGATGATGCACCTCATGTAACTAAACAAGTCTTTGATTAGTCGTCTCAGGTGTGCTTGAGACACCACCTGATCTGCAAATGTGAGTCTATTCAGGAGTGGATAATGTTGAGTTGAAAATGCAGTAGTCATTCAAAGTTGCATTGTGTGTTGAATTTGGAGGAACTACTTGAAGCATTAGCTGAGCTGAGCTATTTAAATTATTTGATTTGTTCATTGCAAACAGATGTTTGTGCACTTTTTTTGTGTCATCATGTATCGTCATTGATGTGACATTGTGATTTCTACTATAACCAGCTTTGTCACATGTACCAAGGAGGACTGTCTTTTATAATAATCAGTTTTGTCCAAATCTGTTGTATTTCCATCAATTACAAGAGTGTGACTGGAAAAGCTATTTTAGGATATAAGCCCCTTTTTAAATACATCTTGACTTCATCCAATATATATAGAAAATCCTGTAGTGTCAATTCTAAATGCAGTTCCAAGCTCTTAATCCCATGACATCAATACACAGTCCTATTATGTTTGTGTTCTGTTCTTGCGTTCTGTTACTATACAATCCACTCGGCTTTGCGTGTGTCTGTGCGTGCGTGAGTGATCTACTAAACAGTACATTTCAGAGGATCATCATCACTCAGGCTGAAAGTGGAAACGGGCCTGGATGCATTAAACAGGTCTGTTAATTAAGTGCACTAAACTCTTTGATAAAACTCATATAATTAAAATAAAACAATTATTTTATTCAGTGGTGTATAAATTACACAAGCTCTCAAATATTCAAGTAAAAGTGCAAGTACCCTATCATGTTTTTCACTTTTTCTATTCAAGTAAAAATACAACTACAACCTCTACAGTACAAAAAAAAGTACTCCACTAAAAGTGTTTTTACCTGTTCTGAATGATGGTTCTAGTGGAGCTAATTAAAATGCTAGACAGGTTCTTCTAAAGTGAGAGAGTTTATTGGAACAAGACAATGTGTTGACGATGGAGGCAAAAACAGCAAAGCACAGGGGAGCAGGGGGTTTTGGGAAATGTAGTCAGAAAATACAAAGATAGCAGGTGCCAAGTTGGCATTCTCTCTGTGGCTGGGCTGGGGCGAGTACAAAAACACAAGGCAAAGGCATGAGAAACAAAGTAACAACAAAAACCGACAACAGCAGGTTGACGTCAAGAGAAATGGGAATCGAACCACTAACCCTGGGATTCATAGATACTGCCGCACCGAATTCCAGAGAATACAGAGAACACATGCTGTACTGTCATCACAGACTAAACAGGCTTGTGAACTAAGGGGTAATACTACAACTGGAGGTATTCTAGACTGACATCTCCAGATCTGCATGTTCCCACATCAGTGTCACCACAGACTGTTATTGACTAATTATTCAGTTTATTAATGAAACCAGCCATGATCTCACTATATGTTTTCAACAACATACCCCACCTTCTCTTTGTCCTGCCACCGCCCTGAACCCACACTTCACGCAACTAAAGAATAATGCAGACTTGAAAACAACCAGCGCACCGCTGTTGTTGAACATCACTTTCTGAGCTTTGAGCCACTTACTGGTGCGCTGAAATGATTTTTTCAAATTCACACATTCTTTAACTCTCTTGGCAGCAGAATGCTGCACAGCAGAGCGTTAATCTCTGACAATTATGCGTATTCCCAGTTGAACTTCCAAAACATGTGAATTCAGCGTGTTGCAGCTGAATGCGAATGGTAAAGTTCTGTCTTCAGACCCGCTCTTCTTATAGGTCAACACATATATTGATCACAGAGTACATATTGGTAGATTTGTGCTTTTTTAGGTGAAGAGGATGCTCATCAGTCTGTTGAAGAGGAAATCTCTTAAACAAGTAGGATAGGTCGAGTGCAAATCCTCCTGGTTGGCTCCTAGACATGTCTGTCATTAAGAGATTAGCATGAGTATGTATGTCAGTATGTGATCATGCTGTATGTAGTGAAGCGTATTCTCTCCAACAAAAAACACTCAAGTGTGCCTGAAGTTGGCCAAATAGTATGTAATAACACTGTAATGTGTAAAAAGCAAACAATATACCAACATTAAAGTGTCATCCCAACAGTGGAGCGCAGTGAACTGGGACTTTGCTGAATGTCTAATGATTCATTTTATCAGTGTGAAGAAGCCTTGACATTAACATTCTCCACAGTCAGATTAATGAAACGATGGATGACTAGTGTAACTCCTTTCATCGCGGTGAGTCAGGCTGTTTTGATATTTTCACACTGTTTCCATCTAAAGACCAGAATGCATGTGTGGTAGCAGAACACACTGAACGCTCAGTGTCAGCCACAGAGGATGACACTGACTGACACATGAACTGAGAGGAGCTGGAACTGATTGCCGAGGACTTGGGGAGTCTTAACATGTTGAGCGGAGCTTTCTTATCTAAGTGAAATAATTACGCTGTCTCTGGCAAGACTCATTAGTGTAACAATGTTTCAGATGTGCAGCTTGTGATTAGAATGAGGATTATGCTGAATTTTCAGTGGGAGAGGGAGAAGAGCAACAACTCAGCAGGAATTTACAGGGTGAAGTTTGCTGCAGACTGAGTGTACTTCCTAATTGTGTGTGTGTGTGTGTGTGTGTGATGTGATTTCAAGCCACAGTAATGTGTTTTGCGATGAACACTGCAGTTGTGTAATCACATCGAACATGTAGTACGTACTGTATCATGATGTAAATGTGGCGTGTACATTATGAAGTCGCACCAAAGTGATCCTGACAATTAGTCACAACCCATGCTCACGCAAAAAAGCATGACCCAAATACACACACACACTCAACACACACACACAGGCACATACATGCACTCACACACAGAGCATGTCTTGCCTACAGCAGGAAGGTCTGGACTGAGAATACAGGGAAACCAAACAGGCTTCAGTTCAAAGAGGAGAACAGCACACACACACACATACACACATACACAGTCATGGAAAGTAATGCATGGAAATCAGTTGGTCGTGTTGCATCCGGTTTCATCATTTTGAATGACTGGAGAAGAACATTGCTCCTCAGTAAACTATAAATACTGCTTTGGTTTTTGCATGTGAGGATTTACGTTTGTGATATTCGTATCAGTTTTCAGACCAGTCCACTTACACTACATCCGCAGTCCACTCAGTGTGTCCGACAAGCAAGCAAAAGCTGACCGTGAAGCCGGAAAGAGGTTTGAGCTCCTTTTGCTGCTGAGCTCTAAAAGCTTTTCATTCTTTTTTCTAGGTCTTTTTCTTTGTCCATTTCAGTCTTCATTTTGCCAGAGTATTACTCATCCATTAGTATAACTTATAACTGAAATGATCTACAGTGCCAATAAATCTTTAAACTTTGTACAGTGCACACAGACAGGAGCCTCACTCTCTTAAAAATGAAATCAGTGACTACAATTTCCCCAAGGGGATTAATAAAGTACGTCATCATGTCATCATCATCATTATGGTTAGGTGCAACAAATACATATTTGTCTTGGCACTCATCCCTAAATGTATTCCTTCTTTCTGAGAACACATGTAAAGGCAGACTGTGCTACTCACACTCACTGTGGAACTAAAACCACATTCTCATTGTGAGTGAATTGACATCTTAATAGATTCTCCTAAACCCATCTTAGAAGAAATGCAACTTGATCACATACAGCTGGCACTGTGCCATCTCTCCCACCTTCTCCAGTGGCGGTTCTGCATTCTGGTAAGGATAATTATCGTATATAATTGCGATTCCAAATGAATCAGAGGGGATAAGCCTTAACAGGTACTTGTGGATAACCTTCCAGGTAGCAGTTGCTCTCTTCCCTGAGAGCTCTCAGGGAAGAAATACACATTTGTTAGTGAATGGTATCAAAACAGATAATGAGTCTGAGAGGTGATGCTGTGTGCATCTTGCATCCTCTGAACATTTAGACATAAAAACTATAGAGACTCAAACTATGAACTGTCGTGAAATGTAGAAGTTCGTCAAAGGTGAGATGGGTCCAGTCAACATGTCGGCTTTGTGGAGTTACGTTAATTAAGTTGGTCTTGTTGAAATACTCACGTTCCACAGTTTGCACTCAGCTTTGTTCCTTTTCTTCCTTGAAGTTAAACATTTGCAGAAGCATCACGGAAGCTAAATTTATACAGGTAACTAGTGCCAAGAAGAAAAGTGAGCCTCAACAACAAACATTGCAGGAAACAATTCCTGAAGCGTGGGAAACTCCACACACACAGCAACAAAGTAAAACTGCTAACAGATTATTGTGTTTGATGACACAATGTTTGATCAAGGACACAAATTATGCCACGCTTCAGATGTCTGCACTGGCTTCCTGTAGCTGCCTGCATCAGGTTCAAAGCCCTGACTCTTGCCTACAAAGTTGTGAACTCCCTCATCCTGGTCTACAATCCCTCCCACCCGCTGGGCTCTGCCAGAGAACAACATCTTGTGGTCCATTCACATCACCTGAAAAGGTCCCAGGCTAAACTTTTTAGCTCTGTGGTTCCACCATGTTGGAATGATCTACCCAGCTGTCCTAAATAAGTACAAGCCAGAGAGGAAATTTATTAGGAAATTTAGGAAAATATCTCCATGACGTGTGTGTGACTGTAAAGTGGGTAGGGACAAACTACTTTCACTGCTTCCTGCAAAGTAAACAGTTTTGTAGTGTCTATTGTGGCAGCCACAAGGAGATGATAAATACATGGGAAATGGACAAGAGTAAAATCTATGTAACTTTAAGAGACAATGCTAGTGAGTGGTTCAATTCCTGGTTCCTCCTGGCTACTTGCTAAGGCGTCCCTGGACATGACACTGAAACCCCGTAGTAGCGCCGACATGTACTGTCTGGCAGCTGTCCAACCACAATTTCCCCAAGAGGATCAATAAAGTATTTCATTTATTTTCTTGCACACAGTTTGTTTTATAAACTACAGTATAAACTGAAGGGAACTCAACAGGGGAATACGTGAAAACACAGGCATCCAGGTTCTCTGTGGTTTAGTGAGTGTTAAGCCAGGACTTGGAAAACTTGCCATAATTGGTGAAACCATTAATTCTGCACTGAAAATCCTGAAGGAGAATGTCCAGTCATCATTTTGTTAACTCAAGCACACAGCAGGACAGTGGTCTGAAACACACCAGCAAGTCAGCAAGTCCAATTCTGAATTGCTCAAAAATCCCAAAATTAAGGTCTTAGAGTGGCCCAGTCAAAGCCAGGACTTAAATTCAATGAAGATGCTGTGGCGTGGCCTTACACAGGCCGTAAATGCTCGAAATCCCTCCATTGTGGCTGAATTAAAACCAATTCTTAGATGAAGAGTGGACCAAGATTCCTGCAAGTGATGTGAAAGACTCCTTGCTAGTTATCACAAATCACTTATTATTAGGTTTTGGGGCAATTACTTTTTCACATAGGGCCAGGCAGGTTTGGACAGCTTTTTCCCTGAATGTAATCAGCATTTATGCATTTTATATTTATTTGGGTTATCTTTGTGTAATATTACAGTGTGGTGATCATTTAAGTATGAAAAGTATGCAAAAAATAAAGGAACGGGACAAATACTGGTCATAGCACTGTAGCTCATCAATTTCTTCTCCAGTACTACATAAAAGATACAATATTTCTTTACTGTGTTTTTATTAACTGCCATTAAAGAAATCTAAATAGTTTATGGAGATGTTTTCAGAATATACTAAATTTTTCACGGATAAGTATGAATCCCATTCTTCGAAAGCTCTATTCACACAACCAGTTGCAAAATCATAGCTTTCTATGCCTTCACATGGGTTTTTGATTCATCAATGGAAGTTTTAAGCATCCTTGAAATTCTCATATCCAATAACTTCTTAGATTTATGTTAGCTTTACATTTAGAGAATGTAAAGAAGGAATGCAGGGCTTTAAGCATTCAAATATATTGTTACAGATCAGTTCTATGCACTGACATTACAAAGTGCTGCAGCTCTAACATGTTGACATTCAGACATTAATGTAGAGTACTCATAGAGTATTTGCTCTAAGCAATACTTACATAAATAACAATTAAAAGCTAAATCAAGTAAATAAAAAGAACTGAAAGAAGAAATCATCATGTCACAGCTTCACACTGCTGTTGCGTCATTAACATTATGTAAGAAAGAGTATGAATAATTTCTGTATCTCAACTCTATTAGTCTGTTTTATTCCTCTGTGGCTTCTTTTAACATGTGGCATAATGAGAGTGAATATTTTTAGGGTCACAACAGCCCAATTAAATAAGTCTTCATGCTTCACCAAGTTAAAGAACAGTCCTTTTTAAAGTCCTGCATGCTTACACAGCACAACTCTTTGTTGTATAACCTTTTAATTCTTATTAATGTAAGAAGTATGGTTTTAAAGGACATAATTATAATGCCAGATACAAGTAAAATACGCTGTCCGCAAAAAAAAGTCTGTACTGGTGGCCAATCCATGTGTGAAAATGATGTGTCATGCTCCCTGAACCACTTTTTACGAGCCTAGTGAATCCTGACATTGTCATCTTGGAATATGTCTGTGACATCAGGGCAGAAAAAATCCACTGAAGTAATTACCTAGTCATTCAGTATAGTCAGGTAGTCAGCTGACCTCATTCTTTGGAGACATAACGTTGCTGAACCAAGACCTGACTAACTGCAGCAGCCCCAGATCATAGCACTGCCCCCACAGACTTGTACATTAGGCACTAGACATGATGGGTGCATCACTTCACCCGCCTCCTTTCTTACCCTGATGCTCCCATCACTGTGGAACAGGGTAAATCTGGACTCATAACAGGAAGTGGCTGGGGAACAGAGTGACAGGAGTGTGGCCAAGAGAGTATGAGAGACAACAGGGACAGGCAAATAAACCAAATGGGGCAGGATCTTGACAATTAAAATATGAAATGAAAAAGTGGTAAAAGGTAATGTTGAGGTAATGGCTTTCAGTATTCTATTAGCTCCTTCCTAAAAAACTATGTGTGGGCACAGTTAGAAAGGGGGGGGGTTATTAATTCCAAGGGTTCACATTCTTTTTCCACTCGCACTATGAGGTTTTTATGGTTATTGTTAATAGTACATGAAAGATTAGAATTTCTTTGTGTTATTATTTTAGGCACATTATATTTGTTAATACTCTAGACTTAGATAAAGATCAGATCACATTTTATAACAAATCAATTCAGAAAACCATGACAGTCACATTCAAAGGTTCACACACTTTTTTTTTAATGGCTAAAACATTTGTTTCCTACTACTGAAGAATATTCAGTATTCAGACGTTCAGGCAGCATTGTCATTCCATGAAAGCTCCCAACCAGTTACATTTTTTCCCTCTAATACAATCTACCCAACAAATCTAATCCTCTGACTCATAATGTAAAATGTGTTGCAGAAGAATTCTCTTTGTTGTTATTGATGCTAAAATTATTAGAGCAAAACTCAGCAAAGGCATTTAATTGATTTAGGAATATTTCATCACATGTTACATAAACATAGCTTTCATATTTCCCAACTCATAATAGATGTGATATGTTGTAGTATAACATGATTAAGTAGTTTAATTAAGTACATAATTAGTTTAAAGTAGTTTGTCCTTTATGACATTTGTTTAAAACTAGAATTACAGTACTGCCATTTGCCTCTGCTAATCCGTGACAATGTAGTTTACACGTCTGTCCAGACTCATATTCTAATATGTTTATTCATGAGTCCAAGTGAATGTTTGTCTCAGATGTAATGAAAATCCTTCCAGACATGATACAGATACAGAACCATGAAAATGGGACATACATGTTGTCTGGACTGTTGCTGTTGCTGCTAAAAACTTCAACTGTAGGAACTTTATCAGAAATAACACAATGTGTCATTTACATATCTAATTTAATTTAAATAAATACAAGGAGAGAGCCTCAGACCAAGCCTTACCTCAGGAACCAATCATAATGGACAGCTGTGGAGATACCAGAGATTGAATCTATTTTAATTCTATCATAACTAGCAAAAACGGTGAGGCCCCATTATTTCTTATTTTAGGGCGCACAACAGTGAAGTCACTATCTTTCGCTGTGTCATTGACGCAACATGAGGCAATCATCAGGCAATATGTAGAAAACTCCCCACCACAAACGGAGTCTTTGAGCTTGTTTGGCGCGTCAGTGTGAGACAACAACATGACGGTGGCTGTGACAAGAAGTGACAGCGCGACTGCGGCACAACACATAGAAAGTTGGGCTGCATGGTTTCAGCTGACATCAGTCAATCATGATACAAAGACTGGGAACATAACAATAGGAAAGTAAAACACTGAAGAAAGGGAGTACTCCTGCCACCCGTCGTCTCCCTCCAGTCACTAATCATGTGCCGTGTTTCAGAAGAAAACACAGTTTGTAGATGGAGCTGGTACAAGTTACAGTGCAGCAGCTGTATAATAATCAGTAAACTATTGTTTTCTCACTATCTTTGTCTATCCACTGTCCACAGATCCGCTCACACTCTATCATCTCCTTCTTCTCATTGTCACGCACAAAGAACTTTGTCATGTACAGTTTTGCACACAAACAGCATGAGGCAAACAGCACATTGCAAAAAAACAATTTGACAGCAAGCAGTGGTGTTTGTTGTGTTCTTTCCTGCACAAAGCAGTTGGATTCACACTAACCTTTGTCAAACTCAGCAGTGGTCTCTAATAGTCTCATATCTACAGTACATATCAGCATGGGACGCTTTATGCTTCCCTCCTTCTTTTCTGACCTCATATTTATTGTATAAAGTGACACAGATGTTCAAGATTAGGGCTTCCTATCAATAACTGTGTTCTTTTATTATTTCATGTGTAAAATGTTAGAAAAATTGTGAAACATGCAATACAGTTTTTTAGAAGCTGTGTCTCAATAACAATAAATTAATTTCAAAGTTACAATCATGATCCACGACGACTATACAATTTTCAAAATCCACAATGCATGTTAAAAAAATACAGTACGTGAACAACAATGCAGCAGTTAGTAGGAGTGGGTTAAAGGTACTTTAACCTGGTAAATTTGGGAAATTTCAACCGGAATACCCTTTGTAGTCAGAATTCCAACTTACTCTGACAACTTACTGACAACTCACCAGCCCTGACCTCAAAATCTAACACGTGTGCTGCATGTAAGTTGTTGTAGTTTACTGTTTATTAGCAGGTCCATCTTATTTGTGTTTCACATTAAAACATTCAAACACACAGTACTGTCCAGCTTCTGAGGGCAAGAATTGCTTATTTTGGGCAAAGGCCTACAAAGAAATATGAAACAGATTAGATATTTCATAGTTAAATCATTTCTATACCAACACTTAAATAAAGTTTTGAGGCCAGTCTCTGTAGAAATGGGTACCCAGCTAAGCTAAGCACAACAACCTCCTTGTTGAGGTAAAACAAAAAAAGAAAATATGGCAGAATTGCAGTTTTCTAGTTTATTTTGTGATGTCATTCACATGGCACTTGGCAATATAATTCATGGCAGTTACATATAAAGATAATTGATGGTATTTAGTAAGACTCATTTGCTTTGTCATCTGTTGTTCCTCACCTCTGTTGCCCCAAGCACCCATTCTCAAAAGTGTATTTCCATAGTGTAAAGGTGTAAGGGGCCATTTAAGTATAGAATGCTCATGTGACAATGTGTATGTAACCTTGGACAGAATGAACTGAAGAAGTGAGATGAGTTTTTATTCCCCTTGACTATAAGACACAGGTCTATACAGTAGGCTCTAAGAACCATGCATTTTAGCTTCCTCAGGATGCCTCCACTGAAAGGAGCCAGTGGAGGTGGTTAGGGCACCCGATCGAAATGCCTCTTGTGCACCTTCCACTGGAGGTCTCCCAGGAGAACCCAGAGAAGAGCCATGCTGGAGAGGTTACATGTGACCTTGGAATGCCTCTGAATCCCCCAGGAGGAGCTGAAAAACATGTTTGGGGACAGGGACATCTGGGCTCTCTTGCTCAGCCTGCTGTCAACATGACCCAGCAGAAAAAGAATGAATGGATGGATGTTGAAATACATTTTTATTAAAGATAGATTAAACTTTCTCAGCCATTTGGATTAAAAAAAGAACTACTACTACTCAAGACGTCTTAACCACTCTTCCAGGATAATGTAATGTAATGTATATGGTTTTATGTCATTTAAGTCCCGTAAATATACATCTACACGGTGACGTAACATTAGTCCATCTCTTACATTTTGACATTCACGTTTTAACCCAATCACATGACTCTGGTGTTAAGTGGCATGGAAGCCTGCACAGTAATTAGCGAAGTTTAAGTCACTAATTGCTTTCACTGTGGCAGATACAGTAAGCTGTAATACTGTAGCAGACAGTAAATGGTGTCACCATGACAACAGCTAATTGGTATCAATGTGACAGACACTCGAGGGAGAGAAGGCACCTCGCAGTCTACGATGGTTGCTAAGATACAGTTCATCGGTGGTGTCTGTGTGTGTGTGTGTGTGTATAAATGCAAGTTTAAATAGATATCTTTAGTGTGCAAGCAATATATGCACCAAAAAAGGCAAGTCAAATGTATTTGTACTTCAAACACACACACACACACACACACACACTAATCTATACTGTCAGTCAGGATTTGATGACTCCTATATTTCCCCTGTGCTACTGTGCCTCTCCTCGGGGGTTTAGAGTTACAGTTCAGAATTCAGCGTATAGAAGTCCGTGGATACAGTTCCCACAGCTCAGTTTTCAGGGTTTCACAATCTTTTGCACCAGAAATTGTTAAATAAAATAAAATTGATCACTCACCTCTTTTAGGCTCACAGTGTTTTTATGATCACTCAAATTCACAGTTTTGTTTTAGTGTCACTAATGCCAACAGCTTTTCTTCTTTCTTTTTTAACAAATAAAAGTCCTAGCAAAGCTTGCAAACTATTAATCTAGTCTGTTTTTGATCATGACATAATATACACTACTTTCAATTTTCAATGTCAGCCTGTTTTCCAGGAATTACTTACAAAAAATAGCCCTGGTTGAGAGGTTCTTTGTAAAAGACTGACATATTTTTCGCAGTCCAAACCTGAGCTAAAAATAAAATACAAACCTCACATCACTTGACCAGAAGCTTGACTCCAACTACGAGCCCAACAAACAAATGCAATGCAAAGACTAAGAGAAACAGTTCTCCAGGACTCCAATTGACCATCAGTCAGGTCATCTACTAACGGAGAACAGTCAACACCACTGTTACCTGTTGTCTTCACAGGAGCGATCGACCAATGAAGAGGATTCACTAGTCTCCTAGAAGAACTTTGCTGCCCATTTACAGTTTGCTAAATTAAAAGGCTGCTGGAAGATTGTTCTGTGAGCTCATGAAACCAAAGTAGAACTTTTTTAGCTTGATTGAGAATGTTATTTTTGGCAAGCATAGGAACTTTAATCTGTAAAACATAGTAGTGGCACTATCACAGACCAAAAGAGTTTGCCATGTATACAATAAAAGGATAAATTATGAATATCATATTTGTCTTTCTGGTTTTACAAAGACTCTATGGATACTATGGATAATGTAATGTAATCTAACATCAGATTATGTTTGGGTCACATTTAGGCAGAAACTGATAAAATTCAGGTTTCACAAACTTGTGAAGTAGTGTTGAACATTTTGTATCTTTATTGGCAAATGACAGCAAAGCAGCCTCTCCCAGCTCTGCAGAGAGTGTATAGAAGAAGCTAAAATGCAGCAGTGGAAAGCAATAATGAGACACATGATTTGCCAAATTTCAGCAAAATGCAATTAATGGTCCGCATCATATTGTACATGACAAACAATTAAACAAACAGTGTTCCCACCCACCCTCAAGCCAAAAAAAACAAACACATTATGCGTGAATGAAATACATCATTCCCTTAAGTGTAATGAAAATTCAATCAGCTGTGCCTGAGATTGTGCGCTTAAATGCACAAGCTATTAAAAAAAGCCTCTTTTGACCAATCGGCATAATCATAATGTGCCATCAGAGAGAAATGACACACGTCCTTCCATGAAGTCATGCCTATTTCAGAGCAGCAGCATCATGAGATATTGAATGTGATTGTGCATGAAAGACGGGAAAATGGACAGATGGAGTCAATCCACCGTTCTCCACCCATTTCATCAAGGCAGAGAATAAAAGACAAGTGGAACAGTAAGTCACTGGCCATTACTCCTCTATGCGTTTGTAAGTAGCTTTCACACTAACTCAGACTTCTGAAAGCAAAATAGTTCATGTCTGGTAAGTCTGGTTTGAATGTAATTTGATGTAATGCCCCATCTGACATAGAGAAAAACAGGATAGACTTTACTGCACTGTAGCTACCTGTGTGGTCCGACCACTATAGCAACCGTGAGGGTGGAGTTTCTGTCTGCTCTTAAATAGAAATTGGATTTTGATATCTAACACTCCTGTTTGTCTGCAGTGCTTGCAGAGTTCTAAAACAGTTTGATGTGCACGTGTATTTTTTTATGTTTGTATTAATGCCACACTCTGAGCAAAACCTTTTCTTTGCTCACACGTCATAAAATAAAAGTAAAAAGACAAACAAAACATACAATCCACAAACACTGTGATTTTGGAAAGGTTTATGTGGATAAACAATAAAGTGACCATAACTGGGAACCAGGTATTTAATTTAATACATAGTAAATACTATGCCCACTTGACAACATTTACAGTTTTAGGTCTTATTGGGTAAGTCACTACAAGCTTCTCACAACTGGATTTAAAAAGTTTATTCAAGTTAATTAAATTAAAATAAAAATTAGATTAAAATCTACCTGTTCTTGGCCACTACTGACAAGTAATGTATTTAGAAGTACAGTTTAATGTACTAGAAAGTGGACTAGTAGTAAACCAACAGTATATAAAGGTTTATTTGTAATATACTTCAAAGTGTACATTCAGAAACCTAAAAGTGGGCCAGTTTAGTCCCAAGAACTATTGGAAACTTTAGAAACACTACAAACTACAGGTACAATGTCATTAATAACCTTACTACTTGTAAGTAAAATTGAGAAATATACTGTATTTGAACACTACTTAAGTTTACTTAAGGCTATAAACTTTGTGCAGACTTTTTTTTTCCCATAAATGTTTTTGTGGTACGTGTATTGAAATTTCTTGGTGCTACGTCTTCTTTTGCACGTGTCCTCTCCAGACAACAGACAACAGTGTGAAAAAAAAGACTGCCAGAGGTGGGCATTCATCCAAACAGCTGTTTAAAAGCATCTGGCTAATGGCAGCCATACATCAGCCGGAGTTACATATAGTCCATGTGACTTTAACTGTCAGACAAATGCTTATAAATGGGCTCTTCAGCCTGTGTTATATGACCTATAATGACTTTCCCTGGATGTATCTCTCTCTCTCTCTCGCTCTTTCTCCTAATATAAACTTACACGTGTACACACATGTACATCTATAAGCTTCCCACTGTATTGTGGAGGACAGACTATTCACTATAGGACCTTGTACTTACCCTTCATTTTCACCACGTTATGTTACTTCCTTGACAAAAATATAAAGGAGCTTTAAGCAGCTAAGCCACAGCACTTCTTACATGACCTTTCCAAATGGTGATTGTCAGTATGTGTCGAGCCGCAAACCCAACCATGTGTTTAAGACCGAGTGCACTGGCAGCGTTAGATTGTGTCAGCGTGTCTGACAGTGCACCTTCATGATGGCAGCAGAGAAGTGATTAAACATCACGGGTTGGATCCCAGTTCCCTTAAGTCATCATTTCTCACTCCTCGATCCTCGCTCTGAAGTTCTTCCATGTTGTAGGACATCCCAAAGCCTCTTATGTTGATCCAAAGAGCTGGAATTGAGGAGTCATGTTTGAGGGGAGATAAGTGAAGGTACACTAGAGCATCCTTTGCAGATGTCTTTTGTCAATCTATCACTTCATTCAACATTTGTTGGTGATTGGATGATGCAGCTGATCAGAATGCATTGAAATTCTTTCAGAGCAGATTGCCACCAAACACACACAACAGAACCAATGTAAGATACCCACAAGTTTCTAGATCCACCATGGTTAAAGTTGTGGATCTATTTTAACTGAAAAGAACTGTCTTTATACACTGATACACTGATGTGTAAGATGTCAGAGGAAAGAGTGTCTGACACACTTGCCTATTTCCTCTATGGATCTAGAGTAGGAGGGGCTAAGGTGCCAGTAAAAGACTCAAGTGAGGGAAACATGGATGCAGCGTTAAATTGGGATGTACTCCAAGTTGTAGACTTCATTTTCGATGAGCACTGTGACAGCTGAGAGTATTTTAACCAATCAATTGAGAAGAGATAGATAGGGTTCTGTTCTCTAGAGCTAGACTGGTTCATATATGACTGAAGGGGCGACAGTTAGCTGTGTCTCGTGGGAATTTTGTCTGTGTTTACTTTGTGTGCTGGGTTCCTCAAGGATTAGTATTTGAGCCATTGGTGTGTAGTTTATATATGAAACGTCTCAGCCACGTAATATATAGAAACACAACATATGTTATCAGCATTAAGAACATCAACACTTGACTGCTGCTTAATGATGACAACTTTTGTTGTTGGTGGTTATTGTTGATGAAGGATGTTCTCTTTTAGCCTCTTTCCCCCTTTTCTCACATCTCTGCATTGACTACCTGAGTAATACCTGTGTCATCTCACAGATACTTCTCAGGTTGTTTGTGTTGCTATTAAATGAGCAAAATAGCGAAATAGCACTGTGGATTTTGCACCTTTGCGTTCATAAATATGCAAGCGCTTCTTGGCCCAAGTGTCAATGAAAATACTGGGAGCAGAAAATGCAAATAGTGACTGGGATTGCATCTGAATACCTTTTGGCAATCATAGATGCAGAGTAATTTAATAGCTGGATGTTACTTTTGAGGCTCTTTGTGTGTTTTCATAAGGAAAGTGCTTTTATAAAAGCACAACAGGTGTCTTGGCCAGCTACACAACAGTGACTATTAGACATGTTTGTGTGTGTCCCTTTACCAATGTCTTACTGAAGGAACATCGGGTGTCAGCTGCAGAACAACAGCTTTAAATCTGGAAAATAGTATAGTATAGATACAAATTCAAGTAAACTAGCCATATTTAAATAGTAGTGCAGTTGAAACACTATTGAAGCCACACCATTTTCCATGTACCTTTAAATTTCCAGCATCTTTCATGGATATACCCAACTATACAGGTAATAATACTCAAATGTTTGTGTGTAACTCACAGATGCAGATCTCCAAAAAGAATCTAATAGAAAACAATGGTAACCTGAGCAGACACAAAACGTTTAAAATGATAAATGTTTTTCTTGACGATAACAAAAGGCAATACCAGCCCAGCCTGTGGGATCAGTCTGAGAAGGGTTACAAAGCTTTTTCTAAGGCTCTATCTATCTATCTATCTATCTATCTATCTATCTATCTATCTATCTATCTATCTATCTATCTACGTATGGAAAAGACTTGGAACAATAGTGAACCTTCCCAGAAGTGGCTGAACATTCAAAATGAGTCAAAGAGCACGGTGGCAGCTAATCCAGGAAGTCCCAAAACATCCAAGAGGGCTTCTCCCACCTGAATAAAGGTCAGTTATCATGACTGTTAACTGCTAACCCAGAGGAACATTAAAGCTCATCTGAATTCTGCCACACTACACCTAGATAAGCCTCAAACCTCTTAGGAGAATGTTCTATGGACTAATGAGACAGGGGTCCCGTTACATCTAGACTACACCCATTACAGAATTCCACAAAAATATCATCATAACTATGATCAAGCATGGAGGCTGTGACTATGTTTCTGCTGTTTAACTGTCAGGCGACTTAAAATAATTAAGTGGAACATGAATTCTGCTCTTTCCTATAGAACATTACATTACTCACAATCTGTGAGTTCAACTGCAATTGGGTTAGACATCAAGGTAATGATCCCAACCGTAAGCTTATATCAACCTGCACATGGCACAAAAGGAATAAAGTGAAAGTTTTGGTCAAAGTCAGACTTTGATCTTGTGTCTCATATTTATCTTTTGATATCAAACCCAAATATTTTCAGTCTGCAGCAAAAGTAAATGAATTGGCCTCACTGTTCCAATACTAATACTACTACAGGGGGGAGTGTGGGTATTTCATACAGGGGTTTCACATTAGTTGATTTAAGTATTAGACAAATGTAATTATGACCTAAAATTTGCATTTTGTGTTTGCTCAGGTTGCCTTTGTTTTATATTTGATTTAGTTTGAAGATCTGAAACACTTTATTCACCTTTTTTGATTTGGCACAGGGGATCAGGGATCAGGATTTACATAAATGTAAGTCACAAGGTAGAGGTTGAAGGGAAATACCTGTATACCAGTCACCAGCCCAAAAAACTGGGAAACGTGGTGGAAAACTGAGGCAACATGTGGTGAATGGTTACTAAAACTGTAGTCTATGTGGCTGAAGAAAGCCTGTCTGGATAAGCTTATTAACTCAGTGCCAAACACGGAAAAAGAAAAACTGAATTGATGTCAAATGTCCCTGTGGCAATCTTGGCAATTGCACTGCTTAAATCTTGTAAGTTTCTCTGAGTAAGAACCAAAGCTTTTCTTTGGCTCCTTTATTGGATAATCTCACTCATTTGATGTGATTCATGCAAAACTACAGCACCTGCAGGAGAAGGGCAACTCTATAAATCCTCAAACAAACCGAAATGAATCATGACCTTGGATTTATAGTCCTATGTGCATTCTGACTGCTTTAGAGATATTAAGCTTCAAAGTTTTCACATCTTGGATAACAAAACTAATATACTGAACTATATACACTCTTCATTTGTGAAAATAGCAAAATCAGTCATATGACCTTAACTGGAAAGCCATGCTAGCCTAGCAGAAGCCAGAAAGAAAACCTCATTCACACAAAAACCTTCCCACAGGGGTTTCCAAATATCTTAACAGTTGAGGAAGAGGGATGGGGATCCAGTCACTAAAACCACTTGTCAAGGTGACCTGGGCAACAGCTTATAAAGACTAAAGTGTTCTGATTATGTTACAACAAAATAAAACATCAGCGCAGGACGTGGCGGTTGTTTTTGTAGGAGTGTGCTACTCTAACAGGCCGGATGACGTGGGTTAATAAGTCATTTTTTGACATAAATTGTCCTTCTTCATCTATTTGTATTGACACAATAGAAGCAAGGTAAACTTTGTCATTCTCTGCAGGGCATAGAGGTAGGTGGAAACATCCAATCCTTAATAGATTCACCTGGCAGCATGGAGAAAACTGTAATCCTTTGTTTAGTATTCAGACAGGAGCATTGTGAGGATGCAGCTGAGAATGCTTTAAGGGCCAAATTGTGTGGAGCACATTCACAGCTCAAAAGGCACTGGCTGCGACTCTGAGGGGTGTATCTGAGGACGGCAAGTAGTCTGGAAGGTTCAGTTTCGGTTTTAAATGGACCAAGCTGTATTATGTGTTGTCCAACCGCAAGTCTGAGTGCTTTTACCTAATCTGCAGTGCCAAAGTCAAGGGTAAGTAACTGTCATAGCCCCATCCTGGCTCCATCACACCATCTCCATAATCTCTCTCAAAGAGCTGCCTTTTGCATGTCTTTGTAGTCAATGAATCGTACAAATGGGGATAATAGCGCATACGCTTTCACACATTCATGTCTCGAAGGCATTCCTGATGTTGCATACACGAATAGGTGTAGGAGTAGCTGTGTGATAAATGACACATGACAGCTTGAGAGAGGATTTTACCACTTCCTTCTTCCTCCTCTGTTCAAAGAAAAAATTACAGCCATGCACGATGCTAACATTAGCATGCTTATAACGATATTATTAACCTGCTGAGAAAAACCACCGAGGCTCAGTTGTTGTGGTAGTAAGAGGAGGAAACTCAGGCAGGATGTTTGGGCTCCTTCTGCGTAGGGATTCCCTGTTCTAATGTGTTTGGTGCTCAGAAATAAAGTACAACTACAAAGAGATAATAATGTAACAATATGAAACTGCAGAAAATATTGTAGTGAGGAGCCTACAAATAATGATCACCCTAATGTCCTCTTGACTTGCAGTTCATTAATTATCTTTCACACTCGTGACTTCACCATTATGATTCACAGCCACTGCTCTTACAACATAAAAAACAACACAACAACTTCATCTTAACTGCTTAGCACCATGGCAGGCAAACAGAGTTAGAGATCAGCTGACCACGAGGGAGCATTTAGAAGTAAAATAGCCAGATATTTCCCATAGGCAAATGTAAAGACATTTAAGAGAGCTATAACAAAGCGCTAAAAATATACAGGATACAGCACTAACATAACCAGCTTCTGATGTTTCCCTTGTTTGAGCTCTATTTCATTCCCAGACAGCGTGGAAAATGTGTGGAACATTTTTTCATGTCTTCTCTCTAAGCAACTCCTCCTTCACCATCAACATGACACTGGACAATGGTGGGCTCATCGCTCTACCAAATCCACAGGGCTAAGGCCTGAGCACAGCAACCTTGGCCAGCACACACTGCCGTGACTACTCCAATGAAGACACTGAGCAGATTACAGAGCTTTAAAATATGTTTAAAGTAAAGCCGCTGCTGAAATGGCTGCAGGAGGACATCAACCAGACAGATAACAGTTCAGCGGAAGAAGAAGAACATCCTAACATCTTTGATGCTTTGTAACCTTTTCCAGCTCTATATAAATAAACAATTCTTGATCGTAGAGCCCCTGAAAGCTCCTTTTGACAAGGTGTGGCTCACATAAGCGTATTCTTCTTGTGCGGAGTAAACTCAAAACGTTTGAGTGGTTTCTGTCAGTCAAAGTAGCTCAACAAAAGGTTCACATACTTTTTTTTTTTTGCCACTGTATATTCTGGAGATCCAGAGTTCAGAGATCCACAGCTGCTTTTCAAGGCACTTCTACCTCAGTGTCTGGTCCAAGAATAATTCAACGTTTACCCCAAATGTTTCAGGACTCCTCTATTGCTAGGTAAGTACAAATGGGAAAAACATAGCCTGTATTGAGTTGAAATCGAAAGTGATTAAAACCTGATTTAAAAAAAGGCTGAGTTAGGAGAGGCTGGCAGCAGGATGCGCCGAACAAATACAAAACTTTTTACTTATCATGTTCATTCTACTGGTCTTCTAAGGCTAAACTTCCTCCCTTCTTCTGGAAAAGTCACAGATTGAGTTGGCGGTGTGAGAGAGGACTTTAATGCCACTTTTAATATTCTATCAATAGCAGGGACACAGGAGGTGAAGAGATAATAGATTCTGACTAGTGGGTTATTTGGGACATTCACTTTAGAATTGGAAACCACTTATTACTGTGTCTCACTTGCTCTGTGGCATTTGTTCGCTCTCAGAATAACAATAAAAAAGTGCTGAGGCCACTCTCGCTGTCTCTTCGTCTGTCTATGACTCACTCTTCAGTTCAGTTTCAGGACACTTTTCATTGGGAGCGGGAGCGAGCTCGCCTAGCTGTCGTCACTGTCATTTGGATGTGAGAAAACTGCAGGTCTGTTAGCACTGTGTGACCCAGAAACCAGCTTGTACAGTTATATAAAAGAAAGATATGTCTGGCTCATTTGCATTAAGTTATGCTGTACATATCATTGAAAGTGCTGACAGTTTAGAAGAGAATGGATCTGGGCCTCTTTCACTTAACTGTAATGGCAGGGGCCTCATTTCCCTTGTGTTGAAACTGTATTTGAGTTGAAGCTGAATGTGAACAAAGAGATGATTTAGAAAAAGGAAACAGATTATAAAAGCATGCGGCTAAATCATTGTGTAGCCACACAATAATGTACATTAATGAAGATAAAATGGCATATGGCTGATAGATGTAGAGAGCCACTGGACTAAAACATGGAAGCCACTCATTTGGTCGAAAAGTGTTTGCCTGGCACATATATTAAAAACCTGGCCTCTAGGTTTGCTTCCATGTTCCACACATTAGTGTTTCTGCGTTGGACTCCAGCTCGTACTAAAGACTTTTTATTGCAGTTGGCTCACAGAGATAAACGTTGCATTTTTAGGATGTGGGAAAGTTTTCCATGGATTAAATATTCGTAAAAGAAAAAGTTGAACCTGACACTGATTACCTTAAATGGATCCTAGGAAACACTGGCTGAAGAGCTGAGAGGTGGCACTGTAATGTCATGTATAGTGGCAGCTTTTATCATCAACTATCCCTTACCACCAGCCTTGCTCACCTGCCTCCCTACTCCCTCCTTTAAAATCTCCCACTGATGCAGACTGTGGGGCTGGAATTTTGTGGACTGGATGTAGAGATTAAGTCATTGTTGTTCATGCTTCAGGCATTACTAGGGCTGGAGCCAGTGGCACAAAATGATACGGCTGGGATCCACCATCGTCCTCCACCACACTGCCTGCCTAAGGGGATTCTGGAGGGCAAAAATCCTCCACCACAGAATAGCCCTCTGTGACATAGATGGTCTGGGACTCTGTGTGTTCTACATTGGCCAGAGGATTTGACACTTAGCAACTCCAAATTATGCAATGGGTTGAGTAATGCTCTTTCCTTGAGGTTTAGTTAGTCTTTAATTATAGAGAAATTTCAGCGTGTTTCCTAAATATTTGTGCTTTTACATTTGAATATGTTTTGTCCATATGGGGCTACTGTACCTTCATACAGCAAATACAGTTAAAATGCTAAATTCTTCCTCACTGTCACTCACTGTGTCTTCAGCTATCAACCACATTCGATTTATGAAGGCTGACTTTAAAATATTAAAATACTGTGTAACAGTACTCCCTCTGTGTCCTTCTTAGAATGAGATCAAACTCATTATTCTTTTAAACTTTCTCAGGCTGCTGTGTTTCTTCTCTGTCTTCTGTCAGTTTCTCGCTCCTTTCAAACTGTGTTTGAGCTTTAATACCTTTGCTTTTTGTCACTCCTTATCTCTGCGTGAGGTCACATTGAAGAAAAGGGTAAAAATTGAATTAGAATTCAGAATTACACTGAGTGGGGACAGCATAATAACCAGTGCTCAACAGGGACTGTTGAAGTTTTTTCTTTTTTACCAAATCTGCTTTGTGACGTGCTTTAGAGAATTGGCTAATCCCCAATAACACATAAACTGACAGGAAAAAAAGCTGTTTCTTTTCTACAGATTTCTTTGTATTTGTATAGTGGCTAAACACAACTAGGCTGACTCCTGTATTCTTTTTTGCTTTCAGTCTATGCCACAGTTGGAGATGTGGGCATAGAGAGAGATACAGTTGAAATGTCCCCTACCAATATTTCTACAACTTTGTAATTTTAATGAGTTGCCAGGTTTGCTTGCTTTCTATTGTAACTCAGACACAGCGGTTGTAGTTGAGAGTGAATGGCTATGAATGAAAAGAGGTTTTGACTAAGTAGTATTAATAATGATGACTTCATTGATCCTCATAATTACATTTTTTAGCTGTGTCGGCTAATATTTATTTATCAAACGTTATTAGCTGCTGAAATGTCAATCATAGTTTGTCCCTTATTTGCTGACCATCCATCCATCTGTTTAATCTGTGCTTTTTCATTTTACTAAACAATGCTTCTAGACAAAAGTTAGTCAGTGTAGACCTGGCTATTCTGCACAGCAGTAATGGTAATGTTTTTGCCACCCAGGCCTCCAGTCCCCACAGAGCCTACTGTATGCATCATTCAGTTGTAGTTTTTGCCTGGTGTCTCTATACTTCTATTGGATTGTCTGGCTTGTCGTTATGATCCACTGCTGATTCTGTTTGCCTTACAATTAAACAGCTGAACCTTTACCTGCTGCCTGTTTGAGTTGCCTTTTTGGGTCTTAGCTCTTCTATAATCAGTCCAAACAATTACCACAGCATTCATATTTATGGTAATAATGTTATCCTCACCTTGCAGGTGAAACACAATTTGATTTCCTATTTTTTGGCTGATTATATCATGGACATTGTATGTTAAGTGAACTATCTACAGCATGTAAGGAGCAGTTATACATACCCAGAATGCCACAGACACCTCAGAATAGACCAGCAGAGAAGCAGGCTGTGGACAGACTGTGTGTGTGAAGGTGTGTGTCAAGTGTGATAATGCCCACTGTCAAACAAACGACTGAATGATATCACATTACCACATGAATAAGCTGGATAAGTGAGTGTGTGTGTGACTTGTTAGCCAGCTAGCTCACTAATAGCACAGGGTGATAAGGAGAGTAGGGCCGACAGCTCTGGGAGAAACAGCAACTCGTTGTAGCTTGATGTGTAAATGGCTTTTTTTTTTTTTTTCAGCTGCAGAAGAATAATGACAACACCTGGTTCAATTTTGGGAATTGCTCAGCAGGTGGTTGCCACGGTAACCTGCAAGTCAGCAGGGAGGCTGTTTCATTCTGTGTGAATGACATGAAAGTCGCACCCTTGCCTATGAACAATCATTTGAAACGCGTTTTTAGTGCTTACAGCCAAGGTGTGACAATCATCTGGTTACACACATTCACTTCTACGAGTTTCCCTTGTCAACCAGCTGCAGTCCTCCTCTACTGGTCACTGGGCAAGAGTATACTGTTCATATACAACTATAAAAAGCTATAAAAAGGGTAAAGTATTGAAAAGGAGCCCCAGTGTGTAACATGATAAAAGGTAAGATTAGATTAAGAATAGGCGTTACGCAGAAAATTGATAGGCAACTATCTAACATGTGCCTTGAGTCCAGGTGCACCTGGGCCATATTAGTGACTGTGCTGAAGTGATCAATGTATGCACAAAACCAGAAACCAATACTTTCTCCTGCCACTGGATGTATGCTGTACAATAATCTTTACAACCTGTCAAGGTGGATCTTCTATAGATCTGCTTTTTCAACCAAAAGTGAACACGGAAAAGAGATTTGAGAAATTGTTCTACCAGAAAAACAGAGAGTTTTTAAAAGTATTGCTTTTTCGTTTATTTTATCTCAAAAAACTGGTTTTAGGCTTGATTGGCTGTAACCGGTGATCAGCCTGAGAAAACAGATTCTATGCCAACCACATTTACAAGCATTTGGATCACATCGTGCACTAGAGCGAAATGAAGCAGTGAGAATTTTTCCTCGTCACCGGTGACCTTTTTCACCTGCAGCTCTGTCTAAAGTTTAGAGAGAGACAGTTTAGACTCTAAACTGTCTACATACAGTAACACAGACAGTAATATCACAGGTACACAAACAACATATCGTTTGCTTGTGAGTGAAGAAGACATAGTTCTAATTTTTGTAAAGCCTATAAGGTCAAATTAAAGTGTGGAAAAACAACAAAAAGGTTTGGTGCCTTGTTATATTCTATTTCTATTACCAGTTGCACCTGCTACAACTAGAAAAGTACAAATACTAATAATAATAATGAATACTTACTGCAATTTATCTTTACTAGTAGGTTTTGCCAGTAACCCTAAAGGTGGAGGTCTGATTTTCTATCAATATCATTACCATAGCATGCCAGTTAGCTTGTTATTTATATAAGCTGTACACCAGCTCACTTATTTCATTTTGGAAACTTACCTAGGAAGGAATCATTGGCTGTATTATAGATTTTAAACAGTAAAAGTTTAGGAATTGCAACCAATGAATTGCACTCGAGAGCTCGAATGGGAGCAAGCACAAATGGACACACAAGAAAATATTATTATCATTATTATTATTATTCATACTGTTTTTCCGATTAGTTTGAAATGAAAATAGTTCCGACTTCAATGAGTTTATAGTTGACCTCCAAAACTTTTGATTGCTAAATAAATTGTTTTCTTTGAATAATTATCAGGATTGGTCTCAGTTGTTAAACATTTGATCTAAAACTGTTTTGCTTTAAATGAAAATAGCTTTCTTAAATATGCTTTATTTCACTGCAGATTAAAGAAATTGATTTACCCCATAGTGTTGGACAGTTGTATTTAGAGTGTGGTTGCCGGTAAACAAAGGGGGTTATTTAGCCTGATACTCACTGTGGGACCAAGTACCAACATGTCATTTGTAATGGGTAGAGGCTTCCATATTAATGCTCATCCAACTTTTGTCATATTTAATTATACCAATTATGTTAACTGTAACATCTCTCAGAAGGCTTGTGCTTTTTTTGATGTATTGGATGCTTTGCTTTATCAATCCAGCGCACGTATTTACCTGTATTATCCACTCTCCAATCTGTGTGAAGTCACCGTATCCAAGGTTATTACCACATATGGCTGTTTGACTTCCTGTGCAGAAGGTAATGTAATTCCAGGGACATTATGCAAGCTAGCGTGAAATATGCATTAGGGATCACACAGGAAGAAAAGCTCTTATTTTAGTAAAGTAGTACTTAAGGTGATCTTACCAAACTGTTGTAATTTTAAAAAATAGATAGTGTCTCCTTTTGCCTCCTTGAGTTCTTCTGATTGAATTCACCTAAATTCAAATAAATGCAATGCACTGTGGGATAGCTGTGTCAATTCAAAGCATTTATTTATATGTTTATAATAGTGCATCAAATGACAATGAAAAAAATGTAAAAGGGATTTCTAATAGTGATGAAACTGCAGAGGATTATCTTCTGAATCTGCAGACTGAGGTTTATGGCAGGCTATTGCTTAACTAGCCTATCCACAACTTTGTGCAGCAGGCAGTTGTTTTTACCAAAAAGGCTTTTAGAACACACATAGTGCACATAGTGGCACATTTACCCACTTAGCAAGGCCAAAGTGGGTATAGAGCTTGGACAATAGGCAGGGCTGACACATGCTCTTCAGTTATATAAGGTATGATAGTCTGTAATTGCCAGTTGAACCATTCACACTCACATTCAATATGTCAGTTAATCTAACCTGCATGTTGTTGGATCGTGGGAGGAAACCAGAGCACCCAGAGAAAATCAAAGAACCAGACAAATGCGACACATGCAAACTCAACACATAAAAACGACTAGATTAAAACATAGTACCTTCTTGCAGTGTGCCATCCATTGCCCCACCACCTCACGTTGTTGTGCATATTTCTGGAATGAATGTGTTTTGGTTAGGAATTTACTATTTAAAGACTCCAGCAAATCCAGGCTCAGGATGGGCGGCCAGCTGCCTCGACTGGCTGGGTTAGTGGAAGGGGGAGAGAGAAAAGATCAGCAGGCAACAAAAAAAAACAGTTTTTCAGTGAGTCACTACACACACTTCAATTACAAAATTAACACTACTTGGGTTCAGGGTGGGCACTTGAACCATCCAAGGCTACCCAGCTTCATGTGCAGCAAGCTGTGACGCACAGTGTGTTCAACATCATGTCAGTCATAGCTAGCATTAACGTTTTCCCATGCTGACCGCTGTCCACCACGTCACTGAAACCACCAGGTGAATTTAATAGGTGCTGCATTAGAATACGATCTGGTGACTGTGGAGGCCACTACGCTGAACTCAAAGTCATACTAGTGAAAGCAGCTTGACATGATGTGCACTTTCTTATGTTATCCTGACAGAAGCAGTCATTAAAAGATAGATTGTGGCCATAAGGGGCTAAACATGGTCAGTAACAATATTCAATCCGTGGTATTTAAATGACACTCACCTGTAATTAAGGAGCCCAATGAGTGTCAAGAATATATTCAACACATTATTACACCAACAGCAGCTTGAACTGTTGACACAAGGCAGGATGTTTACAACAAATTCTGAGCCCACCATGGCAGCAGAAATTGAGATCTGTCAGATGAGGTAACATTTTTCCAGTCTTCTGCTGTCAAGATTTGTTGAGGCTGTGCCAGCTGTAGCCTCAGTTTGCTTTTCTTAGCTGACAGGAGTGGGAACCTTATGTGATCTTGTGCAGCTCTACTCCAACCAACTTGAATGGCCATGCTGTGCATTCAAATTATTGTTGGGTTGGTTTTGGTTAGATTTGTTAACAATAAGATGGGTGCTGCATTAAAATGCGAACAAAAGGTCTATTACTTAATAAAATAATCTTGACATGGCTACCTAAAAAGGTTGCACTGTGACTTTCAGTGCCTACATGTGGTTGTATGGATGAACACTGCAGCAAAAAGGGCTGTTACTCACTTTTGCTGGTATTAGTAATGCCATCTGAGCCTCATGCAAATGTAACCCTGATTTCTTATGTGTTAGCGTTGTCCAGTCTCTCGTGGGTAATAAAAAAGCTACAGTTTCTCTTGCATTAATTATTGTTAATGTATACCAATACAGAAGTACATGGAATTTTCCTCTACCTGACCTTGTTAATCTCCTTGTGTTAACTCAAACCATTCCCAGTGTAAACCAGGACAGGTAGGAACTAATGTTCTTAAACAAGGGAACGTCCTAAGTAACTAAGTGAATATAAATAAAATATATTGTTATATTATAGTAATAATTATAGTACAGTATAGTAATTATAGTGAAATAATTATGATCATAAATAAAATGACTTGATTCCTCTTGTGCAACAAGTGACGTTGACAATGCTATCAAAGCAGAGCAAAGATATGACGTGATGTGACATGTAGGGGCAACAGGGTGGTTAACAGGGTGGGGCACTGTTTTGATGAGCAGCCCTGGGTGAAACAGACCGAGGCTGCTTGCCTACTGGTAGTTTAGAAGTACTGTTCCCAAGCCATGCAATAACAGTAGACAGACATGTATCCTGTCTTTGCTGTTCCTGAAACTTTTTTCAGGTTCAGCATGACGTTCAGCAAAAACTGGGTCACTGGGGCAATACCAGCTGAGGTAATGCTGTCTGTGGAGATGATAGGAGAAATGACACACTGATCAGCTTTGCTCTGAGTTTCTGGTTTTGGGTCGCTTGGACATGTCCTCTGCATTGGCATGTTAGCTTCACAATGTATTATGTTGTAGTAGTCATAAACATCCAGCTCAAGTGTCCATCGGCAACATCTGCCAGTAGGATCATTATCCACTGGAGTTTTCTCTATATCTATATTTAGAAAGGGTTTATGATCAGTGACCACTGTGAAAGAGCTGCCAGACAAGAAGCCTTTAAAGTGTCTCATGGACCAAACAACTGCCCAAAGCTCACGATCAAAAGTAGACTTTTTTTTTTTTTTTTAGTGTGACTTGCATAGGCTATAACATGTTTCTTATTGTATTGTCTTTGAGCCAGCACTGATGCAATGCTGTCCTGTGAAGCATGTGTGTACAGCAAGAAGGGCTGCATGAAGATGGGGTGTGCCACAATAGGTGGATGAGTGAAAGCTTGTTTTAGTGACTGAAAAGCATCCTAGCATTCAAAAACCCTTTAAACCTCTTTAAATTTTGCTCCCTTTTGGGTAAGTGCATGTGGTGGGGTAGCAATGACAGAGAGATTTTTGACAAATTTATGGTTGGAAGAACACAGTCCAGTGAATGCTCTTACCTCTGTAGTTGTTTTGGGTGTAAGCTATCTATGAACCTTGTTAAGGTTCCTTGCGTTAAGCCTGATTCCATGGCTGGAGACCACATGTCCCATGAAGGTTGCTTGTGTTTGTGCCAGCTGGCACTTTCTGGCTTTCAACTTAAGACCAGCAGAACGAAACTGGCTGAACACCTCTCCAAGGCTCTGTAGGTGATCTGTAAAAGAACGACTGAACACAAGGACATCGTCCAGGTAAATTAAACATTCCTTTCTCAGAAGGCCATGGAGTACCAGTTCCTCAATTTTGGAAAGTTGGTGGGGCATTGGTGAAATCCATAGGCATAACTTTGAACTGGTATAGGCCACTGCCTGTGTTGAATGCAGTTTTCTCCTTGGCTCAAGCTCAACCTGCCAGTATAAACTTGATAAGTCAATTATGCTGAACCAGCATACACCAGACAGACTGCCAAATGCATCTGCAGGTCGTGGCAGGGGGTATGAATCTTTAATGGTGACTGCATTAAGTTTTCTTTAATCAATACAGAATCTGTAGCTGCCATCTTTATTTTGGATAAGCACGACAGGCAAAGACCAGGGGCTACTTACAACTTTCCTCAAAGATGTCTTGTGAAAGGAGTTGCTGCACTTGTCTATCTTTGTTCTCATGTTGGATGATGTCCTGTATGCTCTCAGTTTAATGGGTGGAACATTTGTTGTCTTAACGCTGTGTTGACTATGTCAGTGGGTCCGTAGTCATGGTCGTTAGCAATAAAAATGTCACTAAGTTAGCAGTAAGGTCTCAAGCTGCCGTCTCTGCTCAGTAATAGCAGAGCAGAGACAGCAGCTTAATTACGAGTGGATTGATTACGATCAACATCAGGTACTGATTGTGAATGGGAGGGTTCTGCTGTTTCCACTGAGGCTACATTAGTTTTCCCTATAAAGTAGTCATCATCACTGACTGACATCTCATCTCATACCCTGACATCTCAGGGAGAAAACCCAGGACGGACCCCCCTCCTGTTCCTTACTCTGAGCTTTAACTAAATTCTCAGACTTTCTATCTGATTTAGTTCTTAGTGCAGATAAAGTCATTATTGTGGGCGACTTCAATATCCATGTAGATGTTGATGATAACTGCCTCAACACTGCATTAAATTCACTATTAGACTCCATTGGCTTTATTCAAAATTGAAAAAAACCCACTCACTGTTTTAATCACACCCTTGACATGGTGCATGTTGAAATTTGTCATTTAATAGTCTTTCCCCGAAAACCCTTTTTTATCTGACCATTTTTTTAAATAACATTTGAATTTACTGTGTTAAACTTTACTTTACCTAAGAAAACATTTCACTACAGTAGATGTTTATCTGAAAATGCTGTAGACAAATTGAAAGACCTGATTCTATCTTTTATTTCTCATCAGATCTACCTATCTTTACTAACAGGCTACATACCACAGGCTTTTAAAGTTGCTGTAGTCAAACCTCTACTCAAAAAGCCTACTCTTGACTCTAAAAATGTATGTTAGCTGAACTCTGTGGAAGCTGAATGATGCAACAGGGCAATGACCCAAAACACACAAGAGAATGCTTTCAAAAAAAAAAAAAAAACACCTTTGGTTTGTCTTTCGTCTATGTCCTGCAATGGTACAGCCTGGTAATCGACTGCTGATTCCCTGCTCCTGTGTTGTAGGCTATTTAACTGGCATCACTCCATTTCCATATTGCCAAATTGTTTGTTAGCATTCATGCTTAAACTGCCTGCCTGATTACCTGCCCTAACATGTATCTTTAGTGGTAGGGACTAAGACTAAGAAGCAAGGAAAAGATGCATAAGGAGTGAATTATAAATTGAGTTTAACTTATAATTCATGTACCTTGGTGTTCATTCTGTCCCTTAAATCACAGATTTACTGATTTTTGCACTAAAAACTGCAGAAATCAAACATTCATTCATACACTGGTAATGATTAATTGATTATTGGAAATGTCAGATACTATCTATTAAGAAAATTGCCTAAAATCTGCTACCTTCCAGCTTTCGTTTTACATAATGGTTCCCCCTGTAAACCCATCCTGGCACTATGCATTATCTCTTAGATTTACAATTCAAAAAATAAGTGAACAAAAACATATGAAAAAAATCACAGCAAAAACGTTTCACACTGCAAGTCGTCTGCGTCAATTCCTATGTTGAAAATGATGAACAACTTTTTTTAAAATTGAAACTTTAAAGACATAATTATTGTGGAGCCTGAACACAATCCTATTCTTCAGAGAAACTGGGCCATGTGTCCATTAGTAATACAGTGGCTATTGCAGTTGAAGAACCTCAAAGCAAGATAATTTCTCTCCATCAGTAACCAAATCACAGTGAGATGGCAGAAGTGATCACAACTAGAATTTCAAATGAGTTCTTTCCCTCTAGGAAGCTACAGCTCAAAAGTCGGCAGTCTGTCTACATGAAATTAGATGTCACACTGTCATTTACCTTGTAGTCAGCCCACATAAGCAGAGCTCCACAGTCTCAGTCACTATCTCCTCAAAGCTCACAACTGCATGTGTTGAATTAGAACAAGCTGGAATACAAATATCTTTTTGTAATGAGTTTTAATAACAGGATTCCTCTGCTTTGTTGCAGCTGCACTGTGAGAGGAAGAGGAAAGAGAAAAGGGGATGAGAGAAATGTGGAAGGATGTTATTTTTTCTTTCCCTCCGATTGAATCCAATTTTCTTGCTTTCAATTAATTAAAACTTTGTAACACGTGCTGAATAGCAAGCATATCATGATTAGCTCACATTTTCTTTCCATTCTACTGTTTCTGCCCTTTCACTCAGTGCCAACACAGAAGATATTGTTGTTTATGTTTCAGAGCTTTAAATGGCTTGTCTAAACTGCCCATTTAATAAAAGCAGCCCATCGATAGAAACCACCATGGGTGTCTGTGTAGGAGTCAGATGTTCTGTTGGCTCAAGACTAAAGTTTTGATCATTTACATTTAGTTTTTTGGCACATGCTTTTATCCAAAGCAACTTAAAAGGGAGGTACAAAGTAAGCAAATATCTAAGCGAGGAAGGTGAACTTTAAAGTAAAGTGCCCTAGAAAGAGCTGTTTCAGTTTCATGGGGTATAAGTGCAATATTATTATTTTTTAAGATTTTAAGTGTCTATCTTAGGGAGGTTGAGCTGAAGATTCCTCTCTCTCATCCAGGCAGCGATGTCAGCGAGGCATGCAGAAATGCGTAGTGAGACAGTGGAGTCATCCGGTGGAAAGAACAGAAAGACCTTAGTGTCTTAAGCATAGCAATGACCGGAAGAGCGATGCAACTGAATAGTGTAACCTAGAGATGTAGTATAGATGGAAAAGAGTAGAGGACTAAGAACTGAGCCCGGTGGCACACCAGTGAAGAGGCAGTTAGAGTTAGAAACCTCCCCCTGCCAAGATACTATGAAGGAAAGTCCAGACAAGTAGGACTTAAGCTATCTAACCAGTGATGCTCTAACCAGCTCTACCAGTGATGCCCAACATTTCCCATTTACCATCTTACACAGGATGGTTTTGATCTATCAGTTGCTGCATTTTGGAGCCAGCACGTGTTCACTGTGCCACTTGCCATTGATGACGTTGTAATATTTCATATAACTATGTGGTGGATTTAAACCTACACCACTGTCAATTGCAGGTATAGTCTTGAACTTTCATTCTGGCTTTTCAGCCAAAGTATTTAGAGACTATAATTTAAATCGAGTGGACTTGCTAAAAGTAGAACCACACTAGCAATGTGCTTACTCTCCTTCAAAAGTATTGGAAAAGTGAGGCCAGTTCCTTTACTTTTGCTGTAGACTGAAAACATTTCGGTTTGATATCAAAAGATGAATATGATTTTAGCTTTAATTTCCACATATTTACATCTGGATCCAATTAATAACTTACCCACCCATTTTTCATGTGAGCAAAACTATTGTGTGACGTGTGTTTTGTTGCCCAGCTGGCCACTGGTGTACTAAGTTGACGACAGAAAAATTTTGGGGTCTGTAAAGAAAGACCCTAAAACGACAGTTTGTGACATCAGCAACAACCTTCAGAGGAAAGGAGTGAAGGTACTACAAGCTAATGCTCATACAGTAGAAGATTTTGAGAACAAAAGTACAGTTACACGAGAACATTCAAACGACAGCCAGACGGCAAGGCTGGAATTTGCTAAAAAGTACAGTACGCATAATACTTAAACTCAACTCAAATAAAAGGAGAGAGAGACTTGAATGCACACATCCTGAGAAATTGGAGGCTTTATCCAGTGCCTTAGAACATTCTAAAAGCAAATGGTAAAGATGATGAACATCATCCCAGCACCATAGATATTCTGATATGCTACTAGAAAATGGAAGTGGTGTGATTTGAACCCACACCCCTCTCACTTAAGATATTGTGGGCTTAAACATCCATTTTGTATACCTTAAATCAAATGGACTTGCAAAAACTAGGACCATGATGGTAAACTGGTAAACTTGACCACACCTCACAAACGAAAACTATCTCTATAATAAAATGGAAAACTATTACACTGTAAGTATCTACGCTATGTGGACATACTCTAGTAGCACTAGATTTTGAATGTTTATTTTTTCTGACTGATAGTTTCTTGTGCTTTATTGGTCTGAATTAGTTTGGAAACCTCCTTTGGACAAACATATGCATCATATGCGTCCCTCTGCAGTTACATTTGTTCTATTTTTAAGCATGTGAAAACATGGCTTATGGTCAGGTTACGTTATGAAGATGAAGAGAAAGTTTATGTAGAAGAAATGTCAATCATGGATGGCTACCTTGTGTGCGCCCTTGTGGTTTACCTCTTAAATCTTTTAAACATAAACAAAGGTAGTGTGTGAACAGTAAGTACATAAAGATGTTAAGGTACAGGGAGTGACCTGGTTACATTAAGGCTGAAACATTCAACACAGCTACTGAAAGCCTCGGCACCACACTCTCGACCTGTCTGCATATGTTGTGTCCCATCTGCTTGTCCTTTTCATGTGATCCATTAACAATTTACCAGGGTTGTTGAGAGGAAAAGGCATGGGTCCAACATTCCTTCTGCTCCTGCTAAATATGAGATTCTGCTTGTGTACTTCTTACAAAGCATGAACAAAAACTTCTGTCACTTTTCTTTATATAAACTGAAAACATAGCTGCAATTGGTTACATGCTTTCATCACCCTCTGCAGGTTAAGTGGCATAGCTAATGGATGGATAGATTTCATGGATAGATGGACTTGGAAAAACACAGCAGGCTCGTTGCCTCTAAGCCAACCAATCTAGATGTTAACAAAAACACATCCAAATCTAGTACAAGATGCAATTCTTAATCTTTTTTTGAAAAATACAAACCCAAATGTGTATAAAATGCATAATGTGGCCTCTTTACATAAACTTTCCCATACAGCAGATTTTCACAGCACTGAAATCTGTAGGCTGCAGCCTACAGTAGATGGTCCAGATCATTTTCATACTCAGCTAGTTATTCAATGACCATTTGTGCCATATGGATAGAGGCATTGTCATCTTCTAAGATTCCAGTGCCATTAGTGTGGAAATGTTTCCCCACAGGGGAGAACACAATCCCTCACTGCGACTTTGTGCTTTTTGGCATTTCGTCTCTCCTTTATCATGGGGGGTTCAGAGCATCCAACTCGCACCATGAAAATACATCACACACACTCAGCAGAGCTGCCAGGAAGCACTGAGCGTACTCTGTGGAACTTTAAACACTCACATATCCTTTATATTCACACTTGCCTGCACATGAATTCAAATATTTATTTCTGCATGTATTCCCACATGAACACATAGTGTGGGCTGATGTTTTCATTGCAAGCTAACGCAACTTTACTTGCATTGTTAAAATGCCATGCCATAATTTATTTGAACACTTAAACATTTCCGAGGCTACAGATGGCTCTTGACAAATAAAATATTTTGCTCAAAACACCTTAAAGCAAAACACATTTACATGTATATGCTCAGAGACAGGGGCTTTTATTTGTGCGTTTTCGGGGGCTAGATCTGGCCTTGTACTTCTCTAGTTTATCCCACAACTTGGAGAAGCATTATCTTTAGGCGGCCAACACTCACAGAGAAACAAACACATGCACCATTTACTTGTTTTCACTAGACTCAATTTGACCACATTGTGAAGATTTGAACCTTTTGGCCAAAATCTGCAGCACTGCACACACACACTGCACATGCACACGCGCACACACACACACACATTCATTGTCAGAAAGCATTTGTGGATCTGGCAACTTTTGACTTGATTCAGTTGTCATAGCCAGCGGTATATTAAGCTTACTCTAAAAAGAAAATTTCATTCCTGCCTGCTCAACCATGAAGTGTTACATTTGGTCTTTTTTGAACAACACAGGGAGAGCAAAGAGATGCTGGATTTGTGTGTGGGTCTGCACATGTATTTTAAAATGCTGGTTGAGAGGAGGATAAGGAATGATGCATCCAGCATCCAAATCAACAATACAGGAAATGTTTATGTCCTGTTTATGGGAGGTCATGTAAGGCTCGGGTTGTGGTTAGAAAAAAAAAGAATCAAACTGTTCTATATAAAATACAGTACACATTGCTACTGATGTTTTTTTGATCTCTTTGTCCCATTCATAAAAACTGTCAACTGAAATGAAAGCCAAGTGTCAAGAGCATTACATATACCATTAAGACTAAGGGCTGGAACTTGCTACCTCTGTTTGTAAGATGTAATGTGTGCACTTCCTTCCACTGTTGCTCTGGGGAGTTGATATTTCAAAACTGTGGCTGTAACCTCCACTGTGTAAAAAGTGCTACTTGGTTCAGTTCTCCCTGTCCTGCTAATATTACAGCAAGTGGCTGTACTCATGGCTACTTATGGACTCATACCTTATGTTGAACTGTGAAGTCTAGACCACAAACCTAGATTTCACTGGAACCTTTGCTCTTTAAAAGCTGGATTGATATAACATCACTTTTCAAATACCATACTTATCTTAACGCACAGAGGTAAGTCACACAACATAATGTTGAGAAAGGATGTGTTCCAACACATTCCATTCCCTAACAACGCTGGTGTTATCTATGTTAGTGATGTCAAGGGGATTTTGAATGAGGCTTTCTTTCCTCTGGAACTCAACCTTGACGTGTGGTTCTGTTCTATAAGGGCGCTTTGTTCTACTGAAAAGTCAGTACGATTCATTTACAATTCCTTTCTTTCAACTCACTCGACTAATGGTGACGAAACATCACCTTTAAAGTAGTATGTTAATAATATACAACTGTATTTCAGTATCTTGTCCAAAAACACCTCAGCATGTGGCATGGAGGAACCAGGAGTTGATGCAACTGGTAATGCCCATTTTTCAATGCTGTTTAAATTTTTTTAATTGACAGTTGGTGCTGTCAATGAAAACAGTGAAGGCACAGATCATTTCAGAACATTTTCTTTGGAGTAAGATACTAAAAAATCCTAAAAAAAAAATCATTTGGTGCTGGTTTTAAGCATTAAAGGACTTGTACAATAAAAACATCTTAAACTTTGAAATAACAGCTGTATTTTACTTAGTCTGACACACCTTATTAATCCAAATAATGCATGTCCTGGTTCAAAAATATAAAGTTTATAAGTTTCAGTTATTGAAATCCTATGCATGAAAGAATAACTGAAGCAGTGACATTACAGAGTAGCATGTTCTCTTTTACACATGGAAAAAATGCTCATTAGTAACTGCTGATTAACCTGTCATCAGCAAAGTTTTTCATTTTAGGCAGTGAATACAGTGGCACATCAGTATTGGCTTAAAATGAGAAGCTGCTGGCTGAATGTTTTGGACGCTGATGTCTGCTAATGTTAAATAACGCTAGAGTTTAGCACATTTTGCCAACTTAGGTATCTAAACTTAAATTCACAGAGTCACATTTTTAGTGTGATCTCCAGCTGGATGCTTCACTGTAGTTCAGTAAAGACAGGCGTTTGATCTGCTTTTAGCATTTTAGCCAATGTGGATGCTCAAAAATATACCACAGTCTGCACTCATACTTATCCTCTAACTAAACTAAAAGTTAAAAAAATGCTAAATTAAATTTTAAATCCTTCCAGTAAATTAATTAAGAGCAGCAGTAAAAAGCAGTTTCAACTGATAGATATGATGAGAAAACGGTTCCATCTCCAATCCTGTGCTTGATTGTGTTCTCAGTGTGTCAGCTTTCAAAAGGCAGCCCACAGAGCTCAGTTAAAACGCTGGAACTGTTTCCTAACAGGGTTCTGAGCAAGTGACCCACAGAGCAGCACAAACAAATAAACAGCAGCCAACAGTTTCAATTAATGATATCAACACTGACAATGTGCATCAGTGAGCAGAGCAGGGCCCATTTGATACACATCCACACTGAGTCTACCATCTCCAAAGCTCTACTGTAGGCTGTTGATGTTTCTTTCAGTCTTATTCGAACAGTGGTCATAAACCAACAATGTTGTGAGACATCACATCCCCATACGCTGACAAACTTCAAAGCTAATTTCATCTCAGTCATTTTCCCTGACCTAGTATAACTCTTCCATGAGGTCATCCAGGAATGAAATGGGTCTCTCTGTGTTGTACAGCCCAGTTAACAGTTTACATATGAGCAATCCATCCGAGAATATAGCTGAACGCGGCACACACACTGTGACGATGGGACCTTAGTGTTCCTATGTAATCCTCACAGAAACTTTATGAATCTAACATACACATATAAGACAACACAGAAGTGAAATTACCTTAAGGTGTAGTGATTTTTGAGTTCTGAGGAACCAATATGGTCAAAGACACTTCTATGTCAGTGGTCTATGTCCGTTATAGTTTACACACGTTTGACTAATAATAATAATAATTCTAATATGTTTGTGCATGAATCCAAGCAGATGTTTATGCCAGGTGTAAAGAAATTCCCTCCAGGAATTTCTAAGATAGCATTGATGGGAATGGTGCATACATGAGGTCACAGTGACCTCGCTCATTCCTGATTCCAAGTGGCAAATCTTTCAAGAAATTTAAGGTGTTCCGGAGACACAACATATTTACGGCAGAAATTGGGTGAACATGAGGTGAATGCGACCCTTGGCCAACAAAAACGGGGATCAGTTGTGGCAAATTTGAAGTGCGTTCCTGACAGAAAGTAAGGCATAGTATCTTGTTGGATTTTGGATATTTGCACTATTTATAGATAGTTATAGGTATCTATAACCAACCAACAATAGAAAGACATGAGCACACGAACATACTTACACACACACATGCATGTATGCAAACAGCTTCTTTGTTTATAGGGCACAGCTAAACTGGATGTAACATCAGGTGTGTGGTTTGATGATTATCCATCCTTCCAGCACATGACCTGACAAAACTTTTCCCTACTCACCAGGCTCTGCTGTAGCTTCAGTGGTGTGTGATAATATAAAATTTAAAAAAGAAATATGCAGGAGAAGGATACAGACTCTGTTACTATATTGCGTTTATGTACGATGGGAAATCGCTTTTTGATAACCTGCCTTGTTAAATGTGTACTTTATAATATGTGCTATGTTTGTGTGTGATGCTGCTTTTAAAAATTGAATTGGTAAAGACAATCATGCTTTGTGCAGTATTTAGTGTCACATAGAAGATTTCAAAACTAAGATTTACCTTTAAGCTTAACAGATACGTCTCAGTGCAGGTTTGGTGACACACTGACTGAGTGACTGACAGACTGACAGAATCCATCAGAGCAGCAAAACTAGCCCATGGACAAAAGCTTGAAACCTGTTCCCTTGGCAACAACCCCTGCTTTATTTAGTTAGTAATTCAGGCTCTCACCAACTACAAAGGTAGCATGGGACACCTGTACAAAAAGATCGCCCATGCTTTTCTTTGAACGTAGCTCTGTCTTTAGCACCATTTGGCCACTGAGCTAGTCCTGAAGCTGGTGGACCTCTGGCTGCCAACACCCTCCTGTAACTGGATTAGACTCACAACAGCTCTGGACCACAATTTCATCAACAATACAAACATCCTCAAACTCATTCATGACTAATACTCTTACCAGGTGGTGGACCTAATGGACAGACTGTCTGTATATGAAGAGGAAATCTTTTTTTAAACACTGTGATGATCTGACTCTGATGACTGGGATCATCTTGTGTTTCAGGACCAAACTCAGTTTCAGACAATCAACAGAACTGATGTGGAGTGGGTTCGACTGATTAGCCAAAATCAGGCAATAAAGAGAGCTCAGCAGCAGCTTTCTTTTCAGTCACACAACTTGTGTAGAACAGCACAAGAAGACACTGGAAACTCCACAAAGCAGGGGCATGGGTCAGGTAATTTCCCATCTGCTCCTAGCAACAAAAAACTAGATCACATATTAACAGGAAACAAAGATGATAGAACTGCAGGTTTTGGCCGGTAAACAGCATCCGCATCTGAATTTCAGCTGCTAAAATCAGCAAAGCTCCTACTATCTGGGGATTCTGAAGGCACATTGTACAGGACACTGTGACAAGTGGCAAGGGGGAACCAGTAACCAGTGACATCATGTGAACTAAACCGGGGTTCTAACTGGGATGTTGCTGACCAGTGAGATCACACAAATATCAAATATCTGGAAATATCACACAAAGTGAGAGGAAAGCCATCCAGAGAGTTATTAAAACTGCAGAAATTATAGTCAGTTCTCATTTACCCTCACAGACACTCTCAACCATCCTGGATGCACTGTGTTCAGGGGGAGACTACAACCTGAGAAAACCTCAGACCTCACTAACAAGACTGGAACTCTGAACCTTCCACCTCTCTGTCCTGCTGCACGAGCACATACACACATACTCTCTATGTCTCAGTACTTTAATCCCTTATTTCTCTTTAAAACTGAACATAGGAATGTCAGACTCATTGACTGAGCCTTAAAAAACACACCAGTGAATGTTAGACAGGCAGGTCAGGAGAAGTGCTCTGCAATCAGGGTGTGATGTTGTGAGTGGGAGGTAGACCTGAGTGTCATCAGAACAGCAGTGGGAGGAAACTTTATACTGTTGAATGATGTGACCCAAGGGAAGCATGTAAACAAAGAGTAGTAATGGAGCTAACACAGCTGAAAATGTTCTTTGGTTGGTCCTGGTTCAGAGGAATGGACCACAGTCTCCCACATGTTCTCAGATCTAAGACAACTACAGGAGGAGAGGACAGTTACCACAGTCAGCTGCAGGTGACTTCAGATGAAGTTCAGTAACCTTAGTACTGTCATCAGAAAGATGTGCAAAAATGCATTACAAAGTTTTGGAGGACAATTTAAGGCTTCAACCTTTCAAATTTGTCACATTACAACCTGTTGGTTTGCTATCATTCTTCCATTGCACCTCAATACAACTTAACTTTCTAACATATTGCCTTGATTTGCAAATCTCAGATGGCTGGAACCTCATATTATCTTTGGATGCTCTTTTTAATATGTTGCCCAGTTTAAAGGTTAAAAAACGTAGTTAAGAAATCTCTGTCGTTTGCTAATAAGGTTAATTTAAATTAAAATAGTTTGTTTGTTTTTGACAGGGTTCACATTCTTTTCCCGCTCGCAATGTGAGTTTTTTTATGGTTATTCTCAATAAAGACATGAAAGATCAGAATTGTTTTTGTATTATTTCTTTAGGCACATTATATTTGTTAATAATCTTGACTTAGATGAAGATCCGATCAGATTTTATGACAAATTAATGCAGAAAACTAAATTCCAAAAGGTTCACATATATTTTCTGTTGCCACTGTATATATGATGAATAGAAGGATTGATTACAGCAAGTAAGACCTGTTTTATTGTCTAAATGGATGCCTGACTCCTTTAAGGCATCAAAGCTGCTTCAATCTGATGACTGTCACTTTAAACCACCACTTTATATAATTGCAATATAAATTATTAATGTAATCATTTATTTTTTTCCTGGGGCAGATGCTGCACTGTTGTTATAGAGATGAAAGCAGAGGAATTTTTACACTCTTATATTTTATGTAGTATAAAAAACATGCTTTGACAGTTTTATGTCATCGTGGCGATAGTCTTCCAACAGTTAAAAGCAACTCTTAAATTCGTTCACCTTTGAGTCAATACGTCTTTCTATATGCTGCACATAACTTTGTTGTTACTGCTATATTGCCCAAAATTGATTTTAAAAGAAGAACTATCAGCTATAAAGTTGATAGTTCTTTAACAGGCAGCCAGCTACTTACCATGCCAGTTAATGGTCAGTGGTCAGTGTTTACAATCACATATATACATTAGCCCCATCACACACATACACACACAGAGGATCAGCCTGTCAGCATGTAATCAGTCTGACAGCTTTGACAGCCTCACTGGAATACAAACTGGATAAATAATAATAACTGCACTATGTCGTGACTTTGTGCAGATGTGCATGTGTGTGTGTGTGTGTGTGTGTGTAAAAGAGAGAGAGAGAGAGAGACCCTTCAATCAATGACGCCCCTGGGATTATGTATAATGGTGGGATTTCTCTCTGCCTCGCTTAACGTCACTCTACATTAGGACTCCATGCCAATCAGTTTCGCTCTCTCCCTCTCTCACACTGTCACTCACCCAAACACACGCTCTCACACACACACTACATATCTGTGGATATACATATGGTAGTTGAGGTTCAGGTAAAGCCACCACCCACGTGTCTGCCTTCTTCAGTGCACCATGTAGGCCTGTTGTCGCGTGCAATGACAGCTGCTGTATTTCAAGGTCTGTTTTTTTATTTGTATTTATTTTTCTAACCTCTACTTGCTGTATGGATTCTGTAGGTCTTTTCCTCTACAGTTTCTGCAAAAGTAAAGTAAAATAGCAGTGAGATCTTCACAACTGCACACTACAGTATGAGGCACCAGGACAAGTTTGCAACATGTTCTATCGAATGAAACATGGAGACAAAGAAAACGGCTGATGGTGTAGAAAAGCAGCAACTGAAAAAACACTGTAAAGTATCAGCCATATATATTCTGTCCAGTGCACAGATTTGGACCTGTAGTCCAAATGTTGCAGTACATGGTTGCTTTTTGTTTGAGAGTTTTTAGTGCCTCTTTTGCAAGAGGAGATCTTGGCTTCAAATCCCTACAGTGTCCAGCTATTACAGAGGAAATCCCATGAAGCCTGTGATGTTTAAGCACTGAGGTACATCTTCAGGCCATATGACAATCTTAAGCCCCCAAAATACTTGGTGGTCTACAAACGACCGTAGAACAGGCTGAAAAAACAGATCTCTCAGGGCCACATTATGTTGTACATTTTCCACTTCCATGCTCTGTGACGTTTACTAGTGATGACATTTTGGTGTTTCTTTCTTTAATTAGATCATGTTCAGTGAAACTACCTCCACAGTCACACTCACATGGTAGTGGGACCCACAGCTTTTTTGCTGTTATGGTGGTTGTTAGTGGTTGGGCCATCAACCCATGAACCTCAATACACTGAACTACATTATTACTGAACTATAATCAGACAGAAAAAAAAAAACAAAAAACTATATCAGAGACAATGATAATAGAATGACAGGAAATTACTAATACATTTAATGTACTGTGAAACATTTGTACTTTCTATATTTTGTAAAATATATAACTGGCAATTACTGTCCCAATCCTTCTCTGAAGATACAGCACTTTCTTGTGTCTGCTCTGCCCTCGCTAAGGATGCATTACATCAGAGTAAAATGACATTAAAAACTGAAATATGCATAAAATATAATAATAGTCGTTAGTAATGCTTGCCTCAGCTAAATGTAGTTCACAATAAGTCATAAATAAGTTACAACAAAATACATAGTGAGTTGGGTCTGAGACTTAGTGAGTAGTGGAATAAGTACAGTAGTAGTGTAGGAGCAGTAATCTGTTTAGTGGATCCACTCACCAGGCCACAGAGTGAAGTAGTTGGATGGTTAAGATCTCTGTCAGCATACATTCTATGTGATGCCAATGCAGCGTCAGATTCCATAGGTGGGCAGAAAGAACATATCATATTATTGGTTTTATAGTGGTCCCACTGCAAGCGCATTGAATATACAGTGCAGTATAGTATGATTAAAATCACTAACATATATATTGAATAGTTATAAAACATATGCATGGATAATACCAACCTTGAAAAAACCCAAAGAGAGACGTTGACTGAAGATTCCTTATAGTTGCCCTTCGCTGGAGGGATTTTGTTGCAAAATACTCAAAATATTCAATTCAGGGGACCTACAATGACAGGTCCTAGTTTTGTTTGTTTAGTCTTGTTACAGTGTATTTGGGATCATTGTCATTTTGGGAAACCCATCCGCCCTGATGGTCACCCTCTTAACCACTATTCACTGTTAAAAACTTGCATACACATGCCTGATATAGCCTGACCTGTTTGTAGCTCTACCAGCCGAGCCTAATCCACCCTTTTTATGTGACAGTCAACTGGGAAAAGATCTCACTGAAGCAATACTTCTTGCGGGATTTGAGCTTAGGATCTCCTGTTGGTGCTCTGACACAACACACCACCTGAGCTCCAGTTTGATGCCCTTTTAAATTTTCTTTCTCTAGAATATGTGCATTGCTGTGTCAAGAAGGACACTCCTTTGAAGACGGACAGACATTCTGGACACATTTAAAGAGGTGTTTGTAGGTTGTGAAACATCTTTTAGAACCTCAAACAAGTCCATTTGCCGGTGAGCAGCACCTTTAATTTTGCTTTTCAACTAATGCAATGTGTGTGTGTCAGTTCTGGGCTAATTCTAGAGCTGGTTGGAAGTTGGTTCAACTTGAGAATATTCTAAGGACTGGTTTGCTCATCAACAGACTAGAAAGCCATTATAGATGTTGCTGTATATCTCTGCTTTCTGTATATATGTGTTGCTTTGCAGCTCTACACTGAGATCTAAACATGCAGCATCATACTGTATTTGTGCTGCTCATTATGATTCCAATATATGGTGATTGTATTCTGTATCAGGTTGAGACACCTGATATTTTCACTAAACATGTTCGCCTTTGTTAATGTTTGCCATAGTCTTTAGCTGGGTATCTAGCATCAGCTTTGCTGGTATGACAGTACGTTAAGCATACACTAATAAGACACCAACAACAAAGCTTTAGTTAGTCATGCTGATCAAGGTACTCCTTGATCAACATGACTAATCATAAGCTCATAATGATTCATAAGCTGTTGATGCAAAGGTGGAAGCGTTTTTCCTGGCTTAGAACAGAAAGAACCACCTCAGAACCATCCCTCAAACTTGGTGGAAGAGGGAACTGGGGAAGAAAATGTAAACTTGAGGCTTTGTATGGCAAACTGTCATCCAGCAAGTGATAATCTGAACAAATGTGTAATAATAATAAAAACAATTCATTTGGAACCAGCTCAGAGTTCAGGTTCTGGAGGGAGATACCCTCTTTACTGTACATTTTAGACTAGACTTAAAACGTTCCTTTTTTATAAAGCTTATAGTTAGAGATGGATCAGGTGACTCTGGACCATCTTTTAGTTATGCTGCTATAGGGTTAGATTGCTGGGCGATACTCTGAGCTGCTCTCCTCTATCAATTCAAATGCCACTATTGCATGTCATTATCTTTGTTTTCTCTCTCCTGTAGTTGTTCTTCCTCCTCTCTGTCTCTCTCACTCTCTTTTCTACAGGCTGTATATTTCCAGTGGGCAGTTGCTGGCTCTACCAACCTGCCCAGTGTTTTTGCTGCTTGTTCTTTTTTGTTTCCTGCTGTTCTGGCCCACCATGAGCCTGGTTCTGCAGGAGGTTTCTTCCTCCAAAGGTAGTTTTTCGTCTCCACTGTCACCTAGTGCTGCTCAAGTGGGGTTGTTGGGTTTTCTATAGAATTCTGTATACAGTTATATTCTGTGAGGTCTTAAACCTTAAACACTGTAAAGGTGCTATATAAATAAATTACATAAAAAATCAAATAGAAAAATAAGGACATTGTTTGAAAAGAGGTTCAACTCTGTACTAGTTGTTAAGAAGCAGCTGCTCAGCTAATCAGTGATGTGCAGTGTCAGCCACATGGACTGCTACAGTACATGAGTCAGTGGCTAGAACAAAATTGGTTTTGCCAATGCACAAGTGTTACATTTCCTGCTAATCTGTGGCATTTGGGCACTGCTCCCGTTGAGGGTGATCATCCCTGCATGTTTTGGTGACTGGTTGACTGGTTGAACATATGCAATCTGTCTTTACCCAGTGGTATAAAACCTAGCTAGCCTTTATTTAGTCACATCGAAAGACTAGAAAAATCTGGGTTCCACCTCCATGGCAAATTTAATTACTGTCACATTTCCCATAACCCACTGCTTCCGGATGCCTGTCCTCTCTGACCTCCCTGTGCCTGTAGAGGAACATAAACACATAGTATTTGATACGACCACTCTCTCATCTGCTACAGCTGAAAACTCTCTGCAGGTCCATTTCCACCATAAGAACAGTAGCCCCTCTTGTACGCCATAAATAAATATGCCTCTGTATTCTTCCATCACCTCGGTCTGCTCTGTGTGAACGCTCCCTCCGGTGCTGCTAAACATTAGATTTATTTATATATTCATTTATTTATAACAATGTTTGAGCATCGTGCTGGTGTTTGGGTTTTGTGCATGCTCACCACATTTGATCTGAAAATCTGCTGCAGGCTGATGTGTGTTTTCATTTCTTTTATTTCCAGATATGGTCACTGAGTTACAAGTATTAATCATTATAGATAGTTGCGTCTGTGTGAAGGGTTGTGACTTCTGTAATTACCACAGATCTTGCTAAGTAGCAGGCACTAGCTTTATTAAGTGCTTAACTGTGGTATTAAGAGATTTGTGTAACACATAACTGACAGGTAGGTATAATAAATGTCTGGGTGACAGCAGGCACCTCATAATTAAAACCAACAGCTTCTTCTGAGAGTGGAGTGCAGGTCCACTCTCTGTATGTGCCTGTGCTCGTTTACTTGCCTCTCTAAACTTTCTTTTTTTGTTCCCGTAAGTATATTTTGCTTGACTCTCTGTGGGTTATTCAGCTTCACTGAGTGGGTGTCCTGGATGACCAGTAATGCTGCCTCTGTCAACCCTGAGCCTCCAACCCCTCTGGCTACAAGGGCACTAATGTGACCAAGACAGTTGTTAATTCGAAGTGACATCACCAGAATCATGAATGAAGTACTACAAATAATACGAGATGAAATGGTGATACCTGTGGGGAAATTTGTTTAGAGTGTGAGCAAAATGTGTGATTCTGCTGGGTGAACTGCAAACCATAAAAAGCATGGAGCTCAATTAGAAGAAGAAACAGTAGAAACACTAGCTGGTACTGTCATACTGTTTCTGCGTCAGAAGACAGAAAAGGTTTTAACCCATGGTAAGGTCTGGCTGCCATGTTCTTTTAATTACCTTTTTTTCATCATAACAGCAGTTATGTTTGGGAGGGTTTGTGAAGCCTATTGGCTTATTTGGATTAAATTATTTCCAATAAGCACCACAGACTTTCCTGCAGTGATTGAATAACAATGTCAGAAATACTGTTTGTAATGAAATTATCTTTGGGCAATTGAAATGCACTCCATATGATCTTATTCAATGATAAACTCCCTCCAGATGTTCAAAGCAAGATTTGTCAGTTCTTTACAACAACTTGTGCTCTTTATTATTAATCATATTGTGTAGTGTTTGAATTTTTTCAGGCATTTCATCACAACCCAAACTAAAGAGACAAAGAGAAACTCTGATCCAATGATAGCACTTGTTCAGAGTATTTACAGTACACTGAAGACATTTTAGTTTGGGATCTTTCAACTTTCAACTTCTTGCCATTTAATCAGAATTTTTATACATAGCAACAATGACTTATGAACTGGGGCATCACAGCAAAAAGGACATGGGTTTAAATCCACATCCAATTTCTGTGTGGAGTTTGCACGTCCTCCCTGTGTCTGCATGGGTTCTCTCCAGGTACTCCGACTTCCTCCCACCTCCAAAGACATGCATGTTAGGGTTAATTGGTGACTCTTAAATGCCCATAGGTGTTAATGTGTGTGTGTATGGTTGTTTGTCCCTATATGTCAGCCCTGTCTAGACTGGTGACCTGTCCAGGATTTAACTCCTGCCCAATCCAATGACAGCTAGGATAGGCTACAGCACTCTCACAACCCTTAGGTGGACTAGAGTTTAGGAAAATGAATGGAAGCATTATTTATTTTTTTAATGCTTCTGTGCTGGCGATATTTTGTCCGTCTCTCTGTATGGTCACCCAATTCTTGTGAATGTGATATCCACAGTAACGAATGCTTGGAGGGAATTCCTTCAGATTTGGCACAAATGTCAACCTGGACTTAATAATTAACTGATTACGTTTTGGTGGCAATAGGCCGATGGTCAAGGTACCATTCACCTCATGTTCAACCAGTACTTGCCACTCATTCCTGTTTGCACAAAATGTGAAAAAAAAAAAACTTTCGAGGAATTTCATAGAACTTACAAAGACTTTCCATTTAGACTTTGTGATTACATGTTAAGATTTTGGTGGCCAAAGGTCAAATGTTGACTCAGGAATACCTTGAGAGAATTTCTTCAAATCTGGCACAAATTGTCACTTAAGGACAAAGATGAATGAGTCATGATTTTGATGGTCAAATCTATACATTGCTATATCTCCTAAATGCCTGGGAGCAATTTCACTACAACTGGGACAAACATCTGCTTCGACCTATGGACAAACCTATTAGAATATGAGTCTGAACAGACATGTCTGTGAACTATAACTTTACTGGTTAGTGGACCAGAGTAGGTGATCTGATTAATTTTAAACAAACTCTTTATGCTACTGTCAGCAGAGCTCATTAAACCTGTATAAAATATTAAATGAGACTTTATGGGAAGAGCAGAGGCACTGCATCATACAGTGCAAACAACGTGTGATACTACTGTTAATGTTGTCTTCTATTAACTAACTTGACTGTGTCATTGCAGAATATCTGACAACTTTATACTTCACATCATCATGACAACAAAACAAATATGTATACACTGTATAGCTGAATTGATTAACTGCTGTGTTAATCTACATGTGTGTTTGTTTCCTGCTCACCTTGTCTTCCCCTCCCTCCCTAGTCCTCTATCCCACTCACACAGCAGAGGCAGTAATAAAAATTCCTGTCATCCACATGCTAGTAATTAAGATAAATTGCATCCATATTGGGTGTGTGTGCGCTGTTATCCTTACTCAAGCAATGTCTTTCTTTCCCTTATCTGTTTGTTTTTTCCTTCCCTTAGTTTCAATAGTCATTCAGCTCTTATTTAAATCTTAATTAGATTTTCTTAAGGCACTAAACCAGTTAATGGAGTTTAATTAGGTTTTGTCTGTAGGTTACTGAATAAAAACATGTTAGATTTGGGCAAATCGTTTAACCTTGTTATACAGAATGGGAGCTTATGGTCTCAAAATATTTTATCATCATTCTTTCATTAAAAAATGTACACACTTCCGTTATTAGTAAAATATACACACAAACAATAATCAAGTTAACTGCACACAAAGACATAGATTGCGTGGATGACAGGGCTTCAACAGTGGATTTAAGGACACAGTATTAAATGTTCTGGTAACCTAGTAAATTACAGCTCTGTAACTAATAAATAATTGTTTTATAATTTATATGAAATAGGTGCAATTAGTGTAAAATCTAGTTAGAATTATTATATATAATTATCAGATAATTTCCCCCAAATTGTTAAAGTTATTTAAGAATTACATTTCTCATTCCTAAGCCCACTTGTGTTACAAATTATTTCAGGTAAATTTCTACTTCTTGTGTGGTTGCTAATTATTGGGAGAGTACTAGTAAATGAGATTATTTCTCATTTTGGATATTGTGGTTAAGTAAATAGAATAGATAGATACTGTAATGTAAATTTCCAGGTAATTACATAAAAATTGCTTTTTTCGTACCAAATGTTTGTAATTTAAATTCAATTTGGGGCAAATAAAGATTTACTAGGTCACCAAGAATTTTAAGTAATGTTAAAAAAAACATGTTTTGTGTTTTTGTGTTTTTCTAACATCATGTGCCATTTCCCCCCCAGCTAACACCACCACCTCCACCTTGTCTAAACCTACTCCTGGCAATGGACAGCAGACTCGCTCTGCTCAGATAACTCTGGGCCAGTCTGTTCTCTAAAGGATAAGCAACATTTTTTCTCTCTCTCAAATGATAGATCATTTTTTTACTTCATCAGTGTATCTGTGGATACTGTTGATGTTAAGATTAATTTAAAAACTTGGGAAGACATTAGTAAATGGCATCATAGCAAGTAACACAGCACCAAATGACGTGAAGTCAAAGTCAGTGTCAGAGTAAGTAAGAGTGGCCCTAGTTTTGGAGAAAGAATTGTCAGAGCTACTGTATGTGGACCAATGATTTCACACAGTTCACTTTCACAATAATAGGATGTATTGATGTACATGTACTGTAGGGCTGAATGAAATCAGCATAGGAGCGGAAATGGTTGTGGCAGAGAATGAATGGCAGAAGACCAAGCAATGAATTGTGTGGGATGCCATGGGACAGAGGAGCAGTGGAGAAGTTGTCGTTTTTAATTGATAAGAAGAAGTGAAAGGACAAAAAATTACTATAAAAGATTAGAGGAAGCAGTTGCAGTTTTTAATGTGAAGGGTTGCTTTGGTTTCAGAACTATGGGATTAGTTGAGCCAGATGTAAGTGGTGATAGATAGAGAGATAGAGAGAGAGACACTTCATGAATCCCAGAAGAGAACTTCTGGCGTTGCAGAAGCCATTATACAGGAAAAAATAAACACACACACAGAAGATAATACATGAAAAAATAACACATGAAAAATCCACCTCTAAACACATTTAACAGAACAAGACAGAAACAAACTGCACCTAGAGTTACACACAGTTGTCAAATCTACAGAACAAACAGGAAACTATTAAGTATTCTGTGCAGTTGTATGTTGAGATGATTGTGCATTACCAAGGAATGTGGAAATGCATATAATACAATATAATGAGTTACTGAATTTTGTCATTAGCTAGTGAGACAGTGTGATAAGAGCATCTTATCACACTGGTTGAGACTCGAGAGGTAATGTATTGCTAGACCAGTGGAACAGATCTAGTGCAGGATATGACAACTGCTATGAATAGGGAAGGTGATGTATTGTGTGAAATTAAAGCACTGCAGCCAGTCCAGGAAGTGAATAAATTCATAGCCAGTGGCATCAATATGGCATCATCAGAATAGACTTCTGAGAGCTGTGGGTAACAGCAGTGAATAGAGAGTTAAAAAGAGCCAGTTTCAGACTGTGGCTGATTGAGGGGGAAAGGACAGTTTGTTGTTTAGAATTGTGAAAAATATTATCTCGAGATCCATTTATTAAGCTATAAATATCTGCCTTTACACGAAATGCCAATTTTGTCATTAACTCTCCAAATCATTACGAATAATTTCATTCTAACAGAACATCTTTTCATCCGGTGTGTCAGTGTTCTTTCCTTTATCTCCGGTTCCTGTTAGAAGTGTGTTTAGCATCAGCTGTTTACAGAGGTTAGCTTCGGTAGCTCTACTGATCTTAGAGCTTAATTGAATTATCTGCATCACTAAATGCAACTCATGCAAAGCTCTTTTCAATCTGCACAGTGAGAAGAACTCGGTTCCTGTGCAAGCCCATGTTCATGTCCTTTACTGACTTCTGTAATAGATAGACAGGCAACAAACAAATCAACTCAACTTTACTTTTATGATTCAAGGCATATGCAAGAGAAAAAACAGCTTAGTTAATGTTTTTACAGAAAATCCAGACAAGCATCATAACAGGTGAGGATGCTCCTATACACATATAGCTGTCCGAATGTGTTGCCACTGTGAAATAGATGGGGCTTAAAGCCTGGCAACAAAAGCTGTTTTCACATATGAAATGGACCTAATTCTGAGTTAAACATGCAGCACATACCAGGAGATTGTCCTCACTTGGGAGAAATAGTCTGTTTGGTCTTGGCGAACGGTGGTCCCTGGGTACAGCGTGCAGGAAGCATGACATGACACAGAAAGCACACAGTGGAAATGACATGTGTTTTATTTACAGTACACTAAAGCAGCACCGGTTACATGATTATTACAAGTTATGAATATATAACCCCTGTTTACCTAAGAAGACACCAAAAAGTGCAACAAGCATTTTCCTACACCCACTCAGCCACTGTGAATTCTGCAGACACTTACCTGCTGTATTCACACATGGCTAATGGCTAAATCGGCCATTACCCAGACTTTGTACTATTTAGGGAGCTGGTAGAGTAATATCCTTTTTAATGACTAACGGACATTTGCATTCTCACTTATAGTAGTGGTGATGTGTGGAGAAATTCAACACTGATATGTTATCACTATTTAAGGTTTCTATGGTTTCAGAGAATCTTAGCAGTTTGTATTTTGCACATCTAACAGATATAAAAAGTAGCATTATAATAAAACTTACCTGCCTCATTTGCCTTTAGTCATTTATCAGATGCTTTTTTTCTGAAGTGACTTACAATGAGGTACAAAGGTATAGGCAGGTTAAGGGTCAGGAGGTCTTGCCTAAGGACTCCTACTGGAGCTATGCCACAGCCAGGATTCGACCCCCTTCTACCACATAGAGGGCAGCGATCTCACCACTATACTATCCAGCCATCGTTGATTAAATCTTTCAGTATGTCCCAAGAGTCTGTATCACAAAGTTCAACTTTGACAGCAAAATGTTCCTGTATCAGGATCCTGGATGAATGATGATTTTGTTTTCCTCCAGTGATCTGACTGGTCAGTATTTGGGCTGTTGACATATTTTCTGGTCCCCTGATCCTCTGAAGTTAACCTTCTGCAGGCAGTTTAGCCATGCAGCATAAGTTACCAAGCTAACATTGTGATACCAAAAAACCAAAAAACTGACACATAGCTGGGGCAACCACTAATGATCCTTCATGATACAGATCCCAGTTAGTCTCTGAGTGGTTCTAAACAGCTCGGACCTGGCATATCATGGAAACAGTTAATTTGCAGGTGGTAAAACCAAAAGATGTGAAGAAGCTTTGAAGCACTGAGGGGAGTCTCTGCTTGTCCTGCCTGGCTTCTCTGTACAGTAAAATGTTTGTACCTTTATTTTGAAATATTGATGATGATATAGGATTAAATCATGCTTTATCGTCTAACTCAAGGGATCAGCATCTCTCTACTTCCTATGTGTCAACTACAACACAATCATGACCCCGCTAGACATATGGGCTGAGATTCATTCAACAAACCAATCATTTCTCAATAACACATGCTAACACTCAGTTGAAGGTAATGTGCTGAGGTGAGGTCAGAACCACCCACTTTACCTGCACTGGGAGGGGCTTGTCTCATTAGCCTGATTATTTAGAACATTCACGGAGGAGCTAATTTAGTATGTGTCCTGTCCTGGACACATACTAATTAGCCAGTAGCCTGAAGGACATGTTAAATCTGCTAACAAAGCAGAATCACTTTCATCCAAAGCAGGTGGAGGTGAGGGCTGGCAGGAGTATACGGTAGCTGTTATAAATGCTTAGAGGCGATCCAATACAAACACTCTACAACTACCCAGTACACACTGATTCACAGAAGGTGAAATTACCTTGGTGCACCAGAATGTTTAAATACGTATCTTTTTCTTTGAAATCAAAGCAATGTGTTTAAACTTATATCTATGGCTAACCCCCCTAAAGCCTGTCTCAGCTAGTAGGATTACAAGCATGGACTGGGTTAAAAAGCTGTTCTTGGTTTTTTCTTGGTGCCAACTCTACAAAGCTATTTTTAAGAGGCAGGCTCAGATGCAGACTTGTGTGAATCGCAAGTACCGCACATTCTGTGCTGGTTCCTTCTGGCCACATGCCAAGATGTACTTGGATAGGAGACCAAAAACTCCACCAAATAGTAGTGCCATCAGCCGTACAACAACAATTTCCTCACAGGGATTGATAAACTGTTATTGCAAGTACGTCCATTAAAGCAGGCAACTCTTGAAGTTGCAACCCTTTTGGTATCGAGCATCAAAATGTCAACTGGTGTCACACTTATTTATGTCAAAAGAACTGGACAACAACTGTGCAAACAAAGTGAGTTTGATTAGGCAGGAAGACATGTGGATTAGGTTTAGGTACTAAATAAACATAGTTAGGGTTAGTAAAAATGTCTGCCCAAGAAATGACTATATCCTAACTATGACTTCACATGACTTCACAAACACTGAGGGTCTAAGTACAAGGTGGCTGTGTAATGTTCACTAAAGTCGCTGAATGCTTTCAAAAGGTAATACGTACATATTGACTGTTTTTTGGTGCTGGTAGAAGATTTTCACAGCCAAGGGGCAGACTTAGCATATCTTCCAGCAAGGAAGAAGACTCAGTTCAAATGTATTCAAAAGCTGATTCATTCCACTCAGAAGCGCTACACATCAATGGGATCATAAAAGCACCCTTCAACAGAAAACCCACTGTTAGGTGACAGTTAAAATGAAGTTTTAGATTTCCCCTCAGAGATTCGTCTGGGTAATACAGTGTGAGAAGAACTGATGCAGAAAATAACTTTGTGTCATAAAACTGGTCAATATTTTCCATGTTTGACCATTACCTGGGGAACAGTTGCATTTGAAAAGAATTGCAAGTTCTCTTAATATCATTTCATATCTTTGAATTTGTTTTTGAGCCAAGAGACATCCCCTTAAATTGGATCAGGACTCAGTGACCCTGGGTATGTGAACCAGTATTATCTAACAATGCCTTTGTTTTCCATTGTAACACTTCTTTATCTTTACCTGTTTTAGGACTCGGGGTGGAAGTTATATCAGGGTGCTGACAGGAGACAAGAGGGAAGTTGTGGGACATAGAAAATACGGCAAGCATGGAGAAGAAATAAATGGTAGGAGATGGGCAGCAGAAGGGAAGGATTAAATTGGGTGCTAAGTCAAGTTAATGCTAAGGCTTCTACTACTAAATCAAGTCAGAAGACAGAGGGGAAATGTGGAGGGAGAAAGAGAGGGGAGAATAAAACAGCATGTTAAAAGGAAGAAAAGGGATTTTAAAAAGTGCTGATTTTGTACAGAGCCACTGTGGATTCTTGACATATTGATCTAATAAATGGTTACTTTGTTCGAATGTGGTCTCAGGTCTTGAATTCATGGGCTTTATCTCTAGCACACAAGAGCCACAAGATACAAAGGAGAAGTATTTTCACTGTCAAACAAGAAAAATATATGCACAATTACAGGACTACAAACATGTCTCATTCACAGCAGTCCATTTCTCTTTTATGACTGGATATCTATCCAAGATGTATCATGCTTCTCGCTTAATGACAGATTTGCTCCAGCCCCTCGTCCCTCTCTACGGGAAAGCAGCATGCACAATGGATGGATGTTTTTGAATAGTCCGAGAGGGACAGATAAACACTATACAACTGACTGAATCAGTTTGAATATGTTTGGTGCAAAACACATTAATTTTGTTAAAATTCTCTATTTGTGTCAAGGTCCATTTTTCAACAACTGAACTAGGTACAAGACTTTCAGGAAGTGTTACTTCCTGAAAGCAGGCTGAGATACAAAAGGTTGCTATGGTTGAAGGAAAACCAAAGATGATGACTTGTCAGAGGATAGGAGGAGAGAAAAGACAAAGGAGAAGTATTACAAATAGTAGAGAGAAAGAAACAGTTTGCTGTCTAATGTCTGGCCCCAGGGTTTGAGAAAAACTCATTCAGTGACTGTATGGAATTCAATTTACCAGCTTGGTGATTTAGAAAGCCTCTCAAGTGGTGTGTCTAAGAGTGTGTGGAAAAAGACAGTACAGTATTTGTCTGTCTGTACAGTGATAACAGACCTATAGACCTTTCACGCCTGCTTCTTGTCATGTCAATTGAGGTTTTCGTCTATCTGACATATGCAGACGTTACAAATCTTCATTATACACTGTTACAGATATTTACAGTATGTATTTGAGTATGTGTGGAATTGTTAGCTGGTTAAAGTATTTCTTTTTTCTCATATTGTGAGTAAGGAGGAGGATGTGGTTTTTCAACAAGGCTTTACCTTCTGATGGGTCATTTAAATTTTTTTTTGTGGAGTCGCAGAATGTCAATGTCATGTAGTCATTAAAATGTGAATGTGAATCCCACTTCCTTTAATTTATAATTTCTCGATCCTCAGTCACCCTGGAAGTTGTTTGAGGGTCGAGGATCGATGCTTGGAGAGGGAGATAAGCAACACTGTCTATCACAAAGGTGGATGCTTGTAATTACATATTCACATTCGCAGCACATAGTACAGTATATGTGTTTAGTGGCACTGTGACATAGCTGATTAAAATGCCTGCCTTGTAAACAGGAGACCCTGGCTTCAAATCCCAGCAGTCACTCAAAAAGGACTTCTAAGAAACACCTTGACCGACATAGAGAAATGTCAGTTAAAAGAGAAATGTGCAGTTAAGGCAATTAAGGTCCACCCCAAGTCATTTAGATCATTACCCATTTTTTCTACTTTCAACCAATACATTTCCAGAACCTGCTGTCTAATATATCCCATCATTTGACAAGTGGCAATGTAATGAAATCTAAATCTAAAATGAACTTTTAGATTTAGATCTTAAAAACCCTACTGTATCAATAGACTATTGTGACCAAGTCAGTGCATGTTCACACCTGCTCCACATAGGGTACTGACAGTTACCAGTAGTTGTCTGATGGAGGTGCTATGGCTTAGATGTTTACAGCGAAGTCACAGGAGATCCATCCCAACAGTGCCTTAACCAAACCATTTCCTTTATGAAACACTTCCTACAGGGTTTATATGGTGTATGTTACTAGATGGGTGTGAGCTCATTCTTTGCACAAAGTACATGCTGTCACTACTGTGTAGTATGAAAATAGTTTATAGTAGTGTAGTTTATATTTGGATGTTTGGTGCATTTATTTCTGGGAGTCATGATACAGAGAGCCAATGTGCGGCGGTGCCGCTAGGATTTAAACCCAAGATCTCCTGTTTAGAAGGCAGGTGCCTTGACCAGCTAAGCCAAAGTGCCTCTCATCTTGTATTATACTATAAATAAAATACCATAAAACTCCAAGCATGTCATTCACAGTCATGAGTTGAAAGTGGAGACATGTTCAAATGACTGCAGTATGTAACTGCTGGGATTTATAATGTTAAATGTTAAAGGTCTGTCTCCACATCCATCCTCAGTCTGCATGACACACTCTTATTTCCACAGTTAGACGTGCTCCTAAGAACATGTAGTGCTACAGTAGGCTGCTGTTGAAATGTGTAGATTTTTTTTTTTCATTAAGGTTGTTTGTGTTGGGCGATAATTATTATGAATTAATCAATTAATACCAATCTATGCTTTGTAAAAACTGTTGAAGTTCAGAAACTGCTGAGATTTGAAGCCAGGATCTCCTCCTCTTTACTAGAGAGGTGCTTTGAACAGCTAAGCTACAGCACCTCCTCAAAAGCCAATTCATTGTCAGTGTGCTAAGTACTGCATGTGTGTATACTTGAAGATCCAACTTTTGTGATCAATAACTTATGATACTGTATGATAAGAGGTTTCCTCACAAACAGGAGAGCCGGTTCAAATCTTAGCACCGACTGGTAAAAGGAATAACTGATCAAAGGGGGTGATGATTTGTTGGTCTATCATGGCTCATGAACTACTTTCAAGTATGGTTTATTACATGTTTTTGTGTAAATTTGGTGTCAGATCAGGAAGTTTCAAAGAGCATCTGGAGTGCACCTCCTCGGTTCAACAGCCCCACGTCGTTTCTTTCACATACAGTACATAATGACATAGAAATTACAAAGCAATCGAGCTAATTAGAAACGTTCTTTCCTCCCTTTATTCAGAAAGTGATTTGTCTTTTTATCAGATGGAAAGAATATTTTGATGTGAACATGTATAAGCTACTTTCCAATTTCATTAAAACATAAGTGCAGCTCACCTCAGTCATGTTCACTTGTTGTCTGTTGATGAGTGTTCAACAGCTCTTGTGGTTTAGGTGGTTTAAGCACCAGTTCAGTACACAGGAGATCCTAGGTTTAAATCACAGCAGGGCCTTTATAAAAACAAAGCTGGGTATAAATTAAGATCACAATACTATTACTAAATAATAATTAAAACCGTCCAAACAGTGGTCAGAAGGATGATTGACTTGGTCAAAGTACAATTTGTCAATGTTACTTCTTCATTCAGCTTCATTACTGGGAGCACTGGTACCAAGAGCCACTTCAAAACAAAACTGATTATGTTAACATAGGACCAAGATTTGAACCAAAGACTATGTGTTTATAAGGCATGCATGTCACCCTAACCCACAGCACCACACCCACAAGTGTTGTTATGTCACATAAAACTCCATGTTGCAGTTGCATGGCATGCACATAAACCATTAGGCTACCAGTGAGCTCTGTTCAGCCATTATCTTAACTGCTTTTGGAGCTTATATAAGCTGTCCTTGGGGAAAAAGAGGTTATAACCTGGACAAGATTCCAGATTATGATCTGATCTGACCAGATTCTGCTGTTACTGTAGACTGTGTACTACTGGCCCTGTGGGTCAAATGGCCTGTTTAGTAAACAGGAGATTATGTTGAGCATCAACATCAATATTTCCTTTTATGAAACACATAGTCCAAAATGGGTTATAGGCTAACCATAAAATATTCCAATACTGTTGGAAACTTTATCACTTGAACCCTAACACTCTTGTTAAACAGTGGGGCACTTTAATGTACTAAGGAAGGAGCTTTAAGCAGCTTATCCACAGTACCACGCTGAAGCTCCAAGCGTGTCAATCATAGTCGAGTTGTGTTATGCAGTGCAAACCTCCTGGGATTTCTAACTTCAATCTTGTGATGATAAAGTCCTGCTTTACATCCATCTACAGAAAGTATGAAACAATCTTATTACAGATAGACTTGTTCTTGAAAACATGTTCATATAGTAGGGTGGTACTATAGTCTACAACTTATACTACATACTTTACAATATACTACTGGCAATTGGAGCAAAGATTAAGAGGCACTGTGGCTTAGCTGGTCAAAGCGCCTGTCTCGTAAACAGGACATCCTGGGTTCAAATCCCAGCAGTGCCTCAGCCTCAGTGTAGTCAGTTCATAGAAGCAGCAGTCATACTGTGTTTGCTGTTGTTTTTTTTTATAATTCTTTTAGATATTCACAAGTTTAACTTAAGTACCATTATCAATGAAAAAATACAAGCACAAGATCTTCCTTCATATCTATATCTAATATCAGCTGCATTAAGTTTCTTTTAGTTGTCACCTGTTTGAATAATGTTGATTTTGTTAGTTCCACCTATGCACAGATCCTCGTATTGGACAGGTCAGTCCAGTTGTCTCTGTTGTCTCCAGAGGGGATGACTGGTCCACAGTAGGGTACGTTTTTGAACACATAACCCAAACATAACACATATAATATGTTGAGTCTGGGTGTCTGGGTCAGTGTGCAGTCTGGTGACATGTCGGTAACACAATGACGTGAACCTGTGTGTGAGGAGAATTTACTGTGGTCAAGGGCAAACTGATGGATTAGCACACAGATGATCGTTAATTCATGCATTGTGAAGAACCTCACTTCCCTACTGATACACAGAAAGAGAGAGACTAAATATTAATTGGCATCGCCGTTCATTTGAATGGGAGTGTGCAGACACTGTAACAGGTTCACGTCCTGTTTGATCTCTTCTGATCAGTTGATCAGTGGCCCACTCACTGATTGTAGGGAGTGACATCAAAATCACTGAGTGACTATTTGGATAGAATAAAGTAATTCACATACTGTGACACAGCAACAGTAGAAATATATGAAAGAACTTACAGTAGAGCCATTATAACTCTATACCAGCAACGTTACAAACGTGACCTTTAGGCCTGTGAGACTTTATCAACCTTCCTAAATTGATTTTGGGACAGGATTTGTAAAGATCACTTATCAAAGAAAAAAGCCACTTATTAAACATCCTAGTAGTAATTACTTCCATTCACACAAACAGAACTGGCCACTCAACACTAGTTTAGGATTTCTGAACTACTAATAGGCTACAAGTGCCCCCAAGGCTCACAACAGCTGTACGCCCTTTTCCTGATCTTCCCTCTTTGTACCAGCCTCTGACTTCTTTCTGCTGCGGCTTCGGTTGAGCAGTGAATAAATACACAGGAGGACAGCGAGTGCAGATATGGAGGACCAGCTCATTACTGCGATTTGCATTGGGACTCCGCTCAGTGTTGTCTTAATGATGTCACACAGAGATTAATTGTTCCCGGCACATTGTTGCATTGAACGGTTCAAACCAAGGACAGGTCATCTGGGTTTCACACTGAAACACTTATAATTCACCTCGAGCCTTCCCTCCTCCCTCGCTTTGCCCGCGAACATCTTTGTTACGGCTTATGATATCTGACGTGGAGCATTTACAGGTCTTTTGTGTCCTCAGCTGTACTCATTCAACCAAACAAGACAGGAGCACAGAGGCGTGCATCTGCTCTCCGAGCGCACGTCTTCATTCACAGGCACAGGACGCACGCTGGGTTCGCAAAACTCAGACATCCCGATGTGAAAGTTGAGAAAGTCAAAGTAATTTAGCCACTAGCTGAGAGACTGACGGACATTTGTCACAGTGTATCAATCCATCTGGCTCGATTGGCTGTTCTGATGACATTTGTTAGACAAGCACAGGCAGAAAACTGTAAAACTGTGGTCACACTATGACTCTCTAAACACTTTTAGCATCAAGCAAAAGGGGTTTTTAAAAACAGTCCTCTGACCTTGAGGTCACTGCATAAAAAATAATTGCTCGGTTTCTTGTTCTAACAAGAAACTTTTCTCATTTTTATGAGGTCCTTTTACGTAATGACACAGCTTTCATATTGTTAAGGCTTACAGTATTTTCTCATTAGAATGACACATTTTCCTCTTGTTCATGCACAGCAGCGCTGCTGGGGGAGAGCGACGCTATACTGGTACACTTTGGTGTTGTGACTGTGCAGTCAAACAGGAGAGATACACACACACACACACACACAAAACAATTCTAGTGCTTCCACCAACAGAATACACTGCCAAAGGGGAAAAGGGGAGAAGGTCAAGAGAACAAAAAGTGAAATAGGCGAGGCGTGGGGCAAAGGACCACATCAACATGCAGTTTTACAACTGTGGAGAGACACACACATGGCTGCAGAGGAAGTCTGTTCCTGCAGGACAAGGGGGGTAATTTGTTTGCCATGGACGCAAATTGTTTTAATGGGATGGATTAGTTGAAAGCTACAATGCTAAAATGTAAAATTGGATAATAAACTATATACATTAGTATAAACGCATCCTTCGATTAGATTAGATACTTAGAGATTTAATACTTAAGGCACTTAACCTGAACGAAGAAAATGTTATGACCTCTCCACAGCAGAAAAGTACACGTTAAGGCATATTAATATATATTAAGATAGTACTATGAATATTTAATGTAGAATGTAAATCTTTATGTAACTAATTTGCACAATGACATTATTATAAAAATATTATTTCATTTTTTAATGATTTCTTACTAATGGTGACTATGGGTGGCCTGTGGCACCTCTCATCACTCCTTTAGCCACATTCCTGTACAGAGATTCAGCTATTGTTGTTTGCAAAGGTAGCCGCAGCAGCTGGAGGCTATAGTGAGAGAGTTGTAGAGTCTGAAATTGTTGTACCTCTGATTGTTACTATTACCTCTGTCGCAGCAGTAACACCAGTTAGTGAACCCTGAGAGTTACCATAGAGGCAACTTCACCCTTCATCACCTGCTTTATGCTGCCTAATAGCGTTTTGTTTTGTTCTACTTAGAACCTTACAAAAGAAGCAGCTATAAAACGACTCATCTTACTGTGTAATGAAACCAAATGTACAGGGTGTATACTACGTACAAATACATACTTTATTTTGTAATATTGTAACAATCTGGGAACTAAAACATTAGCTATGCTGTTAATATAACTACTGCCTATCTATTTTATGTATATGCTACATGCTAAGCAGCTTAGTGAGAACTTACAGTAGATATATTTGAAGTACAGAATTTGTACTGTAGTATTAGGTGGTGTGAATATGATACATGCACCAGTAGTGTTTGAGAGCAAATTAGAACTTGTACAGCAGTTGTTGTTAACTAATGGGTTCCTGCCCTATTATTACAAACTTACAAACAAAACTTTTTTAATATATTACTTAATTACATTGGGTTTAATTGTGCATATCATTGGACTGTGGGATGAAGCAGGAGTACCTGGAGAACATGCTGGCTCCACACATAAGGGCACCAGGCCAGTGGCTTCAAATCCAGCTCCTTCTTGCTGTGAGGCCACAGTGCCAACCACTACACCACCCTGCCACCATAGAAATTAAACACATGTATTATTGTGTAGTGTGTTTGGTTATTAAAGAAACAACCAATGCAAATGCAACATTTTACCATTTGTATATATTATACACACGTTCTCTGCTCAGATTAGTCTTTTCTCTAGTCATCAGAAATATAAGGAGCTGCATTATTCTGGAATCCTGGCATGATGGTGAAGGAGTTCGCGCTACCATGTGTCAACACTGCGTGGATGAATAGATGATGGAATCCAGAAGAGCCGTGTTGGTATGACACATTGTATTAAAGGAGATGTTAAAAGGGACACGGGAAATGTTTGTTATTTTGGTGCACTCTGATTGAAGTACTATTCAAGGACTAAATTGGGTTTTGACAAAGTGTTATTAGATTTGAGGGAGAGAGGAGCAGACAAAGGTAGACAGAGCAGATTCATGAAAGCAGCAGGGGAAAAGCTTTAATATCATACTGATGAATGTCTGAACATATTCTTTATTTAAATTAGAGAGAAAAAAAGCCACAGGAGGGATTTTAATTTCTGAGTGTTATGTGAAGAATGTGAAGATTTTTCCTTTTAAATATTTATTTTAGGCATTTGTTTCAACTGATAAACTAACTTCTGGCCATTGCACATTCACAACTAAGTGTGAGGCCTGAAATGACTTGACCTTTCATTTACAGTCACGTTTGATAAGCCAAAAAGCAGCCAGGACAGGAAGTAGTAGAGATGCCATCTTGACCAATCCATTACCTGTCGTTTAGGTGCCATTGTACAAGACAGCAGCCACCATTTTGGGGCCTGATAGTCAAATGGAGTGCAATGTCAGTAGTTGCCTGCCTCCATAAGTGGGGGTGCACTTGCAACAAACAATGAGGGGGCGTATGAGAGGGTTAGAATAAACAAACCTATGCAGGTGCAAAGTTGGAGGACTTGTACTTCTTCTAAATTTAATGACAATAAAATGAACATCAGACAAAGGCAAGCTGTGACACTTTTTAATTTCACTCCACCTTTCTCAATTATTCAACGCCACTTAGCACAACACACAAGTTTTGCCTAACAACCTCTGAAACCTCACAATGTCATAGGGCTTTAAATATTTAGAATCACCTGGGTATGAGCAATGGCGAGGGTGAAGAGAGTGATTTAGTGGCTTTCAATCCAGTTTAAGTATTTATAAGAAGTTGTGTGCAGTCACAAATGCATTGATTATTAATATTAATAAATTATTGCATTTCAACAATGTTTACCAAGCCACTGATTGTTATCACTACTGTCATGCTTTATCTTGGAGAAATATCGTGACGTGTTGGAGGCGTTAAAAAAGTAAAAGGCATTAATTTCATTCATTGTACAAATATTTCACAAGAAAAGTGAATAGTTTATAGCCACTAAATGGCTATAGTGAATCTGTACTGAGAGCATCACTGTCAGTTCAGCTATGATACTGTTAAAAGCCCAGTAAAAGACTGTGCATGTCGGAGTTTGCATGCACTTAAGTAACCTGGTCTACTTTATTTAACATTTCTGAGGCCTCCAGTCACACTGGAGTAACTTATTTTAAAACGGTAACAGAGTTCTCTTATTTCAAGCTCTCTATAATTCAGTAGAAGTGGAGCAGGCCAGGATTTAAAAGATAGCATTTTCAATGTTTCTAAATGTTCAAACGGATCCTAAGGGACCAGCTTTGAGGGCACCCTGCAACTCAGTGTATCAGTGAACTTATGAGGCGCAATTAGTTGCTTTCTTTTTTAACTGACACGCCTTTAAAAACAACCATTCTCACCACCTTGACTGGACATTTGATAGTGAGGCCTGAACCTCTCTCTAGAGCTTAACATATTGTATCTCTCTTATATTGAAATGCTTTCCTTTGTTTAATTTAATTTAATTTAATTTAAACATTGCATGTCATTGCTTTAGCAGTACTGTAGTATAATGTCCTGTAAACCTTTTTACTGGTTTGTGGTAGTTCCAGGCTCAGCTCATTCGTGTTTGAGTGATGTTTTATCATGCATGATTTTCCTCAGAGGTTTCATCTTGTGTTTTCAAGTGACGAGTGACATTTGCATTCAGCAGAAAATGTATGCTTATTGAACCCTGCCCTTAAAATCCCTGTCGAGTTAGCATCTCTACAAACCTCACACCCCATTGACTTATGTGATTCAAATATGAATGGAAATATTGGATAAGTGTGTGAGTTGCGACAGTGAACAACAAATTGCCAACCTGCAGCTCTGCTCCTGCTGGCACTGATGCCTCTGTAGCTGCCGTGTGGGCTGTGCAGCTACTGCCCCTGGTGGTGCTGGAGAACTCGGCATTTAATTATAAATAAGAATACATTTTCTCAATTTCTGTAGAAATATGAACTGAAGCGTGATCAGATTTTCACACAAATCCTACCACCACATAAAAGGAGACAGATAAACCAAATGCTACTCATAGAATAGCTCAACTCTTGGATGTGAATTGGCTTCATTGCATGAACTGCCTGCCTTAGTATTTCTATAAGATTAGGATCAGGACTTTGAAACGTAACATTTTGTGTCCATTTGTTCTGTTTCAACCAGTCGTTGGTAGCTCAACGTTTGTATTTAGGTTGGTTGCTGCATGATCCACTTTCCAGATGATGACAAGTTTAGTTTCATAGGAGGGTAATTGTACTTATTGATTTATCTTCACAGCTGCCATCTGGACACTAAAAGCTTTTTAAGGTGTTTTCTGAATAAACAGTTGCACTTTGGATCACCCCCAGGTTGACGGACATAGCATGTTAAAATATCAGAGCTAAAATACAGTAACACACACACAAACCAACACAGGAACACACACACAAACCTGTGACACAGCATAATATTGTGCTGCTAAGGCAAAATTTGTAAAAGTCACCTCTGTTATCTGGTTAAAAAAGATGCCAGCGGTGAGTTGGATTTAGATTTAGCTTTTGTACTCACACAAGCAAAAATCCATGATGTCCTTGAAACATAAGACTGCAACGCACTGCAAAAAAACAGCACAAAACAGTACAAAGTCACTTTTGAGCGTTTCAGATTATGCTATTATTTAAAACTCTGTCTGGTCTTTGTTTCATTTACATATAGTCATTTGACAGATCCGCTGTTATCCGAAGCAACTTACAAGAGATTTAAGATTCAAGTACAGAGAAGTTTTGCGGAAGAGTTCTGTTTTCAGTAGGTTTTTGAAACTTGGGAGTGAGGCTGCTGAGCATGTGGAGCCGCAAAGCCTGGGCTCTTTTGAGCCGACGTGAGGGGACCACAAGATGTAGTTCGTTGGCAGAGCACTGGATTGGGGACCTGGTTGAGGGAGTTCAGGTAGGCAGGAGCTGTTGAGGCAAGAGTCTGCTGTCCATTGGATGTTGTTGCAGAACTCTACAAGCTTTTTTACATGTTGTTGACTTTGAAACAGATACACCTACTGCACCTCCTAGAGGGGGATCTTGAAGAGTTCTCGAATTACTTTTTTGTTCACCAGTAAAGGAATTCTCCTGTTGTTCGCCACAGTTGTTTTCTGTTACTTTTTGATCTTCCTAAGCTCACTAGTGTGTTTTTTCTTTTTCTAGCAAATAGTTGATTTGGCAATGACAAGTCTTTTGGCTTCATATAATCAGTTAACAGCAGATTTCAAAGTCGAACTCTTTGAACTTTTATTGTGCATTTCACAATAAAACGCCTGAAAAATTAATTGTCTTACTACTACTACTCTTATATAAATATGTACACAAGCAGTGGCACACCCTAGTCGGCTTTACAGTATGCCCTGTCATTAAGCTTTCTTCCACTTTTCCCTCTAGTAGACCGTTGATTAGCTAATTAGTTTAGTTTTAAGATTAATATCTCTATTCTTGTGTTCAACCTAACAGCCCCCATCTGAATATCCCATGCATATCATATCCATAATACACTTGTGTGAAATTAAATTTTAAAGATATGGAAAATAATCTCCTTAGTGGAGTACAATACAATGGTATAAAAGCACTAATCTGTGCCTAGACTTAATGCGTGCTCTCTAATAAAGTTTCCTCTATTAACATTACCATTTCTTTAGAATTCAGAAGTTCCCATTTCAAGGCTCATTTGATGATCAAATGTATATTTATTTAGTTTCAAGACACCTTTGCCTGATGACAAAATGCTAACTAACTTTATCACTCCATATAGTAATATTGGTAATGGTTCAGAGTAAGAAAAGGCCATGGTAAATGTTTTAGATTTTGTGCAAAAGTGAAACTCTTTATTTACTATGTGTGCTGAGACCCTCAAAAAAATAGAAGTTAGACATTCCCTGTCTTTGACTGTAAGGTTTTTTCTGTTACTAATAAAGACAGTATATTTTCTTATACAGTACACAGTCTTCTTCTCTTTCGGCTTTTCCCATCAGGGGTCGCCACAGCGAATCATCCTTTTCCACCTAAATCTATCATGAACATCTTCTACCCTAACACTAGCCAACCTCATGTCCTCTGTTAAGACATCCATATATCTCCTCTTTGGTCGTCCTCTTGTCCTCCTGCCTGGCAGCTCCATCTCCAACATCCTTCTACCAATATATTCACTATCCCTCCTCTGCACATGTCTGAACCATCTCAGTCTGGCCTCTCTGACTTTGTTGCTAACACAGGCAACGTGAGCCGTCCCTCTGATGTACTCGTTCCTTATTCTGTCTAACCTGGTCACTCCTAAGGAGAACCTCAACATCTTCATCTCTGCTACCTCCATCTCAGCCTCTTGTCTCTTTCTCACTGCTACCGTCTCTAACCCATAGAGCAGAGCTGGTCTCACCACTGTCTTGTACACCTTTCCTTTGAGTCTTGCTGACACTCTTCTGTCACACAAAACTCCTGACACTTTCCTCCACCTGCTCCAACCTGCCTGCACTCTCCTCTTCACCTCTTTTCCACACTCCCCATCACACTGAACTGTTGACCCCAAGTACTTAAACTCCTGCACCTTCTTCACCTCCGCCCCCTGTAACCTAACATTTCTACCTTGATCCCTCTCGTTCAGACACATGTATTCTGTCTTACTACGACTGACCTTCATGCCTCTTCTTTCCAGAGCAAACCTCCACCTTTCCAGTTGTTCCTCCACCTGCTCTCTACTCTCACTGCAAATCACAATGTCATCCGCAAACATCATTGTCCAGGGTGATTCCTGTCTGACCTCATCTGTCAGCCTGTCCATCAGCATAGCAAACAAGAAGGGACTCAAAGCTGATCCTTGGTGTAGTCCCACCTCCACCTTGAACTCCTCTGTCTGACCTACAGCACATCTCACCACCGTCATACTTCTCTCATACATGTCCTGAACTAGTCTGACGTACTTCTCTGCCACTCCCGATGACCTCATACAGTACCACAGCACCTCCCTCGGGTACCCTGTCATACGCCTTCTCTAAATCTACAAAGACACAATGCAGCTCCTTCTGACCATCTCTGTACTTTTCCATCAACATTCTCAAAGCAAAAATGGCATCAGTGGTGCTCTTACGGGGCATGAAACCATACTGCTGCTCAAAAATCTCCACCTTCTTCCTAAGCCTGGCTTCCACTACTCTTTCCCACAGCTTCATTGTGTGGCTCATCAACTTTATTCCTCTATAGTTGCTGCAGTTCTGCGTGTCACCCTTGTTCTTAAAGATCGGAACCAGAACACTTCTCCTCCATTCCTCAGGCATCTTCTCACTCTCTAGAATCCTATTGAACAAACTGGTTAGAAACTCCACTGCTGTCTCTCCTAAGCACTTCCACACCTCCACAGGTACGTCATCAGGACCAACAGCCTTTTCACTCTTCATCCATTTCAGAGCCTTCCTCACCTCATCCTTTCCAATCTCTTCTATTTCCTGCTCCACAACATCCACATCTTCCTCCCTTCTTTCCCTGTCATTTTCCTCATTCATCAGATCCTCAAAATACTCCTTCCATCTTTTCTGCACACTCTCCTGGGTTGTTAGCACCTTTCCATCTCTGTCCTTAATCACCCTTATCTGTTGCACATCCTTCCCATCTCTATCTCTCTGTCTGGCTAGCCTGTACAAGTCCTTCTCTCCTTCCTTTGTGTCTAACCTGTCATACAGCTCATCATAAGCTTTCTGTTTGGCCTTTGCCACCTCCCTCTTCACTCTACGCTGCGCTTCCTTGTACTCCTGTCTACTTTCCTCAGTCCTTTCTACATCCCACTTCCTTCTAGCCAACCTCTTCCTCTGGACGCATTCCTGTACTTCCTCATTCCACCACCAAGTGTCTTTACCTTCTTTCCTCTTTCCAGATGACACACCCAGCACCTTCCTACCTGTTTCCCTGATAATCTCTGCTGTAGTTTCCCAGTCATCTGGAAGCTCATCCTGACCACCAAGAACCTGTCTCAACTTCTGTCTGAATTCCTCACAAGTTTCTTCATTCTTTAGCTTCCACCAGTTGGTCTTCTTTTCTGTCTTCCCTCTCTTCTTCTTCCTGACCTCCAGGGTCATCTTACACACCACCATGTGGTGCTGTCTGGCTACACTCTCTCCTACCACCACTTTGCAGTCACTAACCTCTCTCAAATTACCTCATCTACAGAGGATGTAGTCCACCTGCATACTCCTACCTCCACTTCTGTATGTCACTCTAAGTGTTGACTACAGCCATTTCCATCCTCTTAGCAAAGTCCACCACCATCTGTCCTTCCAGATTCCTTTCCTTCACACCAAACCTGCCCATCACCTCCTCATCACCTCTGTTGCCCTCACCAACAACTCTCTCTCCTCTGGGGATACTCTCTATGACCTCATCCATCTCACTCCAGAATCTCTCCTTCTCTTCTAACTCACAGCCAACCTGTGGCGCATACCCACTGACTACATTCACCATCACCCCTTCAATTTCTAGCTTTAGGTTTATCACCCTGTCTGAGAATAATTTCACCTCTAGGATATTGTTCACAAATTCCCCCTTCAGAATCACTCCTACCCCGTTTCTCTTCCTATCCACACCATGGTAGAACAGTTTGTATCCTCCTCCAATGCTACGTGCCTTACTGCCCTTCCACCTTGTCTCCTGCACACACAGTACATCTACCTTCCTTCTCTCCATCATGTCTGCCACCTCTCTGCCTTTCACAGTCATTGTGCCAACGTTAAGAGTCCCTATTCTCAGATCTATGTTCCTGCCTTTCCCCTTCTCTCTCTGACCACGAACCCTTCTGCCTCCCCTCTTTCTTCGACCAACAGTAGTCAAATTTCCACCGACACCCTGTAGGGTAACAGCATCGGTGGCGGTCGTTGTTAACCCGGGCCTCGACCGATCCGGTATGAAAGTCTTGTGGATGATTCGCATAGTTATTTTGGCAATTTTTATGCCGGATGCCCTTCCTGACGCAACCCTCTCTATTTATCCGGGCTTGGGACCGGCACAGAAATCACTGGCTTGCAACCCCTGTGGCTAGATTATACAGTACACAGTATATATATTAATATATTAAAAAGTGTCACTAGACTATACTGTACAGCCAACAGCTGTTATTGTGTGCCTGTGTGAGAACAGAACTCTCCATGCCAGCAAGTCTATATTGGTGATTCAGTAAGAGAAAGACCTGGGACTGAGGATCACAGTATCACACAATATCAGTGCAAACATGTTTTTTAGTTGTAAAGAGGAATTGTTTTATTTATTTTTTTACTTTTTCCAAAAACTGAACCATAAAACAACATCAGATGCAGATACAAGCCAGAAACCGACTTTACGCTGTCTTTTTGATGTGTTCATAGCACTTCATGGAGAAACTGGTTTCGCAACCAGGCCCAGTAGCCTACCCATTTTTTCAGCTAAATTGGTTAGCTGAAAGGCTAACGGACTGCTTACAGTCCATTTTTTCAGCTTGCCAAACACAACGGAGTGGGATGGAGAAAGACTTCAAATGAGCCCTTTTACTTTGACAACCAGAGAAGCTACTGCATAAAGAGTTTTACATGAGGATTTGTTTTTTGTTTTTTTTACTTGATAATTTTAAAATTCTGTATCAGTGAAGTTTTAAAATGAGGTGTCACCAGTATGAACTATCAAACCCCTCCAGATTATCCAAAATGTAGCAGCATGTCACATTTTTGATCAGCCGAAAAGGTCACTCCACTCCTCAGATTTCTGCACCGGCTTCCTGTAGCGGCTGCATCAGGTTCAAAGCCCTCTTGCCTACAGTCTACCTGAACTGCCTCAGCCAGGTCAACTAAAGCAACAGAAACAGTTCTTCTCATGACACTTTAAATGAATGTCTTTTTTAGACAGTCTTAGATATTTTGCTTGCCTTGTACCTCAATTGTAAGTCTCTTTGGATAAAAGCGTCTGCCTAATCACTAATTGTAAATGACTATGGGGCAGATGCAGTAAATGATGGCAACTCCAGCCAGTAGCAACAGAGAAAAGAAGAGCTTGTTTGTTTGTTGGAAATGACTGAACAAGGACTTGACACTGTTGCTGTGGGCTGCTTGCAGATATCCACCTCTCATGGACCCTCATGGACTTAACTACCAGGGCTGTTAAAACAGGTCATTAAAGCACTGCAACAAGACAAGTACTGTACACAGTGTGTTTGTGGGCACACTGTTGTTGTCTGTAGTGTCCTACATCAGTTTATGATGATATGGTTGAGTAGCTGCTGAGTATTGACCTTAAGATTTGAGATTGAAAAATAGGGTGAGAGAGACCTATAACAGAAAGTCAGCATTTGTCAACCGTCTCAGCTGATGTCTAACTATGACTGATGAAGGACGTCTGAAATCTTCCCTACCTTGAATAGTGTCCTCAATCATTGATCACCTCTCCCTCGCTCTTAATTTTGTCTGAAAATAAAAATCAAGCTTGTCGGCAGTTCACAGACACCAGGGATGAGTGATTGGCGAAAACACTTGTAATTGTCTAGAGGCTTTTTGACAGCATATGGTCCATCAAATTTGACAAACTTGTACAGTATTTGAGCAAAGTCACTCATGCTTTCAATTTTAATCTCCTCTCCCTTGTTCCCCTTTTTTTCAGTCTTTGTCAGTGGCGCCCAGTCTTGTTTTGTTACTTTCTGTATCCCACTGCTGAGTTATGTTACAATCTTTTAGTAACAGTACTGATACATTACAAGACTAATGTCAAACTGACCCTGTTACTTTTATATAATATATTGTATTATATATACATAACATCAATAAATATTTTGTATACCATGATATAACTTAACATAAATAATATATTATTACATAATACATTTACAAACACAACCTAAACAATTTCTGAAATAAATGATTTGATTTATATTCATTCTTTAAACCCAGCTGCTTCAACAATGGTAAATTCTTCTAAAGCAAATCTAACAATTCGCTGGGCTGGTGCATTTCTGTGTTACCAGTCATTGTAATCAAGAACTGGAAGTGGCCTATTTCCTGCAAGCTGAGGTTTTCAACAACAGATGCCGACAGTAGTTTGCAAAGCGCATATGTGAGTGAGGGCGCACAGCTAGATAAAAACCTTGTTGTTGGCATAACAATGACTTCCATCTGCATTAACACATTATTTATATGAAGACAGAATAAGATTGTGCTGAGCACAAAACCCCATGGGGCACTGCATTAACAACAACCAGCCAGTTTGGACTAAACAGTCCTACCTGACAGATGATTAGAAAACCAGCCTACTGCTGGGTCAGAAAATCACACTTCAGGCTACTGTACAATATTTGTTTCTGCATTTAGCAATGGCGTAAGAACTTGGCAAGCCTATTTTGAGCATTTATACTTGTGCGCTGGTGTGTCTGTGTCTCTACGTGTCAGCTGCATTTCTTTGCTACTGTGTTGAGTTTGTTTGTTGTGCTACAAACAATGGTGACTAAAACTGAATGGATCATGTTGAAGTTTGAGCTAAAAGATGTTGAACTGCAGTCACTTTTACTGAAACAGAAAAAAAAAAATGTTGCAGGTCAGGTTACAGTGTAATGTATGTGATACCTACATTGTGCCTGCAGCATACAATTGAGGAAATGGCAAGAAACTTGTTAGTAGCAAAAGTGTAGAACAGTCAAAGTGTAGAATGCCCAGTGACTAATGATAGTGACATTAATAAAATTATTCACAATCAAGGGTTTCTTAATGTGTAAAATATTTTATGTGATTAATCCTGAAATAATGAGACGGTGCAAGTGTTGCGGTAATAATATATTTGACTAATGCAGTATTTCCATGTTAACACATGGAAACAATACATTTAATGTCTTCAATATTTATCTACAATATAGAAAACTGGGAACAAACATGTGCCCATCAAATAAAACCAAAATAGCCATATGATACATAGCAAGCAAGCAAGCTAGAACAAAATCTGGTGAACTTGTAAGTTCTGAGTGGACCCAGAAAGACACTGACGAATCCCGTAACGGTTCTGTGAATGAAGAATGAACAGATTATTTGTAGAATAGAAAAATTGTTTCAGCCATTTAGTTTGGCCATTGGTGTTCTGAGCCACACATGTCTCACTTTTATTGTAAAGTAGTCAACATATCTTAGAATGCAGAGAATAATGATTCCTTAAATTCTCCTTTCTAAAATCTACAGTACAAAATGACAACTGAGTACAAATCAAGACCAAGTTCTAATTAAAGTCAGTTAGAGTGTACCTCAAGGATATTTTGAAGGCCTCCACAATACTTTTGTTTATCATGCTCAAGTGAAGGCTGAAGCAAGACGTCCTCAGTGTGCCCCATGGCACAGCCAACAACTTAATATAATAATAATTAATCTAATTAATGTGACCTGGCTCATAAACAGTGACAAGAACCCACTGCCATAATGTGTATTGAATAACAGCATTGTGTCACTCCCAGAGCTTCCGTTAACGATGCTTTGTCAAGTCATTTGGTATTTCACACCAACTCTAAAGGCACCCCTTTGCATTGGTATTATATGCAGGAGGATGCCAGTTGACTACAAAAACAACCCAGGCAAAAATCTTTGATGCCTAGAGCAATTATGTAGTATACTAAGACAAGACAAGTCCAAAAAAACGAGGTGACCTGGGCGGTTGGATGGGTCAGCAACACCAGACGTCAACCCAATATAGATATTGTGGAATGACGTGAAGAGAGCAGTTTACACTATATCTCCTAAGCACTTTTTCATCTCTCCATCATCACTCATCATCATGTTTGATAAAACATACCTCAGTTTAGCTTGAATATTGTGTTTGCTAATATTTGTGTCAGTGGATTTTCCTGATACTGTAAATGTAAGGGCAGATCCAGAGCACTGTGTCATGGTGACTGATATTAAATGTGGGTAAAAAAAAAAAAAATCTCATTGTGCAACATTAGAAAACATTTCATCATAAACCACCATCACCAGAATGATTGCTTTGATTTAAACTGTGAGTAAAATGTTGTACACATGGGAGCAAACTCAACTATCTATTGCTAAATTATACAAAGTAAAATTCAAAACGGAATAACATTTGCAGTACATTAACACAGAGACAGCTTTCACTACATCAGAGCACAGTTTGTAGCACCATCTGCTGTTATACCAAGCTTTAAAGATACATTATAAATCATAGTCTAACAAAAACATAGAGCTAACATAATAGACCCACATCTCACACATCTTTAGCTCATAAAATCCCCATTAAGAACGGTCATTACTGGGCAAAAAGATAAGATAATTGGACCACATCGTCTTGCTTATCAAATGTGTCATTATTGCTGTGCTTTTAAAGTATAAGAGTGTAAGAACTGTCATTGTACCAGGGGTCGGAGTCATTACAAAGCAGAGATGCAGCACAGACATATACACACCAGTGTTATATATCACGGTACAGACTGTGCTGTCCTGGAATAACAGCAATGTTAATGTCCAGAACCATTAGTCCACTGCTAATCATACATAATTCTTCTGAAATTAAAATGCTATATCTGACATGTTTTTTCTTTGACTGAAAATACACTTTCTGTAATGTTAAATGTTGTGTTTAATTGAATTCACAGCTTTTTGGAAACCTTTTTGGAAACCAGTGATCCCAAGATGGTGGAATGAGCTGCCTATCTCTGCACGCTCAGCCACCTCACTTGCAATCTTTAAAAAACTGCTGAAAACAGAACTCTTCCGCATCTTCCTTTGCACTTTCATTCTAACATCTCTTGAAACAGTAACACTTTTTTGATAGCACTTTGCTTTGATGTTGTCTCTTCTTGACTTAGATTTTGTTTGCTTGCCTTGTTCCTCACTTGTAAGTCGCTTTGGATAAAAGCGTCTGCTAAATGACTAAATGTAAATGTAAATGTAAATCTGGACCTGTCGGTCTGAAACCACACGGTAAACGTTAGATTCTTGGAACTGTGTACTGAAACATGCACATTTTGATGTTGTGTAAATTAATTACACTGGATATTTTTCTTTAAAACAAGAAACAACATAGAGTTAACATTAGTGTGGTAGAAACCTTGATGTTCAATAAAGAAGGTTTCTTCTTCTTCTCTTTCGTCTTTTCCCATCAGGGGTCGCCACAGCGAAACATCCTTCTCCACCTCACTCTATCATGAACATCTTCTACCCTAACACTAGCCAACCTCATGTCCTCTGTTATAACATCCATATATCTCCTCTTTGGTCGTCCTCTTGTCCTCCTGCCTGGCAGCTCCATCTCCAACATCCTTCTACCAATATACTCACTACGCACTTCCACACCTCCACAGGTACGTCATCAGGACCAACACCCTTTTCCACTCTTCATCCTTTTCAGAGCCTTCCTAACCTCATCCTTTCCAATCTCTGCTATTTCCTGCTCCACAACATCAACATCTTCCTCTCTTCTTTCCCTGTCATTTTCCTCGTTCATCAGATCCTCAAAATACTCCTTCCATCTTTGCACACTCTCCTGGGTTGTTAGTACCTTTCCATCTCTGTCCTTAATCACCCTTACCTGTTGCACATCCTTCCCATCTCTATCTCTCTGTCTGGCTAGCCTGTACAAGTCCTTCTCTCCTTCCTTTTTGTCTAACCTGTCATACAGCTCATCGTAAGCTTTCTGTTTGGCCTTTGCTACCTCCCTCTTCACTCTACGCTGCGCTTCCTTGTACTCCTGTCTACTTTCCTCAGTCCTTTCTACATCCCACTTCCTTCTAGCTAACTTCTTCCTCTGGACGCATTTCTGTACTTCCTCATTCCACCACCAAGTGTCTTTACCTTCTTTCCTCTTTCCAGATGACACACCTAGTACCTTCCTACCTGTCTCCCTGATAACCTCTGCTGTAGTTTCCCAGTCATCTGGAAGCTCATCCTGACCACCCAGAACCTGTCTCAACTTCTGCCTGAATTCCTCACAAGTTTCTTCATTCTTTAGCTTCCACCACTTGGTCTTCTTCTCTGACTTCCCTCTTTTCTTCTTCCTGACCTCCAGAGTCATCTTGCACACCACCATGCGGTGCTGTCTGGCTACACTCTCTCCTACCACCACTTTGCAGTCCCTAACCTCTCTCAAATGACCTCGTCTACATAGGATGTAGTCCACCTGCGTACTCCTACCTCCACTTCTGTATGTCACTCTATGTTCCTCTCGCTGCTGGAAGTAAGTGTTAACTACAGCCATTTCCATCCTCTTAGCAAAGTCCACCACCATCTGTCCTTCCAGATTCCTTTCCTTCACACCAAACCTGCCCATCACCTCCTCATCACCTCTGTTGCCCTCACCAACATGCCCATTGAAGTCTGCTCCAACAACAACTCTCTCTCCTCTGGGGATACTCTCTATGACCTCATCAAACTCACTCCAGAATCTCTCCTTCTCTTCTAACTCACAGCCAACCTGTGGCGCATACCCACTGACTACATTCACCATCACCCCTTCAATTTCTAGCTTTATGCTCATCACCCTGTCTGAGACTCTTTTCACCTCTAGAACATTGTTCACAAACTCCCCCTTCAAGATCACTCCTACCCCGTTTCTCTTCCTGTCAACACCATGGTAGAACAGTTTGTATTTAGTCTATTTGCTTTTCTCTTAACCTATGTTCATTTTGACCCATGTACTTAGATCGTCTTCACTCTCTTCTGCCACGTCAAATACAGCTGGCTCCCCATAGTCATATCTCAGTGGAGCTCAGACAGTGCTCTCTTTTAGGGTCACAACCTCCCACTTGGATGCAGGGTTATATATGTTTCTTACACACTCACTATCTTGGGCTTCATTCTACAGACTGCTCCGACACTCTGTATGACTGTTCACGTTTCTTTGCAAGGAAATACATTTACAATAGACAGATATGTGGTTTGTGATTAGTTTCAGCTCTCACCAGAATCAAATCCTATTTACATTTTGTGATAATACCAGTTAATGTCCCAAGTATTCTAATTCCAAACTGTACTGCACTGTAATGCATTTTAACACAACTTTAAGGGCGCATGTACTTTACCATTATTTGGTTTGACATATTGTACTTTTTATGCAGTTTGTACATTTATTTGACCGCTTTAGTTACTTTCCAGATGCAGATGAAGGTCCCCAAATGGAATTAAACCAGGAACACTGCAACAGCTGTTCAGTCTTTCATATGCAGACTTTACTGGTTGGCTTAAGGCTTGTTTGAAGTTGCTGATGTTATTAATACAAATTCTGTTTGACACATTTTATATGACCTGGTCTTAGCCTTAAAGTTGCGCTACAGAGCAGTGAGTTGTGCATTTAAATAGTCTAAATTAAACTAGGTAATATGCCTTCCAGTTAGCCAAGTTGAATTTTATTTCACAGAATTTCTGTTCTTAATTAATTGCTTTCATAAATCATGACCTTCTTCATGAAATCTCCTCTACCATGACAAATTGTGCCCAGGTTTAAAAATTAAAGGGAGCTTTACTTCATCAAATACAGGAATGTTTCTCAAACCAAAAAATGTATGCAAGTACAGATTAGACAGAATAAATAGCTCCAAGTTACATAAATTGATGAGGAGAGTGTCGTATTCTGACCCTTCTCGCTCAGTGGAGGGAGCACACTGGTGTATCTGTGAATCACTAGGACAAATACAGTGCCTATTAAATTTATTAACCCTGCCTGAACTTTTTTACCTTTTTATTACAAAACTGAATTATGGTCCATTTAATTTGGCTTTTTCTTTCATTCTGACTAACAGAGAAAGTCTCAAAAACAGATCTGTACATATAAATACATTTAAAATACAAAAAAAAAAAAAAAAGTGATTCTATACTGTGGCATTGAGCCTGTGTGGATAGGTCTTTGTACATCAGGACGCTGCAATTTGTATCCCATTCTTCTTTGCAAAACCGTTCAGGTTCTGTCAGGTTTTACGGGGATGATGAGTAAGCAGGCTTTTTCAAGTCTAGTCACAAATTCGCTACAATCCTCTTCTATATATCCCCTGACTTTGGGCTTTTCAATGACATTTTTGAGGAGTTGCTTGGAGCCTTTTGTCCTCATGATGTTGTTTTTGTCTAGGACACTAATTCACCATTAACTGGACCTTTCAGATGCATGCATATTTATACAACAATCCTTGAAACACATTTATTGCACAAGGAGTTAAATGGAAGGATCCTTGTTTAAGTAACTGTCTGACTTCTTAAACCAATTGGAACCATTTAAGTGAATAATGGTGAATACTTGAATACAATCATTTCTATTTGTCAGTGTCAAAAAAGCCTAAATTAAAAAGTGCTCACAAAAATCTGTAAGCAAGTTGGTAACATTGTAGCATTGTGCCATGTCCAGTGACTGCTGCATCATAGCTTGCACTTTAATGTACTGACAGCACACTGCAGAGAATGTGACTGATGAGCTCTCCCAAGTTACTCTAGAGTTGGGGATTAAAGACAAAGTGGTTCTATGTGTGAGTAACAAGGCGAGTAGCATTAAAGCTGCCTGTGAAAACAGCAAATTGGATTACAGAAACCATCTAAAACACAATGTCATAACACAATGGGACTCCACTCTGACAGTGGTAAAGAGATTTGGAGCAATGAAAGCTGCAGCTATCTCAATTTCAGCACTTGTCTCTCCCACTCTCAACACAAATAACTCGTTTTCCAGTCTTTCACTGGAATCACAATGCAAGCAGCACCTCCGGCCAGCAGGGGCACTCTAGTCTGAACAGGACAGACGTTCTGGGCCAGGTGTGTCACCATCACAGTACTGCAGTGTTTGCCATATGATACACCTCAGGTGCAATTTTAGGAGAACATTAAAATGAATAATATTCAGCTACACACAACATGTGAGTCCATGAAGCCCAGGTCTTCTCATTTCATTTCAAAAAGGTCATGCAGAATCAAAGTCAATTGTACTACTACAAGAAAATCACCTCAGTATTGAGTGTTCCACTACAAACAAGTAATCACCCAGACAGTCTCCTGCTGAAGAGAAAGCTTGTGCCAGCTCATTATTATTGATATGCTTTTCCACAGTCTTGCTGACATCAGTAGCATTTTAAAATTCAATCCACTAAATCTATCATGTTTGTGGCTTCTGCACAGAACATTTTCAATTTTTATAATAAAAGAACCCCTGTTAAAAAAAAAACATCCATCATCAAAGCTACACACAAAGTTTGTTTGTACTTTGTTGATGTCATCAACACTAATGATGACTGTGACAACATGTTTTTTCCACACCCTGTGCAGCAGTAACATTTTAATCACAGCTGGATGTAGTCATGAATATGACAGATATGTCTGAACTCACCTAGCTGTGACAAAAAATGATAGATTGTTCCTCTCATCTAGGTTCAATATGCTTTAAATACACGAAAGGTCCCTGAACCTTTTCACAATATAGTAACAATTTGCTCACAAACCTTGGCACAAATGGTTTTTAATAGATGCCCCTTTTTTACCCAATCATTATAATCATACCTATGAATTAACCTACAGATTTTACAATCATCCAGAACAGCATTATGTGAATGTTTAATAAACTTTTCTCTCCCAACTTGTTTTTAGTGTTCCAGCATTAAATTCGTAATCTGCATATATTTACAAAATACAATTAATTTGTTTATTGAAACACTGAAAATTAGATAAAGTTAGATAAAGTTTTGTCTGCTCCTTGTTTATGTTTTTTTTTTTTTACTCTCTACTTTCTGCTTCCAAACCATCGACACCATTGGCACACATTGAGCCTAGTTCTAAAGGTGCTATATCTAGGTTTCTTCTGTTAAGAGAGTTTTTTTCTCTCCACTGTCACCTAGCTCAAGTGGGATTGGGTATGGTTTTCTAAGTTAAAAGTATCAACAAATATGATTTACCTAAATTATTACACAACAATCTCTAATCTTTCATGTCTTTATTGAGAACAACCATAAAGACCTCACAGTGCTAGTGGGGAAAAAAGTATGTGAACCTTTTGAATGAATCTCTTCAAAAAAAGATTTCTTGAGTTACGTCTTAGCCTACCTGGAACTAAGATTTAGGGTGGCCTGGTGGCTCAATGGGTAGATCATTGGCCTTACTGTAGATGCAGAAGGTTCACAAACACCACTAACAGTAACATGTATGTGTGACATATGACAAACAAAAGGCTGTCTTCTAAGTTAAGATCAAGAATTGTTGATTTACATAAAGCTGGAAGGGGTTGCATAGTGGTGTCAAAGACCTTAGAAATTAAACAGTCTACAATTAGATAAACAATCTAAGAGACACTTTAGGACTGTGGCTACTCTACCAAGAAGTGGGCAGCCACTCAAAATAACCTCAAGACCACAATGCCTGAAGTTTGCCAAAGAGCACACTGACACTGCACCGCAGTATTGGCTGAATGTTTTGTGGACTGACAAAACTAAGATTGAACTATTTGGAAACAACATGAAACACTATGTCTGAAACATCATTCCCATCCCAAAGTACGGTGGAGGAAACATCATGATTTGGGCCTGCTTTGCTGCATCAGGGCCTGGTCAGCTTGCAGTGATTGAGGGAACGTGTATAAAAACATTCTTCAGGATAATGTGAGAATGTCTGTATGTCAGCTGAAATTCTGTAGAAGTTGAGTGATGCAAAGGGTAATGGCCCAAAACACTGGAGCTACAAGAGAATGGCCTCAGAAAAACAATTATACCTTTTAGAGTGTGAATCTAGCCACAGGGGTTGCAAGCCAGTGATTTCTGTGCCGGTCCCAAGCCCGGATAAATAGAGAGGGTTGCGTCAGGAAGGGCATCCGGCGTAAAAATTGCCAAAATAACCATGCGAATCATCCACAAGAAGAAGACCTTTTAGAGTGGCCAAGTCAGAGCCCAGACCTTTGGAACAATGTGCAGGTCTAATCCACAGCTACAGGAAGTGCTTGGTTGAGGTTATTGCTGCCAAACGATGGTTATTAATTCCAAGGGTTCACATATTTTTCCACTATGTGGTTTTTATGGTTGTTCTCAATAAAGACATGCAAGATCTGAATTTCTTTGGTGTTATTATTTAACAATGGAAAGTGGCCAGAACAGAAAGCTCTCAACATTGTGATGCTGTTGTCTCAAACTATGGTTTCAGTCAGATGTCCAATTTAACATATTACTCATGGATATTTTTCCAGTGGAATTGAGTGAGACCCATCTGCATGCTAATGACTGTGTTTCTGAAATATTTCCAGCTCTCCATTCCTGGCAAGTTGATTTTCGTTCTGCAGAGAGTGAAAAGTTATCCTGTTTTCTAATACTGAAATAGCACAAATTTCATTTTAGCACCCATTATTTCCACTGGACAACACAGCAAAAATCAATCCACATCAATAAGTAAACAACAGAAATTGTAACCAAGTGTAGTGTGGAAGTAGAAAACCCTGTTAGTTTCTGCCCTCAACCTGGCAGGGCTTTTCCCTTGGTGTGTCACCTGCCTCGACCCTCAAAACCCTCAAACCATCAGTTAAGCCCCAGTTGATACTATGGCTACCATGTCCTCACTGGAAACAAATGTCAAGCCACTGATGGCAGTAGCCTACATTTTACCAGTATTCCAGGTACAAATTTAGAAGTGAATTTGACCCCGAAGTGAACTAAAGATTTCACAGGTATTGAACAAACTAATCCAGCTGGTCAACTGAAACGTGTTGAGGAAAAGCTAGACTCTCATTTGCTGCTGTAGTTTTCCATAGCTAGGACTTGTTAAGTGCTGAAACCATCAGGGATTTTCAGATGACAACAGAAGCTTGTCAGAATGCAACAATAGCTTCTCACAATGCATAACTCATAGTACAATATATCTGACTTTCTCCAGCCTTACAGCACGAGGTTGGGTTTCCAATGACAGTGACACTGAGCTGTAAAATGTAGCATAAGCAAGAGAATTCAGGATTTTTCCTGGAGTCCTTCACACAAGTTAATATCTGAATCCCGTTCAGATCTTTTCAAGTTTTGTTTGGCTTTCTTGCTGTATGATGATGTAGTACAACAAGAATAGGGCAATAAAACTAGTAATAAAATTATTAAACGTAATTAGGGATGTGAGACACAGTACTGTGTTACTTCATGGGAGGCAACAGTAGCCCTTTTTACGCTGCTTCTTCAAGGTGACTTCCCAGCGCAAATACACATGTATTGCAGTGCTGTTAAAATTGCATTAAAAGGTAGTGTTAGAGGTGAGGTGAGTTTATGCCACCACTTGGTGAAAGAGCCAAGGGTGCGTCGGGTGTTAGAGGAAGACGTGTGAAATTTTGGTGATGTTATGAGACCAGCTATTGTCTCAATGGAGGAGAAACAGTGTTAATGACATGATATGAACCAAACTACAGTTGTCAGACATTGTGCTTGTATTTTAATGATTACTGTTACATTTTTCTGTGTTTAAGCAACATGTTTAAGAGATCAGACATAACTGTTGAGACTCAAAACACAGTTACAATGTGCAACTAGTTGGATAAAAACATGAATGTGAAACTGAATCTGTGCCGATAACAGTTCATGATCACATCATACTCAAGTTGCATCAACCTCATGTTGGAAAACTAGCAAAAACACATAATGGCTTATTCACCAGTAATGTTTTAGTGGAGACGTGTCACACTGCTAAAGCTGGGTGCCAGTGACCTGTGATTGCAGCTAGAACAAAGAACCTGTGGCAGCGTTTCTCCACACACCACGGGTGGATCAACCCCATAAACCAGCAAGGTGAGCTGGGACTGAGTTTGCCACAAAAGTTAAGGAACATTTGTTCTATAACGTTTGTGTTTCATCTCTGCACAATTATTCGATGTTTTTGCCATGTCTTTGATTTTTTTGTAAATATTCAATTTAATATCTCCTTTTTTGACACATGCTGAGTCTGAGTATCTTCTCTGTTATGTTGACTGTTCACTGCAGATGCTACTAGAAAGCTGGTGTTTATTCTGAAATAGGACAAATGCTCTGGGAATCAAACTATTCCTCCTTATTGTTCAAGCCTGTGCACTGCCTCAGTCCAGTGTAAGCATCTCCTACACTGTTTAGATCTGAAAAAACATTCTAGATTCATTTTTACAAGTAGGCTGAGTCATGCCTCACAGGATGTTATGCAAGTCTTTCAACCATTCCATCCTCCATGCTATCAAATACTGTATAAAGATCTTAAATTGCTGACCAAACTGTGTTCTTCACTAAATCGCACACTGTACTTCTAGATAGTAAATATTGCATAGTTAGGGATGCTGTTAGCAGCTGATGAGCAGTGCCTATAGGTTGGTTTCCATCTAACCACTCTGACATAAAGTTAATTTCCATTTCTCTGGCCGAGGCCCTCTTGCCCTGTTACTCTGTTTGGAAGATACCAGGTCGTTTTAGACATCTTACATTTCTTGAATAATTGAGTCACTGTGTGACTAAGGGACACTTAGAAAGTAAAACCTTTCATTATAGCATTAGAAATGGTTTTAACCCCTTACCTCAATCTGCTAAACTTAATCTACTTAGAATCTTCATGGCTTTGTATTTGTACATGTACATGTTTCTGACATGCAATATTGATCTCAGGACCTTAAATATACAGGTTTGTGCCTTACTAAAGTACTGAATTTCAAAGAATTCCTCCGCTGTAGGTCAATATGTCAATATGGTCCTTGTGCTGCTGTGCATGGTAATGCACAGCAGGTGATGTTTTATTGTATTACCTTCAAAAATATTTATTGTATTACATTTAAAAATGAAACCAGTCATTTTTACAGTGCTATTTTATTATCTTAAGAATCATCAGCACATCAATCACTGTTCATTAAAAGTCATTTGAGATTTGACCCCTGCTGTATTGGGTTCAGTCTTATCAACACCTGGAAAGAAAAGCGTCCTTACACATTGTCTACTGTGGGAATTTGATCTTGACAAGAAATGATTAGATGATTAAAAATGCAATGATGATTGATGGCTGGGGAGAACATAGAGATTTCAGAAGATTGATGTAATAATACTGTACACACTACTTATTAATCAGAGTGTAAAAAGCTTATGTGAGGGTTCATATGTTCTGTCTTGCTAACATTCTTGAAGCAGTTTGCTGTACGTGAGGAATAACTGAAACTCCAAAGGTCTAAGACAAGTAGCTCTAACACATATATCACAGCAAAGAAAACCCACTCTGCCAAAGTCCAGAGAGTCAAATTAACATTTCTAACACCCATATGAAGGCATCAGGATGCAGTTAATTGGTAAAGACTCATCTGCTTTAGTCTACAGCTCACTGAGTTTAATCTTAATTTTTCCCTCCTACGCACATTTATCAGCTTCAGGCTTAATTTATGAACTAAAGACACTGGGCATGCTGGAAACAGGATTAGTTCAAGATGTGGGTGTAAAATAAGTATTGACCACACTTTCTAATGTATTTACAATATGTAGTGTAGTTCCTAATGTTCCAAGAATGTGGGTGGAAAATATGCTCTCTATAATGGTTCAGTTGCATGACATTATCTCATTCTACGCAGTCTACAGAGCCATAAGTCAGATGTTTGACTTCAGAATAGAACATCAGATGTTTGCTCACAGTAGCCACAAGCGTTATGTATCCTGATCAAAATGGAACCAGAAAGTCTATAGGTAGGCAACAGGATTCTAAAAAGATACGGGGGTGGGGTACATTATTTTCCACATGAAGCATGAAGCAAGCCACAGTGTGTTTAAACCGAAAACTCAAAGAAGTTAAAAGTCTGCAGAAAGAACTCACTGTGGGGATGAAAACCATCTTGACACCAGTCCCGACTCTGTTACTACTAAATAATAGGTTTTCAGTGTGTGTGTGTGTGTGTGTGTGTGTGTGTGTGTGTGTGTGTGTGTGTGTGTTTTGGGTGGGAGAGTCGTACATACTGTATAATAAGAGACAGGTTGTATAGAATGGAGGTATGTGTTTGGCAGGTTTTCAGCGAGTAGCATCCTCTGCTCTGGACAGCCATACAAAGGATATCCACAGGTTTTCTCTGTGTGTGTGTGTGTGTGTGTGTGTGTGTGTGTGTGTGTGTGTGTGTGTGTGTGTGTGTGTGTGTGTGTGTGTGTGTGTGTGTGTGTGTGTGTGTGTGTGTGTGTGTGTGTGTGTGTGCTTGTATGTGTGGTGTCCTTGCAGGGTAGTGGCAGATTGAATTATCGTGTACAGTCTGTCTCTGGCTGACCACTGGAATCCCTGATGCCTCCCTGACACTTTGCAGACAAATCAGTCAGTCCAGTTACACATCCCATGTGCACATGGATTTTCGTTTCCCTCATATACACTGGGGTGTGTTAACCCTTCAGTTCACATGGTGTTTGTGACCACAGCGGTAACCAGAGGACTATTTATGAAGTGGTTTATTTAATTTAATAAATAGAAATGCATCAGTGGTTATTGAATATAATATACTGTTGGGCAGGGGTGGCCTGGTCCTCGAGGTCCCCCGCACTTACAACTTATGATTGACTAAACACACCTGATCCAGGTCATCTGCAGTGGGTAGGACAGAGATAGCTGAAAAAGAAAAAGCTAAAAAGTTTATTCTAATAAATAAAATCAAGGTGTTTAATGCCTGGCTGAGGTAGAAAAGTGAAAAGCAACCCAAGTAAAAAGCAGTGTGATCTGCATGGAGCATGTGATTTACATGTCATTCAAGTTTCCACTGAATGAACATTAGGCTGCGAGAGACTTGAATGCCTTTAGTGAAAACATGCGAGATGCAGCCTCTCTGGATAAACGAGAAATGATTGTACCAAGGCTTCCCATGCTCTTTTGACATACTGTTAAACAGAAAAGCACCACCAAGAGATGATGACTATTGTAACGACACATCGTGTCAAATCAATGTCTGCAACATGAGGGCTATCGCAGCAGGAGCCATCAATTCAGAGCCCATCAAAGCAGAAGCCTGAGCAGATGAGTGAAAGAGTAGACACGATGTGCTGGGCAAGTAAAAAAAAAAAAGTAATAAGACAAGACAACAGGAAGAGATCAGATTCGGAAGTAGATCTGGTCAAAGATTTCAACAAACAGGGCCCAGATGTGTGTGTGTGTGTGTGTGTGTGTGTGTGTGTGTGTGTGTGTGTGTGTGTGTGTGTGTGTGTGTGTGTGTGTGTGTGTGTGTGATCGTGTGTCAGGCCTTCTCCACACCTGACCTAATTGAGTTTATATACATTCTGATCATCTAGGACACGTCTGGAGGACAGTGGAATGACAAGGAGGAGAATAGAGCCTAGCAGGAGAAATGTCTACTCGGTCAGCGTGGAGATGAAATTGTTATTGACATAGATGGAGAGAAGTCACAGAAGAAGAAATGCTGATGGGAGGATTAAATGTCATAACAAGGACAGCGGGAGGAAGGAAAGGTTGGAGAGAAACAGGACAGAAAAAGATGACCGGAGGAATGAGGGGGACGGACAAGGATAAAGCAAAGAAAAAGACGACGTTAACAGATAATCTTTTATGACCAGGCTTGGATCTTACATCAAGACATTTTCTAATTTATTTAAGGTGTGCAGCTTCACCTATCTCCATTCAGAGCTGACTTTGTGGGAGGCAACTAAAACCAGCAGCACAACACGTGCAGTTATTGCTGCTCCTTCGCAAACAACCCCAAAATGAGGGAAAAATCAATTCGTGGATCTCAAGTCCCGGTGGCGTTGCTCTCCATCGTTTCCTTGCACAAACATGAGCATTCATGCATGACTCTGCACATGAGTGCATTAGCGTGGGACGTCTGCATTCTGTATGAATGTGTGTGTGTGTGTGTGTGTGTGTTTGCTTGTTATACGTATCTACCACAGCTCACAGGAATTATTCACACATGCAGACATGGATCTATTGGTTAGGGTGTCTCCATGCATAACATATTAGTATCAGTATTTGCTGCTGCCTGACCGGAGCCAGCTTACAATTTCTCAATTGAATTGATGGTGAATGCTTTTTCCAGCATAGAGCACATGCATCAGTATGCTCAGGATCAAGGCGTGTCGCTGAAAACTCCAAGTGTATCTAACAAGTACTTCACACTCAAAATCCCGAGGATGGTTTACAGGCAGTTCATAAACAAAGAGAAGTACGTGAGCTCTGATGGTAGAGAACAACGCTGCGAGTGTGCTGCCACGCTGCTGTAGCTGAGCAGGCACAGCGGTGCTTTCAGCTGCATTAGTAGAATTAGCAAACATTTCCACGTGTAATATATGAAGTTAAAATGTCTCGACAGTCGAACTGTGTGCTTCTGCAGTATACTTCTACTTCCACACTACTGTTTTCATATTCCTACTAAAAGCTAATGCCGCTGCAGACTGTAAATGCATGTCTCAAGGCTAAAAGCTTGCTTCACTGTTGCCGTCAGCTCTCATCTCTGCAGCCGTCTGCCTCGACGTGTGGTCTGACACGATGGCCGTGTGACAACACAGACGTGCATTAACATGGCGGTCTCTGTGTGATGCATCTGTGTATCTGTGTATACTGTATTTGTGCTTGCGTGGTTGCAGCTGTGACTCTGTTTCCACACGTGCAGGTTTCTACATCTATATTAATGTGTGTTCGCGCGAGAGTGCCTTGCCCAGTCAGCTGAGCTCTCATCATATTACCAGGGGTTGTTGAGGCAAAGCAAATAATTCATGACCCGGCTAAGCGAGCCAAGAGACAAGCAGACTGGACTAGGACTGGAAGTCTAAGTGATCCCAAGGGTTTGTGTGTTTGTGTGTGTGCCTGTTTGAGTGTTTGTGTTTGAGATGCTCAACAAAATGTGTTGTGGTGGGTGGAAATAAAAAAAAAAGTCTTTGTGCCTCAACGCATATTTTACATATGTCTTTAGATCTGTGTTGGTTTGAAGAAAAAGCATGAACCAACTGCACACTGTGTAATTAAGTATATCTGAAACGTGTTTGATCTGCTTTAATCGTCACTGGAGGCACAGAAAGGATTATTATTTCACAAAGTGAATAGGCACGTTCATGGCACATAAAAGAGGAACGCTCTCTAAATATCCTCAGTTATAACATTTGATATGTTGTCTTTTAAGTGTAGGTAAAATGATTATATACTGATACCTTTGTACCATTGTGGCTTTAATAGCAGGTTAACACTAGTGATGGTTAATAACACTGAGCAGTATGATTTTTACCATCATGTCTGTCTAATGTAAGAAGGTAGCATCTTTAGCACCTCTTTACAGCCATTTTAATGTAAACCTCAGTTTAGCTGCACTGCAATTGTAGTGGCAACTGGTTTGACTACACAAATGTGAATGTGGGCCGCCCTAGTTTGTAGTATGGCAGTGTAGTAACGTACTGAAACCTGGTGATGAAAAGAGTAAATGCACACTGTGTGTTGTTGTAGACGTGCACATTTTGTACCTAATAATAAGACGTGTGAAGATAAAAAAGCTTGACTTTTGAGTCCTGCGTGAATATGATTGGACATTTCTTAATAGCTAGTAGCTGAAGAAAGAGGCAGTGTGCGGCAATCAACACAACTTCAGTTCTCTGTCTGAAGAAACAATACAGGCTTCTTTTGACATATTATCACTAGCAGCAGCAGCAGGGCCTTTGTTCAGGGGGTCCCCACAAGTGTCTGCATGGAAAAAGTAGCAAGAACATGTGAGTGAGCAAGGAAACATGGAAAAAGTCCTTTTCCTCCTTTTTTTTAATACAAATTAAATTTCTCTTCCAGCTCAAGTAGCTTTTGTTTAATGTGGCAGAGTGCAGAGCAAAGCCTAATTAAACCAAGCCACTGACATAAAACTGCATTGTAAATATGTGTAAAAAGCTATAATACAAGAACCTTTAGAACCAATCAGCCTGCCTCTCATGCTGGAAAAATCCTGTGCAGGCATTACACAGACCAATTAATAATAGAAATTCCAATCCACACTTGTGCCAGTTAATCCAGGTCTATTCCTCGATGGAAATTAAGTGTGATGTGTTAGTGGAGGTTCAGCAAAGTGAGTTAATCCCCTGCAGCAATAGTGGCAGCCTGTAAATAACAGAAAATAAACGTTACATTGTCTGACAGCTCGTACGCAGTGCTTTACACAGGACAGCATGATGGAGATGATGGGCTGCCTGTCACCGTGATATCAAAACAAAAAATGAGGGGATATCTTCATGAACAATAGCTCCATCCATCCAGCTTTACAGCCTGGACAAAGCAATACCCGCTGTCCTCAGACCCTCGAATCAGACAAGGAGAAACAGAGTGGAGTAACTCAGCAGATCTACATTATGGATAATCAGCTTTACTTGCCCTTTACTTTGCCACATTTCTTTGCACATACACACTTGTATGTACAGTGTCCACCTTCTTCCACATCTGACACTAAAATTAGAACAGATCATCATAGTCAATTAAATTTTATTTGTAGAACGCTTTTTACAATTGACATTGTCACAAAGCAGCTTTACACAACCAAAGAACAGTACATGAACAGTTAATGTGTATGATTCATAATAATGAGATTGTCCCTGATGAGCAAGCCGAGGGCAACGGTGGCAAGAAAAACTCCCTGAGAAGGCAACAGGAAGAAACCTTGAGAGGAACCAGACTCAACAGGGAACCCATCCTCATATGGGTGATTACATGCTGTGTAGGCAGCAGGCAGTCCAATATAATAGTTAATGTCTTTAAGTTAATGTGCAGTCCAGTTAGTTAATTGCAGGCAGACTTGTTCCATTCCTGGACTATCGAGCGTTGAGTCGAGACCTCAGAGAGACAGCTGCTGACGTCCGCCGAGGCCAAGACCAGGACTTCATGGTAGTGTGTAACCAACTCCAGTCTCCAAACGCATCCCATAGGGCAAACGGTGGATCCGAGCGACGAGATCTCCAGCCAGAAGTTGGGCATCAAGATGAGTCCGACAGGTCCAGAGGGCAGAGGCTGGAATGACGTGTAGCTCGACAGAGAGACAGGAAGAGGGAAATAGAGAGGTAGAGAAAGAAGAGAGATGGCAGTTAGTTGTATTCACAGTCAGATAAAGTTTGAGGTGAATGTATATGTAGAATAGTGCAGCAGGGACTCCAGCAGGACTAATTATGACAGCCTAACTAAAAGGGTGGGCCAGAAGGAAACACAGACATGAGGGCGCACTGGGATGTAGAGCAACCAAACACTTCACCATCAACAAACATGAGTGATCAGTGAGAGTTGGGAAGACAGCATCTAAACACACCAGTTCACCATAATGCTCTACGTCCATGAGTCCTTCCCAAATCTATTTACAAAATGCTTGACTAAATAGGTAGGTTTTCAGCCTAGACTTAAACACTGAGACTGTGTCTGAGTCCCGAACGCTATTTGGAAGGCTATTCCATAACTTTGGGGCTTTGTAAGAAAAGGCTCTGCCCCCAGCTGTAGTTTTTATGACACGAGGTACTGACAGGCAGCCAGCATCCTTTGAGCGAAGTAGGCGTGGTGGATCATAAGACACTAGCAATTTCCTTAGATACTGTGGCGCAAGACCATTTAATGCTTTAAATGTCAAAAGTAGTATTTTAAAATCAATGCAAAATTTCACGGGGAGCCAATGAAGTGTAGATAAGATAGGCGTGATGTGCTCGTATCTTCTGGTTCTAGTGAGGACTCTCGCTGCTGCATTCTGAACTAACTGAAGCTTGTTTATGCACCTGGCTGAACAGCCAGACAGTAAGGCATTACAGTAGTCCAACCTAGAGGTGATGAAAGCATGGACTAATTTTCCTGCATCATTTAGTGACAAAATATTCCTTATCTTGGCAATATTTCTGAGGTGAAAGAAAGCTGTCCTGGTGATATTATCTACATGAGCTTCAAATGAAAGACTGGAATCTAGAATCACACCAAGGTCTTTTACTGTTGCACTAGATGTAACAGAAAGGCCATCTAGAGTTACGGCGTGATCTAAAATCTTGCTTCTAGCTGCTGATGATCCTATTACTAGTACTTCTGTCTTATAAGGGTTTAGCAGAAGGAAGTTAATTAGCATCCAGTCTCGTATATCCTTTACACATTGCTCAACTTATTAAGCAGTTTGATCTCATCTGGTTTTGATGAAACATATAACTGTGTGTCGTCAGCATAACAATGAAAGTTAATACCATGCTTACGGATAATAAAAAAGCAGTGGGCCTAAAACCGAACCCTGTGGAACACCAAACTCCACTGGAGAGCATGTGGAGTAATCGCCATTTAGATCTACATACTGATAACGATCAGTCAAATAGGACCTAAGCCAGGAGAGGGTCGTTCCCTTAATTCCAACAACATTTTCTAGTCTGTGAAGGAGAATACTATGGTCAATGGTGTCAAAAGCTGCACTGAGGTCGAGTAGCACAAGCATAGAGACACTACCCTGATCAGAGGCCAATAGGAGGTTAATTGCTACTTTAACAAGTGCCGTCTCTGTGCTGTGATGAGGCCTAAATCCTGACTGATAGAGTTTGTGTATGTTATTTCTATGAAGATACGAGGATAGCTGCCCAGCTACTATCTTTTCCAGTATCTTTGAGATAAAGGGGAGGTTTGATATCGGCCTGTAATTGGACAGCTGACAGGGGTCGAGATCAGGTTTCTTGATTAGCGGTTTAATAATTGCTAATTTAAAACACTTTGGGACATACCCACAGCTGAGTGAGGAATTTATGATTGTCAGCAGGGGTTCTATTATTTCTGGCACTATCTGTTTTAGAAAGTATGATCTGTTTATATTAAACTACTCTTTGCCTTGCACAAGGCCCATACTCACAGTGTGGTGCCATGATAGTCAGTCATTCTATGACATAAAACCATGGTTAGTTGACAAACATCATTTAAAGGCAGCACTCTGCATCTAAAGCCTGTAATTGATTGCATCAAGCTAGGAACAATTGCAAGAAAACTCACAAACCAAGCAGGTGTGGTGAGCTAATGTGAGCACTTTTGGTGACCATAGGAGCAATCCAATCCTGGAGCTGCAGGAATACATATATCTCCTAACTATAATTAGGAAGAATATCAGCAAATTGACTGTGGGTGAGCTTCAGTAATGACCAGTAACTTCAATACCTCTTATCCCTGTTTGACAACCACGGCTGGCTTCTGTGTGCCTGTTTGAGAGCTGTTTATACAGTGATGGGAAAAAAACACCCATATCCTACTAATTAGTATTTTCCTCAGTTGCTCATGTACCCTTATGTCTCGATTTCAGTATGTGTCAGTATGCAGCAAATAAAGGCAAAGCAACTTCAGTCACACTACATAAGCTACAGTGGGGATTTTTAAATGCTACAATGTACAATCTCCATATTCTCTACAGAGATTATCAGGCTTAAGGGGGATAATGCTTACTCTTGGGTCTTAGAATGCCTCAGGCAGTTCCGAAGGAGGCTGTGAAGATGAGTGCAGCCTGACACACCTGACTGAAAGCCTGGACAGGCTACTAGTGAGTTTTCTTATTCAGAGGCAACACAGTATATTTTTGTGAGGGATGTAGTGTCACTTCTACCAAGAGAAGGTGCTTGTTACTTTTCTTGAGGTACAAATCTACATTTAATTGCTCATAACCATACTCACTAAAAGAATGGAAGCACAGCTGTTGTGCATACTAAGATGACAAAACTAGGTGGCTGCTTTCCATGCTTCAGAGTTGGCACCTGAGGAGAATAAAATAAAACATCTGCCGCTGTCATGAAATTAACTGAAGCTGACTTATACTTTAATATTTTGTGACTCAAAGGCAGAGGTGCAAAGTGGTGAGGGTCCAAAAAAGTGGAAAACATTCCTCTCACCTAAAAGAGGGAAAAAATAATAATAAATAATTTCCACAACCTGAAAATGATCAAATTGAGCTGAATTCATCCCCACATACATTTTTGTGTCAATGTCAGCAAAGAGACAGTAAAATAATAATGTACTGTGTATATACAGCAGCACAAGACTTCAAATATCAGTGAAGAAAATATGTATTTTTGATACGTTCTATCACTGCAGCCCGGTACAGCAGCTCCTCTCTTTCTCTGTTGTTTCTGCAAGTTCTGTTAACTTTTTGTTGGCTCCTCTGCCAGCTCACACTGTGCTTTATCAGTAAAAAAAAGAGAGTTTGCCCTCTGTCGCTTCCAGCAAACTCAAGTGACTCAAATAATTGCAGACTAATTTACCTGATTGCAGACCTTCAGGCACCTGTCAATTTGGTGTCACTGGTGTCTCTAACAGAGTAACACACTTTGTTATCTAGTTTATCTTATAATACTAATATAATACTGTATAATAGAAGTAATATAATACAAACACAAACACAGGTGAAGTTACACTCTGATGTAGACCCTCTTACACGTGATCTATTTGAACATAAAAACAGTGGATTCCTGAGCAGTTCAGTGTTTTAAATAAAGCACAGTAGGGCATTTTTTGACAGATTGGATTGATAGTCTATACCAGCTTATTATGATGATGATGATGATGATTATTATTATTATTATTATTATTATTATTATTATTATCATTGAGCATTAGCCTCAAATAATACTGTGAAGCTTTTGAAGTTATCTTTGACTAGAGATGACATGTTTAGCCGCATGTTAGTGGTGTCCCTCAAACAACATTGGCTACATAGACATTTGGAAAACTTTTTGGAGAAAACCTGGGCCACTTTAGGTGGTGTGTCTCTACTATCTAGAAATATGGCTCAGTTTATTAGGAGTCCTAAACCCTGACATCTCAGAGTGTAGCCCAGAATGCAGGGTCGCTGTTTTACACGCCTCTGCTGTTTCCTTACAGTCGTCAAAAAACAATACAAGAAGAGTGATTCATAAGAACTTGATAAAATAGAGATGACTCCTCTCACAGAACAAAATGGCTGCAGCAGGATGAACATGTCAGTCTGAATGAGTCAACTTCCCCAAGTCATATTAATTATCATGTTCCTAGAAACACAGTTCGGGTGGAGGAGAAGCAGGAATCTTCCATTCAAGTCTATTAATCAACCCCAGACCTAAACATAGTTTGAATTCATTTGAGAGCCTCACTCTTAGCCTCTCTGATCCTAACTGGAAAAGTTATGTCATGTCCTGTTTGTTATTGTGTACTGTCTTCCTGTCTCTTACTCTGAGTTTTTAACAACTGTTGAAGAAAACTGTGCTGATATATTTAATTATGACTTAAGTTTTCCAGTAGGCATGTTAAAGACTCCATGGTCCAGTGGAAGAGGTTTCTTTGGTCCAATGAGACCAAAATGGTGCTTTTTGCCCATCAAGCAAGCCGCTTTGTTTGGCACACACTAAACACTGCATATCACCACAAACACACCATTCCCACTGTGAAACAGGGTGGTGGCAGCATCATGCTGTGGGGATGCTTCTTGGCAGCTGGCCCTGGAAGGCTTGTTAAGGTAGAGGGTAAGACGAATGCGGCAAAATATAGGACAATCCAGGAAAACAATCTTATTCAGTCAACAAGACAACTCCGGCTTGGGAGAAGATTTGTTTTCCAGCAAGACAATGATCTGAAGCATACAGTGAAAGCTACACAGAAAGGGTTTACTGGCAACAAGGTGAATGATCTGGAGTGGCCGAGTCAAAGCTCAGACCTTAACCCAATAGAGAATTTGTAGATGGACTTGAAAAGGGCTGTTTACACCTGATCCATATGCCACCTGACAAAGCTTGAGCAGTTTTGCAAAGAAGAATGGCAAAAAATTCCAGTTTGTAATAATGTAATTGACATTACTTTGTAGAAACCTGTTTTCATTTTGACATCAATGAGGTATTTTCCAGACATTTTTTGTCAAAGTCGCTAACTTTTATTGACCATGATTGATTTATAATTTCAAGAAAAGGATGAAACATCCAAGGGGGTGAATGCCTTTTATAGGCACAATGTGTCCCCCTTAGGTAACATTATCAGGAAACACTCTATAAATTCCCATTTCTGTGCAGATGACACAGCTATATTTATCTAAGAAACAAAATTGTTTTGGTATGACCCAATAACTCCTTAAAAAGCCTCCAGTTAATCCAAAATGCTGCAGCCAGAGTTCTGACTGGAATTAGCATGAGAGATTATATTTTTTCTACATTAGCTTATTTCCATTGGCTCCCTGTAAAATCCAGAATATAGTTGAATCCTGGTTCAAACCCTGTCTCCATCTTGCTCAAGGTGTCCTTGAGCAAGACACTGCACGCTGCCTCTCCAGGCGCTGTGTGTGTGGCTGCCCATTGCTCCTCCTGGGGGATAGGTTAAATGCAGAGGATAATTCTGTTGTGACTATGATTTCATACTTTCATATTTCATCCTTGATATCTGATGTTAATATCTGGAGTTGAGGACATCCATTGGTTCAATGTACAGTATTTTTGACTTTTTTGATCCCTATGAGGAAATTGTTGTTTGGACAGCTGCACATATCTGATGGCACTGCAAGTTCACAGGCAGATTGGCAAGTAACTGCATGAAGAACAGTAATCTGGTAAGGGACTTTAGACTGAAGAGCTAATATAGTGGCTTTGAAAAGTATTCAGACAACTTTATATTTTTCACAATTTACTGTGTTGTAAATTGAATTTGATAAAAAAAATAATAATAATTGCAATTTTCACCCATCAATAACCTTCAATGACTCATAATGACAAAGTAAAAACAAAGTAATCATTTCCAAACATTTTGTGCTCTTGTTATTATTTATGATTGGTGACTTTGTGAGCATGAACATTTTTTTTCTGTATATCAGCCCTGTCATAGGCAGCAGCCTGGATAGGTCACCACTGCGTCTTTCAACCAACCTAGTATGTCTAGGTTTGTCTACTGTATGTCTCTTTGTATGTTTGTAATTGCTCTTTAATGGGTGTGAATTGATGTAGGGATGTGATGGCATTGCAGGTGCAATAGCATATGTGCACTGTTTTTTTGTTATTTTGTTGTTTTTTACTCAATCAAGTTATTATTCTCAGCATTGTGCACACTTGAAATGTAGTTAAGGCTTTAGAAGGAATTGCAGTTAAGGTGACAGGCAGATTTATTAATCATCAAAACACACAGCATCATCCGTGTTTACGCCTGTCAGGGAACTGCAGTCTACCTTCACCAATAATTTCGTCTGACTTTCTATTCTTGAATGAAGTATTTATATTGCACACCCTATGTTGACTGACAGGTTGACTGCTCAATGTTCAGAAGTTTCTGGGATTATTAAGGCACAGATGTGTATATGACCCAGAGCAGCTCTGTCTGCAGGAAAAATAAACCCCACACCGGAGTTATCTTCCTCATGCTGCCTGTGAGCTGCTTTAGTTAATTAAGCTGCTGCCAAATAAAATGTGCATATAGTATACTGTTGCAGAATACGGCACGGCATTAAAATATCACGGCTCTTACAGCTATTTATTTTCATTTATCAACAGTAACAGTCATCTCCACGGGACAGAGGTAAGACCATCAGGCTCGTAACTGCAGAAGTGTCACCTGTGTGTAAAGTTATCTTGAAGAAACACTTGAGTGAAATTGACGACAAGTTCAATTCAATAAATGATGTAACTGAGGATCAAGTAGTAGGAAGCGACTATCTCTCTGTTGCAAACTAACTACAGTGCAGAGTGGACAGCTACAAATGATTGCAGCTACAACAAATGGCTGGAGAGATGAATATGAGTGGGCTGATCTTGAACCACATTAACACTGAAGAAAAACAAAGAGGAACCACAGAGAAGTTAAATGGTATGGACAAGACGGTAATAGAAATGATGGACACATTTGCCTCCCATTGAAGACATATTCTAAATCAAAAAACATAAACACAGAAAGAATGGCCCCACCTCTTCCACATCACTGAGCTGAAGGCTCATTTCAGTCACGCAATTATTGTATTATTGTAAAGTTAAAATGGGCAGAATAACTGAATGTGTCTGTTGATTGAATTGCTAAAGATACTTTTTAAAGTGTGGACATGTATTACTCCTAGCAGTAAAATATAATAAACATACACATATTTTCAAACTATTCTCGAAACTAGTGATGTTATGTTCATGAACAATCCAGTTGGTTTGAACTAAATAAAGTTGAAATAAACATGACCACAGCTCTGCACAAACCTGCGGGAAGGAGTTTCTTTAAATGCAGCAGATGCACAGGTTTCATCGTTCGGCCATGTGAATGCTGCTAAACCAAATCAACACATGGAAAAACAAAAACAATTTTAGTGGTGTATTTAAGTTCTAGTGTAGATCTATAACATCAGTATTTCACTTATAACCTCAAGCTCTGTTAAAAAAAAGGCCAAAGAACAACCTGAGAACTGGGAACTGGGTCCCTTCAAAGAGCCGTATTTCCCATCACTGCTCATAACGGTTGTGTCATTTGTTCTATTTATATACATCTGTTTCTCCCTCCAGAAACTCTAATTGGATAAATAAGTGTTTCAACTGTGCGTCATTATCTATTTCCCTGTATGACTGTAAGACATCATGTCATGGTTTGTGACTCATTTAGTGACAGTTTGAGAGTGTGCTGAATATTCACTCTGGTTTTCTCATTAATTCTTGTCATTTTTACTCTCGTGGTTTAGTACACTACGGACTATTTGTGCTGAAAACAGTGTAGTAAGCAAATACCCCTCAAGAAACAAAATGAAATAACACAGTGAAGTACTGTAGCTCTTGTAGAATACTATGGAATTGTGGCTGCACTCCCGTACTGTACTGTAAGTGGCTGAGGATGATGTATATATATGTTATTCTATTTTTTTGTTTTGTTGTATTTTGCAGCATTTCATATACCCTCCCCTAATCCCTGACATTAGTAATACATTTTATCAGAAAATGAAAAAATATGATGAATTAAAAAACGAGGCTGACTAGCGTAACTGTTTCAACCTGCGCCAGGTCACATTCAAAGTGATAGAGCGAAGGCAATTCAAGCAGGAATGAGTCAAAGATGAATTTCCTTTTCAGTCCTTGCTATTACCACAACAAATGAAAGTTTCTCAGCTACCACTCCATCACTGAATGTGAAGCTGAACACTGGCTAGGGTTTCAGCATTCACTGTTTGCTGCATACGAGGCAGCATAGTTGCACACCAGTAAAGGGCCCAAGCTGCTGCTGTTCACTACAGAATGGAAACCCCTTGTGTTGATCAACAGCAAAGCAACAAGACTAAGTGTGGTGTTGATGTTCCCATGGCTATGGCTAGATACCAGATACTCAAGGTCGGAAAAGGGTCCGATGGAAAATAATGCCTTACAAAGAATGTCATTTGTTAACCGCAGTAGCATCTACTTACTTGTTATTTGAACAGCACAGGCCAGTAATGCAAAAACCTTGGCAACTAAATGAATGAAAAATCGAGAAATACCAAAAAGACATTAGCAATGAATGATGAATGTTCATGTTATTCTTGTTGGCAAAATCTTTCTTCTTGTGTATCTTTCTGCATGTACTTGATTATTAAATGTTTTGTTTGACTAATTCAATTTTATTGATTTATTAGTCTAACTAATAAACCAATTGAAAAAATATGATACAATAATAAAAATAATTTCTTAAATTGGAATAATTAAAAAAAACAACTGATTATGAGGAAAAAATAGAAAACAATCTTCTGCTTCTGATTTCAATTTAATCATTAACGTGGTACAAATCATGCTGAAGCAGTTTTTCACAGAGCTGATGTGCAAATGAAATACTTATATTTTAATATATTTAAATTATTATAATATTAATCAGGGTGTAATGAGGGGGGTGGGCATCCTACTGTGACAGTGATGAACCAATTACAAGAACAATGGATACCTTCTTGGAGCTTGAAAGTCCAAATTCTACTACAATGATATTAGAATTTGTGTTTGTGCTCATTTTGATTGCCAGAGTAGCGCAGACATCACTTTTAAACACTCCACTTCAACAATTATGTGTACAGGTTGGAGTATTTGAGCAATTCGAGTTAAACTGCATTTAATGACAAGAAATCACCATAGACTACAGACTAGACTTGACTTTCTACGGTGACCTTACTGATTCCCTGAAGAGGAAATGTATGAGTCGCAGCAGCAGAATAAAAGTTAAAAAGAACAGAACACAATAAATCTGGAATAAAAACAAAAAAATACAGAATAGATCAATAGCATAGTAATAATAAGTAATAATAATGATAAACAATTAGGGTGCAATACAGGATAACAATAGTAGATAACAAAGTTTGTGAGTTCATGAGAACAATGGCACTGAAATGACCAGTACCTTTAAGCTGAGAAATCAATCTGAGGTTACTTAAGTCATTGGAGTTTGCTGGAACGATGGAGACCAAGAAGTCCAAAGGCAGCGGAGTAAATGTAAAAAGCAGGAGCACGTTCTACGGTTCTACAAGACACTGGATAGTCCTTGACTGATACTGCCTTCACGTATAAAGTGTTACAGATGATAGTATTTGTGACCATAATCATTCTTATGCCACCTCGGGCAGTGCTAATGGCTGCTAATATAACTTGTACAAGTATTGATAGCAAGCCGTATGAGAGGTTCACAGACACAGAATCAGGTTTCCATCACTACAGAGGGCATTACTGTGACTTATATTGATTTACCTCAAAGGCCTCTGGCAGACTTGGTCGGGGCATTTCAGTACATTGCTATATGTCAGACTTTCATGAGGTCTTGTCATTAGCTCTAGTTATTATATGGAACAGACACAGTGTGCATCACGGCACCATAGTGCTGATTTCTAAAAAAAAAAAAAAAAAAAAAGGGAGACCACGTTTTTTAACAGACAGTTTGGAAAGTACCTGGAGGTCCTTAAACTTTTTGTATATTAGGGAGGCATTGGACATTCCAGGACTTTGCAGGACAGTGGTGTTAATATGTGCTTCCTGAGCATTTTCTTCCTTTGATTTCCATTCTTCTGGATACATAGATTGTGTGGCCAGCCGAGTCCCAAGGTGGTCTTAATGTCACAAAGCATAATGGAAAGTCCAAATTTAGTCCTTTACTGCAGCGGGACAGTATATCACCACCATCTCAACTATGCTTTATTGTTTCCCTCAGCCTTCTTTTTCTTCCCCGACAACTTTCTTCCCCTCTTTCACCCCATCAGCTTCTTTTTGCTGTTACTTTATTGCTTCCTGTTTCTTTCATTTTTCTTCCCCTCATTCTCTATCACTTTTATTACTTCTGCTCTTCTCACCTCGATGTTCAGCTTCTTGTGTCTAATTTTAAAGGGTGAGTGTGAGAACAGAGATGTTTTCGCGAAAGAGATTGATTTCTGCCTTGTGGTACCTATTAGACAAATTCCAAGATACAGTTCATTTTCTACCACTACTTCATCCAAACTAGTCTTTGTTCCTTTGATTTGTATTCCAAAACGTTTGTCTTTCTAACATCTCTGCAGCCTCTTCTTTTCCCCACTGTTTCTTTCTAGCTTCATTTCCTCCAGTTTACTGTTGTTCCCTCCTCTGAATTTGTATTAAAATAGATATAGAGATAAACATTACACAATTAATTAGATTAATGCCAATACAGAATGGTGATCGTAGACTCGACAGGCAACCATAAGACATCTATCACAATAACACTAAGTCATGGAAACAGCTAATTAAAACTATAAACTTTAATTAACTTAGTCCTATTTTTACACTAATATAATTTTCTTATTGTCTTATTTCATTAATCTCTGTCAAGATTAATAGAATAATAATTACCTTTGAAATTTTATGGAGCTACTTAGTACTTGTGTTCACACACGTTGAATGACAAATCATTGGCACAGAAACAGCTGCCAGTCTTGCACAGCGGGATGTACTGAGTAATAGTACAGGGTTTTCATTGACAGAGACAAAAGGGCTCCAGTGACGCAACAGGGGAAAGTTGAGACTCAACTTTATGCAAATTGGGTAAAAAAAAATTTAGTTTGGTACAAATTTAATTAAAATAAATGACAATTTTTAGTTTTAGTTAGTTTTATGTTTGCATAAATAAGTTGCATTCAGGTGATATGGTATTGATTCTTTGACTGTTAATTGTTTGTTCTCCTGCATGAAAAGGGCGAAAAAGGTCTGAAGATTTTCAGTTGTCCAGGTGAAGTAATCTGGGAGTTGAGTCATGACAACTGGACTTCCTTCTTGTTATGTCGAAAAGTTTCACTACTCATCCAAGTAGGTTCATCAGTCAGTGATGAAGACTGATGAAGCTACTTATGTGAGTCAGCTTACACCTGTGCACCACAATAAGGATTCACACAGCAGACAAGCGCACAGAAGAAGAAAACAAGAACAAGAACAAGAAAAGTAATAGACTGCATTCAGCAGGAACTATGTGGCACTCCATTATGTACACGTACTATCCTAATGTGAGGTCAGAATAAGAAGAATCTGAGGGACTAGCACTGCAGAGAGAGACAGCAAGAGAAAAAGAGGCAAAGGAGTATGGCATACAAGACATGGTTTTGCATGTAAGAGGGTTTTTAAACACACTGGCTCGGTATCTGTGATCAACTTTTTATTACCTCATGAACCAGCATTCGGAGCTTTCACCCACATCTCTCTTTGTGCAGTTGTCTTACCCTCGTCCCTAACTATGCCATTAGAAACAGCACTCCTGAGAAGCACTCTACAATGGATACATGTCCTCCTGGCTGGTTGCACCAGGAAGCTGCTGGCACTCTCCTGATGATGTCTATTGCTTGTTATCGTCTGCTCCCTTTCCTCTCCACTGCCCACTCAGCTCAACCAGTCAGAGCAGATGGCAACGCACCCTGAACCTGGTTCTGCTGGAGGTTTCTTCATTTCTTCCATTAAAGAGAGTTTTTCTCAAGGGGAATTTGATGTTCTAAAAATATGACTATGGCTAAAGCAGTTATGCAGGAAGAATGGGCTAGAATTCATTCATTCTAATTTTAATTCTAGGTATAAGGTTATGCAGAAAACTATGAAATTCCAAAAGGTTTGCATACTTTTTTCTAGCCACTGCAAGTAGGAGCATCCTGTATCAAAGTGATACAGTGAGTGCAGAAAACTCAACTCAGTACTGCATATGTAACTGTAATTCCCTACTACTAGGATGTCCCAATATCTCTTTAAAAAAGCCTCCAGTAAATATAAAATGCTGCAGCCAGAGTTCTGACTGAAATTAGGAAGACAGCCTATATTTCTCCTAAATTAGCTTACCTCTCCATTTGCCCCTCTAAAATCCACAATACATTAAAAAAAACTTTATTGGCAATTATTGATTAAGCCTAATCATGTCATTAACACCTAATTTAGCATTTTAAAAAAAACATTTTTCCAACAACACTTTGCTCCAAGGGTTTAACTCTAAGTCTGAGTTACCAAAAGCTATCAAGCTCCCCTTCATGGAACCAGCTCCCAGTTCAAGTTTGGAAGGCAGACTCTCTAAGCGTCTCCACTTTTAGATGGAGGGTTCTCTGGTGATCATGTAAGCTGTGTTTTCAGGGGAAGTAACCTCTCAAGAGTCTCTCAAAGCAAATTGGTCCCTTGGTTAACTGCAATTTACAGATAATGAGGAGTAATTCATTTCAGAACTTAGGGCTGACAACTAAATGTAGCTCACCACCACACGCAGCACTGGCTCTAGAATCAGACACCTATAGATAGGGTGTATTCTTTTCCAGAAATACCTAGGATGAGAATTGTGAGGTGGATGTAGAGATACTCACAAGCCCCAGGCAGCGTGCCACTGTGTTGGTGCGTTGGCGTTCTCTCTGGAGAACAAGAAGGTTGCCTCCATGCAACTGAGACTTGGAGAAAGAGGAAGACCCCATCTGTTGTTTATGCTCATGCACCAAATAGCATTTCAGAGTATCCAACCTTCTTTGAGACTTTGAGTGTGGTCATTAAGAAGGCACTGTCTGGGATGGGCCAGGGGTCTCCTGAAACAGCAGATTGATACGCGGAGGCCAGAAGGGCTACCACTTGGGTGGTTGTGGATACAATACACAAGGTGTGGAAGGTGTTTGGAGAGCTCTGAGAGCAACAGCGGAATTTTTAAACCCTACACAACATTTCTACTAAATTTCTACAACTCAGGTACGTTAAAATTAGTAATATTCAGCTTGTTCAGTGTGTAGAGTGCGGGATGTTTAGACCGTCTTCCTCCGTCGTTAGCAGTAATTTTACCTGTGACAGGTGTGTGTTAGTTAGCACTCTGACGGAGAAGATAACAGCGTTAGAGGAGCGCATCCAGACTTTAGAGAGGGTTAGAGATAGTGAGAGTAGTGTTATTTCTGTAGAAGACAGTCTGGGTGCCGCGGGCGGAGATAGCCAGTCCCCGACTCCGGCATTAGAGCCCTCACAGCGGGGCGAGTGGGTGACGACTCGGCGGCATACTCGCGCAGCCAAAGCTAAGGCTAAGGCTAAAGCTAGCCCACCGGAGCACACCACCCCCACAGGTTTGCCCCTCTCAGTGATTCTCCCGCTTAGAAACCTGGAAGAACTCTGGTCATTGGAGACTCGATAATGAGACACGTGAAATTAGCCAGACCTTTAGGGGCTCCAGCGGCTGTGGTCAGGTGTATCCTGGGTGCCAGGGCACCGGACATTGAAGGCAATCTTAGGGCCTTAGGAGAGCATAGCTTTTTAAAGAGGTGTTTAAATTAGCGAAGGCGATGTCCAAAGTTGTAATCTGCTCTGGCCCCCTCCCAATGAGACGAGGTGACATAACCTACAGCAGGTTATGGTCACTGAACCGCTGGATGTCCAGGTGGTGCTCCAAAAATAACGTGGGCTTCATAGATAATTGGAGTACCTTTGAAGGCAAACCTGGCCTGTTAGGGCGGGACGGTGTCCATCCCACTCGGGAAGGTGCTGCTCTCATTTCGTGTAGCATAGCACATAGTCTAAGATCAGGCCTAGCTAGTCGCTGACTACCCAGAGCCCAGGCCAGGGAGCAGACAAACAGGCTAAACCAAGTGTCTGCTAGCTGCATAGAGTCGTCACTCAGGGTTCAACATATTGAGACTGTCTGTTGCTCGAGCTAAACAAAAAGTCAGAAAACCCAGAAAGTCTGTTTTAATAATCTAATTAACATAGTGACCTCAAATTCAGAGCACACTGATTGTGCAGCCAGCACCTCTGATCTGAAGTTAGGACTGTTAAATATTAGATCTCTTACATCTAAAGCTCTTACTGTTAATGAAACTATCACAGATCAGGAGTTTGATATACTCTGTTTAACAGAAACCTGGATTAAACAGGACGAGTATGTAGCTTTGAATGAAGCAACTCCTCCTGGATTCAGCTACATTCACCAGCCTCGTCTGACTGGTAGAGGAGGAGGTGTCGCAGTTATTTATAATGATAAACTGACTATCATACAAAAACATTTACACAAATTTCAAGCTTTTGAATGTCTGTATAGTAACATAACAAGTGTAGATACAAACATAAGTCTGCTCTGCCGATCCCGCTAATTATCATTTACAGACCCCCAGGGCCCTACTCTGAATTTCTTTGTGAATTTGCAGATTTCCTTTCTAACCTAGTTGTTTCTGAAGACAAAGCGTTAATTGCTGGAGATTTTAATATTCACTTTAATCCAGAAGACCCTCTGAGAACAGCATTTATGTCCATATTGGACTCGCTAGGAGTAGATCAGTGTGTAGTAGGACCCACTCATAAAGCGGGTCACACCTTAGATTTAATAATATCCTTCGGATTAAGTATAAGAAATTTACTTACGCTCCCAATGTCTGAAGTTATCTCAGACCACTAACTTGTTTCAACTACAGTGTGTCATATTAATAATGTATACTCTGCGCCGCGCTATCGCATTAAACGTACATTTACATCAACTACCGCACAGAGCTTTATTAGTAATCTTCCAGAGTTATCAACTTTGATTGGATCACCGTCTGACCCTACAGAACTAGACCAGGCGACTGAATATCTAGAGTCGTCATTCCGTTATACCTTAGATAATGTAGCTCCAGTTAAAAGAAAAGTCATTAGAGATAAGAAACTTGCTCCTTGGTATAACGATGACACGCGCGCCTTAAAAGAGACAGCTCGAAAGTTAGAACGTAAATGGCGCCAAAGTAAATTGTTAGTATTTCAGATAGCATGGAAGGAGAGCATCCTGAACTATAAAAAAGCTCTTAGTGCAGCTAGATCAACGTATCTCTCCACTCTCATAGAAAAAAACAAAAACACCCTAGATTTTTATTTAATACAGTAGCCAAATTAACTAGAAAGAAAACCACTGCAGATATCTTCACAACAACGTTGTGCAGTAGTGGGGACTTCATGAACTTTTTCAATAACAAAATTGTAAATGTAAGGCATAAAATTCAAGCTTTAAGACCAGACAATTTAGTTGACGCAGGTGACGAGCTAACCTCAGCAGATCAGTACCTAGATTACTTTACTCCTCTTAAAGAGAATTAACTAATTTCACTCATCTCTTCTGCAAAATCTTCAACCTGTACATTAGACCCTATACCGACACACTTTCTAAAACAGATAGTGCCAAAAATAATAGAACCCCTGCTGACAATCATAAATTCCTCACTCAGCTGTGGGTATGTCCCAAAGTGTTTTAAATTAGCAGTTATTAAACCGCTAATCAAGAAACCTGATCTCGAACCCTGTCAGCTGTCCAATTACAGGCCGATATCAAACCTTTATCTCTAAGATTCTCGAAAAGATAGTAGCTGGGCAGCTATCCTCTATCAGTCAGGATTTAGGCCTCATCACAGCATAGAGACGGCACTTGTTAAAGTAGCAATTGACCTCCTATTGGCCTCTGATCAGGGTAGCGTCACTATGCTTGTGCTACTCGACCTCACTGCAGCTTTTGACACCATTGACCATAGTATTCTCCTTCACAGAAAATGTTGTTGGAATTAAGGGAACGGCCCCTTAGGTCCTATTTGACTGATCGTTATCAGTATGTAGATCTAAATGGCGATTACTCCACATGCTCTCCAGTGGAGTTTGGTGTTCCACAGGGTTCAGTTTTAGGCCCACTGCTTTTTTCCCTCTACATGCTTCCTCTGGGCAACATTATCTGTAAGCATGGTATTAACTTTCATTGTTATGCTGACGACACACAGTTATATGTTTCATCAAAACCAGATGAGATCAAACAGCTTAATAAAGTTGAGCAATGTGTAAAGGATATACGAGACTGGATGCTAATTAACTTCCTTCTGTTAAATCCTGATAAGACAGAAGTACTAGTAATAGGATCATCTGCAGCTAGAAGCAAGATTTTAGATCACACCGTAACTCTAGATGGCCTTTCTGTTACATCTAGTGCAACAGTCAAAGACCTTGGTGTGATTCTAGATTCCAGTCTTTCATTTGAAGCTCATGTAGATAATATCACCAGGACAGCTTTCTTTCACCTCAGAAATAATTCCAGGAACAGAAATATATTGTCACTGAATGATGCAGAAAAATTAGTCCATGTTTTCATCACCTCTAGGTTGGACTACTGTAATGCCGTCTGGCTGTTCAACCAGGTGCATAAACAAGCTTCAGTTTCAGTGTTTAAGTCCAGGCTGAAAACCTATTTATTTAGTCAAGCATTTTGTAAATAGATTTGGGAAGGACTCATGGACGTAGAGCATTATGGTGAACTAGTATGTTTAGATGCTGTCTTCCCAACTTTCACTGATCACTCAGGTTTGTTGATGGTGAAGTGTTTGGTTGCTCTACATCCCAGTGAGCCCTCATGTCTGTGTTTCCTTCTGAACCAACCCTTTTAGTTAGGCTGTCATAATTAGTTCTGCCGGAGTCCCTGCTGCGCTATACTAAATATACATTCACCTCAAACTTTATCTGACTGTGAATACAACTAACTGCCATCTCTCTCTTTCCCTCTTCCTGTCTCTCTGTCGAGCTTCACGTCATTCCACCCTCTGCCCTCTGGACCTGTCTGACTCGTCCTGATGCCCAACTTCTGGCTGGAGATCTCGTCGCCTGGATCCACCGTTTGCCCAATGGGATGCGTTTGGAGACTGGAGTTGGTCACACACTACTATGAAGTCGGTCTTGGCCTCGGCGGACGTCAGCAGCTGTCTCTCTGAGGTCTCGACTCAACACTTGATAGTCCAGGAATGGAACAAGTCTGCCTGCAATTAACTAACTGGACTCTACATTAACTTAAAGACATTAACTGTTATATTGGACTGCCTGCTGCCTACACAGCATGTAATCACCCATATGAGGATGGGTTCCCTGTTGAGTCTGGTTCCTCTCAAGGTTTCTTCCTGTTGCCTTCTCAGGGAGTTTCTCCTTGCCACTGTTGCCCTCGGCTTGCTCATCACGGACAATCTGATTATTATGATTCATACACATTCACTGTTCATGTACTGTTCTTTGGTTGTGTAAAGCTGCTTTGTGACAATGTCAATTGTAAAAAGCGCTCTACAAATAAAATTGAATTGAATTGAATTGAATAATCACTGACTGGAGGCACCCCTAAACAGTCGGAGGGGTGTTTAGGGGAACTCCTAAACCCAATTAACACGTCCTCTTAGGAAGAGGAAGAGATGGAAAACTGGGAGAAAGCATTACCCATATCTCTGGTAGAGGTCTGTGAGGTAGTTTAGGAGACCCTCAGTGGGAAGATGCCGCGAGTGGATGAGATTCATTCAGAGACGGTGAAGGCTCTGGACATTGAAATTATGCTTGTGGATCCTCGCTGAACCTGCTACCAACCACCGCAACTTCACTCCATGTTAGCGGAAGATCACTGGTATTCTGAGATGGTTAATCATCATCAAAGGGAAACATTTTGATTTTGCAGTGGCCTTTCAGTTTGATGTGTTAATTCAACAACAATGAATGTAAAACATATTACCAACAGTGGTAGTTTGTAATCAAAGGCGTTACCAATTTAGTGATCATCCATCATCATCGCAACACAGGAAATGAAGATATTTTGGTCAAACATAACATCTTCAATTTCATTATAATGACAGTTTTCAATGTAGATGGCATGTTATTCAATTAAACTGGCCAGGAATCAGTATCCGCTTGTAATATATTCTGTAAAGAAAGTTATTTACATCTAGCTGCATTAGTACTTAAATCACTGAGTATGCCCATTGTCATTTTTATCTTTATTGTGATAAGTGAATACGGAAATGAAGAGTCAGGAAACAAATACCTTGGTTTTATGGAAATCTCCTAGACAGCCTTTATTTATACTAATATTAAAACATGTTCACATGAACACTGTGAACACTGACTGGTGGCCACTAAATGCTACAGAAACCTCCGTCATGGTGACTAAACTCCAAAATTGTTCTCAACCACACCTACTGACACCACAGTTGACATCAAGCAGTCAACACTAACTGAACAACTTGAACCTACAGATTAACAGACCTGTGAGTTCTCACAATCGTACAGTCCAAGCAGCCATTTCACTCAGATTATTACAATATATTTTTGATCCAAGTTGCTCTGAGAACTTTCCTAAATCACTCTTAGGTTCGGACTCCCAGCTGGGACACTCTCTGAGCGTTTTCTAAGAATGTTTGTGAATATTACCCCTGGTTTAGACAACATATTAATACATTTTTAGATATAAACTAATTTTGGACTACGTGTCATGTGGGAAGCCACGTTTTGGGTCACATGCTCCAGATGAGACATTTATTTTTTTTTGATACTGTAGTTGAGCTAATTTAGCACGGACAGACGCACAATTTTGTGATGATGTGCCCCAAGGCGTCACTTCCATTTGCCAGGTTTGCTGAGGCATCAAAGTGGTTATTACAGGTAGATTTTCCAGGTCAAGGTGCCCCGAGGAAACGTCTGAGGGAAACTATGACTCTACTGACATTTGTGTGAAATCACCTGAAGGGAAGATGATGAAGGAGGTAGAAAAATATAGTAGTTGGCATAGGCTCTGTAAAATAATTAGGGTAAAGTTGATTGAGCATGATTCTTTTCTAGTGATGCCATCTTCATACTACCATTGCCAAATACAACCACAGTTGTGTTCTGATAGGGTTGGACAGGAACATTTGTAGCTTTTTGGTCTATTAACAGCGTTTTTCTTGTTGCTTTCCATCAAGTCCTTTTTAATATGAGATGTAACATTACAATAGTTTTTTAGAGCTTTTTTTGCACTACCAGTCAACAAAATGATTACATGAGTCATTTGGCAGGGTAAGCATAAGGAGGTCTTGCTGCTGGGGGCTTGTGAGTATCCCCACCACAGCCAGGATTCGAACCCTGGTCTCACGCCAGGAGGAAAGTGATTATACCATGACACTCTCCAGCCTCTACAGCCATAACAAGAATATCAAAATATAATTTAATGGACTACAGCAGCAGTCTTAGACAGCAGCAAAATATACTAATTTACTACAAGGTCTACTATACTTTAGTCCCCCTTCTGTTGCTTTCTGGATTCCACTGAAAACAATGCATTTCATACTGTCACAAAGCTTTTTTAACATTAACAAAAGACAAACAGCTTCTCACTTGCAGTTTTTCTGTAGGGCAGTGTTATAATTGTTATGTCTAAACCTCAGGAGACACACCAGACATTATAATAATAAAAATACTATAAAGACCAGACTATTGGAAGCATGTGGACAGTTCCGAATAGTTCTCACCTGAGCTTTGCTTGGCCAATTTGGATTGAAATATACCACAATAAAGCACCCAGTCTCAGCAACTGTGTAGGCAATCATATGTAATAATTGTATCTTATTTAACAAGTTGTAGGAAGTCCTTTGCAGGTAATGACTGCAAGGTTCTTTGACTCTAGACATTATTAGATGCTTTGTATCTACCCTAATGATGATCTCCCAGACCTTCATTGCAGACACTTAGACTTCAAGCAGCTGTTACACCACTTCTTCACCTGACTATAATAGACACATACAATGTTTTCAACTTTGCTACTTAGAAGCTAGACCCAGTTTTTATCCCATATGGAGCTACAGCAATGCTGATGGTGACCATTCCCTCACAGCTTTTAATCTCAGCCCTCAGTTTTGCCTGTTTATTCCTGTAGATCATCCACTGGGACCCTATTAGCAATGACTAATACATGCACACACAGATGCAAACAAGTTAGGACACATAGACACTTGGACCCCGGCTAACAAATAGTGTTTACATACAGACGCAAATGCACAAGACACAGTAAGCAAATAGATAGTACCAATACATTTTAGAAGATGCCAACATACACTTGGAGCATGTCATTTACAATACACAGCATGGAACTCTGTCTTCTGTATCTATCAACCTGTAATGTTAGATATGTGCTGACACTAACTTTAATTTAATACGTAATACATTTACCTAAGAAATAAATTAAAGTTCCAAAGTCTCCTTTGCTATTTCGAATTGCCTTCGGTGTATGCACACACATTCACAAACACACGCATATATGTACGCACACTTTTGTGTCTCCTGCTTCTTCAACAGCTGTTTGAGAAATGACTTGTCCTATCTGTATTACTGGTGGATGTAGTTGTGTTGTGTTTGACACTGTTAGACACACACAGCTTAGAGCAAAGTTAGAGTGTGTGAAAGGTTACCCCTCAGGGTAGTCCAGAGAAAACCCCAGGTCACAAACGCTAGCAGAACACTAAAAGTAAAGTAGGTACAGGTGTTCTGAACTGATCCTGTGGTTCTATATTGGGGCTTATCCCAACATTTTTAATGTACTCTAACTGTGCTGTGCTCTTTTGTGTAAGACTTCCGCTTTTGCACAACATAAACAGAAGCAATGGAAACTGATGTTAATGTTGAGGTAATGGCAGAGAAAACAGAAACAACAGAAGTGGCAGGTACGTAAATGCTGGTGCATGGTTAATGTTAGGGTTAGTAGTGATTCATCATACGTAACAGCCATTCAGAGTGGTGGCTCTCTTCAACGGGTCTGCTGCTGAATAAACATGCTAACTCAACAGAAATGCTGGAGATGTTGTCCATCTAGCACCAACAGTGCAGGACACGCTGCAGAAAACAGGCCAACAGCAAACTATTATCTTAGTGTGTTGTGGCCCTTAGGTGACCGGGTTGTTATAGATGTGTTTGCTTGTTTAAAGTTTCTGTAAAACTAACTGATTTAGCTAATAACTGCTGGTTTTAAAATGTCATTGTACCATCCAGTGAATGTAGCATCTGATGTATATAGATAAATATAGTAGTACGATGTCCAGACAATGGACCATGTACATACATGTGATGCTACTGTACCTGAATATGAAAACATGTCTAGAATGTTTCATTCTTTTATTGCTAAAGAATTCATGAAATAGTTCATGAAATAGCATCCTCAAACAGGTCATGGTTGTTGTTTTTACAATTAGGGTATATTATAAATTTTGCATATTGAACATTCAATAGGAATGTACAAGATTTTATTGAAAATGTAGATAGAGATTTCTTATATTTTTAGAAACCCTGAAATCTTACCGTAGTAAAATAGTACAATGTGATCAACTTCTTAAGTCTTGGGAAATGCAAGCTGATGCCAAAATGTCAGCCTTAGGAAGTCTCGTTCACAATCATTAAAGTGGTCCTTCCTATTTATTTTCAACAGTGAATGCCAAAGTACTTTACCCAGATCCCGGAGTAGATTATGGATCAGGTTGCATATTTCTGTTAGAACCCAACTGCCGTGTGTCGGCCAAATTCAACCCAAATCCATCAAATTTTATTCTATGTCCAAACCCGACTCCAGCTTGACAGGTTGAACCAACTTGAGTGGCTCATATATAACCTTACTAGTGTGTTTCACATCTTTTTCTTTTCTTGGTGTAGTGATATCTTAAAGTGCCATCTTGCCCAAACCCAACTCAAACCATCAGGTATCATCAGTTGACCACCCTGTAACCTGGGCTAAGTGACAGCATATATTTTTCTTGTAGTTTTTTATTTTCTTACTTTTTGTCAGTGTCAATGTTTTACACATGAACCAACACCATACAAGATATCAAGAAGACATTACCCCACTGGCCTGAATCCTGCAGTTCTCTCTACCTTGCTATTCATATTCCATCTCCTTCTTCCCGAAAAGAATTGCTCTTCAATTAAAGCCAGCTGTTCACCTTTGATATATGACTGCTGGAATTGCTTTGGCACCAGGACGTTTTTCCCCACTTCAAGTCATTTGTTACTGTGTGTGAGCACATTATTTTGTATCTGCCCCTATTCCTTTTAACAGTCATAAGGGCACAGATTCAGGTTTAACATTAAAACAAACCTACCAAGAGGAGGCAATCCTTTGAAAAGCAATTGTATGTCTGAGTAATGGCCAACCTCGAGTTTTAAAATAGAAAGGTAGGGCAGGAGAGAAATATAGAGAAAACTGGGTGCTACCATGGAAAACTGACAATCTTGGACTTTGAATAATTACTTTTGCCCCATAGTGACCTTAAATACCGAACCACCATTATTATCATGATATGAGAAAACCAGGCTGTTTTTCTTATAAAACTAACTGTTCTGCAACATTTACACTTTTGGTGATGATGTTTGGCTCCGGGATGTTAAAGACAAAGACGCGAAGAAGGCATCAGGCAGAGTAAGTAAGGCAGAAACAAACTGCAAAAATATTTTGGAGTAACAGGCAGTCGGTGACCTTGAAGTGTAAAATAACAAATTTGACTTTGGGGAAAAAAGGCAGAAAAGCAAGAGACTTTCTTTGTGTGTGTGTGTGTGTGTGTGTGTGTGTGTGTGTGTGTGTGTGTGTGTGTGTGATGGAAAGAGATGTGATGCAGGCAGAAAAGGACAAGAGCAAAAAAGCTCCATTGAGTATTTGGTAAGAGACACCCTTTTCCACTTGTACTTCAGCCTAAAGATAAGTCTGTTATGCCTGTGTGTTAAGTGTCAGGAGAGGGAGATTGGAGGCTTTTAGGATCAGGGGAAGGACAAAGACAAACAGTGTTAACCCATGACCAGGCAATCAAAGGAGAAGTTTTTGAAGTAAATAAAAGTAGAGGATAAATGTAAATCATTGTAGTGAATATTAACCCTTTCATGCACAGTGGTCACTAAAGTGGACAGCTATTCAAAAGTTGTTCTCCTGTGTATGCATAGGTTAGGGTTAGTAGAGCCATGCACAATATTTCTTCTTCTTTTTGTAGAAAAGACATGAAACTCTGCGGTTCACTGGTCAGCTGCTAGGTTAAGAACTTGTACTCTTTAAATGGCAGAAAGGCCTGAATGTGTGAATGATCAGGGCTGAGGAAAGAGCTTTGAGGCTCCCTGGCCCTTGCTATTCTGCTTACCACGTCTGGCTCTGCTGTGAGAGCTGGCAACTAAATGGACCCTGAGTTCTAACCTGAAGCTACTGAAGTTTTGGTTGACTCTGTAGGTTGAACTTTTGGGAAGCACTGTCTGTGCCTTTGTTGGAGCATCTCTGACATTATTTTAAACAGAGATTGTGTATGACTCGTCTTGTTGTCTGCCGTTTTTTTTAACCGACAGGCTCATAAAACTTCACATCATAATAATAACAATTTTAATTGTAGCTTTTAATGTTAAGACATATGTGAAACTACAATATGCATTTTAAGTGACAACAAGCATGTTTCTTAACTGTGTTCTACTACCGTCTGCTGTAAACGGCCTCACTCTACACAGCCCTTCAGGAATGAATCATTATCAAATTACAATAAATTAGAAGCTGTAAAACCTGCTAATAAAGTTGAAATCATTGAAACGGTCTGTTCCAAAAGAGGTGTTAGTAGTAGTTGTCTAGTGTTAGTAATTTGTGGTGCATTTTGCATTTTGTCTATTGAAAATTTGAAGAAAATTTGAATCGCAAAAAAGCCATCTAAGTTGCTAAATTAATGTCTCTTCAATAAGCTTATTGATATTCAAAGTTTGGAAGGAAGAACACAAGGTTTGAGTTTATTCATTTGTCAGGTGACATTGAAGCATGATGTTTGCAAAAAGGCAGCAAGCTCAAGGGTAATTTGATTAAAGGCTTCTGAATTATTCATCAGCAGGTTCTGATTCTATAATGCATGGCTTATAATGACAACTGGCCTCTATTGATAGTTAACTGTATCAGAGTAAAAGCACAAACACGTAAAAACACCACAATTGTGGCTGGAGGCTTAGTCAGGACTTTGTGCTTGTTTTTCAAAACAAAACTTCAGTAGTTCCTGAGGAGTGAGGAGCAGTATGACCCCATCTACCTGTTTGACAGATAAGGTTTTTCTGAACATATAACTGGGCATTGAAATGTATTACACAGGTGTAGTCTACAGGGAGAAAAGTAAAAGGTGTTGCAGCTATATTTTAACATCAAAACTACCTCTCTGAATGAGGAATATTTGCACCCCTGAAAAAAAGTCAGTGGCTTTTAATAATGTTGCTTTTCTTCTTCCTGTGTATTTACTCTTCAAGATTTCACATTTGTCTATACTATATATATGTAATGCATGTGTATGGAAATTACAAAACACATTTCCAAAAAGGTTTAAAAATGCAACAATAAATATGCCAGTTATTTAATTCAGTTGAACCTACAGATAAATAATGAAAAACAATGCTCTGCACGCTCTTAGTAAACAGGTCCATAATAAAATTCTAAATATATGCAACTAGAATCCTTGTATAGTCACTACGGGTGACTCGCAGTCAATGACTACCTGAATTCTGGAATTCACTTGATGCTGGAATTCTTCCCTGGGAAGACTCACAGATGCAGCCAGGTCTTGACTGCATCTGTGGGTTATTTTGCCTCAACAAATGAATTGTATCATGGTTTTCCATTCCTATTCAGATTGTTTGGAATACTCAAAAAGAAAAAAGAAAAAAGTCTATGTAGAAAAAATACCTTATTTGGTAAACCATGTTTTCGTCATTTGTATGTGTGCACTTGCATCCACCCTTTGTGTGTGTGTGTGTGTGTGTGTGTGTGTGTGTGTGTGTGTGTGTACGCTGGATTATGTATGCCAGCAGCCATTGTCAGCAAAAAATATATAATCCATTAGTCTGGGTCCAAGCTGGCTACCATAGCTCACTGGAGCCTTTGTGTCCAACAAGCTATGTAGACATGAAGAGATGTAATTCCTTCGAGCTTTGTCTAAATGAACATTTTGTCTAAAGCAAAGCAAATAGAAACTCCTATTTTAAAAGTTGTTGTAAGGTGAGGTGCCAAATGGAACATGGGGGAGCATGAGAAAGACAAACATCCCCATTGTCTGAAATTTGTAGTGTTACAGCAGTAGAGCAGAAATAAGACTAACACCAACAAAATATTTGAAGAATAAGCAGCCATCCAGAATTCTGACTGTAATGGAGTAGGCAGCACAGTCTCCAGATCAGAAACCTATTGAGCTGTTGTGGAAGCAGCTTGACCATATGGTATAGGGGAAGACTCCATCTAGCAAATCAATTTTGTGGAAGATGCAAGGGTGAAATCTCATTAAATCATCTTGAAAATTTGACAAATTGGCTGTAATTGCTGCAAAAGGTGTTTTTCCAATACCCAGGTAAAGAGATGGACGGATGGTATTGACTGCACAGGAGAAGTCAAAAACAAAAAGACTCTTAATGTGGTCCAAGTCTTCTAGAGTCCTATTCAGGAGGAGTATTCAATTCAATTCAATTCAGTTTTATTTGTATAGTGCCAATTCACAACAGAAGTCATCTCAAGGCACTTTACAGTGCAAAGTTTAATCCCATTTGAGCAAGCTTTAGGCAACAGTGGAGAGGAAAAACTCCCTTTAGAGGAAGAAATCTCCAGCAGACTCAGGCTCATAGTGGGCGGCCATCTGCCTCGACCGGTTGGGGTGAGTGGACAGGGCAGAGAGAAAAGAACAGCAGGCAACAAAAACAACAACAAGCAGCAAGAACGTTGGGCAGGTCAACTGGATTCTGGAGATATACAGCTCCAGATAAGATTGGTAGCTAAAGGCTCTGCCTCCCATTCTACATTTGGAAACTCTAGGAACCACAAGTAAACCTGCAGTCTGAGAACGGAGAGTTCTGCTGGGAAAATAGAACTATGAGGCCTTTAAGATAAGATGAAGCCTGATTATTAAGTGATTTATAAGTGAGGAGAAGAATTTTAAATTCACTTCTGGATTTTACAGGAAGCCAATGGAGAGAAGCTAACGTAGGAGAAATATGATTTCTCTTGCTTATTCCAGTCAGAACTCTGGCTGCAGCATTTTGGATTAACTGGAGGCTCTTTAATGAGTTATTGGGACATCCTATTAATAATGAATTACAATAGTCCAGTCTGGAAGTAACAAATGTATGGACTAGTTTTTCAGCATCACTTTGGGACAGGATGCTCCTAATTTTAACAATGTTCCACAGGTGAAAAAAGGCAGTTCTAGAGATTTCTTTGATGTATGAAGTGAAGGAGATATCCTGGTCAAAGATAACTCAGAGATTTCTTACAGTATTACTTGAGGCCAATACTAAGTCATCAAGGGTGAGAACGTGATTAGACATAGTGTCTCTGAGATTTTTAGCCTCTGTCTTGTCTGGATTTAGGAGAAGGAAATTGGAGGACATTGAGGCCTTTATCTTTTAAGAATGTTTGAAGTTTGACTAATTGATTAGTTTCTTGTGGTTTCATAGATAAATATAGCTGGGTGTCATCTGCATAACATGGAAATTTATGGAGTGTTTCCTAATAATATTGCCTAAGGGGGACATATATAGAGTGAAAAGCATCAGTCCAAGCACAGAACCCTGTAGAACTCCATAGCTAACTTTGCTGTGCATGGAAGACTCATCATTAATATGTACAAACTGGAATCTATCTGATAGATATGATTTAAACCACTCTAGTGGTTCTTACTAAAGGAGGCCGAGGAAAAACTAAATATATGACACACTGAGCAAGAGAGAGCAGGAGAAGAAGAGGGGGAAAAAGAAGAGGGAGAAGCAGCCATGGCTAACAGAAGAGCTAGCAGACCTCACAACACAAGAAAATCAAAAGAGTATTTAGAATATTATGAATGGTCCTTAAGTAACACAGGTGTATGTTACAACTCTTACGACAGTAGAGCTGTTCACTAAAACTATAAATTTAGTTTAAAGAAGAAGACACAGAGCAACTGAATAGCTAGTCAGCGTCGACAACAGGAATCGATACAGTATGCCTACCGTAGGAGGAGCAGCATGTCACGAGCACCAAACAGTCAACTCCAGTGCGAGCCTGGTAGGCAAAATGAACTGGTCCCATTGACACTCTCACCGGAAGGTGATTAGACATAGTGTCTCTGAGATTTTTAGCCTCTGTCTTGTCTGGATTTAGGAGAAGGAAATTGGAGGACATCCAGGTGACGGTTTGTAGAAAGCATAACCCCAAACACTCGTCCAAGGTTCACCATGACCAGGTTCATGTTTCTAATCGATTTTCCCCACTCAGCGACATACCTGCTTAGAAACCCACTGTGGTTATTGGCAGCTCTATAGTGAGAAACTTGTTAGAGACTCCAGCGGCCACTGTAACCAGGCTGACAAAGAGTCACAGCTCTGTTGAGCCTAGAATCCCCTTAACTCTTAGCTGATTTCATGAATTTCTTTAGAAATAAAATCATAACTATTAGAGAAAAAAATTGATCAGATCGTCCCTGCAAACGTGTCAATGGGGCTCGCCTTCTGGTTAAGCACCAGCCTCTCCAGTGTCTTCATCAAATGTAATGAAGTCTGTAGTCCTGATAGGCATGACTCATTGGTACTGGTACCATGCAGGATGTCTTCCACAACCATGGGACATTCCCCCGCTTCAGGCTGATGGAGTCGGGGCTGGGGGATAGTGGTAGAGGGTTTGTGTTACAGATAGGTAGGTGGGATGTGTTGTGGGTTTGTTGTAAACTGATGGCAGTGAAAAGTGAAATTAAAATAAACAGTAGCATACTTCTGTGTTGTGAGTGGTCAAACCTTATTGTATTGTTCATAAGAAAAATGGCACTCAATCTTGGTTATGTTAACACATAAGCAAATTGAACCATTGCTTGTGTTCTTATCTTATGGCACATATTGATAAGCTTTTGAAAACTGGAGAGTTTTTTAAGGATTACTGGAAAGTGCCAGTCTTGACCCATCCTGCAAACAAAAATGATCTTTCCACATCCCAGTAATGGGTTTGTTTCATTAAACGTGTTACCTGATGGTCTCCATGGAGCACTTACAATCTTACAATGATTAATAGACAGCTGCCTATGATGTGGTAATCTAAACTGAGTCCAGAGAAACCACAACTGCCCTGTACTGTGCTGGCTATGTCAATTGGAAAAGTTTTTTATTTATTAATTGTAAACAATAAGCTTCCTATTTTTCCCACATATCTATGCTAACGTGATGTTTTACCTTCAACATGATCCACTATGTTCCGTGTGGAACCTCACATTATAACAAAAGTAATCTGAGTACAAGGTGTTTTAGCAGTGTTTTTCAGTCATCAACTGTCTCTTGCATATATGAAGGAATTATTACATGTCTCATTACACTTACATCCTTGAGGATCTCAGTGCACCAAAACTCTGAGAGTCTTATAAAAATGTGATAATATTTAGAATATTAACATTTTTCAAGCCCATAAGCTATAAGTATTAAATAAATATTCACCCCTTTGGATGTTTTATCTTTTTATTGAAATTGTAAATCAATCATAGTCAATAAAAGTTGGCGACTAATCCTACAGTGGTCTAGCTATTTAGTGCTAGTAAGCCCACAATTAGTGAAATGGGAAGTGCAGTGAATGCATCTCAAGTGATTGCAGTATAAAAAAAACTTGAGTCTGGAAGGTCCAGTCACTGGTTATTCAGTATTCCTGGCTGGTGATGTAATTGACATTACTTTGTAGAAACCTGGTTTCACTCTGGCATTAATGAGGTATTTTCCTGAAATATTTTTGTCAAAGTTGCCAACTTTTATTGACCATGACTGATTTATAATGTCAATAAAAAGATGAAATATCCAAGAGGGGTCAATACTTTTTATAGGCACTGTAGCTGCTAGGATCATTGGGGCACATAAACCCCTGTCTGTCATTTCAGCTACTCTAAAATCATCAACTATCAAATATCAATTTTTATTGAAAGTAAAATTTTATATTTTTATATTAAAAAAAAACAATAAATTATCTTCTGCATATTATGCCCTCCCTGAATGTGGGTGTCTAGTTTGGCAGATAGGTTAACTGTTTCCAAAATGAGGGACAATACAGTGAGGGAAAAAATTATTTGAACCCCAGCTGATTTTGTAAGTTTGCCCACTAACAAAGAAATGATCAGTCTATAATTTCAATGGTAGGTGTATTTGAACAGTGAGACACAACAATGACAAAAAAAATCCAGAAAAATGCGTTTCAAAAAGAGTTATAAATTAATTTGCATTTCCACGAAGGAAAGAAGTATTTGATCCCTTCGAAAAACGTGCTTTAGTACTTGGTGGCAAAACCTTTGTTGGCAATCACAGAGGTCAGCCGTTTCTTGTAGTTGGCCACAAGGTCTGCACACATCTCAGGGGGGATTTTGGCCCACTCCTCTTTGCAGATCCTCTCCAATGTTTGGCAACTCGAACCTTCAGCTCCCTCCACAGATTTTCTATGGGATTAAGGTCTGGAGACTGACTAGGCCACTCCATGACCTTAATATGCTTCTTCTTGAGCCAGTGATTTGTTGCCTTAGCCGTGTGTTTTGGATCATTGTCATGCTGGAGTACCCAACCACGACCCTTTTCAATGCCCTGACTGAGGGAAGGAGGTTCTCACCCAACATTTGACGGTACATGGCCCCATCCATCCTCCCTTTGATGCGGTGCAATTGTCCTGTCCCCTTGGCAGAGAAACACCCCCAAAGCATAATGTTTCCACCTCCATATTTGACAGTGGGGATGGTGTTTTTGGAGTCATAGGCAGCCTTCCTCCTCCTCCAAACACAGCGAGTTGAGTTGATGCCAAAGAGCTCGATTTTGGTCTTATCTGACCACAACACTTTCACCCAGTCTTCCTCTGAATCAGTCAGATGTTCAGTGGCAAACTTCAAACGGGCCTGTAGATGGGCTTTCTTGAGCAGGGGGACCTTGCGGGCACAGCAGGATTTCAGTCCTTCACGGCGTCGTGTGTTACCAACTGTTTTTTTGGTGACTATGGTCCCAGCTGCCTTGAGATCATTGACAAGTTCCTCCCCAGTGGTTCTTGGCTGATTCCTCACCGTTCTCATTATCATTGAAACTCCACGAGGTGAGATCTTGCATGGAGCTCCAGACCAAGGGAGATTGGCAGTTAATTTATGTTTCTTCCATTTGCGAATAATTGCACCAACTGTTGTCACCTTCTCACCCAGCTGCTTGGCGATAGTCTTGTAGCCCATTCCAGCCTTGTGTAGGTCCACAATCTTGTCCCTGACATCCTTGGAAAGCTCTTTGGTCTTGGCCATGGTGAAGAGTTTGGAATCTGGATTGATTGATTGCTTCTGTGGACAGGTCTCTTTTATACAGGTAACGAGCTGAGAGGGCTGCCAATGTCAGCTCGTTACCTGTATAAGATCCACCTGGGAGCTAGAGATCTTGCTAACGGATAGGGGATCAAATACTTATTTCCTTCATGGAAATGCAAATTAATTTATAACTCTTTTTGAAACGCATTTTTCTGGATTTTTTTTGTCATTGTTGTGTCTCACTGTTCAAATAAACCTACCATTGAAATTATAGCCTGATCATTTCTTTGTTAGTGGGCAAACTTACAAAATCAGCTGGGGTTCAAATTATTTTTTCCCTCACTGTAGTTCAGTACAGTATGCAACAGTATGCCATGTTTCCCATCCTAGTCAAATGACAATGGAAGTGTGACTAAAACTATCATCAGCATGACATGTGCCCACAAGAAAAACAAGTCTTGCACAAGGTTCGGCTGAGACTATACTGTACATGCTGCGTATGGCAAGTTCCTGGCATGGAAACAGCATAAGCCTCTTTTAGACTTTTCAAATGATCAAGGAAATTATGTGATTATCATGATAGCCGCAATAATAAAGTGACTTTACAGCGCAGCACCTTTTGTTTACAAAAGTGTCAGCTTTAGAATTTGATATATTACACAAGAGTAGTATCCACTTAACTAAAAAATAATGAAAGTTCTAAAGATCTCCTAAGTAATGTGGAAAATACATGTTAAAAACTATTAGTTTGGTATTTTATTGAGTATTGTGGAAATGGAACACACAACCCAGAAAAGTGTTGCAGTCTGCCTTGCTTTCCTGTAAAATGCAATTGTGGAGAACGAGGAAATGCTTTATGCTTGTTTATCTATGGTGAATCACTGAGTAGCTTATGAGAAATCATTATTTTACATGCTTTTAATTTCAGTGGATATAGCTCTACATTCAGGGTTAGGGTTTAGGGTTATTTGGTCTTTCTTTTGGGGATAATTTCTGAAGTTTACCAACATACAGTAGCTATGGGCAAAGACACATAAGAAGCAGAGAGAAAAAATAAGAAAGAGAGAAATAGACCAAAGATAAATGACAAAGACCATAAAAGGACACAGGGAGAAAAAGGAGGGAGGCAGAGAGAAGAAATAGAAGCTGGAATGAAAACGAGAAAAAATGAGGAGGGCAGATTTGCAGATGCATTCCAGTGTGGAAGAAATGTATATAATTGTGCAGAGGAATCCATCCTTGAGCTGCCTAATAAGGCCCCCTGTTAAAAGACATGTCACTCTGTGAAGAGAGGGAGGCAAAAGGATGACTGGCATGTTGAATAAATCAAGAGCAGCCACAGAGGGCCGCTGCAAGCAGGGAGCATAAAGGGACATGGAGGAAATGTCTGAAAGAGATAAATGAAGTTTACGCTCAGCTAAGATAATTCACTGGTTTGTTTCTCTTGAATAAGAATATTCTACTGTGTACTGTTTACATAGCTAAAACATACAGTGAACTAATAAACATCATGTATATGTCATTGCAAGCCTAGATGCAGTAGTGAATTTACAGAGCGCCGTAGTTTTCTTGGAGAGAAAATGGAAAAACACATAAAGGCTATGTTTTAACATGAAGTTCTCAGAATGCTATTGCATGTGCATGAGATACAATTTGTTCCAATCTTTTGTTTTGTTTTTTCTTTTCATTTATGGGCACAAGACACCACTTATTCCCTCATTTCAGGTTAATTGGTGTGCAGTAGATACAATTAATATCCACGTTTTGATTATTTTATGCTATAAGCTTGCAGCTCCATATATTTATTCATCAGTACGTATAGGGATTCATTACTGTAAGTAGAGGCATATTGTCAACCCTTGCTAGTCTAGCCATTGACATTAGTCAGAGCACTTTAACACACACATTAGATATTGCCTTTGCTGCCATCAAAATGGAGATTTGGCAGAGGTAACTGACTTAATAAAAAAAATCAATTACAAGCCCCTGGATGATTTCATAGCAACAGATGGATGTACACAAAGCACCCTGGGCAATATATCAGTGTGAGGAAGAACAGTTTGTTCATCATTCTTGCTCAACATGACCCTGAAAACCCCCAACACTGCCAGAGAAAGCATCTCAAACACAATTATTTTTCTGAAGGATGTAACTTCATGCGGCATTTGCAGTAATAGATGAGTTGATTTTCATTGTGGATAATTTGGCTGAAGTCTTACAGTAAAGACAGTGATTTGTGTGAAATAGGAGCCTACTTTGTGAAATGTTTGTGGTGGTATAAAGCCTTGTATGCATGATATGGGAATAGACAATGTAACTGTCAGAGACATCTAGCTGTACCTGCGAAAAAATTATGAAGACAAAAGACAGCACAACAAACCAAAGAAGGAATGGGATATTGGATCCAGCTATTTAGAGAGTTGAAGGATGAAGTGATTGGCAATTATGTGGACAAAGCACTGGTGCAGCCATGGTTTTTATCCACCTATGAAGAAATTTCTGTGTAACCTATTAAGCTGTGACAGTTGTCATTGTGAAACTGAACTTTCTTATTTAGACATGTTTGTTTGTTTGTTTGTTTTTTTGTTTGTTTGTTTGTTTTTTCATATTTAATTTATGGGCTTTTCTATCTCTCTCTTACATTGCTTGCTTTATACGTTCGTTGCACTGCTTGAAAGTATATATGAAAGTATATAAAATGTTTCTAAAAAGCACCAATTATTGTGTGTCCTGTATTCCTTAAGTATCCATTCTTTATCCTACATTTTACACTTATAGTATTTGCTGTAGTGGAAAAATGTAAAACATCAAGAAACATAACACTCTACTAGTAAGTTGCAGTATGCAAGTATTATCAACTCTCACATGACTTAAACTGTGGGATGTAAAGGTATTCATTTTGTAAACTGTTACTTGACAGCAAGTATTCAAGACAATGGTCAACCAGAAACATTTAGTGAAATATAATAAAAGAAAAAGTTATTTAAGTATCAGTTAAAGAGGGGCTGCAGCGATTTTCAACAAAACAACATATCTGTGTGCCTAAAGCATTATTTGGGCATTACAAATTATTGGCAACATGGGTACATAGGTGTGCCAGCTAACCAGACAATGGTCCACCAAAAACATTTTGTAAAAAATAAAATCATACTAATAAACATGCAGTGCTCTCGGTTTAGGCTCGACGCAGTTCCCAGTTTCAGTCAAGCACTGTAATATCTAGAACAAAGGCAGAAAACTTGAATATTAAAGCACACATTTAGATAAATAGACAAACTATATACAAAACGTTTTACAATGTTTTACATACAATTTCTACTTAGAAATTTGACAGAATCCCATTGAATTCTTCTGCTAGCTCCTGACACGATGTCTAATGGTCTTATATCTCCAGCACACATTCACAAGTATGGGACTGGTGGGTTCTTGTAAAAGCAAGTTTTGGTTTAAAGAACTTGATAGAAATACAACTGGGTTGGGGTTAAGCACAAACTTAACTTGTTAAAAATTCAAGAAGCATCATCTCTCACAGGCCACTACCAGACCTGTGTAGGACTCCCAAAGACTCCCAAAGACTGTTAAAGGCAAGTCAGAGTTCTAATACTGTATTTAATAGCCTGGAAGCCACAGTGTGGACAACACGGATTGTATAGTGTACAGAAGGAATTGGAGGTAAGTGAACTTTTAAAATCTAAGCTAATTCCTCCTGCTACGTCGATCTAGCCTTCTATAGGTAATTAAAGTCATAGTTACCTTTACCTCGTTTAACACAGAAAATAAAGGAAGGAGTTTTTTTTTTATCATTATATCCTATGTTAGATATAGCTTTCATTTTGTTTCTTTGAGTTTTTCTTTGACCCTTTAAACCTGTATGTGCCTTAATGTTTTGTTTCCTCCATTTTTGACTTTTTCATCTACCTTAAATTGATAATTAAAAGAAGTTGTTCAGAAATTCTTTTTGCGAAGTGTTATTGAAGAACATTAACAGCTCTCTCCTCCTGTCTGCTGTTGTGTCTGTGTTGGTGTCTCCTTGTCAGTGTTTTGCTTCAGGGAAGTTTAGAGCTGGTCCGAAAGGGCACTGGGAGGGATTTTGACAGCAATTGGAGGGCTACCACACACACACTGAAAAAACACATGTCAAACAGACATACACATATTTAAATCACACACTTGAAAATGAACACAAAATGAGGCCCACTCAATATGCAACCTGCTTCTGTCTTGACTGCCAGCTGTGTGTGTGTGTGTGTGTGTGTGTGTGTGTGTGTGTACCTGTAGGGCTATCTTGCGGAGAATCAGTTGGAATTCTAGAAAGAGTGAGGACATTGTGGACCATCTTCACACCCCTCCAGAGGAGTGTTTGACTTGGCCTTAAAGCTAATCATAGAATTTGGGTTAGAGTTAGGGTCAGAGTGTAGTTATGATGGTTATGTTAGAGAAATGCATCATGTCAAAGAGTGACATACAAGTGTGTGTGTGTGTGTGTGTGTGTGTGTGTGTGTGTGTGTGTTTAAAAGTGGATTATACTGTCAGCATCAATCAGAAAGTAAACCATTTTCCTGTTCGCATATATGCCACGACATTTGTCCCCATGGGTTCAGAAATGTGGTTGTTAAGTGTGTATGCGTGTGTGTGTATATAGCTCTGTTTGGGTGTATGTGTGTCTGTGTTCCTTGTGTGAGTGGTGAATGCCAGTAATAGCCCAAGGCCTGCACTCTGCTCACTGACATTTGACAAAGCTGAAACGGAGGAGTGATGATTGACAGAAAGAGGCAGACGCTGGAAACAGCTGCCAGGTTTCCCCTGAAAGGAAACTGTACACTTCACAAAAAAACTGAATGAAAAGAATGGAGGCTGTTCCTATTTCTCCTTAATTCCCTTTGTATGTTAGCCATATTAGAGGAGATGCTATATGAACCAATTACATGGTTGATAATGAATGTATGTAAAACATTATACAGCAAAGAGAACAGACTGCTAGTCATAATGCATTGTAATAACACCTACGGAAAACAATCATGAACATTTAGCTGTTTGCAATGAACAAATGAAACAAGAACAATTAAAATAACTCAACATAACTAATGTTTTAAGAGGTTCCTTTATATTCAACACAACATAAAACTTTTAATGACTACTGCAGACTCAAAATGATGGGGATAATTACTATTTGTTAATTTAATTCATGTACAGATTCAAGGAGAGAACCACTTCAGAAATCAGATTTCTAAAAAATTACAGTTATCAACATCTGTCTTTGTTCTATTTAGACACATATTCTTTACTTAGCAATAAAAATGTATGGAGCTGCATGCCAGTGAAACTACTAATACTACTAATATGTTAATTATTATAGTTTATAGCATAATTATCATATTTTCTTTAATATTAAGAATTACAATCTGCAAAGTAACTAGTAACTGTAGCTGTCACAATGAAGTAAAAACTATGAACTACTTAATATTTCCCTCAGAACTGTATTGGAATAAAACTAAAAGTAAGATAAAATGGAAAATTCCATTAAAGCACAAGTTCTGTTCCTAAAGTACAATCATTTCCCAGACATTTTATTATTAAATTGTCTTCGGACTAACAGTTTTATTGGATGCTTGAACAATGAAATGAACAATCAGGCATCACCTTTTATGAGCTGTGCCATAAAACCTAAATCATGTAATCAAATTTGATTGATCTACTTGGATAGTGTACTTAGAAATGGAGTATATGGTGGCTAGATAGTGTAGTGGTAAGGTCGCTGCCCTCTGTGAGGTAGACTGGAGTTCAAATCACGGCCTACCTCCAGTAGAGATCCTTAGGCAAGACCTCCTTCTGCTTACTCTGCCTTTGCCTTGTACCTTGTACCTCACTTGTAAGTTACTTTGGATAAAAAGTAACTAAGACTAAATGGAAAAAGAAATCTACTCATTTTAATTTTAAAACGAAAGGAGCTTAGACTTTCTCTCTATCCCATAATCACTATTTTATATTGTTTAGTCAGTTAAAGAGCAGAATGTAGATGTCATTAAGTCCAGCCATCTGTATTGCAAACATTGCATAGAGTTAAATAAGCTGGAAGGTAATTGTCCCTCCGCAGCATGATGTATCATTAGTGTGGCCAGAGAGCAACACAGTGGGATTCTTTTCTCTGTGTGGTCTCCAAAACACTGCAGCATCAAACCCACTTATCCATGAATGTACACAGTAAGCTCTACCATACAACCAACCACAAAATGACATTAGATGTAATTGTTATATTTTTAGAATAACAAGGAAGAACTACCTATATGGTTACTTTCTGTGTTTCCATGTAACTCTGAAACCTTTGTTGTGAAGATTACAATTGGTAGGACAGTCATTGGATAGACCAATACATAATGTCCCAGAGGTGTTCTATTGGATTTAGGTTAGACAAGCAAGGGGGTCAGTCAATGGTTTCAGTTCCTTCATCCTCCAGGAGAAGGAATACGAGCATACTCTCACCACATGAAACCGGGCATTGTTGTCGCCAGGAAAAACCCAAGACCCACTGCACCAGTGTAGGGTCTGACAGTGAGTCCCCAGATTTCATTGCGTTACCTAATGGCACTCAGCTTGTATAAGTCTATGTGTCCCTCCATTCCTATGCCTCCCCAGACCATCACTGAGCCACCACCAAACCATGCTAAACAATGTAACAGGCAGCATAACGTTCTCCACGGGTTCTCCAGACCTTTAATGTCTGTCACATGTGTTCAGGGTGAACCTGCTCTCATCTGTGAAAAGCACAGGGGCCCAGTGGCAGACCTGCCAATTCTAATGTTCAATGTCAAATGCCAGTTGAGCTCCACAGTGCCAGGCAGTGAGCACAGGGCCCACAAGAGGATATCTGGCCCTCAGACCACTCTTTTGCAGTCTGCTTCTGATTGTTTGGTTAGAGACATTCACATCTGTGGACTGCTGGAGGGAATTTGGTAGGGCTCTAACAGTTCTTGTCTTATTCCTACTTGTACAAATGAGCAGATACTGGTCCTGTTGATGAGTTAAGGACCTTCTACAGCCCTGTCCAGCTCTCTTAGAGTAACTGCTTGTCTCCTGGAATCATCTCTGTGCTCTTGAGACTGTGCTGGGAGACACAGCAAACCTTCTGACAATGGTACATATTGATGTGACATCCTAGAGACGTTGGACTGACTGTTCAACCTCTGTAGGGTCCAGGTATCACCTCATGCTACCAGTAGTATCACTGACCCCAGCCAAATGCAAAACTAGTGAAAAAACATAGATGGCCTCCACCTGTAAAACCATTGATGTTTTGGGGGTCTTCTCATTGTTGTTCCTCTAGCTCACCTGTTGTTAATTAATTAAAGCAGCTAAAACTGATTAACTAAAGAGAGATCCAGATTTCTCTTCTTTAAATGAGGCAGGGCCTCCCATATTCCCAGATGACCTGAGTGACACAAGATGAATTGATAATCCTAGAGGTTCACATACTTTTGTCACAATAAATAAGAAATAAGTGTAATTTGTGTCTCATTTAATGAATTTCTTTTAGGACTTTAGAATTTTATTGTTCTTCTTCTTTACTATATGTATGCCTGAAGACTGTCAGTAATGTACAAAGCTAACAAAATAGTGATTTCTTGAAGATGCACTAACCTTTTACCACACATTCATATTCACATTTGGACTAGAACCATCAAAATCTTTTATTTATGGAAAAAAATGTAACATCCACCAATCAGAGTACATTTACATGTAAGTGTAAAGATAAAAACTATAAAACATTCCCTCTGTGAATCGGGAGAGTTTTTTGGATCAGGTAGAGCAGAGTTCAATACCACACAGGTAAGACTTACTGTAAGTTCTGGCTTGATCAGTGGGAACCAGTATAAAGTAATTGTTCCAATTATGAAGAAATAAATAGTTAAATAATAAAATGTTAGTTGAAAATCACATAAAAAAAGTTTTAGTCCACTTTAAAAATAATAATAAATAGTCTCCTCTTATATATTGCTTTTCTGCCTTATTGGAACTTTTATATTGCTTCTCATTCACCCATTCAAACATCAAAGCGCACACACCAGAGAAAGAGGCAGAGCTGCCATGCAGCTCACTTGGCGCATCAGAGGGAACAGGAGCTTCAGTATCTTGCCCAAGGACACTTATATATGTAGCCAGGAGGGCGTGCCAGGAATCGAACCACTGAGCCCACAACTGGTAGACAACTGTGGCCTAAATGAGGTAGAGCCTCATTTAGTAAAACCTCTCATATAAGTGGAAAAGAGTAGAAAATTCAGTTTTCTCAGTATGTGAGAAACCAAGGGGCATCTTTTCATACTTAAAATAGGCCATTAAGTAGAACTGCACACAATTGGTCACCAAGAAAGCAGTAAGAATGGGTGAAAATGTATTTCCTCATTTCACAGTGGGCTATATAATTAGCATGGCTGGGAAGAGAACACAGGGAGCGTCTCGCTCTGCACGATGCCAAAACACAACAGCATGACGCAGAGGCTGGCTGAATAATCCAGGGAAACCTATCAATATTTGAGACATGCTGAACTTTTGAACTCTGAAATCATGTAGCAACGATCTATGACTACTGCATTAGTCCAAAAGTGAATATCTGTTAGAGGAGGAAGACCAGGAGGTAATGGAAGAACAACAGAGGAGAAATGCTCAGGGGAAGTTCAGGAGAAACAAATAAGACGTGAAGGACGACGAGAATTAAAAGAAAGCGAGAGAATAGGAACAAAAGTTGTTGGTTGTTATGTTGCAACTGCTGAGAGAGCTAATGTTAATTTATGGTTCATTTTGTGTGTGTGTGTGTGTGTGTGTGTGTGTGTGTGTGTGTGTGTGTGTGTGTGTGTGTGTGTGCCATGCTAGCTCGTTAACGAACAGGCTTCACAGTGACAGGTACCGTCTGTGAACATGAGCTACAAGCCAATTTACCTGCTCTGTGCACAGCAACACACAAACATTCGAAGACCCACAAACACGCTCGGGTCCCAGGCAGACGCTCTCCTCAGAGACAGACTTCAAAGAGATGAGAAAGCCCAGGGAATAAACAGGAAGCAGTCAGTATGACGAGTCAATGTGTCTCAATATTCTCACTCTGAGGAGAACTTGTAAATTTCCCATTGGTCATTCTTCCGATCGCTGTGTAAATCTTCAGCATTCTGCGTGTGTTCTTCTGCTTTACCTGCCCCTGACTCACACTCACTACATCACAGCTTGTTTGCATGCACTGTAAAAACAGAGTTGTGTAATACACAGCCCTTGTAATGTAAAAATCATTTAAAAAAAATATTTGAATTCAAATGATTAAGAAATTAGTTGAATTTTGGACAAGCATGGGACCTACTTGGAAATAGTGTCAAAAACGTTTTTTAAAAAGTCAAATCGGTTTGCTTGGATTAACCTGACACTGTCAACTAGTGCCATTTCATATTCAATGATTGTCACACGTGTCTATGGGTGCACATGCCGACACTAAACCACTTGCATGATTACTCAATATAATAATTCTGAGAGCCGTTGTTAAGGGATCCCACAAATGACTAAGCTGTACTCAAAACCAAAAAAGTTGTTTTCTGTAGCCATTAGCGATTCAAGAGATGCGCAGTAGCAGCAGTAGTGCCCAGATTGTCACACCACATTGCAGTATCCTAAAACTATTTGCTGCTGCACCTGTCTCTATTACAAATTACAATTGTAGCAAGACAGTTCTGCATGCATTGTGTCACAAACTGGTCAGGGCTGGACCAGCCAACAATTAAGATTTCTCCAATTAAATCGACAGTCATACCACATTGTGAACAGACACTGGCAGAAAATTATTTATTTACATTATAAGCTATGTATTACTATTTTAATTCTCACTTTCTGTTTCTTGATGCAGTCTTCTGACCTTCTATTGATCTACGATTGCCTGAATGAGAGCATTTGTTTGTGCATGTGTGTGAACAGCTGTTGCTGGAGGAGCAACCCTCTGTCATCATCATAATCATCATTACTAACACTTTAAATAGGTCTCAAGTCACAAACGCACAGACACAGAGACTAAAAAGTAAATAACCAGACATTTTCAGGATGGCTCAACATGACTGAAACATAGAAATAGACGGTAAAAAAGAAGCACTAAGTCAACAGAACAAACACCAGTCAGTGAAAAGGGTGATCATTTATACTGCACCTTTAACCTTTATTACCAAAAATCAAATCTGTCATTCAAGTGTGTGTGTGTGTGTGTGTGTGTGAGTGAGAGATTCCATTTGCAGGGTATTTTAGACAGTTACTACTCAGTAAGAGACAAGACCATCCACTTGCAAGACCAAACTGTGCTGGTAACTAGCCTGTCAAATGCAGTTTTGAGAAGGTGATTGTGTTGTACATTTTGTGAGCAGAACATTTACAGGAAAAAAAGACAACTGATAGACCTGTATCAAGCCGCTACGCAGACCAGAAAAGGCTGGTGTAAAAGTAAGAGTAAGGCAAATGTACCTCAGAAATAGGTTGTTGAAAAAAAATTATCTTTTAATGGAGACCTAGTTATCTAGACCTAGTTGATATTGTATGAAATACACACAAAAGAGAGGGAATCAGGACTGGGTTGAATATTACAGATGTGTATTAATGTCACGGTTTCCAGTCTCACTTCCTGCGATGCCCATATATGGTCTGACTTGTGCTCTCTCTCTCTCTCTGGACTGTGGCCAATCCATGTGTGAAAACGATGTGTCATGCTCCCTGCACTACTCCTCCACTTGTTTACCTGACCACCTGTTGACGACACCTCAGCCCCCTCCTTACTCTGTCACCACCTCTCTGATACTCACCCTAACCCTTTTCATTTGAAAACTAAAGCAAATTTACAAGACACTACATGACCTAATCAGCTAAAGGTGATCACCAGACAATGGAGTCTGTGAAATCTAATCCAATCAGACACTGAAGGGATAAAGAGGCTAAAGATGCCTTCTCTTACTGCTTAAATATTTCCTGAAATGTTCATGAAGTTGAAGTACAGGCTAGCGTGCCAAACAAAACTCAGCCACATAAGTGAATATAATATATTCCCCCTTACACAACATGTAAATCCACAACCAAAGACTGAGGGCACTGCAGGGAGAGACTAGAATTTGATGTTGCATGATCCCAGGCCCTCTCTGGCAAACAGGACCTGGTTGCCCATGACAACACAACAGTAGCATTTTGCCATGCCACAAATGTGTTAACCTGCCCTGGATTGCCTTACAGCTCCCCTCTCAGATTTGACCTCTGACATCTGCCTCCTCTCTCCTGTGTGATCGGTGACGCAGAAGACATTGATGAAAAATAGGTCCTCAGAGTGTGGGCTTGATAAAAAACATGAGGATCTCATAGAATATGATAGGTAAGGTTAGGATACTTTAGGTTAAGGTACAGTGTTTTATATAGTTACCATAACCCTGAACAATTAGAGAGTGCATAAAAATGCCTTTTCAAATAAAATGTATAAAAAAACGGAAGTATGTAGATCATTTATTCATTGATCTGACAAAATAATAAGACACGTGTGTGACTGTTTCTCTCAGCCATTGCCGCGCAGAAGATGCCAAACCATCTTGTGCGCCCTGTCCATCTTCCCCTGTAGGTCTGCCGACCTCTGCTTTCCCCCGCCTGTGCACTCTCTCCCCGACCTGGGCCCCGCCATCCTCAATGGGACTTAAGTTCCTTTACTTACCCCCTGTTAAATTCTCTGCCAGCTGGTGTACTCACCTGTATCTCTCTTGGAGATCCTGTCTGAGCTCCACCTACTTATGCGGAGGCACTGGTGGCTGGTAGTATAGTAGTACTCTTTTGGGCGTTCTTTCACTACACAATACTGTGTAAGTACCCACACTGGCAAACTTCAAACTACACTTTGAGGTTAACATACATGGGATTCCTATGCGGAGACCTACTTTGCAGCTCAGTTCCATCCTTGGACTGAATGTTCCCAAGAAACAACCAGTAGTGATAGGCTTGTTCTGTTGACCAAAGAAACACAGCACAGCAAATTAGTTCCTTGGAGATTGTAACTGAGTTACAACTGGTTGAATATGTTTTTGTTTTTTTTAAAGAAGGGGAGCTATGAAGCCCAAGCTGGACGCAGTTATTTGTGCCATACTGTCCAAGTCCCTTGTTAAAAATACAAAGAACAACAACTTTCACCATGTTTGTGACAAATGTGCAGTGCCTAGACATGTGACATGTCTATGTACATACTATGCTCTAAGGACATGGCTGATGAGAGCGCTTCCAGTAAAGTTGGCTTTGTTTCACAATTCCCAGAGGACTATTTGCATATGGTTTGTTTAGGTCTTGATGAACACATGCTACACATGAGGCTTAGGGGTGCCCTAAATATAAGTAACTGCAAACATAGCAGAACTGCAAAACTGTTCAATAAATGCATTCCTATATTCCCCTATAAAGCCTCAGTTGCCAAAGGAATAAGATTGTTGCCTACTGAATTAAGACTTCAAGACAAAACACATTCCATTCAGCTTTGTGGTCCAACTAACCTGCCACACACCTTACTACTACTTACACACCTTGATATTTCTTTATTCACTTGTTTACAGTGTACATGGTTCGGTCTGACTGGCAGATTAAGTACAATAGAGTTGCCTTTACTCATGTTCTGCAGTACCCTATGTTAGCTGCCTACCCATACTTTCAACTAGCCCACATTCTAATAATATTATCTGACAGAGATGTATTTAAACACTGTTAATGTTACAGTTGTTTATTAAATGTAGGTTAACCACTCAAATGTTTGATGAAAATGCTGCTAGCACTAAATGGATTGGTATGAGCAAACATAAACTCTGCAAACCACTGGTATTTCATCATGATTTTAAGTTTTTTAAAGCATGTTCTTAGTATGTTCATTTGAGTAAAGAATTTGAAGTGGTACAGGTCAGTGACAGCGGAGAAGGAGTACTATAACACTTTCTGAAGTCTTTTCTTTTTGGACTTCAGTGATGATGGTTCATCTTAGAAATCGATTCCAGACAAACCCTCAACACTGCAAGAAAAAAACACCAATAATGCCTTCACAGCAGCAACACTGAACAACATTCAAAGTAACACAGCATAACTACATTTACATACAGTAGCTTGGCAGATGCTCTTATCCAAAGCGACTTACAAAGGCAGGTAGTACTACTGAAGGTAGGCCAAAGACAGGATTCGAACCCCAGTCCAGTACAAGTACCCATCGACCGATAACAAGTCAGACTTCAAGTGTCAGGAAGAAACTGATTAAGGAGCAGCAGAGGTCAAACCAGCAGGAGCTGCGGAAGCAGGCAGGGGCTCAATCTGGGAGTTTTTTTTCCCAAACAAATAGTAAGTGGTACTACTTTCAGAATGCTAAAATTTCATTTTGTCCATATCAGGGAGCTCACTGCCTGAATATACAGGAGGGTGCTGCCACAGTGATAAGAGTGCTGAGTCAAGAAAAGTACAAGATAAAGATTCAGAGAGGGGGAGTACAGCGCTGAGAGTGTAGATACGAGGAGACCAGACACAGTAGTTCAATGACCTTTCACTGGAAGTATCAGAGCAGAGACCAAAAGGTTAAACCACTGATTTCACGTGTTCGAGTTGTGAGAGAGGTTAAAAGGAGTGGCGTCTGTCTCACCTTTATGTCACTAAGACATATGATTTCTATACTTTATAAGGTTTAAATTCTTTTTTATTTGCTTTATTTATTATTTGTACATGTAGTGAACACCAGTATACAGCAACAAAATTAACACTGTCTAACTATAAGTATTTTGCATGGGGTCATCTTATTGCCACAACTAGCGCTGGTTGATATAGACAAGATTTCTATCACATATATTTTTATTTCATATCACTTAATATGATGAAGATATGAAGATTAATATATCATATATACAATATAATATATGTGTGAGACTATAGTGGTCATACATTGAGATACACAGTACTGTGCAAACATTAAATGGGTTTGTATTTCAGCAATTCTCTAATGGCTATATATGTTTATATATTATTATTTAATAGTTTCTTTTATTAGAATACAACTACAAACACATCAATAAACAAAAACAAAATGGAATACATATTGCCTTTATATAAGAAATGCATGAGCTAAACATGTACACATGTGTGTATGCTAATATATTTCCACAGTTTATAATCTTTTCTTTTTAAATTAAAGTAAAAATGTGAATTTATCTAAAATCTCTTTGTGGATGTTTCTAATGAACCTTAATATTACTCTTATCTTCCAAATGAGGGGAGGCTTCCACATATGCCCACTTGGCATTCAGCCAAAGTCCACTTTCCACATAGAAGAGGCCCTCGGGCTCCAGATCCATCAGCTTCTCATACTTTCTAGTGCCTTTCTCCTCATGTCTGCATCCATAACTGTACACAGAGACAATAAGGGAGAAAAAATGGTAATGTGATATTTAAATTTAGGTAATTTAGAGTGGATCTGTATTGTAGGTACAATAGTTCAGTGGGTTATCCTAACTCTAACTCTATGCTTAACCCAACTCTGCCTAACCCTTGACTTATAGCTCTGTACCTGATGTTGACTTTGCTAGCCTTACACAGAATCACACCTGTTTTATTCTAATTTAACAACAAAATACCTTGTTACGACTGTGGTGCCTTTGGATAGCACATGGCTTTAAGCGGCCTACTGGATGGTTGCACAGGATTAGTTGTAAGAATGTGTTTAAGCTTAGAAGCAGTTATTCGCCCGGCTCTGTGTTGATGCCAAATCCTGGATGCACACTGGCTTCTTGTTGCCTTCTCTACTGCCTGGACATGAGGAGAGGTTAGCTCTTCTAGCTGGAAATCCTGGCACAGCTCTCCAAGCTCTCCAGTGGGTAACTGCAGCATCTCTGTTGTTCTGTATTCAAGAATTGTTTGAGGCAGCATGCAAGATATAGGGAAAGATTCTTTGTGGTAGGACTTCCATCCTTCCATCAGTGCCGCAATCCCCAGGACAGTTTCTTCTTAAGGAATCAGAAAACTTAGCACACGTTTGTGAATCTTCACCCTTGGACACTGAACTGCCTTCTCCACCTTAAGGTTGTTCAAATGAGCTCCCAGCAATGTTTTCGTTTGTAGATTTGTTTTCCATAGTCAGTGACATTAATTGTATTTATTTATTTTTTACATTGAATCAGCCACTTTACACTGTGCAGAGTGGCCAATCAATGGCATATAAAACTGCCCGAATATTTGAACAGGACTCAGGAGTCCTGTTCAGGAGTAGGATATACATTTCTTATAAACGAAAAAATTTTATTTTGCACAGTTGTTCTGTAGAGCACTGGTGACATACTTAAAACAACACCTGCTAGTAACACCAATAGCATTTAAATTAAGGTCAACAGTGGAACAAATGACAGGTAAACATAAATAACCAGGCATTGTATAAATTTAGTTTTAAAGGACCCAATTATAATGCTGGACACAAGTGATGAGAAAAAGAAGTTAAGATTGTTAAATGTCTTAAAATACAAGAAAACAAAGTAACGACAAAAAAAAACAAAACAACCGGAAACACAGCGAGGCACAAAAATACAGTAAGTAACAAAAGAAAACAACTTGGTATGTCTTGAAGGGAAAAATACAAAGTAACAACTGAACTAGAAAGACAGAGAGCATTAACAAAGGGAGTAACCAAGGATGTGGAGTAAACTGGAAAAGTACAAAGTAACAACGAACGGTATTTACAGTGAAGATTTTCAGTCGTCCAGGTGAAGTTACCTGGAAGTTGAGTCATGAAAACTTCTTGTTAGGTCAAAACGTTTCACTACTCAGTGTCTAGTTACCATGACACAACTTTCAAACACCACTCAGACTAAATTCACCAAGGGCAAGGCAAAAGGCAAGGGTCAAGAAAAAGAGCTAGAGCAAGGCAAGCCAATGTATGGAAATAAACAATGTGACAAAGCAATAAAGACTGAGGGGAGCTTAAAAAGGAACAGGGAAGACCAGGTGAGGCAGGTCAGGTGATTAGTGGCAGGAGAGGTCAGGTGAAGTGAATGAAGAATTTGGTTTTGACCTACACTATGTACTGTCTCTGAACTCAGCACACTTTTCAGCAGATCTGTTTCTATATTTATTTCTATGAGTGGTTAGAAGAGTCTAAGAGAATTCTGGAATTAAGAACAGTTTTTTTAAACATTGCATATTTATTGGTTGCTTATCCTCATCATTAAGTATAATATATGACAGAGAGAAGGTATGTTTACTGACCTGCACTATCTAGACATCTTTTTTACTTAATCACAGTTAATATTAGCATAAACTATAACTAAATGTGGTGAGTCTGTGCAGCTGAAAGTGTCTTTGATTGAGTAGATAACCACTGAATCGCTGTAGGAACCACCTCGTACTGCACATATCCATATGTCCATATGATATCCAGTGTCATGAAACATTCTTAACAGGTGAATCAGTCAGATTTTATTACTCCTGCCAGCATGGCAGCAATATAAGTTGATGAATTCTGGGATTGCGTGACGTCAGTTCCCGGAGCTCTAGATGACAGACTTCCTGACTGGACACGGCACTGCAGTGATCTTTATCTGGCTGGCAGAACGGCAAGACTTTTTTTGGGACATGTTCAAATCTTAGATTTTACTTTTAAATGAAATTAGAGTATAATGGAGGTATGGAGAAGCAGGATGGATTTCTTAATAACAAAAGCATATTTCCATTTCAGCTTTTCTTTTCCACCATTTAAGAAGATGACCCAAATCAGTCTAAAGTGCATATCTAATGTCCTTTGACTTTTCTGCCAGTTAGTGTGCATTAGTGTTTAGTCACAGTAATTATGCTCCTTATTATAAGCTTACAATGCATGATGGAACAATGAAAGCTTATCAACACTAAAATGATAATGTCTCTCACTTTGCAGGTCAGCTGAATAACGAATGGCAATTTTACGGAAGAGATTTTATTTCCCCTTCAAACAAAACTAATGACATTGACGCAGACGCTTTAAGCTACTGTGAATTTGTTTCTGCATCATGTAGCACACAGTGTGGATGTTAATATTTATCATAATGACTTAAAAAGTTAAGCGCTACGAGCACTCATGGTTCTGACTGGAGAGAAAGTGTCTGTGTCTGGAGAGAAAGCTCACAAAGCTTGCCCTTGATTTGGATTGAGCTGGTGACAGACAAGCTTTGTTAGGATTTAGGTTGTGATGAGTCATGTAAAATCTCAGCACATTTGTTTATCACAAAAGTCAAACAGAACTCAAATCCTTCTCTCGAGAGGTCTGAACTTTTATTAGCCTCCTGTTGTTGTTGTTGTATCCGCAGCTGAGTTTCAAAGCTATATATTAGAGTTATATATTGATGTTTTTAATGTCTTGTCCAAGACTATATGAGGTAAAATACTGAGAAATCTTATGTTTAGTAATTAAGTTTATGTTTATTATAGAAGGGGTAGACAAGACAATGACTTTTTGTATACTGAAGTTGTGCAGTGAAGGAATCATCCATCCATTATCCTAATCGCTTGTCCTCTTAAGGGTTGCGGGGTTGCTGGAGCTTATTCCAGCTGTCACTGGGCGAGACAGAGTACATCCTGGACAGGTTGCCAGTCTATCACAGGGATGACATGCAGAGACATTCACACCTGTGGACAATATGGAGTGTCCAATTAACCCTAACTACATGTCTTTGGATGCTGGGTGGAAGCTAAGAGAACCCACGCAGACATGGGAAGAATTTGCAAACTCCACATAGAAAGGCACCGAGCCGGTCCAAGAACTCCAACCGAGATCCTTCTTGTTGTGAACTGAGATTCCTACTAATCCTACCATGCATAAGTCTGCACCATAAACAAATCAAGCTGCAACAATTTCAATCATTTAAATAAATCAGTGCTTAATGACTAGTGCAGTCTTAAAATTATTCAGCCCCTTTAAGCCTTTAGTACTTAGTAGTAACGCTGTGACTCAGTGTAAAAAGCGTTATGAGTACCAGTTAGGTAGAAAAGCATCAATTCAACACAACAAACTGGGAATTTTTACATATGTTTATTCTATCAGTGTGTGAATAGTTGCTTTAATTACTTTCACTACAATGTGGATGCAGATGATAAGTTCATGTGTGCTCCTTGCTTGCAAATGATGACGATAAGAGCATGATTGAAATGGTAAAGTTTAACATAAAAAGTATGCCTTGTATAAATTCATAAATATCTGTGCATATTACCATGTAATTTATTTTATTGTGGAACATTTCCATGAGGATTGTTCCTCTTTTTTTTTTTTTGGTGCAGTGTAATTTGTGATGTTGTTCCTATAGGTATACAGAAAATGTTACAAATAATAAATGTACTGTAATGCCAGATTGAGACTGTACTATTTTATGAGACTATTAGAAGGGGCAAGAAAGATAAGTTCATCATAAAGTTAAAAAGATGTATGATAGGGTACATACAGTTATAGAAAGACAATTCAGAATTATTTGGAATTTGGAAGTAATGCTGTGTAAAAATAAAATAATAAAAACTGAAAGTGTCTTAAAAACTAACTAAGTGCTTAATGCTTGAACTCCATACAGTTAATTTTATTCTCTATCATTTAATTTAATTGAGTTTGAGATATTTTTATCAGTTACTGTCTGCAGGATTGTCTCAATCCACTTGCATGAGGTCAATTGCTTCAGTCTTCTCACACATACCTGGGACCTTCCATTGGATTTATTGTTGAGGAAACACCACATCATCAATGCTGTGATTATTTCTCCTTTTTTCAGTAGCATTACAACATTAGACAGGTTTTGTTGATAAGTCTCTCAGTTTGACGAAGTCAAAATATTATATAAATATCATTTACATATCGACAAATGTAGATTAAACAACACAGATTGTTATTGTTGTGATAACACAATCGTTGGTCCATCATTCAGCCACCATGTCCAAGAGTAATGCCAAAGGATTTAAAAAGCATCAGGGGGGTAGCCTCATTATCTGTTATTATTATCTGGCCCTGACTGTTCAGCTAACAACAGTGGAGTTGTATGTTAGCTTAGGTCAAAACATAACAACAACATATATATTTTAAAGAACACAAACTACCTCAATGTTATTAAAGCATTTCAGTAAAATATACCCATAATCAAATTGCTAGCTGTCTGAAAAACACACTGAGCTGAGAAAAACATTTCATTTACACATTATCTTACGCAAAACAGTTTTAATGAGAGAAAATTTACTACAGTCAAGTATTTACCTCAATATAAGGTTATTATATCCTTAGAAAGCCAGAGAATTAGCCCTTACTGGAAATAAAATATTGATGTGCAAGAATAATGTTTTTACTACAAAAATATGGTTGTGACAGATTGATTGCTAAACAGAAAGGGGGCGCTGAAATCAAAGCTGACATACTGTATACTTAGTATTTGTTCAGGAAACATGGGCTCTTCTGTCACTGGCAGCCTGCAGGGATTTGAGATTTGGCTGAGGCCAGTGCTACAGTAGTGTAGATGTCATAGACAGGTATGTCCAGGAAAAATGTTTTTGCTGTCTGCCATGTTATTTTAGCCTCTAAAATAATCTCCACCAACTAATGTGACTCTACATAACCACTGCTTCGGACAGAAGGTTTGACAGTTAAAGACGTGAGTGTGTTCAACAAAAGTCTAAATATGTTTGATAGTTCTGAGAAATCAAATCAACTCCTCCAATGACAATGGTCGTCAACAGTTCTGAGGAGGATGTGACTTTGGGATCTAATTTACCACCTGTCATTTACAGACATTATGTATTAATACTTAATGGTGTAGTGGACTGGATTCATCTGATTTGTTGCTTTCTGTCAATATAATATGACAATGAAGGTAAAGTAACATTATTTCTGTGCTCGTCAGAAATACAGCAGGCAATGACAGTGACTTTGACATGGCAGCTGTAAGGAGGAATTCTTCTCTCCTTGTCTCTCTTCTGAAAGCCAAGATTGACAAGACAGGTAAAGCAAACACGAGGCGACCAAACAGTGGACTGTGCTGGTAGTGGACTATTTTTGTGCTTCTTTAGTTACACTGCTGATGAGAAGGGTGACTTTGACAGATGTCCCTCAGGAAAGAATGGTGAGCTCTCCCTCTGACATTTTTCTAGTTAATCTCGGCTTAGATTGACATGTAGATATATTTCCACTGTTTGAAAAAGCACACTCGACTATAACAATGATGATGCTAAATAAAAAGTTGCATCCCCATCACCAGCCTGACAACATATCAGTCAAAGAACTTCATCTATTGACAACTGTGAGTATAAGAAGGGGGGCATTTTTTAATCATTAGCCCCGCCGACGACCTGTTTTATGATTCATGATAACATGCAGTGTGTTTCTTGGACTATGCCACAATGCTGACTCAAAAACATTACATTTGGGATCGCAGTTGAGGTTAATTGTAAAAGAAAAGAAGAGACCAACTCACGGAATCCATGTTGCATTGAGTGACCCTTGTTAACGGACACAGCGGTAGAAAAACACACTCACACCTCTATACACACCTTAAATAGAGTGTTTGCTCCGTCTCACACCCGCATGTTCTCTTAACCTCTCTGGATCATGTTATCGCACCACAGTGACCCCAGGATTAATTGTGTTAAAACTGAGCATGTCCGGGCATCACCTAAATTCTGCTGAGATTCATTGGATTCGTGTAATATCTGAGAAAAAGCCACAGATTGTGTGTGTGTGTGTGTGTGTGTGTGTGTGTGTGTGTGTGTGTGTGTGTGTGTGTGTGTGTGTGTGTGTGTGTGTGTGTGTGTGTGTGTGTGTGTGTGGAGTTGAGGAATGACAGGAATTTGTAACAATGTGAATGGTGGAAAAGAGGCTTATGGGACACATATGCCCTTCAGCTAGACACACATACTCGAGTGCAGGAAGGCACAAACGCAACATTTTGCTGATTCTGTCCAAGTTGTGATGGGCCTAGGGATGTTCAGCCATGTAGAGATGACATGGCCATGCTGGCCTCAAACACACGCAATTTCTGTGTCATTAGAAAGTTGAAATGTATGCGTAATCTATACCCTAAAGAATCACGTTTTAGCAAAAAATCAGTTGATGCACAACATATGAGAAAGTCATCAGCAGCAATCAGCGATGGCCCAGTGTCTGAGATGTTATCCTGTTATCCCGACACTCTGGCTGATAGGAACGTATGGATACCTACAGCATAAACACATCCTGTAGACAGTAGAGAGAATGCTTAGAAAACAAGTCAGATTTTTTGAAACTGTACATCAATCAGCTTCATTCTTTAATCAGGTACAATAAAAGGACTCGTTTTGAAGGTGGACGATGAATATCAGCCACACATTCACTCTGGGAGGTTGATGAACCAGCACTACTGTTGCCACGTCGCTGTCATTTCAGCCTTGACATGAGTCCTAACAGTGCATAATTTCTCCTCATCTGTATTTTGTCCTCACCACTCACGTCACTGCACATCAAACCAGGCCTGAAAAATAAAACAACGTGCTTCGGTCACAGAGTTCTCTTTGCTAGGATTTCCACTATGAGGCACTTGAATGTCTGACAAGTTGTGTTTACTGTCAGAATTGCAGAAGCACTTCAAGCTCTTACTCGTGGATAAACAATTCAGGATGACATGCCCTGGGTTTCAACTAGTCCACTGAGCTTGGTTTGTCCAAAAAGAACCATGCCTCCATAAACAGCAGAGCTCTGCATTATTGATAAGACTGGGTTGACTTTTGACTTTACATATATTGGGTCTACTTTCAATTTGCTAAATTTCCCATCTGGCCCTTTAGTTTCCACCCAACTACCTGGAATACTACCTTTACACTTTTCTAGCTGGAATCTCTGCTGTAAAAACGTCTACAGCGTCCAGTCTTCCCCAATAGACGTATTAAAAGAGCTGTATACTGGATTAAAGCATGGCAGCCACTCACCTGGAATATGCTTGCCTTCCACATTTTGCATCCTACTGCACATACATAGTAGTGTTACTGCACCAGTCCTGTCTGCATGCCAACATAGATTAAAAATTCATCATTCAAAGATTGATAGAGTGAAAACCGACTACTTCAATAGGTGCTGGTTGTTTTACAGTTGTCTCATGCACTACAGGTTTTTTGTTGCAATATAACTAATTGTTTGAAGGGTACTCTCTCCAGCTCTCTATATACATCCATGGAATTCCCTGTCATGCTATTATTATGATTATTAATTACTGAATGTGAAGTATCTTTTATAATGTAGAAAGCAGTAGTCAGCTTAGCTTTAGCACAGACATTATGGTGTTGACACTGTTGATTATTTTCACTCTGTACACCACCACAATATATTTGAAATAAAACATTTTGAACAATGAATATAACTCTAAATTGAATAGTTCATTTCAATGTTTTGTTGCAAATCCTTTGTGGTGAATGACTGAATGAAGTCTGCAACATAAGCATGACCAGATGCTGGTCCCCTTTCCTAGTGATGCTCTGCCAAACCTTTACTGCAGCTGTCTTCACATCCTGCAGGTTCTGGAGGCTGTTTTGCCTTCAGCAAGCGAAATGCACTCTCAGCTGGATTTAGGTCAAGTGACTGACCCAGTTTTACTGCTAGTTTAGGTGGTCTTAGTTCGCTGTGTCAATATGTCCACCAACTGAGTGGATGTGAATGGACATGAGCTAAAGGTGAGAGGGAGAAGGAGAAATTGTAAAATGAATTTCACAGCTCACTGGAGCTGTTTCTGCAAATCAGCAGCCTAAAAGTGTCTGCTGTTAAATAGGTTGACTTTTGTCTTTCTCACAGTTGGCTACATCATGTGTTACTGTACATGTATAAGCTGTAAGGTGGCAATAACATGTTCACATAGGGGTGTATACACTGGTATATGATGTACACTTACTTCTTTTTCAGTTGGCACAGCATATACCCACTTCTCTAGTTACTATCCACCCCAGTACACTGATATGCAGTCATGACTGGGAGCTGACTTTGTTTTCCACTTTGTTGTGGCCAGGCTCAGAAACCATACAGTATTTATCACTATTTTTAAAATTATTATTAATAACCAAAAGAAAACTTGTGAAAAGCAGCTGATGCTGGACAAACTGCAGCACCAGGAAAGTGTGGAGAGCAGCGAAGGGAGAGAAAACTTTTACTAATGGGCCTCCAAACCCAAACTTCACAGTATTAATAACCCACAATACGGCAGCTAAAGCAAGACACAGTAGGCTATGCTCTGCAGATTGATGTAGGTCTATTATATTATCTAGTTTAAAGACTAGACTAAATAAAACAGGAGTAGGTAAAAAGGTACTGCCACATTCTGCTCTGCTCCAGATCCTTCTAGTTTGTGCACTAACACTGTGCTTAAAATGAATTATTCCTGCATAAATAGTTTCACTATGGGCATATTCTGTGCTGTCACTATGTCAAAGGGCTGTCTGCACCTCTTTACATACTCATGGAACTCAGGGTGGGAGGGAGGAGTGATGCTCTCATCTCTCTGGCTCACCACTGTGGACAGAGCTCAGGTCACTCGGCAGGTTCAGGCCATCTGTATCATTACCTGCAGAAAAACTCCTCAGGCATTCAGCAGCAGTGGGGAAGTATGTCCTGCTGTTCAAAGCTTTTCCAGCATTTAGCCCGGCGGTTAATCGTGTAACTTCCAGTTGCAAAGCTCCTAAACCGCTTCTCTGGTGCATTTAGTGTTTCACTCAGGGTCTTCACCTCATTCTGTCCACGCACAGAACGAGTGACTACTGACCTCATTCATGACTCAAACATCAGTGACGTTCTTATGTGATGTAAGATCTATGAATTTTGCAAGTCACGTTTCCAGGGGAGGAATTCTGAATTATAATGAGTTATAATTTCTTATTAAAAGGAGCTTGGGCACTAACCACAAGGCACCGATTCTAGGTTTTCTGGGCCAGTTTTGACCAGTTTTGGTTTAAAAAGCTGAACTGTGAAGTCATTTGTACGGTACACTCACTATCTTTACCTGGAACTTTGAAAGACTTTTCTTTTGCTTTGTTCAAGCAAGAAACTACAGAGAGAAACAGCTCAATTTGACAGTTTAATAAACCCAGTTTGAAGCGTGTTTACTCTTCATTTACATTCTAAACATGTCATCCATAAAAGCCAGCAACACTAAGTGTACAGCGATGTTAGCAGGTCTGTGAGGCTGTAATGAAAAATCACGACTAAATACCAGAAGTTACCATTTATCCTCAGAATTTCAAACCGTCGTGTATTCACCTAGCTGATATCACAGCCTCTTTCCTCTTTCCATCCTAATTTTTTCCTAACTCTTAATCCTGCTTTTTTTCCTCTCTTCAGTATCCATCTCCACTTTGTCAGCAGCTTTTTTTTTTTTTTTTTGTCATTGTTCTCCCACTACACCGCCTTCTTGACAACAAAGAGAAATAAGGGTTTTTCCTCTGCAGTTGGCTCGTTGACTTAATCTCTGTCTTTAATTTCGGTTCACTGACTTTATTGCCAGCACTACAATATTGCCAAACCTGTAAACAAAATGCAAATCGTATGCATTAGTTTGTTTAAGTTTGTCAGAGCGCAGGTGCAATGGGAGTGGAGGTGTCGGAGGGAGATTAGGCTGCGCTCATGAAGTCACCTCACTGGGGAGAATGAGAGGATAGAGGGAGGAAAAGGAAACGATGGTGACAAGTAGCAAGGAGATGCAGCATACTCTGTATAATATGTTGAAAAACATGTAACAATACTGTATACCATATATAATACTGTATACAATATATAATACTGTATACCATATATATAATACTGTATACAATATACTGTATACCATATATATAATACTGTATACCATACATAAAGAAATGCCTTTGTTACCACTACTAGTATTACTGTAGTGCCCCAGCTTGTGTGGCTCATATTATTTTGTGCTAACTCCCTGGAAACTCCTGTAAAGTAGTACATTTGTAACTCGATGTTATTTTTAAAATAGTCACACAAATTCTGAGGGTACCGCCTTAATTCTCATAGACTCCTCCAAGGGGTCAGAGTGCATACCGTATAATTTCAATCTATTTCTTCTCCACAAATATAAACATGACAGCAGGAACTGATGTTTTTATCTTTTACATTTGTCTTATTTGAAATCCAATTTTGGGCAGCATGGCACTCCTGCAACGCTTAAGAAGACAAGCAGTTATTATAATGGTTGGATGGATAAATCCAATCTCTGTCTTTAATTTTATATAATATTTCATGTCAATACCATCATCATGTTTTTTTTTTTTTTCCTTTTCAGAAGACGCTGTCACCATCTTCATGCTCAATGCTACTTTACAGGACTTGACTCTGACCAACTAACTCTACGTGGAGTGTGAAATGAATTTAGCTAAAAACTGTTCTGTGTCTTTGTGTCAAGTGTGGGCCTGGCAGACATGTTTTGCAGCAAGACAGTGGAAACCGGGACATACTGAGCTATTTCAGAGATTTCTGAGGATGCTCCATTTAAAACCACGACTGTAAACCAGGACGTGTTGTCACCTTCATTTACTGTAAATGTAAGGCTTGAAGTTTATCTTGTTGTGCTGTCATCTAGACAGGGTTTAAGACATTAAAACAACACTGGTCTCACAGGAAGCGACGGTATAAATCAATTCATGCAAGTGGCTTGAAATATAAAGGGCTATGGAGAATTCAATCTAAAGAAGCAAGACGTGAAAAAATTGGCAGAAAATTGGGTTGGGAAAATGAATGCATGAATAGACGACAGTCGTGACACCGAGTGGAAATGTTTTACCAGTCAAGACACAATTACATAAATGCCAGGCTGATTACTGTATACAATTTATTTCCATATAAATGTATTTCTCCTGGTGAGCGAGGGGTCACGCACAACATACAGACCCACAATGTGGAATGTGTGGAACAACTGAAGTTGAATTCACACAGACAAAAAGACAGGCCGGCCTGCATATATATTAAACATTTTCACATGAAATGCAAGAACGTCAAACGAGTCAGAAAGCAGTTCTCTCTCACACACACACACATTTCTCCTGTACTATATATGTATTTTAATGTGAAGTGAAAGTCACTAAATCTAGTTGAAAGTGATTTAACTTTAACCTTCCAAACTGTGATCAGCCAGTCTTCAAACATTAGATTTAAGCTCTGTGTGTTGCACATGTGCATGTGACATGTTTCCATCTACAGTACTATAATCTTTGTTCTGTTAAGATGGAGAATACGCAGAGCTGCAGCTGTAAGCAAGTGAAACACAGCCCTCTGTAGAGAGACTTAGACGGACGTTAGTTGCTATTAGTTACTGAGGCTTGGGAATAGTGACTGGTCTACTGGGTGTTTCTAGAGTTTCTACACCACATACACTAAATGTAATATTAGTAATAAAGCACAATTTCTCACCTATCTATGTCCGCTAAATTTATAGTAAGACAGTTAGTAAGTCATATTTACAGTCAGCATCACCTCTGTCGGGGAGGTCCTCATCAGATTAGAATGGTGCTGGATATTACTAGGATAGCAAAAGTCCAGAGTCTGTTGTTTCTTGCTGTCTCCTACACATTTTTGCCTCAGAGTTAAATGAATGCTGCCGTTTAGTTGCTGAGAGTCTCGCAGGTGAAACACCAGAATTCAAAGTTACCAGCTCTGCTATTAGTGAGCTCACTGTGGAGGATACGTTTTGCAGCGATGCATGAGCAGCAGGGAGTGCTCTTTGTTTGCACTACTCCCCACTCCCAAGCTTTAGGAACTAGCATCTACCCCCCAGTAAAGACCCTGTTCATTCTGTTACTAAACCTTAATGTGGTGCACATAAAGTGTCTACATGTTTGTTTATTCTGAAAACATGTGAGGCAGATTAAGGTTTATGAGGGGGGATGCGGTGTGTGTCTGTTGTCTGCATAATGTTAACGGTATTTAACTGGGGAAGATGGACATGGCAGTGGAAATGAGGTCACTTTAGTTCATACAAGAACATACACATGAACAGATCTTTGATCTCAACAGTATTGTGGAAAGAAGAATGGATGAGAGATAGAAAAGAAGAAGGAGAAAGATTTGGGGAGAGGGGACACAGAGGAAAGACAAGAGTTGGTGGAATGAGCAAAAAAAAAAAAAACACATAAGAAACAGTGATGAAGAAAAGTGATGTAAGTCATAGATTTCAGAAATAGTTATAGAGAAAGACTCAAATATAACTGGAAACCAAGACAGAAGGGACCCGAAAATTGGCCTGCCTATTTAAAGATGAAAAGAGCTGTTCCCTCTGCTCGCACACATGCAAGTGCAAACTGCCATGGTCAAAAGGCTTGGTCTGGTTTGAAGTACGCTTTAAACAAGCTGTCTGTGGGGGGAGAGATGGAACACTGGAGTCACAGAGAAAAATAAAGGATGGCATGGCAAGAGGTCGACAAATATAATGACGAAAAACTGGTGCAAGATGGTGGGAGAGGGGAACATCAGGGACATGAACAAAAGCCATATTAAACTGTGCTTAATGTGCTTTATGTGCTTTATTAAAACAAGCCATCCAGTAACATATTTAAGATCATATTATTGATGTATGCATTATAGCATTATAATATTCTTCGGGGAAACCAGGCACTGATTGGCAGCCAGCTCACCTGACCTGAACCCCACAGAGAATCTCTGGGGTGTTGTCAGAAGGAAGCTGGGAAATATTTGACCCAACAATACAGACGAGCTGAAGGCTGCTATCAAAGCAACCTGGTCTTCAGTGCAGCAGTCTGACATATGACACCAGCCTACAGAACAGACTGTAAACACTGAAAACATGCAGCCTAGTCACAGCAATACTGAAATACCAGGATTACACTGGGACTGTCTTCATTAAAGAACTAATTCTGATGTTTTGATCCTGAAGAGGTATTCTTGAATATCCCTAAATCTAAGATAACATACTTGTATGTGTGCAAGCTGAATGACTGAATGTATGTCTATAGTTTATTAGCTGTCCTCCCCTCACAAGCCACAGCATCAGCTGCCTCCTGCATTAACCTTGATGCCTGATCCTATAAGTCACATATACAGGGTAAACATATTTCTGGTTACACATCCCTTGGACACACACATACACACTCAAACACACACGTTTGTCCTTTCATAGTTAAGAGGACACTCATCAACATAACATCCCATTTTAACCCAAAGTCCTACTGTAACCCTAACCCTCAACTAAATTCTACACTCATCTGAAAAATCATGTCTTAACTCTCCAAATGTTCTTTGTGAGGACCAGACACAGCGTACTCACGATGCCAAGTGGTACGCAATGGACCACATAACAACGGCATCAGACACTTTTACACAAAACCATAGAAAGATGTGTCCACTCCATGGCGCCTGTGGTCCTGGAAAACTGTCTCTTGTATACACAGAAATGTTCCCACAATAACGAGATAGTGAGAGGGTCAGACATGTGGAGAAGGAATGTCACCAGGGAGTACACTACTTTATAAAACCTAAGAACAAAACCAGACAGTCGGTCAGAGACGGTCAGTGTCCCGTCCTGCATCACACATTCACTGCTCATTATTATGTGTGTGTCACATACTGGCTTTGTGATGTACTGTACACACTCAACCATACAAACAGCCACACAGCAGTATGTATGTAATACTATTGTACTGTGTCTCTGTATACTGTGAGATACTGAAGGCAAATTCCCTGGTATCTTTATTGCTTTTTGCATGAATACTAAATAATACAGTACTTTAACTGCTGGACACACCTTCCCCTTGCCTGGTTGTTCTTTATTTTAATATTTTTGAATATTGTGCATTAATACTGAAGACATTTAAACTATGAAGATATAATAAAATATAACTTTATCAATCACTGAAGGAGAATCCAGATAGTCTTGTAGATAGAAAGATAGTGAACGTAGTTGGTAGTCATCCACAGCTATGGTGTTGTAGAGGATGAGGGATCTCCAGTATCCCAGTAGGGGATGGCCTTAAGAGAAAAAGGCGTCTCTGCCCTTTTTTATATTACACAACTGTGTGAAGTGACCCGCCCAACTTATTGTCCAGGTGCACTGGATATTAAAATGAAACTAAATGAAACAACATGTTTGGAATTATGTAGTAAACAAATATGTTTCATATTCTTCAGATTCTTCAAAATAGCTTCCTTTTGCTGTGATGACAGCTTTGTAGGAAAACCGTTTTAGGTGACTGAGAGAATGCCAAGACTTTAATCTTGAAGGAGTTCCCAGAGGTGTTGAGTACTTGTTGGCTGCTTTTTCTTCACTCTCCTGTCCAACTCAACCCGAATAATCTCATTTGGAGCCAGATCGAGCGATCGATTGTGAACACTAGGTCATCTGATGCAGCAATCCATCACTCTAATTCTTAGAAAAATAGCTCTTACACAGTATTGTAACACTTTGAAGACACTTGGCACTGAAACATATCCCTATTTAATCACCTAAATTTACAATGTTACACACATATGTACGCTGTGAAGTACAAACTAAGAGTATAGAGATGTGGTTTCTGCACTCAGCCCTGTGTGTTGGCACCTTAGAGGACATTTTATTATATTTGCTCTACGGTGGAGACACTTTCCTTGTATTTGTTTGTCCTGGAGGGTGGGGTGCAGTCAGTGTAATTTCTGTGTATGAGTCTACTAATTGTTATCTGTTTAAATCAGCTACATTAATAAGAGAAAAGAATTTGTGAAGTCCATGTCCTGTCTCTACATCGCTGTCATTCTTGCTTTCACTTGTCTGTTGTGTGAGGGGGAGAGAGCCCTAGGGGGCGAAAGGCATCTTATGAAGTCAATCTATGGCAAAGCATCATACATGACTGCACTGCACTACAGCCTGCTCAGGACAGGCACAAGCTGCTAAAGGTGTGCTCCAACAGAGGCAGAGGCTGCAGGGGCTCCCAGCACATATGGTTACACACACACGCACACACAGAGCATCAGCTTTGTGATCTTTCCATGAATTCTTCCTTCTAGTTCAGTTGTTTTTTACCTTCCCACTCCAGCTACTCCAGCACAATCACTCTTTGTCCTCCACCTTAAACCCCTTAAAAGAAGAGGAAGAGACTAAAGGCTTTGTCAGTGATGTATAAATTCATGTAGATTATTATTGTGTGCCTGGACAGTTTGCAAAAAATTACAAATGACCCTATAAACAAAGTATCTACATACAGTGCAAGCGCACCCTCATCCCAGTAGCCCTCCCAGATAGATATGCTGTATTTCAACATTGAATTGAACGTCCATCATGATGGTTTTGCTTATTTATGCTACAGTAAGCCAAACTAGAATTACTGCTTCACTGTTGAATGCCTCTGCAAAACCAGTCTAATGGCAATTGATATTTACACCTGTCCAGACTCATATTCTAGTCAATTAATCCATTAATCTAAGCAGATGTTGAGGCTACATGTATTAAAATTCCCTCCAGGCATACCTGAGCTATTGTATTGACAAGAGGTCACAGAAACTTTGATCTTAAACCTTTCACTACCAAAATCTGCTTAGTTTATCAAGTGTATGTTTGTGCCAATTGTGCAAAAATCCCATCAAGGTGTTCCTGGGATATCGCCTTCATCTGAATGGGATGGACGTGAGGTCACAATGAACACAACTGCACAAAAATAAGTCAGTTCATGTGTTCATGTTGCATTGAGACATCACTTACAAGATGGCGCAATCTGAAAACATAATGCTTCTGGCTAACATAATCACTGGCTCAGAGGCATAGAAAAACTTTTTATAGTGGTATCACACATCTAACAGGGAGGCAGAGGGTTCAGCTGGTAGAGCAGTTGTCCATGAACCTCATGGTCAGTGGTTTGTCAGTGGTCCTTTTTGCCACATGTCCAAGTGTTCTTGGAGAAGACATCAAAAACAAATATTTTAGACAAAGGCTGGTGTTAGATCACCCACCCACCAGTGACTGCATAGTGTTCTTATAACTCTCAACTTGAGATGCTCTCCATAGAAAGAAAGCAATAAAGCAAATGGATTCTGAAGTGTATTAGAATAATCAAACCAAACTGGTCAGAAGGAAAATGGCTCATCCATATACACAACTGTATACCACTAACTAAAGATGGATTCCAATAGGACTGCACTGCTAGTCTAATGGTTTGTGAGCAACCTGCACAACCACAGGGCCTCTGGTTCAAATCTAAAACTATCAAATAAAGGCAAAAGCCAATTCCAATAAATAAAAGCATATTTCACCCTATAATTTAAGCAGTTGTACTATTCTACTCTGTTCAATCAAACCCTGTTAATGCACCACTATTAACAAGAGCATTAAGTCTGTAGCTACTAACGTTTAGAGACATAAGTGGGTTCTGCTATGTTGTGTGTGTGTGTGTGTGTGTGTGTGTGTGTGTGTCAGTGAGGCCGTCCAGTCAGATACTGTTGTTAACCTGCCTCTTGGCAAGGTTACTCCACAGTCACACACTGCCCACCTACACACACACACAGACACACACACATTTCTTTCTTCTTTACACAGTGTACATCACAGGTTTTCTATGCTGTTTTTACCTGAGAGACACTTCCAATTACTATTTTAACCCCTAGCCAAAACTAACCTTTGGCCTCAACCCTTACCCAAATAAACAACTTTGCAACATGGCACCAAGAAAGTCAGCAAAGATTTTGGCCATTAAATAGAGAGACAAAAAGACCTCACTGACCCAAAGGCAGCTATTGTTGGCTCTTAATTTTATCTTTTAACCCCTGCCAGTACCTCTTGGTATGTTTCTTCCACTGTAGAGAACAATTTGTTGCCTAGTTCCTGTAGTTACTTAGTCAAAGTCAAGTACAGTAGTAGGTTGTACAAACTCATCCCTGTGCATGGTAAAAATCAGGTTATACAAACAACAAACTGGTTGATATGATGCATTGCTGGCTGACTTAATCATGTTCAGTGGCTTTAAAATATGAGGATAGCATTTTCATGGTCTGACATTTGGTTGTTGTTGTTGTTGTTGTGAGAAAGAAAAAGAAAAAAATAGGTAAAATGTATGAGGCAAACGTCCTGCATCCACAATTCTACTCTACTTAAACATGTAAGTATCAAAAGTAGTCCAACTAGTGATGTAGTATTATTATTCTTATCATATTATTTTATTTTTAATACTGACATTTCCATATGTGAACAGTATTTAGCATAGCAGAATCTAATCAAGGTGCTTCGAAAATGTACTTTACAATATGCTCCATTTCTGTGAGAGACCCCTTAAAAAGTTTAAAAGCTTTGCTACATACCTACAAGAGGCCATGACATAAAAACAACCCACTTTTTTCACAAGAGTGAAAAGTGCTTTATTTGTGAACATCAAATGGAAAAGACAGCCAAAGACAGTAAATACTGTCATCTAGTTTTCTTTTTATTTATTTGTTCCTCTGATAGCATTGAGTGAGTCTATTTCAAATGTGCTGTCAGTCAACACATGCTGAATGAATGCTGAAGAGAATGCACAGCATTAATTTTTGATGTGTAGGCTCTGACCTTATCACTTCTTACAAGCAACACAAAGTTCAGTATAGCAGGGAGTGGGCAGTGACAATGTCAACTTCCTTTCTACAAGAAGTTAAACTCAGACCCTACAGCTCAGTGTAGCTGTGGGAATTTGCAAAACTCTATGAATAGTAGCAGTGGTGGCAGCAGTATCTGCATCAATCATGATCACAGAATTTGATATAAGGTGCGTTGTAGGGAGGGGGCATGTCAAATGAGTTAACTGCCTGATCTAGCGAGTTTCAGCACAGTTCTAATGTTATCCATAACCAGTGATGTTGATCCAAGTGAAGACAATAGATGAAAATTCTGTACCTGGACAGATGCACATGCAATTTATTAATGTTAGTAAAATTATTCGTAAACCAGGCTGTTTGAATAGGAATAATGTACAGTCCTGTAAGAAAGAAACAACTGAGGCTTCAAACCCAGGACTTTCTCTCTGTAGGGGCAAAGGCCTGTTAAAAACCCATATAAATCAAATAAGTAAGCAAGCAAATAACTCAGCAGCAGCATATTTTGCCAGTTAATTAAACAGGAATTACAGGAATAAACAAGTTGTCTCTCCCTAATATTAATGGAATATCCATATCCATTGGCAACTCTTCTAAGATGTTCTCCAGCTGCAGCAAGACCTTCAGAGATAGCAAGTCTCTCTAACCCACACAAGGTGTGTATTTTTTGTCAGAATACATTCCCTAGGACCTTACCTTATCCACCACAACTCAATACCAAAGTCAACCCTAACCCTAACCTAAACCAAATTCTATCCTTTACCTTTACTTTTACAACTTGTCCCATGGGAGTTGCTACAGCAGAACATGCCCTGCATGCATTGGCAGGTTTTTATGCTAAATATGCTTCCTGACACAACCCTCCCCATTTTATCTGGGCTTAGGACCAGCATCTAGAGTACACTGGCTTATGCAACCTGAGTGGCTGGACTTTTTGTGGACATTTCGGGGATAAAGAAAGAATAACAGTTAGACTATTTATTCGGCCATGGAATTCAGATGAAACTGCCACTCAGGCCAGTGGACGCCAATGAAGAAGCAATGTAGCTAAAAAGCTGCTTGAGTGAGGGTAGAAGTTAAAAGCAGTTTTAAGTATGTTAAGAGAGTAAATGTAGATAAGGGGTGGAAAATGGCCAAGCTGATTTGTTACCACATGGCCTTAGACCCATTTATGTGGGTGATAAGTCAAAATAGAATTTAACATGAATACTGGACTTGTGCCAAACATTTAACTGTATATTGATAAACGCTTTGCCCAATCTACTATCTATTTATTTCTCATAAAATCGTCACTGTGTGAAATTAAGCAATTATAGAATTTAATTCTCATGGAATTTTATAGTCCAAAATGTTCTATAATGTATTATACTGTATATTACGTTCATGATGTCATGAGAAGGATCCACTTGGGACTCACTTCCAGGAAGAAAATTTGAATTGGTGTGTATGACACAAGCTATCTTTTGTTTAGAAAAATCCTGACTTCTTTCAGAAAAAGAAAAAAGTCAGGACCAGGTGTGTGAGTCATGTGAATAGGGAAGTACAGGTTGTCTATCCTTGAAGAAGAACTTAACAATGTGTTAAGGTCAGTTCAGAGAGGCAGATTTTTAGGTTTTATTACTGGCTTATCGAGGTAGACCCTAAAACTAGTATTAGGGCACTGAATATAGAAATCCAAGTAGTTGAGGTCATGGCCCAATTAGAGAGTGCTTTAAAAATCTTGTCAACAAATGGTGTGATCTCCTTTCCAAGTAGATGCATACCTGGCCCCAACCTGGTACACATGTGGAGGAATGAGAACCACAGGAGTATTCCTGGAGCCTAGCACAGGTATAGAGGACTGCAAGCAGCAAGCTGGGCACCGTAATCCACAACCATTGTCAAAGACTTTGAAGGTAAACTAGTTTTCACCTAAAGACCACAGTGTGTTCAAGTGTTGCTTCTAACTAATTCTATTTCCATGGCCTAAATTCTGGACACTTTGACATTTAGAAATAGCCAGATGGTGCTGGAGAAAAAAGTGACTAACCTTAAAGAGCATTTCTACATCAACCTCTGTTATACATGGTGACACCTGGACAATAGAGGCCAAAGTCATTCTGACTGGTGCAAAAGGCGAGAAGGTAAGAGAAAGAGGGAGAGAGAGATGCCAAATGGGAAAGGAAGAAATGTAGAGGAATAGGTCCGCTCAGGGAAACTGACATTTTGCTGAAATTTCACCTTTTACGTACAGCAAGCTACGTTCTATTTTATTTAGTGTCATTTAATATAATAGTTCTTTTTTTATATAAGTGGTGCAGTTGTGCTGTTTGTTTGGGATCATGCAGAGTGTCATCTTTTTATTACATTACCTCCTACAGTACTATAGCAGGCAAAACACCCCAGATTTGGATATTCACTTCACAGTTTCACTGTCGGTTTGATACACTGTGCTGTTTCTTTTCCATTCTTCTCCTTACATAGGGGTTCCAAGGTGGCGTTGGTATGGGAGGTCATTCAGTCAAACTGTGCACACTCCTCACAAAAATCTTACCGCCAATTGATTTTGGCCTTCTGTCCACACTCATTCTGTTTAATATGAGTGCGGCCTTTCACACCATTAACTTTTACATTTAGTTGTTTGGCAGACACTTTTATCCCTTGTTCTTTATCTCTGTTTAAATCTTATGTCTTTTGCCACACCCAGTTTATCACACCCACTATCAGTCACCGCAGACATGCCCCAAAGTTTTGTCCTGGGGCCCCTGCTTTTTACCAATTACATAATCCCCTCTGGTCCAATTTTTTGTAAGTAATATATTTATTGTCACTGTTACGTGAATGACACCTAGCTCTGCATTTCCACAACCTATCTCCACCCTTCCCCCGTCATCCCCTACTGACTGCCTCCTCAAAATAAAATCCTGGCTCACATCCAACTTTCTTAAATTAAACAATGATAAAATATAATATATATACTATACTATATCTACTATAACCAAATTCAACAGTTTTACTATATCTATTGACAATTCCTCTGTATCTTCCTCCCCTCAGGTTAAGAGTCTGGGTTAAGAGTCTGTGAGTCATCCTCAACAGCACACTTTGCTTTACTTCCCACAGTAATAACATAACATGGTCAGCCTACTTTTATCTTCGCAGCATCAACTGCCTACATCCCTCCATCACACCTCACACTACTGCCACACTGGTTCACTGTGTCTCTTCTGTTTGGTCTCCCCGAAAAAACCCCAAACTCAACAATTCAATATAGTGCTTTCTCACTTGACCTCCATCAACATCACATTACCCCCATCCTGCAGCAACTTCATTGGCTTCCCATCACATATGGCATTCACTACAAAATACTGTTACTCACTAAAGGCCATTCACAACCTCACCCACTCGCACCATCAGATCCTCTTCATCTATATGCCTCGCTGTTCCTCCCCATCGCCTTGTTACTGTGGAACTCCTTCCCCTCTACCTTTGTAATATCAATTCACTGCAACACTTCAAATCCCAACAAAGCTTATCTGTTCAGGCTTTTCTACTCTCTATGAGTCGAAGATATCCATACAGATTACCAGTTGATGCTGCGACTATTGGACTATTGTCCCTGTATATTTACTTTCCTTTCCTTCTTTAAGGAATCAACATCTGACTGTCAAAAGGAGGTTCTGGAGTGGATGAGTCAAAGTCTGAACCAGATCGAGCTATTAAGTTTAAGGATTGCTTTTTCATAGTAGTTTGTTAAGAGATACACACAAAGAATTTAGAAGGGGGTTTGATTTATTATACTCTATCTATCCTTCCTATATTCTTTTTAGTGAGTTCTTATTTTATTCTATATGTATAGTTGTTTAGCCTAAGACTGAACTGTTTCTTACCTACCACATTGTTTCTGTGATGTATTTGAAGTGGCTGCTGCCAGTGCTTCAGTTTCCCTTTGGCATCAGTGAAGCGCAGTACTTCGTGTACCTCCTTGTTCCATCAGACAGACGACTGAGAAACACAGCTAAAATGTTTTCTGTGTAGACATGCCCGCAGGCTGCAGGTACAAACATCCACCAATCAGTAGGCAGTTGCATCTTTGTATCCTGAGCCACACAGGGCAGTCAAGCACCAGCTACCACTGGCAGTGCTGAATAGCTGTGAGCACAGAGGTAACTGAAAGCATATTGAAGCAGACTCACAAAATGCCAGAGACAGTCTGCTGCTCAGTGATTTTACAGGTTGTTCCTGTTTTGCATCCGACCACCATCATTTCGCAAAAGGTATCTGCTTGAACTTGTTGTCTGGTGTGGTTGTGCAGAGCCCCTCAAATCAGTGGTTCTCAGAGAAATAAAGAGTGGCATCCACTGAAGCCTTTTGTCCATGCAAAGTAAAAGGCAGACTTAATTAGAGCTCAATGAGACAGAGCTGCTCTGTTGAACACACAGTACAGGCTGGCCAAATCACATGGTTAACACCACTTTTTAGTTTATAACACAGTTTTAGTGCATTTGACTGTATTGCATGATGTAGGTCCATTAGATTATACTCATTTTACTGGATTAAAAATAACACCACTTTAGTCCAGAAGGTGAAAGAGCTTTTAATTCTTATTTATTGAAGTTGAAACTCAAAAGAAGCTGAGTTCATTTCCTGCCATCAAGTCTCTCTTCATATTCCCTCTCTCTCTCTCTCTTTTTTTTTCTCTCTCACACACACAAACACACCATACAGGGGATAGCCTACATAAGCACAAACGCAGCCCAATAATCTAATATCTGATGTGGCACTGCCTCCCTGTGGTTGATGGAAATATAGACCCTTGAAAGAATATGTCAACATGAAACAAAATTCACACCCTGCATTTGCATGGTGTCTCGGACCAACTCCTTACGTTCTCATGTGCATGTATATGATTTACACAGTTTGTAATGCTCCACAGAGCTGAGCTGAGCTTGTGTAACAGGCCTGTGTGTGAGGCATATTGGATGGTGGTACTGTAACTAAAATACTGATAGTGTACTTCACATTTACTTGTTGTCAACATTTTACTTGTACTGTAAATAACATGTCTCATCATAAACCCCACTACTCAATAATAGCTCATAATAGCTCGCATATGCCCAAATAACACAATATAAATCTTTGACTTTATTTACAGTGTAACCACTAATTTAGGATGTTAACCTGATTAATAAAGTTAGCTGTGGCCATGTTAGAATGATGGGAGCCTTTCCTGTTTTTCCATCCTGTTCAGGCAGTTGTGAGTGGCAGGAGCTATGATGATAAGTTGGTATTAAGTCATAGAATTCTTCTTCCAGTTTTCTAGCTCAGTCACCAGTTAAACTGATTACCAATTGTTTTTATAAAATACATAGATGAAAGGTACCAAAAATGTATGAAAGACGGACAAAAGTCAAATAGAAGAGAAAGTAAACAAAAAAAAAACCAAACATGAAGCATAAAGCATAAGGAAAGAAACAAAGGTATCTGAGGAAAGGAATGGATGGTTTGTCTGCGCCGTCCCTGCTGCAGTAAATGTAGAAGGATAGTGGCATTTAGTGGAGGCAGCCTTTCCCTCACAAGCAAATAACAATAAATGATCAGAACCATAAAGAGGAATAGTAACGATGGCCCGAATCAATGCTGCTATTCATCACAATGGAATTTATATCATCTCAAATCCACAATGTCATTCTTACAAGCAGAGAGGAAGCGAAAGCAGCAGAGACACAGAGAGAACCTGGATGGAAGTTTTGCGAGTAGTTATTTTCATTTGTGCTGAGCTCTAGCTGCATCCGAGGTCAATGGACATGTTTTTTTCCATCGATCTGTTGCTCTTCCACATAACTTCTCAATGTTTCTATGTTCTTTTCTGTTTTGTGTAGATACTAAACAGGAGCATCTGCAGCCACGATTGTTTCTCAAGATTTGCCTGAATTTGAAAAGGACATTTCTGATAGACATTTTATCGACATTAACATTTTCAAAGGTGACACCATGCATTGAAATGGCCTTTTTAAATACCCTGTTAAAGATGATGTTTTTTATGTGCAGTGTTTGCTCACAATAACAAAAAGAAAATGAAGGCTGAAACATACTAGCCAAATCCAGCTAAATAGCTGATGCTGTATCACGACTTGCTTTCCCTGTCAGCAACAATGTCTCTGTTCATCTTCATTAAATAATGTGCAAATAAGCACGCAAACACCTCTTCACACCTCACACGGGTCTGTTAGGACTAGGTATGTTTGCCCGTTTATGCAGGAGGCGTCGGATTAGCGGAGTTCATTAATCCTGTGTGTCACAGAATCCTTTCCCACTTTTTTTCTAAGTCATTTCAGCAGATCGTGTTTCAGTTTTGAAATGGATATATGATTTCCTGACTTAATCAGTTTTCTGTTTGCTGAACACTTCTCCAATTCATTTGAACATTTCTTAATCACCACACCGTCCCTTTTGATTCAAGGGGTTTGCCTAAAGTGTGGCATTAACCATTCAGGAATGTCTTTTGCACATTGCGTTGTTGCCCTTACATAAATCGAAATAGCACATTTGCTTGGAAAGTAGAGTCCACAGACTCCCTGGGGCCAGCACGGTGCAAAAACAGCCTACTGGAACAGCTGCCTTGCTCAGTGGCACCTCAATGTGTGAGTGTCCAGGTAGGAGAGTGTTACCTTTTCCTAAATTACCACTGTTGTTACATGCAGGAAACACTCCGAGTAGATGTTACATCCACTACCCACATGTGTCAAGAAGCACACACACATTAGCACTGACAGCAGAGGAATTGCATGGCCCATAAAGTTTGTACGGCTCTCACTGTTTGGTGGCTGGCTCACTCTGTCACATTCAATCATAACAACACATCAACTGGACGTATGGTGACCTGCAGACACTGGAAGAAGACATTTCATTTTATCTTTCTCTAGCTGTTTGTGTATGTGAGTGGAATAACAATCAGCACAGATCAGGAGCTGGCGACTGGAAGAAGGTTCTTTTCCCATTATGACTTTTCATTTTCTCGCTCTCTCTCTGTCATTTCATCGTGCCCTCTTACTAGAGGATAGCTACAGTAGATAACTGCCACAAAGATGTTATTGATCATCCGAGATCAGATAATCAGACTTTGATGATGGCATTGCTTCAATAGCACTTCTCTCCACAGAGCTGTCTGTGAAGTGATGTATCTAGTGCTGGTCTTCTGCTACAACTGTGAATTTAATCTGGATCAGGTCTGCACTGGTACATGCTGCCTTCAGGAAGTAGCCACTCACTCACACTCTAAACTTCAACATGAATAAAGCTTTCCTTACACCCTGCAGGACCTAGAAATAATTCTGCATAGAGGATACACACCCTGGGTATTACTGTTCTAGTATCTAGCTTCAGATTTGGATGGAGGCAATGAGCCCACACAATCAGTGCTGGTGTTCAAAAGGCTGCTCTTTTATAGGACTCAGTGGGACTACCTTTAGGCTCTGATTCCATTACTTGTCTCATTGACCTGCCTTTACATAAGCTGACATCTTTTTTTAGGTGAACCCAAAAGAAATAGTACAGGATGCTGTCGGGAGTATTTCAAATAAAATGTCTCCTTCACTGTGGGAAACGGACGAGGCAACATCATGAAAGATCAAACATGTCAATGATTTCACCTTTCAAACTTCTGCGACTGTTCACATGTGCACGCCAAGAATTACTTTTTCGTTAAGCTCACCCTTCCTGGTACAGTTCTCTCTCTCTCTCTGCTCTGCTACACTGTGCCATTGCCTAAGGCAGCCACCTGAACTTACAATAAATAAGAAACTCATCTATTCAGCTCTGCACTGTTCTAGACTGTTCAGAAAGTCTAGACAGGACCTTCCCAAATAAGTCAGAGAAGTAGGCTTATATTGCAAAGCTGTGCTGCTCGGTTGCCATGGCATTTGGGGATGCTATTGGACCAGTTAACGGGTGGAACAAGGTGAATAAAACAAACATGCTTTGTATGCCACTCACACGATGTTTAGCAAACTAGTCCCAGCTTGTGTCCCTCTTGTATCACTGTGCATTATCTTACATAACAGTGCTTACCCTCTGGATGCCCGGGAAAGCACTACATGGCTTTCAACAACACTCACCTACTTTCTGAAGGATGTAGGTGACCCCTCAGAGACTCCTGTAGGTGCTAGGAGTTTAACTTTGGAGAAAGACTTAAACAAAAGTACAAAAGACGCAGCTTAAGTTTAACTATGATTTTTTAGTAATTTGAAACTAAAATTAACATGGAACCTAAACATGTATGATTTCTTCAGATGTTAATACGTCTGTCCATCTTCAAAAGAAAATCTGAGGTCCGAGGAGGAGGTCCGGTCAGGCTACAGGTTTTTAGGGTGCACACAAGAGCAACGGCTGGAGAGCGGCTTTAGGTTGAAGTGGCTCAATCTGGTGAGTGTGAGGACTGAAAGGCTGCTAATGAAGGCAAGGACAGAGACGTGGTGATTAGTGGCCGGAAAACCAGGAGGAAGAGAGAAAGAGAGAGAGAGAGAGACAGTCAATTAGTCCATATATCGTCAGAGCAGGAAGTGGAGCTGGGGAACAGAGTAGCACGGGTGTGGCCAGAACAAAACTAACTGAGGCAGGATCGGTCAGAGAACGTGACACATGTATGTGTTGTTGTCCCCCTGGTGATTCTTTATTACATTAGATCACCTGCACAGTCATCTGACCAGATGATGCTCTGCTACTCTATAAAGTGGGTACTTTAGATTTGACATGTAACATTGTTATTCCAGTCAGTTTTAATATGAAATGCATTGATGCTGATATAAATGAAAGGCACTGAAACATACTGCATATGCTGCTTTTATAAAAACCCTACTTATTGTTTTGAGGCCTGAGGCACTTTCTCTATTTCAGATGTGTTTCACGCATCCTGTTTTAGATTTTCTAACTGACAGTAGTTGCCTTTAAACTAGTTATCTCAGGTATGACCACAACATTCTCTCTCTCTCTCTCAGCTGGCTCTCCACAGAAACAGCTGTGACATCAACTACAGCTGTTTTGTCCCAAGTTATGTGCTGCAGTCACTCTAATGTGCACATGGAAACCTTTACAGATATGTAAGGAAGTCTCTCTACCCTTTACATTGTTAAAGAAAACAATCATACATCAATGAAACAGAATGAAATCACAGGTAAAGCTCATGCTGTTTCATGTGGCCTAGCTGTCAAGCGGGGCCCGTGAAGACCACATTCTTTTACCACTCCACAGCTACAGTACAGCACACAGGGTCCATGTTTTAATGTGGCTGCACAAACAGAAAATATAATTTATTGCAGTGTCACATATGGGGCTAGAAGTTGTCAGCCACCGGGAGGCAGATGTGCGGCACCAACAGGTGGATACTACTGCACCCTCAACACCAGTGCTTCAGATGGCTACACCTACAATAGTTGTAAAACTCTCTATATCGATAAACTGAATTTAGTCAGTAATGTTATCATGAGCTAAACCAAATGTAAAATCTGAGAAAGAATAATGCTTATTTTTAAAACTCCTGTGATTTAATAGTTTTCCCCAAAACCCTCTTTTATCTGATCATTTTTAATAACATTATAATTTACTGTACTGAACTTTACTTCACTTTACAAAAATAGTACATGCTAGAGGAGATGTTTATCTGACTTCATGAAAACAATTTATTGCATTTAGTATAGTTGGACCTCCTTTTTTTAAGGGTCAGTGACAACAACACTATCCATGATCAATTCACTGGGATTAGGACTTGGTTAGGATTAGGACTTGGTTAGGATTAGGACCCTGGTCACTTATTTGCTGCTTAATACTGGATGTGAGACCGCAGCTCAGATCAGCTTCTGCCACAACATGTTGTTGGGGTGGGATTTCCACAAGTTAGGGGCAGACTCAGGCTTCAGTGCTAAATGTAGCCAAAGATTGTCTATAGCATGTAAGACATAACACTCTGTAGCACCCCTGAATAATCACAGAGGACTGGATGTCTCTAATCTAGTTACACTTAACAGAGTCAGACGTCTTCTCTGGCCCTGTCAGTCTTATCGTGCATGAATGTACAGGAAACAATGGGTTAAGCAATCTAATATTGTGCTGGTCATATTTATTGCTTATGTTTGTTGACCAATACAAAACATAATCATATATTAAATCACAATCGCACTATTGGTTAAAAAAATTACAGTTACGTTATTGTTCTAAAATCGTTCAGCCCTACTTGACACTACAACAGTAAAATATGCCAGTGCTATACTAGTAAGTACTAGAGCACATTGTTACAAGGACTTTATCAAGTTACTCCTACATTTAGTTTTGTTTTTTTCACTGTAATCGAAGCTGCAGAACAAACACATGTTCAGCTATTAAGTTACTGAAAGCATCATCTGGTTATAGTGGAGCAGATAACGTTACACCATTAAAGAGCTGTGTGAACATGGCTATCACACACACACACAAACACACACAAACACACACACACAGGATTTGAAAAGGTGGTGAATTTGGGTTCAGGAGATATTTTGTTCATAAGAAAAAAACCCACTATGGACTGTTCCAAAGCCAAAAAGCTTGTCAGAAAATGAATTCCCAAGCTTATCAAGGTTTCCAGGAGAATAAGCTGAAGCTCAGAAGAAGCCGGCTGATGCAGCAGGACAAGGACTCTAAACAGCAAAGTAAATCTACTACAGAATGACTTCAGAGACACACAATCCACCTTTGGAGTCAGAGGCCAGACCTGAACCCACTAGAGATGATGTGGAATGAGCTCAGGAGAGCTGTTCGAGCCGGACGTCTAAAGAATGTGACTGAGCTGAAGCAGTTCAGTGAGGAAGGAAGGAACCCACAGCTACAGGAAGCTCTGATTAAGGTTATTGTTTTCACCTGTAATTTACCATGCTGTCATACTTTCGTACGTGCAGTTTCCCCTGATTTAGTTTTATGACTTTGCTGCAATTAAGGATTTCTCCAAATAAAATATTCTAGAGAATCCGCCAACAGTTGGTACTTTTACAGCCTCTCTGAACCTACTGTAATATTAAGGCGCTTAAAGCTCTTCCATAATGTGTCTTGAGAAGGATTACTACTGTATTTATACTCTGGTTGGTGTCAGAAACAATCATGGTTTTATATCTGATCCTACAACTTCTCATTCGGTGCCTGCTGTAGGTTTCACCTGCATCAGCAGCCATGTCCATAAAGTCACGGAGCTGATGTCAACGTACTGAAGTCATGTAGCGATAGAGTGAGCTTGACAGCTCTGTGTGTGTGTGTGTGTGTGTGTGTGTGTGTTTAGAGGAGGATGTGGGCCGCTGGTCGCACACCAGAGGAGCTAATTAAGTGACTGTTTCCTGCATAATTTAGAGCCTTTTATGTTAATGAGGCAGCGTGTTGATGGACGGCCTCCTGGATACAGTTTCTAGGCCTGACTGAGAACAATCAGTGCTGATCCTCAAGACTGGGGAATGTCACGCACACACACAGCGCCGCCTGCGCACTGTCATTCAAGCACTACAACAGCATGTGGAGCAAGCAGCTATAAGGAAAATGTAGTGAAATGTATTGACCTGTTAAGACTGTGTTACTGCCCATCAGTGCTCTGTGGGATCAGATTTCTCAGTGAGGACGTTCCCTCAACACATTTGTTGACTCGCTTAAGAAAAGTTAATAAAAAAAGTGATAAGAAATTGTTTCGTGACACCAGTGGCAACAACCGGAACCGATTATACAATACTTCTGGGGGAGCAAGCGGAAAGTTCTAATAATACAAAAAAAGGGGTGGTGATGAAATGTAATTGTCATCAAACCGGTTTGTCTGCTGGAATCCCTCCAGTCAGTGTTTGCCGTGGGACTGTGTCTGCTTTTCAACCCTCTGACAGTTCATTCACAGGCAAAGTCACAGGAGAGCTGAGCAAAGCAGCGGAGCGGAACTGTCAATCACACATACATACATATATAACAGCGAGCACACGTCTAACCCAGGGATATGTTATAATGATCTCTCCATATGAGTGGGTTAGCCACGCAGAAGGTGCGTTTGTGTGTGTGTGTGTGTGTGTGTGTGTGTGTGTGTGTGTGTGGAGGATGGTTCAACAGTTAAGGGCATTTGTGTCAGGAGTGAAAAAGTTGCTTTTCCCCCGTCATCAAATATCTTAAATATGCAGCAGTTTTTTAATCTCATATTTTTTTATTATACCACAATTTTATTATGACTCATTGCTCAATTTAACCTTTAGCATATTTAAAGGTCAAATTAGTACCTGTTAAACTATATCATTCTAGTGGAACTACAATTATCACAATGCAGTTGTGTGCTGCTGCAGTTTACCTGTCCAAGTAGATATATGTACCACATATAATCTAATTCCCTCCAGGGACTTACATGAAGTCAAAGCCATCTTGACCTTTGACGACCAAAATCTAATCAGCTCATTATTGAGCTTAAGTGGAGGATTATACCTAATTTGATGAAATTCCCTCATAGTATTTCTGTGATGTTATGTTCATATGAATGTGGGGGGTTAATAGAACGGAGCTGAAGTCACAGTCACTTTGAACTTTAATCATCAAAATCTGATCAAACCTGCCAGTTGGAAAAAATGTCCTTAAGGTGATGTTGAGATATTGAGATAATTAAGTGATTTAACTCTAACTGATGCAGTAAGTAGCTTCTCATTTCTTAAACAACCATGTCTGAAGACACATCCTGTGGTCGTGGAAAAGATGTTAATCTGTTTCAGAAAGGTCAAATTAGAAAACATCTAAGGAGATTGATGAAATTACTAAAACTGGGTTAAGAACTGTTTAGTGGAAGAAGCTCATGTGGTCTGATGAGTCCAGATTTCCCCTGTTCCAGAGTGATGGGAGCATCAGGGTAAGAGGAGAGGCAAGTGAAGTGATGTACCCATCATGTCTAGTGTCTACTGTACAAGTCTGTGGGGGCAGTGCTATGATCTGGGGTTGCTGCAGTTGGTCAGGTCTAGGTTCAGCAACGTTATGAGTCCAAAGAATGAGGTCAGCTGACTACCTGAATATACTGAATGACCAGGTTATTACTTCAATGGCTTTTTTTCTTTCCTGATAAAATGGGCATTTTCCAAGATGACAATGTCAGGATTCATCTGGCTCAAAGACAGTGGTTCAGGGAGCATGACAGATTATTTTCACACATGGATTTACCACCACAGAGGTAAGGGTTATAAAACCACCTCTAAACAATTTGGAGTTTCTATATTGAAGTTCAACGATTATTAACAGTTGGAAAGCCTTAAAGACAGTTCCCAGGAGTGAACGTCAGAGCATATTCACAGCAACTGCTACCAAAACCAGACTCTTCCAGAGGCAAACGTGAGGCCATCTGTCAGACAGTCAATGTCCAAGCCTTACCCAACTGAACTGCTGTGCAGGCAAATGCCCAAAAACCTCAATGAACTGAGGCAACGCAGTACGGCAGAATGGGCCAAAATTCCTCCACATCGATGTGAGAGACTGATGAAGTCGCACAGGAGAAGATTACTTCAAGTTATCGCTGCTAAAGGTGGATCCACAAGCTGCTCAATCATGGGGAGGGATTATGTAGGTGCTTTTGGTGATTTTTTCCTATTTGGTTTAATTTTTGTTGAATGAATAAAGGTACAGAAACCAAAAAAAAGGTAGATGTTGCTCATATGAGGTTGTATTTACTTAATATTAAAACCAGCTATGACTGGATGATTTCTATTACATTTTAACACACACACATCGATGAATTAATAGTGCACAGAGCTACGTTGAGACGTGTCTCTGGTTTTCCATTCATCCTTTGTTACCTCGTATTTATGGCTCTCACCAGCTTGTGGTGGCAGGGCTTTTATGTGTTTATCTGGTAACTAGACAGTCGTTATAAGTTCCCAATTTCCTACAACTATTTCCTTCCTTTGGGTCCTCTCTGCTCATCATAACATAATTTCAAAAGCACTTAGCATTGTGATAGCTGCAAGAGAAATGTGAAATGTTCTCCTCGGTGGTGCTTGGCAAAGGAAAAGAAAAAAAAAAACAGCAATATACAAAATGTTTCCCCTGAACGTTGTTTTTCCAGGCGAGCAGGTACATGAGTTCAAATTGCACAAAGAATTGAACTTCATAAGAGATTCAAGCTACAAAGTGAGCAGGGGATGAGCCTTGCTAAGGTGTGATAAATGGCAGGGAATGATTAAATGTTGACTACAGCAGGAGCACATTTTCCAATTTTCTTTATTCAGAGGCAAAAAGGAGGGGAGAATCAAACTGTAGCAGCTCTGAAAAGAACAAGGAAGAAGAATATTAACTTGTCAGGCACATGGGGGAAATAAATGAAGAAAGCAGAGTGGTGAATTGACTGCACTTATAGAGTGCTTTTCTACCTGAACACACAAAGTGCTCCAATTTGCCTCGTGTTTAGGAGCGGTTGACCTGCAGAACTCACACCTGTGGATATATATATATATATATATATATATATATATATATATATATATATATATATATATATATATATATATATATATATATCAGTAAAGCATGGTAAAGTGGCTTTATTTGAAAATTCTTCTCTGCTAATGTCTGTTTCCTTTGAGCCCTAAAGTCCTCTAGCTGACGGACCCTGAGAAGCATTTCACAAACACAGCGTGAAACAATGCACTAATCACTAGCTGAGTTCTTAAGACTTCATCCTGTGTCATCTTTATTTACTCTAAGTGGTATCTTTGTACATTTACCATACTGAGTACTGCACAATTATTAGATAGTTGTGTTTTACTGGGGTATGATACTATATGTTACAGTACTTTTACTTTTACTACAAATCAGAGGACAATATTGTGCTTTTACTCCACTACATTAATTTTAACTTAGTTTGTCATTAGTCACTTTTTACAGGATTCATTTCTTACAAAAATGACATGAATATTTCTAAAATGCTGATGTATCATTAACTCCCTCTCGCTATAGAGGTTGGTTAAGATCAGTCCCACCTTTACAGACTGCTATTTTTAGTTCTCAACAACAGCAAATTGTTTAAAAATACAGTTTTCTTAGTGGAGTAATTTTTCTACTCAAGTAAAACTACTAAAGTATATGCTCTAAATGTAACTTAAAGTACAAAAGTAAAGGGTAATTCTACTTGTAGTTGAGGTTTTTCTGCGCAAATACTTAAACTTTTACTTGAGTATTGACTTTGTGTACTTTAAACACCTTTGTTAACATTTATTAGGCTTCATTACAAACATATAAAAGACTAAAGAGAAAATTGTTCATCTGCCCACTAATAGCTGAATATTTCATTCACTGGCTATTCTGAAGTTTGCACAAACATTAAGGGAAAAATCTATATACTGGAAATGTGCATTCCTGTTCTTGTGTGGAGGTTTTCCTGAGGACCAACAATTAAATTCCACCATTCAATATCCAATTCCAGACTCCAGGTCAGACAAATGACAGAGTAACTTGTGAGGCCAAAAGGGAACAGGCTGATGTAGAAAAGGGAGGCAGAACAAGGTGAGGAACTAAGCTGATCAATCGGATCAAGCCTGCAGGATGAGAACAAGACAGTAGACTGAGCAGAGCAGGTGCTTCAGGTGAGGACAGACAAGCCAAGAAGCTCCCACTGATGGACCAAACCAAAACCAGGGGACAGGGGGCAATAATAAGATGCAGGCAAGACAGTAATCTGCCATGAAGCCATAAGACAGGTCCAGATCGTAGCACAGTTACCCACTTCTAAAAACGACTTTCAGTCTCCCATTCCTGTATTTCTTCTTACTATTGTTATAGCATTACTGCTGCATGTCTGCATTTAATGTGTCATTTTATTGAGGGCGGACATAACTGGTCAGTGTTCGAAGGTCTCGATAAAAAGCAAACACCTGCTGTGTTAACCTATAAACTTCTATTTAAAAAAAAAAGTTTATAAAAAGTATTAATATGTCTGTAAAAAAAAAATCTGAAGAAAACCAACTAATCCAGTTTCAAAAAAAACAGAAACAGAAACAAAAAAAAGACAAAAAGTTGACATAAAACAGATGCTTGATGTCAGATGTTCATGAAAACTATTGTATCAACACGTATCAAAGCAGTGGCACGTTTCTGATTTTTATTAGAAAAACAGCAACTGTTATTGAACATAATTTCTCCAGTAATATAATCACAGTACCCCTAAATAAAATGGAAAAAAACAAAAACACCCCCCCAGTCTTTCACTCCAACAACGCTGCGTTCTGCTGGATCCCCATCTGGCAGCTGCGCAGCAACACTCATATTCAATAGAGCAGTTTACGGCAGCTATGCCACGTCTATCTGAGGGGAAAATGTACACAGCTCGACTCATTCTCCATGTTTTCTCAGACAGGAGGTAAACAGAGGCCTCCTCCACTACTGTGCGAGTTCATCTAACTAGCTGACAGCTGACCTCGGTGACACCATCACACTTTAAAGTGTGACTTCATCCGTTTCAATGTGCTGTAAAGGAGACAAAGATCCTACATCCTTATTCACACTACATGAGAATTTAATAGCCGATCTCGTCCTCCCACACATACATACGACCTGTCTGGTTAGTTGCATAACCCACTGTTCAGTTTTAAGAACTAGTTTTGAGAGTCTAGGCCTGACGTCCACTGTGCTGCACACACCTGCTTAAAATATCAGCCCAGAACTATAATGTTCCTCTGAGTGATGGAGACAGTTTCACAGATTTCAAGGAGCAAAGTGATGAAATGAAAACCTCATCATGGCAGTTCTTCATTAGTGTGGATCTCCTCAAAGTACACATAGACCTAATGAGAAGTGGCAAGTTTCTAACAGAAAATGTCCAACATACTTTAGATATTTTTGTCCCCCCCCCCCCGAAGTGCTGTATTAACACAATAAAGCTATAACTGATGTGGTGCACTGTACTACATTATATGGGCAAAGTAAAGTGTGTACCAAAGCTCAGTGTACAAACTTTCATCTGAGTGAACTAGTACAGACAAGCTGATCTGAACCAAAGATGAAACCAGCATGATGTCCGCACAAAAAAAGACCTTTTACTACCTCAGAATGAAAATCAACAACAGCTTTGTAAAAGAAACATACAAGACAATGTTCATAAGACAATTAAATTACAGACAGAATGTCATGGGACATGGAAGATCATACAATAACATTTATGTATTTGCTAAAGTATTTTACTGCCAAAACACAGTAGAATAATATATTATGGTAGAGAATGACTACGATTCAGCTTGCCACTCAAGACTGCCCACCCCCACCCCCACCCCCACACTCCTACCCCACCCCACCTCCACTCTGAGCCCCATCAGTCCTCCATTGTCACTGAAACCCTCTGACAACCAAGTGAAAAAATTTACTGCTGGCCCTCTTTCTTCTCTCCCTCTGATGAGCTCGAGCTACTGCCACTGCTGCTGGTGTCCCGCTCTGCTGCCATCTGCAGGAAGGAAGGGAGGAGGAAGTTATAATTTGTATGTGAACAGTGCAGCGATCTATGCAATTATGCCCACTTCCACTGCTGGATTTTCACATTTCATACCTTCTAGTTACAAACTTAATAATGTGAGTGTTACATAATGTAGCATATTATCCCAGGGCTAAAGCTAATTTAAACTTGTATCTTGTTCAGACACATAAAGGAAAAATACAAGTGAAGTTTCATAAGTTTGAAAAACACTGATGGCAGCAACACCGAAACAGAAATATTAACAGGTTCCTAGTAACATCTCTTAACCAGCATTACAACATTGGTGAAAATATCAACGTACCTTCTTGTAGGCCATTTCAAAGAGTTTCAGTGACGCCTGCTGCAGGGTGGTCGCTGCCTGTTTGATGTTCTCTCCCGTCTCTGAATCCTTGTTGGCCAGAAGATCTCGGACCTTGGAGATTTCCTCCTTCAGCTTGGTGCACTGTGGGTGGTAGGATCAGAGCACAACTGTGAACCAATGAAGCTGGGGCATGTGTACATCCATGTACAAGTCTTTCATACCCACCAAGAAATCGTCATGGTACAAATATATAGTGCTGCAGGTAATTGTTAAATAACATAAGGTGAAGTCAGGTCACAGCACTGACTTATGGTTTTTTTTACCTCATCAGCAGGAAGCTGGTCCTTGAACTCCTCCATCTTAGATTCTGTGTCATGGATGATACCCTCAGCCATGTTGACAGCCTCCACACGGTCCTACATACAAGAAAACACTTAATAATGTACATAACACTGTACTTAAGTATACATCTGAGGAATTTCTACTTTACTTGACTATTTCCACTTCTTCCTACTTCATCCTTTTAGTCCACTACAATTTATAACTTGAGCTAGTCATTGCTTTTCTGATTTAGATTAATGTAAAATACAGATTAATCATAACACTTCATTGATACCTGCTGCGAATAACCCACCCAGCAGTATGTATAGTAATTAAAATATATTATCGGGCTTAAATCACATGACACTTGGCTGTTTAAATCAGTTCCATAATCACAAGCTGCAACATTAAAATAAATGCAACTATAATCTAACATTATATTTACTGAATCATGCTGGTTTAGAGGTCCATGTTGAATCCACTTCACTGTTAATAGCCTTTACCTTTCTCCTTCTGTCCTCTTCTGCGTACTTCTCAGCATTCTTGATCATGTTCTCAATGTCGTCTTTACTGAGACCTCCTGATGACTGAATCACAACTGAAGAGGAGGAGAAGATATGAGAGGACATTGACATGACATGCAGCATTTCTTTTTGGTAAAACTACTGAGCTGAAGGAAAGGACAGAACAAATGTATAAACAAGAAAAAAGGTACACGTTAAGATCTCATTTAGCAGCTGATTGGGATGTTTGTAGTTTTACTGAGTTTGTTGGATGATCAAACTCATCCAGGAGACTCGACATACTGATGAGCAACACTTACTCTGCTGCTCGCGACCTGTGCCTTTATCCTTAGCAGACACGTGAACTATGCCATTGGCATCAATGTCGAAGGTGACCTCAATCTGAGGAACACCACGGGGGGCGGGGGGGATTCCGACCAGAGTGAATTGACCCAGCACCTTGTTGTCGGTGGCCATCTCTCTTTCACCCTGGCACACCTTGATCTCTACCTGGGTCTGTCCATCAGCTGCTGTGGAGAACACCTGGAGGGGAATGGTGGAGTTGAACAGCAGCACTTTAGCTCATGTCACATAGATTTGTAACCAGTGATCAGGACTGCAGTGTTCAGTTCACATACCTGGCTCTTCTTGGTGGGAATTGTGGTGTTCCTGTTGATGAGTTTGGTGAAGACTCCGCCAAGAGTCTCAATACCCAGAGAAAGTGGCGTCACATCCAACAGCAGCACATCAGTGACATCGCCAGCCAAGACACCACCTTGGATGGCCGCTCCTATGGCAACGGCTTCATCTGGGTTGACGGACTTACTGGGAGCACGGCCAAACAGGTCTTGGACTGTCTGCTGAACCTGCAGAGACACAAACCAGGGTTTTTTTGGTTGTAGTTGAGGCGGCAAAATATCTTGCTGATGCCATCTATTGCTGAAATATCTTCATTAGCCAGTGACTTAATTACTGAACAGATATAAACAAACACCTGTTCTCATGATGCTCAAGATCCAACATCACATCATGTAATACCATCTCTGGCCAGCAGATACACAATTTCACACCAGTGAAATAACTGTGTCGTACAAAACTACCCATTCAATGGTGAAATCAATATGATTTTCAAAGCAACATTAATGTGTGTTGCTTAATCCCATTTTTCTCTCATGCCTCTCTTTGAGGTAGTGGTAGTATGACGTCTCCTTGTCTCCTGGCATCTTTACTGTATTCAGTTTAAAGACCAGGATGGAAATAGGTCGTGGATTTTGCCGAGTCATCCTTGATATTTTTGTAGCTGTGTGTGATTTAGTGTCAGATAAACCCAACTGAAACCTTTTGTTGGGACCCCTGTAAGCTTAGCATGATTATATGTTGCAGTCATACCTTTGGCATACGGGTCATGCCTCCGACCAGCAGCACCTCTCCGATGTCTGTTTTGGACACTTCTGCGTCCTGCATGGCCTTCTGACAGGGAGCCACAGTGCGGCGGATCAGGTCGGCTACAATGCCCTCAAACTGAGCACGAGTCAGCTTCATGTTGAGATGCTTGGGCCCAGAGGCGTCCATGGTCAGGTAGGGCAGGTTGATGTCAGTCTGGGGACAGAGAGAAACAGAACACTTTCAGCTTTACCACATTAAAAAACACATGCTGCTGAGTCTTGTTAATTCCACTTCATCTTCTATGTACCTGCAGTGAAGAGGACAGCTCACACTTTGCCTTCTCAGCAGCCTCTCGCACTCTCTGAAGAGCCATGTTGTCTTTGGTCAGATCCACCCCAGACTGGAATGATATAAAAAAAAAAAAAAAAACAGCACAAATCAAACTCTGAAAATGCACAAACTGGGCTACAGATGAAAAGCTCTAAAAGGAGGTGAATAGAACAGATGTTAAAGACAGGCATTAGCTGTGTACCTCTCTCTTAAACTCCTTAACGATGTGTTGGAGGAGGTGCTGGTCAAAGTCCTCTCCTCCCAGGAAGGTGTCACCGTTGGTGGACTTCACCTCAAAAACTCCTTTCTGGATCTCCAGGACTGAGATATCAAACGTGCCTCCACCAAGATCATACACAGCAATACTGAAAAAAGTTAAAAACCATTTATTTACCTGTATAATAATTATAGAGCTGTCTACCAAAAGCTTTTACTGCCGCTTGGGGATCAGTAGCAGTGTCAGTGCTCTACTCACATTTTATCCTGGGTTTTGTCTAGGCCGTATGCCAGAGCTGCAGCTGTTGGCTCGTTGATCACACGCAGGACATTCAGTCCAGCGATCTGACCAGCATCTTTGGTGGCCTGAGAATAAAAAAAAAATCCATTCATCATCATGTGTCGACTTTCTGTGTCGACATCAGAAGAGCTGTTAACATTCTGACACGTACTAATGTGAATATATATCTACTCAGCTTAGTGTGTACCTGTCTCTGAGAATCATTGAAGTAGGCTGGAACGGTGATGACAGCATTCTTCGCTTTGGTTCCCAGGTAGCTCTCTGCAGCACACATCAAAACATTTCTCAAATAATGCCCACGTGTAGAACATGTTACTGTAAAATAAACAGCCATATGTATTCATACCTGCAGTCTCCTTCATCTTCATGAGAACAAAAGCTCCAGCCTGGCTTGGGGAGTACATCTTCCCATGAGCCTCTACCCAAGCGTCACCGTTAGATGCACGTACGATCTTGTAGGGTACGTTCTTCCTATTAATAAGAAAAGATATAACTTCTATAATCTCCTGAGTGAGAATTTTAAGATGCAAATGGTTTTCAAACACTACTTCTGAAATTAAATAAATTTGGATTGCTACATGTATTAAACAACAAAGTTGTAGATGCACTCACAGGTCTTTCTGGACCTCAGGGTCGTCATAGCGACGCCCAATCAGTCTCTTGGTAGCGTATAGTGTGTTCTGGGGGTTGGTGACAGCCTGGCGTTTAGCGGGCATGCCCACTAGACGCTCCCCATCTGCTGTGAAGGCTATGACTGAGGGAGTTGTCCTGGCTCCCTCTGCGTTCTCCAACACCTAAGACGCAAACAAGAGATTGTTACTGACCAAAGTCATACAGAGACATGTTCAGGCAGACTCCTGTTGATATTACTACTGAACCCACCAACCAGAATAAACTACATACCCACAGGCACTAACTGTTTGTGTTTACATATATTAAATGCCTAAAGGTCCAAACAGTCAAACGTCTTGACTACTGTTTGAGAACAACAGCATAATTATAGTGTAGTAGAACAAGCTAGGCTTGTATGCAAATATCAACACTGTTGTTGGAACTTCAAATGGTTAATTAATTAATTCATTCTTCATAAATATATTCATCATATATTTATAATATTCAGTACCCTAACACACATCTAATACAAGACTACAAACAGAAAATGTTTGAGCGTGAGAGTGTCAATGAGTCTCACTGAGCTGTCAATAAAGCAACATCTGTTGCTCAGACATTCTGCAACACACCACATCTTATGCGTATGCAGCATAAGGTTGTTGCAAGAACACTTTAACACTTTTAATAATAATGACACACTTTATTGATCCCCTTGGGAAAATTGTTGTTTAGACAGCTGCAGTAGATGACGGCACTACTGTGGGGTTTCAGTGTCTTGTCCAAGGACACCTCAACATATAGCCAGGAGGAACCAGGAACACAACCGGTAACCCTGGTGTTAGACGATTGCTCAGCCAACTGAACTTATTTACTCACTATACTATGTTATTATTACTATACTCCACTATGTGTGACAAACATGGGTATTGTCTCACCTTGGCCTGTTTCCCCTCCATGACCGCAACACATGAGTTGGTAGTTCCCAGGTCAATGCCAATGACTGCTCCCTTGATGGCGTCTGAGCTGCAGCACACAACACACAAGCATTTATGATTTTACAAACTTCATGTACATTTTACAGGAATGTTCTTACAATCCATAGCATTGATATTTATGTCATCACTATAGCCCTATCACAGTAATCAAATAGTTCTCTTTAACACTATTATCTGACTGAGAAACTATTATTCCAAGAGCAATGTGGACTAACCTGCTCACTTTCACCATTAAGAGAGTTTACTCAGATGTAAATCTACCAATTTTTCTCCTATTGTAGCTATTGCCCAACTGCATTTTCAAGCCACTTTAGGTTATTTTTGTGTAAATACTTACGCATAGTCTCTCCTGGACAGAGCTCTGACAACTCCTGGTTGGAAGCCAGTCCAGCATGCCTAGAAATGTATTACACAACTGTTACAAATGTTATTTGTATTGGATCATAGTGATAACACACCACTGCAATTAACTTTGAGCTTTATCAGAGTAAAACAGTAAATTATGAATTTGTAGAAATAAAAAAACAAAACAAATGCACCTTAAGGATAAAACCTAAAGGTAGTGAAATGACGTATAATCATTTATGTATTCCATAAAAATATACACCTATAGTATTAATAACCTACATGTGACTCTGAAAGTGTGATATATGTTGCAACGCGTTAGCGCTGGAACATCTCACTGAAGGTCACAGTGTATGAATGATGTGCTACATCCTTGAACTGTTGTCTCACAACACATATGCTTACTCACAAACTGGTTTTAACCGAACAACAAATCAATGAGGACTTGGTTTAAATACAACGCAGAACATGCTTAAGACACACTATGAATGGATAAGACGTCAAATGTATGCTGACACATGTTAGCTTGGCAGCTAATTACTGCAACACTGCAGAAAGAACTTTACCGGACAAAGTGCTACGTTAGCACTGTTTAGTGTAACACCACCCAGTATGCACGATAATCAAGTCAGTGAAATAACAAGCACTGCTTATTGACAGCTATCATTAGCAGCACAGGAAATTTTAACAGTTACGACTAAGCTGGCCTACAGCTAACTCTGTTAGCATGCTAATCTAGCCGGACGTCGACACAAGCCCGGCTTTCTCAAATATAAGTTACGCTAATGGTTCACGTTGAATCTGCGAATAACTGCCTATTTAGACATGTTTGAAACTCACCTTCTTGACCAAGGAGGACACGTTTCTCGTACAATTCCTGGTCGGGAGAGTCCTTGAAACAGTTCTGGCGACACTCAACATTTTGACAACTCGGCTGACAGTTACCTAAAAGTAATAACTCGTTCGCAGCTTTTAATGTCAAAGCAAACTCTACACAGTTTTCAGGAAGGGAAAAAGAAGAGCTAAAAGCTGTAAAGTTCCTCGGTGTCTTCAGGCTTCCAGACGATGTGTTCAGGAGAACAGCCAGTCTTTGGACTTGAACTGCAACTGCGAAGCTGCTTCTGGAATTATCCAACACATGTTGCACCATTCGCCGCCAAAGGACCCCAAAATGGGTTGCATATCCACTGCCTGAATAAAACTGTAACATTTAACAAATATATTGATCTGCTTATAAAATTACCACACCGGATTTTTTGCTACTTTGATACGAATAGGGCAACTAGAGAGACAAATTAAAAACGCAACCCATTTGACCTGTTTATTTTGTGTTGTTATGGACATGCACATATTAGGGCAGACCCACATAGTGGGCATGTGAAGGTCATGATGCAACGAAGGTACTCTGGGCTTCACGTGTGTTACATCAGGGATGCTGAAGGAACAGTGCAGCTCAGTAGTTAATGTTGGTAACGGTACCTACAATTGTGGAAAATATAATAAGTGTACTTTATGGCCGAGATTTATATCTTAATGCATTCACCAGATTTCAAACCATTTGCACTCATATCGATACACATCATACAACAAACTTCACGCAACTTGGGAGTGGGAGCAACAACTTTTATTGCCCTTTTCCACCGGATCATATCGGAAACGATTAACATTACAGTGTAGCATTATGAGACGAAATTATTTTTTAATAATAACGTTACATACATTTCATTTTATTTAAATGAAAAGTTTATTAATTAATATATAGTTCATAAGTTCCATTCTGGCTGCTCTGCATTTAACATCTGCAATTGTAATTGTTAATGTAATTACAAATAAATTAACCCATTATAGCCCAATGGCATTAGTTTTACATAATAATAATAATAATAATAATAATAATAATAATAATAATAATGCGCATTTAAGAGGTTAAATAAGTGTTCAGATTTGGCCTGTAGCAGGCAGTAGTGATTCGTTAAGAACTGTGCAACATTAACACTGTGCACGAAGAAGACGGCACCCGGAAATTATGACAAGATGGCGGAATGTGAAAACAGTGACGGTGTTAGGCAGCAGTTAAGTGCAGACACAGAACCACCTAAATTATTTGACCTGCTAGATCGTGGATGGAAGATATTTGAGGAGGTTGACAGTACTAACGAGCCTCTGGGCTCTAACGCTATTCAGGTGAGAGTGAAACGCGGTATCAGCATGTTAGAAGATGCGTCCAGAATGGCGGCTCAGCTCGACTTGTTCAGCCGTAATGAGGAGCTGGAGGAGGTAGCCACGGCCGACCTCAAGTACCTGCTGCTGCCAGCGCTGTTAGGAGCTCTCACCATGAAACAGACCAGCCGAGACAAACGACTAGACATAGTGCAGACTTCCAGGGCTTACTTTATGGACTTCTTGAGGAGATGCAAAGAGTATAACATATCACAGTTTGAGCTGCCAAAGTCGACAAATGAAGACTCAAGTCCTGAGGACACACCAGGGACCGGGTTATCAACGGCCAAGGTGGGTGGTTAGAGACATCAGGAGTAACGGAAACGTTACATAGGCATAGCATGGTAAGAATTACCCCAACTCGCTAACATCACTTCAGACGACAGGATGTGAAATGTACACACAGCATAGGTGTAAGAAGTGAGGATGAAGAAACCGTCCGATGCTCGTTAAAGTTGGGTGATGTTAGCTTCTTGCATCGTTACCCACAGCATCCTCCACACCAGTTAGGACCAAAGCTACCAGGGTTAGCCCTGCTGGTGGCATTTAACTGTAGAAAATAACATACTCCAACTGTTTTTAATGATATATTATTAGTATTAAGTAGTATTTTATTCATGTTTATTTACCATCAGTTAGTGAATAGAAACCTTTTTGAGTTTGAAACTCCTCCTTGTTACTTTGTAGCTCAGGTGGTAGAGCAGTCACCTACCAACCCCAGGGTGAGTGGTTTAATTCCCGGTTCCTCCTGGCTACTTGCTGAGGTGTCCTTGGACAAGACACCGAAACCCCGTAGTGTAGTGCTGAACTACTGTCTAGCAGCTGTCCACCCACAATTTCCCCAAGGGAATCAATGAAGTACTCATTATAATTATTATTATTATTTTCCTCTATGTATGAGATGTAGTTCGAGAAGTGTAAGACGTATTTAGAACAACAAACAAAACAAAACAAAAAAACAACAAGCTCACCAATCATGTTTCTGTCTTTTTTAATCATCATCGCTCAGGTGACTGATAATTACAGAACAATGAACAAGAGTTCACAGCTTCACTAGCAGCACAACAGTGCTATGAGTAAAATGCTGACATCAGCATGTGAACACGGTCGGCGCGATTTAATCATGATTAAAGTGTTTACTTCCCATCAACAGGAGCACTACATGGCAGCACCAGCTGCCTGTGAACAGATCAGTGAAGTGCTACTGCAAGTGCAGCACTTACCTCTGTAGTGTCACTTTAGAGCGTAGTCTAAACTGTGATATCTGCTTCTTGTTCCAGCCTGCCCCTTCAGACCTGGTTGCCATGGCAGCGCAGAGACAAGCTAAGATCCAGCGGTTCCGTGAGAAGAAGGAGCTGGAAGCCAGACTGTCAGAAGTCCGGAGAGCGGTGAATAGCGGCCAGGCCGACGACGAAGTCACTAGAGATTTTTACCTCCTGAACATTCGGAGCTGGATCACTGTGTGTCTGGATGAAATCGAGAGCATCGATCAGGAGATGGAAATTCTCAAGAAAATGGACGTTCTGAAGCAGACTGAGACCAGGCGGCCAGCTCATCCAGCCCGGCCTCCCATGAAACCCTTCATCCTTACCAAGGATGCTGTACAGGTGAGCCCATACAAGAGAAATAAAGAGCCAGAGCTTAATTAAAAGAGTTGAGATGTAAGATGTTATAAATTCAAAGATGTTCAGGCTGTAGTTTCCTCAGCTTGCTGAACAGCCGGCTGTGATGGTGTTTGTTGCTTCCACAGGCTCAGGTGTTTGGAGCGGGCTATCCCAGCCTTCCCACAATGACAGTAGACGACTGGTATGAACAGCACAGGAAACACGGAGCCCTGCCTGACCAGGGGGTACCCAGGAGGGTTGCTGTGGAGGATGACGCTGATGCAAAGGAGAGGGAAGAAGAAGAAAAAGAGAAAAAGGCTGAAAACGATGATGAGGAGTCTCTGATGAAAGCCAGAAACTGGGATGACTGGAAAGACACTCATCGCAGAGGCTACGGAAACCGCCAGAACATGGGCTAACTGCTAAGTCTGTCTTCATTTCTGCTCTGATAAGTCCAGGAAGTGAATTCTTTAAAACAGAGTGTATGAAGGGGAAACACTCCACAGCTTTAAATAACAAAGCTGCTGAGTTGACTGATTTATGTGCAGGTAGACACTACAGCTGATTCCCCTATGTTACATGTATTTGTCAGTTATGTACAGTACAGCAGTCCCCTGTGGTGTCATGCTTGTCACTGAGTCTTAATAAAAATGTACAGTTTGACCGGAATGCAGCCCAGCCACGATGGCAGTGTCTCTTTTTAGTATGTTTTCCTCTACCACTGTCGGTGGAAAATAAAGAGACTGATTAAACAATGTGCACTGTAAAAAAAAAAAAAGTTTGAATTTTTTTTTGGGTAGAAGTAACAGAAGTCATACTGTGCTCTGCGGCCCCTATACAGACATACACTCTTCTCCTCAAATTATTTTTTTTATTTTTTTAATGACTTTACATATGTGCACTACAAAACATGGTGGAGACAACAAGAAGAGCTGCTTTGTTGTTTGGGTGAACATGAACAAGTAAAGACAGTATATGCAACCTCTTCTCACAAGCTGTGTCAAGAATGATGAAATAAAGTCTACAACCCTACAGTGCCATCCGTTTTAGTGGTCTGGCATGTTTTTCGTAGTACAGACACTCTTGGAATTGGCTTACACAGGTAGACAGAAAAAAATCCGGACTTCTGGCCTTCAAAAAGGCTGAGGTCTGAAACTATTTTTACTTCATTATACACAAAACAACGCCATGTGCAGACCTTGAGAAAGTACAACCCTGACCCATGGGACAGTTTTGGGATGTGCTGTAGAACTGCTGCATCTGAACAAAATTTAGACTCAGGTTCCTTTGGTGGAAATTCAGGTAGTGGAACTTGAGCCACATATTATTATTATTATCTACAGCATATATACGCAGCTGTGGTTCCTCAAAATGTTCCTGGTCCCGGGAAACATTCTTACAGTGAAAATGGGTCTTAGTTGTCTAAACAGTATAATTAACATCTATAGTCATTTGTGAGTTTAGGTGACTAAATATCCAATAGATTGTTTACTTCATTGTCCAATTTTAAGGATTATAAGTGGTGCTTATACTTCCCAGCACCCTTTGCTGTTAAGAAAAAGTGTAAACATTCTTCTAATATGACATGCAACAAACGTCATCCAGTCAGAATTGAACCGGGGACGTTGCAGTAATGAGGCATACTAGTGTGCTCCCATACAATCTTTAACTGAGACTAAATGGAGCCATCATGATTGACAATAGAGGCGACACTGAGTCATCTGTGTTTTTGAACGTGGAGAGAGAAAGAAGATGGATGACGAGGCTTTTCCAGCTAAAATGTTACTCACATCTCCTAGTAAGATATAACTCTACCAACTAGGTCTGGATTACCAAGGTGGCACAGAGGGTAACTGCTAAATGACCTATAAAACTCCATATCACATGGGTCTATGTGATTTGATCAGAAATCTGAACAATGACTGTGGTAAAAGGCAGTTAAGACCTGCAGGGGACTGATTGTGCTGTCATGAGCTCTGCTGCCGTTTAGGTTAGATTTAAAACTTTGTTGCTAAAGAAAAAGAAAAATTTGTGTACACAAAATATGTTTAACCTCCTCATTATACCCTATTCATGGAAGTTTTTGTATGTCAGATGAAAGTAATAAAACATCACATCAGAAATAAAACTCAACAATTAACAAATTATCCTAACAAATAACAACAACAATAATAATATTAAATGTATGTTTTTGTTTAATTTATTGTTATTTATTGTTTGATTGTTTTTTGAGTCACTATATAAATGATTTCATATGTGTTTAATTAATTTTTTATTGGGTTGATTTATCGACAATAGTTCAGCTCCATATACAAAGAATGGTTATACCCACACTAACCTGAGGGGGCAGCAAGTCGCCATTACTTTGTAAAGTCTGCCAAAACAACGAAGAAGAAACACAGCCACTAGCAGCCTGACAGACGTGCGGGCACAAGCAGTCGTCCTCTTCAGGACAGTAGCTGTTAGCCTGGTGTGTGACTTCATCCCTAAAGAGGATAGAAATTGTCTCTGTACAGTGGGAGGTAGAGTAACATTAGTGTTACTGTTTCTGTCTATTGTGTATCTGTCTCGCTGTTCAGCTGTCTGTTGTCTTACCTGGCTTGTAATGAATGAACAAAGCTAAGTTAGCTATGTTAGCTAACTACAGTATAAGTTGAACTTCAGACAACAGGTTAACAAAAGTTGGGTATGTGGGCTATAATGCCATTGTTTTCATATTCCTACATACCAAACTGAAAGAGGGACAGAATGTAACTGTTAAAAAGCTTACACTTTATCATCGTAAGTACTATCATTGGCATTGTTTCACCTGTTTAACGTACAGTAACGTTATGTCAAATGTCAAAGCATCGTTCTTCAAGCCATAATCTTAGTTAGCTAGTTAACGTTACACAGCTCGGTCCATGACAGAGATAATAAACTGCATTTACTGGGTTTGAATGCCTCAACAAAAAGTTTAGATCTGGCTGGATACAGTCTAGAAAAAAACGTGCTGTTAAAACTCTTTGACTTTGAAATTTGAGTGATTCATTTTTCAGTTTCCAGTAGATTTTTTTTTTTTTTGTGCATTCCAGACTAAAGCTTTACTGATATTTTTACCATTCGATCTGGTGTTGGTGTGGGGTGTCCGGAAACCTTGCTAGAATTGACAGTTGACAGGGACAATGACGAGTTAAACTTAGGGACCGTCTGTAAAGTATTTTGTCCTGCAGAACTTACGTTTTCCCCCCTGACATTTGTTAATGTATCTTTGAATAAAGATTTTTCAGACCAACATAAAGTCTGTTCCACAAGGCTGCACACAAACCTAAATGACACCAAAACAGTGGGCAGGGGAAGGCAGTGATAGTTAGAAAACAGATGCTAGATGATATAACCAAAGTATTTTCTACAGAGTCTGACTGAAGTTTGTGTCTCTGTGTGCAGATGCCAGGTGTTGGTCCATGGGTGTAAGCCGATTGGATAAATTTTACAGAAGGCTGCTCCTCACCAAACTCTTCATTGGAGGGTGGGGGAAGCCTGAAGACCTCAAGAGGTACTGAATACAGAGAACACAACAATATACAGTGGGAAATTTTGTGGTATAGCAGTGCAAACTGCTTAAAACACAACATTTGCAATACAGGTGAGGCGAGTGTTCTTGAATAACTGTACAATAAAAAGTAGAGAAAGCAATTTCTGAAGAAATTATGTGGGAGAGCTGATCTGTCCGAAAAGATGAAAATGAAGGATAGAAAAAGCAGTTAAAAAAAAAAAAAAAAAAGATTGCTACAAAGAAGGTGAAATAAAACAAGAAGAATTCAAATGAAAAACAAGAAGTAGACAGTAAATGATAGGAGAAACAAAAATGAAAGAGTAACAGGAATTTTAACATTTCATATGCTTTTAGTTTAAAAATTAATATGCTATCATTATGCTAATTGGTGCTAATATTTTGAATAATCAAGCCACTTTAAGTCTTGTCTTTTAGATTTCAGGCATGCGAGCTTTTATTGTGAAAACAGGACTCTTATTGTGAAAGTTGACTTTTAGGTAGAGAAGTGTGCAGCGCCTGTATGAAATCATTAATACATAAATAATAAAGAAAAGTTCATGAGGAACCAAAGCAAATAAAATGCCGAGTCATGGTACGATGAATCGAGGGGCTGAAGGGGTAGTCCTGACATCTACTGTCATAGTAGTTGAAGTTGAAGTATGACTCTCATAGAGTGCTAATAAAAAGAAAAATGAAAAAAGTTGAATAAAATAGAAACTTGAAAATGTAAAAAGTAATAGTTTGGGTCGCCTAAGAAAGACACACTGTTAGAAAGTTGAATGAAACTTCTACGAGAAAGTGTTGAGGACTAGTTAACAACAGAAGAAACAGGCGGTATAATAATAAAGATCAAAGATAACAATAGTGTGAGAACTGTTGCTCAGCTCTCACACTAAATAGGTCAGGATGAATGTTATCAGATTCCAAGTATGTGTGTGAAGTATTAGTTTATTACCTGAAGCTGTTATTACAGTTACTATGTCCAAAAGCATTTTTGTTTTACACACAACACAAATTAGGTTGGCAGGCCCTTTCCATTCATCTTTACTGTCTGCGTTTGTAATTCTATACAGTTTTTCAGTATGTATGATGTCTCCAAGAGGAAGAATTGTCCTATTTGCGTTATTTGTACCCAATTTACTGCAGCTTCAGAAGATTTCCACACTAGGGATGTGTATTGGCAATAGTCAATAACACGTCTAAGACCTATATAAGATCTATGAGATATTTTCTCAGAGTACTTTGTAAATGACACATTGAAAGAGGTAAAAGTAGCTATTGACACTGAGAGAGATGAGAAAACATTTTAGTTATAGAGAAAAACATGATGTTTTGATTAACATCAAATGCTTTGTAACAGTCAAGATATCAGTAACATGAAGTCCCATAGGCCAGTAAGTGGTGTGAAATCAGTGGAGAAACTGAAGGATCTGTTCAGATGTTAAATTTATGCTCTTCCATGTTTTTGATTTGCAGAATCTTTGAATTTCGTAAGATCATTGGAAATAGAGAAAAGTGCAGGTTTCTGGTGCCTGAGAACTATCCAGTCTACATAAATAAGGTACTGCTTGTGCCCAGTAGTGTGCAATTACTATTTTGTCTTGTCACAGATATGTGTTAGTTTGTGCCTTTGTGTCTAGACAGAGGACCACTCTGATTGTCAGATTCACGAGGGCTTCTTCATCTCTCCCCTGGAGCACTTGGTTCCTGGAATCCTGCCACCAGAGGCTGTCAATGCCAGGTACACAACATGATGCCTTCCAGCTATTCTTCTGCTGATGTCGAGGTGTCACAACAGCTGATAAGAATAGATATTAAAGCATACTTTAATAGGAGCAACCCCTGGTCTGTCCGGTCGGGGCCCTTTGTTCCATATCATGTTCCCATTCTCTCTCCCCATGTTTCCTGTCTGTCTTGCTACGGTCTAGTTATCCAATAGAGGTTAAAGTGTGCCCTAAAAAGCATAAATAAGCAATCAAAAGTAGCACAGCAATAGGCTTAGTGCTAATGTAGTGAATTCAGTAGAAAGACAATACAAAATAAATGACTAAAGTGTAGGTGTTGCGCATTGTCTCAGCAGAATGAACAATAAAAACATAAATCTATTGTCTGTCTGTTGGGTGTTCACACACTGACCGTCGTGATGCGTTTGTGTGCTGTGGTTTCCGGCTGAGCCCTCACAGCACGTGTGTTATTTCAGGTTCCAGTTTATAGTTCCTAAGAGATGGAAGAAGAACAGACCAGTATGTATCCACTTGGCAGGGACTGGAGACCACGTGAGGCTCTTAACCTTTTTAACATCAATATAACCTGTACCCACACAGCCGCCTCCACAGAACATGCTGTTAACTTGCTATTTTTTTCTGTCAACTTCCCAATTCTTCATATTTATGTTTGTGTGTTTGTAGTTTTTCTGGCGTCGGCGGACCTTGATGGCCAGGCCGATGATCAAGGAGGCAGGAATGGCCTCACTGCTGCTGGAGAACCCTTATTATATCCTTCTGTTGACCTCTCACATCTGTTTCCTCTTTTTTTTTTTTTGTTCATTTCCCTTCAAAACTGTTTTTTAAAGCCCCCAGCAGACTCTGTCTCTGTTACAATACTATTCTGGAAGTTGTTCTGTATACCGTAGTTTTCATGAGCAAATAATTAGTTTAACAAATGTAGAAATGTGAAATTCTGTTGCATCCTTGTGTCATTTCCACGTGACTTAATGAAGGTAGACCCAGTTGAGAAGTGCGTGTATTGTCTCTGCGCCAATTAGAAGCTGCAGATTTATCAACATGTCCTGCTGCTTTCAGGTGCTGTAGAGATTTAAGGAAATAAATGAGAAACATTTCATGTTGCATGATATCGCTCCACCTGGTAAAAAAACTTCTTTCAAATCACACATCACTTGTTCATAGGTCATCTTGATGACATCATCAGGGTGTGTCTATCATCATCTTTAGCGTGTGTAATTTGAATACCTACGCTAGTATGAAGGTTATTGCTGCTGATGCTTTTATAAACTTATTGTAATATTGATAAGGACAGTAGGTGTTTGTATCAATCATGTGTTTGGTTTGTGTCTTTACTGTATCTGATCTGTCTGCCATCTGTCAACATCATTTTATTCCTTGACTTATATTTTTTACATGGCTACCGTAAACCCAAAGACCAACTGTAAGTTAACTCTCCATCTTACATTAGTGACTTGATCAATTGCTTGATTGCTTGATTACCAATTTCACATATGATTAGGTTTTTTTAATTCAGTCAAAAGTGAGCTTCAAAGTTCTAAAACAGCGATTGCAGAAGAAGATGGTATGAGGGAGGTCCTGCAAACAATGTTTAGTTTGCATTTGATGGCTACAAACGTATTGGATATATGCCAAACATTCTCTGGTTCCACTTCCTCACGTGACAGTTTTGTTTTTCTTTGTTATATGATAATACATTAGATTTTAGTGCTTAACACTTTTGGATACTAATTTAATACATATTATATAATTGTTGATTGTTGCTGCTTTTTTTCCCTCATGACTGTTCATTCATGTCTCAGAGTCACTTGGCAGAACTATAAAGGATGATAGTTTATTATGAAGGCAGATTTAAAGCTGCGATGAATTTAGTGTTATAGTAAACAGGGGCCCTATTTTTGAGTATTTTAGGCGGTCGAGTTTAAAGAACGTGTCAGACCTGTTTGTGATGGGAGGGGCTTTGATCCTGGAGTCCACAGTGCTTCTCCGTTGGCTCGAGAGAGAAGGATACTGGCCACTGGGAATGACTGGCATCTCCATGGGAGGATATGTGAGTCTGCAAACCAGCATTCTGTCATTCCCTTTGTTGAAGCAGTTTTTCTTTTATTAAACCTTTTACTGTATATTACACTCTAATATACTGTTCACCTGAATGAAATGCTTGACATCTTGCACAATTACTCTATGAACAAAAAATAAATGTTGAAGTTTAGCTTCCATACAAATACAACTGAGTCCAAAATAAACTTTGCATAAATCCCCTGCAAAGATCTGATTTCATTAGTCTGTTGTTGTCTTTGTGTCCAGATGTCCTCTTTGGCAGTTACTAACTGGCCGAAGCCTATCCCACTGATTCCCTGTTTGTCCTGGTCCACTGCCTCGAGCGTCTTCACCACGGTAACACACTCTTTCTACCTGACATAGATCCAGAGCTGGACTGACATTAACAAAATGCCCTGGACTTTTTCCCGGACAAGTACCAGCCAACACCAACCATTCCCAGGCTTCTCTTTAATTCAGTGTATCTACCAGTGCCTAAAACCACTACTAGCCAAGTAAATACTCGGCCCAAAATAAAAAATGTTGTACAACAAAACGGCTGTAAAAATGTGTCCAGAGATGCAAATATACCGCCCCAATTTATCAGTTAACACAAGACTGAGACGTTATTATACAGACTTAGCTAATTAAAAGTTTGTCATTGTTTTAATGCTAGGTTAAACATTTTATTACTGCTACCTCATTAACAGCTCCAGCATGTTTGCCCTGAGCCTAAAAATAAAAATCCACAGTGTGGCTGTTTTCTGTGTCTCTAAATTAAGCTACTTTAAATGAACCATAATGAATTCAGTCTAAACAATGATAATGAGTCCCACAATGAGGCTGAATTGTATTAGCACTAATGATCCTCTTGTTATAGTGCAGATAGTCTGTGTAGTGATGTTATCACAGAAGGGAACTGATTCCTGGTTTTCTTACTAATCGGTATATCATATCTGCTCTGGCACTGATTGTTTCACCTAAATGTCACTAAAGGACATTTTGTAACTTGCCCTTTAATGTAAAAAGAATTGCTTCAAATGAAATGTTTTTAATAATCAGTTGTGTAGAGGGCTTTAAACTTGAACCTTTATTTTTTGTGTAGGGTGTTCTGAGTAAAGCAGTGAACTGGACAGAGCTGGAGAAGCAGTATGCCATTAACTCAGTGTATGAAGAGGAGATTATTAAGCTACTGGAGTACTGTGGGGTATGTTATCCTCCAGCATTTGAAGATCAATTATTCATACTCTTTTGGAACTAAATTTGTGTGTCAGCGAGAATGTGGTGATACAATACGTATCAAGATACACGTGTTACAATTCAATTTGAAAAGTGATTCTTTAGTGTTTCTTTATGCAAAGTTATGGTCTTTAGTCTGCTGGGTTTGCTAATGCTAGCAACATTAGCACTGTTGTTAGCTGATGCTTGTTATGTTGAAGAAACAAATGACTAATATTAGATGTGTGTCCACATGTATCAGGCTGATTCCTTTAAAATGAGTCCAGAACCTGTCAAGCAGGTGGACTCTTTAGAGCATCTGCTGGGTCTGTCTGGAGAGGAAGCTGAGACTAGACGAGGCCTGCTGGTTGACCCTGAAGAGGGTGGGGCTGGAGACAGATTACATCATTTATTGTCATCACATGTCAACAGCCATGGGCAGAGCTTGGACTCTCTACAAAGGTAAACAAATTAAGTTCACTTTGACATGTCTTCTACAGTGTTTTATCAAATATCCCTCTCACATTTGTAGCATCTGCTTTCGCTCTAAAATGCACATGTAACTTTTTTCAATATGCTAGAACTGAAAACACACTCTAAACATGGCACTGGTAAAGTGAGTGGATTCTCCCAGAGGAGTTTGCTTTAAGATCAGATACATATACAACCCGTCCTGAGTAGTAAGACTCAAACTGAGACAGCGTTGATAAGTAAAATGCAGTAGTTAACAGAGAACAGCATCAGAAAGATCCACAAACAGTGCAGCTTAGTGAAACAGCTATAAACTGTGTGATATGAAATGTACAATAACATTTCATCCAAGCACTTTTGTTTTCTCAGAAGCTTTCATGCAGACAACACACCACGAGACAACACACCACGTGGGAAGAATACTGATTCCACCAAATACAGTCGACCGTCACTACACAGAGAGTCTATAAGTTTCATGAAGGGAGTGATGGATGAATGCACACACATGGCCAACTTCTCTGGTGAGTTTTTAAGGTGCTCACAGACAGGAGCTCATGAAAGCAGATTCTCTGTGTGTGTGTGTGTGTGTGTGTGTGTGTGTGTGTGTGTGTGTGTGTGTGTGTGTGTGTGTGTGTGTGTGTGTGTGTGTGTGTGCACGCGCTTCAGGAGTTTATTAGTCTCAGCCACAAATACAGTGTGAGTTACAATAATTAAAATAAAAGTGAGATGATCTGAAGCATGTATGATCAGGTTGACAGAAAAGTCCAAATATTGTCTTCATGTTTTTTCTGCTTCTCTGATACAAACACAGCAGAATTATTTCTATGACTGGTTTATCAAACAAATGGTCACAGTGAAATATGACACCCAGGTTTCTGACTGCAGGGTTGACATTTGTAGAGAAAGAGCTCAGATAAACAAGATGTTCTCTTTCCTAGTCCCTGTAGACACCAGCCTCATCATCGGGGTCCAGGCCAAAGAGGATGCCTATATCCCTCGCACTGGGGTCCTTAGTCTGCAAGAGATCTGGCCTGAATGTGAAGTCCGATATCTTAACGGAGGACACATAAGTGCATATCTGTTTAAACAGAATGTCTTCAGGTAAACCACTAACTTCACTAATATCAGATGCTGTGCGAAATGTAAATTAATGAGCTTATTTGGGACTTGGTGCACAAGGTGTAGCATTTTGACTTGAATCTTGACACCCAGTCCTCAAATTATAACAATACTCAATGGAATTGCTGAAAACCAGTGCAAAGTGGATTTGCATGTACATCTGTTTTATTTCCAGACAGGCCATATACGATGCATTCGACAGATTCTGCCTGAAGTATCCCAATCTGCACTAGCTGTAGCAGGCTGAAGACCTTTCTTCCGTGTTACAGCACCAGGACTAGTGATTGGACCCTGGAAACAGCTCCAGCTCCACAAGCTGCAGGTGTTCTCGGGTGCACCCAAACTATTCTAACTGTAACAATGTAGTGGAAGGTTTCTACATGTGGAAGGAACACTCAGGCCTCTAGTTTCACTTTGTTAGGTGGTGGTAAAGGACTGGTTTAGTGTTAGGAATACATCACGTTGCCCCCTCACATGGAGAAACACCTGACAGGACACACAGAGAGACTGTAATATTGCACTGATATCATATGAAAAACGACAAAAACAGTTCATTACAACAATGAAATAATAGAAAGGTTCTCAGATATTATAGTTAGGTTAGGCACTGCATCAAACAATATTAAATTTGTAGCTACTGTAAAAGCTGCTTGAATTACCAAATATTAAGTGACAACAAATGACACACTAATGGAAGTTTTAATGCTTAAAGCTACAGAATGTAGCTGTATTTTATAGTAGAGTATGCTCCAAAATGTATCTTATTTTGCAGTGTGAAACATTTGATAATCATGAATTCAGACATATTTGATTTACTTTCTGATTGCTTTTGCAAATATCATTAAGTGCATTAATATATATAATATAAATCAGTATATTTTTCTTTATTGTGGCAGAGTTTGCTATTCCTACAAAGAATTAAAATGACCTGTAGACACAGCACAGAGCTGTCCAAAAGGGAACAATAAAGTACTGTATCTCTATATGAGGTCTATAAGATCAGTGTCTGAGCTGGCACATCCACACAGCTCATTACTGAGCTCCAGCTTTTCACTCTTTCCACCACTGGTGTTTCAGCCAGAACGTGCTGCTTTGAAACCAGAGGCTTCAGTGTTTCTAACAGAGATATCTCAGGATCAGCACACTTCACACAGTGAAGGATGCTAACAGCCTGGCTTATTTGGTCCTATATCATATTACACGGTGCAGTTGTTGCAATAACAACTCCCCCATGCGGTATGTGCAGCATTTCAATATATGAAATGCTGCACATACAGATCTGATACTGATACAGATCATTTAGTCACACGAGAAAAACAAGCACTAAATGGAACTTTAGTATGAGTGACTGACTACTTTACCTGTACTGTTGGTCCGTCTGCAGCTCACCCAGAATGTTCTGGCTGCTTGTGACATAAACCTTTGCTCATTATGAATGAGAACATACTGAATCCATTTTTTTTCTTTTCAAAGTTAAATAATAGGACATGACTTGGACTGCAGCCACTGTTGTTCACTCAGGGCCATATAACATGGATCATCTCAATATTAGTTTTTTCTCAATAATCAAATACAGTCGGTGCCATAGTTCATTGTGTCCATATAAGAAACAGCCCATAGACTGATTGGAGAAAGAGCTAAGAGGGATGACGGATCAAATGAGCAAATTAAATGTTAAAAGTCTTCAGATATGTTTTTATCTTATCTTATTTGCTACTGATGACGCTGCCTCTTACTGACAACTCATAGTTCCTGTGTTTTCTGCTGTAACATTTAGTGCAGTGGTACGTTTAGTTTGAGAGTGGTTCCTTTTAATTTATGGTACACAAGGAGTTTTTCACACTGGTAAAAGAAGTACATACTGTGGTACTGATACTTTTACTTAAGTAAAACTATCAGTACCACAGTAAAGTGCTGAATTCAGTTGGAGTTTGTATTGAACACAGTATTCTGTTGGAATTGTGGACGTTAGAGTTATGTGGCATGAGCTGTAACTATTTGGCTGCCAGGGTGCTCTGATACTATAGTTATTGAAGTGTTGTGGAACAAAAGTACAGTGTTGGTCTCAGAAATGTAGTCGAAGTATGAAGAAAATGGAAAAACCCACAATGTAGAAAAAACTCAAAGTTGTACTTAAGCGAATGTACTTAGTTTCTTTCCACCACTGTGTAGAAAGGAAGCCAAGTCAAACTAATAGAGCGACAGGGTAGATGTGAACGATTCCTTTACACTGATCATAATGAGGGGAACTGAGGCGTATGATATTCTGATGTGGTAAATTAAATTAAATTAAATTAAATTTTAATTGGATATTGGAAAAATAAATACAAAAATAAAATTCTTCCTGTAAAATTAATAAATGAAAGTACAAAAAACATTTTTCAGCTCTTGCCATCTAGCACTGGTTGCTGTAAGTATAAGTGTAGGTCAGAACGGTGTAGGTCAACAGTGTCTGTGGTCATACCTGATGTTAGTCCACTGAGCAGGAGAACAGACGGACAGTTTGGGATGGGAAGACTAGGAAGCACGGTCCAGGTCAATGGGTTGCAGTGTGTTGAACATATTGATGGCCATTAAGGCACTAAACTGGAAAGGAGAGGAAACCCTCTCCACAAGCAAACCTGGCCATGTAATCAGTCAATGGCAGCTGGTGTGGAAAAAAACGGACTCACTGCCCAGAATAAACATAGATGTGTTGATAGATTGATCACTGGCCACACCTGGCCAGAGTGTGGCCACCCCACACAGAATGTTGACTCTTGATAATCATGAAGCAGCAGCTGCAGCAGCTCCATAAAACATTTACAAGAACTAATGCAGTATTTTAATCATTATAGCTTTATTAATTAATTATGAAAACTGAATTGGTAAAAGGCAAAAAATTAAAGCCTTCTGAGGTCAGTGAAGAGATCAGCCTCCCCAGAGCACAATACTGGCTACTGTTTGGCCAGTGCTCGTGCTCCAGGTGAGCAGTTTTCATCCAAGACACTGGGCACCATGCTTGGGTCCAAACCTGACCAAACCCTGAGGGCGTGGTGGCCAAACCTGAGCTGAACCCGGACCACAAATCAGCTGATGATTTTCATTTCAATAGCACTTTAAATCTGACTAAAGAAGAAGCTCTGATTCCCGTAGTTCAGTTTTTAATTCAGAATGTTTTATCTGTTTAGTCTAAAATTCTGAGCTACATGACTGAACATGAACATTAGCATGATTTCTAAATAACTGTCCAAACTGACCCAAACCATCAGGTACTAAAGGGTCCTGCTGCGTTCAGTTTGTGTATCCACCCTCTACAGTCAGTTCACTGTGACAAAGCCGTTTGAGTGCAGATTTCTGCAGAACATGACCTCACCATTCCAATGAAAGTGACGCCATGTGTCTGTGTCTGTCTGGAATAGTTGGAAAAACAAATTGAAAATGTCTAAAACACAGTAGCATGGTTTGGAAAAAGGCTGGCTGGGATGTAAAAAGCTGGGATGGTCCTGCAACAACTCGCTGATGCTGCTTCCTACAGCTCACTACAATCTCTAGTCTACCATTTAATAATTTAGCTTTTACCTGATTTACCTTTTGTTGTCTCAGCAGATACTTTGACTTTTTTTAGCAATAAAACCAAAGCTAATAATGTTAACAATAGCTTGGCTTCAGTAAGCAAAGCAGTGGCAATGAAGAATGTTCTTGATATCAGCCTGAATGAGGATAATGACTCTTGTGCTGTGAAAATGGTCCATAAAGCCTCATTCAGTCAGATGAACATCGCAGGGGGAGAGTCACTGTGCTCCAAAGAAGAAAGAAAACAACAGAGAGATTTGTGGCTGTGGGCAGGATGTAAACAACAGGGGCAGACAGGTGATGTTACAGTGACCACATCTCCCCTGCAAACAGAAATGGATTGAAGCAGGGGATGTTTTACTGTGTTTTACTGTGTGTGTGTGTTTACCGTGCCATGATGTTGGTGTTCTGTTTCCTTCATGTTGTTCGTGTGCCACTGACACCACAGACCTTGGTACTAACCAGGCTGTTTGTTGTCCAGCGCAGTTTTATCAAACACGTTTTTAGCAGCTTGACTCTTTTGTATGAACATTTATACAGTTTGTGAAAGTGTGCCTCTAATGACTCTGTTCCTGTTTGATTTAAAAATCTGTTGTTAGTAGCACCGAATGTTTTCTATGAATTTTTAAACTTAATCTACACTAATAAAGTGGTGCTACAGTTCCAAACACCACTGTGCAAAATCTCACAACTGTAAAGTGAGGGAATAAAAAAAATAAATAACTGGAAACATTCTGATGTGTCTTATTCCTCTGAGCCACAGAGCTCCACCGCTGTTCATTAAAAACACACAAGTGAGCCTTAGTGTTGCACTAGGGACATTTAGCTGGAACACACACACACACACAGTAGTTTATTTTGACTTAGTTCCACATGCCATTCAGCTGCTGTAAACACTCACCCAAACACCAAATATAGTCCACAGTTCCTCCTGTTTGGTAAAAGCTAGAAAATGACTGAGGCAGTGTCCCAGTGATTGAAGCCTCTGAGCTCCACTGAAAACCCTGCTCTGGTGTTGTGTATTGTGGAGGTCTACAGAGAGTTCCTTGGACTACATGTCATGGTTTATGTCCTGACCTGTGGGACCTGATTTAAACAGCTGTGTGCCTTTTTAAACTAGATCCCGTCAATATCCCAATCAGTTTGTCACAGGTGGAGCCCCGTCAGGTTCTGCACACAATTTGGAGCCACAACAAAGTCTTAATACATTTTTTATTTAAATATTGTTTTAATACATGTGCTCAAACATCTGTATAAACACAAATGCATGCATCAGTTTCAAATTAAATTTAAAACAAAGTGTACAAAAAGGGAGGAGGTCTCAATACATTCTGAAGACACTGTGTGTATTGCAGTGGACCAAATGATGTGTCTTTAATCTAAGTTTCTTTTATTGGAAAATGAGTATCATAGCTCTATATTAATCCTTATAAAACATACAGTGTTTTTAAAAAACAGGACTTTTTATTTCCACTCTTATTTGCACTTTTGAAGAAAACCTTTATTTTGTAGCTTGTTTACATGTGCGAGGTGGAGCCGGATGTGACGTCAGCCCCTGTGCGCAGCAGCTGATCGGAGCAGAGCAGAGCTCGGACGGTGTTGTTATTTTGTGATGCGAGGAACACCTGGAGCTCGGCGGCGCTCCGGCTCACCTGCGGCTCACCTGCTGCTTGCCTGCGGCTCACCTTCAGCGGGAAACGTCAGGGCGAGCTGCTGACAGTCGAGCTTCGTCAGGCCTGCTTGTTGTTTTTTTTTTTTTGGTTGATAACATCAGCAGGCCTACCTGCGACGCTAAGCTAATTAGCTCGCTGTCACCGTTAGCAGGACTGCTGCGCGTAAACAGTTAGCTCGACGGTCGTAATGAAGCTGCTGTCTGCAGTGGACGCGTAGTGCTCACAGACGGCCTCTCCTGTCCCGGCAGCAAGATGTGGCTCAAACTCTTCTTCTTGCTCTTGTATTTCATAGTGCTGTTCATGCTAGCGAGGATCTTTGAGGCAGTAGTTTGGTATGAGACAGGTATGTTCGCCACTCAGCTGGTTGATCCAGTTACTCTGAGTTATAAGAAGCTGAAGACCATCCTGGAGTGCCGGGGGCTGGGATACTCCGGGCTGGCTGAGAAGAAGGATGTCAGCGAGCTGGTAGAGAAATCGGGTAAGTGAGAGAGCCGGAGTGCTCTGAAATCTTCTGCCTAATCTTTATGTTGGGGCCTCACATGAGTCCTGTAGCTGAAAAAGATTCCAACACTGTGGTTGGAGGTTTAAACACAACACAAAATAGCAACTGACAGCATGCAAACTATTAATTAATTAGAAATCGATGGTGTTTTTGAGATACAGTCTCACAATATATACTGGGACAGTGTATCAATGTTTCCTCACACTCCTAGATCCCCTATCAGGTTAGATTAATCATTACTGGTAGTTATTAGTCTAACAGGACAGTGTCATTAAGATCCTGCACAATAAATTGGTCAAAGGAGGACAGACAAAGGACCAACCATGTGGGCGTAGGTGTTGTAAATGAAATCAACAAAGGAAAGCATGTGTTACCTTTATGATATGATTCAGTATAAAATGTAACGTTATTATTTTTTTTATTTCTCCCCACAGGAGAGCTGACACATGGGGAGCTGTACTCAGCCATCAAAAAGGAGAAGGAGCAGACAGAGGCGGGAGACTCCAGCACCACACACTTCAGTGGAGAGATGCACTTCTATGAGTTAGTGGAAGACACTAAAGATGGAATCTGGCTGGTTCAGGTAAAAGCACTCGGTAGCAACGCATTCAAATGTGTAGAAGGAGTGGGAGAAATGAGCATCGCAATGCAAAGTAGAGGAAAATCATATCATCCTCCCCGATTCTCATTTTCCTACATTCACCTTGCTCATCACAAGATGACCCCTGCTCTGGATATCTCACTGTATTGTCTTGATTTGAATCATTCTGTTTCAAGCTTTATGGATGTGCAGTAGTACATCACGGGAACTCCCCTGGAACCTGGGTTGTATGACATCTTCCCCGGTCAGAAGAGGTTTTGTGTTCAGTTATTCTGTATCACCTGTCTGACTCTGTGACGTCCCTTTGTGTACCTGCAGGTCATCGCCAAGGACCGGGAAGCTCTGCTCAGTCAGTCCAACTGGGGGAAAATGGTTCAGAAGGTGTCTCAGTTTGGCATCAGAACTGGCACCTTCAACTGTTCTCATGACTACAGGTGGGCAGCAGGACCTTCCTCAGATAATGCTCCGCTCATCAGCAGAGTGTCCTAGAAGGGAAACGTACTGCTCTTTATGTTTCTGTATGTTTTTGTCGGTACATTGCTGTTAATGTACTTGAGTTAGAAGCTAAATTCACAAATTCTGTTTAGTTTAACCAGCAGGTAATATTCAAACCGTTCAGGTGAATCTCACTCACACTTACATAAATCCTGAACATACATCATCAGAAACCTAAATGGCTCCAAGTGATGGACTTTAAATAGACAAATCATTCCCTTTATTTGGGATTCTTCTCCCTTTATTTGAAAGTAAAGTGAAAAGTAGGATAGACACATCGGTGGGGGTTCCACATTTTGTTTTGTTTTGTTTTTTTTATCTTGTGTTTTTTGTGGTCCTTTAAGTCTTTGTGGTTGTTTGATCCTCTCGTTGTTTTGTCTGTGTCATTTCTTTTGTTTTTCTGTTGTCTTCTATTAGTTGGTAAGAATAAAGAGAGATAAAACAACAGTGATGAACAGATGAACAGGTTTAAATAATTCCAATTACATGAATTTAATATATAAATGTATTAAATGTCTTCTGTCATCCCCCGGCCACTCTAACTGTATAAAAAGGTATTGAACTCTATTGTCTGTGGTTAAAAATCTTTTTATAACTTTAATCTTAATTAATCGGTCCACACTGCGGTAGCCTCGTTAACAGCATCTAGTACTTGTCAGTTCTCAGATGGCCCCATACTCTGCGCCTGTGATGCTGACATAGTGGTCCTTTGTTCTGTCCTTCAGGTCGTGTATCCGGCGTGGTTGGCAGCGCTCCACCCTCATCATGTCTGTTCCTCAGACGTCAGCGTCGAAAGGCAAAGTCATGCTAAAAGAATACAACGGCCGGCGCATCGAAACCGAACACATCTTCCGCTGGATGACCTCACATGCGGCTCATCGAATCAAAACCCTGCATCAGTCTGAGCAGCTGGCGGAGGAGTGGCGCTCAGACCCTGCCCACCCAATCAAGATGTTTCTGTTCGCCCGCCTGTCGCAGCCGCCCGCCTTCTTCTCCTCGCTGTCGGTCAAGTTCACCGGCAGGATCGAGTTTATCTTTGTGGACGTACGTCGCTGGGACAACCACAGCAGCCTGTCAGAGATTGGTGTGACGCACAGCCCCGCCTACATCCTCAAGATGCCCGAGGGCATCTATCGCTATGGCAACAGGTGACGAAGCATGGAAAAGATAATGGATTATTGTTTATACCATAGTCCATTCTGTGATCCATTAGTATATCCTTCTGTCCCCCTTCCCTCCTCTCCTTCTCACCTACTCCCTTTTTGTAGTACGGGGGAGTTCCTGTCCCTGGCTGCTATGGATACTTTCTTGCGTTCAGTCCAGCCAGAGGTCAATGATCTGTTTGTCCTCAGCCTGGTCCTCATCAACCTGCTGGCCTGGATGGACCTCTTCATTACACAGGTTACTTCTTGTTTTCCCATTAGACACATTAAGACCTCTATTTTAGTGTTCTAAGTGCAGAGTGGGTGTTCTTGGAGCACAGACTGTGTGGGCCTCTTACTATTTTGGTGCAGCAGCAAAAAAAAAAAAAGCTTAATTTCAGAATACAGGGATTTTTGTAACAGGTTTTCTACGACTTCTGTGCTGTTGATACTCATCATTCAGGGCTTTATACACAGTATTGGAGTGAGAATCTTTTCACTTAGTTCAGTGGTAATTGTTCATCAGTTTTTAATATGTGTTCATTCTCATCGACAGGGAGCAACAGTGAAAAGATTTGTAGTTCTGATCCGAACACTTGGAACCTACAACTCCATCCTGCTGGTGTCCTGGCTTCCTGTTCTGGTACGAAATCATCTTCAGCACAGAGTCTGTTACTGTAACAGCACAAACCCAGTTGTTTTCAGTTTCAGAAAGAAACTTTGACAGAACAAACCCCGAAGCCAGAACCTAAACAATGGATTCAAACTAATACAGTCTAAAAATAAAAACTAAAATCTGTCTGTGTAGCCTCGAGGATACAGAATGTAAGGTTCAGTCCACTGTGAATAGGCTGAGCCTGAGCTAAGCATTAATTCAGTGTAGCCCACTCATTTAGACTGGGCTTCCTTTACCAGATGTACTGTTGTCTGGCACTAGAGTGGTCTGCTGCAGTCATCTTTTATTTGGTCTGTTGTACTGGTAATGACAGTGCCATTAAAGTGAATCAGAGAAACAAAGCAGAACCTACATTACTACATTAGTAACCATTAAATAGAACATAAATAGTGAAGACTGACTCTGATTGTATTTAGGTTCCATAGACACCAGGCATAAATCACCTCACTGGCTTTGTATGTTTAAGCTCCTTGCAGTGCCTCTGGCAGCTGGATAGTGATGCTCCATCTTCAGGATCAGTGCAACACACACAAAACAGGAAGAAGTGTTCACACAGCACTCTGCTGTTAAATCTTTAAAATGATGTGACCATAAGGAAAACTAGTGTGTTTTGTTTCTGTGCATAATCTGATGATAGCTGAGGACTAATCCTTGTCTGCTGACTCCTCCAGGCTCTCCTCCAGCTGCCCTATCTGGACGCTCTGTATGGTTACAGCCTGAAGCTGCTTCGTTATGCTGACACCACCACACTGGCCAGCCTGGTGAGAGCTGACTGGACCTTCTACTCATCCCACCCTGCTCTCTTCCTGTCCACCTATCTGGCCCACGGCCTGCTGGTCGACTACTTTGAGAAGAAGCGCCGCTGCGGCATCAGGAGCCAGGAAGACAGCACCACCAACCTAGAGTGGCTGGCCAGTCTGTGGGACTGGTACACTTCCTATCTGCTCCACCCGATTGCATCGCTGCAGCAGGTGCCGTCCGACCACTCAGACTGGGAGGAGGATCCCAACTTCTTATTTGAGCGCTTGGCTTTCCCAGATCTCTGGCTACGCCCATTAGTAAACATGGACTATATTAAAGCCCTGCCAACGTGGAGGTTCAGAGCCGTGGGTCAGCACAGGGTGTGTGACCCTGGTGGCCAACAGCATGAAGACACAGAAAGTTCACATTCAGACACAGAGAGCACAGAGTCCCTTCCACACAGCAGCCAAAGGCACAAGAGGTCAGTGTGCAGTCGGGACAGCTGCAACGTGGACTCCAGTCACTGCTGTTGTCATAGAAACAGAATCTCTTCGTCAGCGAACAGTGCACCACAGGACGCCAGCCTCACACCTGAAGCCGTCTCTATCCAGCAGCGCTGCGACTGGTCGGCGTGGCCCTGCCATGTGCTGCGGTGCTCCGAGTGCGTGGTGTGTCTGGAGAACTTTGTGAGTGAGGAGCTGCTGATGGCTCTGCCCTGCGGCCACGCCTTCCACCAGCAGTGCATCGTGGTGTGGCTGGCAGGAGGCAGACACTGCTGCCCGGTGTGCCGCTGGCCCAGCTACAAGAAGAAACACAGGCGTGACTGAGGCTCCGTGTCCCCTCTCACTGTCATCGTCATCGTAGCTTGCTTTTTTGGGGGGGGAGCGAGACGTTCTCGGTGGATGTGATCAGGGGTGCTGCTCGTTTCCGTTCCTGTTGAAGGCAACATGCTGGCCGTCGTGACAGACAGAAGAAACTGTGACAGGCCAGTCACCACAGTAACCACTGCTGCGACCGCAGTAAACTTTGTAGTGCAATAAAACAGATTTCTAGTTTTTCATCTGCCAGCATAGTGCAGTTTGCAGGACTGTCGAGCCAGAAACCATCTCAGTGGCATTTCTTTCACAAACTGTCCCTGTCCATCCCGTCTTTCTATTGACAGTTAAGGCAAAAAGCTCTCTTCTGTAGGTGTTTGCATCGTTATAAGCATTTCATTGAGGCTGGGAGGGAACTTGATGGCCTCCCTGTGGAGCCCTCGGACTGGTTTAAATGAGCGAATCAGGTGTGAAACATCACCAACATAAAATTTAACACTAGACTAGACCTCACTGACAAGTCCTCCGTTGTGACATGCAATAAGTCCATCCAATCAGCTCTACATTCATTCTGCTCTGTTAAATTTTAAATGTGATTCATGTGCAACCCAAACACATGCAGTAATGAAGATAGGCTTTAGGTTTTCACAGTAACCTCCCTGGTTCTGATGAAGTAGTTAAAGGGGGATTACAGCAATTTTTACCTTACTTCCTATTGTTTTATTTAGGGGAATACATGTACATGAATGCTGTTCAACATCCATCTGTATTCTCTATATTCAAATATCTCTTTGCTTCTAGTCGATTTAATTCAGGTCAGATGTTAACATCTGGTTGCTCGTTCTACAGTCGTAGTCTTGGTCTTAGTTCTCCAGAACACCTTTAAACAGTTATGTTTACACTATGTCATCTGGAGCTCTGAAGCACTAGGTTACTCCAGTCAAGTTGAACATTTGTTGTTGGAAGATCTTATTGTGAACCAGTACTGGCCTCATCTTACCTCGTCACAGTAGTCTTGCTAGTCGGAGATCAGCTAAGAAACAGTACAGTGCCACATTTACACATTTTGGAGACATTAGGTGAGTAATATCTGACTGTGAGCTGTCAGACACCAAACCAACTTAAAACACTGTTAAAGCTGCAGATCTTTACATTAATGTACGGTCAGGTGACTGTGACAGCCCCTCTACAGTTGAACTCAGCTACACAGAGCAGTCAACTCTGCTTCCATAAATCTGGTTTCCAGCACATAAAAAAAAAAGCTACAATCCACATTTGAATTCCAAAACCAGAGCTAAAAGAGAGGGAATGGCAAGGTTTATCATGACTGGACGTGCGTTGGTGAGAAACCATGATATGAATTTAACATGGTGGATGAAGTCTTTCTTTACATGAACATCTTTTGTTATGAATGAATCATACAATAGAAAGGTTAGAGGAGAATACACTTCTGTTTTTCCTTCAAGTGTCTCCATGTTGGCTGCCAGGAGCTGCTTGTTGCTGGGGTTCTGATGCCTTGCTCGTGGGCAGCTTGTTGCAGTGCACAAAGAGCCTTAGTTGTCATCACGTGTTACTGTCCTGCTCGGGGCTCAGACTACAATAGAGAGAAAGCCGCCATAGAATCATAGCTCTGTTAACACTTGTAACTCTAAAGGTCTGAAGAAAACGAACCTAACGATTGACGTCACAGTTTTCTTTTTGAGGTGTGGCTCTGTCAGGATCAGGAGCTGTCATTTCTCTCTGCTGGTTTCCCAATTTATTAAACACTATTTTGAGTTCAGATAGAGATGGAGGGATTGTTTGTAGCATCTTAAACAGTTTAAAGTTCAGAATAAAGCCCTGGCTGATAAATGTGGAGATCCTCAGTCATCCAGGTTCTAGTTCTCTCAGAGGTGCTACTCTATGACAAGGGGACTAGTCCTGGCTGATTAAACAAAAAAAAACAAAAAAAGTGTGAGTGGCTATTAAACTGCCCAGGAAGCGATGCCAAGACTTCATTGTAAGAGACAGTTGTTCCAGGATGACGTGGATTGCCTCCATTGCTCCTCTTTCAAACCACACTGCTTGAAACAGGAGAGTGATCCACAGGTGACCTCAACAACACTAAAGCTGGTAACAACTGTACATAGGTCAAACACCTGAGACTCCCAGCCAGTCAGCTAGAACTCAGGAACCTCAGGCGAGTCCCTGTCGCTTCACCTTCAACTGGGAAGGCTGATATTAGAATATGTTGGGTAGTGCTGCGTATGCTCTGTATTGTATTGCCTGACGTTTCGGTTTAGGTTACAGTTTCCCCCGAAACTGACACATGCTTTTCTAATGATCCCGTCATTGTGGACCTTCCGTTATCCTGCATTTGTTTCCAAATGAAACCCTCTGTTCTAAAAGGCCCCAAACTAACTGTAATTTATTAACTTTTAAGGGTGCTTAAATGTAATCGTTCAGCTCATTCCTGTCCTCTTTCTGTGTGTGAAGGACAAGCAGAAGACAAATTATATGTAGAGCAGTAACATTTATCCAAAATAAAAGCTGTTTCAGAACTTTGGGCTTGTTCTGTTGTTCTTCTACAGAGTCACCAATGCTCTAAATGTACTGATGGGGTTTATCATAGGTTGCTTGCTGGTTGTTTGCTTGTGTTTCAGGGAGAGGGAGGGTGGAGCCGATTTATCAGGCGTCTGTCAATCACATGTGAACGATAATCCAAACGTCAGCTTGACAAGACATTGGAAACGTTTCTGTCGGGACTTGCTTACTGTTTTATAATAACAATAATGAATACATTATTTATATTTATACGAGGAAAGCTACAGCCTGGAAGCTTTTTGGAGATTAGACTGGTGATGAAGCTGTAACAGTGGTTTTCTTCCAATGACAACAAAATGCCACACAGGCTACATCCCAGTACAGCAGGAGTAGAGGGACCCACAGCCAGGGAGGGAGCAAGGGGACGGGAGCCAACAAGTCCCTTCACATTACAAGAAGACGGGATGGCAGTGACCTGGTTAGTGCTACATTCAAGATCAGCAGCACAGAATTCACTAACAAGAGGCTGGTGGGGCTGTATGTTAACTGTTAAACTGAGCTGAAAGTGGCAGGGGCCACTCTCAAAGTGGGATTAGTCACCGCTGTCACAAGACAGCGGATACTTGTCTTTACTGACCGTATCTGATCTGAAAAAAATAGTTTTATATATAAAAAATAATAATAATATTTCATGTGTAGATGTGGTGTTATGGTGTATTTATATATTCTAAAATTAATCACAAGTTTTATTATTTGCACTTTAAAATATTATTATTTCAGAAGTAATACAAATCTGCGTAACTGGCATTTCCTGAAAAAACTATAATACTATACTATAATATATTATATTTAAATATATGTAATACTGTATGTATGTATATATATATATATAATTAACTGTACAGATAGTTGTATCTGACAGTTTATTTTCATGTTGTGTTTGAGTGTGCCCCCCCCCCGCCCCCATTAAAAACCAATCTAGATCCGCCCCTGACGTCAGTAAACGTGAAGCTGGGAGTTCCTGCTTTACGTCAGGGGGCGGCGCTGTTGTAACACTAAGTGGACGACGGTGTGTGTGTGTGTGCGTGCGTGTGTTTGTGTGTGTGTGTGTGTGTGTGTGTGTGTGTGGTGGAGGGGAGGGGGGGTCCAGCCAGTCAGACGCCAGCAGCCTTGGAGGAGATCGAGCCCCCTCTTTTCACTTTGTAAAGCACCGAGCTGTCTGCTCTGTCCTCCAGGACGCGCACTTCACTGGCGCGTGAGACCAGGCGGAGACGCGCAGGATCCGGACCCGGAGCTGCCGGGTGTCAACTCAGAAGACTCAGCCGGTGGCCCCGGGGAAGTGAGCATGAGTGAAGGGATCAGGTAGAGAAGACGAAGAAGTGTCCGCCGCCCCGGAGCTGCTGCTGGTGGGATGCGTCGTTGCCGTGGCAGCGTGGGACGGTGGGAGCCACTTAGTCCCTGACGTCCAGTGAAGTTCTTGACGCGCAGGGCGCACGGCTGAAGTTGACACTGTTCACCATGGAGTCCCCGGGTGTCTCTCTGAGTGTCTCCTCAGTAACATGCTCGGTGTCCCTGCGCTCCTGAACAGCTGCCATCACCCGCGTCCAGCAGCTGCAGTCCCGCTGCAGCCCGCCTGTGCTCAGTGTGTGTGTGTGTGTGTGTGTGTGTGTGTATCAGTGTGGGTTATTCACAGCGCTGCTATGCAGACTGACTGGAGCCAGCTCAGACAGCTCCACTGTAACCGACTCTGAAGGCACAGGCCCGGACTGTTCACGCAGAAAGAAAAGCTCCACGGCTGAGGAAAAAACTCCGTCCAATGGGACGGGCCTGAGTGGAATACAGCAGATGTTCCACAGCTTTGTGTACTAATGTGGATTATTCAGGATGCTGCTATGCAGACAGAGCGGAGCCACAGAAGAGCTGCTGGTAAATTTAAAGTAACACACAGCTGTGCGGCTTCTGTCAGTGCAGCTGAGCACTGAGTGTCTCAGTGTTAGTGACTCCTCATCCAGGTGAAGTATGTGCACGTTGTAAATTGGTGTAATTCGTTTGTTGCTTGCAGCAGGTGAAGCTGAGACACGTTGTTTTGAGGACTTTTCAGTTTCACTTCAGCTTATTTGTTGCACACGGACTGTTGGAAAATGAAGAATCCACATCCCCTGAGTAAAACGTGGAATACATCCATTAACAAGGAACCGGTGGCGATTTCTGTGCCAGGGACGAACAAGAGGTTCAAGAGGAAGTCCCGAGAGCCTAAAAGGTTGTTCAGCAGCCCTGAGCCCGAGAGGATGAGCGCCTACCCGGTGGACGTGTCAGACGTGGATTTAGCGGATGACACCCAGATGCAGGTGTGCAGTGTCAGCGGGGCGGCTCCACTTCAGAGGCACCTCCTGATCCCCCAGGAGGTGACGGCCGGTTCAGCAGGGATCCTGTCAGGACACCCAGAAGCCAACGCGGCTTCGGCTCAGAGTGGAGCGATAGACATGAGGATTGGCATTAACGTGCCGGCTATTACCTCCAAACTGTCCCAGCTACCTGCCTCTCCGTTCTCCAACCCAGAGATCTCCCACTGGCCCACGGCCATCTCCCAGCCTCTGTCCAACAGACTCAAGCTGGGCCTCCGCTCCACTTTCCCTCTGTCTACATCCAGCAGCAGCAGCAGCCACAGCCTCTCTCCCAGCCACCAGGCCTTCTCCCTGGATTCCTCTCTGTCCGACCAGCCTGACCCCAGAACCTCCCAGACCTCCCAGTATCACGAGCATGTGGAGCCA